>NC_051251.2:58443988-59693988 GCF_015237465.2 Chelonia mydas
GCTCCTTCCCAGCAATCTACTTCCCTCTCCCTCAGCTCCTCCGTTACCCCTGACTCTCCCAAGCCCTTGCACTGCTTTTGAGGGGTGCGGGAAATACGGTTCTGTATTGTAGTTTAAATGAATTATTACTCAGAGTTCATTATTAATATGCCTAGTAAGGAATCTGTTTGTCAAAAAAACATTTCCTGAATCTTTTTTGTTGTCTGTATTGTTACAGACATACTTGCTGACAGGTATTTTGAAATAAATGATCAAAAATAATTGAAACTGGTGTGATGATATTGTGTTATTTTGACAAATAAAATATGCATAATTTTTAAATTTTTTGTTGCAAAATTTTAAATTTTTTTGGCACAGAATTCCACCAGGAGTAGAATATCTGTAGCAAAGTGGTGGTAAACTTGTTAAAGGGGAGGGATTGAGTGAACTGAACTGTAGTTTTTCCACAAGATGACTGCTCGGTAAGGAAATACATGTTATTGTAATTAACCATGCCGCTGCAGGCGTATAGAACACACAGTTGTTCCACTTCCTGTTAGTGTGGCAATAAAAAGTTGTCCAAGTCCCATTGTGTACAGAGAGAATTGACAGTCTCTCCATCAGGGTCATTGCTGTGAATGGCCATATGATTAAGAAGATATTTCTTAAATTAAAGATCTGTCTGCAGTAAACAGCTTTGCAATCAAACTTGCCCCAACTTTCCTAGAAAGTCTGGGTCACACTCCACATTTGTTTATGGCTTATGCAACTCCATTAAAGATAGTGAGATTGCATGGAGTGAGGGGCCAAACCAAGGTAATAGCAGTGCCAAATAAAAACCATGCATCAATGCCTCCGGAACCTTTCCCATCACAGAAGTGAAGTATGTCAGTTAGAGGGAGAGCTGCAGCACCTCCACATACATTTCTGCCAGCCACTTTGTGCACAGCCCACAGGGTGAGAGAGGGAGGGGGCAGCTCTGTGTGGGAAGGGGGTTAAAAAGGAGAAGGTCTGTGCACTGGAGGAGAGAGAGCGCAGCATTGATATAGATATTTGCTCTTGCTTTTCTAGGTGTACGATGATCAGTACAGAATGCAGAGTCGGCCTTTGGGAATATGCCTGATTATAGATTGCATTGGCAATGACACAGGTGGGTCTCAAGAACATAAAATTCTTTGCAGCTCTACTCTGCAGCATGTACAATATTGTAATGTAAGGATTATGATTGGCCAGACTACATTCCGAATGTGCAAGTGTGTGTTGCAAAACAAAGGTCAGGTCTCATTGGTCATCGGTCTAAAATGTTGTTATTTGGTACTATTATTTGGTGGTGGTTTGGTTTTACAGTAGTGGCTAAAGGGCCCAGCTGAGATTAGCAGCACATTGCCCTCCGTGCTGTAAATACACATAACAAGAGAGTCTCTGCCCCAAAGATCTTAAGCTGTAAATAGACCAAGAACAGACCAAGAGAAAGAAAAAGGGTGGAGTCTCTGGGAGGGAGTGACTTGCTCAAGATCTCACATCAGGGGCAGGCATAGAATGGAAGTTTCTTACTGCTTTTAAAAATAAAAGCAATAGTGCACTTCAAACAGTGTGCTTACATTGGACAGCACGTGTCTTGAGTAGCTGAAGGCACAGAACCTTTTATTCATAACACACCTGGGTTTCTGTCATATCTCAGCTTAGCAGAAGCTGATATCACAGCTTTAGAGGGGAAGGAACTGGTTTCTTTAATTTCCTCTTGACATTTTTGGAAGCATTTACATGTAAAGTTGAATTCTATAAATACCTAGGTTAAAGTTTGAATTTTTCAGACAGTCTTTTGAAAAGGTCCATGTGACAGACTCTTGCGTAAGCAAAAATCTCTCTAGGGCTTGAATCATGCCAGTGGAATACATGAGTGGCTAAAAACAGAAAACAGAGAACGCTTGCAATCAGCACCAATTCAAGGCTAAGGGCAGGTGGAAGGAGGGGGTTTGTGAGCAGCTCTCTGCTGTTCCTTATTATTAATGGTCTAAGCGGACAGACCGTCTTTCTATAATGCTTACACTTCTATTCTCCAAATATTGTGTGAAGTAACTGCAAAACATGCAGACGAAGCAGGATCTGAATCTGGCAGGCAAGTGGCATCTTAGGCTGACAGATGTAAAACAAGAAATTCTGATAGCCACCATATGGGGATTCTTGGAACTAGAAGTCATAGGCGGTGGCACTAGGAGCAATGGCGTAGCCAGGTGGAGCGAACAGGGGCAGCGGACATAAAAAAGGGTGCCACCCGCTTGTACACACCGGGCAGCGCTCCGGGTCCTCGGTGGCACTGAAGGACCCCGCCACCGAAATGCCGCCGAGGACCCAGAGTGAGTGAAGGCCCCCGCCGAGCCGGAGCGCGTGAAGGCCCCTGCCGCCGAAGACCCGGGGCACCGCCGGGTGAGTAAAAATTTTAAAAAGGCACCTATAAATTGAAAAGGCACCACTGGTGCCCAGAGGGGGAGCGGCTGCTCCCCCCCAGCTACGCTACCTGCTAGGAGTGCTGGGGGTCCTGCTGCGCACCCTGGCTTGAAGTGGGTTCCATCATATACGGGGTTTACAGTTCGGTTCAGTGGCTCTCAGCACCTCCACTGTCCAAATTGTGCTAGCACCCGTGCTAGAAGGGACCCAAGGACTTACCCTGGTGCAAAAGGGAGAGTGAAGGGAAGGGTCTCTGAATTTTACTGTATACGAGTTCCCGCAGCTATAGCTTGTGTGGCATCCTTCGAGGATGCTGTGCCTTTCCACTCTTCTAAAGGGAGGCAGAAGTTGAATAGGAAAAAAGGGATTTGTTCAGAGCCATGAAGGGAGAAGGCCTTGCCTAAATTCCTGACACTTGAACCACCTGTGGTAAAATTAAAGCAAAGACTAGAAGGAGGGGCCTGTGTAAATGATTATGCAGCTGTGCAAGTGGCCACATAATCATCTCTGTGGCACACAACATGAGCTGGTGGCCGTCTGAGTTTGAAGACAGCCTGAAACAATAGTTTTGAGAGAAGCGTGAGCTACTCATTCAATGGGATATTCATGCTGATGCCTAATTATGTGAATTTAAATATGAACATTAACTATTTCACTGCTCATTCTTTTAGCAGGAAAAAGGCTAATGTATTTCTCTGGTGTTCAAGTTCGTGGCAGTGTCACGGGATGACCTTGCCTTCTAAAGGGCTTGGGGCTCAGCTGCACCTCTGCCAGGCTTAGCCCACTTCCCCAGGTGGAGGGACCAGTCAGGAAAGGGCCCGTGAGGAAGCCTAGGCTGAGTAGCTCTCCAGAGCTCTTAGGGAGAAGGCCTGGGAGAACAGCCTGCAACAAGCAGGAGCCAGCGAGGAAGGCCACATGGGAGGGAATCCCGCTAGGAGGAAAACTTCAGCAGGGACAGGACTGAGAACCCTGCAGTAAGGGTATCAGCCACTAGGAAGGGAGGGGAGAAGGTCTGTATTGCATGAGCTTGGTTCATAGCCAGACTCCCCAGAGTGGAGGGTTATTGGGCAAACACCCATGTGGGAGTCTGGGTAACTGGACAAGAAAGGGAAACAGAGTTAGGGCAGGGCCTGAAGCGAGATCGTGTACGTCCCTGCTCCGGTTAAATATCTGGGCAGCTGGTTGCTCTGGTGGAGACAAAATTATTCAACCCACCATCTCCTCTCCCCAAAATGGGGAATGAAAGGTGAGGGAACCCTCCCCACAACCAACAGCCCCACTGACTCCTGCTGCCAAAACCTCTGGCTCTCATTCCCCTCCCAACAGCTCCCACTGCACTGTTAGCATTGGCAATACAAAAACCTGTGGCATGTGGAAAATGTGAAGGCTGCATAAACAGAACTGAATTTAATCTCAGAATAAGGAGTATAAGGGACGGATACTCTGCAGGTGAGAGTTGTGTGTGTGTTCATAGTGAATGAACTAAAGGTCACGCTACAGAATTACCACTTTGCTGTGCTGGAAGCTCCCTCCTGCAAGCCTCAGGAGTGGGGAGCTGTGTGTGGCAGCAGGCTTGGGTTGGGGTACAGCAGATGGGAGGGGTGGAGGGCTAAAGAGATCCCCTACTCCCATGATAAGGAGGTCAGTGAGGAAAAACCAGATGCACTTAAATTGGCGGCAGATGGAGGTGGAGGCAGAGGAGTGGGCTCTTAAGGTGTGGAGGAATTGAGGTTGTTTTTGGCCCTGCATGCAGTCCTGCTCTTTGTGGCCCAATTTAGCAAAGTACTTACTGTAATCCCATTTACTTCAGTGGAATTTAGGCATGGGCTTAGCTTTAAGTGTGTGCTGAAGTGCTTTGCTGAATAGGGTGGTTTGTTGAATGGCAGGACCTACCTTCTTACAGCACAAGTGGATGTGGGGAGAAGGGCAGAGAACTGGAGGGAGAGAGAGAACTTGTTGGGAGGGCAGAGAGTAGAGGGGGAAAATGCTATAAAAATTCAGGGTCCCTGGTGCATAAATTTAGATCTGCTCTGCCACATAAGACATCAGACCTTGTGCAAAACAAACACACACACACACACACACACACACATTTTTAAATGGCTGTTACTGAACAAACACCACATATTAAGGAAATGGGCACCGGGCATTGGGTCTAATAAAAACAAATCAAAGAGCCCTATACTAGCACTGCCACACCTGCTTCTTATGGACAACTCAGCGCTGACAAAGGAGCAAAACTGTCCTTACAGGAGCATGCTCCAATCAGAGAATGTTAACTTGGTAGAGCAGGGTCCTCCATAGCCAGAGGGGGCAAAAACGTGTTAAATCTTCAGAAATTGGCATTTAATGTGCACCTGCAGACTATGCCTGTATGCACAAAACGGCGGTCTGCATGCACAAGTACTTGTTCTTTGCCTATGCAAAATCCTTCAGTAACACAGTTGCTTGCACAGCTTTTTTAGGTCTCTCAGGAATAGTTAAATGTAGAGGATAAATTTTCTATCATCACCTTCTGGAAATGGGCTGTTAAATAGACTTGTACTTTATGCACCCACCCGTATTATGTTAATAGGATTACAAGGAGGTTTGACAGCGGCAGGGCATATGACAATGCCTACATATAGTTTAAGAAGGGTCTGATTATTCTAGAGACAGTATGGTGTGATGCCTGATTGCAGAAGTCAGATGTTTTCAGGCAGAGGAGAAAAAGGGTGGGAAGAACTGCTGGGGGACCGAGCTGCATCTGCCATCAGCAGTGGATGGAGTGCAACTGCCCAGGAGTTATTCTGAAGAGACTGCACCAAAGTTGGAGCAGCTGCAAATGACACAAAACACAAGCAACACCACTTTATCGTAGATTGAATAAAATTCAAGCCCAGCCACCAATGGCTAGATTCTAGGGGATCTTGGCTTCCTTTCTCAAATCAAGATGGAAGCTGGAATCTATATTTGCAGCATTTGTCTGGCAAAACAATTCCACCTTCTCTGCCTGGATTTTTTAGTGATAAAGGATGTCATTAAAATAAAGTGTTTGCCATGTCTTGGGTGGCGGGGTTTCTGCCACTGGAATTATATGGAGCATCGGATATTACCCCCTTAGATCTCTGCACCCCTGGCTTTTACTTTTCCCCTTGTTCAACCTCTAATGTGAAATAGCTCCATCCAAAGCTCACAGCATATTTTGCAAAGACAGAATAGCATGCAATTAGAATGTCAGCTGTAATTAATTAAATAATGTGTATGTGTAGGTTGCTACAGATAAGCATGTGTTTTTTGTGGACGGATACACACACACACTCTCTCTCTCTCTCTCTCTCTCTCTCTCTCTCTCTCTCTCTCTCTCTCTGCTAGGAATAAACTATGTAAAAGACGCTCAGGTTGCCTGTTTGTACATGCCCTACATTGGAATAAATATATCTGATTGTTGTTAACTAAGAAACAAGGTATTTTTAGGGCTAAACAGTATTAAAACTGATTCAGTCTCTTGAATAAAAAAATCTCATGGGACTAAACCTGATTTTACCTGAACTGTGCACCCTCTTCAACATTCAACCTCCTGAAGAGGTGGTGTTCCCCCCACATGGCCCTGAGAGACTGCAGCCTCTTGTTAATCGCTCAGATAGGGATGCTGCTTTTCCCATCTTTGAATGAAGCATCCTGGCAGAACATACAACTGTTGATGCCTGTCAGCTTTTCTGAACAATAGATTTAACTGGCTGCAAAAATCACTTCCATTTTTTCCCCACTAGTTTTTAAAATGGAAATATCTTAACGTTTGAAACGTTATTCTTTCCCTACTTAAAAAACAAACGAAAAACCAGCAACAAAAAAAACCCACACAACCCTGGGAAAGTCTTTTGCATTATTTCACATGATCAATCCATTTCAGAAAATGAAAAGAATATTACTGTCTCTGTTTCTCCGCTCCTCCTAGTGAGTGAGCTTGCAGAGCTGCTCCTTTAGCTCACTAGGTAGAGCGGGGTGGCCAGCCTGTGGCTCTGGAGCCACATGCGGCTCTTCAGAAGTTAATATGCGGCTCCTGGTATAGACGCTGACTCCGGGGCTGGAGCTACAGGTGCCAACTTTCCAGTGTGCTGGGGGGCTCACTGCTCAACCCCTGGCTCTGCCACAGGCCCTGCCCCTTCCCCTGAGCCTGCCGTGCCCTCACTCTTCCCCCTCCCCCGCAACCTCCTGCACACCAGCTGATTGGGAGGTGTGGGGAGGGAGGGGGAGGATGATCGACAGGGCTGCTGGTGGTGGGAGGCGCTGGGAGTGGGGCAGGGGGGGCTGCTGGGGGGCTGCTGGCATATTACTGTGGCTCCTTGGCAATGTACATGAGTAAATTCTGGCTCCTTCTCAGGCTGGCCACCCCTGAGGTAGAGGCTTACATTTTTGGTGTCGTAAGTTCTGGTCTCCATGCCAACTCTGTGTGGTCTGCTGGGGATAATAGCATGTACAGCTATTGTTGGCTACAAGTTACGTTCGCAAGTAGCTCAACCCCCTTTTCTTTTGCCAATTTGGGACTTCGAAATTTCTGGGGGCAAAAAGCAATCCGACTTTGTGTCTGTAAAGTGCCACACACACCTGTAGCACTCATGAATAATAATAGAAAATATTTTAGAAAATGTATCTGGGGAATGTGGTTAAGAGAGAAAACAGGGAGGTACAATTCTAAGTAATTTGTGGTAGTTAATGGTTCAGTAAACATTAAAAGTTACTTGTGGTTTCAGTCTCCAAGATCTGATTGTCTAACATTAGCCAATGACCCAAAAATAGTTCTTCAGAGCCTAAAATGCTCTCTTGCAGTATTGTTCAAACAGACAGCAGAGTTAAAATCTGATGTCCTCCCATGTCTGCGGTTAACTTTTGGCATAATTACGAGGTTTCATTTGCGGTGTTCTGCCTTTTGTTGATGAGAACGGTCTGTCAGTTGTCTCTCTCTAGAAATCTTTCTTCACCAGGTTTGTGTGATTTAGTTCAGACTCCACTGTCCATTCTTCCTTTAGAATTGCAAGGATGAATTAATGCTGTGTCTCATTCCAGCAGCTGAGCTCTGTACCTTGCCTCAGCACCTCTTTTTAGTTCTGTCATAATAGCCACTTTGAGTAAATTTTCACAGTTAGAGACGGGAAAAACCCCTGTTATGCTGTCCAGCTCAGCTCCCTGCCCGTACAATTTTGCTCTCCGTAGTACGCTGTCTATCATTCTGCCCAGCCTGATTTTAAAAGCCCTAAGCCACTTCTTTTGGGACACTGGGCCTGATCCAAAGCCCACTGCAGTCACAGTTTAATGCATCTCACATTTATGAAATACCTGTTGTGACAGATAGGGCAATTTCCTGCAATATCCTTGAAAAACCTTGTTGAATTAAGCTTAAGTATCATTGGAGTCAGTTCTATTAAATGCAACGTTTATGGGGGTGTGTGACCTCTCTAGGGCGGGAAGACATGATGTGTGGCCTGGGAATGTAGTTCAAAGGACTATATTAAAAAAGTGCCAGACAAGAATGGACTTTTGGGAAAATAAATGTGAAATTGATTTCATGGGGAATATCTAGAGGGAGGTTAATGCAACTTCCCCACCTCCAGTTATACAAAACCCCAGCCTTCTGAAGTTACACCCTGATGAGTGGGTCATTGTCTGCTGATTACCTGCTCCCAGAGACTGGAGATCAAAGGCCTTACCTGTATAAAGAAATGACTGAATTGCCTAGCCTGTGTTCTGGTTCTGAATCTGAGACAGCTATGAACTTAAAAACATGGGAAAAATCCAGCTGTGGGTTTTGAAGGTCTGACACCTACCAGAGCCCAAGACTGGAGTTGAGGTGACCTCTGGTAACCTTCCCAGCATGTGTGCGGGTTCTTTTATTGTTTTTAATGTGTTTTCTCTGTAATGCTTTCACCTTAAGAATGAATCTTCTTGCTTAGAAAGGACTGTGTGGTAATTTGTAACTGGGGGTGATACATTGGTCATAGCCTCTGGAGAGAAAGCAAAGTGCAGATGCTGACCTTTTAGGCAATCTGGCTTGCTGGGGATATCACACTGTAGGCTGACAACTGTGCAGCCTGAAGAGAGAGTGAGACAGGTCTCTGCCCAGAAAGGTGATGGCTGAGGAGCTGGGAGCCTAAAGCAGGTGCCCTTGGTGAAGGAATGCAAGTGCAGTTATCCTGAAACTGTGACACCTTCCTCATATTCAAGATAGTATGTAGACATCGTCATGTATGTAATCCATTGTGACACTGATATCACTGCAAAGACTAGATTTTGGCTGAATTTCTTTAGTGAAACAAACCGCTTGTTTTTCCAGTAGTGAAACACCATGATATTAAGAGCCTTTCAACATGGCTGATATTCACTAGTGAAATACATTCTCTTTAACAAATTCCTTCTTCTTTTTCCAGATATACTGGAGGACACCTTTAAATCTCTAGGCTTTGAAGTTCACTGTTACCGGTATTTAAGTGTGGAAGCCATGAACCAAACATTCCATGAAGTTGCAAGGCTGCAAAAGCACAGAGACTATGACAGCTTTATTTGCGTATTGGTCAGCCGGGGGAGCCCTCAGAGCATCTTCTGCACAGACCAGACCTTTCCTGGGTACCCCTTGGATCGGGTGAAGAATTTTTTTACTGGAGACTCATGCCCTGAACTCCTAGGGAAACCAAAGCTCTTCTTTATTCAAAGCTACATTGTGCCAGCAGATCAGCAAGAACCCACCAGTCTGCTGGAGGTGGATGGGAATGAACAGAAAATCACTCCCAATACCAGAAGACCTTGGAACTGTAGTATTCCCCCAGTAGCAGACATCTTTTGGAGTCAATGCAAGGTGGATGTGTCTGTGCTAGAAAGGTCACCCAGCTCCTCCTCCTCTTATCTATGCTGTCTGGCTCAGCTCCTGCGCAATCCTCATAAAAGGTAAAAAAACAAACCAAAAAAACCCTTTTCATTCAATTTATTGCCCCACAGCAAGAGAGCTGAGGTTTCATCCTGCTTAGTACTACGGAGCACCTTGGTGATGTGAGAGACAATAGAGGAAGATGGTGCCCAGGTCTGGAGGGTTAGTCTAGGTGGGCCCAGACCTACAGGGTGCAGGCCAGGTACTCTAGAAATGGGGTGGAGCTTCTAATTCTGGAGCGGAGTGTAAGGGTAATCCAGAGCTGGGGGTTGCAAGGTTACTTCCAGCATGGGAGAAGAAGGTCCAGTCCTGGAGAGGATACGTGAACAGTCAGGATTCCCATGCTGTTCTCCCACCCCCAACAGACATCCCCAACAGGCTATTGTCCAAACTGAGAGTTGTCTTTAAATAACAGAGTCCTTAAGCAGTACTGTACTTAGAACTATAAACATTTAGCCAGAGCTGCTTGCTGGTGTTTTGTTGTTGTTTTTGTTTTTTTTTTTTATTTCCCTGCAGGACCTCTTGACCTTCCCTTTTTAGTTCAATTTTCCTCAGAGAGCCATTTATTACTCTGAGTTGAAGCTAAGCTAAAGAGGTCCCACCTGGTCTGGCAGCCAGGTTCAGTGTGAGTCAGCAGAAGAGCTCTGCACATCCCCACAGGGTCCTAAAATCTAAAACTTGGTCATAAGATGTCAGGAATGGAAGGAGTCCAGTCCTCCATGACATGCTAGTAAGTTTGTAGTATAAGAGATCCTGTCTGACAAATGCATATGTAACCTCAAGTTTGTGATCTCTACCTCTGGTATTAAAGACAGGGATAGGAAACATTCTTCTCGCTGAGCCTGGAGCTGCTTGTCCTCTGGTGCCTTCTTAAGTTAAAAGGGATGATCTCCTCCATTCACTTGTGAGAATTTTATTTCTCTCTTTGCAGAAAACTCCCCCTGTTGGATATCCATATTGAGCTGAACAGCAGAGTGTATGATTACAACAGGACCTTGGATCCACAGCAACAATACTCACTCCTGCTACAACACACCTTGAGGAAAAAACTCTTTTTTCCCCCCAGTTAAAAGCTAATGGAAATTGCATGGGACACGATGTTAAGACGCGGATATCCATGTGGGCTTTTTCTTCAGAAATGCCTGGAACAATGACAATTGAAGTGCCTGAGTTGCACCAGAAGCCCACAAGTAGTTAGTACAGCTCACAGAGTGCTGGTGTGTTATGCTGCCACTTAACAGACAGGCTCTCACATTCTGAACTAACTTCAGCTTCCCAGGGGTCCCAAGATGTAGCCCTACCTGAAGTGCTTTACAGTAATCTAATCTCTCAGTGACAAAAGCCTAGGTAAGGGAAGCCAGGCCTGCCTCTGAAATAAAAGGTCACACTTGCCAAACCGGGCACAGATGGATAAATGTGCTCTTTGCCACAGCTGACCCTGAGTATCCAGCAGCAGCCCAGGATCGGATGAGACTGCTAATCTGTGAATCTGGCTAGCAAATAACCGCCACGTTCGACCAAGCAGAGGAGTTTTTGTAGCTAGCCCCGTTCCTAAGGCTGCTTGCTCCCACCCTTCTAACGTTATATCAGTCCCATCTAGATTGAGCCTCAGCCAGCGAGACTTAGTACATGCTCCAGTCTCAGGCAGAACCAAGTCACCCATTCCACTGCACCTTCAGACTCGGTCATAAGGGCAACGTACTACAGACACTGCAACCTCTTCACGTGCACAAGGTTCAGTTCTTCTGTGCCACTGCATTTGTACAAGACAAAAGACCTCTGCTTAGTAATTTTATTTTTTTTAATTACCTTCTCCATTCCCTAAGGGAACAATAAGAGATGGGATTACCATAAATGTAACAATTCCTTTCCCTTCCACTATCTACAAGGCCCTGATCCTGTGAGCTCTGAGGCAAGTGAGTGTGCATGTGAGTACTTTTGGTTGACTCTCAGTCTTTTTGCAGGATTGGGGCCTGGATGAGTCATTTTTAAGCTTCTGTCACTGGCCTGACTGTGCTTCCATCCATGACATGGTCCCATCTCCCCCCCCTCCCCAGTCTACTTAAAGTAAGTAAACACACAAACCCTGTTGGGAACTATTTAACTTGGTACAGCTTCCTGTGTAGCAAACAAACTAAGGCCTTGTCTACCTTTAAAAGGTTTTCTGGTATAACTATACCAGCAAACTCTCCTAGAGTAGATGCAGTTGATATCAGTTATACTTGTTGCTGATATAGCTTATGCTAGTTCCCCTAGTAAAATAAGCCATGGTTGCAAAAAGGACATTATTCCTGGAATGCCTGCATCCACAAAAGGGCTTTTGCCAACAGCTATGCCAGCAAAATATAACATCCCTAACCGACAAAGCTATGCAGGCAAAACTTTTACGGGTAGACCAGGCCTAAAAGAGGGCTGCCAGAGGTGAAATGCTTGGTAGCTTGGCCAATAAGTTTGTTTTAGAAGTGGCCATTCTGTTTCCCAACCCCACCATGTATCGCCTGCTGTGGGCTTGGCCATGACTTTCAGTAACACTCCCTTGAAGCCAGACTGCTTTTAACTTTCATCCAAAAAAACCACAAGCCTAGAAACAGCTTCTGCAGTCAAAACAGTGGAAGTTTAGCAATTAGCCCAGTGTTGGGCAAAATGTGGCTGAGGAAAGAAGACTACGGAGATGCTGTAGAGAAAAACACATATTTATTTATACTAATATATAATTTTTGTGTAATAAAAATGTGTACATATATAATACATATTAATATCTTTATTTTGTATGTGTTCTAATTTTTTAAAGATTAACAGTTTTTGTTTAATTTTGTGTTTTAATTTCATATTAATTCTGATTTTATGCATATTATATGTAGAGGAGGAAATGAGAGATTGTGATAGGAATAAGGAGAGTGGTTGGTAAAAGTTTGGGATGAGTGTGACTCATGCCATGTTGTCAGCCCACCGCCACCCAGAGTGGAGTCCCTCCCTGGACCCTGCGCGGCTCGGGGGCTGTACCGGGACTGGGACCAGGACCAGGACAGGAGGAGTGAAACTTCCACGCTCTGGCGGGGAGAGCCAAGCCGAGCAGGGGAGATAAGAAGGGGGGGACTTAAAGTGACAGTGCGCTCACTGTCTCACACTTCCCTTACACACAGAGACTGCCTCTCACGCGTCACAGTCCCCCAATACAGATTGTCTCACACACACACACTCACTCCCCAACACCCACTTACACAGTGCTCCAACACACAAACACAAACACACACTGGCTTGCTCTCTCCCACACACACTTGTATTGTTGTTGTTACTACTGCTTGGTACTTCCTGTCAAAATGCTCGTGGTGAGCCAGGAGTGACTAAGGGCTGCAGGAGGGCTGTGGCCTCTGGCAAGATGCAGCCCCTATGTGACAGCGCGAAGCCTGTCTGGAACCACTGCTGCAGCGTCTGCTGCATACAAAGCTCAGTGTGTGTCAGCTATTCTGATCGCTGTCCCTTTACATTTATCAGATACAAGCAGCCCTAAAGGAGCCATTTTTGTAGCTGGCTGATTGCTGTATTTCCCTCCTTCACCGCTGTTCTATTTAGGCTTTTTCTATCTTCTGTCATTGATTTGCTGATACACCTCCTAACACAGAGGTGGGCAAACTATGGCCTGCAGGCCACATCTAGCCCACGGGACCATCTTGCCTGGCCCCTGAGTTCCCGGCCAGGGAGGCTAGTCCCCGGCCCCTCTCCCGCTGTCCCCACTCCCCTGCAGCTACGCCACTGCATGGACAGCGCTCTGGCCCGCCGCTCCTGTTGGGCAGTGCAGCAGCATGGCTGGCTCCAGCATGGTAAGGGGCGGGGGGGGTGTATAAGGGGCAGGGGATCCTGAGGGGCAGTCAGGGAGCAGGGGGCGGTTGGATGGGGTGGAGGTTCTGCAGGGGAGGGGCGATTAGGGGACGGGGAGCAGAGGGAGTTGAATAGGGGGTGGGAGCCCAGGGGGCAGTTAGGGGCAGGGGTTCTGGGAGGGGGCAGTCAGGCGTCAAGGAGCAGGGAGGTTGGATGGGTTGGGGGTTCTGAGGGGGCCGGGAAGTGGGAGGGGGTGGATAGGGGGCAGGGGCCAGGCTGTTTGGGGAGGCACAGCCTTCCCTAGCCGGCCCTCTATATAGGTGCGCAACCCTGATGTGGACCTGAGGCCAAAAAGTTTGCCCACCCCTGTCCTAACATTAGGGCTCTTTCCAAGACCGTCTTTCTCCAGTGCTGTATTAATTAGTGGATCAGCCATGGATCCTGTGCTTTTTTTGTGAAGTATATGTTAATCTCTCTATAGCCGTGTAACGCGCTGTTGAATAGTAAGTTCTAGTTGTATTTATTTTGTCAGTTCGTTTTTTTATGTCTAACTTTGAATAAATTAATATTTCAAAATTAATGTCCTTCAATAACTTGATGTGTAGAAAATGAAACATTATAATAGACAGGAGCAATTTAAATCAAGGTGATTTAAATGTATTGGGGTTCTTTTTAATCAATTTGAAAACGTCTGCTATTGCAATTTTAGATCATAATTTAGTTTATTATACATCCTCTGTGCTGTTTTTTTTAAATACCACTACTGGTAGAGTCTCTTGTTTGAAATTTATAAAACTGCCATAGGCCTAACCACCAAAAAAAAAAAAGGCCCTGCTCTTGCAAACAATCAGTTACACAACTTTATTTACATGAGTAGTCCCACTGACATCAATGGAAGTATTTATGTGATTAAAGTTAAACAAGTCTTGAAATACATTAATAAAGTGATTGAACTTTTTTATATATACACACAAGGCCAACGGTTTCAAAAACAAGAACCCAAAGTTGGGCTCCTGAATCCAAGAATGGGATTTTCACAGTCACGTACGCAATTTAGGACCAAAAGTCCCCTTTACTTCAGGCTGCAAACCATGATAGAAGAGTATAACATGGTCAAAATGTAAATATAGCCTGGGATATTTGCTTATCAATGTTGTGTCTGAGTAAGGATGTTAATGAGGCCCTGGACTTGTCTTTTTCAGCATGGACAGGCATTATAAATGAAAAACTTATTAGTAGAAAGATCTCTGTAAAATCTGAAATTGTACTAACAGGAAACTAATTAAAGAAACAAGCACAAAACATCCACTTTGGCAATCCAAGACTATAAAATAGGAAGGAAGTAAAGAACTAACAACATGTAAATAAAAAATATCTGAATTAAATGTTAAAACTTGATTTAAATAAATATATTTACATTTTAAACATTGGATTTTGTAGTTTTAAAAAAGTACAAATGACTTATCCACCCGGCTACATAGTAACCCTAGTTCTTTCCTTGCTTACAGGAATGCAAATTCCATCAGTTTCAGTGAACCAAATCCCTGCTCTCCCCTCACATATAATTCCCAGTGGAGTTACACCAAGGATAGGAGCCTTATGGTGTGCAGAGTGAGGGGTCACTAATACAGACCCACCAGAGCCCCTGGCGAGTCTCTTTTCTCTGCAACAGTGAGGGCTACAAAGTTGTTTTTTTTTTTTTTTTAAATGGAATCTAGAACATCTCTCAAAATTACATGATTCCAGCAGTTGGGGCTTCAAGAAAAAGACCAATTATCAGGAGGCTTATGATCAGATTGTGAGAGTTGGCAAGGCAGATGTCACCTGTATTCAGTGTTTTCCTCAGGAAATGAAATTAGGGGAGGGTGTTTGAATTTAGAGTGGGGTGAGGGCCAAGGGGTGAGACCGTGCAGGTGAAGGTGAGCTGTATGGCACTATAGTAAAAACTGAAAAATGTTTCACAACCATTTTATTAGATTTAACTCATGTTTTAAAATCACACAAATTAAAGTTGGCTACTCAAGCCTACTATGAAGCACTACATCTACATCCTTCTTGGTTTCTTGTAATTTTTCACAACTCTGTTAGTGAGCTTCTCCAATGCAGTGCGTTCATCTTTAATGGCTTCTCATGTGTCCGGTACTTCCAGTCCTTCATGATATATTCATGATCAGGCAGAAAGCAACTTCCTTCAGAACACAAAATTCTATTCAATGAGGAAAAAGAATGCTCAACTGTAGCTGTTGTGACTGGGAATAGCAAGAGATGTACATAAGAATGGCCATACTGGGTCAGAACAAAGGTCCATCTAGCTTAGTATCCTGTCTTCCAACAGAGGCCAATGTCAGGTACGTCAGAGGGAATGAACAGAACGGGCAATCATCAAGTGATCCACCCTCTGTCACCCATTTCCAGCTTCTGGAAAATAGAGGCTAGGGACACCATACCTGCCTATCCTGGCTAATAGCCATTGATGGACCTATCCTCCATGAACTTAACTAGTTCTTTTTTGAACCCTGTTATAGTCTTGGCCGTCACAACATCCTCTGGCAAGGAGTTCTACAGGTTGGCTGTGTGTTGTGTGAAAAAATACTTCCTTTTGTTTGTTTTAAACCTGGCACCTGTTAATTTAATTTAGTGACCCCTAGTTCTTGTGCTATGAGAAGGAGTAAATAACACTTATTTACTTTCTCCGCACCAGTCGTGATTTTATAGATCTTTATCATATCTCCCCTTAGTCGTCTCTTTTCCAAGCTGAAAAGTCCCAGTCTTATTTCTCTCTCCTTGTTTGGAAGCCATTCCATACCCCTAATAATTTTTGTTGTCCTCTTCTGAACCTTTTGAATTCCAGTATATATATCTTGATTGAATTCCTACTTCTTTCATCCCAGGAAACAGCACAAAGTTTGGGTCAAACCACTAGAGATGATAAAGAAGTGAAAGTCAAATCTTCATTCGTTCGTTGTATGACATTCCAATCTGTGTTCATATTCTCTATTCTGTCCTGATCACATGGCAGCCCCTTTGCTGGTAGTGTTTCACTCCACTCAACAGTTGATGTTTTATAAGACTGGCATCTGTAAAAGCTATGCAGAGGTTGAGTAGAATCCAGAAGTCTCTGTTGTAGATCTGTAAGAATCGAGTCTATATACTTTTTCAACTGGCTTAACAAACACTTCTTGTCCTCTTCACTTAAGGATTCAATATAAGAACCTTCATTAGTCAACTTCTGGAGTGAAGTCTTTGCCTCTTCCAGTATGATTGATCCAAGTGTCGCTTCTATTTCTGGACAAAGATCTACTACTGTTGTAGTAGATGCCTGGATGGCATTGTTTAATGACCCAAATGGTTTCATCAGCAGACTTACGAGAGAGAGAGAGAGAGAAAGGCGATAGTCTTCTCTGAACTTAGTAGCAAAAGTAGTTCATCAGCCTCACTACTTAGATCCATCTCATCTTGGTATATACTTTCCAAAGCCAGTAATAACAGTTGCAGTAATTTTAAAACAACAGCCAAGGATCACTCATGAGAAAACCCAGGGATTTCTCAGGTTGGACTAATTTGATCATCAGTCCCAGTGTATCTTCTATTTTCCCCAAGACATTCAGTCCTTTTGGACTCTTGCTGAAAAAAGAGTATAATGAAGACATGAAATGTATGGCTTTTTAATGTCTTTTGAAGATTCTGCAGCTCGTACTAGTGCAAGTTGGAACAGATAGCCTCTGCAGTGTGTATAGTAGAGATTAGGGTTATGCTTTTCTTTGAGCAAAGTTTGTATTCCACTGTCTTCCAGAGAAATTTGCAGCTCCATCAAATGCACAAGCAGAGACGTCTATTTGGGGTTCAATTTACAAGCATTTAACTCTTCTAAGATGTGGGTTGTCACAGATGCAGCCAATGTGTCTTCTATAACCTGAACATCGAGAGAGGCATCTATTGGCCTACCACTGACATGAAGATAACCACAATGACTTAATACTTGATGCCCATTTGCATTGGTGCATCCATCAGCCATGTACGCACATTTTTTTAAATGCGGTGAGAGTTCTTCACGTTTTCAACTGCTGAGTCTTTCACTGTTGCATCACATGCTTCTAGCCAGTCAACTGAATTTCTTGCAGAAAGATAGTGAGCATTTGCCAGTCTTGTTTGGAACCAGTTCCAGCTTCAGAATTAACAAGTGACAATGGATTTAACATTGGCCTACAGTTTGTAGTATGTGGTATCTCTTGCTTAAATAGAAAGTACGATGTGACAGCCGTGTTTGTTTGCATAAACTGTGTTTATGTCTCCAGCATTCTCAACAGCCTCATTAAGTACTTCTAAAATTGGCTTTTACAGTGACTGGCTTCTAAGGTTTTCTGCATGTTGCTGCAGTCCAGAGGCTTGGTGTTTTGCAGCCTTTTCATGAAGGGTGTCCGTATTGGCTTTGCTGATCAGTCTGACAAACCAAGCTCCTCCATTTTTACTATATAAATCCATGGTACGCTCACATCTTGAATATTGTGTGCATTCTGGTCACCTCATCTCAAAAAAGATATATTGGAATTGGAAAAGGTACAGAGAAGAGGAACTTAAATGATTAGGGGTATGGAACAGATTCCATATAAGGAGAGATTTAAAAAACTGGAACTTTTCAGATTGGAAAAGAGACTACTAAAATGGGATATGATAGAGGTCTATAAAATCTTGACTGGATAAAGTCAGTAAGGAAGTGTTACTTACTCCTTCACATAACACAAGAATTAGGGGTCCCCAATGAAATTAATAAGCAGCAGGTTTAAAACAAACATAAGGAAACACTTCTTCACACAACGCACAGTCAACCTTTGGAATTTTTACCAGGGGATATTGTGAAGGCCAAAACTATAACAGGGTTCAAAACAGAACTAGATAAGTTCATGGAGGATAGGTCCGTCAATGGCTACTAGCCAGGATGGGCAGGGATGCAACACCATGCTGTGAATGTCCCTACCCTCTGTTCACCAGAAGCTGAAAGTGTATGACAGAGGATGGATCACTTGATGATTGCCTGTTCTGTTCATTCTCTTTGAAGCACCTGGCATTGGACACAGTTGGAAGACAGCATACTGGGCTAGAAGGACCATTGGTCTGACTGTTTGGCCATTTTTATGTTCTTAGGTAAAAATAAATTATAACATAATAAAAATGTTTAGTACATAAATCCCCAAGATGATAACCTCTCAAAATAATGACCATGTGAGATAACTACCTTGGCAAATAACGCATTTTAAAAATCTTGGCCTACTAGGAAACGTATATTTCTATATGTTTCCCAGTCACAAATCTAGCATTCTGGAGCAAAGTCACTAAAATATAGTCCAACAAACAAATGTTCTTTTAACATGTCTCTCCCTTCTCCCCCCACCCCCATTCATAGTTGTTGTCCTTGGACAATGAAGAACCAGAGTTCAGAGGTGCTTTCACGTGAGTTCACCTCCCACTCTGGGGGGTGGGAGGGGAGAAGGCACCTTGCTCTTTCTTTCAGCCACTTGCCCTCCGGGCACTCACTCTGGCAGCTGTTGTGCATCACTGTTCGCTCCATTGCTCCATCGCTGATGGCCCTGCACAGTCAACTCTGCTGTCACTTGTCACTGTGACCTCTGCAATTCAGTTTCTTGAGGTTCCACCTAGCTCTCAGTGTGGGAACCTCACAGCAAGTGCAGGCTGGGTAATCTCTTCCACAGAAACACTGTCCCACAGCAGGTTTAAGCATTTAGACCTGATTATCAGTGATTTCAGCTCTAGTGGACACTTAAAAAAACAAAAGACTCTCTATGGAGCCTAATCAACTCTATCTTCAAACAGGATGGGGGCAGATCAAATAGTGCCTATGACTTTTAGGCAGAGTCCACACCACCAAGCAAAACACCTATCCCCACCCTCTCTCCACTAGGATCTGGCATCCCAACCCCCTGTTTAGTGAGTGCAGTTCAATTGAGAGTGACCTGTGTTTAATTTGTAATGAAAGAAGTGCCGGGACTCAAGCAAGTTTTACATTCATCACTGATGTGGCAAGCCCAGAGGTCCTGGGGCTGTGAACTGCCAAGCCTAGAGGTGCCAGGGCTCATTGATCACTTGGGCAAAATAGCTCTGTCTGATGGATACCTTGGCAGAGTAGGTGTGTTCATGTAAATACAGTCTGGCCCTGAAGCTTTTTCTCCCCATCCCCACTAGCTGTCAGGGGAGAGCTCATTCAGACCTTGCTTTCAAATTATAATTTGAAATGATAAAGTTGGCCAACATTGCTGAAATGAATGAGCCAACATTGTCATAAAAAACAACAGCTGTATGAGGAAGCTAGTCTTTGTTTATATTTTTCAAACCTATTATGTTTTTTCAGGTACAAGTATTTTATCATATACTGTATATGTTTTTGAAGTGTATATTAATGTTTCAATTTCCATTCAAATTTGTAACCAAGTTGGCAACACTGGGTAACTAGTTGATCACTGGGGGCAGGGGGATGTATGGAAATCTGGGGTACGAGGTGTAGGGAAATCCCTGCCGGTATTGCTGAGTACAGCAGAAAGTTTTGAGGGAGCCCTGTTGGAAATGTTGGACACTACTCACTGGTTTACAGCACAATGGCCCTATGCTAACCTCAGATTGGGGAACATGTGCATGGAGTCTGCATTCGAGTTTCAATTCCTAGCTCTGCAGCCAGGCTCAAAGGATCTTCTGTCTGAATTAGTTTTTTAAACCAGCTATTGTGACAATTAACATCTTAAATTGGCTGTCAGTAAAAGTTTCTTTTTCCATTGTGTTCATTTTGTGCATTTGGCAGCACTTAATATATAGGCAGGGTCACTATTTCCTCTGCATACTCTGCCTTATTCAATTTCTCCTGTAATTTATGTGTTTTTCATGTACCAATAAAACGGGGTGAAAATGAAAAGGGAAAATGTGATCGTTAAACCATTGGAAGGGGAGCTCAGAGCAGATATAGCATCAGAAATTACTCGTAACTTTCTTTTAAAACTGACGTTCAAGTTAACTTTGAGGTTTCGCATTAGCTCGGTCTGATAGATGGCTGTTTTTCTTTTTGTTTATGGATACATGTGCTGATATCCTTTGATTCTGATGTGGGTGTTGCTATTTGTATTACTGTATTTGGTGGATCAGAAAAGGGGAGGGGCTGATATGTACCAACTTGCTGAAGGGCAAGGCTTTTCAGGGCATGCTCTCCCTTCCTGTGAAAGTTTGTCTTTTCAGTTTTCTTGCTGCAGGTTGTGAACAGGCAATATTGAGAATTTTCTGCAGTAGAGACATTGTTGTGCTTAGATCTGGGTCAAGCGTATTAACTTCCTGGGGACTGTGGAATGCTGAAGGTATGTTTGTCGCTTTTCTTTCTCCGACTTTCCTCTTGATTCTTTAACTCTGTGCCAGCTCTGTTATAAAAAATGTTACTGCTGACATGTACTTTGTTAGTAACAGGGTTTGTCATGGGGGGGAAAAAGGTTTTTCAAGTCATTACATGAAAGTAGATCAAATTGGTTAAGCACTCCCCTCCTCTCACCCAAACACCCTCAGTCTTGGAAAGGGAAAAGCGAAACTGGGATGGTCACCATGACATGGCATTTTACAGCAGTTGTCTCGCCAAACAGGACAGGGATGTTCTGAATGCAAAGAAATTATTTTGAAAGTTGGGTGCTGGGGAACTTGTAAGAAAGGAAAGTTGTAAAGGAAATGGAAGCAAGTCCCCAGCGGTGTGAAAGAGGAAAAAATCCCTGGAAGGATAGTCTGGCCTGTTACTGGCAGTAGGTCCCATTTGTAGTTCCCTCTTCCAGCCCATTATCAGATGCACAGCGTTGGGTCCTGCCTACTCCTGAAAATCCACCACGCTGTGGGGACCCAGCTGAAAACCAGTGTTGTTGGCGTTGTCAGTGTAGACGAGACAACCGTATTTTGTGTGACCGTGTTCACCACTCGCGCCACGGCCTTGCGGACTCGTAGTGCAGACGAGCTGGGTAATCTTCCCCGAACTTTGTTTCACCGCAGCAAAACCCCTGGGTAGGCGGGGAGGGATGGCTCAGGGTTTGAGCATTGGCCTGCTAAACCCAGGGTTGCGAGTTCCCCTCTTTCCCTGCCCGCGGGAGGCGGAGCGAGCGAGCCGGGGATGAGGGTGGGGTAAAGGCCGCCGGCCCGGACGGGCGGCCGCCCCGCTCTTGCTCCGGGTGGGGCTCCCCCCGCGCATGCGCACGCTGGCCCGAAGCAGGGAGGGGATGGGGTGGGCGCGGCTGTCGGGGGAGGTGCCGGTTGGTCCCGTGTCTGGGGGGGCGGGGGTGAGGCCCCGGCCGCCCCTCCCTCTCCCCGCGCCCGGCCCAATCCAGCCCCTCCTCAGGGAAGCCGCTGAGGCGCTGGCCGCTGGCACCGCTCCGACGGGGATGCGCGCCGTGGAGGGGTGAGCAGGGGGGGCCCTGCCTCCCGCAAGCCCCCACTCCCCTCCTCCAGCCTACCCAAACCCCCCGCCCGCCCCGTGGCATCCCCCCCCAGCTCCGCCCCGCGGCATCCCCCCCCAGCTCCGCCCCGCCGGCCTCCCGCAGCTCCCCCCGCCGGCCCCAGACCCCACCCTCCCCGCCGGCCCCGTCCCGCGGCATCCCCACCCAGCTCCGCCCCCGCCGGTCCCCCGCAGCTCCCCCCGCCGGCCCCGTCCCGCGGCACCCCCCCCCAGCTTCCCCCCCCCCCGCCGGCCCCGTCCCGCGGCATCCCCACCCAGCTCCCCCCCCCCCCGCCGGCCTCCCGCAGCTCCCCCCCGCCGGCCCCGTCCCGCGGCATCCCCACCCAGCTCCCCCCCCGCCGGCCCCCCGCAGCTCCCCCCGCCGGCCCCAGACCCCACCCTCCCCGCCGGCCCCGTCCTGCGGCATCCCCCCCCAGCTCCGCCCCGCCGGCCTCCCGCAGCTCCCCCCGCCGGCCCCAGACCCCACCCTCCCCGCCGGCCCCGTCCCGCGGCATCCCCACCCAGCTCCGCCCCCGCCGGTCCCCCGCAGCTCCCCCCGCCGGCCCCGTCCCGCGGCACCCCCCCCCAGCTTCCCCCCCCCCCGCCGGCCCCGTCCCGCGGCATCCCCACCCAGCTCCCCCCCCCCCGCCGGCCTCCCGCAGCTCCCCCCGCCGGCCCCGTCCCGCGGCATCCCCACCCAGCTCCCCCCCCGCCGGCCCCCCGCAGCTCCCCCCGCCGGCCCCAGACCCCACCCTCCCCGCCGGCCCCGTCCTGCGGCATCCCCACCCAGCTCCGCCCCCGCCGGCCTCCCGCAGCTCCCCCCGCCGGCCCCAGACCCCACCCTCCCCGCCGGCCCCGTCCCGCGGCACCCCCCCCAGTTTCCCCCCCCCGCCGGCCCCGTCCCGCGGCACCCCCACCCAGCTCCGCCCCGCCGGCCTCCCGCAGCTCCCCCCGCCGGCCCCAGACCGCACCCTCCCCGCCGGCCCCGTCCCGCGGCATCCCCACCCAGCTCCGCCCCGCCGGCCTCCCGCAGCTCCCCCCGCCGGCCCCGTCCCGCGGCACCCCCACCCAGCTCCGCCCCCCGCCGGCCCCGTCCCGCGGCACCCCCACCCAGCTCCCCCCCCCCTCCCGCCGGCCCCAGACACCCAGCCCCCACCCTCCCAGCTCCCTGCCCTGTCCCGCGGCATCCCCCTCTAGCTCCCCCACGCCTGCCCCAGACACCCAGCTCCCCCCCACCGCCGGCCCTGTCTCCCCAGCCCCCATTCCTCCCCGCCTGCCCCATCCCGCTGCATCCCCCCAACCCCTCCCACCTGCCCCAGACACCCAGCCCCCACCCTCCCCGCCTGCCTCAGCCCCTCCCACCTGCCCCATCCCCCCAGTTCCCCTGTCCCATGGCATCCCCCCCGCCTGCCGCAGACACTCAGCTCCCCCCTCGCCTGCCCCAGACACCCAGCCCCCTGCCCCCACTGCCTGCCCCATTCTCCCAGCATCCCCCCACCGCCTGCCCTGTCCCCCAGCATCCCCCCAGACCCTGTGGCACCACCTGCTTCCCATAGTTTTCCTGATCTAGAAATGTAGGAATGTCTGAATGGTGGTTGGTGCAAAGTAGGCTGTTTCTCAAGGGTGGGCACGCGAATGTGTTACTAGGACTGGTTATAGAGTAGCAGCCATGTTAGTCTGTATCCGCAAAAAGAAAAGGAGTACTTGTGACACCTTAGAGATTAACAAATTTATTTGAGCATAAGCTTTCGTGAGCTACAGCTCACTTCATCGGATGCATGCAGTGGAAAATACAGTGGGGAGATTTATATACATAGAGAACATGAAACAATGGGTGTTACCATACAGACTGTAACAAGAGTGATCAGGTAAGGTGAGCTAACCCAGAAATCTATCCTTGCAACAAAGGCCGTTGCCAACTGTGTCCACGTGTCTATTCAGGGGACACCATCATAGGGCCTAATCACATCAGCCACACTATCAGAGGCTCGTTCATCTGCACATCTACCAATGTGATATATGCCCTCATGTGCCAGCAGTGCCCCTCTGCCATGTACGTAGGCCAAACTGGACAGTCTCTATGTAAAAGAATAAATGGACACAAATCAGATGTCAAGAATTATAACATTCAAAAATCAGTCGGAGAAAACTTCAATCTCTTTGGTCACTCGATTACAGACCTAAAAGTGGCAATTCTTCAACAAAAAAACTTCAAAAACAGACTCCAGTGAGAGACTGCTGAATTGGAATTAATTTGAATAAAGACTGGGAGTGGATGTGTCATTACACAAAGTAAAACTATTTCCCCATGTTTATTCCCCCCCGGTTCCTCACAGGTTCTTGTCAACTGCTAGAAATAGCCCACCTTGATTATCACTACAAAAGGTTCTTCCCTCTCCCCTCTCCTGCTGGTAATAGCTCACCTTAACTGATCACTCTCGTTACAGTGTGTATGGTAACACCCATTGTTTCATGTTCTCTGTGTATATAAAATCTCCCCACTGTATTTTCCACTACATGCATCCGATAAAGTGAGTTGTAGCTCACGAAAGATTATGCTCAAATAAATTTGTTAGTCTCTAAGGTGCCACAAGTACTCCTTTTCTTTTTAGGACTGGTTATGAATCACCCATCCTGCCCCTCCAGAAAGAGGGGACATGAGTCTTAGCTTTACTTGTGCCTCCCTCTTAGGGTAAGATAGGTGGTGGTAGTGGAGGTGTGAAACTAGGAAGCAGGGTTTTGTTGGTTGTATTTTGATTTTACAGAGTGGCTGTCCATCCCTTCTTCCCACCTATGTCTTCCCTTCCCTATGTCTTTCTTGTCATCTATGTCCACCTATGTCATCCCTTCTTCCCTTCCCTATGTCTTTCTGTAGTGTCTGCTAGCTGCTCTGGGTGGACTGGTTTCTCTCCACACTTGTCTCGCTTTTTGCCCCCTTAATCCCTCCAAGATACAAAATATACACAAATTTTTTTTAAAATTTCATTAATGTTTAAAAATTTTAGATTAAACCATTTAAAAACTAATCACATTTTTGTACCAATTTAAGTTTTATGTTTAGCAACTGTTCGTTTTTAGCTTAGCCCAATTCAGCAACAGTACCAGCTGTGAGAACACTGGCTGGAATGGTGTGGGAGATAGAATAGCTAAGCTGCAAAACACAGGAGAGGCTGGGATCTGTAACTGATGGTGTCAGGAATCAAGCAGTGAAGATTTGGAATTGGGAAAGCAGCCACGTGTGTTCTAGTGTGAATTTGTACTGAGTTTTTATCATGTGGTTCTACTGGGATTTGACTAACTGGTAGAAAAGTGATGACTGAGGGCTGGTCTGTGCACAAATTTGCCCCTGATATTAACTGATAGGTCTGCACTTGGAGCTGGGGGTGTGATTCCCAGCTAGAGGAGATGTACCTGCTTTAGCTCTCATCTAGGTAGTGCAGTAAAAATAGTAATGTAGCCAGAACAGACAGTGCCAATGGCAGGAGGGGCTTGCTGCCCTGGGTATGTACCTAGGGTCTCTGATAGGATCATGCTTGCGGTGCTGGCTCTCCTGCTGTCCTTAGTTAAAAACAAGACGTTAGGTAAACTTCTGTGTGTAGAAAGGGCTTAGATCTATGCTTTCTCGCAGCCATCTTATTTATAAGTGAAGACGGTGCTGCAATATGTGGGACAGAAGATTGGGGGAGTTAGTCTGTATGAAGAGGAAAAGGATGTAAGCAAAATTTTGGTACGTGTATGTAGGTAGAGGTGGGAGGAAGCGGGTAGTCTGAACTTTGTTTCTATTCCTGGCTCTGGGAAGTGTTGTTTAGTGGTTAGGGGAGAGATGGACCAGGACTCATGAATTATATTTCCCACCCACTTACACACACAGCAATGCCCTACTGATTTCTCCCCGAAACATGCACTCACCCCTTTACCTGCTGACCTCCTCCCAAGCTTTTAGTGTTCATTGATCATCTCCCACTTTTCCTTTTGTCTTTGTATGAAGAGAACTGTGGTGAAAGGCCTAAAGACGACCTGCTGCCAAATTAAAGTGAGTGGTCCATCGAGGAACCCCAACATGTCCAGGAAAGGGAGCTGGCAGTGAAGCAGAAAGCATATTATTCTCCATTAAATGTAATACAATTGTATTAATTTCTCTAGAACCCTGTTAGTTTCACTCCTATTAAATTCTATAGGACTTTTTCATAACGGAAGTTTGAGAGTAGGAAGGAGACTCTTTGCTTTCACATTTGGTACAGAACAGCAAACTAGCTGCAGAGTGGTGAAGGTGTAGGGGATGTGCACTCTACAGCTGCCATAGTGCTGAGAACTTGGGCTTCCAGGTGATAATGTCACTGCTGGTGTGTTTCAGCCTAAGGGCAAGGAGAGCACCAGCCATTTTGGCACCTGAGCAGAAAACATTTTCAGTGTCCTCCTTACCCGCAGTGGCTGAGCCCCCCCCCCCCCCCCCCCCCCCCCAAAAAAAAAGCCACACGGCACTGCAGTTTGGTGCCCACCCTTGCTCACACTACCCTAGTGCCAGCCTTGGGGAAGAGCATCTTCTCCTCCTCCTGGTCATGGGAAGTAGTGGCAGAGCTCCCATGATGCAAACTCAAGGGCAGGAGGAAGTCTCACTTTCTTGTCTTCTCCCAGCCATGGCAAGATGTAGTCAAGCTGCAGGGACCAAGAGTAGCACCTTGTTCTCTTTCTACCCCCACCCACTATAAAGACACTGGAGCCACACTTCAGAAGTGAGAGAGAGTGATCAGCGGGGGACTCTTCTCTCTCTCCTGATCACAAGAAGAGGAAGGAGCAGATCTTGCCACACTGCTGCAGTGTGGTGCATGCAGGAAGGAGTTAAGTCATCCACTGAGTATTTGGCTTCTGATGGTTTGGAAGAAATAACTGGCCAATACAGAGTATCAAGGATGCTGCTTAGCCTATTAGAAGCTAAAGTTCAGTTCTTCCCTAGCATCAGTGCCATTTGATTCATTACATTGGACTCTTCTTTGCCTTTCCATTCTCAGGTTGTGAAGTGTGTCTCCTAAAGAGCCTCCAGCATGGGTGATGACATGAGCATAAAGTTTCACCAGCAGCTTCTAGTCATTGATGAAAACCTGGGAACTGAAGAAGTGGAGGCCCTGAAATTTCTCTGTAGTGACTTGCTGTCCTTCAAAAAGCTGGAAGCTGTAGAATCAGCTCAGGACATCTTCCAGCTCCTCATGGCTAAGGATTTTCTGAATAAGGAAGATACTTTCATAGTAGCTGAGCTTTTGTACAGGATTAGGTGTCACTTCCTGCTCCATAAACTTGGCTACACTAAGGAGACAGTGCAAGAAAATCTACCCTGGAAAGGGAAGGTATCTCGGTACAGGTGAGCTTTCTGGGAACTGGGTGTCTCCAGACATTTTCTGCCTTGAGAGAATGTTGATCTGTTACTTGCTGTGTGATATTTGAAAGTTATGAAGTGAAGTTTGGTGATTAGGTTTTACAGTATGCAGATGCTCAGACTAATCAGTGACTTTTAATATTTTTTCTTGGGATGAGGCTGCAAAGCTCAGAGCATTCTTGGGCCAACAAAGCATTAGAAAGGCCTGGGTCCTCTTCTGTCCTTATGTTGTGCCAGAGGAGAGGAGTGACACAGTGTGCCATAGACTGTCATTCCTCTCTCATAGGTTTCCACTACTATCTCTCTGGCTCTTCCTCCTTTGCTCTGTCCCTCTCTCTCGGTGAATTGGGTTGGATTGGGATTTTTTTATATCCTCTTCCTCCTACGACAACCTAAATTCCCTCAGCTCTTCCATATTAATTTGCTTACGCCATTGGTAAGTTCCTGACCATAACGCTTGGCTGCTGCTCATGCTCTTCATGCTCTACTACGCCAGCTCTAGCTCTCCAGCATTGCCTGCAGTCTGCCTGCTGCATGTTGACCTTTGCTGAGCAGGCTAAGTGGAGATCACCAGGTGTGCTACAGGTGAAGCAGGTGGCAGCATTGGAGGAGCATAGCAGAGCTTCCAATAGTGGGCACGTTACCATTATCTGAGTATTGCTTTGGGGGGGCTGTGGGGTGCCAATGTAGGATTTACAGTATGTATACAATGGTATTTAGTTCACCTAACTGGATCTATGTCACATAGGCAGATGCTGTATGAACTGTCAGAGGACATCACCAGTGAGGATTTAAGAAGAGCCATGTTCCTCTTGAGGAACCAGCTCCCAAAGAAGCTGACAAATATGGTATGTGGGGAGAGGGCCAAGAATGCTAGAGGCTCTATTACTGAGACTAGGAGAAAGAGTGGAGAGAGGGTTTTGGCAGCATATGGCATCAGCTTATTGTGTCAGCATGTGATTGGGGGAGTAGATATTTGGGCAATGGTATATCTCTACCAGAGGGAAGGTGGTGGCTGAGTGGGGCTAGGAAGTGTAGGGCCTGGTTCTCATTTACACTAAGGACTGTTATGCTTCACTGTCTCTCTCTTGTATTTGCTGTGTGATGGATTCTGAGGCCTTTCAAATCCTAGAGGTCACTAGGAAATACAATACCAGGCTAATCCCCCCAGCTGTGTTATAGCATAGTTGGTTCTGGTCTGTGTATATGGGACCAAGACGCATGACATTAACTAGTTACTTGATTGTGATACAGACTATAACGTAGTTCACTGATACAGCGTGGTATTGGCTATACATACAATCAGGATCAAACCAGATTATGAAGCTGTCAGTGAGCTACCATGTTACAACATGATTTGCCCCCCAGCTCTGTGAAATGTACTATGGAGACATCTTCTTGGTAGTAAGAAGCAAAACGGACAAGAATAAGTATAAAGTGGGAAGTGTAAGGATTGTGAGGTGTTTTGTATTTCAGCTGTACTCCAGGAGAATCAGTGTCTGTTATTTTTTTTAAAGGCAGGGCAGGCTTTTGTAGATTGTATTAATATTTAAGGAGCTGGTTAAGTGTACTTGACTCTCTCTCTCTCTCCTTGCAGTCCAGTCTAGAGCTGCTGAACTTTCTGGAAAAACAAGACCATTTAGCAGAAAACAACCTGCAAATACTGGAGAAAATCTGTATGGAAATTTCACCTGATCTCCTGAAAACAGTAAACAAATACAAAATGGAAAGAGGTGAGTAATTCTGAATTGGCTGCTGTGTGTGCCAGCAGGTTTACTAGAACAGATTGAACTAGTTGCTGTGTCTGGTAGCTGGAGATGCTGTGTGTGTCCTCCACATGTATTGCCACACCTGAGATTAAAAGTGGGTCACTTGTGATCTTTGCATAGGAGCTCTGCTTTGCTGCCTTTAGTTTTTGCTACCTGCTAGCAGCAGTACTGTAAGAATATACGTAGTAGCTCCAAAATGGATGTGGCCAGGCAAAGCGGTCCAGTGGATGGGGCATGGGACTGGGAGACTGGAAACCTTTATTCTGTCTCTGACTCTGCTACTGACCCTGCTGTAGGACTGTGAGAAAGTCACTTGACCTCTCTGTGCCTCAGTTTTCACATCTGTGAAATGGAGGCAACAAGACTGACCCTCCTTTGGATAGAGCCTTATTGTGTGTGGATGAACAGCACTCTAGAAGTGCTATATATTGACCTGCACAGGAGGGAGAGATTTGTTGTTAGGTGGCAGGCTAAATGAGTGTGTGCACGTGCATGTATGTTATAAGATGTGTGGTTCCCTCTCC
The DNA here is from genome assembly GCF_015237465.2 of Chelonia mydas. Taxonomy (NCBI): domain Eukaryota; kingdom Metazoa; phylum Chordata; order Testudines; family Cheloniidae; genus Chelonia; species Chelonia mydas. Next base: position 58,473,258 of record NC_051251.2, read on the forward strand.
AGTAGAGTCTGCGCCATAGTTATTAAGCTTATTTCATTTAGGATCTATAGATTAGACATTTGCATGCTGAAAGGACACAATGTTTCATTTAGACAGTTATCTAGAACCAGTTCTGGGAGAAGCTGGACAGTCATGTTCCCCCACTGACTTCACCTTACAGGCTTCTTATCCCTTTGGTGGAATTTCTGTACGTTTATGTTTTAAACATCTCTTGCTAGATGCCTCTCCACATTTCCTTAATTAAGGAGATTAGTTTGTGCTTAGCTGTTTCTCTTGTTTTCACAAAGTTGTTTATTATGCCTCTCCTGTTAGTTTCTCTAGCTCAGCAGGAAAGCAGTCTGCCAGTCAAAGAAGCTGCATCACTTCCCCATCACATCCCTGAAGGACTGTGTCATTCTGGAGGTGATGTCAGGCTATTGACTTCCTCACAGGTATGCTGCAGTGAGCCTATTTTCTTCACTCTTTCTTCTGTATTGTCGTTGACTGAAGTCTAGCTAAATCATGCCTTCTGATCTGGGGAAGGAAGCAGAGTCTGCTATAAATATGGTTACCAAAGACATCAAATAATTAGTAAGGCTACGATTTAGTCACAGAGGTCATGGAAGTCACGGACTTCTGTGAATTCTTCTGCTTCAGCTGTCAGCACCTGAAGCCAAGACTGGAGGTGGGACTTTGCGTCCCTGCCCTGCAACTGGGGCTGGATAGCTGGAACCAGCACCCTGCAGGGGGGAGGGTGCTGCAGCTGGGCTGTGAGCCCCTGTCCAGGAGCTGCGGCCAGGTCCAGAGTGGGAGCTCTGTGCTCCCCGTGGCTGCACCCCCCCACTTCATTCCAGCCCCGTGGCATCCGCCAGGGGCTGCGTCGGGGGCCATGCGCCTCCCTCGCGGCGTCCCAGAGCCATGCTCCTCCTCCTGGCTGGGGCTTGGCAGGGGCTGTGGCCGTGTCCGTACACCCCTGTCCCACAACTGTGGCCAGCTCTGGAATGGAGGCTGCATGCCCCCCCGTGTCTGCACCCCGCACCCCTCCCCCCCGTGTCCCAGGCCCGTGGCTTTTGCCAAGGGCTGCAGTGGGGACCATGCTGCAGCTGGAGTTGTGTGGCTTCTGCTGGGGGCTGCAGCTGGGACCATGCGCCCCTGCCCGGCTGCTGCAATGGGGGGGCGTGTGTGTCCCTGTGGCTTCCCAGGGATGCGGCCAGGGCTTGGTGGGGGCTGCAGCTCTGGAGCGGGGGATGGGTGCCCCTGTGGCTGTGCCCTCCCCTGTGGCCGCTGGAGGCTGGGGGCTCAGCCTGTTGGTCCCACCCCTCCAGACTCCATTCCTCCCCCCCTACTTAGCCCTGACCCCGGTTATTTTTAGTAAAGTCACGGACAGGTCACTGGCTCTGTAAATTTTTTTTTTTATTGCTCTTGACCTGTCCGTGACTTTTACTAAAAATTACTGTGACAAAATCTTAGCCTTAATAATTAGGGTCAGAGCATCCTAAAAGCCATGTATGCATTATTCCTCTTGAATATATTTAGTGTTAGGAAGGGAGAAGTGTCAAAAGAGATGTCTTTAAAGAAAGAAGAACTGGATAGCTCAGCGGATTGAGAATGAGGTCAAAGACTAAGCGGTTATGGAGACTTAATTATCCTCACAGAAGCATGCTCCCTCTAGACAAGAGCTGAGGTACATTGGGCAATCAGGGAAGTTTGTGTTGCTGCTGTTAGTGATGTACCTGGTTTATGTATAAACAGAGGGCTTCAATTTCCATGGCTTTCAGTCTGGCATCTTTCACAATAGAAAAACTAGCACAATCGTTTGTTTTTAAAGCACAATTTGCATGAGGCCATTTTATGTTCCTGTTTCCCTCTTTCATAATATAACAATGTGAAGGCAATCTCAGGGAAATAAAAAGGTAACATTTAAAAATGCTAAAAAAAATGTATACACTGTAGAATAAACCTGAGGAACTTGCTACAGCATGTTATTGAAGCAAATAGCTTACTAAGATTCAAAAGGGTTTGACATTTATACAAGTGAGAATGGTATGTGCTAGGATACAATTGCAAGGGTTCTCAATTCTTATCCAGGGCATAGACTGCTCATCAGCTGAGGCAGGAAGAAATTTCTCCCCATTGCTAGAGACATACATAGTGTACAATTAGGTGCATCATGGGACTGGAAGCCTTCTTCCTCTGAAGCATCTATTATTGTCCCATAGTTGAAGAGAGGATACCAGACTACACAGATTATTGTTTTGCTCTGATATGGTAATTCCCATGTTCCTGAACCATAGGGAATTTTTATCCTGAGTAAACTGTTGGCACCACTGTCATCAATAAGTTTTCCCATTGACTTCAGTGTACCCTATGTGATTGCATGTGCTGCAAGGTCCACTCATAAGGTCAGTGGAAGTGTAGTGTCATTTAAGGACACCATATATGCTTTTTGCGTGGAGCTTTCCAGAAAATAAAACCCACTCTGCGGGCAGCACTCTCCTCTAGATGCTCACCTCTGATGGGCTTGCTGCAGCTCTGAAATGTCTGGCCCTTGCCACTCAACTGCTAAACATGTTGCTGCCCTTGGGGACTCTGTCTTGCCTCTGTCTGCTATCTCTTTCCAAAATGCCATGTGGCACTGACACTTATCAAGTCTTTTTTTCTGCTAAAATCACTATTAAAATCTATTTTATTGATTTTATTACATTGATTTTAATGCAGGTATTCCCCTCTTCCTCCTTCATATAGGAGACCCCTATCAAATCTCTGGATTCTAATATTTATGGTAAGTCCTTCTGGGAAGTGTTTTTATTTTTAATGTCTATATTTCTAGTTTTATACGTTTCTAACTGATTTTAGTTTATTTTAGAAAATTTTGAAGTCTCCATTTATAACAGTAGTTTTAAAATAGTTTGACTGATTTGCTTTAGGTTGGCTTTTTCTTTTCCTGTTGGCACAAGCTGATTTTGGGGATTGGCTGCTCACATTTAGAGAACAGCCACAGGTAATCAGCAAATCCCCCTGCTGTGGATTGTCACTTGTGACAGGGAAATAGCTAACATGCTTTCCAGAAAGCTTAAAGAAGGTCTGACTGGAGGCAAAAAGCTGTCTCTGCCCCCTTAATTGTACACAAATACCATGAGATAAGGCGATAGGACTCTGTTACTGTTAGTGTAACTACTGATAAAGTCAAATTGTTATTTTAATGGGCTCATGAGACAATTTTATTTCTGTCTTCTTGCTTTTATAGACTCTGGGAGCCTGCGGGAACATGCTGGGAGTGTGTATTTCATAGCTGCCAGACAAGGTATGTCTTAATAAGTTTTTCTGTGTTTTTAGTAGCTCTTATTGCTGGCTGCCTAAAAGTAAAGAGAGTATGAATTTTCAGAGCAGGTTCAAACAGATTTGGAGAGTTCCTGGAATGTCACTTGAGTAGTACTATGGTCTATTGCCCTTGCTTGGAGGGACAGGCCAGTTGGAGGAGTAACAAGGCGAGGGCTTATTTTGCAGGTTTCCCTTTCTAAGATAATTGAGAGTGCAGCACCAGACAGTCAGGCACTCTTAGAGGAAATGAGAGAATTGCTTATGCGTAGGCAGATCATGAGTCTCTTCAATCCCACTCCTTCTCCCCTCCCTGCCACACGTACAGGCTCTCCCCTCTTCTCCCCAGGAAGAATCCCCCCTTTCTCAACCCTTCTATCTTCTGCATATCACCAGAAAAACCCAAACACCCTGCTGCCAGCCCCAGCAGTTTGGCAACTGCATGTGACTGTGCTATTTGCATTTCCCTAGGACAGTAGCATGTTGGAGAAATTACAGTAAACCAAGATCATTAATCTACAGGGAGTCGAGGATTGGGGTGTGTAAGATTGCTTCCTTTCACGTGGTATATTTATTGCTTAATTAGACTCAATCTGAGCTATAGGATTCCCTTAGTAGGTGTACAGTGGGAAATGAGAGCTCTAAAGAGGGCAAGGCAGGAGGGAATATTTCTTGCCCAAATAAATGTAATTCTGATTGTTCTACTCAGCACAAATGGCACCATGAGATTTCATATTTGCCTCAGTGACTGAAGGTCAGATTGCTGTTAAGTTTAAAAACAAAAAATCAGGTTTTTGCCCTCTAACTGCCAGATCTCTGAATGCAACCTGGAAATGAGTCAAACTGGGCTCTTCCCTACTTCCGCATCATTCCCTGAAAAGATTCTGTAATTGGATTTAAGGGCATGCCTACACCACAACTTCAGCCACCTTTGGGGACTCACTTAGAACACAGTTGACCCCCAATCTAGTGGAAAATTCTCTTGAAGATCCATGAGGCAGAATCCATCATCCTCACTCTTCCAGAGCTGTGTTGATTCTGCAATACTAATAGGAGTAAAATTTTATTTGTGTCACTGAAGTGTGTGAGTAGATATGACCTGGAACAAACAGGAGGAGAACTACTGAGTAAGACAATGGAATTTTTACTACATTTTTCTTTTAGTGTAATAGCACTTTAATAATCATGAAAACTGCTGCATTTTAGTAGAACTCAGGTTTGGTGCATCTACAGAGAGTAGATTTCACCCCCTAAACATTTGTATAATTTTTTTCTAGATGACAAAGCAGTAAATGTTATTCAAGGCATCTCTGAACTAAGCCAGGAACAACCTGCAAGGATCAGTAACCCAGAAAGCAAAACGGAGGTTTGAGGCAATCGCCTAAATACTTTCCTGACTCTTAATCAATAACTTGGAGGATTTGCTCAGCTTAAAAGGACAGTGCTAGGTTTTCCACTGTTCTTAATACCTTCTTAGAACCCTGATATAGTTTCTTTCTCTCCTTGTACCATTGGGCAAGCATGGAATTCCCCCTCTTGTCTTCTTCCCTATGATGTGAATGAAGTTTTGGTGGGAAAATTAATCCTGCTGTTTTTATTTAACCACTTCAGTTCCTAAAATTTCTTTTACCAAAATATTCATGTTGGTGCATCAGCAACATCAACTGATGTCTGCACTGCTCTAGAAATGGTGCAGTTTGGCACCAAAGGAGCACAAAGAGCTGACCCTGATTCTCTTCCCACTAAATTGGGAGTCACTCCATTATAAAGGCAGTAGGGTTAAACTGATGTAACTGGGAGTAGAGTCAAACCTGCTGTTTTTGAAGACTCCCCTGATAATTAGTAGCTCTTAACAATCTTGGGGATGAGTTGTAGATTTAAAGAGACAATATTTGGAATCCAGATGACTTTTCAGTTTTTACCATAGTCACATTGGAGACTAAGGGCCAGCCCTAGGCATGTGCCAAACTTGTGGCCTCGCTTGCCCCTGTTCTGTCAGTTTTCTTTCCCAGCACAAGAGTAAAAACTGCCTCTGACCCCACCCCCCCCCACCCTGAGAGATAAAGTTAGGGATCCATATGTCTGTGGCTTCACAGTGCCAAGGGTCCAAGACAGTCCTCCTACTAGCTGTGGAAATAATCTATTCCTGTCCCCTCATGACAGTTATCCCCAACTCCCTATCAACTGTAGAATTCTGTTGCTAAGCTCTGCCCCAAGTGCTAACCTTTTCCCCCTCAGAGTCAAATGTGCTAATAAGTTACTGAAGTCTGCCTAGGGCTCCACCTCTGTCTTATCATACAGGATGACACTCCTGAGGCCTAAATTTTCAAAAGTAACCAGTGATTTTGGATGTTTGTTTCAAACTTTTGAGTGCCTAACCTGATACACCTTAAAGAGGTTGTTAGAGAGTGAGTGTTCAGCATTTCCTGAAATAACCAGCCTCTTCAAGGTTTCTCAAATTGGGAGCCTGAAAAATTAGAGCATCCAAAATCACTGCTCACTTTGAAAATCTTGGTCTGACTTTGTTATAGGCTGAGTCCTTGCCTGACTAGTAATTATTGTAGATGGTACAATAATACCACTTCTAAATTTTGCTTGGTCATCTTACCTTTTATCATACCTCTCTATTATATAACCTGTAAAATAAAGAAGTTTCACTTAATAGAAGTCTGTGGCTTTTAAACAAAGCTTAACAGCACTGGATGGTTCATTTTTAGAGCAGTTATATGATAAAGGAGTTTCGTCTCCCTTTTCTTCCGCTAATAGTATGTACATCCTGTTAATGCCAAATGGAAATATATGCACATATCACAGAAGACAATATATTTCTTCTGGGGGGAGGGTACAGCAAAAGGGGCATCTCAAAAACTCTAGGCAGTACAGGGGATTGAAAATCCCAGGGGGATACAGAAATAGTAACCTCACAGGTGGATTGCACTCTTGAATCTAAAGGCAATAGGTTGTCTTCTTAAAAATAAAATTCCTTCATAAAAGCTGTGAGCTTCTTTCTGCTTCCTGTCAACAGAAGCTGATGACCTATAAAATGGATGGGCCACACAGAGGCTATTGCCTCATTATTAATAATTTTAACTTTACTGGGACTCTTCAGATGAGGAGAGGATCTGATAAAGATGCTGGTAAGTCACTTCTGGTTTAGGCTCTGCTCTGCCTCTTCATGGGTTGTACTTCTAATGCCTGTATAGGTTTTGTTTGTTCATCTTTTAAGTACATAGTTATAAGCAGTGTACACTCATACAAGTCAAATAATGCCACTTGTATCACGAGTGTGGGGGGGGAAACTAAACACATGATTGATTACTAGACAGGAGTGAGTTTGCAGTGGCATCTTTTTCAGTGCAACCAAACTGTCTGTGTAATTCCAAAAGGGGTGTCCAATTAAAACTTCTCCAGGACTTACTATAGCTAGACCTATGGTAAGAGAAATATGTTTGATAGTTTTCTTAGAGCACTGAACCCATTATTGTATTAAATGTGACATCTGTTGTATGTAACTATTAATAGTTCTGTCTCTTATTTTCAGAGGCTTAATGTAAATTAAGCTAATTCACAGATCAAAAATGCCTTCAAGTTGTGATTTATCTCTTTGAGTTGAGCCCAAGATATAGAGTTCTTCAGTTGCAAAGTTATGTGCTATTGATATATTACTGAATGTGCATATTGCAATAGTGTTTAGAGGCCATCAAGGTTGGGGGCCCATTGTGTTACAAGCTGTACAGACAAAAAGAAAATGACAGTTCCTACCCCAAAAACCATGTATGATTATACATCCAAATCTTGGGGTGGTTTAGCCACATTGACTACAGTTGATCTATGCCCGATCTATGCTAGTGCAAGTGAGATCAAAATCAGGGCCTTTAGCTCTTCTTGTTATGTAGATATTTTTTGTGATGGACTGTCCTTTTTGTTTGTTCGCTTACTTTCTAAATCACCAAATTCAGTAGTATTCCAGGGTCTCCATTCTCTAGTATGAATGAGCAGGGTTCTACTTGGAGCAAACCCAATCTGAAATTCTGCAAAGTGCCCCCAGTGTCTACCAAGAATCCCAGTTTTGCTCATCCGGTTGTGCTGGTTGCGTGTACATGCACAAAAGTGCCTGTAGGTCTCAGGCCTTGCTTTATGAAACTCTGGCCTGAAAAACTCAGGCATGTTTGAGCCTCATGATTGTGCTGGGTTTGGGTTACATTTATCCTCAAATCTACTCTAGTGTGTGTGGTTGTTTGTTTGTAGGTGCCGCTTTGTGTGAAGTCAGTTACTCTTCAGCTTAGCTTGCATAGTGATTTTATATTATGATTATATTATCCTCCCACCCTCCCCAGCTTTTCTTTTCTTTTTCTTTTTTTTTTAAATAACAGAGATGCTGGTGCAAGTGTTTACATGGCTTGGTCTGGATGTGAAGACTTATACTGATAAGACATCGGTAGAAATAGAAAATCTCATGCAGGAATGGCAGTCGAAAGATCACAGAGAGAGGGACTGCTTTGTATGCTGTATTCTATCTCACGGAGAGTCAGGATTGGTCTATGGGACAGATGAACAAGAAGTACCAATCCGCAAGATCATGTCCTACTTCACAGCCAGCCAATGCCTACAGCTGGCTGAAAAACCCAAACTCTTTTTTATCCAGGCATGTCAAGGCAAAGAGATACAACAGGCTGTCTACATTGAATCAGATGCACAGAATCCTGACTTGCTTCCCGTACAGCAACTAGTCTCCCCTTTCGAAAGCATTCCAGAAGAAGCTGATTTCCTCCTTGGCATGGCCACAGTGGGTGGCTATGCATCTTTCCGCCACATACACCATGGTACTTGGTACATTCAAGCCCTCTGCAATAAGTTACAGCTCTTGGTACCAAGGTAATACTTCTGTGTAGATTGAGGGTGAGAATTTACTGATAACATAGGGCTGTATACATAGTAGGTTATTGTGTGGCATGCCGGGGGTGGTGGGGAGAATCTACAGCAGGCCAGCTTGCTGTGCAGTAACATCCCATGTAGACACTGCTACACTGCAGTGAAAGTCCTGGAGTGCGGATTGGTGTACTACTGCTTGAAAGTGTAATATGCCAAGCACTATTCCAGGATTTTACTGTGCTGTAGCAGTGTCCACATGGGACTTTACTGCATGGCAAGATGGTGTGCTGCAGTTTTTGACCCTGGCTTGCTGTGCAGTAACTTGCCATGTAACAAGCCCCTATACCCCAGTGGGTGAAGAAATGGGAGTGACTGCTGAATCTTTGCTCACCAAAGGCAAGCCTAAGTCTAAGGGCTTGCCCACCCACAAACTTGCACTAGATTTTTTTAATTTGTTCAAACTCCTATGTGGACACACATCAGTTTAAAACCGGTAATGTGTTTAGCTTGTCCCTGTAAACTTACATAAATGTTTGCAGCACCATGGTGTTAGGGATGGTCTGAGGAGGCTGGGTTTTAGTTTTACCAAACCAAACTGAAAACTAAGGCTGCTTCAGGTCCAGGTTCTCTTTTTGAGTGGGTTTGGGCTTTGTCCCATCTGTTAGATACCTACACAGTGTCTTCTAGATGCTATGGTAGAATTATGGAAAATGCTACAGTCTTACTGTATGTGTTTCTTTGCTGCTGCGTGGTGTTCAGTTTGAGTCTTTGTTGTAGTAAGATGCATGATGTGCACGAGTCCAGCCATGAGGCGCTCTGATTAGGTTTGCCTGCTGTAGAGAGTGGCAAGCACCGGGGCTGGGGGCGGCGTGGCGGGGGCATGGCGGCAAATTTAATCCCTTGTGTAACCTCACTGACTTGGATGGAGTTACAAGGGATGAATGCAGATTCAGGTCATTACTTTTCTTTTGTTATTTCATGACTGTATTAAGAAAGAGAAGAGCGAAAATGTACCATGGATAAACTATGGGATCAGAGAGTCTCTTGGTCCCAATTTTACGCACATACAAGAGACAAGATGTCAGAGAGAATGTAGGAATACTTGCAAAAGGGGTGTATTAGTAGTTTATCATCATTTACACCCAAAATCTTTAGTCCCAATTCTCTATAACTCTTACTTCTCAGGCACATCCAGAATTTTCTAGGGAGGTAGGTCCCAGCCTGTACCCAATTCTCCCACAAATCGGTACTGTGACCCAGTGTACTTAAGGCGGGAAAAGCCAAGGTCAGGGCAGGCTGCAAAAGTGAAAGGAGATACTCCCAAGACTGGTGGGTAACACTGAAGTTAAACTCACCAACCAGTCACAAACTCTGCTTCTGATCCTCCACGCTGGTTATCGAGAAGCTGAAAAAGAAATCAGAGCGCCCCCTTTATTGCATTCCAGTTTCCAGGCTCCCAATCAGCACATAGGTCCATTACAGTGAGAAGTTATTTCAAAACTTTGTTCATGTATACAAAATGTTCTTCTGTCCCCAAAGGGTTAGCCACATTACCAGGTCAATAGGAATTTGGCTCTTACCCGAAATACCACACTGCCAGCCAATCCTTTAGTGTCTAAAACTAAAGATTTATTATTACTCCCGAGGGAATTCTGTGCCAAAAATTTAAAATTGTGCCAAAAAATTGTGCACACAGTATTTTAAAATTTTGCAAATTTTATTTGTCAATAAATAAATGTGGAGGCTCCAGCATGGCAGTGGGGAGCACAGGCAACTGACTGCACAGAAGTGAGAGATCACCCTGCGGGCCTCTCGTCCCCTACCCAGGATATGGACTCGGTGGTAAAACTGCACCCAACCCTGACACAGCACAAGGACCAGGCCTGCCCCAGAAACACCCTAGGGCCTTGCCCCTCCATGCCAAGCACACTAGCTGTAGGCAGGCAGGATCAGCCCAGTAGGATCCAAGTGTGGAGAGGCTTAGTGTGGGGAGATCCAGGTGTGGTGTGATAAGGTTCTGTGTGGGGCAACCTGGGTGTGGGCGGCTTGATGGTGGGTCTTGGTGTGGGGTGGATCTGGATGAACAGGGGTGCAGACACAATGGTACTCTGCAGGGGGGTCCAGGTGAAGGTGGTTGGGGCTCAGCGTGGGGGTCTGGGTGTAGAGTGCTCAGCAGGAGGGGTTCAGGTGCTAGCTCGGTGAGATGCAGGTCCGGGTGCTGGCTTGGTGGGAATCTGGGTATGGGGGACTAGTCAGGGTAGTCCAGATCCAGGTAGGATGAGGTTTGTTGGGGTGGGGGTTTGAGTGTGGGGGGTAGTCTCAGTGCAGGGGTGGGGTCCTGAGCTTCATTTGTAGAAAAGTTATTCCAGTGGTAAGAAGCATGAATGAAGACAAAATGGAGATGATGCAGTTGCCTTTTATATTCTTTAGCCATGAGGCTTTTACTTCCTGTGTCCCAAACACAAGCTTCACAGCAAAGGGAAAAGCCTTAGAGTGCTTTGTCCATAGGCAGGCCCCTACATGGCTTGCTGACTCATCAGGTGTAGTCCCTGGTCTTTCAATGGGTTTATTGTACAGCCCATGTCCTTTGATGGGCCATCAAGCAGGCTATGCCGATCTGTCTGGGGGGTCACTCAGATGCCCAACACAAAGTTTGAAATACAGATATACCCTACATATCTATAACTCATAATACAAACGTGATGCAAACATATAAGCAAGATTATCATACTTGGCAAATTATAACATTTTCACAGATACCTTACACAGCATACCTGGCACAACTCATTGCAATTTTACAATATTAGTATCCATAATATCATAAAGTGTCTCCTGTATTCTATACAGTGACACACGTGCCATTTTCCCAAGGTGATTCTTCTGCCCCTTTCTGGAGCTGTGTTCCTGCTTAGCATTCCCACTGCCTCCTGTTGCTGTGGGTGTTGTCTCTCCTTCTCTCTGCAATGAACTGGGTCTGGTTTATACAGTCCAGACCCCTCACACTGCCAGCAGCCACTGAAAGGACTGGTTAATGGGCGTGATTTGCTTGTGAAGTTTTTCTTTTTTTCTCTCCCCATGTGGCAGTTCATTCTGTCACACCAGTATTGTTTCTGTGTGATTCTTTGTGTTAGGTACATGGGAGACCATTCTTCTACCACTGAGGTCAATGAGAGAGTTACTGTTGATTTCAGTGAGAGTAGGATTGTGGCCTCCGTAGTCTTGAAGCCTCATATTGAATTTAGAAAAGTGTTTAGTGTGTTTGTGGAATACTATTGCATGTTAAGAGTGCAGTGTTGCCAATATGTTCTACTGGCATTGTTTTTGTGAATCAGGGTTAACTATAGCACTCTGGTTAATCAGAGATACTGTCTTTTCTCTGGCTGTAGAGGTGAAGACATCTTGTCAATTCTTACTGAAGTCAATGAAGATGTGAGCAAACGTGCAGACAACTTGGGAAGAAAGAAACAGATGCCCCAGCCAGCCTACACCTTGAGGAAGAAACTGATATTCCCAGTGCCTAGAAGTCCACCCCCATTACAATAGCAATAGGGTTTTTTTTCTGTTCATTTACGATCCCATCTTGCATTGGATAAGCCAGCGCTCTTCTTATTAAATCAGGTGGATGGTAAATGATTACCATTCAGGATGAGGTCTTCCTGAAATCGCTAACACGTGGAGCCAAAGAAGAGTGCCATAGGTACAACCAGTGGGCCAACTGGTCACAATGTCTGTGTTTTCGGAAATGACTGGTGGTGGTGGGGTTTGCTGGCAATCTGAATAAATACAGACTTTTGCAAGCACTTCTGGGTTTCTGCAGGTGAAATAGGTGCTGCGTGGGTTACTGTGGACACAATAGGTGCAGATGACTTTCCATAGCTAAACCAGAGGGGTGTTAATGATCTGTTTTAAGACCATGGTTCTTTTCTCTGTACATTAATGATTTGGAATCCTGCCAGTGAGATCTCTTATCATGTGGAACAGTCGCCAAAATCAGAATGGACAAGACACCAGCAAATGTGGTGTAGGGACCTAATCCTACAGTGACAAGTGGACGTTGGTCTATTCCCTCTCAAATTTAAATGATTTACACTCTGTGGAGCCACTAGATTCCTCATGTAAAGCATTTATTAATCCCAGAGTGCATGCTGTTGCCTTAAAACTGGATGTTAATTTGGTATGTGGTTGGTTTAGCATTCATTGTCCAAAATCAAATAGTTCCAGCAGCACAAAATCTGCATTATTGCCTCCTGTAGGAAACCAGCTTTCTCACTGCCTTATCAGAGGGTGGGGTGGGGGCTATGGTTCAACATGAAAGAGCCGCTGATTATCATTTATCTGTCAGATGGGGCATCTAACACTGCAGTGGACACAACAGGTTTTGGTTAGCTTTGTTTTTAAGCACAAATGTCTATAGGGATTAATTTCTCCATTATTTATAAAGACCACCACAAATGTGGGTATGTGAGAAATGGGTGAGAGCTGGGCTGGAGCAAAACTCCTGTCTTTGGGGTCAGAGTGACTATATCCCCTGTTCCAGTGTGAGTAGACTAGAGTCTGTAAAATCCACCTTGCAGGACTGTCCTGTGAGATTAGAAGTGAAATTCAGTGTATGGTAAAATCTTCAGTGGTGCATCTCTTACCTGGATGTCTTTTTACTTGTTTCTTTTCCAGGGGTGTTAGTGTCCTCATGTGGTGACCGGGGTGTATGGCAACATAAATGGAAATTAATTGGCAAAATACAGCCATCTTTGGTTTAGAAGGCAGCAGCCAGCTTTGTATAGCAGTGAGATGGATTTTGGGGAGAGGGAAAATTTTGGCCAAGGAGAACAGGGCAATTCCCTAGTCCCATAAAACATGCAGTGGGATTTTTAGCGTGTACATACAGCAGACAAATCCTCAGTATTTTTTAGGATCTCAATCTGAGACTCCTCCCATACAATAAACTGCATAAAACTCATCTTATCTACCTCAAAGACAAGTAAGGTCAATTGGACCCTGCTGGGATATGAATCTGTGGTTCCAGAAATGCTAGCTGTTTCAAACTTTATGCTCAGATAAATCATCTCCTGCATGTATAGTAAAATGCTGCTATTTTAATAAAAGCTGGTAACATTTATTTTTCAGCAGCATAGTTTTTGCAATCCGAAACACCATTCCCAAGAAAAATAATCTTCCCCGCTTCACCCAGAAGTGAGCCGTTGAAGTGAAGGATTAGGGCTGGGTTTTAAGAGGCCTGTGTTCAATTCCTTGTTTTGCCTCAGACTTCCTGTGTGACACTGGGCAAGTCACTTAATCTCTCTGTGCCTCAGTTCTCTGTCTGTGAAATGGGGGGATAATAGAATTGCCCTACCCTGTGCTGGTATGGGGGGATAAATTAACATTTGTGAGGTGCTCAGATACTTTGGGGTGGGGAGAAAGCTATATAAATATCTAGACAGATAGACCTGGATCCCAGGCCACAAAATTTAAAGAGAAGATACTTTGGAATAAGCAAGACCCCAGTCCTGTAAGGTGCTGACGCCCCACTAGTCCTTCTGAAGTAAAAGGGAATTTAAGGGGTTCTCCACCTCACAGGATTGGGTCTTTATTTGCTTTCAAGGCAGAGACTTTATCTCTGTCTGTCTGTGGAGTTCCATGTACACTATGGCACTGTAGAATAAATAACCCATGTTGAAGCCATTTAGGAAGCTGGTGCACTCTGTCTCCTCAGGCTTCTTTAGCAGCTCCATCACACCTTCCTTACTAGCTTCTACACCCTAAACAGCCGAGCAGAGGGAAAGAGGCAGCTTCAAAGCTCTTTCCACACTCTTCCCCACCAGGCACTTGCTTTGCTCTTCTGACTTGCCTTCCAAATGGTTTTTGGGGGGAGATTATCAAAACCTTTACCCAGGCTTTACTTGACTCTTCAGTGCTGCTGATGAGTTCATTATAGAGAGAGAGGCTGCACAGTCTCATTCACGCTAATCACAAACACCAAAAGAAAAACATTTCCTAGTCAGAGATGGACCTGCTCTGTTGGTAGGTGGTGATCCTGTGTTTCCTGGAAAATAGCCTTCCCTCTGGGACTCTGTAAGTTCCCTAGCCACTTTAATCATTACTAGCCATTCCTCTGGCCAAACAGGTATGGAGGGGGTTCTGTTTTCAGTGCTTCATTTAATTAGCCAGAAGAATTGAGTATGTTACCTCCACTACATTTCCAACTCATGCTAGAATAGAGAGGAAGGTCCAGTAATATTAAACCCTGGGACTGCATTATAGTAGGGCACACAAGCCTACCACTAGGGTAGAAACTTAAGTAATTTCTAAAAGGTTATATATTCCACCAAATTTTTTCTCTTATGCCTGTAGCAGAGATACTTCTGATGGTTGTCTCCAGTTAGAACAACTTTTTTGGCCCAGTTTCGAGTTTGTGAGATGGTCTTCTAGGTGGTGGTCTGCTTTGGCTAAGCCTCTAGATTTTCTTAAAACACTCTGTCCAAGTGACAGCTCTTGGTAGTTTTCTTTTTATTGGAACATTGTGCCAAGAGTATTGTCACAATGTCATATTTTGTTATAAGCATTTATTTTGCGTACACTTTTGTATTTGCAATATAGTGCGATGTTTGTGCTAGCCAAATACGAAGACTTCAGCCTAAGTTCTCCCATTGTCTACAGCTGGCCAACATTGCTCACTTCAGTGGCCATTGTGAATGTGGCCCAAAATGTCTTATCTACTCCAAGTTCAGCCCATAATTCCATTAACTGGAGAGCAGCTCAGGTTCATTTGCTGAGGCAAAATAACGGCACTCTCTTTTTAACAGTAAGCCGGTGGTACCCTGGCCAGTGGCATCTTCATTTGCAGGCTGATGGGGCCTGCCTGTGAATTGTAATCTCTATAGCAGGTTTTCTCAAACTTCATTGCATCATGACCCCCTTCTGACAACAAAAATTACTACATGACCCCAGCCTGAGCCCTGCCTCTGGTGGGTGGGGTGGGGGGAGAGAAGCCAAAGCTTGAAGGCTTCAGCCTTGGGCAGGGGGGGCTGTAACCTGAGTCTTGCCGCCCAGGGCTGAAGCCCTTGGGTTTCGGCTTCAGTCCTGGGCAGTGCAGATCTGACTTAGACTTCAGCCCCAGGCCCCAACAAGTCTAACGCCAGCCCTAGCACCACCATTAAAACAAGGTTGCCACCCACTTTGGGGTCCCAACCCACAGTTTGCGAACCACTGCTCTATAGTATGGCAAACAACCCAGTCCTCCTATTCTGGCTATGGTCGAGCACTCAGGAATGTGAAAGGTTTAAAAGAGCAATGTATATATGTGTGTTGCATCCAACCTGAAAGTGCTGTTCTGTTAATATTGCTTCCATTAGTATTTGTGTTAAATAATATAAGTTTTACTGGTGCTGACGTGGACTAATCACAGGTATAGAGCTCTGGGGTTTGTGTGTCAGGAAGATGTTTCAAGAGGTCTGGGCAGAGTTCTGTGGAAGCCTGATTACATCTCTGTTTGTGCTCGATAGATAGGGAACACCTCCTTGCTCTGTGTCCTTTCTCTGGAGAGAGCTCTGCACAGTTATTTTCCAGTTAAAGTACCAAGGTGGTTAACAGTGGGCAGACGGTCCTAGGTTGCCTCCCATCTTGATTTATTTCCACAGGACTGTGCCTGTAGATTGGTAACTTCAATTTATGCTACTGCCACAGTTTCCCCCCATAGTTAGGGCTTGTCTACACGTGCATGTTGCACCAGTATCATTGGCACTGAGTTACTTAAAGCCATACAACTATTTCAGTGGGGTGTGTTCACACTGCTGTGCTTACACCGTAGTATGGCACAACCCTTATGTGCATGTAGCAGCATGCTGCACTGATGTGAGCAGTGCAGTGTGGGTGGGTATCTCAGGGTCCCTTGAACCACCTGAGCAGCAAAGTTCAGAAAAGTTGCCAGGCAGGTCAATAGAGCTCGCGCCAATAACCAACATTTCTCCCCAAGTTTCTTTCTTTAAGACCCAAAAGGGAGTGATAGGTGGAATAGCCTGTCCTCTCATTATTTTGTCCACCAATTAGACCTAGCACACTAATTTTAGTTCATTGATTTCCAATTCCTCAATGTTTTTGTTTACCAGGAATGACCTTAACACAGTCCTTGAATAACAATGGTAATCCTTTTTGTTTCGACTAATTCAGTTTTTGTCTCGCTTTTGCACCTTTTTCCATCAATATTTGTTGTTACAGGTTATTGTGATGTTTTACACTTTTCATAGTTGAGCTCACAGTTAAGGTAGGCCCAATTACCACTACAGGGGACTTTGGGCAACAGAGAACAATATGGAAAAAAAATAGGAATTTAGTAGTGAAACTGGTGGGATACACAGAGGAAGAGAGGGGAGGTAGCCTGGACCCTGGAAAAAGAAGATGCCCCTGAAATTGCTGCAGGTGGTAAAAAACCTGCCCCAGAAAGAACTGTGTGCGCAAACGAACAACCAAGAGTTGTCCAGTTAGCAAATAAAATAACTGTTTCTCCGCCAGGCTGTCTCCTTTGTTTTCTCTGCTCTTGGTACATCTGTGCAAGTGGAAACTAAATGCAAGGTGATACACTGGACATTGCAGTCTTGAAGAGGAGCTGATAAAGCCTGAGGAGTCCAGAATTCAATTGACATGGAGGCTGAGCCATCCTCTTGATGATTTTTATTCTGTGGATGATGAGGACTTGTGTTCTCAGGACTATCAATCCAGGACCTTTCATAAACACTTAAAATAGGTAGGAGGGGTTTGAGTTTTTTGGTAGGAATGGGCTGGGGGTGGGGGTCGACCTCCGAAATGATGCGGACTTGTATGGCCTTAGCTTTATGGAA
Source organism: Chelonia mydas (assembly GCF_015237465.2). Taxonomy (NCBI): domain Eukaryota; kingdom Metazoa; phylum Chordata; order Testudines; family Cheloniidae; genus Chelonia; species Chelonia mydas. The sequence continues at coordinate 58,490,258 of NC_051251.2, forward strand.
GGGGACATCATATAAATCTAAAATAAATTAATGCAAATCAACAAAGCTCATGCCAACCACAATAAGGTAATGGAATCCAGCTCTCCAGATGCCTGTTCTTGTGAAGCATGGATAGCATGGAGCTCCAACAACTGGCTGTTTCTGTACCTAAGAATTCCTCACAGCAGAAAATGACCATAACCAGCAGAGCATGCTGGATGGATGCATATAGCACTGGAGGTAGAGATCTGTGCTAGGAAGGGATTGAAAAAACTCTTTGAAGATAGTGCACTGCATCGGTTATGTTAAAGCCAGTTGTGAGGCTGGCACACCAGGTGCCAGCTTATTCCAAGGCCCCTAAGCCTCATTGAACACTGACAAAGGCATAGCTGCAAACCAGTCTAGCTCACCTGTGTGTTAGAATTGTTACAGTAGGTATTAGATTTATAGAGATGTGTTTGGACTTCATGAAATGCTTGTGAGTTGCTGCACTGCATCAATCTCCCATGTTATACGAAGTGTTCACATTGTAACTATAAAAGTGCTTGCTATGAAACTGGAAACCCCCACAGTCAAGAGAGAAGCATTGCCAAGTGTGAAATACTGCCACGAGTTGTCATCACCTGCCCAACAGAAGAAGACCAATAGACACCAGACAACCATTGTGGAACATCAGTGGCCAAAAGACTTTGTTGATTGTTTCCCCCACACCCATGAAGATTGGACAGACACCTACGCTGGTCCCATCGCAGCTTGAACTCTGGGGAAGGGAATAAAAATCCCTGTCAAGAAGAATGTGTCATCCCTATGCTGCTTTGACTTCAGGGAGAGAATAAGACTTTTAAGCATAAGCAAGGGATCCCTGGCTGTTTAGCTGGGGTTAGCCCTAAAGAGAGAGCTTGCATATTACAGCAGCTATTACTTTTTGAAACCTAAGTCTATAACTCATGTGTTTGTGTGTGTTTACCTTATTTAACCTTGTAAATAACTCTCATTTCTTTTTTAAGTTAATAAATCTTTAGATAGTTTATTATAGGACTGGTTACAAGCATTGTCTTTGGTGAGAGATCTGAAGTACTACTGACCTGGGGTAAGTTATGGTCCTTTAGGACTGGGAGTAACCTAAGTATTGTTAGAAGAACAAGAAGTACTTGTGGCACCTTAGAGACTAACACATTTATTTGGGCATAAATGTGTTAGTCTCTAAGGTGCCACAAGTACTTCTCGTTCTTTTTACTGATACAGACTAACACAGCTACCACTCTGAAACCTAAGTATTGTTATGATCTTTGGTGTAAGGGGCCATCACAACAGACAATTTTGCCTGGGTGGCAAGATAGACCGGAGTACCCAAGGAGACTGTTGGTAGCTCCATGGATAGATTGCTACAGTGCTTGAAGAGTTCTCTCTTGGTTGGAGAAATCTAAGTATAGAACTCATACCCAGTTTGGGGTTTGTGCCTGGTTTGTAACAGTCTGCCCTGAGGTTGGTACTCACATTCGTGAGCTGCTTCAGACAACTTGACACGTGTAGTATGTTAAATTAACCACTTTTAAGAGTGTTGGCAGGAAGACAGTATTATATATCAGTATAGTTAATGTTTTAGAGGCTTCCATAAAAATATTCCCCCAATAAATGCAGTACCAGGACAGTAAAAGATGTTAGAAATTGTTCATTCAATACTAATGGGAATAGAAGGGCAAAAGGGATTTGCTATTTTGGCTGAGTATGAGTTCACAGATTGTGGTGCGGCAGCTTCCTTTGTCGACTTCGAGCTCCTCGTAGACAGGCTCACCCAAGAATTGTCTGCGGAAATCGCTCCCAGGAGAAGTTCGAACCAGGAGAATGCCCTGCCTGCTCACAGAACGCCTGCTCCAAACCTCAACACCACCACCAGGGGAGCCAGAAGTAGAGATGCCAGCCGCCGCTACGATCCAGCAGCGGCTTCAAGGATCCAAAAGCTGTACCAGGCAAACCGCTCCAAGGCCATGAGGGAGATCCTAGATGGGCCCTCGCCCTACTGCATGATCCCATCTGAGCGTCTCTACAGCTACGTCAAGGATGTATTCGACGGCATAGCCCGGAATGACACGCAGCGCCCAGAGTGCCTCCGCCCCCTGCCCTGTGTTGACGAAGCAGGTGTCCTGGAAACTGACTATACGCCCAAGGAAGTGATGGCCAGACTCTCAAAAACAAAAAACACAGCTCCTGGGAAAGACAGCATCCCCTACAGCCTCCTGAAAAAGCAAGATCCCGGCTCCCTGGTCCTTGTCACGCTCTTCAACCAGTGCAAGCGATTCTGCCAGACTCCCAGTTCCTGGAAGTAGGCCATGATGGTACTGGTGTACAAGAAGGGTGAGCAGGATGACCCCAGCAACTGGAGGCCCATCTCCCTCTGCTCCACGATGTACAAGCTCTATGCTAGCTGCCTGGCATCAAGGATCACGGAGTGGTCGGTGAGCAGGGGAGCCATCAGCTCCATCCAGAAAGGCTTCGTGTCCTGCGAGGGCTGCTATGAACACAATTTTGCCCTCCAAACCACCATCGAAACGGCCAGAAGGGCACGGAGGCAGTGCATGGTAGCATGGCTCAACCTGGCTCACACCTTTGGGTCCATGCCCCACCACCACATCTTTGCCACGCTCCAGGAGTTTGGGATGCCAGAGAACTTCCTCCGTGTGATCCGAGAGGTGTACGAGGGATGCAGCACCACCATTCGCTCGGTCAAAGGGGAGACCGCCGAGATCCCGACCCGGAGCGGAGGTAAGCAGGGCTGTCCCCTCAGCCCCATCATCTTTAACCTCGCCATGGAGCAGTTGCTGCGAGCGATCTCCAATGGCACAGATGGCTTCAACCTCCACGGTGAGAGAGTGAGCGTCCTGGCTTACGCGGATGACCTGGTCCTGACCATGGACGACCCAGAGAACCTCCAACGTATGCTAGATGCCACCAGTCGAGCTGCCGATTGGATGGGGCTCCGCTTCAATGCAAAGAAGTGCGCAGCTCTCCACATCGACGGCAGCAAAAGGGACTCGGTGCAGACGACACGGTTCCAGATCCAGGGCGAGCCCGTCATCCCCCTGGCAGAGGGGCAGGCGTACCAGCACCTCGGCATGCCAATGGGTTTCCGTGTCCGGCAGACACCTGAGGACACCATCCAGGAGATCTTGCAGGATGCTGCCAAGATCAACGCCTCCCTGCTAGCACCGTGGCAGAAGATAAACGCCCTGAACACCTTCCTGATCCCCCCGCATCTGGTTCATTCTAAGTGGATCCGCCATGGCGAAGGTACCCCTCAACAAGGCAGACAAGATCATCCGGCAGCTGGTGAAGAAGTGGCTGTTCCTCCCCCAGAGAGCCAGCAACGAGCTGGTCTATATCTTCCACAGGCATGGCGATGCCAATGTCCCCCGCATGGGTGACCTGTGTGACATCGCGGTGATCACCCACGCCTTCCGCCTGCTGACATGTCCCGACGCCATGGTAAGGAACATCGCAGCAAGCGCCCTCCATGACGCAACAAAGAAGCGGATCTGCAGAGCCCCCTCCAACCAAGACACCGCCAACTTCCTGAGCGGTTCCCTGGATGGCGAATTCGGACGGGATGGGCGTGACATCGCTTCACTGTGGTCCCCCGCTCGCAATGCCACGCGTCACCTGGGGAAGCTCATCGGCTGCCACTGGGAGTGGTGCGAGGAGCACCAGGAGCTGGGAGTCCTGGTGCCGCAGAAGAGGTCCAACGACAACACCATTGTCACCCCGAGCGCCAGGGGTATGCTGGAGAGGACCCTGAAGGCAGCCATCCACTCACTGCACACGGAAACTCTGAAGCGTAAACCAGACCAGGGTAAAGCCTTCGAACTGACCAGGAAGTGGGACACCAGCAACCACTTCCTCGCGGGGGGGCGGCTTCACCCGTTTCGCCAACTGGCAGTTCATCCACCGCGCCCGGCTCAACTGTGTCCCGCTCAATGGAGCCATCCGCCACGGGAACTAAGACAAGTGTTGCAGGAAGTGCAGCTACTCCAATGAGACCCTGCCCCACGTCCTGTGCAGCTGCAAGCCCCACTCCAGAGCCTGGCAGCTGCGCCACAATGCCATCCAGAACCGCCTGGTGAAAGCCATTGCACCGCGCCTGGGGGAGGTCGCCGTGAACTGCGCCATCCCCGGTACTGACAGCCCGCTGCGACCTGACGTGGCGGTCGCCGACGAGGCCCAGAAAAAGATCATCCTCGTTGACATCACGGTCTCCTTTGAGAACAGGACCCCGGCCGGCCGTGAAGCCTGAGCTCGTAAGCTGGAAAAATACGCCCCCCTGGCCGACACCCTGAGAGCGAAGGGCTACGAGGTGCAGATGGATGCCCTGATCGTTGGAGCCCTGGGCGCTTGGGACCCCTGCAATGAGCGTGTGCTGCGGACCTGTGGGATCGGTCGACGCTACGCACGGCTCATGCGGCGCCTCATGGTCTCGGACACCATCCGATAGTCCAGGGACATCTACATCAAACACATCACCGGCCACCGACAGTACCAGGAGATGTGAGCCAGTATGAAATCGTGCATCAACTACGAGAAAGGGACTGAGAGACTTTTTCCATTGGACCATATGAACTAGAACCATAAACTCACTGAACGTTAAATCCCACCAAATGAGGGTAGATCCATCCTCATCATCGTATTCGCTCATTATACTCCACATCTGAACATAGCCATTATATGGACAACATACCCCCATATCTCAATGTCTGTACTTTGACCCGTTAAATTTTTACCCCTAATCGGGGAGATTGCAGATTATGTATTCCTTACGCCACCCGTTCCTAAACCGAATTTCGCACCCATTGATAATCTGTACCTTTTCCCTGATAACCAGAAACTTCTATGCTTAAACTCTGTACCATTTTCTTTTTACTTCAACATTATCTTAATAAAATTATTAAATCTGAAAACCCTGGTTTATTTACAGGTAGGTGTTGGTCACAGACAATGCCAGAGTGACATTATCCCCAGTGAAGACAATGCACTTCTGAAAAGATACAGCTGTAAAGTCACAGGAATAAATCCACTGCTAAGAAGACCTTAGGACTGTGGTTTTCAACCTTTTTTCATTTGCAGACCCTTAATAAATTTCAAATGGAAATTAGCCATAGTCTCTGGACTCTCAGGGGTCCACGGATCACAAGTTGAAAACCACTGCCTTAGGATATTGGTGGGAAGGGAGCCGCCTCTGGCAGATTTTATATCTGTGAGCCTGCTTAGATCCACAGGAAAAGAGTGCTATCCCAGTTCTGCAGACATAAGGGAATGTACTGTCTGCATGAGTGTGGTTAATGGGTGAATTGGGGTGTGATACCTAAGCCAGTGGTTCTGTAAACTTTGTGAAGAACAGACCCCCTGCCACGGAAGATAAAGGACATTCTTTTTTCTGTTAGCAGCATAGGATCTGTGAAACAGATGAGCAGTACATATGGCCATACTTACAACCTATTTACTTCTCAGAGATGTAAAGCTAAACTTAGATGTATGTAAAGATGGAAGTTTTGAGACGGTATTCCTGTATTAATGGTGAAATCCACATCTGCGTACAATTACAGATGGCATCATATGATAAGTTAAAACAATAACTTTGGTCATTTGGAAATTACAAAGATATGTAAGAGAACTGCTTGGAAATCAAAAGCAACTCAAATGCTAAGGGAAATTGAAACCAGTGCCTCTCTGTAAAATGGAGGGGATCTTGGAGATCTTTTCTTTTCATGTATTCATTCTCCCTTGGGTCCTCTTGGACTTCATTAATCTCAATGAAATACCAATAATTTAGAATAAATACCTTAATATTGCAATCAATTAATGTAGTAGTAGCTATGCATACAAATGGCTAAGGTGTATAGAATCAGAATTGCTTAGCTGTTTGCCATAGATCCTGTATCACAGGCAGCTGATAGAAAGCCTCCTTTAGCTTAGGTGGAGAGGGCCGATGGTTCTGGAACAAAGGAATAGCTGAGCTCTGTCCCCTGCCACTATGGAGTTTTGAGCGGATGACACCCCTTAAGGTCTAGGTGTCTACTGAGAGAACTGGCTGAGAGTTTTTTGATTAAATGTTTTTCTTAAGAAAATGCCAATTCGTGGAAACCCCTGTCCCTCCTCTGCCTAATTTTGGAGGTGAGTGTCCTAACCACTGAGCTATTGGCTATTTTGGCATTGTGTCTGCCTTGCTGGTATTTTTCATGAAAAATCTGAAAAGGTCTCGATTTTGTTGTTCAGTATTCGACCAAAAACAGATCTTGCAACTTGTAAATATATTGCAAAACAGAATTCTTGTTTTTTGGCCAGTACTAATCACCAGTTCATTACAATGTATCTTTCTGAAACACCATTCAGACACATGAATTTCAAGAGAACATTTAGACTTTACAGTTCCATGTGTTCACTGAGTGCCGGTTGTGTATTTGGGGGTGGTGGCCGTCTCTCTCCTTTTTTCTTTTATATAAACAAAATAATTTTCCATAAAAAATATTGCATGTTAAAAATGATCCAACTGCATAGAAAAGATGGACACTATAGTAAGATAGATGGGACTGAAGCAGGGGTGGGCAAACTACAGCCCGCAGGCCAGATCCAGCCCACCAGCTGTTTTAATCTGGCCCTCAAGCTCCCGCTGGGAAGCGGGGTCTGGGGCTTGCCCCGCTCTGGTGCTCCAGCCAGGGCTCCTGGAAGCAGCGGCCTGGCCCTCCTCCAGCTCCTACGCGTAGGAGTAGTCAGGGGGCTCCGCTTTGCACGCTGCCCCCGCCCCAAGTGCCAGCCCCACAGCTCCCATTGGCAAGGAACCGCAGACAATGGGAGCTGCAGCAGTGGTGCCTGCGGATGGGGCAGCATGCAGAGCCATCTGGCTGTGCCTCTGCATAGGAGCCGGAGAAGGGACATACCGCGGCTTCTGGGAGCCGCTTGAGGTAAGCGCCGCCCAAAGCCTGCACCCCTGAGCCTCTCCCCGCACCCCAACTCCCTGCCCCAGCCCTGATCCCCCTTCCTGCCCTCCAAACCCCTCAGTCCCAGCCCAGAGCACCCTCCTGCACCCCAAACTCCTCATTCCCAGCCCCACCCCAGAGCCCGCACCCCCAGCCGGAGCCCTCACCCTCCACCCCATTCTCCACTCCCCTGCCCCTGCCTGGAGCCCCCTCCCACAGCCTGAACTCCTCATTTCTGGCCCCATCCCGGAGCCTGCACCCCCAACCAGAGCCCTCACCCTCTCCCGCACCCCAACCCCAATTTTGTGAGCATTCATGGCCTGCCATACAATTTCTATTCCCAGATGTGGCCCTCAGGCCAAAAAGTTTGCCCACCTCTGGACTGAAGGATCCAATGGCAAAGCAGGGAAGTGGGATAGAGACAAACTTTAAAGTGGAAAAGCTTTTTGAAGCAAGCGTGTTTTTCTCCTGACCCTTTAATTCTTCATTTAGAGGAAACAACTCAAGTCTCCTTTCATAGATTCATAGATATTTAGGTCAGAAGGGACCATTATGATCATCTAGTCTGACCTCCTGCACAACGCAGGCCACAGAATTTCACCCACCACTCCTACAAAAAAACCTCACACCTATATCTGTGCTATTGAAGTCCTCAAATTGTAGTTTAAAGACCTCAAGGAGCAGAGAATCCTCCAGCAAGTGACCCGTGCCCCATGCTACAGAGGAAGGCGAAAAACCTCCAGGGCCTTCCAATCTGCCCTGGAGGAAAATTCCTTCCCGACCCCAAATATGGCGATCAGCTAAACCCTGAGCATATGGGCAAGATTCATCAGCCAGATACTACAGAAAATTCTTTCCCGGGTAACTTGGATCTTACCCCATCTAAAACCCATCACAGGCCATTGGGCCTATTTACCATGAATATTTAATTACCAAAGCCATGTTATCCCATCATACCATCTCCTCCATAAACTTATCGAGTTTAATCTTAAAGCAAGATAGATCTTTTGCCCCCACTACTTCCCTCGGAAGGCTATTCCAAAACTTCACTCCTCTGATGGTTAGAAACCTTCGTCTAAATTTCCTAGTGGCCAGTTTATATCCATTTGTTCTTGTGTCCACATTGGTACTGAGTTTAAATAATTCCTCTCCCTCTCTGGTATTTATCCCTCTGATATATTTATAGAGAGCAATCATATCTCCCCTCAACCTTCTTTTAGTTAGGCTAAACAAGCCAAGCTCCCTGAGTCTCCTTTCATAAGACAAGTTTTCCATTCCTCGGATCATCCTAGTAGCCCTTCTCTGTACCTGTTCCAGTTTGAATTCATCCTTCTTAAACATGGGAGACCAGAACTGCACACAGTACTCCAGGTGAGGTCTCACCAGTGCCTTATATAACGGTACTAAGACCTTCTTATCCCTACTGGAAATACCTCTCCTGATGCATCCCAAGACGACATTAGCTTTTTTCACAGCCATATCACATTGGCAGCTCATAGTCATCCTATGATCAACCAATACTCCAAGGTCCTTTTCCTCCTCCGTTACTTCTAGTTGATGCGTCCCTAGCTTATAACTAAAATTCTTGTTATTAATCCCTAAATGCATGACCTTACACTTCTCACTATTAAATTTCATCCTATTCCTATTACTCCAGTTTACAAGGTCATCCAGATCCTCCTGTAGGGTATCCCTGTCCTTCTCTAAATTAGCAATACCTCCCAGCTTTGTATCATCTGCAAGAGGTGTCCTGATTATGCTGCTTGCTGTGCTCCAACTCCCCCCTTTTTACTAGTTATTTGTTTTATTTTTACAAACTCTGTTTCCATATCTGCAATATTTGATTATTTGTAATATTTGAAATTGTAATGATGACAAGTTCCGGAATTGAACAGCTCTGTTGACATTGTGTAAATATCACAATTTTCTTTCTGTTGTCATTTAATTTAACCTACTACTGTAAATCACATGACAATACACTCAGTCTCGAGACCAGTCCTTTCCTGTTGCATGACTTCCTGTTGGGACTGAGAAGGAACAAGATCCAGAGGTATTTCATCCACTGAGCTGCCTGACCCCAAAAGTAAGTGAAATCCACATCCTTAACTTCAATATCATTTTATGTTTGAAGGCAATTGAGTTTTGCTAGGCCAATATCTCTTTCTAGTTTTTTCTCTTTCCCTGTTTTGGATTATAATCTAATGCCGGAAGACAATGGAGTTAGAATTTTTAGTACACTATCCGCACAGGCAGACATACACACATGCAGATATATGTATGCAGAATAGACAGTATATAAACTATAGTGTTCAAAGTTTATAGAAAGTTTTGAAAGTGAAAGTGAAATTAATTCCCTTTACCAGAAAGATCATTTTTATGGCTATAAATTGCTTATACCTTAATCTAGGGGTATGCATGTGTGTCAGAGGACACCTGTTCCCCCAATCTTAAATTGACAATTAACCATCAAGTGTGTATTCTCCTTTTTTTTTCAGAGAAGTAATAAATAAGATCAAGCAGTTGAAAGCACCGACTCCTGTCTGAATGACTCATGTGCCTATTCTCGTTAGTTTTCATATGGCCCAGAGGTGCAGAGTCTCATCTGTTTCTAAACTAATTTTGTATACATTTAAAAGAGAAATGAGGGTTGGGGAACAGAGCTTTAGATAGTGTGCTCTGTAGGACAGGGAGTGAGTTTTACTAGGTTTTTCTAGACAAGAATTTAAGGTCCTACTGTATAGTAACCAGTTAAAAGATTGCCAATTAACTCAAGTTAACTAACACGATTGTGAATGCTAATCCATACACTCAGAACTTTGCAGTTTACCTTAAAATGGGCCCTCAAGTCAACCACAAACGTTTGTGTCATGGAACAAATTATTGTAGAGTGTCTAGATTAGCATTTACAGTTATATTCATTAACTCAAGTTAATTTGGCAATCAGTCAACTCTGTACCTCAGAACCACAAACCCTGGTCTACACAAAGCTGCAGTGTGTTTGAAGAGAGCCAACTGCAAGGGGGGGATCCCAACCTCATGGTGGCGTTTTGGACACTGCCACCATACACATGGATTACTGACTTCTCTGGTAATCTGACAGTGGGAGGCTGGCTTGCTCTCCCAAAGGGTTGCCATACTAAATGTTCCCTCACAATTTCAGTCTCAGAATGGTGCCCAAATGAAAAAGACTGGAGGAGAGAGACCTTCCAAGCATGCTAAGAGGGGGTCCCCCACAGGGCCCACTCAAAGAACTTCAGCCACCTGATAGATTCTTTCTCCCAAACTCTCACCCTCCTCTGATATCCCTGGGTAGCCCTTCTGCTGTGCTGTCACAGAGGGAGCAGAGCACTGACTGGCACTCTCTGCAATGAGGCAGACAGACTAGCAGCATATGCTACTGTTCCCACACTATGGTCTGAGGATTTTTGGAGCCTCATGCTCCATATTCCCAAATTCAGAGGCCCATTCTAAATTCAGTACAGTAGAACCTCAGAGCTATGAACACTTCAGGAATGGAGGTGGTTTATAACTTTGAAATGTTCGTAACTCTGAACAAGACATTATGGTGGTTCTTTCAAATGTTTGCAACCGAACATCGACTTAATACAGCTTTGAAACTTTACTATGCAGAAGAAAAATGCTGCTTTCCCTTTATTTTTTTAGTAGTTTATATTTAACATGGTATTGAACTGTATTTGCTCCCCAACTCCCGCTGTCCGATTGCGTACTTCCGGTTCCAAAGGAGGTGTGTGGTTGACTAGTCAGTTTGTAATTCTGAGGTTCTACTGTACTTGTGTCCTGCCCTAACTGTAGTCCAGGACTGAAAATTCAAAGGTCACTGGGGGCTTTAGATGCACAGTGAAATGGGAAACATGTGGCTCCAGCCTCTACTAAAGCTTTGGAAATTATCAGTATGCTCTTTACCTGATCTGTAACTTACAAATGTGCAGCATGATAGTAATTAGCTTAGCTTGTAAGTGAGCTGTAGTTTGCAAGTGCTGGAGACAACAAGTATAAAGTGAATTATCTTTCCTGTCTAAACAATTGGAGTGGCCTGGTTGCAGGGACCTGCAGGGGCCAGACAAAAAAATTGTTTATAGAAGCAGTAGTAGCTTAGGGAAGCTTTTACTACAATTAAGACACCCATCTGTGATAGAGTAATGTCTGTGGGTCTCATTTATTGCTCAGACACTTTGTTGATTTTAGATCTAGGGGAAACAGGTGTCAGATATATGGATCTTGCTTCTGGGTAGCATTAAATCTCTAGAAAAAGAATAATGCTGACTTTCAAAAGAACAACAGACAAGATCTAGGAAAGAAAAAAGGAAGTACTTGCATGCAGCTAGGTTGATTCTGCTGCCATCAAACCCCAAACATCCTCCCAGGGAAAGCAGGAGGAGCTTGTCTCCATTACATTTTCTCTTACCTTTGCTTCTGTTCCCAAGTGCAGATTCCTAAAGCTGATCAATTGAAAGGGGACAAAAGAGACCTAACATCAAAACTATGATGGGGGGGACATAAGATGTATGTATCTATTTATTATGGAGCATTCCACGTGACGTGACTCCTTTGTAATTGTGTTGAACTGGCCCATCAATCCCATTGTTCCATCATCATCTCACTTTGTGTTTAGATCTGATTCCTCATCTCTCAGCCATAAAATGAGCGCAGATATATACAAGCTTCTCTTCTTCATCAGCGAGGAACTGGACTCAGAAACTTTGATGGCCCTGAAGTTTCTGAGTCTAGAGTACATCCCACTGAAGAACCAGGAAAACATTCAGGATCCCAAAGATTTCTTCCAAAAGCTCCAGAAGAAGGGACTGATAGAAGAGGATGATCTGTTCTTCTTAAAGGAGCTAATGTTCAGAGTAAACCGCATAGACCTCCTGACTGGTAAACTGAGCTCCAGCAGAGACGAAATGGAGAGGGAGCTCCAAATCCCAAACAAGGCAAAAGTTTCACCATATAGGTATGCAGTGTGGTAGTAAGGACTCTTTGGGGCCTCTTGGGCTTAAAAGACCCAGGTAGAGATGTTCTGTTATGTCCAGGTTCATTCTTGTTTCCTATCTGAATTGTCTTCCATTTTATCTCCCACACAAATCCAGGGAGAATTTTATACTTCTCAATCTGGCTCTGTGCGTCTTGCACACTTAAGGACTGGTATTTAGCTCTATGCTCTAATGCTATTGATTGTGTCCTTGGTACTATTCCGACAGAAGTGACATCTCCATTTTCCTAAAGAGACTCAGTCTCTGAGAATGTGTTTTTCCTGGATATTATCTCACAATCATAGTATTGTATTGTAACTAGAGAGGGGTCAAGCAGGCTTGGGGTTGGATTTGATCCTCTCAAATCCAGAGAGAGAGCCTGAGTCTTACCTAGGTTACTTGTAACCTGATGCGTGCTATGTACTGTCTCATTCCTGGAAGCACTGCCACTGAGTGCTTCCGAGAGCAATTGTTTTCACTTTGGACCACACCAATTTTCTGATACTGTGGTGGTGATCTTGGTCTTGGCTTTCAAGGATATTGTACATAGCAGTGATAAGGATGAAGCAAACCCTTTTACTGTGGACCAGCCTGTCAGGCACATGGGGCATTTAGGTAATCTTCATTTTGGCTAATTTGCTTCCTTTCTTCCCTCTCTCCTTCCTTTATTGTCAGGCAACTACTTTACAGAATCTCTGAAGAAATAACTAGTGAAGAAGTTGCCAGTGTAAGATTCCTGCTGCAAAAGGAGCTTCCAAAGAAGAAGCTTCAGGACAATGCTGTAAGAGCACTTGATCGTGGTGGCTTCTTGTGCAAAGTTGGTTTTGAGGCTATGGCTATGCTACACCTTACATCGACATAAGTTATATTGCTCAATGGTGTGGTTACCCACCCCCCTAAGCAATATAACTTATGCCGACGTAGTGCTGAGCACACCGGTGCTTAAGTCGATGAGAGAGCTACCGCCAGCAGGTGCTGGAGTAATTAAGCCAACGGGAGCTCTCTCCCGTCAGCTTAGAGCAGCTACACAGAGAGCTTACAGTGGCACAGCTGCATCAGTTCAGCTGCACCACTGTACAGTCTGTAGTAGCCATAGTTTAACTCCTTCCTCAAAGGAGGTAGAGAGAACAGGTGCATGTAAATCCCAGCCTGCAGTGGGGATGGATCATGATAAGATGATATTGTTCAGAGGAAGTGGAAGAGCTGTGAGATGGTCTCCATTAGAGAATGGGTCCTTCTTTCTCCCTCCTGTCTTAATCTCCTTTCCCCACCACTTTATCAGTCTTTCCCACATTCTCATTGTCTTATCCACACCATCCATCTCCCTGCCTCTGCCTCCCACAAATTCAGCACACTCCTTTTCTCTTCCCACTGCTTTCAGGGTATTGATGTTTGGGTGGCACCCAAAGGAGGAGGATGTGAGCTGGAGAAAAAGCACAGGGTTTGGGAGTCAGACAATCCTAAATTGTAATCCTGGCTCTGCCAATGACTCGGGTGGTCCTGGGAAAGTCACTTAACCTTTCTGTCCCTTTCCTTATTTGTAACACTGGATAATGTGCCTAGCTGCCTCCCAGGGTATGGTGAAGGTTAGATAGACAAATCACTATCTTTGAAGATAGAAATTGCTATGAAAATACTACATACTGTTCATAAGCACCCTTCCTGAGTTCATCCACAGGGCCTCTATGCTCTGCATTAAAACTCTCCCTAAAAGCCCCAAATCTGCTATGGTCCCCATGGGAAGATTAGCTGATACAATTACAAATTTGGGTAGTAATTAGGAATAATTGATGTAATGGAAAACCTACAGCAGTGTAACTAAATTGTTTTTAAAAAATCCGTCTTAGTTACGCATCTGGAATAGAGATGCACTTATCCAGGTTTATACCACACCTTTTTATTCTAGTTTAATTTAATTCGGTCAATTACTGGATTAAGCGAAACCAGTTTAAGAGTATCTACTTAGTGGTTTGCACTGGTTTAATGAAATCTGTTTTGTTACATATGTGCAGAAAAACCATATGTAAACCAGCCCTAAAATCCCTTGTTTTAGCTTAATTTATTTTCCCATGAGGTGGCTAATTCACATCTTGACACCCGCTACCACCTTCTAACTTGCTGTATTTCTCTTCCCCCCAATTCTCTGTCTGTTTCTGTCTTCAGCTTTTCCTCTCCTCAGAGCAGGGAACCTTGCCTTCCTTTTGGTTTGATGCCTAATATGTTGGGTGCTACCTAAAACTAATACATCAGAATATTTTTTTTAAACAGACAATATTGAAGCTCTTTATAGAAATGGAAAAAGCTGGGATAATGAATGAAACCAAATTAAAGGTGCTGAAGAGTATTTTACAGGAAGTTAGACCTGACCTGGTGCAAAAAATTAATACCTACGAAGTAGAAACACAAGGTAATGATTTTAAACTACCCATTTGAATATTCTTTTGACTGAGTCCCGAGGACCAAAGGAGGTGGTGATGAGGGAGACATTAGATGTCGTCTGCCCCCCTTAGGAACTATTGAAAAATTGTTCTGCCTAGTATTAATTTCTATGCTTTGACCAGTCTAGTTTTAAATGTCTCTAAGAGTGAGACCTGTACCGCTTCCCTTGGGAGACTAGTCTGTAGACTTACAGATCTTGCTGTCAGCGAGCTGCTAGGCTTTAACCTCCGTCAGCTAGCGGAAAGGTTGGAAAGAAGCATAACAGAAAGGGTTTGGAAGGGAGGCGTTTTTACTCAAGCCAGTGCCAAATGCTTTAAAACAGAAACTGGGACATTTCCAGCACTTCCAGTTACTGTGTTCTTGATGAGCTTTTGGGGCTGAAGCAATGACTTGTTCACCTGACAGGCCCAACGTTCAGGAAACAGTTAATGAGAGGCACCATCCAGCGGCCAGGGGAAAGTGGGAATACACAGACTTTTTTTCATAGCAGGTTCTCATTTGCATTTGGCACAGTCGTGTATGTTTCTCTGAGGCCCCCTGGACGGCTCTCAGAGCATTTGGACTCTTTCCCCCAGCCATTCTAAGGATGTACTTGTGAAGCATCACCTGTTTGGTGAGTAGAGCAGATAACGGCTCTGAGGCAGAGAGTGGCTGCGTCTAATCTTGACTATAAAAATTCTCCCACTAGCGGTAGCAACAGTGGAAGCACTAGTGTCAACAGAGCACTGGTGCTTTATCACCCCTTGTTGTCTAGTGCAGGGTAGATGTAATCAGCACAGTAACCGTCAGTGGGCACCTAAATGATGTCTGCACAATCGTGCTCCCCACTGCTGCCTCTAGAGGCATTGTAACAGTGGGAGATTTCCAGGAATTCTACTGTAGACCAGGACTGTAGCCAAGGGGGAAAATTATTTAATTCATCTCTTTAGATGGAGCAGGAGGGAGTCATGTTTTTCAGCCCTGTTGCCACTACAGAAAAATACTTTTTCAGCGCAGCCATGTTTAAAACGTGATTATGACTTATTTTTGCCAGTCTAGACAGTATAAAAATGTCATAACTAGGGATGTAAAACTGGTTAACTGATAAGCATCATTCTTATTGGTTTTTGGTTAACAATTAAACTCCGCTGCCAGCTCTGTGCCCGGGACATGGGGACGGCAGCTGGGACCCCAGGCGCGGGGACGGCAGGGGTGATGCGCTAAAACATGGGGGTGCTGCAGCACCCCTTGCACTCCTAGTTCCCTGCCTATGTGAACTTCTTAACAGTTAACTGTTTAACTGATAGAATTTTAATAGGTTACATGGTTACTATTTTAAACCCTATTTACATCCCCAGTCATAACTGTGATGGAGAATTATGTTTTAACCCTAGTAGATGCCTGTGTTACAACCATTTTTCACAATCCTGTTTAAATATTGTTATTTCTGTAGTATAGACAGGGCCTTTATCTCAGCCAGGGCAACAGAAATGGTCAACCTGTCAATGGGCTAATCCATCACCAGGAGGGCAAGAGGGGAACCCATTCCTGGAGGGGACAAGAAGAGAATCATCAGTCACTAACAGAAGGAGGGCTCTCCTCCAGCACCTAAAAATAAAACCTCGAGGGAACTCTTATTCAGAGGGACGTGACAAATATAGCGAAGAAGCTGCAGAACTGGTACAGCCACAGGGTTTCTTTCCCGTGTTGGAAACTGGTGTCAGTTGATCATGATCTAATGTATTGACAGTTTAGATAACTTCACACAGAGAGCGAGGCTCACCAGAATTGTGTGTGTACTGGATGAGTTGCTTTGTCTGCCCAGGCTGTTTGTCCTTTAAGACTTCAGGGTAGTTTCTGTTGAAGACTAGGCGTGTAGTAAACCTGATGCCTTGAGAATCTGGCTGCACTGAGACCTGGGATAGCCTCAGTTGAATTTTTCCATCATTCTTGTCTCTTCATGTTTCAGCCCCAGATGAATCGATCACAAGCTTGGAACCTTCTTTTCAGAGCCTGACAATTACCGAAGGTATTTTGTTACTGCTCCTTAAGTAGATTAATAAATTATAAGGGTAGAAGAGACCCTTGTGATCAGGTCTTGTCTTAAGGCCTGTGTTATACAGGAGACTTCCCCTGAATTAATTCCTGTATGAACTAAAGCACAGGCTCACTTAATTAAATGTAATTTAGCTAAGAGTCTGGTCACTGCCCTAAGTGTGAAGAAGTTTGTTACCTGCATTGTTTCCCAACTAGATTCTGAAGCCTGTATAGATTTCATGGTCAGTGCCACGTAGACTCGGCCTCTTGATTCATATGGTTAAAAATAGGACTAATCATCACTAACTAAATATACCTAAAAACAGCCTGATGTTAAGCAGTGGTAGGCCCATAGGTGCTAAGGTTATAGACGTTATCTAAGTGGTAAACAATGATGAAAATGTGAGCAGTTTGTCATGTTTTAGGGGTTGGAAGTTGTCTAACACTCTGCTCCAGCAGGTGATTCCATCCAATATTGTCCCCATTATTACAGTATCTGAGCCCCTGTGAGGTAGAGATGTACCATTGTTCCTACTTTAGAGGTGAGGAACTGAGTTACAGAGGCAAAGTGACTTGCCCAAGGTCACAAAGGAAGTCTGTTGCAGAGCAGGGAATTGAACGTGAGATTCCAGAGCCTCAGGCTAGTGCCTGAATAACTGAACTATGCTTCTGCGTCCACCAATTTTTCAGCTTCTGACTTAATTATCTCAGTGCCTCCTCCTACACTGTCCCCAGTGCATGAAACGCCCTTGCTGAGCTGATCCCCCTTTTAGTCCCTCCTGATTACCCACTTCTGTTGTGCTGCCTATGGAGAGATTCAGCTGGACTTCTACTAGGCTTTGCAGAATTCAGTTATTATTATTATTTTTAATAAATGTTCTCTTTAGAACATGCCTAGCACATTGAGGACATTGCAAATAATATTAAATGCTCAAGGAAGTGTGACAGATTAGCTGATGAGAGCTCGGACATTAGAAATACCGATGGGTTCAGACAGTTCATCCTCTAGCTCTATTTCTCAATGTTTCTCTCCTCATCCAGATTCTCTTTTGATTTTTTTCCAAGCAAACGGCATGCAGGCCGAAATCAGACAGGATCCATGCAGAGGGGAGCTTTATGCTTGTGCGTATCCCATTGCAGGATCAGGGCCTCAATGCCTCACTCTCCCTCCCCAAATAAAGCATTTTTCTTATTTAACTATCCAGGACTTTGCAGGAAATAGCAAATCACATCTATTCCCGACTCTGTGATTTCTTATCTGAATTGAAGAAACTCTCCTTTTATATTCCTTTTTATATTCTGGTGGAAATATGAAAATCTCCTTTTTATTTTTTTATTTTTTTTTTCAACTGCCTGGCAGCCATCGGTATATGCCTTTGGTTTCTGACATCTAGCAATGTTACAACAATAGTCTTTCTGAAACATTTGCTGCTGTCCCACTTCTGCTCCAAGATATTATTGTAGCTCTTTTCAACATAGTGTATAATGGATCTTCTTTTGAATTTAAATCCAAGAAAAATGGGAAGAAAATATTCCCTTTAAAAGGGTCACTTTTTTTTGTCCAACACTCACTCATAAGACAAAACTCGCTTTCCCCTGATAGTAGTGATCATTTGCAGCAGTTACATATTGACCAAGCAATCTATTGCAAAGCATCTTTCCTTAAAAAGGAAGCCCATCTGTGGATTTGCTGAGCTGGAGATAGCAAAAAATGAATCCCTGTCTAAAGATCCCTCAAAATGATGTGTGCACAATGGAAGCTAGTCCCCACCCCACTCCTTCAGATCAGTTGGATGCCATTTTTTATACTGAATTATGTTAAAGTTAAGACAGTCCTTTTGACTCTAAATCTCCTTTTGTGCCCCTTGTAGGTCATATTCAGCAGGAAGTTCCTTGCCCTAAAACATGTGCATTTGTGGACCCAGGTGAATTGGGAGCAAAGGAAGCAGTGTCAATGCCAAAGGTAAGAAATCCTGATGTTTAGCTTGATATTCTGCTCTGCTCCTGACCCTTATGGGCATAAATCCCATTTACAGCCCTCCCTACAATTGTTGGTGAGGCCCTAGGGAACCCTCATCCAGAATACAAGAGTAAGCCCCACCCTTTGCTGTGTTGCCTGAGGATCAACACCCCATTAGACAGAAAACAGAGCAATGTGTGCCACTGGGGGAGTGGGAGAGGGGAAGAGAACCACCAGGACACCCTGCAGCCAGTGGAGAGTTTCCGGCAGTCATGGTTAAGCACATCCGTCCCTCCCTCAACTCATGCTGAATCAATGGATAAGAACCAATGAACCCCACCAAGCAAAGGAAGGAGGGAGCAGGAATCTCAAAGGTAGCCCTCACCATGTGCTCTTGGGGGGAGAGGGGCGCGTTGGGCTGGGGACAAACACCTGCTCCCTTTCCCTCTACTCCAGAACAATAAACTCGCCATGGGGGAGGGAAGGAGTGCTCGGGGGAAGGAAACAGGGTTCTTATTTCCCCACTCCCTTCCATCCCCCTGCAGGCAGAGGCTAGAGCTGTCCCAGATTCACAGACTTCCCCTACACCGCTTCCCTAGCGCCCCAGCCTGTGGTATGTCTGTGGGGCTTAGATGAGGCGGGGTAACAATCGTCCCATTTCTCTTTTGGGTACCTTAAAACCCACAGCTCTTTATGTTGCTTTTACAGTCTTGTCATTACACTCTGTACATCTCTACAGCTCAAGAACCCCTACAGAATGGACAATAATCCTCATGGCTATTGTGTGATACTGAACAACTCTGATTTTAAAAACCCTGATGAAACCAGGACAGGCACAGACAAAGATGCTGGTAATTATTTTGCTTGTTGAACTACTGGGGGGGGGCGTTCTTTGTCTGAGGGAACCATTTAATCTACCCTTCGTTGTAGAATGGATAAGCTACTTGGTTGTCACTCTTTCCTTTCACAAGACCACTCTCACCAAGCTCCCTTCCCTCCATGGTTGGTCTGACAGACATGTCGGCCATTATGGCGTCGGAAAAGCAGTCTCTTCACTGCTAAAAAGGGTGGTCTTCTTACAGCTTGACAATTAATCCGTGTTAGCTCTTTCCCTATAACAGCCTAATGGAGAGACAAGTAGTTTTTACCTTGTAGTTGCTAGGTGAGGTCAACACTACACTCCCCACCTGTGGCTGACCTCACCTCCCTACACTGCAGTGACAACAGAGGCTGTCTCCGCCAGGATTTTACAGCCTGAGAGCTGACTCAGATTAGTTATCTTGCTGTAAAAACACCCCTTTTAGTCTCCTTGGCAATTCCCCCATTAGAATTTGTCTGTTAGAGCTATTCATAAGTATCTCAAATCTCTGTGCAGCATGAAGTTGGTGAAAGATGCTTAAGCAAACTAAACTCTCCTAATTTATGATGATTGATTTCTATGGAAGTAAAACCTGCTTTTTTCTGGGAGGACAGCATGATGCTCAAGGCAAAGGCATTGTATCAGGAGTAAATGAATAGTTGTGTATTTCTTGCTAGGGCAATATCATTTTTATCCAAGAGGACTGACAGGGTGTGGACAAATAAGGTGGGCTTCTTTGTGGGACTGTAACACTTTCTAAACTGCCTGACGGTGTCTGTTGTTCTCCAGTGCAGTGGCTACCGTTTCATCATCTTCTTCCCTCTCCTCTGTTTCTTTATGTTAAATGAGTGCCGACTCTCCCTCTCGCTTTTTCTCTCAGAGGCTCTGAAACAGGTCTTTGAGTGGCTTCAGTTTGAGACAATTGAGCACCGAAACCTAGAAGCAAAGGAAATCCATGAGACAATCAAAAAGTATAGCAAGAAGGACCATAGCAACATGGACTGTTTCATTTGCTGCTTACTCTCACATGGCGAAAAAGGTAAAGTATATGGGATAGACTGGAATTCTGCAGCCGTCAAAGATCTGGTCTCCTGCTTCACTGGATCTGAGTGCCCCTCGCTTGCTGGCAAACCCAAACTCTTCTTTATTCAAGCCTGCCAAGGTAAGACAGGGCAGAAAAGTATCCCAGTGGAAGAAGATTCTTCTCGACAGCTGGAGACAGATGCTTTACCCTTGCCTTCCATTCCTGACTGGGCTGATATCCTCATTAGTATGGCTACAGTGGAAGACTTTGAGTGCTACAGATACATAGAGAGAGGCAGCGCATTCATTCAGTGCCTCTGCAAGGAAATAGAGTCTTTCTGCCCACAGTAAGTACTACTCATATTCCCCATTTTAATAGCACGTAGAGGACTGATGAAGAGGTGGAATGCATTTGTCCCAGAAACACTTTCTTAAACTAGCTTAATAGAAACCCATTGACAATAGTACTTTCCACTTACTGTATATAGCACTTTGCATCTTCAAAGCACCACATGATCATTAATTAGACCTCACAACCCCTCTTTCACATTGCTAAATGTGTATTGTTATTCCTGTTGTACAAATAAGATTGACTTTAAGTGACTTGCCTGAGGTTACATGAATCAGCAGCATAGCCAGGATTGTATTGTTGGACTTTCAGGTGCCCAGTCCCCAGTTCAACCCTCCACACTGTGCTACCTCCCCAGATGTATCCTGTATAGAATTTTACAATATTAAATGACCAATGGGAATTAATGGGAGTCTGTGGAAGCAGGCAAATCTTTTTAGTAAAGAACAATGGCAAGAACCTCCCTTCCCTAGGCTGCTGGTCTATTAAAAAAAAGAATTGCTAGTGTTTTGGTTTAGAAATGAAGGGAAATGGTGTCTGGTGATAAGTCTTGTGTAGCATCATGGAGAGCAGGGGGAGGGATTGGATGATGTGTTCATCTGTTTCTCCATATTATCTAAATGCGGCTCCTAATCAGTACCGAGAGGGAAGACAAATGTCACTTGGTAGAAAAACTTACACTGAGTGGCCTTTCTGAAATTCTTTTTTCTTCAGATCTATGTGGAGTGTAATGGTTACATAGCAGAGTTTCCAACTGAGTGACTAGCCAGAAGTACAGGGAAGCCATTGTCCTTGCCCCAAGGGATCATGGTATCAAGCAAACATGGATAACTTCCCAAACCAGCCTCATAGGCCCAGTTGGAAACTACCATGTATTTCTATGTAACTTTTTTTTTTTCTTGTAATTTGTTTAAGGCGTATGGATCTGCTGACCATCCTGACACAAGTCAACAAAGAAATGGGAGAAAAAGATTTTAATGGGAAAAAGCAGATGCCGGAAATAAAATCAACCCTGCGGAGACAACTGATCTTCCAGATGTCAACGTCAGACAATTAACCAAAGAAATAAGAAGTCTGGGATACGCTACATTAGGAGCTACTTTTTGGGATGGATTCAACTTGCAGTTCCAAAAGACAAATGGACTGGATTTGCAAGGCAATGAGGGACCTCAGCACTCAGATCTCCCTCCCTGCAATGGCTCAGTGTCCTGACTTCCAGATCTGCAGCTGTCCAAGTCACCAAATGGCCTGACTATGTGTGTAAGTGAAGGGGCTGAGTGACTGACCTGCATCTGTCTACTTTAGCAGGAGGTGAGCGTGCTCAGCACCTTCTGGGATTGATCCCTTGGTCATGATTTCAAATGAAGAAGCACTCTGCAAAATCATGATTCCAAAACAATGAGGAAATTGTACAGTTTCCATTTGTCAATGTTATTCATAGATAAGGCCAAAAGGGACCATTGTGATCATCAGGGATCCTAGTTTTCTGTGATAAGAAAATCCTCAAAATTCTCTAGTAAAAAAACATGAAAATTCGTATTTTTCCACAATTAAAATCAAATGCTGAATTTTAGTTTCTCTAGCCACAATATGTATAGGTATCAGTTGAACGCAATGTTTTATTGACATATTTACAATTTTTAAGCAAGTTCAAAGCCTACCTGTGCCATCAAACACTATAATAAAATTAATAGAATTGCAATTTGTATTTTTTACTTGTACCAAATATTTGTATGTCTGTATTCTATATTTTCAGAAAATTGTGGGGGGGTTTTAATGCATAAACACTCGAATGATACGGTTACAGTGAATTGTTTCATTACTGTTGTTGATGGCCCTGCGGTTTCAGCCTCTTGTTTTCATTTCTTTTCATTCAGTTTATGTTTAGCCCTTTCCATGTGTTCTATAACTATCTGCCTTTGAATGTAATCTATAGCCTTGCTGCATACAGTACAGAACAGGACATTACCATCAACATGAAATTTTTCCTTGCCAAATGCAGTGAGACAGTTTTTAGGGGTGATTTTTTAAGTTTTTGGCCTCTTTTCATAACTTTAATTTCTCACCTCTGGAGGCTGAAGTGAAATTTGAGATGCATTAAAACGCAAACCCCTATATGCTGTTGAGTAACCTCTATACACTGGAAGCAGTTTATTGGAGAATGTTTAGCAATGTAAATTTAAAACGCATTCAAAAATCAACCACAAATGGGGGAGGTTGCACACATTGAATAAGTGACACCGGTACTTTCAGTAAAATGTAGTTAATAGTTAATGTTTTTATTTTTGCACAAAATGTAAAAACTGTTTTTACAGAAAATCTCTAAATTCCATGTTTTTCCATGGCAAATGGATTTCTAGAATCCCTGGTGATCATCTAGTCTGACCTCCTGTATTGGAGACATAGGACTTTCCTGAATTAATTTCTGTTTCAACTAGAGCATAACTTATAGAAAAACATCCCGTCTTGGTTTACCAAAATCCATCTTTACTATCTCAACCCGTGCCCTTCCTGACCCCCTTCCCCCCAAAAAGAAAAAAAAAAAACCCCAAACCAAACCTTCCTTCATTTGCATTCTGGATTTACAGATCTGATCCTGGGAAGACTTCTGGGTACTCTTCTGGCTCTGTCAATCTGTTTCTTCACTTCAGCAGGTGGGTACTATAGTTGTAAGAATGCTTGATAGAGATCTTGTAGGTGTTTGTCTCTGTCTGAGGGGTTGGAGAAAATGCGGTTGTATCGTAGAGCTTGGCTATAGACAATGGATCGTGTGGTGTGGTCTGGATGAAAGCTGGAGGCATGTAGGTAAGTATAGCAGTCAGTAGGTTTCCAGTATAGGGTGGCATTGGCACCCTGACAGCAGGATTGTCTGGCTATATAGACTCCTTCCTCAGGGAGCATTTGTTCCAACCCCTCAGACAGAGACAAATACCTACAAGATCTCTATCAAGCATTCATACAATTAAGCTACCCACCTGCTGAAGTGAAGAAACAGATTGACAGAGCCAGAAGAGTACCCAGAAGTCACCTACTACAGGACAGGCCCAACAAAGAAAGTAACAGAACGCCACTAGCCGTCACCTTCAGCCCCCAGCTAAAACCCCTCCAGCACATCATCAAGGATCTACAACCTATCCTGAAGGACGACCCATCGCTCTCAAATCTTGGGAGACAGGCCAGTCCTTGCTTACAGACAGCGCCCCAACCTGGAGCAAATACTCACCAGCAACTACACAACAAAAACACTAACCCGGGAACCTACCCTTGCAACAAAGCCTGTTGCCAACTGTGTCCACATATCTATTCAGGGGACACCATCATAGGGCCTAATCACATCAGCCACACTATCAGAGGCTCGTTCACCTGCACA
Organism: Chelonia mydas; assembly: GCF_015237465.2. Taxonomy (NCBI): domain Eukaryota; kingdom Metazoa; phylum Chordata; order Testudines; family Cheloniidae; genus Chelonia; species Chelonia mydas. Next base: position 58,514,209 of record NC_051251.2, read on the forward strand.
TCTACCAATGTGATATATGCCATCATGTGCCAGCAATGCCCCTCTGCCATGTACATTGGCCAAACTGGACAGTCTTTACGTAAAAGAATAAATGGACACAAATCAGACGTCAAGAATTATGACATTCAAAAACCAGTCAGAGAACACTTCAATCTCTCTGGTCACTTGATTTCAGACCTAAAAGTTGCAATATTACAACAAAAAACTCCAAAAACAGACTCCAGCGAGAGACTGCTGAATTGGAATTAATTTGCAAACTGGACACCATTAACTTAGGCTTGAATAAAGACTAGGAGTGGATGTGTCATTACACAAAGTAAAACTATTTCCCCATGTTTATTTTTCCCCCTACTGTTCCTCACATGTTCTTGTCAACTGCTGGAAATGGCCCATCTTGATTATCACTACAAAAGTTCCCCCCCCGCCCCCCCCCCCCCCCGCCCCGCTCTCCTGCTGGTAATAGCTCACCTTAAGTGATCACTCTCGTTACAGTGTGTATGGTAACACCCATTGTTTCATGTTCTCTGTGTATATAAAATCTTCCTACTGTATTTTCCACTGCATGCATCCAGTGAGGTGGGTTTTAGCTCACGAAAGCTTATGCTCAAATAAATGTGTTCGTCTCTAAAGTGCCACAAGTACTCCTGTTCTTTTTGCGGATACAGACTAACACGGCTGCTACTCTGAAACCTGAACTAGTTGAATAAACTGAAATGAAGAAAATATTCTCTCTGCACTTATAGAAGATTCAAATTTGTTTAGCACTTTAAAAAAAATCTATTTGTATCCACCCAGACAGTGACCAAGGAACAGGATGATGATGATATAACAGTTTGCGCTTCTCTAGCTCCTTACATGTGAACGGTTCAGTGTACTTTACAAGCATTAATTAATTCAGCTTCACAGCCCCAGGATCCACAGGTTTGTGACCAAATGTAAAAGTTGAGGCACTCATTTTTGTTTTTCCCTGACTCCCTCCAATCTCTGTGTAGTATAGTTTGTAGACTGGAATAGGCATTTGTCTTTTCTAGAGCCAGATCTCTCAGTGACTCTTGCATGTCCCTCTGGCTCTGCAAGTACAGGCAACCCCTTCTGGGCAGTAGGGAGACATCCACTTTGAGTCCTGGATCACAATAAATAAGTACTTGCTTTTACCTAGCCTTTGCCTCTGTTGTGTGTGTTTTCCCCTGCTTTCCTTGCTTGAGGTGACTGCAGTGGATCGCAGAGGCAGGGTCCAGAGTTGTCCTTTCCAATGTTTGGTTCTTTGGTCATTGAAGACAATGGTGCACTGCACTGTGTGTGTGTGTGTGTGTGTATGTATGTATATATATATATATATATCTCTGTCTCCATCAAATCTCCTCCCCTTCCAGTGATGACTCCTCTCATGTTCTCCCCTTTATGTCATTAAAGAGTTAATTCTAACATTCCTGTAAGATAGCATAGTGTTATCCCTATTTGACGATGGGGAAACTGAAGCACAGAGAGGTTAAGTGTTCTGGGGTGTTAAGGTGGTGTTAAATGTTACGGGGTTAAGTGGATAAGATATAAAATCAGCTTCTGTGGATAATGTCTTGCTTATCTCAAATACTGAGAAATGTGTGCTCTTGTATCAGAGTAGGATCAGCTTTCAATCAGCCTTCTATGGCTGGCTCCCTTTTGCTCTCAAAAAGGTATTTGCATATGGTGGGCACTTCAGAGCCAGTGTTTACTTATGGTTTAAGCTTTCAACAGGCCACATTTCTCTCTTGAGCCATTGGAGATTTTGTTCATTGAGAATCATGCTCACTTATGTAGAGAATGATTTCCAGTTCCTGTACTTGCTGTCTGATGCAATGGTTTTTCACTGTTTTCCAACCTGTGTGTTTATAGTTGCATGATGCCGCACATATTTATGTTTTTAACTTTTGAACAAAAGGGAAATTATCATACTTTGTATTATGGATCTGTTTATAAAGGGTTAATGATTGATTGATTTATTAATAGCTATGTTTAGGGTGACCATATTTCCGTATGCTGAATACAGGACACCTGGTAAAATTACTCAAGCAAGTTCAACAGCAATCAATCAGAACTATGCGGTACAAACATTCAAATTAACATGAAGTTGGCTAAGCCTGTTAAAAAGAAATACTGCGTAGCTGGATTCTTTTTATTTATCTTTAAGGCTTTAGGGTTCACACTGGGAGGGGTGATACACACACCCCTACCTCCCCCCCCACACACACATAGGGGGAGAGGTGACACACCCCACTCCTGTACACCTCTCTCACACAGGGCGGGTGACTGATTGAACTGACCCTCCCTGCCCAGCACTCTCCACCCTCCATGCCTGGCTGGGCCCCTGGGACCGCCTCTTCTGGTACCTGGTGCTGCATCTTCCCGAGGGGGGTGGGGGTGGCATGCTGGGTCACGTGCCCCCGCCCCTTCCCAATTTCTGCCAGGATTCACACAAGAACATGGCCAGCTACAGCCTTTCAGCACTGTGCAGTAGGGAAGGGACGGGAGCTGCTTCCAGCCCTGGGGTGGGGAGGGACACGCTCCAACCGGGGGAGATATGGAGGAGCAGCGGGGCTGGGGTTTAAAGGGACAAAGCCGGGAGAAGACAGCAAGGGGGGAGCATGTACAGGGCTGATGGGTGGGCAGCAGAGGTGACATGTAACCGGCTGGCACCTGCCCGCACTCACCAGTCATTGCAGCTGACAGCAGCCCAGCCAGAGCCAGCACACAGTGGGGACTGTGCTGATGGACCAGCAGGAGGAGCAGCCAGCCCCGTGTGCTGCAGCTTTGCTCCACCACCAGCCTTGCACATTCACCCCCATCATCAGCCACTGGACCCCGAACCCACAACCACTGGTGGGCAGGCAGCTGGCGAGGAGGCATCCGCTAGCAGCAGGACCCACCAGTACTGATGGGGAGTTGGGGGAAGAGACAGAAAATACGGGACAATTTGCCCGTTTTTAAGAAAAAGTTGGGACATCTGCAGGAGGGCTTAAATATGGGACTGTCCCTTTAAAAATGGGACATCTGGTCACCCTAGCTATGTTACAGAAAGGAGCAGTGTGTCTTAGAGTAATAAGAACGTTAGTGGAAGGGGCTATGATTATGCCATAGTTATAAGCAACTAGTGACCTGTTGGACTCTAACATTTGATTATTTATTAAAACATTTATCAATCATTGACTAATCCTTTATAAATAGTTTATAAATGGAACCTTAATATAATGTGTGACTAAGAGAATAGTGTCATGATGCTTTTAAATTAAACATTCTTTTCTATTCCTGAAGATAAGGTTAAATTGTGAAGTTTCTGCAGGTTCGCCTTGTCTCTCCTATACTTCGAGTTCCTATGCAAATTCTTCAGATTGGACTACAACAGCTGCACATGACACCTGATACTTACTCAGCATATTCTTTCAGCTGCAGTTGTCTGGAATGTGGATGCTGCTGGAAAGCGGGAAATGCTGCGATTAAGTGAGGAAGGAACCGTTAGTTGTTCTATAATAAAAGCAACGGAACAGCAGTGAGATTTATCTTGAATTTTATTTGCTACTTCTGAGACCATGGTTTTAGGTGATTTACTCCCCAATGTATGTGAACTGTTCTTGAAAGTTCTACAGTTTACCTGCTGCCCAAACCAAAAAGAATATAATCCCTTGGTATTACTAGATATGGCAAGTATCAGACTTCAGGTTTGTCTGTGTAACTCCTAAGACTGTGGTCAAGATTCTCAGGATAGCTAGTGATTTTGGTGCCTCAATTTTTGGGGGTCCAATTCAAGAAACCTTAAAGAGATTTGGGTCACCTTCCAAAAATCAGACCCCTTTAAAAGTGCCTCAAACTGAGCACGCCAATCATTAGTCATGTTTGAAAATCTTAGCTTCTCAGATATTAAACTATAGTTTAAAAAAATAAAAACAAAAAAAATAACTCGACCTTCTGGGCCAAACTCAGCCCTGCCGTTAGCAGCAGGCCAGCAGCAACTCCATTGGATTCCGTGCCGAAAACTTAATTGGCATTAATGTGTGTGTTTATCTGCTAATACCAGGGTTCAATCTGGGCCTCTATATTTTGAGTTAATTGAATTAGGGGTCTAAAAATGTGGAAACAGGAAAATAGAGGTTTCGATGCAGATATTTGAAATGTTATTGGTTCATACCACTGCATGTGTGGCTTTGTATTTTTCTAAGGGAGGGGCATAGTGGAGCTGAGGGGCAATTCTTTGCTATTTGCTGGTAGGCCTGGTCATTTCTGGTACTCTTTCTTAAATTGAGTGCTTTGCTCACCTCACACCAGAGATTCACCAAAATCTGGCTATGTTCATGCAACCAGGAGCATGCTTGGAAAAGGAGTTGTTCTGGTTAGTGGCCATGGCAAAGGCAGAAGAATGTTCACTGTGTTTGCAGCTTAGCGATCAGAATAAAATGGAAGGATTAATAAACACCAAACTGTACTTGAACAGAATTGCCTCTGTTATCTGGGAGTCAATTGGTGACTCAAGGGCTAGAGAGGACAAAGAAAACCCGCCGAAGAGGTTGTGGGAAAGCACTGGCAGACTCCCAGGGCCTGAGTCCACACAGTGAAACAATAGGGCTTGAACCCTGGTTCCTGTTTTGGAATTAGGCTCAGACCCTCCACCCCGTAAGGTCCTAAAACCTTGGGTCTGAGCTGCAATCCAAGACATTTGTGTGTAGCCAGAAGGGGGGTAGCATCTGAGCCTGAGTCTCAGCCTGGGCTTGCATTGCAGTGTAGACATACTCTCAGATATTATGATGATAGGCAGCAGTGTGATAGGTAGGTAGATAGAGCCGTGTTACCAATAATCATACTGAACAGAAAAGTTTTTGTGTGTGTCCTAAATACTTTTGAGTAGAAAATTCTGCTTCATTGCTTTGGGAAGTCCCTAAATTTCATTCATGGGCTTCCCCCGATCTTTTTCTCTTGCAGTAAAGCAACTACTCACCATGACACCACTTTGGGAATTTCCCCACCCAATATGCTATTTTAAGTGCCACAGATTTTCTGTAGGTGGAAAGCTTTTTCCAGGCAGCACCTTTATCCCCACCTTGACCTGAATCTTCCTTTACTTACACTGGTTTTACATCAGTGGATTTGCACTTGATTTACACAGCAGTATGTGATTATAGAATTAATGCAAAAGTTGCTCTTCCCTTGGGACTTGTTTTCACTAGAAAATTAGGAGTTAACAAAATGTTAAATGTGACTTTGCAATCAGTCAGACTAGCCCAAGCCTAAAACCCAGATTTGAAGATATCCCACACCTGATATGCCTAAAGTGACTTTGTCTATGTTTTTCACCTGATATAATAGGATCTTCTTTTGGGACACCTGGGATGTCCTAGCTTTTTTTTATTATTACATCTATAAAAAAACATTTGTCTTTGATCATGTAAAATGCTTGTTCAAGATATAATGCTATTCTGAGTAGAATTTTCTCTGTGTTTACAAGGAACAAACAGTCCAGTGGAATGAGTGTTCACTGTGATGAACAGTTTTTTGAAGGCAGAGAAATGCCAAATAAGTGTGGATGCTATCAAAGCTGTTCATTAGCTCAGAAGGAATGTTAACAACACTCAGTGAGTGTTTCTTGATAGAAATAAAGGGCTGGAAGGGACCTTGAGAAGTCATCCAGTCCAACCCCGGCATTGAGGCAGGACCATGTAAACCTTAGTGGCTCTCAACCTTTCCAGATACTGTACCCCTTTCAGGAGTCTGATTTGTCTTGTGTGCCCCCAAGTTTCACCTCACATAAAAACTACTTAAAAATATAAAGAGTCACAGCACACTAGTACTGAAACATTGCTTACTTTCTAATTTCATTAGAAGTATATAATTATAAAATAAATCAACTGGAATATATATATATTGTACTTACATTTCAGTATATAGAGCAGTATAAACAAGTCATTGTATGAAATTTTAGTTTGTATTGATTTTGCTAGTGCTCTTTATGTAGCCTGTTGTAAAACTAGGCGAATATCTAGATGAATTGATGTACCCTCTAGAAGACCTCTGCATAGCCCCCGGGGTACATGTATTCTTGGTTGAGAACTACTGTCTTAGACTGTCCCTGACCGGTGTTTTTCCCATCTGTTCTTAAACACTTCCAAAGATGGCAATTCCACAACCTCCCTTGGAAGCCTATTCCAGAGTTTAACTATCCTTACAGTTTTTCCTAATAGCTAATTGGAAATAGCTAATAATAATAATAATAATAGCTAATCTGCTGCAGATTAAACCTTTACTTCGTGTCCTACCTTCAGTGGACTTGTAGAACAACTAATCACAGTCCTCTTTATAACACTCCTTAACATATCTGAAGACTGTTCAGCTCATTCAGACACGAAAAGTTATTGGAAAAAAAGCCACTCCCCTGTGGACTATGCATGTCACTGCTGTTGAGTCAGCAGCTGGCCATAATGGCACCAGCACACATTTAAAACAAGCTGCCAAAACTGTGCACTTTTGAGTGTGCCACAGCCCTAAAACAGATACCACTAAACTGCCCTTGTTTATGATTTTGAAAATATGGTGAAATGGCACACAAGCGTGTTAGGATTTCCGGATGCTGTATCTTTTGGGGGTGGGGGTAGGGAAGGAAATGACACTACAAGGCTCTGGCTCCCCAGTGCCACGCCCCCTTAAAACATACTGCTCAAGCAATGTGGTTACAAGAATAAACATGCATCTTAATGCATAACACTTCCCATCAGCAATCCAGGCGACCAGGAAGTCTTGAGTTAAATTGTGTGTATGCTGCTTGCCTTCACATGAAAAGGTGGCTGAATTACCACTAACTTTAAAAGCAGCCTGGAGAACTGATTGCAGCGAACACCGTGAGGTGGGACAACTTTGTAGTTAAAACGTAAGTACCAAGTATCTCAGGAACTGGCTTTAGGACGGTTGGTATCCTTTCAAAGGTGACTCATGCTGCCTGTGAATGTCATTTTAGTAAGGTACCTCTCTCAGATTGCTCACAAGCAATTTTGTTCTAGCCTAAAAAGCCACACACTGCCAGCTATTTCTGAAATGATATTTGTACTTTTTATTAATCTTAGGGTAATATTTTTTATTAATATTTTAAGCTAAATCATGAGGTCTTTCTCCCAGTTCTCACTAACTCTGGTGAATGCTCATTGACATCAGTGGGAATGTGCATGAATAAGGACTGGACTGATTGCTTGTGTTTCAAGGAACAAAGGACAACTGTATAAAAATAGGAGCAGAATTTATTTTTAAGGGAAAGCAGCATATAATATTCTGCTTGTAGTGCAAAGATCTGAAATACAGAAATTTTACATGTGTAGCAGCAATCTGCTTGGTACTGTACAGACACACAGGATGCCGTACAAACTAAAAATCATCTATTTGTTTATATCCTGCAAAGTATTACTATTATCATCTATTATTTGTGTTACCATGGCCCCTAGGATCCCCTGGTGCTAGGTGCTGTACAATTACAGAAAGAAAAGCTGATCCCTGTCCTAAAGAGCTCACAATCTAATCTTTTTTGGCAACACAGAAGCTTCTATAGTGATATGGGAAATAAGACACTAGGCATCAAATAAGGGGATTTTCCTTTAAGATATGGAATAGATGGTTTCATCAGTAAGGAGTAGGACTCTGATTCAGCAAAGCATTTAAGCCATGTGCTTAACTTTAAGTACATGCTTAAATCTACCCCCAGGACTAACTAAGGAGTTTGATGTTTGGCACATGGAGTCTAATCCATTTCACTGCAGAAGAAAGACATTCATCAAAAGTTGCTGATAAGCACTAGGTACAGTAGGGGTTCTCAAACTGGGGGTTGGGACCCCTTGGGAGGGTCACAAGGTTATTACGGGGGGGGGGGTCACAAGCTGTCAGCCTCCACCCCAAACCTTGCTTTGCCTCCAGCATTTATAATGGTGTTAAATATATTTAAAAGTATTTTTAATTTATAAGGGGCGGGGGCGCACTCAGAGGCTTGTTATGTGAAAGGGGTCACCAGTACAAAAGTTTGAGAGTCACTGGGATACAGCTTGCTGTAAACTGACCTGATATGCAACTCCATTTTAACTGTGTTCTTCAGTGATAAAATGCTTCATTGTTGTTGATTTTCTCAAGCTGAAAAGACATACTTGGCTTCTTTATGGGGGCCTGAAAACCTTGGGCAGTTAAATCCTCCCCACCCCCTTTGTTGTTTTAAATGAGAAATTCAGATATTTTTTAACCCTGTAACTCTGGAAGAGTGGAGGATTATTGGGTTTATAGTCGCTCTTAAATGCCCGAGAAACACTTCCTACGTCTTTGTTAATGCACCAATACTTTTTTATTGAGGAGGGGAAGAAAAAAAAATCACACTATACATTTGCTCAGTGTTTAATTGGTAATGACAGAGGTGCTGGGGCTCAAGCTATAAACTACCAAGCCTAGAGGTGAACGGCCAGGCCGAGCGATGCCAGGGCTCAGCCTTGGCACAAATTAAGCTCTGCAGCGGCGCCACCGCCCCCAGCCAGGCGGGAACTCTGCATTCCCCCTACTGCCAAGGTTAACAAAACACCCAGCGCACAGGGCAGCCCGGGGCAGGGGGTGTGCGGCCAGATGAACCCCGCGCCTCCTTTCAGGCTGCACCCAGCCGCAAGGCCAGCCGCTGGGGCCGCCCCGCTCCCACCGCCCCGCCAGTGTTTCACGTGGGCCCGGGGGCTGAGCCCAGTCACGTCTTTCTCTGCCAACCAAGCCCTGCCCCCCTGCAATGGGCTGGGCTTGGGGTCAAAGGCAGGGCCGCTTCCCTTTTATTTTTTTTTTGGCCTGCCGAGGCTCGGCTGGCAGAACGTCCCCATTTTGCATGGCGGCGCCGCCGGCATGAACGTGTGGGGCGGGTGAGGCGCTGAACCCGCTGCTGAGGGGGGAGATTTTTAGACGGCCGAGGGCGGCGTCTCCGGCGGGTCGGGGCGGGCGTGTGGCGGGGCAGGCGCGGGGCGGGGCAGGCGCGGGGCGGGGGGGCGGTGGAGCCGGCTGGAGCGCGCGCGGGCTGCGCCCCCGCCTGGGCCTGCAGCGGGACAGCGCCCCCCTTGCTCGGGCGGGCCGGGCGCGCGGCTTCCGGGCCCTGCGGGCGGCGCTCCCGGGGCGGGGTATCGTTGTCCGGCGGCCTGGCGAGAGGCTCTTCCAGCTCAGCGCGGCCTAGTGCCCGGAGCCCTGGAGCGGGGGGCGCAGGCTGGTGACCCTGGCGCTGCTGCCGGCTTCTGGGGCAAGGCCCCGTGTCGCCCCCGTGCCTCAGTGTCCCCCGCTGTACAATGGGGATAATGGATCATCCGCCCGCCCCCCCCCCGATGAAGTGCTTTAGAGGCGCCCGAGGGGAAGTGCTGCCTAAGGGCCAGGGCCCATGCTGTCAGGGGACCGGGGGGGGGGGGGGGCGCCTCTTTCAGATTACACCCAGAGGTGGCGTTTCCTGGCCCTCCCCTGCCTTGTCCCCAAAGGAAGTGAAATAGTGCGGGCGGCACCCGCTGGCCAACTTTCTAATGGCCAAAACCCAACACCCTTGCCCCCCTGCCACTCCAACCCCCCCCCCCCAGCCGCTCTTCCCCACCCTCTCGCATTTTCACTCGCTAGGGCAGGGGTTGGAGTGCAAGGGGGGGGGGTGAGGGGCTTCGGAGTGGGGCTGAGGTGTTTGGGGTGCAGGAGGGGCTCTGGGCTAGGGCCCAGGGTGCAGGAGGGGGCTCAGGGCTGGGATTGGGGGTGTGGGAGGGGGTTCAGGATCTGCAAGGACATTTGGGGGAGGTTCCAACCTGCGGCTGGGGGTTGGGGTGCAGGAGAAGGTTTGGCCTGCATGCTCTGGCTGGGTAGCGCTTACCTCGGCAGCTCCCAGTCGGCGGCATAGCTGGGCTAAGGCAGGTTCCCTCTGCCTACCCTGGCTCTGCGCTGCTCCCAGAAGTGGCCAGCATGTCCGGTTCCTAGGCGGAGGCACGGACAGGTGGCTCTGCGCAGTGCCCGTGCCCGCCGATGTTGTCCCCGCAGTTCCTGGCCAGTGGGAGCTGTGGAGTCAGCATGTGGAGCTTCCCTGATCACCCCTGCATCTAGGGGCTGCAGAGACATGCCAGCCGCTTCCGGGAGCTGTGCCGAAGTCAATTGAGATTTATCACTGACTTCAGTGGGTATAGAATGTCAAGCCCTTGAGGGTCCATTTTCTCCAGCAGCCCAAGTATTGGCCATTGCCAGATGCAGGTATTCAACTAAGGTAGATGACCCACTGGTATGCAATCCTAATGCTAGAATGAATAAAGGCATGGCAGATCCAAGGGACGAATTAAAAAAAATATCAATAGGTACAAAGTTTACTATGAGACTGTTTGCAAATTGCTGCCATACCAGATCCATGCAGTTGTTTTCTTATTCACAGTCTAAACAGAGGCCACTTACGACCCTTCTTTCCTTTTATCTACGACTGAAATAACCTTTTGTCAGCTGTCTGAAGAAGATGGACTTCCACAAGCTCCTCTACACCATCAGTGAGGCTCTGGCCACAGAAGACCTGGTGGCTCTGAAGTTTCTAAGCCTTGAACACATCCCACTGCGGAAGCAGGAAGGCATCCGTGATCCTGAGGCCTTATTCCTAGCACTCGAGGAAAAGGGCATGATGGAGGAAGACAATCTGTCCTTCTTAAAGGAGCTGCTGTTCAGGATAAACCGCATAGACCTCCTAACTGATAAACTGAGCTCCAGCAGAGAGGAGATGGAGAGGGAGCTTCAAATTCCAGGGAGGGCAAAGGTATCTCAGTTCAGGTGGGTAGCTCTGTATTGTATTGGTGGGGGATCTAATGCCTTATGAAAAATTAAGTATAAATTATGTTAATGATTTGCACGTGGTTTGTACCTGTGGTTTGTCTATAAGTGCTCTCTGAAGGCCTCAGCCTCTTCCCAACGAAATCAGTGGAAGTTTTGCCATTGATTTTAATGGGAGCCACATTAAGTCTGCAAAACAGTTAAGCAATCCCTTTGCATAATGTGTATAAATAAATTGCTACCTTAATGTGCATGTTAATGTACAGTAAATGTATGTGAGTCTGACACTGATGTAACTTAAACAACTTGCAAATAATAAATGAGAGAGTAAATTGCGCATTCCTTTAAATAGTAGATTGGAAACAGTAATTCATCCCAGGGGAGCGGTGAGATTCTCAGACCCATTAAGTCTGCATTTGCATTGTTCTAGCAGGGCAAAGCAGATTTACATGTGGCATAAGTGACCATCTGAGGATTCTCCTAGAATGGGAGGAAATCCCTGGATGAGCTTGACTTGCGTGCCCTTGTGTCCAGATGCTAGAATGACTGTTGGTGACAGTCAGAATATAGAGCAGCCCTGAGGCTGCTCTACTTTATATTAGGGGCCAGGCCGTCACAAATTGGCACTAGGACCAAGAGCTGCAAAAGCGGTAAAAATCTTTGCACTATTGCCTTCTCAGCTCTGCCATGTTTTACTCAGGATCTGGCTGCAGCTGTTTATTTAAATTGGAGGATTACATAGTATTAGTGCTCAGACTAGAGAGCATCCTATTTTCAGAAAACCAAACTCCTGGTCTGGATAAGTGACATTAAACACTTTAGGGCCCAATTCTGTACAATGTTTCAATTGGAGTTGTGGGTGTGTCTGGCCTGAGCCTGAAAATGAAAACCAGCATCTTTGTTTCCTAATTAAACAAATTCCTCTTCTCAGCAGGCTGGAATTTAAGGAGAGTGCACTTGGCTAATATAAATGGCTCTCCTTGATATGGAGCATGGGGAGTAACTGCTGTAAGGTGGGATTTACAAGGACACTGAGGCAGGAGTCCTGTATTCATTGTCTGTCTAGTTAGGACAGTTCAGTACACCCCTGATTCAAGAGCCGGTTGGGTTAGATTAGCTGCTTGCTCCTAAGAGAAGGGTATCATGCGCAGAATATACAGCAGCTGTCTGCCTCCCATACTGATATTAGACTGCATTTCAGACTACCTTTTCAGACAGTGAAAAGCACCATTCCTTAAAGGCCCCCACATGACTTCTGCCCAGCTCTGGTTTTGAGTTTGCCATCCATCCTTATTGCTCATTGACTGAGCGGAGGCTGCTGTACGGTAGTCCCTGGGTGCGGTCTGAGATAACCTGCACACAATGCAAATCCATCCTTCTTTCCATTCCCTTTCCTCTCACCAATGTGTGTGCTTCTGTCCTGAGACTTCAGTAAAGGCGGATGCCCTCCTCTACCAGTATCTGCCTTTAACGTTGCCTGTCAGTAGTTCAGTGGCATCCTGTAAAGCTGTTTAACGATCCCAGATGTTTAGAGATCCATACTTGTTTTTGGTGCATCTGCAAGTTACATTGTCTCTGCAGTGCTGCAGGACAAACTTTGGATTTTGTTCTATGAATTCGATTAAAATACATGCATACACACACCTCACAGCTCAAATGTGAATGGTCCCAGTTTGAGGTTTTTCAGCCCCATTGAGGGTCTTGATGCTGGCTGTAAGATAGACCTGGAACAAAGCATCTCTGGGGGCTTTCACCTGCCAGTATAAATATGACTGCTGTAAACTGATCTGCTATGTCTCAGTGTATTTATCATAGACTATAGCAGGTTAGGAACTTGGGGAGTTACTGGTAAGTGATGAAAACTGAGAAAAAGCATTGACTAATAACTGAACTGTAAAAGCCATCAGCCCATATTGGGTTTTAGTTGGGCAGCTCAACTTAGTTTTTAAAAACTAACTCATTTTGGCTGCATAAAAAGAACCATGTTTGAATTCTATGTTGTCCTGGGACCAAGTGAAGTTAAAAAAAATCAATTTCCTTTGTGTTAACATTTGTGTCTGTGTGGAAAAAACACAATTTTGTGTGTGTGTATATCATACAATTTTCACATTTTGTGCCATGTATGCTTCAAGTGAGCTCTCAGTAGTTTGCCAGCACAATATTAAATTAAGCTAGGATACCAACTCCTTCATACTGAGCGAAGCAACTCCCTGTTTTCCCACCAGGTACCTGCTCTTCCAGCTCTCAGAAAACATAACAACAGATGAGTTGAAATCTTTGAAGTTTCTTCTGATGAAAGAGCTTCCAAAGTGCAAGCTGGACAATGAGATAGTAAGAATTGTTTCATTGCTTTTAGCGGATCCAGAAGTTGTTTAAGGTGTAGTGGGAGACCAGGACTTCTTCGGGAATGGCCACCCTACGTTTCCAAATCTTAACACCACTTCCCTTACCCCCACCTCCAGTAAGGAATATTTCTAGCTAAGGACTAGATAGCTTATTTGCTTCATTATTATTACTCATATTTATTACTGCAGTGTCCAGACTGCGGACCTATTGTGCTAGATACTGTATAAACAAAGTAAGTAGTAGACAGTTCTCTGCCCTGAAGAGCTTATAATCTATATAGATAAGATAGAGATAGTAGACTGGAGAATGTGGAGGGAAAGTAAATTCTATCTCTAACAGGAAATTGACTTTCTAATTGCCCAGACACTGATCAATGTTTTCATTGAGATGGAGAAGAAGGGACTACTGGCAGAAGAAAACCTAGAAACCCTCAAGACTATTTGTGAGAAAATTGACAAAAGCCTTCTGAAGAAAATTGAAGAGTATGAATCAGAGCGAAATGGTAAAAATGGCCTTTTCCACATCAGTTACTTTTGAATTGACACATCAGTTTAATGTGCTAAGCATCTATAGCTAAACAATGGATTTCTTTCGTATGCAGTGGAAATGTACATCACAGAAGGACATGGAGGCCAAACAGGAGTCTCTGAAGGTAACTGACACAGATTAGCTTCCAAAGAGATACCATTTAGAACTTTCTTAATGCATTTTCACCTCTTTTTCCCACATCCATCACATTCTTTTTAATCCATCTACTTGTCTTGTCTCACCTTTATATATAGTGAGCTCTATTTACACCTCTACTCCAATATAACATGACCCGATATAACACGAATTCGGATATAACGCGGATATAACGCTCGGGGGGGCGGGGCTGCGCGCTCTGGTGGATCAAAGCAAGTTCAATATAAAGTGGTTTCACCTATAACGCAGTAAGATTTTTTTGCTCCTGAGGACAGTGTTATATCAGGGTAGAGGTGTATTTGACCATGTCTAACCAAACGCACTGTTTTAAAGCCCCTTATTTTTCATAGTTACTCTAGTGAGATTTAAAAAAAAAAAAAAAGCTCTTTATTGCAATGAATAGACAAGGAGTATCAGAGATGCCTACTGTCTCTAGCAGGTATTTTATTTTACGTGCAGGCTGTAGTCCTGCCTCAGGCCCAATGAACATAGATCCATGTGCTGTCTCATTGACTTCACTAAGATGCTGCACAGTTGCAGGGACTGTATATGATCAGATACTGATGCAGGCTCTGGGCCCCAAGGAGTGCAAGGAAAGAAATGATCTATTTAATACCAGTGTATCTTGTTAAGGACTCTAAGAAGTCTTTACCTCCCCAGCCAACTATGTGGCCTAGTGGATAGAGCACTGTACTGGGACTTGAGTGATCTCTGTTCTAATACCAGCTCTGCCTGTGGCCTGCTGTTTGACCTTGGGCAACTCTGTAAAGTGGGGGATAATGATAATGATCTCCTTTTAAAAAAGTATTTTGTGATCTATAGCTGAAGAACACTAGCTGCCAGGGAGATATTATTTTTCACTCTATACATTTTTTTGGTGGTGGCACACTGAAACTTCCAAAATCCATTCCTGGAGGCAGGGAGATTTTAATATTTCATACATCAACAAACTTGGGCAAGTGGGCTGATATCATAGAGGTAAACTGGTGTTTGCCAGAAAGGGAGGGGGTACTATGGATACAGTAGTCAGGATCTGTGCAGAAAGGCCATGTGATTTTAAAGCTACTCACTTACAAGCACTTTAAAAGTGCTTTCACCATTATGCACCAAAATAGGAAAGGACTCGGGAGCCATTCTTGAGGCATGGTGAAAGCACTTACAAGTTTAAAGCCACTCACTTACAAGTTTGTAAGTGATTTCAGCCATTCTTGAGGCATAGAAAATTCATGCTTTATCTGTACAGTATTTGGCTTTTGTCAGTACAGTAGATAGGGCAGTTGAAATTCCTATTGGACAAATAGCTTTACCAGTTCAGTATTTGGCTTGTCAGCACAGTTGTGAGAGTGGATGAAAAACCAATTAGATAAAAAGCTATTATCCTAGCAGCGTACCTTGATATACAAGAAGCAAAGCGTTAGGGGCCTGCTCCTGCTCCCAGTGAATTCATTGAGCAGTTTTGTATTTTTTTTTCCCCCCAGTTGGCACAGGATCAATTCCTGTGTCATTTTACTCCAGTTCAGCTACTCTGAAACAACACTTTTTGCAACCCCCACACACCTTACTGAAGCCAGGGGATAGCATTTACTCATTGTACTTGCATTGCTGCTAACGGCCATTAAACACGTGTCTCAAGAGCAGACTAGTGGACCTTTTAAAGTAACAATTTCCCAGCTTTCCCAGATGATAAAATATTGTGCTTTACCTAGTTCTATGCCTCATTGTCTCTTTCTGGATTATTTTAGTCCAGGACAGCCTTTGGCCATCTCAGACTGCATCGGATTCTCCAGGCATCCATGGAGAAATCCAGCAGGTAAATCAGGATTAAAAGTTACTTTATGGGATCTGGCTGTATGTGGGATATTGTTGTGTTGGGCAGATGGTGGGCAGTGAGAGTATCAAGCAGCAGACAGATCTGTCTGTTTATGAAAACAAAACCCTACAAGCTTGTGGCAACAGAGGGTAGCCTTTCAATGATTGGCATGAGCTGGAAATTTTGATGTGAGTTTTGTTTGGTCTGTGCAGAGAGGCTGTCTATGAGGTGGAAACATGTCACTTATGGGATATTTGTTCTTCTTAAGCCATGTCAGTTGGGGCACAGGCAGAATGTGGCACAGTTATTAAGCTTCAGCATCTGTTATTAGAAAGTCTTTTGTTTCACGGGGTAGCTAGAAGGGGCCCATTTCTTGAACAGAGGATAGGGCAGAGTGAGTTAACACTGATAAGCAGTGCCAGAGAGCTGAGTGGCTCTGTGCTAGGGTTGGATGGTTGGGTTTTTCTTTTAAACAAAGATGAATATTTTGATCTGCGGCTGTCCTGCTAGATGCTAAATATCTCATCCTGACCCCCAGCCCATTTGATGCTTCCAAATATTGCCATTCATTATAAGAACAGAATGCTAGAGTTTTGCAGTGATGGCAGCTCCATAAGGCCTTGTTTCTCTACTTCACTATCAGCCTCTCCAGGCACCATACAGGAGCTGCTCTTGCACTGGTGTCTCTCCTCATTTGTTACTCACGGGTGACCTTACCTGTGGAGGTGGTGCATTGTTGTTGCTGGAGGCTCCAGGACTGGTCTCCGTCCTTCAGCTCAGGGCGCCAGTCTCAGGTGGAACATGGTGGTGGATCAGTTTCTCCTGTCAATTTTATTTTATTTAAAAAAAATTGTTTTCATTTTTGTGCAGTTGTAACTTCTAATCTTCCTCCTCCTCTGCCCCTGGATCTAGTGAACGGCAGTGTGGTGGTTTCAGCCACCTTGCCTCCCTCCTGGAGTCCTCTGCCCCTGATCTGGCAGGGCAAAGCTGTCCTATAAACACCCAGTTTTAAATCTAAGCAGTGGCCCTCTCTCTGAAAAAGCATTTGCAGGCTCTACAGCAGGGGGGGTATGCCCTGCCCGGTCCCACCCATCTGACCCTTGCGCTGCTAGGGCCCAGGCCCCACCCTGCCCTCAGGAGGCACAACTCCAATGCAGAAATGTTCGGTGAGGCGCTTCTGCGGGAGAGTATAAGAACAAGGAGGAAGCTATTGGGCCGGTGCCAGGGGTAATCCCTGCAACAGAGCTGGGCTGGAAGGGGAAAAAACCCTGAGAGGATCCAGTCCCTGCCAGGTGTGTGGGGGCTCCTACACAGCTCCCCTTCCTCTGGCTGTGAATTGGGGGATTCTCAACCTTAATCGTATCATGGGTATTTTTAGTAAAAGTCAGGGACAAGTTGCAGGGAATAAAAAATTCACAGAAGCCCAGGACCTGTCCCTGACGCTTACCAGAAATACCCTGAGGAGATGGGGAGGCAAAGAGCTTTGCTGGGGCTTGCAACGGGGTGTCCAAAGCTGAAGGGTGGCACCTCAGCCTAGCCCTGGAGCCTCCAGAAATAACACTGGATCACCCCCAAATGCCATAGGCAGGGGCATGAGCTTTGAGTAATGAATGAGGAGAGAAGCTGCTAACAGAGAAAAAAATTCAGGTAATAAAATTTCTCCTTTAGCTGTAAACCCTGCAGTTCCACTTCTGGACAGCAGAGGGCACTAACACTCCCTTCTGCTCTTGGCCAAATAGCCCTGTCTCTGCCTGTCCCCCTGCTGGGGGTCCCTGGCCGAGGCAGGAAGGCTTAGGAGTACTGGGGGAAAGGGAGAGCATAGGTGTGAGAGTGAAGATCACGAGACACAGCCGTGTGAGGGGAGCAGGAAGGGGTTGGGCTGCATGTAGAACAGGGGGTGAACGTTGTCAGGAGGTGGCCATGGAAGGTGCTGGAGGCAGAATTAAGGCAGAGGGGGATGTAATGCAGTAGAGTGGGGAAGGGCCTGGATGCTGGAGCAGAAGGGAGCTGTGTGATGGGGGAGAGTCAGGGGCATGCAGGATATGATTGAGGAGAAGGAGTATCGGGAGTGGCTCTAATGGGGGAAGATACTAAGGGATGGTGGGGAGAGATCCAAGGGTGAGATCTCACAGGAGGTGGGGAGAGAATCTAGGAGAATGTGGATGGCAGGAGACTGAATTGGACAGAGAGAGTGGGAGCAAGGAGCAAGGTGGGGGAGAGATTTATAGGGTGGAAAAAATTAAATGTAAAGTGGAGAAGAGCAGAGTCAGGGAAAGGCTGAGGGGAGGGAAATGGGCAGGTACAAGCAAAAGCAATCAGACTGAAAAACAAGGGAGACAATGGTCAGGATGAAGAATGGGTGTGAAGTGAGCAGTGAGGGAATGTTTGGAGGAGTAACTGAGGGGGATGGTGAGGCCTGTACATCAGACAGCGGGGAAGGAGCGGTTTGTGTGAGGATAAGGATAGGTGAGATGGAGCAAGAACGTGAGGAGAGAAGGTGGTGGTTGAGGTTGGCGGAAGAGAGACCCCCCCAATGCCCCTAAGTTATGACACTTGCAGCCATGGTGACTAAGTAGCTGATGGAGCATCCTGGCCTCAGCACACCCCCTACACCAAGGAGGGAAGCAGGTGGCACAGAGCCTGCAACAAGAGACGCTGGTGTAGGCAGAATCGTTGGCTCCCCATTAGTGCAGCTCTTCAGCTGCTGTGCACTGGAACTGGGCATTAGGCTGAACCCATTCAACGTGCAGCAGGAGTATATGAAACGTGAATGACTGGTTGCTGCAATGCAGGTTGTGGGTTGTTGTTCATCTGTTTTCCCGAACAGCTTGACATGTACAAAATGAGCAGCCAGCCCCGTGGAATCTGCCTGATCCTGAACAATCATGACTTTACAAAAGCAAGATCAGAGGTGCCTAAACTTCAAAACATAAAAGACCGGAACGGAACAGATGCCGATGCAGGTACAGCAAGGACTAGAAAAATTCAGATACAGTTTGCATATCTATAAACTCCAGGGAAATTGGAGTAATATGAGAGAGGGGAAGAGGTCTGGCCTACTGTATGAAATTTATTTAACTAGTTATCACAGCATTCACTGTCAAACTGAGATGGGATATATCAGGTGGGGTTCCACAGTGGTCTGTCCTGGATCTAGTACTATTTAATATTTTCATTAACAAGTTGGATGATGGAATAGAGAGTACTACTGTAAAATCTGTGGCTGACACCAAGCTAGGAGGGGTTGCCAGCACTTTGGAGGACAGGATTAGAATTCACAATGATCTTGATAAAATGTAGAATTGTTTTAGAATCAGTAAGATGAAATTCAATAATGTCAAGTGCACTTACGAAGGCAAAATCCAATGCCTAAATACAAAATGGGGAATAATTGGCTAGGCAGCCGTAATATAGAAGGAGATCTGGGGATTATACTGCATCACAAATTTAATGAGTCAACAATGTGATGCTATTGGGGAAAAAAAGCAAATGTCATTCTGGGATGTATTAGCAGGAAGGTTGTAGATAAGACATAGGAGGTGATTGTTCTGTTCTGGTAGGGTTTCAGCTGGAGCACTGTGTCCAGTTCTGGGCACCACACTTCAAGAAAGATGTTATTTGCAAATTTTGTAAGTATGCTCTCTCCTGTATCATGCAAGTTGTTAATGAAAATATTGACAATATTAGATCACTGCTGTTCAGGCCCTTAGATCCTTCTTTTCCTCTCTCCTGCTCATTGCTGTGGTAGCTGAGATAAATTCCCAGTCTGAAAACATAAGTAATTGGGGTGGGGAGGTGGAATTAAATGTATAAGGGTGGGGGAAAAAAGCATGAGCCTAATTCTCTTTAGTGACTGATTAATTTATTTAGTAAAAGTTACAAAATGTCTCCCCCCCCATTGCCCCTTCTGTTTACTTTCCAGCGGCTTTGAAAAAGGTCTTTACCAAACTTCACTTTGAGATAGCAGAGCACAAAAACCTCACTGCACAGGAAATCCGTCACACAGTGCACTTGTACAGGAGCATGGACCACCAGGACCGGGACTGCTTTGTTTGCTGCATCCTCTCCCATGGTGATAAAGGCATCGTATTTGGTACTGATGGGCAGGAAACATCTATCCAGGAACTAACCACTTCTTTTACTGGCATGAACTGCCCCTCACTTGCTGGAAAACCAAAAGTGTTCTTCATTCAGGCCTGCCAAGGGGACACATTCCAGAAAGGGGTACATATAGAAACAGATTCTACAGAGCTGGATTCTTCTGTAGAGGCAGATGCAAGATTTCAGCTGGAGTGCATTCCAGATGAGGCAGACTTCCTGCTTGGAATGGCCACCATGAAGGATTTTGTGTCCTACAGAAGCACAACCCAGGGCACTTGGTATATACAATCACTGTGCGAGCACTTGGAGAAGAGCTGTCCACGGTTAGTACAACTTATTTCAATCTCCTATAGCTACAGCTATCTTATTCATAAAAGCTTTAACACTGATTTGTGTATGTACATACATTTTGTCACCTCTTCATTCTTAGCTTTACACCTTGTCTGTACAAAATTGCACCTGTTGAATTTAAGCTGTGATTTAGTTAAATAGCTCTGCAGATACCCTTACCTACATCAGTTTTTAAACTGACAAATTAAACCAGTGCTAGCTTCTTGTGTAGACAAGGCTTTATACAAGTGGTGCAATTAGTGGGGTGCTTGGGTGTTCTCTGCACACATCTGCCTCACCTGGAGTGATTGTAGGCAGATATCCCACAACCCTCATTGATACAGGTGTTGTGTAAATCTGAGGATGAAGCAGTGACACACATGTAGAATATAAAATCCTATTACAACTGATCTGTAATTACGGTCTCCTATATAAGGGAGTTGCATCCCATTCAGGTATCTGTGAATATCTGTATGGAGGTGGGGATAGGAGCATGTTCCTACACATCCATGTATTTGTACACACAGATCTCGCTCTGTATAAAATAATAGAGAGAATCTAACGCACACACTGCTCCTACATACATAGAAAGAGAAAGACCTGAATAGGGTCCAACTCACTTTTTTAGAAGACAGCAATTACAGATCAGGCACTGTAAGTTGTTCAGTGTAGCATAATAAAGGTAAATCCATTATTTGGTCGTTACACAGAGCGAGCACTGCTGGCTTTGATATGGGATAATGTAGTAGCATCTTTAAGCAATCAAAAGGTGTTAGTGGACAGCAGGTAAGGTGAACCCCTTTGCTGTTGCTAATGCTGAGATTCTCATTTTTTGGCAGAGGAGAGGATATTCTCTCGATCCTGACAGCCGTAAACCGGGAGGTGAGCAGGAAGAATGACAGGCTGAACCAAGGGAAGCAGATGCCACAGCCCAGTTTCACACTCAGGAAAAAACTCATCTTCCCCATCAATTGAACAGGGAACTGTAGTCACCCTAACTTGAAATCTGCTATGGGAAAGTCTGCGTCAGTTCTGGGCTTTTGTTTGTTACAAAATTACAGCTTTCAGTATGTGCTCTCAGGGTGGGAACAAACATACCTTTTTTTGAAATGTAGCTTTCCAGAGAGCAGGCTATTTCATTAGAAGTGTTCACTTTTTGTAGTCTGCCAGAATTGTGAGTACAGCCAGGTTGCTGGACAGCTCAATGCTCTCACCAGTGCCTGTAGATCAGTGTTTCTCAGTGACCGGTCCGTGGACCAGCACCAGTCCCTGATATCTCCCTGACGCAGTTTAGGAAGGGAGGCGGCCAGTCCCTGGTATCAGAAAGGTTGAGAAACACTGCTGTAGATGATAGCAGGTATTAATGTAGAGGCACTTTTTCAAATGATGTATTTTTCAGGGAGAACTATCTACCAAATTTGGAAAACAAGATACTGACTAACTTAGAATCAAGTTTAGGGTTGTGCACACGTGTAGTTTATGATCAGCTTGTACAAAAGTAAAAAGTAAGTTTCAGAAAATTTTCTCTCCCTGAAAATAATTATACAAATTTTAGTCCAACAGGATAGATTGAAGAAAAAAATTGAAAGTATATGGCAAGGGCTTACACCAGAAGTGCCTTTTCAAAGCACTGATGGTGAGGCAGGTTAATAGTAACTTCTTTTTTTAATAAAGTGTCCATTAGACTTATTCAGCTTCTGTTCTCAATAAATCTAACTCTCCGCTTCCACACACTGCTCTCCAGTAGAGCCAGTCAGACAGTGGCAGCAAGAGCCTCTGTTATCCATCTTTCAGAGCGTCTGCTTTTAGCAGCTTAAGAATTAAGTCAGTTGTGAAGGTGCAACCCTATGGAAGCCTGAAGTGGTTGGGCAGCCAGGGGACAAAAATTTACTTACCTCACTGGTTTTCAAATCCTACTTCTAGTACCAGAGCACAGAAGAATGCCAAATAGACACAATCACCACACTCACTTCTTGCAACACCTCCCTTGGTAGACGGGACTCCAAGCGCTGCTGGGCTTATGAGCTTTGATGCTATTACAAGGTAAAGACTGGTTGCCAGTGATAGCAAAGTTAGCTGTCCATTCCATACAGCCTCAGCCAAGTGTAGGAAGGACTCTGACTAGAAGTCTGACTGCCTGGGAGGAGCAGCATCCCTATTTACAATAGTTATATGCTACTATAGTAATGATTAGCAAGAGGGATAAAAACATTAGCCTCTGAGCACCCATTCATCTACACCACACCAGCCTGTCCTGGTAAGAGCGAGCTTGAGCAGAGGTAGGAGTCAGCTGAGCATCATAGTGCAGCACACATACTTGGGGCCAGCATCCATCGCTCTCTCTCGAAACAAAGCAAAATGGAAATGACAGGACAAAAATAGGACACCTTGAATATGATTGATTGATTTGGAAGAGTGAGGGACTGCAGATTTGGCATTGCCTACAGAAATGGAAAATAAACTTGAACATATTGCTACATTTGGATTTACCATCATCAGCAAGTTTCCCTTAGTAACAAGGTCACATTCCCATTAGAGCAATACTGATAACTGACTCTTTTGCCGGACTCTTTCGCTGGACTCTTTCATTATATGACTCTTTCGCCGGACTCTTTCATTATATGCTTCTTCACTCTTTGTGATCAGTTTGCGTCTGTGGGAATAGGAAGGGGAAGTGTTACAAAAGGGATAGTAGAGTATCTACTCACATCTGCCTCTGTTACGTAGCCTTTTATTTTACTGAAAGTGAATTTTTTAATGTGGTGTTACACCACCATGGGTTCTGCTCTGGTGGCTAGAGCTTCAAGCTTAACAGAGTGAAAATCAGCTCTGCTGCTTGCTTCAGATTTAGAGTCTCTAGGAACACAAAGACCAAGGGTAGTGACCACATACATTCACAAGTACACGGTCTAGTCTGTGTTACCAGTTTTATTAAAGTTACAGTTAAAGTTATGATTACTCAAGCATATAGAAATTCTGTATAGATATACACAAGTTACAAATATAGTTTTACTCACATCCTTAACAATAGTGTTAGGATCTGATTGATCATCAGTAGAGGGATGGTTCCCGCTGGAGTTTCCCATAGCGAGCTCAATTTTCCCATTCTGGGCACCCTCTTTTATAATGTGATTCTGTCTATAACTCATTAGCATTTACGCACATTGTGCACCCTGCAGTTAGGGCATCTGTTAGAAAAATGTAACTACTGACTATCTTGTAAGCAAAAAATTACTCTATTAATTTTTTGCAAGTATCACCCATTGGTACATCTTTTCCCATAATCTTATGGCATCAGGTTATTCTTTGGTCACTTATATTAGCATTTCTTAACTCTGTTGCCTAGTATGGCTAAGCTAAAAATTTACAGGCCTCAGCCTGTAGGCCTTGGGTTTCAGCCCTACTTAGATACCGAATACACGATTATCCTTTCCACATACTGATGAGTCTCATACTTCTATAATCCTACATTTTAACTCTATTTAGCTTACAGTGATTAAATATGACACACGTTAATCATAACATCAATGAATAAACTAAAGCATTGGCTACAGTTACTACACAGGCTACAGAATTTAAAGCCTGCCAGATAAGCAGGTGCAACTCCATTGACTTCAGCAGACTCAGTTATGATCAGTTTACTAATAGATCTGGGGACAAACACTCACACAATAGGAAGCATGCTCAGCTCCCACACAGCCTCCACACGTGGTTTTCCTTTCCGAGACACAAGCGGAAGCTCTATTTCCATTGTAACTTAAGTCCTGATCTTTAGTAAACAATACATTAACATGCTTAAATCTTGGCCCAGCGGCACATTCATCTTGGTTATTGTGGAACTTGAGTGCCATGTTCCACAGTAAGCAATGAGAATGATCATTGATGAGTTAAAATGAAGCCACCAAACCGAACAGTGGAAGGCCAGCAATTCACAGCATCCTCTCCCTTTATCAATTCTAGTAAACTGGGACAGTGGTAGCGTCAAGAAGGGAACAGAGATTTAATGACCAAGAATGGAAAACAATTCCTCCCCTCCTTCCAAAAGAGAGAGACATTTTTTTTCTATGTTAACACCATCTTATCTATTAGAACGAAAAAATGTGTTTTAAACGCTCTAACCTTGTCATCTCCATTTGTTTTTTCTTTACACTTCATTCACCTTAGTGAAACCAGACTGGTTAGTTTCACTTCCTGCGCCTCCTATGCTGTAGGTGATCATTATTTTAAAGGACTGGGATACTTCTGATAGGGTTTGCATAATGATGTCACATGAAAAAAGTGCACTCTTAAAAATGTGACTGGCATTGCTACTGCCAGCCTCTGCCTCACTGATATGCATATTGCTTGGAGGGGAGGATTTTTCCAGTACCTCTGTGTCAGAATGGGTTTATTATGAAACACCGAACAAGTATAATTAACATTCTCTCTGTTGAGAGCTCAGATGCGTAGAAACTGTTCTTTTCCTCAAACACATTACCAAGAACAGACTGCCCTGCAGAAACCGAGCACATTCTGCTCCATAATCTTGTGTCTTAAACATTTTGTTGTTATAAATAAACCAAATATTTGATTGATTAAATAAAAACTGGGACATTTTCAGGTGTCCTGAATGAAGTTCCTGTGACACCACGACATTATCTAAAAAAATATTTGAGCTAGTCCTCGTGAAACTGGGACAGTCAGTCACCTCCTTTAGGCTGCTACAAGGCTACAGGGTTGCAGATGTAATGCTGCACAGAGAGAGGACAATGTGGACTAAATTGTCACTCACTGTCCTCACAGAATGGGCTGTCTATCCATATGGCTCAGCTACTGAGCTGGCCTGCCTTGAAGGTCCTAGAGACCCATGACAGGGGGAAATAAAGGCAGCCCTACTCACTAAAATGAAGAAGACAGAAGCTGAATTGCATGCAGCTGTCCTGATTGCAAAGCCCATGTTCTGGAAGCTGACAGGCTGTCTAAGCTTCTTGTGGGGCTTTTCTAAGGCACCAAAGTTTGAGCAGGGGGAATGCATATATCATCTGGGCAGTGCAGCTCTGCTGAAACTGCTTGGCAGATGGCACTTGCATGAGAATGTTTGGATATAAAATCAGCTGTTACTGCGAATGAAAGAACTGACAAAGCCTCATAGTGTAAGAAAGAATGATTAAAAAGCGTGAACTAGTAAATGCTCACATAGGTGGGTGCTGCTAGTTGAAGCTATCTGGGCTGAAATATGTAGAATTCGTTCCTACCTCAGAATGGCATTTTCATCCGTCAAGGAAGTGATATTGAGCTGGTGTTTTAATTCAACTGCCGAGATTTTCTGTTGAATGTTTTTCTCCAGTTCCATCAGGTTGCTTTTCTGGGGGGAAAAGGAGTACCAGGTAGTAATTCACTTGCTGTACCCAGGCAGAATCAGTCGTTTTACACAATGGCAGGACACAAGACAGCAGGGATGATGAGAAACACAGAAATCCGTCTGGACCGGTCTAAGCAGGCAAAGACCTTCCACTCCACGCTTCCTCAAAATCAATTGTTCTGCTATAGGAACAGCCCAAGCTCGATGTGAGAATGGTCAAATGCTGCCAGGTTTGAAGTAGCCCAAGGTCTATCCTGGGTTCGACAGCACAAGCAGGTCTGAAAGGTGGGCCATGGTGGTGCAGCATCAGAGCGCAATAGGAAGACTCATTACTGACAGGGAGTGGGATCCCAGGTAGCCAGTCACAAGAGGCTGACATGCCAACACGGTATATTCAGTCACATTTGCTTCTATAGTGAACACCACAGTAATCTCTCTACAAACAGAATGCCACTGGTTAGTGTTCTTGTAGCAGGATGTACCCTACTTATACCTAACCAGAGAGCAATAATCAGAGCATCACTACAGATAAGAGTCTGTTAGCATATCCGTGTACAGCTACTCCGCACTGGTTATACAGAAAATCCATCACAAACACAGAGCGGGGAAGGGAATCCCCTCATCTTTCTCAGACATATAACTGAACGGGTCATGCAGCCAACTGGCATTTGTATTGTAACAAATCCTTGGTCCTCTTGTAATTTCATTGGCAGTATGGTGTCTAGAAACTTCTTGGCAACTGTGATGATGGAACTCAGCTCCTCTTCCATCAAAAGCATAGGCCCCTACCGGGTGAGCTGCAGAAGTAGTCAGCCAGCTATTACTTGTGTATAGGACATACAACAGAACAGTTCCCCGGGTCATTTGTTATAATATTAGTGCAAATTCTGTTCTGTGCACCGAGAGGACAACCCCCCGCTCCAAAGTCTGAATCCAGCAGCAGATATTAATAACGTCAAAGAAATGCACAGAAACAATCCACCAGAAGATTGGCTTTAGAAGTCCAAAAACAGCCCACCTTTTCCGACATGGCCACTAATTCTGGATGTCTCGATTTGTGAGGGGTCAAAGTGAGATTCTAGAAGTTGCACCCAACACACACATCCCCCTTCCTCCTCAGCACAGGGGAAAATCTTGCACACTGTGTGACAGGCCTCATTTTGCCGTGGAATTCCCAACCAGTGTCAAAAAGGATTCCTTCAGAACAGAGAAACTCCAGGGCCTGGGGTTCACTGGCCTATACACTCCTGCCTCTGCACGCAGCCTGCAAATATCTCGATGACACTCATTAACTCCCCAAACAGGTTCCCCTCCCATAACACCTCCTGCTGGATCCCCTATACCAGGCTCCTAATTCGTGACTCTCCACATGGATCCTACCGAAAGTCTGTCTCAACACCATCCTGTGCCTCACCCAACACCCTCCTTAACTCCTGCCCCCAACCATGCATCCCCTTCTCCTCCAGACCCCAACACTATTCGCCTTAGCGCTTATTGAGAAAAAAGGAAATTGGCCGACAACAAGGTTTGGATGGTAACAGTTGAAGTATGTAAGTGCTTGTCTAAAAGCTATGGATCAGTACACACTTCAATAACCTCACCCCAATCACTGTAAGGTGTGGATCTTCCCACCAAAGTTTAACTGTACAGTTCTGACCCCAACCTTAACAAACCACTCATGAGCACATAGCCATGTGCTGGAATGCTGTTTGTGCAACACCTAAACAACCTTACATTTGCTCCTCCTCCAATAAACCAAAATTCAGAGACAACCTTATCCAGACTCAAGAAACTGCTTCTAGCACAACAAAGTGCAATTCTGCTCTGAAAAGTGAATGGAGATGATAAACGAGGGAAGCAAGGGCATTGTTACAATAATTCCCAGACCAAAGGTGCTCATTTTAAAAGGTAAAATACAGCAGGTAGCAGCGTCAAAAGTAACTAAAAGTGACCTATGAGCCTAAATCCCCTTTTCAAAAGAGATGTAGGTACTTGGGAGCCCAAGTCTCATTGAAACTCAGTGATGTGTAGGCTCCTTAGTACCTAAACTGGTTTGGCAAATGGTACCCATGTTTTAACTGCCAGCCCTGCAAACACCCCCTTGACCAGAGAGACTACTTTCAAGTAAAATCAGGGCCCCTGTGACACCTAAGCAAAGTGACGGCCATCAGTCTATGCTCTCAGTGACACCTGACTATCTCTATTGTCGTCAAGTGGATTGCACAGCTGCTAATATTTAAAAGGAGTTAAGAAGTCTGAAGGGAACCCAGCTCTCTCCCTCAGAGCTGTGTTGGTTCCACAGTATTTACAGGATGAAAAAGCAGTAACGCTATTACTAAAGTCAGCAGATTTGACTGAGCAGCAGAGAGCAGATCTGGGGAGGAGGAAGGTGTCATTGTTACATGGGTTCTTTTCAAAGCAAAACTGCATTTTAAGGGCTTGATTTAAATGCATACGGTCAAAGGAATTCAGGGTAAGTCTGAAAACCTGTTTCTTCACCCTGCCCTTTGTATGCCAATATTTCAGATGTCTGCAAACCTCAACTGATCTTTAGATATTGTCTGTGCTACAATACACGTGAGCCATGTGGTTCTATCCTCACTTGGACTGTCCTGGTACTTAGGTCAGAGCTGTATCAGGATTTCAGTGGGCTAAGTACAGAATCATCCTGTTCTCCCTACAGGGGAGCAAGATGCTCTAGTTACAGTGCCATCCAGCTCAGCACAGAGACAGAAAACCCTGCAGCGAAACTTGCCATAGCATTGCTCACCACAGCATATGCCCCTCCTACTCCTTAGCCATCTGTTATTGTCCTCTTTTAATTCTGGAAGCTAACCGTCACCTCCAAGCGTAGATTGACTGTATTCCAAGAACAGACAGCGTGCTACAAGCAGAGATCACAGCCAACCCCTCATCCCCACCTATCCGCACCAGTGCAGGAATATTCCCAACCTCACACACACCCCTCTCCGGGTGACCAACTGCCATCAAGACACTAGCTGCTGGCACATGGTCCAGGTCAGGAGCAAATTCCCAGGTCAGGATACTGGCATTGTTCAGTAGATGGAACTGTACAGTTAAGTGTGAGATGCACTGTCAATAATCTCCCTTTCTTAGCAGCCAAAGTACAGCCTGCCTTTGGAGGGACGGGAAGGGAAGAAGAAAGATATTTTATGCTACATGTCAACCACATTTGGAAGCCGGAGAACAGCGGCAGCACTTGGTATCCAAGGAGCCCCATGTACCATAAAGAAGGGAATGTAGCTGTTCAAGAGAGCCCACAGGAATGAACAGGAGACCCGTTTTCCGTACTCATAAATAAGGCTACGATTTAGTCACAGAGGTCGCGAAATCCGTGACTTCCAGTGACCTCCATGACTTCAGTCTGCGGTGGTCAGGGTCTGCAGGGTCCCCCGCCTTCAGCAAGGGCAGGCAGCTGCGGGGTACCCTGGGCACCTCTGGCAGCCCCGGAGCTCCCAGCCGCCCTGGGCGCCTCTGGCAGCCCCCAAACCCCCACCGGCAGAGGACCCCCGAGTCTCTGGCCGCTGGTGGCAGCGGAGGACCCCCAAGTTCCCGGTTGCCGGTGGCATGGAACCCCTGCAGCTCCCAGCCTGCCGCCAACGGGGGTACCCCGCAGCTCCTGGCCAACATGGGAAGCTGGGGTACCCCGCAGCTCCCGGCCTCCATGGGCAGTAGGGGATCCCCAGAGCTGCAGGTGCCAGGGGTACCCCTACAGCCCCCAGTTGCTGCAGGCAGCTCCTAGCCCCTGCGCAGCTGCCCCGCTGCAGGTGGTGTGGGGACCTTCAGATCCCCATTTTGTCAGGTATATTTTTAGTAAAAGTCACAGATTCCGTGAATTTTTCTTTTTTGCCCACAACCTGTCAGTGACTTTTACTAAAAATATCCATGACAAAATCTTAGCCTTACCCATAATGACCTCACACACGCTCTCCCACCTCTTTCTGAAGCTCCCCGTGAGTGTTCTGCATCGTTGCGGTGAGAGCCTGGAGAATTTGGTCCTTCTCCTTCAAATCGGCTTCCAGAGACTTGATTGGATAAAACACAGACACATTCACTTGGATAAAATGGGCTCCTCTCTCTCTAGCCCAATGTACTCTTCAGCCCCCATCAGCCTCTCCCAGTCATTGCTAGCCCTCCCCAATACCTGTGTCACTGTCTGCACCACATGTGGGAGAGACTTGGCCTGAACAGAAGCACAGACGTGCCATTGCCCTGGTTTTCACGATGCTTTTATAAGCTGGATTCATTCCTATTGGTAGGGGCCAACTAGTTACCCACACTGTCCTTGTACTTAATTGGGATAGATGAGAGACAAGCACAAACTCTCCACATATGGATCTGGCTTACCTAGAGGCCTCTCAAGATAATCTGCCACCTTAGGCAAAACTTCAGTGTTCCACACCCCTCCTACTCCTTAGAACTTTCTGATGGTTAGGTGGTTATGGGAGAAGGGCAGGGGCCAGCACCAGCTCGCAGCGCCACTCACTCAGGCTTAGCCCAACCACCCCTCCATCATGGGGGGGAGGGGAAAAGGGAGTGCAGCTGGGCCAAATGTGAGTGAGTGGCACTGCAACCAAGCAGCTGGGGTTGTTACACTGCTCAGGTTTGGCCAGGCCACCCCGTTGCCCTAGGCAGAATCTGTGGGCCTAGGGAGCTGTCCAGTTTGCCCGCAGCTAGAGCAGTCCCTAGATTTACCCCTTCACACACAATGGTGCAAGGGCTACAAGTTATAGAGCAGCCGCGTGTGAAGTGGGAGCCGCTCCTAGAGGAGAGCAGACATAACCACTCCCCCATTGAGGGGATGTGTCTACACTTGGAGCGGTGGGTGTGATTCGAGGAGTCATACTCACACGAGATCAATCGGAGATAGCACACTAAAACAGAGTGTAGCTGTGTGGGGATGGGCTAACCACCCTGAGGATGTGCCTAGGATCTTGGATGGATTCATATTCAGGGCAGCTGGCCCCTCCCACTGCCAGAGGCACACTATTTTTGGCATGCTAGCACAATGAGCGCTAGCCTGGGTATGTCTCTTCGTGAGCTGGGACTCACCCTCCAGCTCCAAGTGTAGACGTTTCCCTGAGGAAGCCCAGAGCTCTGTTACAGTCAGGGATCAAGAGTGCACAGCCAGCAGAGGCCGCACTAACCCATTACAGCCTTCAGACACCCAGGCCCTGTGGCTCACTGGCCAGCCAGGCCAGTCTGCCCTTATTTGGAAAGTTTTTTATTTCAGGTGTTATAAAAGCACCAGGACTACATCAAGAACCCAGAATAAGCTTAGTTTTCCAATGGAAATGACAATTAAATTCCCGGAGTGGCTCCTTCTCCTGTTACAGGACAGTGCACAAGAGGGGAGCTGGTCAGTTTGCACTATACCCTCCATAAGTTTAAATACCTCAGCTAAGTCCCATCCAGCTGACTGGGTGAGAGTGAACTGCTCAGAAAGCTAGACCGTACCAAGTGACACAGTTGCTCCAGTTGCACTGCATTTCTTTTTTTGCCATACTTGCCTCCTTGATGTTTTGCAACTCTTCTATTTTCTCCACATCTTTCTGGTGCTGTTCAATATGCTCCTGAAAAGGACACACAGTTTGTGCACAGTTCATGGCACGTCTGTAACATTCCCAGGCTCGTCAGTGAGCAGCTGATTCCAACCCCTCACAATCCAACAGGCAAAACCGAACGCACGACCTTCCAGACAATAACTGCTAGGCAGAAATACAAGTGACTGGTGATTTGGAAGGTGTCTGACATGTCCCACGCTACTTAGGATTCCTGGGGTTTAACGGAATTATCTTGTGATTATAGTTCGTATCCAACCTGGCCCCATCTCTCCCTTTACTCAGAGCACTCAGGCCCTTGAGCCTTTGAGCAATAGGAGCCTTATAAATAGACATAAGAACAGCCATACTGGGTCAGACCAAACATCCACCTAGCCCAGTACCCTGTCTTCCGACAGTGGCCAACCGCCAGGTGCCCCAGAGGGAATGAACAGACCAGGTAATCATCAAGTGATCCATCCCGTCACCCATTCCCAGCTTCTGGCAAACAGAGGCTTAGGGACACCATAGGAGCATGGATTTATAACAAACCTGCTACTATTTTACTGGCAATAAGAGTTCATGGGAACTGCTGCACCTCAATGTATAGCTTTATGCTTCCCCTCAGACTAGCTACCTCTCTTTCCTGCTGGTAGAGTTTATTCATCATGGAGTTCCCACCCTGAGATGATTTCTTTAGCTGCTCTCTCTCCATCTCAAATGTCTTCATCAATTCCTGTTCTGTGGAGAAAAAGACAGAGGTCTGAGGGCTTTTCCTAACCATCCATTTTAATTCTGTGTAAGAGGCACACAAATGTATGTGGCAACATGCATACGAGGTGTTTGACTCATTTCAGCTGCATTCAATATTTCTACCTACCTAGCACTATGGTATCTAAGCACCAGCTAACAAATGACAGCATTGGGTGTGCCCCGAAGGAGAACGTTCTCCTAGTCTCATCCCATTCCCGGGTTCTGAGATCACATACATACACATGCCCACACACTGGATCACTTTTCCAATCATCGTCTTTCTCCCTTCTCCTCCTCTTGCAGACTCTCTTCTTTGCGTGGTAACTTTGTAGCTGTCACTGCTGTGATGTGGCACAATGTACAACATAGCCAGAACTATGTCCTTACCCCCGGGGCACACTGCCTACAGAATGGGCTAGCAGGGAAGAGATAAGTACATTGCTGAAGTGACAATATGGAGGAAGTGGCTCTTCTATTCTAAGCCCTTATTTATAGTCATTTATAAAAGGTTCTTTTGTTGCTGTTTGTTTAAAATCCCAGGAAGAGTCATCCTTGGTCTCAGCCCAGAAGTGATTTTTTTGTAACCAGGGGTGGGACCAAAGGCCTCGAATATATAAAATCTTCAGGAATACTCATTGCTATCACAGATAAGCTACAATAACCAGAGCAGAAGGTATTCCTGGGTTCTTCTGCATCCACTGCATAATGGAGAGCAACCAGTAACTCTATCGCAGTCAAACCTAGAAGAGTCAATAAAACGGACTGGGATAATCTGGGGAAAGTATTTACATCCTAGCAGTCAAAAAGGCAGATCTCAAACAATTAAATGACTCAGAGGCAAATGTTGTACCTAAAACTACTTCCAACTCATTGATTTTAATTCACCACATTCGAAGCTGATGGTGTCCCTCTGAACAGAATGGATTGCCTAAGCTCGGGGGCAGACCCTCAGCTGGCATGAGTGGTCACAGCTCTATTTTGGAGCTATAACCATGTAATCAGCTGCAGCTCTGCCACCATCGATGTAAACCCAAGCGTCCTTCTTTACTCACTTTGCTTTAACAGTGCCTTCTCCCGCTCAGTCCTCTCACTCTTCTTCCATTCAGCCTGTCTTCTCAGCCACTTCTCCTCCGTTTCATCAGAAACACTGTCCTACACACACACAGAGAGACGGACAAACACGCATTTTCAGAAAATCTTCCAAAAACCCTGACGGCTCCTGAATCTCCCACATTGCCTCCAATTATGCTGTAAAAAGATAGTTAGCAACAATATAGCCATTTCCATCCACAGATCCCAAAGTGCTTTATCAGGGAGCTTTCACCCAGGCTAAAGGAGAAGAAGGAGGGAGATCTGATGAGGTTCAACAAGGACAAATGCAGAGTCCTGCACTTAGGACGGAAGAATCCCATGCACCACTACAGATTAGGGACTGAATGGCTAGGCAGTAGTTCTGTAGAAAAGGACCTAGGGGTTACAGTGGACGAGAAGCTGGATATGAGTCAACAATGTGCCCTTGCTGCCAAGAAGGCCAATGGTATTTTAGGATGTATAAGTAGGGGCATTGCCAGCAGATCGAGGGACGTGATCGTTCCCCTCTATTCAACATTGGTGAGGCCTCATCTGGAGTACTGTGTCCAGTTTTGGGCCCCACACTACAAGAAGGATGTGGAAAAATTGGAAAGAGTCCAGCGGAGGGCAACCAAAATGATTAGGGGACTGGAACACATGACTTATGAGGAGAGGCTGAGGGAACTGGGATTGTTTAGTCTGCGGAAGAGAAGAATGAGGGGGGATTTGATAGCTGCTTTCAACTACCTGAAAGGGGGTTCCAAAGAGGATGGATCTAGACTGTTCTCAGTGGTAGCAGATGACAGAACAAGGAGTAATGGTCTCAAGTTGCAGTGGGGGAGGTTTAGGTTGGATATTAGGAAAAACTTTTTCTCTAGGAGGGTGGTGAAGCACTGGAATGCGTTACCTAGGGAGGTGGTGGAATCTCCTTCCTTTGAGGTTTTTAAGGTCAGGCTTGACAAAGGCCTGGCTGGGATGATTTAGTTGGGGACTGTCCTGCTTTGAGCAGGGGGTTGGACGAGATGACCTCCTGAGGTCCCTTCCAACCCTGATATTCTATGATCCTTTGGGGGGAACAGCCTCTGTGGCCACTGCACACCACTCTTCCTCCACAGGGGTGAGGGAGACACCTCCAGCTGCATTCAGCTGCTCCTGCTAGCAGTCACCGAAGTTATGCTGTGTGGTGCACAGGGTATGTCCCCCCCCCCCCCCGGGTTTCTGATATCCTGCCCTCCTTACCCACAGTGGAACTGCAGTGAATCCAGCACATCAGGGACTCTGTGTGCCTGTGGGGATGAGTGGTGTGTGTGAATCTGGTGAGTGCACTCACTGCAGTACCTTCCTATGAAACTAAGGGCTAGTCTACACTACAGCGCTACATCGGAGCAGCTGCACCAATGCAAGTGTGCCACCGTAGCGTGTCTGGTGAAGACGGGCTATGCCGACAGAAGAGCATCTCCCACCGATGGAGCACCGGTGTGGTCAGCGCTTAGGTCGACGTAACTTGCGCTACGCCTGGAGGTGGCTTTTTCAGAGCCATGAGTGACGTCAACTTAAGAAGTAGTGTAGCCAAGCCCTAAGCATTAGACTAACAGGACCTGATCCACTTTTGGAGATCACTTTCATTGCTGAAATCTCACCTGGTACATTCGGAATGCATTCTTCAGATACCTGTATTCCTTCTGCATCACCTCTGAGCAACAAGAGAAGGACAAGATGTGTAGTTAATACAGCAATTTTAACACAATACAAGCCATGGGGAATTGCACTAAAATCCTGAATAGGTAACATGAAAGTGGGCTAGGCATCTCAGTCCAGATCCCACAAGACACATCTATGTCACAGTTTCTACCACATAGTATGGGACTAAGAATTAAGAAATTAAGTTCTTTTTTTTTTTTTTTTTTTTAAAGGAGGCTCAGAATTAGAAGGGGATTGAGGCTGTGTTGGGGCAGGTTGCATTGAATATCTGCTGGCCCTGCAGCTGGCCTGAAGACAACTCTGTCAGTGACTTTTCTGAGCACCAAAAGGCACCCAAAATTAAATAAATAAATAGCTGGGCTACACTCATTGATTTGAAAGATTTTTTTCATTTCTGTTTACAAAAAGTACCCAGCAAACCGCGGAACGTCTGGCTGGCCAACCAAGAAGTTTTCTGGGCAGCCTCCCCTGAAATCAATATCTGTTTGGAAACCTGAGCATTATTCAAGGCAATAGAAATCTGATGAGCTCAGGTGATCTCTAATTCCCTCCTGCTATTTTGGACTGAAATCTTTCAAGAACTGCATGAGACTTTGGCATAACAATCTCAATCATAGCCTTGATTCGGCCTCAGAACACAGACTCCAGTCTAAACCTAATCCAGATCCGAACTTGACTGCTGACTACCATTTATAATTCCAGCACAACACTAGCATTTAAAGAATGGCACACTACCAGCCCCAAGCCAACTTCCTTCACAACTGTCCCTCTTTCCCAATTAGTACTGACAATCATGGCTCAGTACCAAAACAAGGAGATGCAAGGGAAGCTTCCAAAGGGAGTCTGTTGCTGTGAATATGCTAGAGATGGAAAGAACCCGACAGGAGTTTCCAGCTCAGAGTAACCATGAAAACAACAGGGTTCAGATTTCCCAGAAAGCCTGTCCATACCCATTTTCTCTTGCGCAGAGGCCCTCTCAGTCCTCAGTTCTTTCTTGCACTGCACTTGCAAGGCCTGGAGCTCTGCACAGTGAGCTTCTTGGAGTTCCCTGCATGACCAACACACAAGCACATCAATGCAGATATCCACAGAGCACACTTTCCTTTTGTCCACCCACATGATTGTTTACAGTGATGGAATAATTACAGAAGGTGAATGGCCAGGTGAATGTAACTGTGTACATTATTTTCTTTTCTGTGTACTGCACATTTAAATGTCTAGGAATCTGTAAGAGGCAGCTGACATTTTGTGGTCAGTTCAAATGCAAAGTGCCAGAGGGGAGAGAGACTGTGCTCACCCTGGAGACTTTACTTTTGTTCTTTCTTGTTTTGTTGTTTTCCTGTGTTTTAAAATAAAGGTCAGCCAGGCTGAAAGTATATGGTTGCTCTTTGTATGTGGAGAAAATATAACCTGGGGTGTAATTTCATAAGTGGAGGGGCCACAGATGTGTCATGCAGATCTTCCTAAACAAGTAGCCATTAGAAGCTTTAATGGCATCTCACACCATCATGTATTTTGTTTGTGCTGGGCATGTCCCAGCTAGTCATTTATCTTATTTTATTTGCTCTGGGTCCTAGTTTTCATCTTTCATTCTGCATTTCTCTCTCTTTAAAGTGCATTAGTTTCTAATGAGGTGATTGATATGAGCAGAATTTAGTGATGTTGTACAAGGGGGATCTAAAGTCAGTTTAGATATTAGTTTCAAATGTACATTTTCTGGATTGTGAAGTAAGAGTTGACTGCACGTGGGGTTGCTGGAGGAAGTCAGGTGTTGTTAGACTTAGCCCATCACCCCACCTTCTCAATAACCTTTCCCAAGCTGACGAGTTCATTGCGGATCATTGTTACTACAGTAAGGAGGAACCTTATAGAAATGCAGATTGATCGTTTCCCACTCAGACTTCATAGCTGGGTATAGTAGGAGATAGTACTGGGCCAAAAGGTTCTGTTAGCCATCTGAGAGTCCGGGGGGGGGGGGGGGGGGGAAGGGGGGCGGGGAGAGCACAAAATTGTGCCAAACTGGTTCTATTCTTTCTTCTTCAAGAGCGCGCTGATGGGTCCTGGGTGACAGTTAGCCGTAGAGAGCGGCACAGCTCAAATTTGTCACCACTCATTCAACAAGTATGCAAGACCCCTCCAGCAAGGTACATCGTGCTGTGGGCTCGGATGCCAACAATGTGCGGATGGCACCTAGCACTTCATCAGTTAAAGACAGCGTGGTGCCCTAAGCGTCTGGACAAAGTAGGGACATGAAAGAAACGTTGATGTCCCCAACACAACGTGAAGTCAAGATTAGGCTGGTCAGCAAAGGAAAATACTGAGACACTGGTAGACACACTGCCATGCCCTCCCATTACTCCAAGAAAGTGCCCAGCCTCAGATCTCACAAGAACAGCTGTTCATGTCAGATTTTGGCCGATAGATGATGGAAATAGCATGAGAGAATAAAATCTCACAATATCTTCACCAGCCATGGTACAAAATCTAAGTACTAATGGCCTCATGATACCGCTGCTCCCATGGTATCCAGGATTGGAAAGTGAGCCTAATTCTAGCCTGGACTCAAAGCCACTGGATCTGGATGCCCCAAATCAGACTCCCCAAAATTTAAATGTCAGCATTTTTTCCCATTCCCAATAATAATTATGGTATAGAGATCACAGTGAGTCAATCCCACACTTGGCTCATTTTGTAGAAGACATACTGCCATGTTGTCTCTTATTCTGAACATCCAAAACCACACAAGATGTAAAATCTTGTAGAGAAAACTGTAGTATCCAGCATTCAGTTCACATATGTGCTTTCTCCTTGCATAGCGCAGCAGTCGTACCTGATCTTATTTTCATGCTCCTGTTGCATTTCATTGCATTTTTCTTCCATATCCTTCTCCAACTTGAAAGGAAAGGAGACAAGTTTTTAATAAGGTGCAAATGTACCTACCCTGCCATTTGTTTGAGAGAAAATATCTGCTAACGACATAACTCCAGTCAGGTTACTAAAAATCCTGTCCACAGTGGGCTCAGAACTGTGATAGCTACAATTCCGATCCCAGTACAGAAAAGGTGTCATTTTTATTCATTTTCCCCTTGACAAACATGCTGTTTAACTGTTTTCCATCCTAGGCTCTTCCATGCAGAGATCTCTTATTACCCAAGCCATGGCTCTTTTTCCAGTCACCAATCGCAATCAGAGCAAACGCTTCTAAATCTCAAACTGCAGGGAAGTCGTTCCAGGTGGGCGTTTCAAAAGCGCTGAACTCACGTGGGAGTATAAGTCTCAGTGACTTTCAAGTGACTTAGGTGGTTTTAAAAATGCTGCCCTCCATGAAGCTACTGTTTGGCTGTAAAGGAATGCACATTTACGGCACATAAATAATTAGCCAAGTGCCCCGCCTACCCATTCTCTGCACTAACCGCTAGACAACACTGCCTCCTGCAGGCACGTGGACACCCAGCAATCTGGGTGCACTTTAGCCAGTCAGTCACTAATAATGGCACTGAAAGGATCCAGGCAATGCTGTGTGGTCTAGTCAGTCCTTTCCCTGTAGCCTCTCTCAGACAGTGTGACTTCATGGAGCACTTTCTGAGAAGAAGGGAGAGATGACAACCGGGTGGACTCACCAGTTTGCGGGAGGCCTGATGATCTCTGCACAGTTGCTCCATCATGTCTGTCAGCTCAGCAATCTGTTCCTCTAAGTCAGTAATAATATCCTCCCTACAATGATACACCATCTCTCTGTCATGCCCTGGGCCCATTGCTGGGACAATCTTGTTGTTTTAATAGGAGCAGGGGTGGAAATAGAAATAATATCACTACTGGAATTCATCATCTGGGGCTGGTGTCAGCCCTTTCACTGCTTCTC
The DNA here is from genome assembly GCF_015237465.2 of Chelonia mydas. Lineage (NCBI taxonomy): Eukaryota > Metazoa > Chordata > Testudines > Cheloniidae > Chelonia > Chelonia mydas. The sequence goes on from NC_051251.2 coordinate 58,552,551, forward strand.
CCACTCGAGCCGGCAGGGCGGCAGAATGGGTGTGTAATCTCCCCGCAGCCTGTTTTACCACTGGGGCTGAGGAAATGTTTATCAGTGGTTTACCCACCCATTAGGGACGCCGCCCCCTTCCCTTTGGGGTCTTTTGGCCCAGCAACCTCCTTTCCAGTGCAGCTCCTTTTCCTGCTCCCTTCAGCAGCAACAAGGCCACCAGAGGAAAATAAGGTCACAGAGAAAAACAAACTTTGACATCCTGCCCACATGGAGGCACCTCACCCCATCTGGCACAATGAGAAGGGAGGGAGTCTAGCTGCACAGAGGGGAGGAGGAGGAGAGGGTCAGCAGCTGCAAACAGAGACTGACCATCACTGGTCAGAATGTGGGACATCTTTGTGGAGAGTTGGTGCATTTGGGTCTCTGATTTATTCCAGCGGTGTGTTCTGGAGAATTTTACAATCCCAACTCTGAAAGTGACCACCCCAGACACTGAAAGGTTGGTTAACAGCAATCAAAGCACCCTTTGTATCATTCCCTGTCTCTAAGGTTGCCAATACGGATTGGACATATTCCTGGAGGTTTCATCACATGACAATCTTTCATTAAAGATTCATCTTTAATTCCTGGAGACTTCAGGTCAATACTGGAGTGTTGGCAACCCTACCTGTCTCTTAAGTATTACAGATCTCATCAGCAGAAAGAAAGGGGATTTCTCAACATGGTAGAATGAGATTTAAAATTGAATGGATGGTATTCCCTCTCCAAAAGGCAGGTCAACCCAATTGCTTTCTATGACAAGGTAACTGGCTCTGTGGATGAGGGGAAAGCAGTGGATGTGTTATTCTTTGACTTTAGCAAAGCTTTTGACACTGTCTCCCACAGTATTCTTGCCAGCAAGTTAAAGAAGTATGGGCTGGATGAATGGACTATAAGGTGGATAGAAAACTGGCTAGATCATCGGGCTCAATGGGTAGTGATCAATGGCTCTATGTCTAGTTGGCAGCCGGTATCAAGTGGAGTGCCCCAAGGGTCGGTCCTGGGGCTGGTTTTGTTCAATATCTTTATTAATGATTTGGAGGATGGCGTGGATTGCATCCTCAGCAAGTTTGCAGATGGCACTAAACTGGGAGGAGTGGTAGATATGCTGGAAATAGGGATAGGATACAGAGTGACCTAGACAAATTAGAGGATTGGGTCAAAAGAAATCTGATGAGGTTCAACCAACAGAGTTAGGTCAATGTAAGCTGTCTTATGTTGACCCAACTCTAATGTAGACCAGGGCTCAGTCAACCTAGCTACATCGCTTGGGGTATGAAAAAATTCACACCTGAAAGACATAGTTAAGTTAACCTGAGCCACAGTATAGACAGCACTAGATCTACGAAAGAACTCTTCCATTATCTTAGCTACCGCCTCTCCAAGACAAGTGCAGAGTCCTGCACTTAGGATTGAAGAATCCCATGCACCGCTACAGACTAGGGACCGAGCGGCTACGCAGCAGTTGTGCAGAAAAGGACCTAGGGTTACAGTGGACGAGAAGCTGGATATGAGTCAACAGTGTGTCCTTGTTGCCAAGAAGGCTAACAGCATTTTGGGATGTATAAGTAGGAGCATTGCCAGCAGATCGAGGGACGTGATCGTTCCCCTCTATTCAACATTGGTGAGGCCTCACCTGGAGCATTGTGTCCAGTTTTGGGCCCCACACTACCAGAAGGATGTGAAAAATTGGAAAATGTCCAGCAGAGGGCAACAAAAATGATTAGGGGACCAGAACACATGACTTATGAGGAGAGGCTGAGGGAACTGGGATTGTTTAGTCTGCGGAAGAGAAAAATGAGGAAGGAAGAATGATAGCTGCTTTCAGCTACCTGAAAGGAGGTTCCAAGGAGGATGGATCTAGACTGTTCTCAGTGGTACCAGATGACAGAACAAGGAGTAATGGTCTCAAGTTGCAGTGGGGGAAGTTTAGGTTGGATATTAGGAAAAACTTTTTCACGGGGTGGGTGGTGAAACACTGGAATGCATTACCTAGGGAGGTGGTGGAATCTCCTTCCTTAGGAGTTTTTACGGTCAGGCTTGACAAAGCCCTGGCTGGGATGATTTAGCTGGGGATTGGACCTGCTTTGAGCAGGGGGTTGGACTAGATGACCTCCTGAGGTCCCTTCCAACCCTGATATTCTCTGATTCTTGTAGTGAGAGTCTTTTAATCTTCTTACTGGTGCTCAGGACTTCTAGATAAATTTCAATTTCATTGGGGAAACTTTTTCCATCCACTACTGAAGCTTCCCTGTGACCCTATTTGGTCATCCTCTCTCTTTTACAGCATCCTGAAGACTTCATGCCTTAACTACCACCTTTCTGTCCAAGGGGAACCAGGCAGGACTCCCCCTGGAGACCATCAATGCTGCTGCGTAATCAGCTGGAAGGACCATTGTTGAGCAACACCTGATGTGCTCCTCCCAAGGGACTAAACATGCTGCCTCTTAGCCTGTTAGTGCTAAAAGAATGAAAGCTGGGTCCCAGACCACAGATGGGCTTTTACTGAACACTTCACTTTGCTTCGCTCTAGTATCTTCCCAATGGCAGCTAGATACCAGATTCAAGGTCACAAGAGCACTCCAAAGAGAGAAAGCAAACAGAGGGACGAGCACATTTAAAGAAAAAGATCAAACTTAATGATCAAATTATGTTAAACATTAAAACAGAATAATTTGAAATGTTAATGGGCTGCAACATTTGCACAAGTACTAGCATCTGATAGGCCCAGAACACAACATTCACATCCAAATCACACAAAGTTAAGGGGTATTTGGCTCCAGATTTTGGGTATCCCCATCTTCTCATCAGAGTGTATTTCATGTCACAGTAGTTTCCAAACCGTATTCAGTCACTATAAATGGCTACTGACTGAACAAGAGCTGAATATACACACTATTTTCTTACTTTAATATCTGCTTTCCTTACAGGAGATCTACATTTAGACTCAGTTTCCAGCCCTCAATACAAAACAAGCAATGGGACAACAGTGTTCCATCTCCAGGGTGGAAGGAGGTGAAGGAGACACTTTGTATATAACAGCACATCTTGCTGTCACCGGTTAACCAAGAAACAGCATTCAGGGTAATGAATGAAACCAGATTCCTGCGGGTGGTGAGGAGGAGGAGGAGGTTAAAAATGTACAGAAAGTTCAGTTTTTGATTTTGACCCAAAAACCCCACAAAACAAGCCATACTCACGTCTCAAGTTTCACTGGGCTTCTGCAAAGAGAGTGAAAGATTAAATGCACATTATCAAACTTCTGCAGGTTGAGTTAGAGCAGATGAGTTTGTTGCAAAACAAAAAACATGACTGCATCTAAGAGGCGGCTCATTATTGAGTGTTCTCTGAAGTTTGTTCCTTAGTAACTCCTCCCATAATGCAGGATACTATACAGCATCCAAAAACCTATAATAGTTCTACATTGACTTTTCAGCCTCAACACTCATACACGCCCCCCTTGGTCGTAGGTGCTAAAAAACAGACAGTGGAGTGGATGGGAGTGCTTGGTGAGAAGGCCAGATACAGGCATTTCAAGGCAAGTCAGAAACAAAGCATTTATTTGTCTTATATTTTGCCTGAAATCAGAAAGCTATGAACACACTCTGGGCAGATGCGCCACAGTTACACTTTCTTCAGCTAGCACTGTGGTATAGAAATTGCCTTTTCTAAAAGTTGAGATCTGATCTCTTACTAGTTCTTCAGTTTGGACGTGAATGATCCTCTCACACCAGCCGGGGCTCTCCCATTTTCTTACTGTTCTGTTTGCCTTAGAAACACTCCATCGTTAAAAAAAATGTTATTTTTGTTACAGAAATAAAACTCCCCTCATTAAAATAAATGCTATTTTAGTAGCATCCCTCACTTTGGCTCCTTATCCCCCATTTAGGCCTTTGGAAGGCAGAGCACTATGGCTGAGACTGTACAACTGATTCTAAAATTGCAGCAACACTACCAAATTACAGAGCACACCTCTCTCTTCTACTCTTGTGACAACCCTGGGAGTGCCACGTGGAGAACAATGAACAGAACCCAAAACTCTCGCAAACCAGAAACCCAGAGAGAAGCTTGATTCTGCTCTCACATCTATGAAGTCAGTGGAATCGCTCCCGAGTTACTTAAATTAGAGAAGAATCAGACTCTTCATTTCTCTCTTAACACACACCAGGTGTTTACCTTGGGGCAGATTCTAATCTCACATCAGCTTTACACTCAGTTGGGCTAGACAAATGCCCCTTGTCTATGCAGTATGCGCTCATGAGGGTCATCTCCCCTCTTGCAAGCTTTCACAGGTTCCTCACACACTTATTATTTTGGTGGGGGGGGAACAAGACCATTTTAAGATTCAACCACTTTTCTTCCCATTTAACTGATTTTCTAAGATTACCTGGGAACAAAGGGCGGGGCCGGTTCTTCAGTAGTTCTTTTTCTTTCAAAAAATTCCTCCCCTAGTGTGACGGAGAGATGTTCTTTACTCCGAGTCAAGGTATAACCAGGTGAGATTTCTATGAACTCTCCTGAAGTCTGGGGGCCAAAAGAGAAGATATTCAGCTCAGGAAACCCAGTGTCTGGAACCCTAAACCCATTAAAGGGATCTCTCTCTCTCACTCTGAAACTGGCAGGAGTGTTTTCTACAGTATTCTCCGTACCAGCAGAAAGGAAAAAAGGGATTCCCCACCCAAGGACCCCTCCCCAAAATCAATCAGATCTGCGCCATTATAGAATCAGATCTGTGCCATGATATGGCTTTTGTGTTTTATGCTTGGCCCATGGGTAAAGAGCAGCCCATACGTTTCTGCAACAGGGCCTCCAGCTGCCTTCATAGCACCAGAGCAAGACAGAATATCACATTCTGGGTCCAGCATTCGCCACGCACAGCATCTCTGCACCCAAGATCCAGGCAGCTACAATTTGCTTAATTTTGCTGCTGACCCGGTGTCTGCAGCAGGCTCCCAGTGTTGAGGGCAGGAAGTGAAGAATACCTTATCCAGATTAACTGCAGGGGGAAGTCGAGCAGAACTCTAATGAGCCAAGGTGAAGTATGTTCAGGATTAGAGGGGTTGACACCCCAGCTCTTGCAAATGCCACGGGATCTTTAAGAACTACAGGCAGTGAAGGTCTGTTTCCCCCTGAACATTGGCACAGCATGCCCTAACACCATGCATGGTGGGGAAATACCTGCCAGATCACAAACATGAATGCAGGACATTATGCAAGATGAAATTCTTAGCAAAGAGACCAGGAGGACCCTTCATTCTGTCTGCTAAGGCCATGAATAGTTGGGTTAATGAACAAAACCATTTAGTCCTGTTTATATACAAGGCCAATGCTCTCTAAACATCTATGGTGTTCAGATATTGTTTCTCTTTATTAGCATGTGGTTTTGGGTAACACACAGGTAAGTAAATTGAATGGTTATTATGAAAATCAGATACCACTTTAGAAATAAATCTCCGATGAGGGTGCAAGTACCCCTTATCCTTAAGAAAGATTGCATTAGGTGGTTCGGATGTCAGAGCATGCAGTTCAGCCACCCTCCTGACCACAGTGATAGCTACCAGGAAAGCCACCATTAGGAATAGGTGCAGCAAGAAGCATGTTGTTAGAGGCTCAAACAGTGGGTCCATGGATCAATGTTACTAAAGGCTCAAACAGTGGGTCAACAAAACTAGGTTCAAGTCCCTGGGGAGACAGGGTCCCTTATTTGATGGGACAACCTTCATAAACCTGATTCTCATATCATTAGGAAATATAGCATGGTTACCCATATAGGAATGGAAAATGGATCTTGCTGCCAGGTGGACCTTGATACAAGAAATCGCTAACCCCTGATGTTTTAGGTGCAATAGATGGTCCAGGACATGCAGGATAGAGGACTATATTGGCGAGACCCTGGACTGAAGAGTCCAGACAGAAAAACACCTCAATTTTGACAGGTAAGCAGTTCTGGTAGAGGGCTTTCTATTATTTAACAAGACATGGCAAATTTACTTCAAGCAAGACTCTTTTCTAGCATTTAGCCATGAAGCCTCGTGGCTGTTAAATGAAGGGCCCACAGGTTTGGGTAGAGCAGCTGTCCATGATCTTCGGAGACCAAGTGTGGGTTCAACAGGAGTGAAACTGGAGCTGCCACTGACAGATACACTAGAGTGGAGAACCCGTGCCGTCGAGGCCATGCTGAGGCTATTAATATACGTTGGGTCTGGTACCACTTGATCTTTAGCACCATTCTGTGTAGGAGTGGGATTGGGGGAAAAACGTAATAACCCGTTTGTCCAGGGCAGCAGGAAAGCGTCTGTGATGGAAGCAGGACTGCAGCCTTGTCGGGAGCAAAACTGTCAGCACTTCCTGTTCCAAAAATGTCTATTTGCGGTGACTCTTAAATGATCTGCTTAGGTGGGCCACCAGCTCATTCTGCACCCCTGGAGGGTAAGAAGCTTCGAGTTTGATTGATTTGGCAATGCAAAAGTACCATAGGTGAACTGCTTCCTGACAAAACAGGGAAGAGTGAGCGCCCCGACTGCTAAAGTAAAACATCGCTGCATGTTGTCTGTGAAAACAGAGAGGCTCTTCCCCTTGACATGTGGTAGAGGAACGCCTGACAGGTGATGTGGACAGTCCTTGGTTCTCTGGCTTTGATATGAAGAGAGATTCCTTGAGGGACACAAACTGAGTTCAGAGGGGGCCCAGATGAGCTGCCCACCCCAGGGCAGACAGGTCTGTCACCAGTCAGTGAAGGCTGAGGGCAGACAAAGGGAACACCTCCACAAACACTGAGTGGGTCCGTCCACCGATCTAGCAAAGTTAGTACCCAAGAGAGCACAGAGTTCAGATGGTGGCGACTTAAAGTGAATAAACAGAGGCCAGCCAACTTTGAAGAGACCAAATATGAGCCCCCCCTAAACATTTCAAGAAGCGGCAGTTTGGGTTGTTCCTGGGCATCTGCCTAAGGCAAGAGATGCAGGGCTTAAAGCCCAATGACCAAAGCATCCGTCAGTACCAAGTAACGGGGGAAAAAACAAAACAACTGGGGCCAAAAATGAAAACTCACACTAAGTACTAACACTAAGTCTAGAAAGCTATCTACAAATAATTTATAATGAACACACCAAGAGCACTTTCAAAGACGAGACAAACAATTCCAACGATCCTCACAGGTGCTAAGAAGGAACTGAGGGGGCTGGGCCCTTTATATCAGTGCAAGTGGTGCGAGGCAGCAGAGGGTGCTTGAGTTGCCCTGATGGGTAGCACTGAGGGAAAAATTTCCGATGAGTGTGCGAGGGGCCTGGGCACACCAAAAGTGGAAGGCACATGTGCAATCACTCGAATTCTTGTTAGCATTCTACAGCAAATGATTCCACCTGTTCTACTCACATCAGGCGGTTCTCTGCTTCGCAGTCGATATCCATATTTTCTGTTGGGCAATATCCGTCTGCAAATGAAAAGCACCTCCTCAGAGAGTTGCAGATGAGTAGAGTTACTTAGTGACTAAATTGCTCCACTTCAAACATCAGAGCCAGGCGCACTCAGTTAAACCCAGTTTTCGTGGGCTGCCAGGGTGGTGAGAACAAAGAAGTGCCCCTTTTTGTAGTGATGTGTGAGTACAGCAATACTGAGCTTGCCAACCAGTTTCCCTGGGAGCTGCTTATGATCTCTGTATGTTATTACTTACCTGCGGGACTCAGATTTTGTTGGTCACATACTGTATATGTATGTACAATAACACCAGCCACATTCACTGAGGTACTCTGTACTAGGCAGTTACCACCACTCAGCTAGGGTTGCCACCAGTCCAGTTTTCACCCAGACAGTCTGGTTTTTGGCTTATGTGTCTGGTAGGGTTGCCACCCATTCGGTTTTCACCTGGACAGTTTGGGTTTCAGCTTGTGTGTCCGGGTGCCATTTGACAAACCCTGATGTCAGGTTTTTTTTTTCTAAATTGGTGACAACTCTAAGCAGAAGGAAGGAGGCAGTGCAGAAGACTGGTGTCTGTAACATGCATTTGCTGGTGAGACTCCACACCACTGAGGCTTTAAATTTAATTACTGAGGCATCATGTGTAAATTACCATAACATCAATACCATTTAGTGATGTGAAGTCTTGGGACTGCTAATAGGAGTTATCTGTTTTCTGCTGAACAGAGCAGCTCGTAAGGGAGAGTTAGCACCTGTACACACTGGAAAGCCATTTCATGTCACATACCACTCTTGAGCCCCCCACTCTTCTTCACAAAAAAGACAAATACTTACTTGGATGTGCTGGGAGGTTTTATAGCAAACAGGAAACTATTTTGGTTTTTCAAGATCATGCCTAGTGAGGAGGACCTGGTTTAAAAATATAAACGGTATTCAGATATATTTATGGAACAGGAACAAACCAGGTTTATAGAATCATGGCAATTCAGCCTTCGGAGAGCAGAAAACCATTATACCTCCTGGAAGCAGCAGCCCGTTAGCCAGCTTCTTTCAGACTGGGGACAGACTGTATCCTTGCCACACCCCAGGCACAAGGACAATGCCTTCACAATAAGACTGAATTGGGTGTAATTTTGGGCAGACTTTGGCCCTGAATCTATACTCAGATGTTACAGCAAGTCTCCAGTTATTTGGTTTGGGTTATGGCCTCTTGGAATTCTGCTAAGATAAGCTGTAGTGTATCTAAACAGTAGCCTCTCAGTAATGCCCTCCCCTAGTCCCATCTCTTCCCTCTGGGCTTGAGGGAAGCATGACAGAAATGACATACACACAGCACCTGACACCAGCACTAAACTCATTACAATATAACTTGTGTAAAATGCATTTGGAAAGGCGTACATAACATAAAAGTGTAATACATTACTTGTATAAAAATCAGCATACACATGAGTTACCTGTAACTTCAAACACATCTCTTTATATGTATATATAACTTACAACACGCCCCGCCACTATTAATGGGGCCCAAATAAAAGATAAATGCAAGAAACTGGTGTTAAGCATTAGAAAAAATGGAATTCCCTCTTCCTCCAATGGCTTCTGCTTACCTGGCTTTCTGATTTGGTACGCCTGGCATGGTCTTAATTAGCCTTTTACCCCGCACATTCCAAGGGTCCCAACAGGCACAGTACAAAAAGGGGGAATGAGACATGTCTGTATAGCAGGAACCCTGGCTGGGCAAAAGGCTGGAGATGAAACAAAGATATGAGGAGTCAGAAGCATTTACTAGTCTTGGAATTTTTTATGTAAGTCAGAGAAAATATCACCTTCTTCTTATGGGAGACCAACACAGCCACAGTACACAGAAAGCCAGATTCAGCCCTTGGATGCATACATGGAACTCCCATTGAGTTCTGTAAGTTACACACATGTATCTGAGCATAGAATTCACTCTCACACATTAAGGGTTCCAAGTCTGATCTTTATCTTATACTCATATGCAAGCACAGGTATCTTTCCATTTCATGTACACCAACTACCTAACTCAGATAGTGATCCGCCCCAGACACACCGTGGACAGGGGAGGAATTTTGGAGATTTCACAAACAGCTGGCTACTTTCAAATGGTCATGGAGATTCACTACTTTCATTTACAAGTAGGGCTGGGACAAATCCATCCTTTGGGGATTCAAAGAAAGATCAATGCAATTTTGGTCTGCATGGAGAGCTGTAACATCACTGACAAGGCAGGCAATCATCCTGCTGTATATGCCTGTGATCCAACCACACCAGGATAACTGATCGCTAGTGTAACCATAGGTACAAGGCTCTGAGTTGTCATGGTACCCAACCTAGTCTGACACAGTTCCTAGTAGCATGCCAAGGGCATCATGAGTAAGGCTCTAAAGACCATAGCAACTGATGGGTTCCAGTTTGCACTCTCCATTTGCCTTCAACTCTGTGCTCTTCCCAAGCCCTCGGCATCCTGTCCCACTCTTCAAAACTGCCATGAAATTTTCTCTTCCTGGCCACCTACCATGCTCCACAGAACATGGGAAAAAACAGTAACAAATTTACCATAATACCCTCTGCTGACACCATCACTACTCAGCAGTGGAATCATCACACTAGAAAGAATTTAGAGGCACTTTAGAGAAGAACAATAATTAGGGGGGAATACAGGAAAGATTAAAGTAGCCTAGATTGAGCTAGGAGAGGGCTAAGGGGGTTGGATCATGGTAATAGCCTACAAGTATTGGAAGGGTGTAACCAGCATAGGATTATTGTGTGTGCTAACAAGGGAGGTAGAACTAAGAGAAATGAGATCACATTTAGAAATGGAAAAAATTAAGCCAACTATTCAGGCAAAACTTCCTGTTTCCAAGGTGTATAAAGCTGACAGATTGTCCTCATCCCCCACTAATCTGCTGAAAAACCCTTAGAAAACCCAAAGCTGAACAGAGCCCACAACAAAGATAAATAAATTAGATCTCGAGTCCACAGTTCCAGGTGAAGTCAAATCAGGCCTGCTCTACTCGTAAAAAAAAAAAAAAAAAAAAAAAGGGTTATTTCTGGCAGGACATAACTTGAAATCTCTTTGGGGCCTCCAGGGAGCCCAGCCCCCAAGAAATTCATCTGAATGATCTATTGGATTTAACAGCTTTTTAAAAACATTTCTGGGTCTTAGCAGCAGTTTCAAGTTCTTTAGTTTCTAAAACACAAAACCCGAGAGCAATGGAGTGTGTCCCCTTTGCAGATCTGAATCGCAAACAAAACAAGGGGAAAAAAACTTTACATTTTGTGTTACTCTCATATAGCAGCTGGCTTTATTCTTTGGGTCCAGACGTGTCCAGAGACTGGAACCCGCGGAAGTTTATCAGAAAAAAGCAGTCCTTGTAGGTCCTGTTTCTTATCAGGATCTTTGCTTCTCCCAAGACAAGGTTAGTTTCCCTTGTCACCATGGAAACAGGAGAGTGCCACTTCATTGGCTACTAATATTCTTTCCCTCTTAAAGAGAGAGTGCACAAAACCCTTTTGCCCAGGGAGTCCGTCTGAAATGATTTAAGGGTGCACAAGAAACTTGTGTGAGAGAAATAAGTGTACAGAGTGTAAGAAGTCCATTATTCCCAAGGAGGAAATCATGTTTTAAGGAGGAAAAAACTGGAGGAAGAACTGAAAGATGCTGGCTGATTTTCCATAAATATAGGGAAGGTTGCTCCATTCTTTCCCTCTTGGCTTCCTGCTAGAGTCATCCTAATGCTAAGAGTCCTTAATAGCCATTGTGGGATGAAAGAAAAAGTACGCACAAGAGTTAATTATTGCATGTAATCTGACAAGGAGACATTCACGTCTGGATATTCTTTTTTTAAAGACAAATGAAATTCTTTGTTCTCAACAAAAAGGTTTTTCAAACAGCAAAGAAGATATACAATAAACACTTATCTAGATTTAACCATCACTAAATATAGATCTACTGTATTTTAGCAACATTTCATCTTTTTAAAAGCCAAATCTCCTTTTATAAGAGTACCCACCACCACCACACTCATATTTTTATATCTATCTATATCCACATGCATGGAACAAACCACAGTGCCACCAGCGTCATGTAAAACAGCATGTTTCTACATGTTTATTATCAAATTTACATTCCACTATGAAAAATTAAGTGCAAAAAGCAGATGAACAAAAAAAAGTTCCCAGTTTCTCAAAAAATGTGCAACTATCCTATGCAGTGGCTAAATGGGTCTCAAACCCAAACCTTTGCTCCTTTCTATGCTGTTTGCTTTGCTGAAGTAGATTTTCTTCTGCTTAAAAAAACATATTCCATCTCACTGCCCATGTCTGCTTTTAGTGCATTGGTTTTGTATGCGTTTCACATCAAAGAAGTTCAGTTAGTGAAACTATAGTCCTGTGGTTCTAAAGGCAGAAAATTAAATGGGTACTTTTCTTACTTCCAAAAATATGCTCAAAACCTGAATAAAAGAGACACTGAGGTTGGCAGACTGACATTGCAGGAAGCTCTCTCTCTTTCTGGGTCTTTCCTAAAAGGGATGGCTAAATTCCTTTCGGTCTTCTCCGGTGTTTGTTCCATGCTGCAGGTTTGTGGACACAGGACCTGTTTCAACTGCAGTTATTTGTTGCTGTTGCCACTAGCTCCACCCAGCTGACTAAGCCATCTTGAAATATACCAAGAAACCCTTTGTAGAATCTTAGATAGATCATTCATGTAAATGCTTCTCTCTACTGCGAGGCAGGAGACACTAATCAATTCTTCCAACTCCACAGGAACTAAATATGCTACCAACAACATCATAAAGGCGTATTGCAAAATGTTGTCTTCTAGGTTAGGCTCCACTGCTAAATCACTGCTACGTCCTTCAGATCTAATTTTCCTTGACCCTGGAATTTAGGCACAAGTATACAAAATACACATGGCGTATCCATCGATGTAAATACAACATAGAAAAATCTTCAGCTTCAACTGAAAGGATAAATATATAGCCACAATAGTGCACAAGTTCTGCTTTTATCACCTTCCTGCTTTGGACAGGTAGTTGATGAGACACTGGTCTATGGAAACTTTATTACACATTAGGCTGGGAAAACTTGGTATCATTCAAATCAAAACATGTTTTTAAAAGGCTTCATTCCATATTTACATGCATTTAATTATTGTGCTTTTAAATGAACTTAAACAGCAACCTGGTCTGAAAAAAAGTCTAATAAATCAGTTGTTTTGATTCTTCTGCTGTTAATACACAGCTATAGCAATCATGACAAAGCTAGTTAAAATACACATATATTAATTCTAAATTATTTAATACATGTAAAAGTCTAGCTGTAGTTTACAAGTATTTATATAATAAATGTACCTAAATTGGACATCAATTTGACACAAATGCTGTTCTCTGTATACATCAGACTGTCTAATTTTCTATTGCTTTGTCACCTGATATTTCCCTGGGAACTGCAAAATACACATATGATATACCAAATGCTCAGTGCACTGGAGAACAAATACTCACCTTACCAAGCGAGGTAAGACCCTGTGCATGGTTAAGGAAGTACAACCCAAATGCTTTAAAATAAAAATTAGGAACATTTTTTGTCATTTAAAACAGAATTAACCCTTATGCATTATTTTAAATTAATAGATTAATCTTTTACAACTACGTGAGCTATCTAAGCGAACTCCCAAAGGCCAACCAATGGAGCTACTGAATGCTTATGTGTACTACTGACAGACAATGGCGGCTGAGAAACCTTGTGAAGCAGTTAGTGCTTGGAGTGGTTACTACGTTTCTTTTTTAGAAACAAGCTTTATATCAAAAAGCATCATTAAGACACCAAAAGGAGTGCAATCGTAGGAAACGTCAGGTTATAAATGACATACTAACTCATTTATAAAGCTATCAGATTTTCTAATCTGTTCCATTTAAAGTTTTTACAGTGCTGGCAGTGCTGCAGCGTTTGGAGGGCAGATTAGGATGGTTGTGCCTCTTGACAGTTCTAACCAGTCATATGACTGCTTCACTCCACTGGACCCCAAGAGGATGTCACCTAGAGCCCCAACTACACAGGTCTTACAACCGAGTTTAGACAACCTAGTTAAGCATGGCTGTTAAAACATGGTTGTGGCCAAATCTGACCCTATCATTGTGTGACTGGTCAGAATGAATGGGCCTAAAGAGTATTAAAATCTCTATAAAAATTGTTCCAGTGCGGGTAAAGACCATTCAGTCGAAACATATATAGCTTTGAACTCTGGTTTGATTTTCCATCATAATTTGATCACTTACACTACTCACGCTGGCCTGGTCCCACTAGGTCTACCATAACTATATTTAACAACTAGGATAAAGTATAATTGTTAATTCACTTGTAAAGAAATGGAGACTATAAATCATAATAATGAAAGTTCCTTGTAGCTAAAATTAGGTTACAAATAAACTATTCTATTTCACAGAGATTAAGGACTTGTTCACAACAGAATCACTTGCAGAGATCTAGCACTGATCAGTTTGGACAGGTTTTTTTTCCTTGTAGCCCCTTTATAAACCATGATATAGATTATTCAAAGGAACAACTTTTTATGCTTAGTTATAGCTAAAATGCTTCTGAATCCACTGGTGATGGGCTCAAAGCGTCCTGCTATTTAGCACCCAAAGACACCAATAGATTCTTTTCAAGGGACTTGATTTCTGTCCATTCAATTTTCCAGTGCAGTGAGTTCTGCCTCTTAAGATCTTTATTACTTTCACTCAGAACAGTAAGTCTTTGAACTGCTCTCCATTAACAAAGAAGAGGCAGATTATCTTCTGACAATGACAAAACTCATTTCTATTTGATACAGTGGCCACAAAAACCATTCACCGCTGCCTTATTTGTTGCTTCAGTGCCAGAGTCTGGAACGTTCGATTATGTACTAACCAAAGTTCCAGAACAACTTTCATGGACTGTTTCCTCAGTGAAATCTGTGTAACAGAATCCTGCCTAGAATCAGAAAGTATCTTAAGTATCATATCCATTAGGTTTATATTCCATTAAAAAGCTCTCTCAAATGTAGGGACTATCTAGTAGCCAAGAGCAGAGTCAGTCACAAAACTTCTAACATTCTGTCATCTTCTGTTAAAAATATGCTCCCCGTTTAGATGAAATAAAAACAAACCTAGAATCAAGCATTTATGTTTTACTCCCTTTTATAACCTTAAAACGTGCCTGAGATTTTGTGAGTGTGCGTGTATGTGTGTGTGTGTGTGCAAGCAAACCTCCTTTTATTAAAAATATATGCATAGCATGCTTTGGAAACGTTTTGTGGCTTGAAATAAACAATTTTCCCCTAGAATATAAAATCTTCTGCTTAACTCCTACTGATTGCACTTTCCTCAACGTGCTTTCAACAGCTTTCAGAGAGTTCAGAGAGGAATGTCATTCTGTTGATACTCCACTAGCACCGCTGCACTCATCCAAAATAAAAATCCTACCCCAACTCTTATTTGTACATGCAATGAGAAGTATAAAACTTAACATACAAAATATTTTTTTAAAAGAAGAGGTTCAGTTTAATTTCTAATTTGGAAATGCAAAAAACAAAGGAATCCGAGTTGTTCCTGTGCTTGTTCTTCATTACAGAGATGGATTTGGACCAATTATTCTGGTGCAGTAAAGAACAGATTCCTTGTTCCTTTTACTAATACCTTCAGTGGTACAATATCACCGCTAACATTTGGCAAAATAATATGATCATGGTGGAGAGGGGAGACAGAGCATTCTACAAGACATTTATTGCCCCAGACACATACATTTGAAAGCAGAAGATACTAACAAGCATTTGTTATTGTCTTTTTATTTAAGCCAGGAAATCAGATGTGTAAAGGGTCTCAAGGTTTAGCTTTGGTTTCTTCTCTCCTGTGATCTCTTCCCAATTCTTTCTTCTTCCTTCCTCAACTCCATGCAATTTCTCTCTCTCTCACCCCATCTCCCTTTCTTTTTCCACTTTAACGTGCACATTCCTTCTGCAACTTTCCATTCCACACCTGTATCAGATGTTCAGCCTTAACATATTATTTGTTCTGCTAGAAGTCTGTTACTTAGAAACCACTCAGTCTTCCTTTAAGATACCCATTTTTGATGAGGATGTGCAAAATGGAGCTCCAAGTGCCCCAATCATGACTGGAAGACTCTGGTTTCTTCTCAGTCCACCCATTAGGTTGCTACCTGCACTTAAAAACACAGCCGAGTCCGGTCTCCGCAGGCCAATTTCTGGCCCTTGATTTTTAACATGGTCCCCTGCCTCCGGGGGTTTGACTGCTCTGGCAATACCCAACCTCTTCAGCCTGTCCACCAGGTTCATCTTCAGTTGGTCTAGGTTAGGAGGGTTATGGGATGGTTTCAGGCCACACCGCTCCTGCAAGAATGTTTCAGCTGGTCGTGATGCCAGAAAGTTTTCAGAGAGATGCACTCGAGTATCAAAAGGCAGAGGGGAAGAACAAGGTGAGTGTGAGGGAGAATTTCGGGGAGTGGAGGGAACGGGAAGGGTTCGTAGGGGCTGTAGAATAGGCAGCTTTCCTGGCATACAGTTATCACAAACTTTGGCAGAGATGCCTTGTTCATGCAAGAGTTTAGCCAGACTGGTGGTGGTGCTCAAGGTGGTGGAAGAGTCTCTTCTGTTGGCGAGGAACTCTCCAATACTAAGCCTACAGGACATGGCTGGAGAGCTCACCGTTGTATTGCCAGTACTGTTGCCACTACTTCCAAATGACAATGGCGTGTACATGGAGCTGAAAAAAACAAACAAAAACACACACACTGGATATTATTATTACTGTACTTTGCTCTCAATCTGGAAACTTTCATATAACACAGGGCAAGGTAACAACAATCATTTTAAAAATAAGGCTTGTGCTCAAATTAAAAAAAGGAGATTAAAAATTCTGTATCTGCATATAACAAGATTCATTACAACTTTCACAACTTCAGCCTTTATAATATTCAGAAATACAAAACATTGCTTTGCAAATCCCACACTGCAGGACACAAAACATTAGAAAAAAAAAGTTAAGCCGGTCCATATTGACATATGATGATGGGAAACGTTTTTATAGAAAATGCAGCAAATTTTACAGGATCCTACACAACCAAATTACAGGAATAATTACAGTCCAGCACTTCTATGTGCATTAGAATAATCATGGAAGAAGAACTACTTTAAAATTTTAAGAGTATATTTAAGCATGGGGTTGATTGCAAAGGTCATGGTATATGTTAAACTCATTTCTTTGTCAAGTCTTAACTTGGAAGAGTTTACCTTTTAAATGCCTTTGGCGCTGAAGCTAGAGATTAACACCATAAACTAGAGCTTTCCAAAGCCAATTACTATTTAGGAGTATCTGGATACATTTGATAGAAACATAATTACAAAAGCATACAAAACATTTGCTCTGCTGCAAAACACACACATTGGTGGAGGGAGGCTAAAGGTCTAAGCATTTGCAAACCTGATTCTCCACGGCTGCAGACTGGAGGATCTTGTAGAGCTCCCGCTTCAACTGACAGGATTCATTTCACAAAGCTGAGGATTAACACTGTCCAGTACAAGTTTTTTTCTCTCTCCCACATATTCTCTCCTTTTAATCCTTATCTTCCTTCCCCAATGCACAAACATTATCATTACCTCCCACCTCTCTCTGCTACTATAATAACTCGGTGCTTCAGGAAGCAGCATCTAGTTTTAATTGGGAAGGTGGGTGCTGGTTTCTGGTGCACCCGTTTATTGGAAAGAATAGGGAGAAAGCTTCAGACCAGACTTAGAGTGCCTTCTGGGTAAGAGGTCAATGACATTCTAAAATCTCAGAATACTGAGCTCCCGCAGGATTTGACACCAGATCAGACCACTGATCCATCTAAACTCCTACCCTACCCCTCAGGAGAAAACCACCAACCAACACAAGATCCAACACAAAACCAACTAATAATGCTCCTGGCAAATTATGTAAGGTCATACATGATCCCAAATGGCACAGAGGGTCATCTTACATCATCTATCCTGAGGTATAAAATGTGATCACCTTCACTTTATTAATTTGGATAACTACATAGGTGCTATGTAGCTGGATAACTACATGAAATGAGTTAGTTCTTTTTAAAAACCCAGTCACAGAATAGATCTCAAATATGTCCTGCAAGAGAGAATCCCATCAGTAGATTATATGCTGCATAAAGTTATATTTCCATTTACTGGCCTAAAGTTATTTCCACAATAGGAACCAATGTGTGGTGAAATTAAAGGGGTCAGGGATATATATATATATGTGTGTGTGTGCGTGTGAGAGAGAGAGAGAGAGAGAAAAATATCGATCCATTCTCGCAATGCCTTTCATAATTAAAACGACTAGTAAGAACATCAATCCTGAATGCTCCTCTCGGGCCAGATACATCTTTCATTCTTTTCTAGACCTGGTCCATACCTCAGGAGCAACTGATTCTGTGCAATAACTCTGAATGTTAACAACCATCTTACCTGGGGGTAACCTGAGTGACATCAGAGGGGTGCAGGATCCTACAGGTAGTGAAGGTGAATGTGGAGTTTGTGGAGGAGAGACACTTTCCTGGGTTTGAGGCTGCAATGCAGACAAAACACAGCCAATGAGGACAGAAAGCGAGAGAAAAGGACTAATTAAGGTAAGGTACCATTATTCCAGGATTTTTTGTGGGGTTTAAATAAAGACTAAAGAAGGGGAATCCCCCAAAGATAAATATATTCAATTGAAAAAGAGAGTTTTATTTTAAGAGACTTTCCATTCCTCACTTTAATTTTTTTCAGTGTAAGATCAAGTGAAATTGAGACTTCTCAGTATTAGAGCTTCTGCTTCTTTAGAGTGTATATCTTGGACATTAGCAAGAGTGTTATATCTAGTGTTTTCAGCGCAGGACTGACCCTGGACTCTAGATTCATTCCACACACTGATGCAGACTCCTCCCATGACACAGGACACATCAAGTCTCTCTGTGTCTTAGTTTTCTCCTGAGTAAAATAGGGGAGAGAAATACTTCTATACCTCACTGGTGTGGCAAGAACTAGTTGCTGTTTGTCAAGTGCTCTGAAGATGGAGAGCACAAGAAATGATTATCTCCTTTTTACCGAAGTGTGCTTCAGTTAACATTGTGTGACTGTTGTCTTCTGGTACTTGGATGAAAAGACTCCCAACAGGTTACCTCCCCAAACAAGTATAGAATGGAGCTCTGCAAAGAAGTTTGCCTTTAAATTTCCCAGAGACAAATCCAGACTTCTTAATTCAGAAATCTCATATTTCTTAGTCTACCAGCAAGCTATTGTACAGAAATCACTGACTGAGACACACCTGCTGCAGGCAAATGTATCTCCTCATACCAACATTGAGGGAGAAATCAGAAGTTTTATTCCTTTACCACAACCTTATTTCTCAATGAATCATTATTTTGAAACATAACTAAATTCAGTCTTCAAAAATACAGTACTTTCCTCAACCAAGTTTAGTGCAGATTAAATTTCTTCCTGTCTGAATTTCTCTTTCATGTCTTCTAGCAGGAAATGGGAGTTGCCATGGAATGTTTTAATTTTTTTATCAGTATTTTTATTACTTTAAATAAGAAAATGTCAATTGTTTTTGATACAAGAACATAGGAGTGTTCCTTTGACGAACGTACTTGGTTAAGAATTCAGTTTTTGGTCACATCCAAAACCAGCTTTTCCAGCAGCAGTATGCTCCAGAACAGCACAGGCTTAGAGGGAGAATGCCATCTTCTGAATCCTGCAAAACCTTCATGTTCCTGGAGATCCCCCATCCCAGAACTGACCAGACATACCTCTCCTTAGCTTTAAAATCTGACAGGGGTAACGCACAACCTTATACAGCAATGAAAAAAGCATCATCATAAGGAAGCACCAAGAGTGACATATAAGCCACACAGTAATAAATATATGAAAAGTGAAACCATAAACGTCCATGATTCTTACCAGCGAGTGGCACTGTTGCTGAAGTAAGAGGTGGCAGGAAGATCCCTGCCTCTGGCTTTGGCACTGCACGTGTCCCTTCCTCCAGAAAGGCTTGTTGCACTTGAAATGTTATACCTCCTTCCCCTTCTTCCTCATCTTCCTCCAAGTCAGAGATGTGGTAGATGGCATCCTCAGGTAATGGTGTAAAGCCTTTTGTGACAACACCTGGCCGTGGATCGAGGATGGTACCTAAGTTGGGTTGAGCAAGCTGCTGCCAGTGGAACAGAGTCTGAGATCCTGATGAGGCAAAAAAAGGTGGAAGGGGATGTTTCTGTTCCATTCTACTGAATCATAAAGAGTGGCCAGAACACAATACCAAAACAACCTGACCACCTGGGACTGTCATCATGGAACATGAGAAGAATTTAGACCAAGAGATTCAGAGAGTTAAACAGGAAAGCCTAGTACTGAAACAAGTTTGCTCCTACATTTGGGTCTCTTACTTTGAAGTACACTGTGTTACCACCAAGTTAGCAGATAATTGGCTTTAAAAAAAAAAAATGTCCCTTTCTCCAAGGGCTTCTGATTCTTGAATACCAACCCATTCCCAGGGAAACACTGATTTAATTATCAAATACACTGATTCCATCATAAGCGAAGCATGACATTTCCTTCTGCTAGAGAGAGAAGGCAGATTATTCTCTTACCTTCGAGAGGTTTAACAATTTGTAATTTCTCTGGCAGGAGCAAACGGAGGCAGGGAGAGCCCCCAGAGAAGTCAGTGAATTCTGAGTTTGCACCCACGGACAGACAACTCCCTACTGGTGTGCAACAGCCACCAGCCTCTTCTTTCTGGTCAGCCAGCAAATGCATTTTACGCTCCCATTCCTCCTCAAAGAACCGCTTTTCACTCAGGTAGTTTTGCTGACGGAGATGAAGTGTGTGCAGAGCCGTAGCTAAATCATTGTCTCCAGGGGTTCCAGGCTGGCCCAGCTTTTGGTTGTCCCTTGGGGGAACATGAAATCAGAATTGGGAATTAAAACTAAAAGTTTAAAGACTAAACATTACTTTAGTAAACAGGGGCCCAGATTGGATTTAGTTTTGGGATGAGGAAAAAAAGATGAAGCTGTTTTAAAGACTTCTATTTAATTGGTGTAGTCAGTATCACAATATCTGGCAAGGTTTCAGACTAAAAATCTGCAGACAAATTTGTCTGGAGGCAGCATCTCACAGCTTCATTATTTAGGAACAAAGACCACCAGTGTATAAGATATCCTGTTTGCTTGCTTTTTCTCTGCAGTCACTGAATTTACTACATAAGGATGTTTATAATTCTTTGTATTATTTGCTTGCTAACATTCATCCTCTTCTGCTTTATATGTGCCACGTAATCTCTCCCCCTTCAACCTTGATGCACAATGTCACAGACATATGACTTGTCAGCGCAATAGGTGTGGATAGCATGAGCAGGTTTAGTATTAAATCATGTCATCAGTGGAGGAAGCCTGGGTTCACAATATCCCATGGGGTGACACTGGGAAGTTAGAACATTTAGCAGTTAAGAGAATAAGGGAAATAGTCTCAGTCACACTGCAAAGGTGAAAAAGCTGAGCCCTAACTTGCCATGGCAGCTGGTGAGAGAGAGCTATCTCCTCGAGTTTTGATGAGAGCAATAAGATTATAGTTCGGCACCGAGAATGATAATTCCTATGCATGCATACAGACTGCCTACCATTAATACAAGTAACCTAAAACCACACTAATATGCTGAGTCTCCTACTTTGAGATTTCCTTGGAGCTGCTCCTCTGGTTCAGATGTGCCTTGCTCTCCACTTGTTGTAGACCAGACTGAAAGGGCTTTGCGGTCATGATAACACTTGAACGATTAGATCCAGGGATTAGTAGTTGGGCAGGAAATGAAGAAGAGCGACCACGTGTAACATTAGCAACCTTGACAGTATCAAACACCCGTTTCTGCAGATCCCTGAGAAAGGGAGAGAGAATAAATATACACAATCCCCTTTTCATCCTTATAGCAAGGAACTGACCAATGACCAATAATGTTCTCGAAAGTGTTTTGGGTAGGATACAGAAAAAAAGTTTCAGGCGATCACAAGACTTCTACAATTAATCTGCAACTAGGGTTTTTGATTTCAAAAGGGCTGACTTTCAAAAATCAAGGAAATTAGTTAGGGAAGTGGATTGGACTGAAGAATTTATGGATCTAAAGGCAGAGGAGGCTTGGGATTACTTTAAACCAAAGCTACAGAAGCTATCGGAAGCCTGCATCCCAAGAAAGGGGAAAAAAATTCATAGGCAGGAGTTGTAGACCAAGCTGGATGAGCAAGCATCTCAGAGAGGTGATTAAGAAAAAGCAGAAAGCATACAGGGAGTGGAAGATGGGAGGGATCAGCAAGGAATGCTACCTTATTGAGGTCAGAACATGTAGGGATAAAGTGAGACAGGCTAAAAGTCAAGTACAGTTGGACCTTGCAAAGGGAATTAAAACCAATAGTAAAAAGGTTCTACAGCCATATAAATAAGAAGAAAACAAAGAAAGAAGAAGTTGGACCGCTAAACTCTGAGGATGGAGTGGAGGTCAAGGATAATCTAGGCATGGCCCAATATCCAAACAAATACTTTGCCTCAGTCTTTAATAAGGCTAATGAGGATTTTAGGGATAATTGGTAACATGACAAATGGGAATAAGGATATGGAGGTAGATATTACCATATCTGAGGTAGAAGCGAAACTCAAACAGCTTAATGGGACTAAATCGAGGGGCCCAGATAATCTTCATCCAAGAATATTAAAGGAATTGGCAAATGAAATTGCAAGCCCATTAGCAAGAATTTTTAATGAATCTGTAAACTCAGGGGTTGTACCATATGATTGGAGAATTGCTAACATAGTTCCTATTTTTAAGAAAGGGAAAAAAAAAAAAAAGTGATCCGTGTAACTACAGGCCTGTTAGTTTGACATCTGTAGTATGCAAGGTCTTGGAAAAAATTTTGAAGGAGAAAGTAGTTAAGGACATTGAAGTCAATGGTAAATGGGACAAAATACAACATGGTTTTACAAAAGGTAGATTGTGCCAAACCAACCTGATCTCTTTCTTTGAGAAAGTAACAGATTTTTTAGACAAAGGAAACGCAGTGGATCGAATTTACCTTGATTTCAGGAAGGCGTTTGATACTGTGCCACATGGGGAATTATTAGTTAAATTGGAAAAGATGGGGATCAATATGAAAATTGAAAGGTGGATAAGGAAATGGTTAACAGGGAGACTACAGCGGATCCTACTGAAAGGTGAACTGTCAGGCTGGAGGGAGGTTATCAGTGGAGTTCCTCAGAGATCAGTTTTGGGACCAATCTTATTTAATCTTTTTATTACTGACCTCAGCAAAAAAAGTGGGAGCGTGCTAATAAGGTTTGTAGATGATACAAAGATGGGAGGTATTGCCTATTTAGAGAGAGACCGGGATATCATACAGGAGGATCTGGATGACCTTGTAAACTGGCGTAATAGTAATGGGATGAAATTGAATAGTGAGAAGTGTAAGGTTATGCATTTAGGGATTAATAACAAGAATTTTAGTTATAAGCTGGGGATGCATCAATTAGAAGTAACTGAGGAGAAGGACCTTGGAGTATTGGTGGATCATAGGATGACTATGAGCCGCCAATGTGATATGGCCGTGAAAAAAGCTAATGCGGTCTTGGGATGCATCAGGTGAGGTATTTCCAGTAGAGATAAGGAGGTTTTAGTACCGTTATACAAGGCACTGGTGAGACCTCATCTGGAATACTGTGTGCAGTTCTGGTCTCCCATGTTTAAGAAGGATGAATTCAAACTGGAACAGGTACAGAGAAGGGCTACTAGGACGATCCAAGGAATGGAAAACTTGTCTTATGAAAGGAAACTCAAGGAGCTCAGCTTGTTTAGCCGAACTAAAAGAAGGCTAAGGGGAGATACGATTGCTCTCTATAAATATATCAGAGGGATAAATACCGGAGAGGGAGAGGAATTATTTAAGCTCAGTACCAACGTGGACACAAGAACAAATGGATATAAACTGGCCATCGGGAAGTTTAGACTTGAAATTAGACGAAGGTTTCTAACCATCAGAGGAGTGAAGTTTTGGAATAGCCTTCCAAGGGAAGCAGTGTGGGCAAAAGACCTTTCTGGCTTTAAGATTAAACTCGATAAGTTTATGGAGGAGATGGTATGATGGAATAACATGGTTTTGGTAATTAAATATTCATGGTAAATAGGCCCAATGGCCTGTGTTGGGATGTTAGATGGGGTGGGATCTGAGTTACTACAGAGAATTCTTTCCTGGGTATCTGGTTGGTGAATCTTGCCCACATGCTCAGGGTTTAGCTGAATGCCATATTTGGGGTCGGGAAGGAATTTTCCTCCAGGGCAGATTGGAAGAGGCCCTGGAGGTTTTTCACCTTCCTCTGTAGCATGGGGCATGGGTCACTTGCTGGAGGATTCTCTGTTCCTTGAAGTCTTTAAACCATGATTTGAGGACTTCAATAGCTCAGATATAGGTGAGAGGTTTTTTGTAGGAGTGGGTGGGTGAGAGAGATTCTGTGGCCTGCATTGTGCAGGAAGTCAGACTAGATGATCATAATGGTCCCTTCTGACCTTAATACCTATGAATCAAACACCCTTTTCTGCTGAACGCTGAGAAAGAGAGAGAGAATAAATATACACAATCCTCTTTTCATCCTTATAGCAAGGAACTGACCAATGACCAATAACGTTCTCGAAAGTGTTTTGGGTAGGATACAGAAAAAAAGTTTCAGGCGATCATACGACTTCTACTAGGCTATACAAGTCTAGTAAACAGTAAGGAATCAGAGCCCGGAAAGAGTGGAAATTGTCTGAGTGATGAAGTTGCTGAGGGGCATGCTCTCTCCTGCTGGAACAACCACCCTGTATGGGCTTGAAAGAACAAGAGGAGGTGGCATTAATACCACGCAGGAACTTTCAAGGTCAATAAAATGTTTTAGGATCAGACCCTGCAGCCCTTACTCCTGAGTAAAAGCTCCAGGAAAAGGCCTTCAAGATACTGGGAACTGATATAATTTCTCTTCAGTTCTAGTTTCCCTTATAGAAAATTGCCAGAGAATTTAATAGGGATGAAACCAATGTAGTAATACAGAAATTAGTTTAAAAACCTACAGAATTCAGGAATAATATCCTTTGAGTAGATTTTTTTTTAACCATCCCAGAGAACTCAATAGGAGGAGTATACATACTGTACTAAATTCCCAAAGATTATTGAAAAACTCAACACTAGAAAGGTGATTTTTTTATTGAACTACACTGAACCTTTCCATAAGGCACAGAATATCTAGATTCACCAACTCCCAGCAATTACCCGATCCTCATTGACATTAGTCTTAGCCCTGGCATTGGCACGTCTAGCAAAAGTTGAGAGAGGATGCGTGTGGGAAGGTGAAAGCTGAACTTACTTTTGTTTACCGGGAGCAGATTCTTCATCCTGAATCAGCTCCATTCGCATTGTCCCCTCAATCTCTGCTGCAAGGGAATTCTGTAAGGAACAAATTAATCAAATAAAATAAAACTGACATTCAAATGCTTTCCTCCACAAGTTTGGCAATAGAAACCCAGTAAAAAACTCATGTTCTGCTCCATTATTATTATTAATTAGAGTCACTACACAGTGACCTAAAAGACACAGATAAAGGTCAGGTGCACACTAGAAAACGTTTGCTGGCATAGCTATACTAGCACACTCTCCTAGGGGATATGTGGTTTATACTAGCACAAAAGTGCTTTTGCACGTATAGTTTACATTGGTTCCCCAAGCAAAATAAGCTGTAATGTTAAAAAACAGTTTTACGCAGTGTAACTGCATCTATACCAGGGCTTTCGCCAGTATAAAAGTGTCACCAGAGAAATATTAAATCACCTACCTAACTGATATTACTATACTGACACAAGTTTCTAATGTAGACCTGGCCAAAGACACAGTTCCCCAAAAAGATTAATCTAAAAGAAACCAACATTTACAATCTAAGTTTTCCACTGGTCATTTACAACCATGTCAAGGCAATGCATTTCTATTGGTGTTCAGCACCAATTTCATAACAAGGAGATTGCAGGGGAGTATATAATGAAGATAAAATCCCAGCAACGTAGTGCATTATAAAAGGGTGATTACTTTCAGGAACGGGTTTTTTTTTTGTTTTTTTTTTTAAAAAAAAGAGAAGCTGTCAAGCAGCTGAACTTATTTCTTGAATTTCCCACACGAAAACTACTGAAATCTGCCACGCCGTTTGTAGCAGAACAGCCATTTAAAAGTTCAATCCGTAGCATGTTTCTTTGGGACTTCCACTGACAGAACATGCTAGCAGTCTAATCTCTAAACTATTTAGGTGTGGAGAGACTGAGTTCATAAGGTACTGGTTGAAAAATTAAAAATCTTGAAAGGCATTTGGATTTTATAGTGATCAGCATGATATAAAACTGGGATCAACTTCTGAGAAGAAAGAAAGAAAGGTGACGTGTTTGTGATAGATGGTAAGGAAAGGGACGTGTAGAACACACATGCAGAGTACATTTTAAAAATCTCTTTATAGTGAATAAACAGCCCAATTGTGGAGAGGTTAAAAGATCTCTTCTGATCTTAGAAATCAGAAATAGAAAAGATTAGCTCATCTAATCCATCCCTCTGACAGCTCTAGGATTGTTTTCTTTGGCATTCTACTCATAAGAACAAGCAACTCTGGTTTTGCCCTTGTAATTCCATGTTACTAAAGACTGTTGATAGTATTACAGCCCTACAGTGTAACAGTGTGGATACACCATGCTAAGAGAAAGCTCAAGATTCATTACCAAAGGAAATGCCCCACATGACTGGGGGCGGCAGAGATGTGCAGCAGGGCTGGCTCTGCTGCGCAGCTCCTTCACTTCTTCTTGTAATTCATGCAACAACCCTAGACATTCTGCATTCCGATCCTGTAACTCATGCAGCTGCAATAAAAAACAGTGGCCATTAATGCAGCCAGCAGTCCGCAACAGAGGCAAAGACAGTACTACAATAACCAATGGAATTTACACCAGGATAAATCTATACAGATGAATATTGTTGCAATGCAGTAATTATCTGTACAAAGAACAGAACAAAGAGCATTTCCCTAAAAATTAGCAAGCTGCAATCCAGCCTAGAACTGTGCACATTCACTTGATATAGTCCTCATAACCAGTGACGAGCTGCCAAAAACTGAAGAACCGGTTCCTTTACTCGCTCCGGGTCTTCAGCGGCACTGAAGGACCTGCTGCCGAAGTGCCGCCGAAGACCCGGAGCGCCGCAAGATGAGTAAAAATTGCCTAAAGTTAACCATGTACTTAAGTGTTTTCTTGTTACAGCATTCAAAAGCTTTCTAGTTGCTTCACAGCACACTATCTGGTTCCTTGTATTCTTTAACAACCGGTTCTAAACCGGATTCAAAATTTAAAAATTGGTTTGCGCGAACCGGCTCCAGCTCACCACTGCTCAGAACTTTCTGGAGCAGTAAGATTTCTCTCCATATATACCTTACTTGCCTTGAGACTCACGTGAATTGTAAACACAGTCAGGATCAATTATTAGAAATACTCTGTTCTTTTCCTTCACCCTCTACCCACCAGGAGGTTAACAAAAAAAAAAAAAAATCCTTGTTCCCCTTTCCCTCCACCTGGCTCCTTTTTTCCTCACCCTATTTCAAATGGATAAATAGAAGCCCCCAATACCTCTCCTGTCAGCTGTCTCTGGGCATCTTTGGAAGCTTGTAGGTGAAGTTTCAGCTCCTCTTTTTCAATCACATGCTGTAGGTACAAAAAGCAAAGCAAATAGCATGTTCAGATTATTTCTTCCTTTTTTACCAAACAGAAAGTTGTTCCTCTTCAGAGCATCCTCTGAACCAACCACACTCTGAAAACAGGTGCCTGTCCCTCAGCCTCTCCTTGCCCTACTGCATGCACACACCTCTTTGAGTTTATGCTGAAGATCAACAATCTGAGACAAGAGGGTTGAGATCTCTTCCTGATAGTGAGTCAGCTCTTCACTCTTTCCTGATAACTCTTCTGTCATTCTGGCAATTTGAGCATGTGTTTCCCCTAAAAACAGAGTAAAATATACATTCAGCACACAGCATTCCCTGACACACCCTTGGCAAAGGTGAACACTGTAGTCGTCAAAGGACAGTGAAATTCCTAAAGAATCAATTCAGGATGTACACCAGTCGGCCTCTGAATTGTCAATATGGTGAAAAGCACACAAGAGCCCTGAATGTCTGTGGTTAATCTCATGCCATCTGTAGTTGACTTCACCCAGTTTACCTTGCAGTAAAACCAAAGTGCCTTGTCTCCATTATATTTTTACAGCGGAACAGCTAACGCATATTAGTTATGCCAAGGTAAAACACACCTTTTTTATCACTGAAGATAAAGTTCATAAAGATGAAGTTCATAGTTCATAACTTCTACCAACTCCCTCATTAAAGGGCATAGCTCACACCCTTTAAACTCTCAAATGAGTCTTTAAAAAGGTGCAATAACCAGTGAATGAGAAACCCAACCCTGCTCAGCCCATGAGAGCTTGAAATAAAACATGGGGGTGATCTTTACTAACTAGAAACCAGAAAGGGGACAGAGATGCAGTTAGCCTTGTAACAGTGACATGAGGCAAGATACATTTAATTGTATGGTTCCATTCTATGTGTCTGATGAAGTGAGCTGTAGCTCACGAAAGCATATGCTCTAATAAATTTGTTAGTCTCTAAGGTGCCACAAGTACTCCTTTTATCTAATTGTATATAAGGATTTCTATAACCTCGGTTACATGATTCATTTTTATGGCAAATTACAACAGATAGGGGGATAACAATAAATCTATGCTGTTTGGAGATAAGTTTATGTTTAAAATTAGGGGTAAAAATAATATACTAGAAAGAGTTGAAAAGATGTAAAATAGGAAAAACTTTGTAGTGTGTTTCTCCCCTTCTTTTTCTGTGTGTCATCTACGTAGACTACAAATTCTTTGGGCGCAAGATCCATTTTATGAGTTTCTGAAGTGCCTAACACACCTTTGGATTCTATAAAGTTAAACAAGAGTTACATCCCTCTTATTGGTGGTACAGTGAAGTGGTATGTAAGACAGAATCAACAACCTCCACTGGCTGAGGTTACACAGTTTCTAGGAGGATACAATAAAGCAATTAAGACAATCAGATGGGCATTAATCCAGAACACTTGACTGCTATCCAAAATAAAAGCTGGCAACAAGGCAGAGTTCTTTATAGGGATTATGCAGAATCTCACAAGATAAGCCTATCTTTCTAGTGAATATGGGAAGAAGCATAGATCAAATGAATACAGATAAAAGTTTAAACTGCCATATTACCCAATTACCAAAGAAAGTTAATATCACTCCCAACTGTATCAGAGTGTTTATCTGCATTTGTACAAGGGTAGTGAAAGTTACATATCTGCAAGTAAGCGCAAAGGAATGCAAGCATTCTTGTAGAGATTTTACTGCAAATGCAGCTGATTTTAGTACTCTATTATGCATTTATATCAGAGGGAGTTCATGTGTGTTCATGGAGCTATGAACATTTAGAATGGGTACATCCAAAAGCCTGTATATTGATCAGTTTAATACTCCCAAGAACAGGTGTCATTTACTATTCAGAATCACAGATGTGTCCTGTACATTGATATCTAGGGAGACTGAAAATCTGTCTGGCAGCTCTCATGAGCACTAAGAAAAGGAGGACTTGTGGCACCTTAGAGACTAACCAGTTTATTTGAGCATGAGCTTTCGTGAGCTACAGCTCACTTCAGTGAGCTGTAGCTCACGAAAGCTCATGCTCAAATAAACTGGTTAGTCTCTAAGGTGCCACAAGTCCTCCTTTTCTTTTTACGAATACAGACTAACACGGCTGTTACTCTGAAACACGAGCACGAAGCTAACTCTAAGCACTAACTAAGAGTTAGTTTTCTTTTTTAAGAGCTCAGGTCTGCAAGAGGCATTCAATTTTTAGCAAATATCTATTTTTATCTTTTGCACAGCTATACTTTGGTCTCCAAACCAAAGCTCAGTGCCATAGCGAAGCTGAAAGAAATAAGTGCTTGTACACAGAATCATCATTCTGAGCTGGTCAAGTAGTTAGACTCGAAACACTGTTCATGGAGATTTCTGAAACTCATATCTGAACCTGGGGATAGCCAAAATATTCTGAGCACCAGGTAATCAAATTCCCTGTTTCTACTATGAGATACAAACTCGATACTCACGGAGCTCTTTGACACAGTCACTGACCAGCTCCTGCTCTTTCACTTCATATGTAATGGTTTCTGTCTTTAGATGACAAGCCTTCAAGAAAATTAGAGAGACAACATCAACTTAAAAATTATACTTCCATCAGAAAACATTTTACCCACAGAAATTACAAGTAATTTCTATTTCAGAGAAAGGGAACTGCAGATAAAAGCACTTCCACATAACATAATCACATGAACTATAAATAGATCTTGGCGTTTCTCATGAAATCAGGCCAACTAACAAGGAGCTCAATATGCCTGAGGATATTTACAATGGACAAAGGTGAAATTACATAAGAATAAAACTATAGAAAAGCCTCAGTTAAAAGGGCCCAGGCAAAATGGCAGGGCAAAAATTTAAACTATCTTTTAAGTGCCATATTTTTATTATAGGCTGGGTTAGTTGCACCATTTATTACTATAGTTGCCTGACACTTCCCCTATTATAAGACCATTTCCAGTTGCTTATAACTTGGCCAAATTTTAACTGTTTGGGCTGAAAATTTCAGTGCCAGGTGTCTGCCTCAAGCTGATTATTTATTTAATAGAAAAATTTAGCAAAAATAGTCCAGCCATTTCCGAGAAGGAGGTTAGGGAAAATACATTGTTTTGTTCCAGTTAAAAATAATTCTCGGGATCTTTTCTTTGAGAAGCTTTAGTGCCCCCATACTTAGGACTAGGGGCTTGAAATGTAGCAGTGGGTGGTGGTGGCCTTTTGCCATCCCTGTGAAAGTCAGATCATATTTGACCAAGATACAAACCTACTGTGAAAAAAATCACAGTTCACACACTCTTAGCCGTGACTTGCTAGAGCAGCGGTGGCCAACCTGTGGATCCAGAGCTGCACGTGGCTCTTCAGAAGTTAATGTGCGGCTCCTTGTATAGACACCAACTCCGGGGCTGGAGCTACAGGCGCCAACTTTCCAACTTGCCGGGGGTGGTGGGGTGCTCATTGCTCAACCCCTAACTCTACCACAGGCCCTGCCCCTACTTCACCCCTTCCCGCAAGACCCCCCGCTCCTTCCTGCCCCCTTCCCTGAGCCTGCCATGCCCTGGCTCCTTCCCCTTCCCCAAGAGATATGGGGAAAGAGGGGGAGGTGCTGATCAGCAGGGCTGCTGGCAGGTGCAGGGGAGCTGCTGGCGTATTACTGTGGCTCTTGGCAATGTACATTGGTAAATTCTGGCTCCTTCTCAGGTGCAGGTTGACCACCCCTGTGCTAGAGCATCGCAGCTAGGGTTACCACATTTCAAGTTCCCAAACAGAGGACACTGCCAGGGATGGGGGTGGGGAAACTGGAGGGGGAGGCATGTACTGAGAGGGAGTATTTGGGGGGTGCTGGAAGGGTGTGTATACCGGGATGGGGTATTTGGGGGGGTGTTGGAAGGAGTACCTGTGGCCTCGCACTCAAGGTCATGGGCAGTGTTGCACTACCTGTCATGGTGGCAGGTGCAGGCCAGGGATGCAGTGTCAGCCAGCACCTCCCTGAAGGCCTCTTCCCCTCCCCAGGGCAGGGAGCCAGGGTCTGGCCTTGTCACCCCTCCCAGCCGGGCTCTGAGACCCCAGGGTGGGGCAGGCAGAGAGGCACTTAGTGGCTCTACTTACCTGGTGGGCCGGGCTGGGTGGGATCCGGCAGCTGTGGATGCAGGGCGCAGAGACGGTTTTCCCAGACATTTCCTCTGATTTGAAAAATCTGCCCAGACAGAGGGCTTGTCTATACTTCAGTGGTAAGTCGACCTAAGTTACACTACTCCAGTTACGTGAATAACGTAACTGGAGTTGACGTAGCTTAGGTCGACTTACCATGGTGTCTACACCACGCTGCATCGATGGGAGATGCTCTCCCGTCAACCTCCCTTACTCTTCTTGGAGTGATGGATTACCAGAGTTGACTGGAGAGTGCTTTAAAATTGATTTAGCAGGTCGACACCCACTGCATCGATTACAGCTGCACTGATCTACTGTTAAGTGCAGACCGGGTCGGAGGATAAAAAAAAGAGGTCATGTCCAGGAAAACCTGGAGGTATTGTAACCCTAATTATAGCTAAAATCCCAGATGTTTCTGTCTTCACTAGGCATGCTTCCACATAGACAAGAGCAGGACTTTTCCTTGCAATTGCAGCTTCCCCCAGCCTAGGACTGTGACTCTGTCATCAATCTACCCATGTCTGCTAGAATGGAACAGGGCTTGGGAATGTACCAAAACCCTACTCTTAAAAAAAGAGAAATGTGGCAGATTCCAACACACAGTTGGCTCACAGCACTGGCACACCCAGCAGGACTGAGGGGCAGGGTGAGAGGAGAGGACAGCATGACCAACAAGTCTGTAAACTGAATACGGCTTCCAGAGGACGACACCTGGAAGGCCAAACCTGCTGACCCATGAGAAGAAAGCTCCCCACAAGTCAAGCTGGAAAACCCTATGCCCTCGGATTTTTACTGGTGATGTGGGCACCACTGTCTGGGCTGTTGCAACATACTGAGGTGCACACCTTGGAAATGGCAAGCTACCCATAACACATACTGCAGGGAGCAGAGCGACAATCAGAAAGAGAATGCCCTAGCAGTGCGGGTGGAATACAAATCGCTCTCTCACAAACAACAAAAGGCTCTTCTTCTGTTTCCTCCAATTGTTAGTCAAGCAAAGTAGTCTGGGAAAAGGAGGTGGCAAGAGGCAGGTGACAAGATGGCTAGAGGAAAGGAGAAGACTTTTCTCCCCTCTTTCCTCCACCATGGTGCTTACAGCACAGGACCAAGATTTCAGTTCCAAAATACATGCAACTTCAGCCCCGTACTGACACAGGCTTCTTAAAAGGATCTAATATTTTAAATGGAGGGGTTGGGGCAATTTGGAATTTTAAAAATCATGCTATGTACTGCCAAAGATATGATGTTGGTTTAAATCCTGTAAATGTTCTTTGTCTCCCTAAGCTATTCAAAGAATCACAGGGACTCCATCTGCCAAAGCCCAGATGTTTGACAGGGACTTTTAAAATGTGAGACATTCCACAGGAAGGGAATCCCAGACAGCAGAAGAGACTGCTTTAAAGGAGGTGGGATTGAGTTAATTTTGGTTTCATGATTCAACATTTCTAATGCGACTAATTTACGGGAGAGCAATAGGTTTCTATGGCACAGAGCTAATTTTAAATCTGAAATTAATGACAACTTTCATAATGAGGTATAGTTGAGAGGTTTGTAGATAATATTGGTGATTGACAAGGGCTTAAGTACATGAAGGGGAAGTCATATAAAGGAGAAAAATAAGGCCTGCAAGAAGACCCAGTTCCCACTCGCCCCAGGCCTTAAATTCTGTGACCTGACTAGGTTTTCTCGGGTGCAAAAGCCCAAGCCTGTGGGAACTACAGCCCTAGGGGTCTAAAACAAGATCCTTTGCTCACGCCAGTGATAATGGAGCACACCAAAGCAAAACTATATAACCCTTAACTGAGCATCACAAACCTAAGCAACTCCATGATCCTATTCCTGAACCCCCATCCTCTAGTTCTACTAACCCCAAGTTCATTATATTTTTTCTTAAAAATTGGGCTTTGATCCTGCAAAAATTGTATACATGTGCAAAAAATTAAGGATAAGAGTATTCCCATTTAAGTCAATGGGATCACTCATGTGCATAAAGTGAAACATGTGCACAAATCTGTGCATTACTGGGGCTTTAAACTGTAATTTCCTGATCTAGAATACAGACTGACAAACAGTAACTACATAGACAGATGTCAGCTCAATGGTATTACCAGAAGAACAAACCATCACACAATATTGGATCATACAAATCAGCAAGTCCTGCAGGCCAATGTAATTTGGGTGGGTAGTTAAAGGTGAACCTGTATTATATCACATACCACAGGGAATTTGGGAACAGTTGGATGTAGCAACCTTGCACACTGGCAGAGATGACCTGTGCCTGCCAATAGTGGGGGAAGGGGGGGGAGGAAGAGGGGGAGTGAGGGCATCTGGCTTCTGCCGTGTTACTGAGCATTGTCTCTGCACACTGTATATTACAGAACTTTAAAGACAACCAAGAGTAAAGTGCCAAGTGTG
This sequence comes from Chelonia mydas, assembly GCF_015237465.2. NCBI lineage: Eukaryota > Metazoa > Chordata > Testudines > Cheloniidae > Chelonia > Chelonia mydas. Next base: position 58,586,367 of record NC_051251.2, read on the forward strand.
AAGAATGCAGACCTGGGGTGGGATGGTGTATTTACAGTCCTCAGGTAGAGAAATCACTCCAGTGAGCATGGAAGCTGGATTTTTATAACACTGTCCTGCAACTTTACATGGCACATACTAAAAATGAAGTGTACCTTTGATCGGAGAGCCAGGTTTTCCTCCTCCAGTTCCCTGAGTTTGTCCTGCAAGACATCCAGCTGCAAAAGACCATGCGACAGGTTGAAGGAGTCATTGAACCGAAGTGGTGTAGAGCAGCTGGAGTCTGTCTCACTTTCCTCAGAAGCAATTGAAACAATACGAAGCAACTCATCTTTCTTCGATAGTTCATGCTGCAGCTGGTTAACCTATGTTTAAAAAGATAATTTGTTTACAAAAAATATACCTAACATTGTAAAGTATTATATTATGTAGCTTCTGAATTCTTGGTACAAAACTTGGTCCAGTTTAAACTGAGGTAAAAACAACCCCAGATATTATGACAAGATTTTTATTTATTTTTATACTCGAAATTCAGGTTTTGTCTAGCTTTGAAGACTATGCTGCTATAGAGGTAGTGAAATTATGATGTCATAAGAGACTGGAACTAAGAATTTATGTACGAAAAGCCAGGGGAACATAACTATAATGAACTCCAATATCATGAAAGCCAGAAGCTGGAGCCTTGCTGGGGAGCCCGGGATGGGTTCCAGCTTCTGGCCTGGCCTGTGGGGCCTCAGGGTGAAGAGGAGAGGTAGGAGACCAGGCCCGTCCACTTTCAAAAAAAAGTGGGAGGGCCATGGCCCCTTGGCCCCCCGGCCTCCCCTGTTCCACCGCCCCTTGGTCATATCTTTGAAGTTAGGTGTGTGCAACCTCGCACTTCCAAGTTCGGGTACAAATACCTGATGTGAATACACAAACTAAGTTTTTGAACATACATATGGTCAGTTGTGAGCACATATTTGGTATCTGTATGCTGATCTGTGCTTGCAGTTGTGCCCATTTCACTGAAAAATCTGGTCCTGGGATGCACTGGTCACATCAACAAGGGGAAAATGTTTTTGATACAGTTTATAATCCTTTGCATGACCCAACAACCTCTTAGTGCCGACTATCAGTGGACACAGGGGGTGCACAGGATTTTACAGAGATCCCATGGGTGAGGTATATGCATAATAGCTCACCAAAAGATGGCATGCGAGATCTCTACAGAGACCCAGTAGTCCATTGGTCATCATAATCATTAAAATACATATATGAATAGATAATATTTAAGGAGTTATGTATCTATACTGAAAATTATGTTCTTAAGGTTTCAGAGTTAAGGCAGGTTACCAGAAGGTGACACAGTTTGGACGTGTTCCTTTCAGGTTGGAGCTTACAGACACTTATCTCCCTGTCTGGATCGCATATGCCTCACAATGCAGGTCTATTTTTATACTGAGCCACAGGCAGGAGAAAAGATTGCAAAATCTTTGAGAGGAAATTCACAGGAGAAAACAAAACAGCAGGGGGTGTCCTGTTTATGACTAAAGACAGGAAATTGTTAGGGTTGAATCTGCGGGTATGAAGAAACACATAGAATCCATCACCAAGGATGCAAGCTAACAGCGTCTTTGTCTTATGAAAGGATGGTTACAGTCAGCCTGTCTGTAAATGCTGCAAGGATTCCGGGTGAGCAATATTCCACAAGATATGGGAGTATCTTGTTAATTAAGTCGAGGCTCTAGAATGTGAGTAACTATTTTGTTTTATAAGTGGGCTCGGCGGGATCAATTTTTATTTGTAACTTAAGTGTTGACTGATGATTTCAGCGCACACAGATGAACCAAGAAAAATATTTCCCATTGATGATGATCAAAAGGTACAGACAGGCAAAGAAAGAAAATGCTGCTTCAGAACTTATTAGAGTTTGATTTAAGGCTATTTGCCTTGTATATTTTGACATATGCTATCAAACGATGAACTGTAGAGCAACACGGGGGCCTGCCAGGCCTAGACGCAAGTGCCGGTGCTGCCGATGGCCAGTGGAGTTGGGGAGCTGGCCGCAGGGAGGCACAAACAAGGCCTCTTCACACTAAGGGCTGGTGGCAGCAAGGTGCCTCACAGCCCTGGGTATCCCTGGTAAGTGTCATACTTTGGTAACAATTTCATCCTTCATTAGTTCCTCTGTTGAGATGGTAGCACGTGAGACGGATTTGAGCAACAGTGAAAAAAAAAGGTAACACGAGACTGAATAAACATGGAAAGAAAGATGTGCTTGTGTTTAAAGCATAAGATGGAGGCAGAATCTGGAAGAGATTCCAGGTCTCATGCTACAGACTTCTTCTGCGATCCTGAGCAAGTCACTTCATCTCTTTGGCTGTTTCGTCATCTGTAAAATGGGAATAATACCTCCTACTTCACAAGGGTGTAGGAAACTGAACTCATTGTTTATAAACATACTCTGAGTTTCTTCGATTCAGAAATAATAAGGTCAGAGGGGACCATTATGATCAGCTCAACTTCCTTGAAAACTATTCTAAGTGTGATGTATTATATTTACAAAACCAACATATCACATTCCTCTTAATGACCACTGTACTGAATTTTCATAGTTGGATATTGGAATGATGCACTTGACTGGAATACTTCAGTTTAGGTAAATAAGTTTTTTGTTTGTTTGTTTTTTTAAGGATCCCCCTATGGCTGTAGAGTAAATGCAAATACCTGCCTCTACACAGTAAAAAAACAAAACCAAAAACCCTTTACCCTACATATCCCTCATCTCTCTGTTTTAAAAATCACTCACTTGGTCAAAGGCTTGTCCCAGTTGTTCTTCTAGCACTTCATTTTGTTCTGTCAGGGCATGGTTCCGCTTCAGAAGGGCTTGTCCAATCCGAGCTGCTAGCTCCAGGTCCCGATCCCGCTGCTCACAAATACCAGGACAAAAATCTTTATTTTTGATCAGGCTATATTTAAATTTAACCTAAATTTAAATTCAGCCTAATTAATTTAATATGCTTCTGCCTCATTCACAAAGGCCAAATAATATAGGGTGTGCCCCCAACTCATTTCAAACTGCACTGACAGTGAACTACTGCAGCAATACATGCCAGTGCAGTGTTTCTCAAACTTTAACCGTTTGGGATCTAGAATACACACTGGTTTCTTGACATGACTCATCCATTCCCACAATCCTTTGCAACATCAGAGAACTGGGGCACAGTAAAAAAAAAATAATAATTTTGGGTGCTGGAATTTTTTATTGTGGTCCTGGGCGGTTTGATGTAGGGACTTTACAGTCACTACTGAGGCATCATTTTAAAGAGCTGTAAGCACCAGCTCCACAGTCTTTGAAGCACAGGTTCTCTCAGAGTAGAGCATACTTCTGGGAATGGGAGAGGTATGAAGGGGACAGAGTAGAGGTAGCAGAAAGACGAGAAGGGAAGGAGCAAGTTGCTACCTTCCTCCTCGTCGTCATGGGCTCCCACTAGGTTTGCAGGATTTTGCTAAGTTATTTTGTTTCTCAGCTGGTGCAGTTCACTGGGCGCTCTCATGCCCCATGCCCCGCTGTTTGACGTGTCCTGTGCTATCGTGTCTAACAGCTGAAAGGCAAGAAGCATTTCCTTTTCTCCCTCTAAGTGACAACGGATGCTCATTGGAGAAACAATGCAGACAGGTGGGTGAAGGAAAGCTTGTATCCAAATGTATGGTTAGTTCACTACAAATTAATACAACAGTAAGTGGAGATGACTGTACCTCAGCTAACAGATGTGTGACCATGTCAATGTCATTGTAGGTTTTCGTCATCTGCTCCACTCTGTCTGTGCCGAGAACTGAAAACCAAACCCAGAAACGTTCACTGCAGTAGTTTATATACAAGAAGAATACAAGTGGGGGTAGATCTAAAACTTGCATAGATTACCTAACCAGTATGCAACACAGGGATCTTTGAGAGGATTAACAAGCAGGCTAAGAATATTTAGCTTAGGAAGCACTGGAAAGTTTGAGGAAACCCATTTGAGGCAACACATATGAAGCTTGATCCAGGGAGGTGCAATTCCCAGTTAAGTCAGCTGGAGTTGAGGGAGTTTGCCAGAACCTCTCAGAATTTGGTCTTACGGAGGTAAGTGGGGGAAAGTCAATTTTCTGCATGAAGCCAAATTATTGAATGATCTGGTTTGCGCTGCAGTTGATTGTGGGAGGGGGCAGTCTTGCACACCCCATATGGCTGAGAATGTCTGTGGGCTTTACCCTTGAAACACAAAGAAATCAAGGTGACTGTGTGGTAGTTACAAGCAGGAAGACAGAAAAGCCTTAGGGCACAAAGATTGCTGGGACTAATTCATGCAAGTCCCATAATGCATGTGTTTACAGGAGCAAGCCCTAAGGTTACATGGGATAAGAGGAAAACACGCATCATTTGCACCTCCAGATTGTCTACTAGTGCAAACTCATTGGAATGGTAACCATTTCTTCTTTGGAAAGCTAATGTCTTAATGAGCTTTTAGATGTTGTTGAAAACTATTACAAATAATAAGTATTACTGAGAAGTGAAACTGCACTTTCAAAATACTTTAAGCACAGGGTTGAGTCAGGAAGAACTTCTAAAGACTAAGGAGGAATCAATGATAACGAGGATCAAAACAGAACATCAAAAACATGAAGTACCAGCATCTGCTATCTCCTGTCCTTACAAGAAAAATATGAAAATGGAAAAGAAACCTGAATTACCTTGTGCAAATTTCTGAGATCCAGCCAAAGAGGAGGGGGGAAGTTCAACAAGAGCTAGGATAGCAGAAAATGAAAGACAGAAAAAAGGGCAAGAGAGAGGAAGAGAGCAAAAGAATTAGAAGTTAAGAAAATAGATGAGTGTGAATTTGTTTTTCAGTTACTATTGTTAATGCATGCATTTTATATATAAAATCATAACTTCACACTTCTAAAAACCTTCCAAAGGATCCTATAGCTCTTTACAAACAGTAATGAATTACGTTTTTAAAGTATCAGCTTATGTGATACAACCACCAACAGGGGAACTATGCCCTGCACTTGGAGGGGTTGGGTATAGGTGGTGGCCTCAACCCACCAGAGCTTTTCCATTTATAGCTTTCATGATCCGAAGTCATAAAGTCACAAAACAATTAAAGTAGCAATAAAAGTTTAACAGAGCCATGAAACTTTTCCATCAGACATATGTCTCTGTGAACCTGTGCTGAAACTACTCCTTGCAAATGGTATTTTTTTTTCTATTAGCAGTCATATCCCCTTTCCTCAAGGAAGTTGGCCATTGCTTGATTTGCATTATGTAAGGGGCTTTAAACTAATATTTTTTTAATAAATCAAAATATACACATATAGAACATAGACTATGTCCATTCTGGGCCTCATACTTAATTGTGACACAGGGTTGGAGTAAAGCAGATCTGGTATTCAGTCTGGAAGGAGTAATTATGCAGTGAGTTGCAAAAGAGAGGAGAAAGGAAAGAATAGCAAAGAGAAGAACAAAGTTGCACTGAATTGTTTTCTAAAACACTTTCCTAAAAAGTGAAACAAACCAACCCCGTAAATCAAACATTTTTCACCCAAGTAGCTCAGCAGGCATTTACCCCTGACCCCTACTGCTCTTTCAGTTTCTATTACATGTATATGCTTGTGTGTGTGTGTGTTCATTCTAGTCTTAGTTCTCTCAATACTGGATATATAGCATAAGTATCTTCCTGTGATCTTATTATGTGCTTTATTCCTCCTTGCTTGTCTCTTTATACCTCTACGACTTCTAGTTCAAATATAACTAGGCTTCCACAAGCATGTCAGCTAGCATGAGTTATGTTTTTGAAGTTATACATTTCTTTATTTATGTACAGATTTATTTACATACTGTGACAGGGTTGGGCCAGATGGCTACAGGAGAGTAACAGAAGGCAGATATATTAGCCCCAGGTTAAGTAGGTCCCTTTTCCCTGGGTAAGGTAACAGGGAAGGTTCCAGAACAATCAGGAACCTTCTGGAAACAATTAAGACAGACAGGTTGATTAGAACACCTGCAGCCAATCAAGAAGCTGCTAGAATCAATTAAGGCAGGCTAATCAGGGCACCTGGGTTTAAAAAGGAGCTCACTTCAGTTTTTGGTGCGCGTGTGAGGAGTTGGGAGCAAGAGGCACTAGGAGCTGAAAGTGAGAACGCGGACTGTTGGAGGACTGAGGTGTACAAGCATTATCAGACACCAGAAGGACGGTCCTATGGTGAGGATAAAAAAGGTGTTGGGAGGAGGCCATGGGGAAGCAGCCCAGGGAGTTGTAGCTGTTGCACAGCTGTTCCAGGAGGCACTCTAGACAGCTGCATTCCACAGGGCCTGGGCTGGGACCTGGAGTAGAGGGTGGGCCTGGGTTCCCCCCAAACCTCCCAACTCCTGGTCCGACACAGGAGGAGTTGACCTGGACCATGGGTTCATGAAAATGGCCAAACTGAGGGCTGCCGTGAATTTCCGAGATGAGCAAGTCCACCAATAAGCGCAAGACCCACCAAGGTAGAGGAGGAACTTTGTCACAATACATATTTAAAGTATTGAACAATGTATATATCATTGTTTCCAATGATCCTATGACCATATGAAATACACAAGTGCTCCTATGCCTCTGACGTATGTACACACACACAAAAAACCATCTAGTCTGCAACCCACCACGTACATTACACACGACAAATCACTAGGAATCATTAAGATACAATAATGTCTGTAGCACATCCCTGTACAAGGGACCCCCCACAAAAAACAACCCCCAATAGGAAAACAGGGCAAAGACAATTTGCAGCCCAAAGACATTTTTCTTTTCCCTGACACGCTATACCTGCTTAGGACACATCATGCCAGGCATATTTTCAAAGGCAAGTTCAGAGAAAAGCAGAGCTCTCATTTAACCTCTCTTGTTTAAAAGCCTTTAAAGTACCTTTGACAAAAATATTAGCTAATTATTCACTTCCTGACAGAAATTATGAATAATTTGCTGCAGTCAGTACTTTTATTATGTTTTGTATTGGTTTTTTGGGAACTCTGAACTTATTGCTATGTAAATTACAAATTGTGTTTCTGAGCAAGACAGAATCAGAAAAACTTCCTTATCAAATGACAAATATTCACCATCTTCTTAGCAAGATATGCATTCAGCAGGTGGGATTTGCTCTACCACTTTAACAAGAGTCGCCCGTATTTACTGAAAGGAGAAGAGACTCCAAAGCAGGGGTAAGTAAATAGGCAGACTGCGGGCCAAATCCAGACCGCCAGATGCTTTTGAACGGACCACAAAATATTTTTATTTACTTATTATTATTATTTTCTCTGGAGTCTGGACCTTGATTATACCTTGACCAAGAAATTTGGACCTTGCCAAAAAATAACTGACGACCCCTGCTCCAAAGCCTCATTTTGCTCACTAGTCTTGATGATTCATGTGCCCACCCACACACAAGCTTCAGCCATTGCAGCTGAAAGCACATAAGCAGCTCTGTTTTGGTAGATGTTCCTACCATACTTCATTTTAATCAGATCTGGTCAGTGTCCTAATCAGTACTCACCCTTCTTCATGAAGGTTTACATTCAGTACATGATTGCTATATCCAGGCCATTTTGGGATTTCCATCCTGCCCACAAATATATATTACCCTGGTAACTGATAATTTATGGAGAGAGAATGGCTTTGGTGCTTTGCTCCACATTCTCAATATTTCCAGACAGTTTAGGACCATGATCACACAGTTTGTTGCACTTTCCACTCTCTCTCTCACACTCACCTTGCATAGCGAATGCTGTAAGCAACTCTTCATTCTGATTAGTGTCCTTGTTATCGAGTGCCATATTGCTGTCTCCATTTACATATACAAAGTAGATGTGAAAAAAGATGCTTTGTAGCAGAGGATTACTAAACTGGCATCTCCTGTTGCAGCACAGAGTCCTCTTGCAGCTCACTGAAAAGCACTCCTCAGTATGTACTCAGTGGTTTATTAGAGAAACATGCTTTCAGGCAGCAGGGGCCATAAAAAGGAGGAGCTTAACAGCAATAATCTAGGGTTTTCCCCAGATTAGGGTGTAACGCTATATAGACATTGGGAATTGGCCTGCATTATGTGCTTCAGAAGCTTTATCAATCACATTTTCTTTCCTACAAGCACAAGACAAAAGCTTTAACCCCAAACTTATCAGAAATGAGCTGGTATAGAATTATGGAAATCAAACATAGCAAATGCTCAGCTATTATGTAGCAGGGCGCCCTACAACTAGATTACACTTCAAAGATGTACTCATACTTTGCTTTCATAATATACATGTAACACAAAACACCCCTCAAGGACAGAATGATTGTAATCTCTCTCTTGTCCTCAGTCTGCTCTAACATACAGACGAGACAAGGTGGGTGAGGTAATATCTTTTATTGGACCAACATACAGAAAGCAATATATGTTTGCATTTCAGTGTGCTTGATTCTTTCCCACTAATATGTGACTAGACAAGGTATAGTTGGTTTCTACTAGGAATCACTTTGCACTGGATGAGTTGATTAAACTAGATGGAATAATCCAAAGGGATATGTTCAATGTAAAGACCATCATTCCTCCTTTAATCTCCTCCTTCAGACTCATTATCTCTTCTGGTTTATGTCCAGACACAGACATTTATGTCCTAATGGTAATCAGTCTGAGCTCCAATATTCCCCGATGCATTAAGTTTTAGAATTCTGCCCAGTATACAATACCTTGTCTCAGATTTATCTGTGATGTTCACAGTGGACAAGGTATTACATTTACACAGGGCTTGTCTGCACTGTAATGAGTTCTACAAGGGTGTGATTTCTAATGCACAATAACGTGTTGCAATTCAGGGAGGAGTTCCTCGGCCGGGGGAGAAGGCGATTTAGTAGGATCTGGGCAAGGATCTTCCCAGTGATGGAGAGGAGGGCAATACCTCTGTAGTTCCTGCACAAAGATTTGTACCCTTTCTTGAATATTGCAACAATGTTGGCGTTCTTAAAGTCAGGTGGAATTTCTTCACAGGTCCAGATTTTGTCAAGGAGTTGGCAAAGTTTATGCTGGAGCCTTGTTCCACCAACTTTAAAAACCTCAGCTGGGATGCCATCTGGGCCTGGTGCCTTGTGATTTTTTTGTCTGGGTGATGGCATGCTGACTTCCTCAGAAGATGGGGGATCAGCAAGGTGTTCCATTGTCAAGTGTTGTGCCATAGACTCTATGGTGTCTTCAGAGATCGTGGATTCGCTGTTTAGTAGGCTCTCAAAGCATTGTTTAATGGCCACATTATCCTTGAGAAGGATGGAGCCATTCTGGGAACGTAAAGGGGTTGAGTGTTTGGCCCATATATAGCTTCTCATGTCATCCTAGTCTACGAAACCCTGAATCTCAGCGGCCTTCTTTTGCCACCACTTAGTCTGGAGGTCACTTAGCCTCCTTTGACTTTGAGCAGGTGATAAGCCTCATGTTTTCATTGGTTAGAGGAATCATTTTGCCAGTCACAGAATGCAGTTCTTTTCTGTTGAATTAATGCTAGGATTTCCTTGTTGTTTTCACCAAACCAGTCTTGGTGCAGATGGGTGGAATATCTTATAGTTTCAGCACATGCACTGTGAACGGTGTTTTTAAGTTGATCCCAGTGCTCTTGAATGTCAGTGACGTCATCAGGCAAGTTAGAGGGTTTCTCAGACAGGTGTTGCTGGAACATTTCGCAGCTGGCTTGGTCCTGAAGTGCTTTGACATTGTACTGCTTTCACTTAGTCTTTGGGTGTTTGTGGTGTGGTAGAGCGAGCTGCAGGTACATGACTGACCTTACTAATCGATGGTTTGTTCAACAGTGATCTGTACCTCTCGTGGCTCATGTTATATAGACATCAGCGTAATCTTGAGCTCTGACTATAACCTAGTCAAGGAGATGTCAGTGTTTGGACGAAGGATATTTCCAGGTGGTCTTAAATTTGTTACTCTGCCTAAAGATGGTATTTGTGATGAACAGATCATGCTCCACAGATTTGGTGAGGAAGAGAATACCATTGGGGTTTACATTTCCTACTCCTTCTTTGCGTATTGTGCTGCTCCAGAGCTGGGAGTCCTGTCCGACTCTGGCATTGAAATCTCCCAGGAGGATGAGTTTGTCTGCCTTACATGTGGCTGTGAGGACCATATCAAGAGTGCTATAAAACTGCTCCTTGTCGTCTTCCTCATCAAATGTTGGGGTGTATGCACTGATGATCGTGGCATATTGGTTATTGCTGAGCTTGAGCTGAAGAGTCATGAGATGCTCGTTGATCCCCATGGGAAGCTCCAAAAGCTGAATGGCAATCTCATTTTTGATGGCAAAGCCAATCCCGTGAATGCATCTCTCTTTAGGTGGCTTTCCTTTCCAAAAGAAGGTGTAGCCACCTCCATTCTCTTTTAGTTGGCCCTCAGGCATTGTCTCACTAAGAGCTGCAATGTCAATGTTGAGTCTTGCCAATTCTCTGGCAATTATGGGCAGTTCTTCTTTCTGGGCATTCAATGTGCTGAGAGTCCATAAGGGTGCAGACATTCCAGGTGGCAAAATTCATTGTCTTATATCTTTTGTTTTAGCTACGGAGTTGAGTGATCCCACTGGATTCGGCCATCCATTGGAAGAGTGTTAGCCTATGTTTGGGGTACCTTTTCTATCCCCCTCCCCATTTGGGGTGAGCAGAGGGGATCTTAAAAAAGGACCGCTCATTCATAGCTACTGCTACCGAAAGGCACTTCTGTCTCATCCAAGCACAAGATGACCGTCACACGGCTGCCGCCTGCGTACAGATTTGTGCCAGAGATCACTGCTCCTGTCATAAGGGTTTTGTGCGGGTGAGAGGCCTTTGGCAGAGGCCTGCACATGAAATCTTTTAATGTGGGGAAACCGGTGCACAGACGGTGTGTGACCACACGAGACTTGGCAGGAGGAAAACCCTGGCCCAGTGGCAAGGAGATCCAAGACAACCAGGGGCCTCCCTCCTGCTGCAGCCCTCATCTGCCTTTTAGCTGCAGAGTATTAAAAGGTCTTCTACATGTGCCTGATCCACTGTTGGGGGTCTTGTGAAGTTTGGACGATTAGCCAGGAGCCTGGCCTCAGACCTTCTTGCCAAGGGGGATCCTACCAGGAGTACGAAAGCTCCGGACTATGCAGTTCTGAGGGTCTTAAGCCAGTGTGGCTTCAGGCCATCCTGATGCACAACTGATATGATCTTCGTGGGCACAACAGATTCAGGAGAAGTACAGAGAGCAACACCAGGAACTGTTCATGGCATTCATCAAGCTAACCAGGGCCTCTGACTCTATCAATAGTGATGCCCTATGAAAGGTGTTGTGTACGTTTGCCTGTACACAGAAATACATTTCCATCATCAGACTACTCAATGATGAGTTGACTGCCATTATTCTGTGCAATGGCTCAGAGACCGAACCATTCATCATTCGCACTGGTGTCAAGCAGGGCTGTCATTGCTCCAACACTCTGTTAGGGGGCTTATTCCTTCACCCACTTACTTCCCTGGTCCTTCTCGCATGAGCAGAGAGCAACAATACCCGAAGTCCAAAGGTGCAAACAATTCCATGTTTATTGGGGTGAACTTCCAGCAAGCATGATTCCAGTTTCCTTCCTTAGTGTCCCTCTTCCCAGCTCTGACACCACAGAGGCTTACCTGTATCCCTGTTCCCATTTCTCCCTTTAGCAAAACATGATTCCAATTTCCCCACCCCCATTCCCTGTTCCCATTTCCCCCAAACCCCCACCCACTTCCTGATTGACTGCAGACTATATAGTAAAACTTGAGTTCTGCTTAGCTATACCTTAACCAATCATTTTCCTGAAATTTAACTAACCAATCCTAACATATTGTAACATGATTATGTAACCAATTATATCGCACCACCTTAATTAGTTTACACCCAGCAAAATTAATTATACAGCAGACCGAAACAATCACAGAACCAGACAGAGATTATACAGACAAACAATAGCAAAGTGACAGGTTTCAGAGTAACAGCCGTGTTAGTCTGTATTCGTAAAAAGAAAAGGAGTACTTGTGGCACCTTAGAGACTAACCAGTTTATTAGCAAAGTGGGAACTATAATGACAAAACAATACAGAAGTGAGGATTTCACATCCCAGCTATTGATAAGTGAGTTCTTGCAAGACAAGATGCTATCAAACCAAGTTTCCTTTTACATTTTCTAGGCACTTCCCTTTCTCTGGAGGCAATAGGCACTATCAGGACAGGATTGTATTCCTAACAGCCCAATAGCACCTTATTTCAATGGGACTAGTTTGGAATGTGAGGTGGTGACCGGTCGCTTCCCAGCTTATGGCCGCCTCTGTTGCTTAGCTAAAGATCTTAGCCTAAGCACAGGGCCTCAGACCGTCACAGTAAGAGAAGGACCTTACACTGGCAGACAGTGATTTTGATTCTTTCTTTTATACCTCTAACTAGCCAAGTGATAAGAATACACCTAAATTCTTCGAGTATAGGCCTTTACAGACAAGCCTGAATATCTATATCCTAACACACTCTTCTCCATTTACCTTGCTGTGATCCCAATTCTCATCCATGACTGCCTTTCTGATGGAATCGGCATTGAGCATCATATAGACCGTCAACTCCTCAATCTCCGACGTTTCCAAACAAAAATCTAAGATCACGAGAATTGGAATCACTGACCTTCAGCATGCAGATGACTGCGTCATTCTCTCTTTCACACACACACGCACACACACAGGGCAACCTAAATCTTTTTGCAGATGCCTATCGCAGCCTGGGTCTCTCTCTCAACATCGGGAAAACCAAGGTACTCTACCAGCCCTCACCTGCACAAACTACTCTTTGTACTCCACAAATTACCATCAGCAGGACCATTTTCCATACCTTGGCAGCCACTTCTCCCAAACAGCCAGCATTGACACAGAGATTGAATACAGGATCCACTGTGCCAGCACATCCTTTGGAAGACTACTTAGCTGAATCTTCAACGACAGAGATCTGCAAACAGGCACGAAGATCCTGGCTTACAAGGCAGTGGTTATCCTCACCCTTCTCTATGGGTGAGAGACCTGGGGAACCTACAGATGACATCTCAAGTGGCTGGAGTGGTTCCAGCAGCGCTGCCTCAGGAGGATTCTCAGGATCAGCAGGGAAGACCGACGCACTAACATCAGCGTTCTCTCTGCAGCCAACATGAGCAGTATAGAGGCACAGGTCATGAAACACCAACTCTGCTGGACTGGCCACTATGTACAGTGGTGCCACACCATACACCAAGCCACAGCTCACTTTGAAGAGAACAGATGTACTCATGGGACAGAGAAGCTACAAAGGAGCTATCCCACCTGTCACTTCTGTGGGAAAATCTGCAGGGCACATGTTGGGCTCCTCAGCCACTTAAAAACCTGCCAATGAACCTCCATGGCAGACATCATCCTTGCATCGAGGGATAGCTGAAGAAGAACGTGTTGCACATTAATTTGCCCTGTAGACCCAGCTGGTGCACACTAAAGATTCCTTAGTGTGCTCTAAGATAGTTTATAGCATTAACATGTAGTTAGTATGCATCAGCTGTGTCTACACAGACTAATTCAAGTGCAACACATTAGCATGCTTTAGACAACACATCCTTGTGAAACTCTTTACCCCAATATGTAGACACGCCCATAGTGTTAAATGTCCAGTGTTTAAATCAGTATTTATACAATGATACTAGGATCTAAGCTACTGTTAATGTATTGGGCCCAATATACTTTAGAACTGTTATTTTTACAGGAACAAAAGTAATACTGACTTGAAGATGGTCTCAGAAGAACCATCTCAACTAGCATACGGAAGCTCTTTTGAGGAGGTCTAGAAAAAGCTGAAAGCATATTGCAAAGATTGGCTTGTACTTTTTACTACACTGAATAGGTCAGATTCTGCTCCCCGTACACTGATATAAATCTGGAATAATTTCATTAAGGTCAATTCAGTTACTCAGGATTTACACAAGTATAACAGATTAGAATATAAGAAAAGGAGTACTTGTGGCACCTTAGAGACTACCCAATTTATTTGAGCATAAGCTTTCGCGAGCTACAGCTCACTTCATCGGATGCATACTGTGGAAAGTACAGAAGATCTTTTTATACACACAAACCATGAAAAAATGGGTGTTTCCCACTACAAAAGGTTTTCTCTCCCCCAACCCCACTCTCCTGCTGGTAATAGCTTATCTAAAGTGATCACTCTCCTTACAATGTGTATGATAATCAAGGTGGGCCATTTCCAGCACAAATCCAGGGTTTAACAAGAACGTCCAGTGGGGGAGGGGGGTAGGAAAAAACAAGGGGAAATAGCTTACCTTGCATAACGACTTAGCCACTCCCAGTCTCTAGTCAAGCCTAAGTTAATTGTATCCAATTTGCAAATGAATTCCAATTCAACAGTCTCTTGCTGGAGTCTGGATTTGAAGTTTTTTTGCTTTAAGATAGCGACCCTCATGTCTGTAATCGCGTGACCAGAGAGATTGAAGTGTTCTCCGACTGGTTTATGAATATTATAATTCTTGACATCTGATTTGTGTCCATTTATTCTTTTACGTAGAGACTGTCCAGTTTGACCAATGTACATGGCGGAGGGGCATTGCTGGCACATGATGGCATATATCACATTGGTGGATGTGCTGGTGAACGAGCCTCTGATAGTGTGGCTGATGTTATTAGGCCCTGTGATGGTGTCCCCTGAATAGATATTTGGGCACAGTTGGCAACGGGCTTTGTTGCAAGGATAGGTTCCTGGGTTAGTGGTTCTGTTGTGTGGTATGTGGTTGCTGGTGAGTATTTGCTTCAGGTTGGGGGGGCTGTCTGTAGGCAAGGACTGGCCTGTCTCCCAAGATTTGTGAGAGTGTTGGGTCACCCTTCAGGATAGGTTGCAGATCCTTAATAATGCGTTGGAGGGGTTTTAGTTGGGGGCTGAAGGTGACGGCTAGTGGCGTTCTGTTATTTTCTTTGTTAGGCCTGTCCTGTAGTAGGTGACTTCTGGGAATTCTTCTGGCTCTATCAATCTGTTTCTTCACTTCCGCAGGTGGGTATTGTAGTTGTAAGAATGTTTGATAGAGATCTTGTAGGTGTTTGTCTCTGTCTGAGGAGTTGGAGCAAATGCGGTTGTATCGCAGAGCTTGGCAGTAGACAATGGATCGTGTGGTGTGGTCAGGGTGAAAGCTGGAGGCATGTAGGTAGGAATAGTGGTCAGTAGGTTTCCGGTATAGGGTGGCACAGACACACCCCTGGAACCCCGACCTGGGATATTCTGTCTACTATCCAAGATCCATAAATCTGGAAATCCTGGGCACCCCATCATCTCAGGCATTGGCACCCTGACAGCAGGATTGTCTGGCTATGTAGACTCCCTCCTCAGGTCCTACTCTACCAGCACTCCCAGCTACCTTTGAGACACCACTGACTTCCTGAGGAAACTACAATCCATCAGTGATCTTCCTGATAACACCATCCTGGCCACTATGGATGTGGAAGCCCTCTACACCAACATTCCACACCAAGATGGACTACAAGCCATCAAGAACACTATCCCCGATAATGTCATGGCTAACCTGGTGACTGAACTTTGTGACTTTGTCCTTACCCATAACTACTTTACATTTGGGGACAATGTATACCTTCAAATCAGCAGCACTGCTATGGGTACCCGCATGGTCCCACAGTATGCCAACATTTTTATGGCTGACTTAGAACAACGCTTCCTCAGCTCTTGTCCCCTAACGCCCCTACTCTACTTGCGCTATATTGATGACATCTTCATCATCTGGACCCATGGAAAAGATGCCCTTGAGGAATTCCACCATGATTTCAACAATTTCCATCCCACCATCAACCTCAGCCTGGTCCAGTCCACACAAGAGATCCTCTTCCTGGACACTACAGTGCTAATAAACGATGGTCACATAACCACCACCCTATACCGGAAACCTACTGACCGCTATTCCTACCTACATGCCTCCAGCTTTCACCCTGACCACACCACACGATCCATTGTCTACAGCCAAGCTCTGCGATACAACCGCATTTGCTCCAACTCCTCAGACAGAGACAAACACCTACAAGATCTCTATCAAGCATTCTTACAACCACAATACCCACCTGCGGAAGTGAAGAAACAGATTGATAGAGCCAGAAGAATTCCCAGAAGTCACCTACTACAGGACAGGCCTAACAAAGAAAATAACAGAACGCCACTAGCCGTCACCTTCAGCCCCTAACTAAAACTCCTCCAACGCATTATTAAGGATCTACAACCTATCCTGAAGGATGACCTAACACTCTCACAAATCTTGGGAGACAGGCCAGTCCTTGCCTACAGACAGCCCCCCAACCTGAAGCAAATACTCACCAGCAACCACATACCACACTAACCAGCACAGAACCACTAACCCAGGAACCTATCCTTGCAACAAAGCCCGTTGCCAACTGTGCCCACATATCTATTCAGGGGATACCATCACAGGGCCTAATAACATCAGCCACACTATCAGAGGCTCGTTCACCAGCACATCCACCAATGTGATATATGCCATCATGTGCCAGCAATGCCCCTCTGCTATGTACATTGGTCAAACTAGACAGTCTCTACGTAAAAGAATAAATGGACACAAATCAGATGTTAAGAATTACAACATTCATAAACCAGTCGGAGAACACTTCAATCTCTCTGGTCACGCAATCACAGACATGAGGGTCGCTATCTTAAAGCAAAAAAACTTCAAATCCAGACTCCAGCAAGAGACTGTTGAATTGGAATTCATTTGCAAATTGGATACAATTAACTTAGGCTTGACTAGAGACTGGGAGTGGCTAAGTCGTTATGCAAGGTAAGCTATTTCCCCTTGTTTTTTCCTACTCCCCCCCCCCGGGACGTTCTTGTTAAACCCTGGATTTTTGCTGGAAATGGTCCACCTTGATTATCATACACATTGTAAGGAGAGTGATCACTTTAGATAAGCTATTACCAGCAGGAGAGCGGGGTGGGGGGAGAAAAAACCTTTTGTAGTGGTAAACACCCATTTTTTCATGGTTTGTGTGTATAAAAAGATCTTCTGTGCTTTCCACAGTATGCATCCGATGAAGTGAGCTGTAGCTCGCGAAAGCTTATGCTCAAATAAATTGGGTAGTCTCTAAGGTGCCACAAGTACTCCTTTTCTTTTTGCGAATACAGACTAACACGGCTGTTACTCTGAAACCTGAGATTAGAATATAACTTTTGGCTTTATTAATGGCTGCACCTTTCCTGCTTTATTCTTTTCAGAACCCTATCTAAAATGTGCATTTGTCTCTTTGATGTAACTAACACTCATTACTAGTTCCTTCTTGTGTTTGTGTTATTGTGGAATTGTATGCAACTCCTCTGGGAGACTGACTAATGCAATCTCTGGGAAGGATTAGGAACTTCAAAGCACCAAAAAGACAATACATATGAAGTGGATTGACTAGGAAATACTTGGGATAAGGAGAACACAAATGATCCACCTCAGAGTCTATCGTTTTAAAGCTGGCCTTGAGAAAAACCCATTCTCTATTAATTACCAGCTTCTGGAAACTCCAGATCAAAGATCCCTGAACTATATAAAGGATGGACTCAACTCTTCATGAGTGTGCTAGTTCTGAGATGAGGCTGTAATGCAGTGGTCTCCAACCATTTTACGCCCAAGATCATTTTTTGAATTTAAGGGCAACCCAGGATCTACCCCGCCTTTCCCCAAAGCCCCGCCCTGCTCATTCCATCCCCCCACCTCCATCTGTAGGGGTTGGTATGTCTCTCAGAATCCACTGCCTGTTATTCTGAGCCAGTCTCTGCATCAAGAAAATGATAAAGTAAATAAATACAATTTGCAACTCTCCTTGAAAGTGTCCAGAGTTCAACAGGTGCGCCAGTCATTAATGACAGGATTACTTATTGTGTGTAATGGTTTTCTTTTTAATTCCTGTAGCGTGCCTAGTGACCACTGTAGGGACAAATCCTAACAATAAAAATATACAAAAACATCCAGACTACATGGAACTCTAAATCCTAAAATGGAGTAGCTCTTCTTAATGACAATAATTCATCTTACTTGGATGGAGTTTCACTGTATTTATTAAGGAATGCATTATTTTGAAAACTACAAGAGTATTTCTACAGTAACTCCAAAAATCTCTCTCCTGATCAGATTACATTTTTCCTTCAAGAAGGGATATTTTTCTTTGAATTTCCTTTTTTTAAGATTTCAGTAAAAATACTACCCACTCTATTGCCTCGATTACAATCAGTTAATAGAACAATTAACTTTCTGAGGGGTTTTTGTTTTGTTTTAAAAGCCTTGCATCTTACTCTGAAGGCTACGAATTCAGTCTCTGATGGACTGCTCAAAGGGCCTTGTGTGTGAGAACACTTTGATACTGAAAAACTGCACTTTCAGACACTGAAAACAAAAAGTACCTCAGCAAAGACTGTAAAGTTGTTTTCAATCTAAGTGAACTGTGTGGCCTCAATTTTTTCTGGACTCAGAGGCAAGAACACACCCTATTGATATACAGCAGTGTGCTTTAAGGCGATAGTAAAGCTTTCACTTTACTTGTTTTTTAAATTTGCTTATCAGAAAACTAGGGCAATAAAACAGTCTAGTCAATATTTAAACATCTGACACATTTAGACAGAATTCTGAACTGAACCGTTGAGTCAGAGAACAAAATTCTGTTTAGATTGTGGGACATCATCTCAAGCCAAATTCAGATGATAATTCCCTTTTATTACTATACTCCCTAGGAGAAAACCCACAGACTAATGACAAAATCTTCTTAGTGCAGGCATGTACAAGGAAAATTTGTTTCACAGTGAATATTATATTATGTCCAAACACAATATTAACCCCTACTAAAAGCTACTTTCTTCCAGTTGCTGTACGAGAAGTCATTTGATTTCCCTATTTTCCTGGGGAAAATATGTACCTTGTGCCCCTACCAATTCATCAAAATACTCAAAGATTCTCCCACCCCCACATTCAATCCTTTTGGCAGCCTACTATGCCATTTCATTTTAACAAATTCAAATTCAAACTCTTCAAGAATGCTCTATGACTGGGCCATTTTCTCCCTGAAAAATTGCCAGCTTTACTATCAGGATTGATGGGAACTAGGGCTGTCGATTAATTGCACTTAACTCACGTGATTAACGCAAAAAGTTAATCGCGATAAAAAAATTAATCGCACTGTTAAACAATAGAATACCAATTGAAATTTATTAAATATTTTTGGATGTTTTTCTACATTTTCAAATATATTGATTTCTATTACAACACAGAATACAAAGTGTACAGTGCTCACTTTATATCATTTTTTATTACAAATATTTGCACTGTAAAATAAAATACTATTTTTCAATTCACTTCATGCAAGTACTGTAGCACAATCTCTTTATTGTGAAAGTGTAACTTACAAATGTAGATTTTTTTTTTTTACATAACTGCACTCAAAAACAAAACAATGCAAAACTTTGGAGTCAACAAGTCCACTCAGTCCTAATTCTTGTTCAGCCAATCACTAAGACAAACAAGTTTGCTTACATTTATGGAAGATAATGCTGCCTGCTTCTTATTTACAATGTCACCTAAAAGCGAGAACAGGCATTCGCATGACACTTTTATAGCAGGCGTTGCAAGGTATTTACTTGCCAGATATGCTAAATGTTCATGTGCCCCTTCATGCTTTGCCACCATTCCAGAGGATATGCTTCCATGCTGATGATGCTCGTTTAAAAAAAAAAAAAGAAAAAGCATTCATTCAATTTGTGACTGAACTCCTTGGGGGGAAATTGTATGTCTCCTGCTCTGTTTTACCTGCATTCTGCCATATATTTCATTTTATAGCATTCTTGGATGATGACCCAGCAGATGTTCGTTTTAAGAACACTTTCACAGCAGATTTGACAAAACGCAAAGAAGGCACCAATGTGAGATTTCTAAAAATAGCTACAGCACTTGACTCAAGGTTTAAGAATCTAAAGTGTTGCCCAAAATCTGAGAGGGACGAGGTGTGGAGCATGCTTTCAGAAATCTTAAAAGAGCAACACTCCAATGCGGGAACTACAGTACCTGAACCACCAAAAAAGAAAATCAACCTTCTGCTGGGGCATCTGACTCAGATGATGAAAATGAATATGCGTCGGTCCACTCAGCTTTGGATTGTTATCGAGCAGAACCCATCATCAGCACAGATGCACGTCCTCTGGAATGGTGGTTGAAGCTTGAAGGGACATATGAATCTTTAGCACATCTGGCATGTAAATATCTTGCGACGCCAGCTACAACACTGCCATGCGAATGTCTTTTTTCACTTTCAGGTGACATGGTAAACAAGAAGAGGGCAGCATTATCTCCTGGAAATTGTAACCAAACTTGTCTGAGTGATTGGCTGAAGTAGGACTGAGTGGCTCTGTAGGCTCTAAAGCAGGGGTGGGCAAACTTTTTGGCCCGAGGGCCACATCTGGGTATGGAAATTGTATGGCGGGCCATGAATGCTCACAAAATCGGGGTTAGAGTGCACGAGGGGGCGAGGGCTCTGGCTGGGGCTGGGGATGAGAGGTTTGGGGTGTAAGAGGGTGCTCCAGACTGGGACTGAGGGGTTTGGAGTGTGGGAGGGGGCTGGGGTAGGAGATCGGGGCATGGGAGGAGCTCAGGGGTGCAGGCTCCAGGCGGCACTTACCTCAAGCAGCTCCCGGAAGCAGACACTTGTCTCCCCTCCGGCTCCTAGGTGGAGCCGCAGCCAGGCAGCTCTGCATGTGGACCCGTCCGCAGGTGCCGCCCATGCAGCTCCCACTGGCCGCAGTTCCTGGCCAATGGGAGCTGCAGGGGCGACACTTGGGGCGGGGGCAGCGTGCAGAACCCCCTGGCTGCTCCTATGGGTAGGAGCAGTAGGGGGACGTGACGCTGCTTCCGGGAGCTGTGCAGAGCCGTGGCATGTGTGCATGGAGCAGCCCCCGACCCCGCTCCCTGGCTGGAGCACGGGAGCGGGGCAAGCCCCAGACCCCACTCCCCAGAGGGAGCTCGAGGGCCAGATTAAATCGGCTGGTGGACCGGATGTGGCCCGCGGGCCATAGTTTGCCCACCCTTGCTCTAATGTTTTAGATTGTTTTGTTTTTGAATGCAGTTATTTTTTGTACATAATTCTACATTTGTAAGTTCAACTTTCATGATAAAGAGATTGCACTACAGTACTTGTATTAGGTGAATTGAAGAATACTATTTCTTTTGTTTTTTACAGTGAAAACATTTGTAATCAAAATAAATATAAAGTGAGCACTGTACACTTTGTATTCTGTGTTGTAATTGAAATCAATGTATTTGAAAATGTAGAAAATATCCAAAATATTTAAATAAATGGTATTCTATAATTGTTTACTCGCACGATTAATCACAATTAATTTTACAGCCCTAATGAGAACATAACCAATTGATAGTCACTGAATTTGTCTGCCTTTCCAGCATGTGAAATGATCAATGCTGATCGGATTCTTACTGCAGTTAAAAGATATTTGCCATTTGCAGGGAATCTTTTATGACAAAGAATCCCAAAGCACTTCACATGTGAGTCCAGTCCTGCAAGATACTAAGCACCCTTACTTCTGAACAACAAATAGGAAAAGAGGTTGTTCAGTATCTGATATCATCAGGCCCTACACAAACAAAGCAGCAGTGAAATGCAGCCACCTCTGAGGTGGAGGGTGGCAATGAACTGGCATTCAATAAACTACTACACAACATGCCAAGAATGGACATTTTTGCAGAAGGCATTGGGGCACACCCTTACTCTTACAAAAATGGCCACAGGATCATTAAGGTTCACATAGAGTAGATAGCAACTTTGTTTTCATTTGAAAGACTTTAACCCCTGGAACTCCCTGGTAGCCAGTTTTTCTATTTCAGAGGTGTAAAGCTCCAGGACAACGCTGTGATTTACACCTGTGGGTCTAGGGAGCCTATGCCTACCTACAGTGCTTAGACACTGTTACCCTGCAGAAGAAATATCAGTTTTTTCAACTCTAGCTGAGATGGGGGGGAAATGAAACACAGCAGTATAACTTTACCCAAAGCATGAACTATCATTCTATGGCTTCAGCATTTTGGAATCTCATTAAGAATATTTCAGGTTAATACCTTCATCAACTGACTGCTGAGGATTTGTGACTTAAAAGGTTCAGTAAAACCTCAGTTTCTCTCTCTATAATAAGCTCAAGTTATGGGGTAGTAGCCACTGTCAACAGTGAATTTAATTTTTATGTTCCAACTACTTTGCTGCTTACTTGAAAGCCTATTAAGTCTAAATGTATAAAGTGCTTCCATTTCAGTTTATCTAGTAATTTATTTGTAAAAGATGGTATTATGATATCAAACCTTGACTTTTAAATGTTCTCAATTAAGGTTAAATTGTTAAAGCTAAGAATGCACTCAACTGAAGTTAGTTTTCAGGTGCAAGCCTCTAGGTAGATTAGAGACAATTTAACTTAGTAGAGGACACTTTGAACGATAGAACCAAACTTTATTTAAGGGAAAAATGATTAGTTAAGCAAAACAGGCATACAATTAACCATTTACACTGATGCAACAATTATACTCACATTCAAAGATGGAATGGTACATCATTGGGTGATCAGACCATTGACAATAGAATGAAGTATAGCCTTATAATCCTGTAACCTAACGGTACCTTTTCGTGTTAATTTGCGCTCTCCACAATTTAGCAAGGCTACTCCCGTTATATTTCATTTTAATACTAATTAACACTAAACCTAACTATCATAATACCTATATTTAGTGCACTACCAAATTCACAGTCCATTTTGGTCAATTTCACAGTCTTAGGATTTTTAAAATAATAAATGTCATGATTTCAGCTATTAAAATCTGAAATTTCATGGTGTTGTAATTGTAAGGGTCTTGACCCACAAAGGAGTTGTGTGGGTGGGTGAGGTGTTGCCAGGTTATTGTAGGGGGGTTGTGGTACTGCTACCTTTACTTCTGTGCTGCTGCTGGCGGCGGCGCTGCCTTCAGTGCTGGGTGCCCAACCAACAGCCGCCGCTCTCAGGCCTCCCAACTCTGAAGGCAGTGCAGAAGTAAGGGCAGCAATATCGTGACACCCCCCTAAAATAACCTTGTGACCCCCCCTGCAACTCCCTTTTGGGTCGGGACCCCCGTTTGAGATACACTGGTCTTCCCCCGTGAAATCTGTATAGTATAGGGTAAAAGCACATAAAAGACCAGATTTCACGGGGGGAGACCAGATTTCATGGTCCTTGATGTGTTTTTCATGGTTGTGAACTTGGGAAGGCCCTAACTATACTCTAATTTCCACCACCTTTTCATTGGCTCTTTACATTACACATAATTTAAATTAACATCTGCACCAATATCCTTCCATGCTATCAGTACAGATAGCATTTTAATAAAATATTCAAAATTCTCTAAACACTCGTTAAAAACTCTGCTAGAACCAGTTATAATCAGAAACACAGCCACAACGTAAGCCTGGGTCATTTCCTCGCTAAATTAAATTTTCCTATCTTACTGTCTCCAACTTATCGCTAACTTTTACTTAAACTAACAAACTCAGTTTCCCATACTCCTCTATATAGTACATAGCCTAACTTAACCAAAACCTAATTTCTACTTATTTCTCAACCTAACACATCCTATAGGATACAAATGTTTTATGTAATAAAAGTTCTCTAAAAATGTTTTCCCTGACAGTGAACATGACAATATATTTATACAGTGAACATTAAAGTGTACATTAATTTGAAAAGGACACCACACCAAGATGATTAAGGCTAAAAATTAGCTTTGGTAAGAACAAGGTTTTACCAAACTAAAGCAGAAATATTGTAACTATACTTTTGTTTCAAATTTCAATGGAAACAGTGATTTGGATTTAAATGTTGCCTTATAGTGATTGCAATCCAAAATATCTCAGGTCAGAGCTATTACACAAGAATCAAAGTCAAACTGCCTACATACAAAAGTAAAACTGACTAATCTGTTTTCATTAGCCAATCTGAGAGAAATGCTCAGAGCAATACCAAGCATTAGTGTTTTTGGGCTTTTTAATAAAATTAGGTTTCCCTAATCTTAAGATGTTAATGATCACAGGTAAAGATTTTTTTAAATATGAGTTTTAATTTGACAGCATCTCTTTAGTTATATTGGCTGATCCAATTGCTTTATAACAATAACAGTTCACTATTTTTTTTAAACAAGTAAAACTTCTTTATTAAGAAGAAAAGGTGGGTTTTAGGTTGTTCTTATCTCATCTCTTCACATTTGTGTTTACATAGTGTGACAGGGTCGGGCCAGATGACTATAGGAGAGTAATAGAAGGCAGATATATTAGCCCCAGGTTAAGTAGGTCCCTTTTCCCCGGGTAAGGTAACAGGGAAGGTTCCAGAACAATCAGGAACCTTCTGGAAACAATTAAGACAGACAGGTTGATTAGAACACCTGCAGCCAATCAAGAAGCTGCTAGAATCAATTAAGGCAGGCTAATCAGGGCACCTGGGTTTAAAAAGGAGCTCTCTTCAGTTTTTGGTGCGCGTGTGAGGAGCTGGGAGCAAGAGGCACTAGGAGCTGAGAGTGAGAACATGTACTGTTGGAGGACTGAGGATGACAAGCATTATCAGACACCAGGAGGAAGGTCCTATGGTGAGGATAAAGAAGGTGTTGGGAGGAGGCCATGGGGAAGCAGCTCAGGGAGTTGTAGCTGTTGCACAGCTGTTCCAGGAGGCACTCTAGACAGCTGCATTCCACAGGGCCTGGGCTGGGACCTGGAGTAGAGGGTGGGCCTGGGTTCCCCCCAAACCTCCCAACTCCTGGTCCGACACAGGAGGAGTTGACCTGGACCATGGGTTCATGAAAATGGCCAAACTGAGGGCTGCCGTGAATTTCCGAGATGAGCAAGTCCACCAATAAGCGCAAGACCCACCAAGGTAGAGGAGGAACTTTGTCACAATAGCCATATATTTTAAAACAAAAATGATCAGAAAACAAGTTATAACTGGGACAAATTATGCATGACACTGAGCAATACCTGGTATATTCCAGGTTTCCAGTCATCATACTTAGGGAACCACATGCACTAACACTGTTTCTGCTCCCAATTTCTCCATGAAGCCCAAAGGACTTCAACTGCAATAAAACAGGACTATACCTATGACCCACAGAGCATTACAGCAAGACCCTTTACTGCTTGCGCACAGACTCTAGCTGCTTGGAACAGTAAATTAGAAACATTTCCCTGTGAACAGAGCTTTTTGCTTTGCCTGTGTTCACAATGCTTTGAATCTTTCAGTAATAGAGTACTTTTTAGTCACTTTAATGACTTCATTTCACATGATGCAAAGATCTCCATGATGACCAGAAATACTCACTCATATAACGGAAGGTCTCCTCAGCAAGGACAGGAGAGATGGTTTGGGGGACATGGCTATAGCAGGATGGGTCCTGGAGCCAGTCTTGGTTGTCATACGGATACAGAGTATCCGCTCGTAGCTTATACTGTGGTAGCTGTTCTTCCAGCATGTTCACCAATTCTACTTCAGGACAGTCCTCACTGGAGCAGCCATCTGAAGATGAACATGTGCCATGAAACCAAAGCACGCACATTACTATTAAATCTGCTATTTTAAAAACCCACGGGTTTGAAAAGAATTGTTCTACATAAGAGGGATTACACAAGGATATTTCACTTTGACCAGCAAATGAATTTGCACTAGTAGTATGATTTTTTTAATATTAGTATTTGCAAAATCCTTATTCTCCTTAATTGATCCCTTTACTTCTAGTGAATCTAGCAGACTTGCTCATTCTCATAGGCTTCCTGGCTCTGACACATTTAAGTGTTATTATTTGTTTTTAAGTCTCGCTATTAGCTCTCAAAGTCCATCACAGCTCTCCTAACTTCCATGTTACATTTTACGTGCTTTAGGCTGTACTACCTTCTGTAGGCTTTATTCTGCTTGCATTTCACTTTTCTGAAGGAAATCTGTTTGTCTTGAATATCCTCTTGCACCTTTCAGTTCAACCACACTTTTTTCTTGCCTTTTGGTTTCTCTCTCAGTTTAGTGACGCACATCCCTTCTGTGACACCCTAACGGTAGAATACATTTCATCTATTCAAAAACTTAGCTTTTTTTTTTTTAAACCATGAAAAATGTTATGGATTGGAGTGAACACATGGAGTGACTCCTCCTCACCCCCCAAAATGGAGGGCAGTTTCTAATTCTATCTTTGTATTCTACCAATAGCAAAATGAAAGGAAAGCACCTAGTAGTATATTACATTTAGATACGATCATTTAAAGGACTAGTACACCTAGTTCAGAGTGCCAGATGTATTTCAGCCTGAGTGCCAAATGTATTTCAAAAGGGACACAATCAACACATAGGGACAGATTGTCTGTCTTGTTCTGGTCCCTTTGCACTGTTCAAGAGAGGGGAAATGCCAGAAGCCTGCTGAGGATTCTCCCTGCCCAGGAGAGCAGGTGTCAGCTTAATTGGGTCTGACCTCTGGGCAGGGAGAATCCTCAGCAGGCTTCTGGCATTTCCCCTCTCTGTCTATATCTAACTGGTGTAAGGTCCTTTGGGGACCATACCCACTAATGCAGGGAATCAAGGAGCTGTAACTGGTTGCTGTTTTTTAGTTTTTCTTTTTCAACTCTCCTGGGTTGTCCTGTGTGGGGGAGGGCAGCCATCTTTTGCCAGGCACTAGCTTGGACTGAGGCACAGGCAACCAAGTTCCTATCCTGCTCCTCCTAGGGTTCTCACAGCCCAGCAGGGAAGCAGGCAATGGAGCAGCTTTTGCTACACTCTCTTCCCATCCCTCCAAGCAGCAGGTGGCCAGCAGCAGCAGGCAAGAGACAACAGCAGCTCAGAGTACTCCCAGGTCTTAACAGGACTTCTCCTGGAGTTACAGTGGAGGCACTGGGAGGCAGTGTTCCTGAACTCCCGCCTCCATGGTGGCAGGCCTGATTCAAACGTGTCAGTTTATAAGTCACAGGGCATACATAACTGAGGGTACACATTTTCAATTCATAATCAAATACAAGTTTTCTTCTCAGGGACAGTCTGCCTTAAGGGCCACATATTGGACACCACTCCACAGGCTGCCCACTGAAGGGCTGTATTTATACCCCACCGTGCATTCTTTATAACCCTCAAAGTTATATCAATGAACTCTGGCATTTTTGAGGCACTACCTCCTTTGGGTTACAAATATGAAAAAAAGGCACAGAATTCAGGGGAGTCTGAATAAGTTACAGCAAAGAGATCCAAGAGGAAGGAAGGAACTTGGCCGCAATTCTCCACTCACCATGAATGGGAAGGGAGAGGCAGCAGTGGCCTGGATTATGGTCAGGCTTTTTACCTGAAAATATAAAGTATTTTTACAGCTTCAACTATCACATTTGAAGCCACATCTTTCTTTTTCGGTCAATTCCCACCACTCCTTTAAAAATCACTTGGGGTCTCCAACACTCATTCATTCCATCCCTGATAAGAACAAACATTTATCTACTGGAGAAAAGTTTTATGTAGTGAGAAAAATATAATAATGGATGGTTTGGAGGGGTGGAGAATGAATTAATTTAGTTTATGAAGGATCTACTATTCTTGTTCATGTGCACCACTGGATAAGCGCTGCACACAATTTGAAGCTGAGATCAGGGTCTTCAGGCTAGCTGCACTGAAAATACTCCATGAATTTGTGGTTCAGACTAGAGCTGCCCTTCCAACTTACCAGTGATGCTCTCCGGATCGCCGTGGTCGATATTCATGAGGGTTTCTTCACTCTTCAGTTATTTAGGAATGGCATTCTGTGTTCAGGTTGTGCACGGTCCCTTTCTTGCTTTGGTTGAAGGATGACTTTGGTTTGAAGTGAGAGCCATCAAGCTACCTAGGCATTAATTACTCTGGTTTTCTTAACTCACTTCTACAGGCTGGGTTATATTCTTGGTCTCCTATTGCCTCGTCTGACACTTGATACTTCATCTGAGGTACAGATCACTAAAATTTTTATATGATATACTGTGCAAGCTTCATGTGATGGTTTCTCTTAGATCAGCCATCATCTAGAAATCAAAGACATGGAATATGTTGGATTGTAATTTATATATTACATGCAAAGAGCAGCATGAAATGAAACAAAAACAAACCAAAATTCTCTACAAAGATAGTAAATCTCAGTTTTAGTAACTCACAATTCTCATCTATTGTTGTCTACTCATTCCCCTTCCACCAATACAATATTTAATGCATGACAGGGTTGTTCACTGCTGTAGGACAGTCTCCTTTGCCCTAAAACATGGCTGCTTCAGCTAAGTAGATTTCCTGCAGCCTCATAGACAAAGGGGTTTAAATTATTTTTCAAGTACAGTAATGGTTTCTAACGGGCAGGACTAAGTCATCTCGTTAGAGAAATCAAAACAACACTCTAACAAACACAAAGCTGTATGACTCTGCTCTCTAGTAAAATTATTTTAAAGGGAATAAAATCAAGTGTGTGCCTAACAGGAAAATCACATAATGGTTCACCATAAAAATCTCACACAACTGGTTGTGCCTGCTCAGCAGCCCAGGACTAAAATAGAAGTGATGTTAGTTTAAGATTGAGGTGAAATGCTAGAACAGTTTAAGGAAGCCAAGCTTTTGCTGTCCTCTAGCCAGGACTGCTAGTTTAACATGCAAAATTACAAAAATAGTGATAGATGATAGAGTCTAACTCAAAAAGCGGGAGATAAAAAGGTCTCTGCATCCAAGATCTTTTGCTAACTTCAGCAATCTGAAATTTTATTGGAGTTGTAGATAAACTTAGATAGATTTATTTGTTAGTCTCTAAGGTGCCACAAGTACTCCTTTTCTTTTTGCGAATACAGACTAACACAGCTGCTACTCTGAAACCTAAAAAGCAAAGTCTCCCATTTTCTACCACCGATTTGACTTGCTGTCAACAGTATCATCTCCTTGGGCAGGATCAGAACAGACAATGCAGAAACTTCCTAAAGGGAGTATGCCATTTCCTCCATCTATAGAATTTGGCTGCGGACCAAGAAAGGACCTTCATCCATTAAGGTTGATTCAGACTTGTCAGCTTATGCTCTAATAAATTTGTTAATCTCTAAGATGCCACAAGTACTCCTCTTTTTTTTGCTGATACATGCCTTGTGATCTCTCCTGTTTTTAGGAAAAGAGACACAGGTATTAGCTACTTTAAAATATAATAATAATAATAAATAATATAATCCCAGTTATTATCCATTACTGCAGATATTTACTTAATAAAATCATCATCAGTTAATTTTCTAGGTAGATTTCAGAAGTGCCTATCACTTTTCAGTATTTCCATAGCTGGGATTAGTGCTGGTGTCTTATTTCATGGAGGCTGTCATTTAAATAGGTTGCAGAAGGAAGCCTAGTATCATATATAAAACACGATTTATAGAACATTCTGCAATACCAGGGGATGGACTAGACCAGTGGTTCTCAAACTGTGGGTCCGGACCCCAAAGTGCGTTGTGACCCCATTTTAATGGGGTCTCCAGGGCTGACTTAGACTTGCTGGGGCCCAGGGCCAAAGCCTGAGCCCCACTACCCAAGGCCAAAGCCCAAGCCCAAGAGCTTCCGCCCTAGGTGGTGGGGCTCAAGTTACAGGCCCCCTGCCTGGGGCTGAAGTCCTTGGGCTTAGTCTTTGGCCCCCCATCCAGGCCACTGGAGCTCAGGCTTTGGCTTTGACCCCCGCCCACACCTAGGGCGGCAGAGGTTAGGGTGGACTCAGGCTTCGGTCCCCCGTCCTGGGGTCGTGTCATAATCTTTGTTGTCAGAAGGGGGTCGCAGTGCAATTAAGTTTGAGAACCCTTGGACTAGACGATATCCATAATAGGTCTTTTGCAGCACTGATTTGATTGCTTAGCGAGCTGACTGCATTAAGGGTGTGAGACTTTAAAATGTTTTGAAAAGATATATTTTTAAAAACATGGCTGTTACATTAACTCAACAGAAATGCCACTTAAAAACCACTGAAGGTCTCAGATTTCCTGTGTACTCAAGTCATGAGGCAATTCCTTGATTTATTTCACATTAGACCATCAAGATGGCCATTTCTGAAGGACGACCCATCACTCTCACAAATCTTGGGAGACAGACCAGTCCTTGCCTACAGACAGCCCCCCAACCTGAAGCAAATACTCACCAGCAACCACACACCACACAACAGAACCACTAACCCAGGAACCTATCCTTGCAACAAAGCCCGTTGCCAACTGTGTCCACATATCTATTTAGGGGACACCATCATAGGGCCTAATCATATCAGTCACACTATCAGGGGCTCGTTCACCTGCACATCTACCAATGTGATATATGCCATCATGTGCCAGCAATGCCCCTCTGCCATGTACATTGGTCAAACTGGACAGTCTCTATGTAAAAGAATAAATGGACACAAATCAGATGTCAAGAATTATAACATTCATAAACCAGTCGGAGAACACTTCAATCTCTCTGGTCACTCGATTTCAGACCTAAAGGTCGCAATATTACAACAAAAAGACTTCAAAAACAGACCCCAACGAGAGACTGCTGAATTGGAATTAATTTGCAAACTGGATACAATTAACTTAGGCTTGAATAGAGACTTGGAGTGGATGTGTCATTACACAAAGTAAAACTATTTCCCCATGTTTATTCCCCCCCCCCCCCCACTGCTCCTCGGAAGTTCCTGTTAACTGCTGGAAATGGCCCACCTTGATTATCACTACAAAAGGTTTTCTCCCCCCTGCTCTCCTGCTGGTAATAGCTCATCTTAAATGATCACTCTCCTTACAGTGTGTACGATAACACCCATTTTTTCATGTTCTGTGTGTATATAAATCTCCCCACTGTATTTTCCATTGAATGCATCCGATGAAGTGAGCTGTAGCTCACGAAAGCTTATGCTCAAATAAATTGGTTAGTCTCTAAGGAGCCACTAGTACTCCTTTTCTTTTTGCGAATACAGACTAACACGGCTGCTACTCTGAAACATTTCTTGCCTGATTGCTAATTTTTTAAATTACATTTGAGACTAAACTTTTGACCTATTTGCATTATAAATAGATGTATTTTATATTACAATCAGTTTTGCTTGATGCATCTTTTTGCTCTATTGTATAATAGCAATTGATAGCTGTTATGGTCTCTAGAGTACAGCTTTTTTTAAGAGACCTCGACTCTTAGCTCATTTGCAAAGTGATATCCCAAGGCTTGCTCGATTCCTGCAGTTTGATCCTCCTTACTTTACTTGTTTCCATAAATCATCATCATGAATTCTGTTGGGCCGTCCCATCTCAAAAAAGATATATTGGAACTGGAAAAGGTTCAAAAAGGGGAAAAAAATGATTCGGGGTATGGAACAGCTTCCGTATGAGGAGAGATTAATAAGATTGGAACTTTTCAGTTTGGTAAAGAGATGACTAAGTGGGGGGGAGAACATGACTGAGGTCTATAAAATCATGACTGGTGCGGAGAAAGTAAATAAGGAAGTGTGTTTTACTTCTCATAACACAAAAATTAGGAGTCACCAAATGAAATTACCGACAGCAGGTTTAACACAAACAAAAGGAAGTATTTCTTCACACAACCCACAGTCAACCTGTGGAACTCTTTTCCAGAGGATGCTGTGAACTGAGAATAGGCTCAACACTGCTAGAAGCGTCACCTGAATTGCATGTTCAGTACCACAAAAAGCCAAGCTGAACTCCTACAATATGTATAACCTACTTGAAGAGACTAAGATAAAATGTTCTTTCACTAACTGAGCAACATTATTCATCAAATGGTTCAACACGGTCCACTACATTTTCACTGCTGCATGAAGTTTGACCTTTTTGATTTAAAACAAACACACCAACTTCAAACTCGCCATGGATCCTAACTCAGCTATTAGCCTGAAATACCCAAATACACAGATTTTGCAGCAAGTAGTTTACCTGCCCCTAAAAAATTCCCCAAACTTTGACCAGATCTTGTAACATTCACTTATGAGTAGTCTCATTCAACTCATTGGCACTACTCACATCACCAAGGTCTGCAAGACTGGGCCTTTTATGTGTAGTTGTCAGAGTGATCCTGCTCTAAGAGAAACTGCCAACACATCTCCCTTTGGCCCCAACTATCAACTCCCAAGCAGCGCTCATAGGTTCAAGATTATTAATAGAGACCTAAACACCGTTAGAGTTAATTTGTTCTTGCCATGAATTACTTTGTGTCCAATTAAAAGTCTGTATTTTGACTTTGAAACAAAATTATAGTAGGCTGAACACATATTGTTTACTACAACAATTTGTGACACTTTTTTTCAAAAAGCACTGATTTTTAGCAGAAAATTATTGATAGCTCTTTCAAAACTGCTGCCACGGTTAAAGCAGTGACTTCAGCTTTGGATAACAAAGCATTAACTACCTGGGCTTGTCACATGCAAGTTTATTGGAACATCAGGGGCCTGCTTTGCTCCTATTGGATAGAGGTGCCTGGGGTGAAACAGGGAGCAAACTTATTTATTTAAGCTTGCACCTGTTTGCTAATCAGAACTGCTTTAACGAGAAGAGGGAGTTGCTGGAGAGAACCGTCCAAGTTGGTATGAGTGTGGCTTCTGGGAACGTACTTGTATGTTTAATAAAAAAATAAAGCATTTGTTGAAGGTAAATTGCAAAGAAAGGGAAGGGAGAAGGGATTTGTGCCCATTTATGGCTTCTTTATTATTTAAGCCAGCCTGAAAGATTTTCCCCTCACAAGATTTTCCATTTTAGGACTATCAAGTCTAGTCTTCCCTGTGTAGGAGTTCTTTTGAATGACTCCGATGTGTAGTATCAAATCTCAAATAAAAGGGTGTTTTGAATCCTTAAAGATTCCCCTCCCTCCCCTCATCAAATAGATAAACAGGTGTTAAGAAAAGAAACAATGAATATAACAATCAAAATATAAAGCCATTTCAGTTTTCAATTAATCAAATCTCACATGCTTGGTATCAGTAATACTAATTTTTTAGTCCCCCATCAAGCTACACAAGATCTAATTGTTCCAACTTAAAAAATAATAAAAAGGAGAAAACCTTTCAAGCCTTCTTTATATAAACCAAATGTAGAAATAGTAATGAGGACATAAATCTGTTTTCCCCATTTACAAGTCACCTTACAGAAAATCCACAGGGTTTGAATTAGTTTTAGTCTCAGTACACTCCGACAGTTTGTAGTTAAATCTAAATACTTGATTTCTCCATTTTTTTGCCACCACTTTTTAGTGTTTGTTTTCCCCAATCCTACATAGCCACCATCTGCCACTACCTCCTGTAAAACAACTCCTCCCTGTGGCCTTTCTAGTTATGGAGAATACAGACACATCAAGAAATATAGGCAGCAAGAGCACCCAGGCTGCACTTACGCTTTCACAATGGGTACATATCCCTTTCATATACACTACTTTGCCCTCCTCCAGGTAACATAGACCACTACAGACCCGTTTACGCGTGAATCCGCTTAACGCACGGTAGCGCCATGCCCCCCAGTGCTACCTATTTAACATGCAAGACTTGTTAACACGCGGTACAGGAACTTGCTACGTAGTGCTACAGATTTGCTCATTAACTCACTGACATAGAAACTGACAGGAAGTACGGAGCAGAAATGTGTTATGTCTTTACCGATATTGGTAAAGATGTATCATGCACGCTTAGTCATTGTCATGCTAGAGAGATATATAATACAGTATATAGTAGTTATATAGTAATATATATACACTACATTAGAAAATTTTAACCGTAGGCCTAATATAATATATACACTAACAGCAAAAATGCTTGGATGATGAGACACATTTTCGACGACTGGTTCCACAACAGCTGTGTTCCAGCTGTTCGTAAGCATCTGCGGTCGAAGAAACTCGAAGCCAAAGCACTTTTGCTACTTGACAATTATCCAGCCCATCCTCCAGCCGAATAACTGCTATCGAGCGATGGAAAAATTCAAGTGCTATACCTACCATTCAACACCACATCAAAAATCTTTAGACCAGGGCATTATTCAGAATTTTAAAAACAATTATCGACTGGAGCTGATTTCGGTGATTGTGTCATGCACGTCTTCAGGCATTTCCGAATTCCTGAAACAGTTAAACATGAAGGAAATTATTTATTTAGTTAAAAAAGCTTGGAACAGAGTAAAACAAAAGTCCATTGAAAACTGCTGGATGAAGGCTCTCGATGATGCCTTTTCTGTCAAAGACGGCTCAGACTCAGAAAACTCCAGCAATGGCACTGATTCAGAGCCAGACTTTGAAGGATTTTTGGAAGACGACGTCCTACAAACACGCAACAGACAAAAGAGGATAAAGGTAAACTTCTCTTTCAAATGATAAAAGATTTTAGTTTGGATACGTCACCAGAAATCATTACCTAGTGGCTAGAGATGGATGAAGATTGCCCGACTTCAGAATTTCTGTCCGAGGAAGAAATATTAATGGGCTGTGAGGCTACGTCGGACCACAAAAGTGATGGCGATGATGTCATTGAAAAGGTCAAAATTTCGCTCACAGAAGCCCTTCGTGCTGTAGAAACTGTTATAAGATTTATGGAGGAGAAAAATGCGGAAAATATCGAAATCATTCATTTGCGGCGAATGACAGACTTCATAAAGAAAAAAGGTGAGAGCCAGAAAAAGCAGAAAATAATGGCGTTTTTTTCTAAGTGAATCATAGACATTTTTTCAGCATGGCCCTCTTAACCTGCGGTCCGTTAACACGAGGTTGTGATGGTTTGACTCCCAACATCCATGTGTAAACGGGTCTGTACTGCACAAGCACTGTCTAGCCAGCTGGGCTGAACGCAGCTTCTTTACTGCCATATTATGTGTAAATATACATCTAAATGCTTTGAAATCTCTAAGCAGAGTTTCCTTCCACCAAAGAGTTAGTAAAAGAGGGAAGACTTCAAACTGCAGAAACTTTTAAAAGCCAAACAAACAAGCAAACAACACAGCTTTCATTGGCTGTCAGAGTTCTGATCCATGACCCCTTCCCAGTCATGCCCCAATCGCTTCAGAAATGCTGCTAAAGGAACAAATTTAGTCTTATACCAGGCATGGTTAGTTCTAAGAACAGACCAATACAACTGCTAGTTCTGAATTCTGATAAACCCTGAAGATAGTAACAAATCCATTTAGAATTACAAGCCCATTCATAAAGTAACCCTGACATATGACTGCATAAACCAAAGTCTGTACTCCTAGCGCCTCTCCACAGTAATCCTGCATACTGTATGCTGTCTATTACACTGCAATAATGCGACAAGTTAATACGAGCATAAACAAGTGACTGTTAGATTGTTCCCCACAAAGTATCCCCCAGGAAGGAAAAAGCACAGAAAACTGATTTGTCTATGGAAGCAAATGAGCCACTGTTTGTAATACTGATTTTTGTGAGAACAGCTTATTAAAAAAAAGATTGATATGCTTTTGTTTTTAGTCTTGATTACATATGCAGCTGTCATTTAGAGCTAGCATTAGGTAAATGTATGTGACAGTGCCATCTAGAGGTCGTCACTGTGTCTCATTTTTCTTAAATGAATGAGCTCCAACCTTTGGAAACAGTCTCTGAAACCAAGCATTTATGATGTCCCTTTATCAATATCTACAATATGTGAGCTTTTTAAGGACCTTCATATTGTTTGTGAGAATCTATTTCTTACAAAAGTCGCACTGAGTACAAAA
Source organism: Chelonia mydas (assembly GCF_015237465.2). Taxonomy (NCBI): domain Eukaryota; kingdom Metazoa; phylum Chordata; order Testudines; family Cheloniidae; genus Chelonia; species Chelonia mydas. The sequence goes on from NC_051251.2 coordinate 58,622,167, forward strand.
TAGGCTCTGAAAAGTATTATGGAGAGATGCTAGTCATAACATTTGTAACAAACTTCAATAATTGTTTCCACATTCCCGCATGTCCTCAAGAAAATCTTGTTCAGAGGTCAAATTCCACATGTGAACTGTGGTGTGAGGAGATTTTTTTGGTCAAAATTTGAGGGGAATCTGGGAAGTTGTTTCAGCTATGGACTTTAAAAAAAAAGAAAAGAAAAAGAAACAATTCACTTTTTGAGAAAAGTTTACTTGGAAATTACAACATATTTCAAAAGCATTTTAACCTAGGAAGGTACAGAATGTTGCATTGAAGACCCCTTGATCAGTTTAATACTGATATCTGTCAAAATTATAAAAAAAAAATTGCAGTCACTTTTTACTGCTGAAATCATAGAATCATAGAGTTGGAAGGGACCTCAGGAGGTCATCTAGTCCAACCCCCTGCTCAAAGCAGGACCGATCCCTGACTAAATCATCCCAGCCAGGGCTTTGTCAAGCCTGACCTTAAAAACCTCAAAGGAAGGAGATTCCACCACCTCCCTAGGTAACGCATTCCGGTGTTTCACCACCCTAATCATGAAAAAGTTTTTCCTAATATCCAACCTAAATCTCCCCCACTGCAACTTGAGACCATTACTCCTTGTTCTGTCATCTGCTATCACTGAGAACAATCTAGATCCATCCTCTTTGGAACCCCCTTTCAGGTAGCTGAAAGCAGCTATCAAATCCCCCCTCATTCTTCTCTTCTGAAGACTAAACATCCCCAGTTCCCTCAGCCTCTCCTCATAAGTCATGTGTTCCAGTCCCCTAATCATTTTTGTTGCCCTCCGCTGGACTCTTTCCAATTTTTCCACATCCTTCTTGTAGTGTGGGGCCCAAAACTGGACACAGTACTCCAGATGAGGCCTCACCAATGTCGAACAGAGGGGAACGATCACGTCCCTTGATCTGCTGGCAATGCCCCTACTTATACATCCCAAAATGCCATTGGCCTTCTTGGCAACAAGGGCACACTGTTGACTCATATCCAGCTTCTTGTCCACTGTAACCCCTAGGTCCTTTTCTGCAGAACTGCTGCCGAGCCATTCGGTCCCTACTCTGTAGCGGTGCATTGGATTCTTCCATCCTAAGTGCAGGACGCTGCACTTGTCCTTGTTGAACCTCATCAGATTTCTTTTGGCCCAATCCTCCAATTTGTCTAGGTCCCTCTGTATCCTATCCCTACCCTCCAGCGTATCTACCACTCCCCCCAGTTTAGTGTCATCTGCAAACTTGCTGAGGGTGCAATATACACCATCCTCCAGATCATTTATGAAGATATTGAACAAAACCGGCCCCAGGACCGACCCCTGGGGCACTCCACTTGATACCGGCTGCCAACTAGACATCAAGCCATTGATCACTACCCATTGAGCCCAACAATCTAGCCAGCTTTCTATCCACCTTATAGTCCATTCATCCAGCCCATACTTCTTTAACTTGCTGGCAAGAATACTGTGGGAGACCGTGTCAAAAGCTTTGCTAAAGTCAAGGAACCACACGTCCACTGCTTTCCCTTCATCCACAGAGCCAGTTATCTCGTCATAGAAGGCAATTAGATTAGTCAGGCACGACTTGCCCTTGGTGAATCCATGCTGACTGTTCCTGATCACTTTCCTCTCCTCTAAGTGCTTCAGAATTGATTCCTTGAGGACCTGCTCCATGATTTTTCCAGGGACTGAGGTGAGGCTGACTGGCCTGTAGTTCCCAGGATCCTCCTTCTTCCCTTTTTTAAAGATGGGCACTACATTAGCCTTTTTCCAGTCATCTGGGACCTCCCCCGATCGCCATGAGTTTTCAAAGATAATGGCCAATGGCTCTGCAATCACTTCCGCCAACTCCTTTAGCACTCTCGGATGCAACGCATCCAGCCCCATGGACTTGTGCTCGTCCAGCTTTTCTAAATAGTCCCGAACCACTTCTTTCTCCACAGAGGGCTGGTCACCTTCTCCCCATGCTGTGCTGCCCAGTGCAGTAGTCTGGGAACTGACCTTGTTCGTGAAGATAGAGGCAAAAAAGCATGGAGTACATTAGCTTTTTCCACATCCTCTGTCACTAGGTTGCCTCCCTCATTCAGTAAGCGGCCCACACTTTCCTTGACTTTCTTCTTGTTGCTAACATACCTGAAGAAACCCTTCTTGTTACTCTTAACATCTCTTGCTAGCTGCAACTCCAGGTGTGATTTGGCCTCTCTGATTTCACTCCTGCAAGCCCGAGCAATATTTTTATGCTCATCCCTGGTCATTTGTCCAATCTTCCACTTCTTGTAAGCTTCTTTTTTGTATTTAAGATCAGCAAGGATTTCACTGTTAAGCCAAGCTGGTCGCCTGCCATATTTACTATTCTTTCTACACATCGGGATGGTTTGTCCCTGTAACCTCAATAAGGATTCTTTAAAATACAGCCAGCTCTCCTGGACTCCCTTCCCCCTCATGTTATTCTCCCAGGGGATCTTGCCCATCAGTTCCCTGAGGGAGTCAAAGTCTGCTTTTCTGAAGTCCAGGGTCCGTATTCTGCTGCTTTCCTTTCTTCATTGTGTCAAGATCCTGAACTCGACCATTTCATGGGCACTGCCTCCGAGGTTCCCATCCACTTTTGCTTCCCCTACTAATTCTTCCCGGTTTGTGAGCAGCAGGTCAAGAAGAGCTCTGCCCCTAGTTGGTTCCTCCAGCACTTGCACCAGGAAATTGTCCCTTACATTTTCCAAAAACTTCCTGGATTGCCTGTGCACCGCTGTATTGCTCTCCCAGCAGATATCAGGGTGATTGAAGTCTCCCATGAGAACCAGGGCCTGCGATCTAGTAACTTCTGCGAGTTGCCGGAAGAAAACCTCGTCCACCTCACCCCCCTGGTCTGGTGGTCTATAGTAGACTCCCACCACGACATCACCCTTGTTGCTCACACTTCTAAACTTAATCCAGAGACTCTCAGGTTTTTCTGCAGTTTCATACTTGAGCTCTGAGCAGTCATACTGCTCTCTTACATACAGTGCAACTCCCCCACCTTTTCTGCCATTCCTGTCCTTCCTGAACAGCTTATATCCATCCATGACAGTACTCCAGTCATGTGAGTTATCCCACCAAGTCTCTGTTATTCCAATCACATCATAATTCCTTGACTGTGCCAGGACTTCCAGTTCTCCCTGCTTGTTTCCCAGGCTTCATGTATTTGCATATAGGCACTTGAGTTAACCTGCTGATGGCCCCTCTTTCTCAGTATGAGGCAGGAGCCCTCCCCTCTCACGCACTCCTGCTCGTGACTCCTCCCGGTATCCCACTTCCCCACTTACCTCAGGGCTTTGGTCTCCTTCCCCCGGTGAACCTAGTTTAAAGCCCTCCTCACTAGGTTAGCCAGCCTGCTTGCAAAGATGCTCTTCCCTCTGTTCGTTTCCAGTCTAGAAATATGTCACTAGTAAACACTGTTTAAAATAAGCATGTCATTTAACTGAGGTCGCATGATTTTACACCCCCCCCCACCACTCTCACTTGTTTTTATAGTATTTCTTCCACTATCTGTTAAAAATCCATCCTGTACTCTCCTGCTCACCGGCTAAAACCGGGTCATGACTTGCATCTACTATTGTAACTTTCTTCTCCAGCCTTATTATTATTATTAGTATTAGGGTAACACCTAGGAGAACTAGTCATGGACCAGGACCCCTCTTTCTGAGGTGCTTTCCTACAGCTCGCCCCTACTTCCTCCAGCTTATAAACACTGCTGCTAAATTAATCATCATTCACTGCTCTAGCCATATCATCCCTCCAATTATTTCAAGTCCCTTCACTAGCTTCCTCTTTTTCTGAATCAAAGTTCTAACTCTTGTCCTCACCTTCAAACCTCCACACAGCTCGCCCCTCCCTACATTTCTACTTTCAATTCCTTTTAATACTGGCCTCACTCCTCTATTACCTTTTGTGTTTGTGTTGTGGTTTGTTCCTGCTTCCCCGCTAACCTCTCCTTACAACGTGCCAATTAATTGTCCTCTCAAATCCATTTCTTTTGTGAAGTCTATGAGAGAGAATCTTTTTACTGACTAGGTCTTCTTGACTCTGGTGTAACTAATATTTAAGGTGAAGATTTAGTCATGGGTATTTTTAGTAAAAGTTATGGACAGGTCACGGGCAATAAACAAAAATTCACAGCCTGTGACTTGTACATGACTTGTACTATAAATAACCCGTGACTAAATCTTAGCTGCTCTGGGAGGGGGTGGTGGTGTCTGGGCACAGCTGCTGCTCTGGGGGGTGGGACCACAAGGTGCCGCTGGGGTGGGTGGGTGGGTGTGTGTGTTTTGCCTCCACTGCTCCGGGAGAGGGCAGCCCGGGGCTCCACTGCTGCTCCAGGGCTGCACCCGGAACCACTGCTGCACTGGTGGCCCCTGGGGCTAGCTGCCCAGGGCTTCCTGAGCAGCAGCCGGTGTGCTGGCCCTGGGCTCAGGCAGCCCTGGGGTCAGCCTCACCTGCTGCTCCAGACGTCATGGAGATCCCAGAAAAGTCATGGAATCCGTGACAGACTCGCAGCTTTACCAATATCCTAGGCTTCTTATTTTTCTGAGTTAGATTGAGATCCTTGGGTAAGCATCCTGTCCATTGTAAAGCACTGAGTGTACTCAGTGTGTTATACTTCAGTGGAATACATACATTTGAGACACAAATGTGAAACTTTATTAAAATAAACTATTCCCAGAGGCAAAAAAAGCTGCAGTTATCATTTGTAGCCCCTAAGCAATGTTATGACTTAAGTGATAGGCTGAAATTACAACTGAAAAGCCTAATAAGGTCTTCAGGAAAGGACTTACGAGAGTCTCTGGGGGAGGATAAATAGGGAAAAGAACAGTAGCAGTCTTATAACGTGGGGAGGGAGGGTCTATTATAGACCACCAAATCAGGAAGAGGAAGTGGATAAGTCATTCTACAAGTAAGTAACAAGATTAGCTAACACACAAGCTAGTAATAATGGAGGATATTAACTTCCCTGTTATTTGTTGGAAGACTATCGCAGAAAAACATAGTATGTCCTGCAAATTCTCAGCATGTGTAGGGGACAGCTTTCTGATTCAGAAAGTTGAGAAAACAACTAGAGGGTCATCCCATTTTGGATCTCGTTTTGACCAACAGGGATGAATTAGTTGTGAACGTGAAGGTGGCTGGGAACATGTGAAGAAGTAATCATGATCTTACAAAATTCAAGATCCTACAGAAAGGAGGACATGAGAACAGTAAAACAAGAACACTGGACTTAAGAAACGTGGATTTCAACCGACTCAGAGAAATAGTAGGCAAGGTCCCATGGAAACACCCCTTAGAAGGAAAAGGGGTCAAAGGAGGCTGGTTTTTCCTAAGAGATGTAGCACTAGAGACTCAAGCTGTTCGAAAGCAGAGAAAAGATAAGAATAGCCAAAGGAGGCCACTGTGGCTGCACAAGGAGCTTTTTAGCTATCTAAAAACCAAAAGGGATACATACAGGAAATGGAAGGAGGGCATGTCACCAAGGAAGTATACATGGTGTGGCAAGGCACCTCCTTCGTCTTACCAGACTTAGCACTCCCCGCTGGCGGTGATGGGCCTAGGGTAAATCAGCCCCACTCTGGGCAGTATTAGCCTTCCCCCTTCTGTGTTCCTTTGGCCATATTGTCAGGGTAGGGCTTGGGGTTGGCCTAAGGGTTTATCCTCCAAACAAAAAGGAAACAGTCTCACAAACTCAAAACCAAAGGGGTATACCTTTCCCTGCCTCCTCGCTGGGCTAGGGTATTGTCCTATTTGCCCCATGGTGTCAGTCCTTCCCCTAGCAGACACTCAGGTTTGGATGTTTCCCCTATGGGAAGGAGCACAGCCTCTCATCCTGGAGAAGTTTATTTCCCCGCTGCCACTAGTCTGACAGCAGTTTCTCTCTAACCCCAGAGGATGGGGTTTTAAAGGTCTCAGGCAGCCCTTAACTGTATTCAGGTGTCCCTAACTGACCTGAGGTAACCCCTTCTCAGCTTGTAGGAAAAAGGGCCTTTAACATTTTAGGGCTAAAATATTGGCCTTCCAGGACACTTTCTGGCTCGGTCTTCACAGACAAGGTCAGCTTCCAGACTACTGCACTGGGCAGCACAGTATAGGGAGGAGCAGAGCAGCCCTCAATGGTGAAAAAACTGGTTAAGGACTATTTAGAAAAGCAGGACATGCACAAGTCCATGGGGCTGCATACAATGCATCCGAGGGTCCTGAGGGAGTTGGCTGATGTGATTGCAGAGCCATTAGCCATTATCTTTGAAAACTTGTAGTGATCGGGGGAGGTGCCGCACGATTGGAAAAAGGCAAATATAGTGCTCATTTTTAAAAAAAGGGAAGAAGGAGAGTGGTCAGCCTCACCTCAGTCCCTGCAAAATCATGGAGCAGGTCCTCAAGGAATCCATTTTGAAGCAGTTAGAGGAGAGGAAGGTGATCAGGAACAGTCAACACGGATTCACCAAGAGCAAGTCATGCCTGACCAACCTGATTGCCTTCTATGATGAGATAACTGGCTCTGTGGATATGGGGAAAGCGATGGACATAATATACCTTGACTTTAGCAAAGCTTTGGATATGGTCTCCCACAGTATTCCTGACAGCAAGTTAAGAAAAGTATGGATTCGATGAATGGAGTATTAGGTGGATAGAAAGCTGGCTAAATTGTCGGGCTCAACAGGTACTGATCAATGGCTCGATGTCTAGTTGGCAGCCGGTATCAAGCGGAGTGCCCCTGGGGTTGGTCCTGGGGCTGGTTTTGTTCAACATCTTCATTAATGATGTGGATGATGGGATGGATTGCACCCTCAGCAAGTTTGTGGACAACACTAAGCTGGAGGGAGAGGTAGATACACTATAAGGTAGGGATAAGGTCCAGAGTGACCTAGACAAATTGGAGGATTAGGCCAAAAGAAACCTGATGAGGTTCAACAAGCACAAGTGCAGAGTCCCGCACTAAGGTCAGAAGAATCCCATGCACTGCTACGTTGGGGACTGACTGGCTAAGCAGCAGTTCTGCAGAAACGGACCTGAGTATTACAGTGGAAGAGAAATTGGATATGAGTCAGCAGTATGCTCCTGTTGCCAAGGATGCTATCGGCATATTGGGCTGCATTAGTAGAAGCATTGCCAGCAGATCGAGGGAAGTGATTATTCCCCTCTGTTCGGCACTGGTGAGGCCAAATCTGATGCACTGCATCCAGTTTTGGGCCTCCCACTACAGAAAAGATGCGGACAAATTGGAGAGAGACCAGCAGAGCGCAATGAAAATGATTAGGACCTGGGGCACATGACTTATGAGGAAAGGCTGAGAGTACTGGGCTTATTTAGTCTGCAGAAGAGAGGAGTGAGGGGGGATTTGATAGCAATCTTCAGCTACCTGAAGGGGTCCCAGAGAGGATAGAGTGAGGCTGTTCTCAGTGGTGGCAGATGACAGAACAAGGAGCAATGGTCTCAAGTTGCAGTGGGGGAGGTCTAGGTTGGATATTATGAAAAACTATTTCACTAGGAGTGTGGTGAAGCACTGGAATGGGTTACCTAGGGAGGTGGTGGAATCTCCTTTCTTATAGGTTTTTAAGGCCCGGCTTTACAAAGCCCTGGCTGGGATGATTTAGTTGGTGTTGGTCCTGCTTTGAGCAGGGGGTTGGACTAGATGACCTCTTGAGGTCCCTTCCAACCCTAATCTTCTATGATTCTATCCTCTTGTAGCATCCAGCCTGACTTTGCCACAATGGGAATAATGCGAGAGTGTAGGGATATGGGGCTCCTTTTCCTTGAGACCCTGCCCCCACACTGCCCCTTACCCCCAGTCCCTGCCCTCACGCTGCTTCTTCCCTGCAAGACCCCCTCCACTCCCTCCCCTCCTCTCCCCTGCTAGCCCTTGTGAGATAGCTTGCTGCTGCGGGTGCAGATACACATAAAAGACGGTTAGCGGATCACGGGTCAGATCATGGGTTGATTCTGGCAGATGAGGATCCATATTTTTGTATCCGTGCACGGCTCTACTAATTATTAGTCACGTAAGTCAGGCAGGATACTATTTTTCCAGCACTGTCTGGCTCTCTTGCAATTCTACTCCTAAAACAGCTGTTGTGACAGATCTGGAGTTGCCTCTGGCTCTGTTGCTTTGTCATATTGTGAAGAGCTGTTCTAAATGTGTTTCTTCTGTACAGCACTTTCCTTTAAATGACTAAAGAATTTTTTATATGATTGTGAAGAATAAGTTTATTTGCACATTCCCCCTCCCTTAATTAATGCCAGTGTCATAATTATAGAATGAAAGGGACTAGCTCCTTTTGCTTAGATAGTGTTTGTCTCATTAAGCAACTGGGTTTTAGAGTCAACCGTAAAACCCACACTATTTTTCTTTATACATAAGGAACAAAATCTTCAGGCTCTCTGCTGCTAATGAAACAACATATGTGCTGAAGGAGAGATAAACTATTAAAATGTGAGGTGTCTATGTTCTTCCTTGTTTTTTTGATGTATACAGGTGGCCTTAAGGGCTTTTCTCCTTATTGCTGATTTTTTCACTGTAGAAAAATCGAATGTCAAATCCGGTTTCAGTGGAAGATTCTGATGTCTCAGATACGGATTGTAAGCGCTTGCTCTCTCTGTGCTTAAAAGGGTACCATCAGTTTAACAAGTCCACGCACAACCAAAATTGTTGGAAAATTTTTTAACTACTATTGTTACCACATAAAGTGACCATAACTAAAAGATATTGAAGAAAAAGTTTCTATATGTCCAATTTATTTTGTCCATTTAACATAACTTTGTGTCTAGTCAGTTGCATTGTTTCCCCTTTATAGCCATTTTCTCTCATTTATGTAGGTCTTTCACATAAATAGGTTTGTTTTTGATTTATTAATAACATTTCTTTCTGGGAATATATGAGAAGACCTTAGACGAAGTATTTCCTAATATTTGAGTTTGGGGTTTTGAAGTTTCATGTCCCAGAGGAGTAGAAGGAACAGAAGGCACAATTAGGCAGCAGTAACCTTAAATCCTTCTTAAAAGTTTTTTAGTAAGAAAATGTTTTAAAAAGTAAAATGTGATTATAAAACAATCAAAATTAGCAGGGGGTGTGTGGAGAAGGTTTTGTGTGAGAAACTATTTTTGACTTGTTTTTGTTTTTTAATATTGACATATGCCTGTAATTGAAGGACTAGAGATTCTGACTCTATAAACAAAGATATTTTCTCAAGTGTTATCACCTATTCAACCACAAAAATGAAAAAGAAAGAATTTTGGGGGACAATCCTGTGAACACTCATATACATGTAATAACTTTACTCTCATGAGTATTTCAAATGAAGTCCCAGAGACTATGAGATCAATGGGACTATGCAAGTACATGAAGTTAAGCAGGCATGTAAATATCTGGAGGATCAGGGCCTTAAACAGTATCATGGCCAAGGGTTGTTTCTTATAATACAATAGATAATGCTGATACAATCAAAGTACACGATGATCAGATGGAGGAGAAATGGGTAGAGAGAAGAAAGTACCACTGGATTCCTTCAAACACCCCTAAGAGAAATGCAACAAGTCACTAGTTACAAATAGTTAAATTCTATAATGTAATACTACAGATAAAGCAGAAGGAAATGATAAACCAAAATAGTCCTATAATTGTCTGGAATTATCAGTAAGTGAGTTGGTCATAGTATGACAAAGATACATTTCTCAGGACCACATGGCAAAGGCTTGATTCAATTTCCTCTTCAATGAGTTAGGACAACTTGACTCAGAATCGCTAGCAAAATCAGTGTTGATGGAAACTCTTTCAGAGAGGCTAGGTCTACCCTAGCACTTTAGTTGGTAAAACTTTTGTCGGTCAGAGGTGTGAAAAAACCACACACCCCGACTGACATAAGTTACAGCAACAGAAGGGCCGGTATGGACAACGCTAGGTCAGTGGGAGACACTCTCCCGCTGACATAGCTACCACCGCTCGTTAGGGGTGGTTTAATTATTACTTCTGGGGGAATAATGCACCACTGCACATGCGCAGAATTCACATCCCCCCCCAGATTTCTTTGCTTCCCCACAGAAAAATGACTCTCTGATGGGGAAGCAAAGGGAAGCCACAAGAGCAGTCATGCGACCCTCCCCAGCAGTACGTTTTGGGTGCCCAGGACAGCTGGCAGAGAGTTAAATCACTGTGGGGCTGTGGGTGGGGCTGGGGAAGACCTGGCTGGTGGCTCCTACCCTGTGCTGGGCTCAGCTGCTAGTCCTGGCTGGGCTGAGGAGGGCTGGGCTGAGGAGGGCAGGACTTCCTTTTCCCCGCACAGCATCTGTGGCCAGGTCAGACCTACCCCCAGATTTCTCCTCAAGCTGCAGGAAGCTCTGCAAACTCCCCACCCATCGCTCCTAAGCTGCAGGGATCACTGTATGGGGGAGCTGCTCCCCCATCCACGCGACCCCCGTGCATCCAGATCCCCTCATACTCAGACCCTCCCGCCAAGCCTCATCCACACACACACACACACACACAACCCCCCCCACCCCCCGCCAAGCCCCACTCCTCCTGCACCTGGACCACCCCAACAAACCACCTGCACCTGGGTCCCCACTCCACCGAGCCCCTGACAGCTGCACCTAGATCCCCACCCCACTGAACACAAGTCCCCCAGCATCTGGACCCCACCACTGAGCCCTCCACACTTAGACCCCCCTGCTGAGCTTTATTCCCCCCCACAACCAGACCCTGCCCTGCTGAGTCCCAAACACCTTCACCTGGACACGCCTCCCCCCCAGAGTCCCATTATCTTTGCATCCAGAACCCCCCAACAAGTGCATCCAGATCCCACCCACACTCAGATCCCCCCCTGAGCCACCCATGCCCAGTTTGCCCCACACAGAACCCTCTCACCCCACACCTGGATCCCTCCACTCTTGGATACTGCCAGGCTGAGCCTGCCTGCCCACACCTGGCACAGAGGTTTTAATCTCCTATATCTAAGATTATATCTACTTTAGAGACGTTACAGTTGCCGTGTTTCTGGGGCAGGTTTGGTCCTTGCACTGTGTCAGCGTTGGGTGCAGCCTCACTGCTGAGCCATGTCCTGGGGGGAACTGCAGAGTGATCTCCCATCTCTGGGCAACCAGTGGCCTGTGCACCTCAATGCCATGCTGGAGCCTCCACATTTATTTGACAAATAAAATTTGAAGAATTTTAAGTTACTGTGTGCAAAATTTTTATTTGGTTGGCATAGAATGCCCTCAGGAGTAAATTATGCTGACGGGAGAGCTCTCTCCCATTGGCATAGAGCGGCTACATGGGAGACCTTACAGTGGTGCAGCTGTGGCAGCTGTAAGGTCTCTAAAGTAGATACAACCTTAGATATAGGAGATTAAAAAGTGTTTCCTTTCCCTGACCATATTTATAGAATAATTGTGACTGAACACAAAAAAGGTAGTTACATCACCTAATTTTTGTAATCCTAATCTCACATGCTCAAACTTACCCCCAAAGAGCACTTTCTGTCCATCCTGAAATTCAGACATGACATATCAGGAAGATAAGGTGAGCAGCTTCTACACGTGGAACACATAAGGGCAAAGCTTTAGTTTGACGCATTAGGTAAATGAAGGGAGTTGCATCTAATTTCCTGCATACCCAGACAAAACTGTATCCATGAATGCATTAGTAATTCATTAACCAACAAGGAGTCCGGTAACACCTTAAAGACTAACAGATTTATTTGAGCATAAGCTTTCGTGGGTAAAAACCTCACTTCCATTCACTCTATTCTCAAGTAAAAGATAGGAATCAAACCTCTCACAAGTATTTAGAAAGCCTAACTTGGCAGAGTGCCCTGGTACATGGTCTCATATTTCATAACAAGTAATCAACACTAGCACCAAGATGATTTTCAAAGAGGAAACAGAAGAGAGGCTGTAATGACATTACAATGTCTCCAAAAAGCAGCCTAATATTAAACTCTAAAATCTGAAGGTGAGGAAGTTGCTTATTATGTGAAGAAATTAATGGCTAATCATTCAGAAGTGCCACCCCACAACTGAGATAGTTATGGGGAAAAACAGATTTTTTTCGTCAGCAGCAGTGCTGGTAGCCTGTAAACATAAGCTCTAGCGGATGGCATAAGAAAGGGACAGGGAGAAAGAGGGAAAGTATTTCCAGGAAGGAGACTCCTACAATGGGGTGGCAAAAAAGCACTCTTAAAATAGGGGAGAGGGAGACAGAGAAGGGTCCTAGGATCCTGCTCAGTGGGTTAGGCTAGTAGTGAAGATTGCCATGTCCCATTCTCTTAACTTGGGTTCTTTTTAGAGTTGAGACAGGTGTATCTGTCTCTCCCTGCTCCCCGAGTGGCAAAACTACTTTTTGCTACATAGCCATTCTTAATACGTGCTTTTTATACGTACACATTGCCACAATTTTACTTAATTTAATTTTCTGTTATATATATTATCTTCAGCAAGAGCTAAGAGAATGATAGGTGAAAATCTTCACTGAGTGCCAGATCTGAGGTGCTGAGAACCTACAAGTTCCACATTCTGCTTCACAATTAGGCGGATAAGGCTTCTCAAGTCCGGTGTGTTGCTAAATTTTCCATAGTATTAGAATAGCCACAATACTAATAAACATAAACAATCTTATTGGTGTGAAACAAGGCTACATTTTCTTTTTCAAGAAGTGATAGGAACTAGTGGACTCAGCTCAGGCTAGGGGCCAGGATTCCCAAGTACATGCCAGTTATTTACCTATTCACTGTGTGACTTTAGGCAAGTCATGTAACCTCTATAACTCCATTTTCCCATCTTGAAAATGGAAATAGCACTTACCTTCCTCCCTTGGGTGTTCTATGGGGAAGTGTTTTTACAGCGCTTAAATGGAAAAAGGTAGAGTGCTTTATAGGAACCTGTTCTAACAAAAACTATTTAAGATTACACTACATCAGCTAAAAGAAAAGGAGGACTTGTGGCACCTTAGAGGCTAACAAATTTATTTAAGCATAAGCTTTCGTGAGCTACAGCTCACTTCATCGGATGCATTCAGCGGAAAATACAGTGGGGAGATTTATATACACAGAGAACATGAAACAATGGGTGTTACCATACACACTGTAACGAGAGTGATCAGTTAAGGTGAGCTATTACCAGCAGGAGAGCGGTGGGGAAAAAACCTTTTGTAGTGATAATCAAGGTGGGCCATTTCCAGCAGTTGACAAGAACGTGTTAGTCTCTACGGTGCCACAAGTACTCCTTTTCTTTTTGCGAAGCCTCTGATAGTGTGGCTTATGTGATTAGGCCCTATGATGGTGTCCCCTGAATAGATATGTGGACACATTTGGCAACGGGCTTTGTTGCAAGGATAGGTTCCTGAGTTAGTGGTTCTGTTGTGTGGTTGCTGGTGAGTATTTGCTTCAGGTTGGGGGGTTGTCTGTAAGCAGGGACTGGCCTGTCTCCCAAGATCTGTGAGAGTGATGGGTTGTCCTTCAGGATAGGTTGTAGATCCTTGATGATGCGTTGGAGAGGTTTTAGTTGGGGGCTGAAGGTGATGGCTACATCAGCTACATTTCATGATAGACTGAGGCCAAGTCTACCCTATAAACTTACATCGGCATAACTATGCCACTCAGGTATGTGAAAAATCCACACCCCTAAGCAATGCAGTTATACCACGCTAACCCTGCTATAGACAGCACTATGTCGAGGAGAGAGCTTCTCCCATCGACGTAGCTACTGCCTCTCGTGGAGGTGGATTAACTGTGCTAATGGGAGAAGCTCTCACGTGAGCATAGTAGGGTCTTCTCTGAAGTGATACAGTGGCACCACTGCAGTGTTTTAAGTGTAGACCTGCTCGGATAGACTGACTAATTTGATCAATGGAATGGAAAACATTAGCCCTGAAGCTACAAATTTTACATTCTTCAAACAAATACATTACTTGCATATCTCTTCCATACATACTCAAAAAGTATATACTAGGAATGAGACTACCACCACATGGTGAGAACCCCACAAATAGGTTACTTTTAGCCACCCAGATTAAGCTGTAAATTAATTTACATACCTGAAAGGACTGTATTTTTTTAAATTCTGTTTGAAAAGTGATTTATCCAAATGCAAATATATGAAATCAGTACGTTACAATAATCACATGTTCTGACTCATGAAAGGAAATACAGACAGTGACAAACAACTCAGGCTGTTCACTTGTCCCAGCTGAATAACTCTGCAAGACTACACCTAATTGCAGAACATTTCAAAGACTTAAAACCATTAGACGTGATTAGGGGCTTGGCTACACAGGAAAGCTGACCAGAATAGCTATTTCAGACTAAACTATTCCACAACAGTTGCCTGTGTGAATACTTTACTCTGGAATAAAAGTGATTTTATTCCTAAATAGCAGGTTTCAGAATAGCAGCCGTGTTAGTCTGTATTCTCAGAAAGAAAAGGAGTACTTGTGGCACCTTAGAGACTAACCAATTTATCTGAGGATAAGCTTTCGTGAGCTGTAGCTCACGAAAACTTATGCTCAAATAAATTGGTTAGTCTCTAAGGTGCCACAAGTACTCCTTTTCTTATTCCAAAATAATTCCTCTACCTCAGATGAACCCACAACAAAAGTCACATTTATTCCAAAATAGAGTCTTCATATGGGAACTAGTGCAGAATAGCTTATTCTGCAATGGTTAATCTGATCATTTTCCCAGTGCAAACAAGCCCTTACACCAGAGGTGGGCAAACTACGGCCCGCAGGCCATATCTGGCCTGCGGGCCCCTCCTGCCTGGCCCCTGAGCTCCTGGTCTGGGAGGCTAGCCCCCGGCCCCTCCCCCGCAAGCCCCCCTCCCCCGCAGCCTCAGCGTGCCGTGCTGCTGGCTCACGCTCTGGGCCGTGGCCTGACCCGGTGCTCTGGGCGGCGTGGCTGTAGCGCCGCCAGCCACTGGTGCTCCAGTCATCACAGTAAGGGGGCAGGGAGCAGCATGGGGTTGGACAGAGAGCAGGGGAGTTCGGGGTCGTGGTCGGGGGTGTGGATAGGGGTCAGGGCGATCAGAGGGCAGGGAACAGGGGGTTGGATGGGGCAGTGGTCCCGGGGGGAGGCAGTCAGGAAGGATGGGGGGGTTGGATGGGATGGCAGGAGGCAGTGAGGGGTGGAGGGTCTGGGGGTGGTCAGGGGACAGGGAACGGTGGGGGTTGGATAGGAGTCAGGGGCCGGGCCATGCCTGGCTGTTTGGGGAGATACAGCCTCCCCTAACTGGCCCTCCATACAATTTTGGAAACCCGATGTGGCCCTCAGGCCAAAAAGTTTGCCTGCCCCTGCCTTACACACTGAATGCAAGACGATCAGTTTTCTGGATTTAAAGTGTAAAGCAACTGGGAATGAAACATAACCATATGTATACATCTCCCAAGTGCCACCATTTCAAGAATAATTAGTTTAATGACAGTCATTAATACCCATTGTGATGCTGGCAGGCCAGATGCTAGCTCTTGACCAGGCTGCAGGCATTAGTTAAGAACTCAGAGCTGGAGATCAGAACAGGTCACTTGTATGTTATTTGGAGCAGAACTAAATATTGGTCTTATAAGAATGTATTAAGAAAATATGTAAGTTGTGTGTAGATGTTTGCTTGCTTTAACCTGTAAATAACTCTTATTCCTTTTTCCTAATTAATAAACCTTTAGATGGTTTGTTACAGGATTAGCTGCAGGCGTGGCCTTTGGTGTAAAATCCAGGGAAGCAGTTGATCTGGGGTAAGTGACTGGTGTCTTGAGATTAGAAGCAACCTGAATGTGGGGTGATTTTTGGTTTATGTGAGCATTTCTCATGAAGTCCAATTTGTCTGGGTGGCAAAATAGGTTGGAGAGTCTAAGGGGACTCTCTGGACCTCCATGTTAAGACTGTTACAGTGATCTAGGAGTTCTCATTTGTTACTGACTTGGTGAAAACTAATTATAGAACAGATCACTGATTTGGGGTGTCTATCCGGTTTTTGACAGTCTGCCCTCAGGTAGGCTCTCAAAGTCGTGAGCCACTCCAGACAGCATGACACCTATGACAGCTTGAAAGTTTTGTAATGAAAACAGATTTAGTAAATTAAATTTGTAGGTTCTAGAAAATTAATTTAGCTAACTTTTATCTAAGAATTTTTACTTAAAGCAAAGACATTTCAGATATTAAAATCAAATAATTTGACTCTCTTCACACACTACAATGACAATACAGCAAAAATACAGGGCAAACACACTGAAAGAAGCAACGTGCTCAGGTAACTGAACAACAGTATTTAAAACAGGAGAAAGCAGAGTTTCTGCACAAAACCAGAGCAAAACAAACAGTTCTTATTTTAAGCCAATCTACAACAATTTCTGCAAAGTAACCATGTCATGATTATTAGTTCCCAAATCTTTTCTGCACATACACAACATTAATAACAGATATAGCACCATTTTGGCAGTATGGGTTTTCTTTTCCTTCTTCTTTCACCAAAAGCATCCAGTGAGGTCTGGACCTTTATTTCAGAGTACAAGAAAATTTCATGAAACCAATACTTTGGTTAGGGAACGTAGCAGGGAAAGACTGCAATGAAATTCTGATGTCTCAGTTCTAAATTCCTGACTCTTTGGGAGATTAAAAGTCCTTAGGTATATGTCTGAGTTAGGACTGGGTGGCTCCAGGGAAAGTCAGCAAATGGTGTCTTGATGTCCCTTTGCTACAAACAGGGTATGTCATTTCTTAGAAATGGACTGAGTGAATTTGTGGCAGAAAATGAATATTTTAGCAATGACTAGTGGGGAATCATGGAATAATATAAGCAGCTGTTTTGTTTTATTCTTGGAAGACACAAGCAAGAGATTGGTTTTCCCAGAATAGTGACCTAAATGCTGTGCATTATTATCAACAGTTTTCATCAATATATTATATCACTGTCTTTACATAAAGATCTTTAGGATAAAATATTCTTACAATATTAAGAGTCTTACTGTATAAGTTTGATTCACTGTGCAACATTTAAAATGAGCATGCTGTATTCAGTTTTGTTGAGCATTTAGGGTCACTGACACATGGCTAGTAAAACAGACAATCTGGAAATACTTATCAGTCAAGAGATTGGTTTCTTAATATACCTGAAACAGTGCACTACATCAAGATTGTAAACAAAGCAAGTAACATTTCTTTCTTCAGATCAGAAGCAGTAGCTAAGTTATTTTCATCTGATGCCATTATTGTTTTATATATTTGTTTAATACATCTCTATATACATCGCTATATTTGTAGAGGTCTTCAGAAATTCCACAATGTGATACGTTTTAAATTGTTTGAGAATTTTAGTTCAACACTCAAAAATAAACAAATTCTGCACTATTTTAAAACAAATTTTGCACTATTAAAATGCTCCAATAAATATTAACTTTGCTCTTGGTCTATTATTGAGCCACCAGTCCTAAAATGAGCATAGCCACCATTTTAAGTTATAGAAAGGTTTTCTGTCAGTTCTGTAAAGATTTTGCTGTCAGTTCCGTAATCATCTCTGTGGAAATGTGGTTTTGTAATTTCTTAGAACAATACCTGTCAGTGAATCACATATCCCTATGCTTCCTACAGAGACAGGACACAGCAGAAAGGCTATTCCTCTCCCAAAGATCCTCTCTTATGGAAGCAAATCACTGTCACAGAAAGCTGTGCTGCATAAGAACTTTAGTCATATAAAGCCAAGGCCTTAGAAATACCTAATAGAGATTAGATAAACTAGGCTACACAGATATAAAAATATTATGACAGCATCACCACATGCAGTGGAATCAATATGTCAAGCAATGGGAACTAGATTAATAATAAATTGAAGTAAATATGAAATATATTTATATGAACAGGCACCTATTCAATGCTCTAGCATCCCTGCCATAAATTACAAGAACAAATTACATCGATCTGTGACCCATATAAGTGAACTACTCACATGTCACTATATCTCTATTCAAGGAAACAAAGAAATCCAAGAGACAAGACAGTGTTGAAGTGTGTATAAAAAGAATGGGGGGAAGAGGGGAAGGAGACAAGCTAATTATAAATTATGTTTAATGATGTGTTTCAGAAAAAACAGTAACACGACCAGTCACTAGCTTTACTGCTCACTCCCCACAACTCCCCTAAAACAGAGTATATTTTCCAACAAACAAGTTTCTGTTTGTTTTGTAATGTTATTCAGAGGCCTGAATAGTATTAACAATATTTCATTTGTAACTGAGTGACATCAGCTACTGGTAGCAACGGGACTGGAGGAAAAGAAAAAAAATCAAGTAGCCTTGAATTGTATTATCTGGTTCATTCTGTGTAGAGTCAGTGGTAATGATCCTTAATAAAGAGCTACTGACACTTGAATGGTTCAATTTAACCCAAAGTACAGAAAGTTGAAGGCTTTATGTAGAAACAAAAGTTTAAGAATTTTGTTTCTAGAACAGGATCTGTAGATGTGAATCCATAAATAAAATGCAAATTGTTCTTTATATAGCATCTTTCATCTGAGGATTTCAAAATGGGTTATGAATATTGACCAATATTCACAACATGCCTATGAGATGGGTATATTTAAAATACCTCTTTATAGAATATTGCAACGAGAGAAGCTACTTCAAATAAACATTTTTTTTTAGATTCAACTTTAAAAAAAATAATGCCCATATAAAAACACCATGACAGTAATCAGATTTACAACACTAAATATACAAGTAAGTTAACTCTGCCAGCCATCAGCCTTAGATAAATAAAGATCAATAATAATCTACTGGCTGAGATAAATTATTATTTGTATTACTTGGGTGCCTAGGATAAAAGTGGAAAAAAATAAAATAAATAAATAAATAAAAACATTCACCCCTAATTTACAGCCAGTAACACACCCTTAACTTTACCCCACAAATGGTTTTGCAGCATTTCTGAAGGTACTCAAATTCAGGGTATTTTCAAAGAGTGTTGTTTTTTTTTTCATCCAAAGTACCACAAGTCATTCAGTAACACACAGGTTTTCTATGAAAAATCCTCTTGTCAGAATTGGTCAAAATTACTTCTGAAACCAAGACAAAGAATAATGTGTACTTGACTCCATATAATTGAGAAAAGATTAAAAGTTGCATTCAAAGTGTAATTTTAAGAAAGTATAATTTGAAACAGACCAGGTAATTCATGAAAATCAGGGTTTCTAATACAAATGCTTACAGTATCACTGTTAATGCCGTAATACAACTTTGCAGTGAACAAGACTTGCAAAACTTAATGACATCCGAATCTCTTTTGCACCAGACCTGCACACAAGCAGAGCCACAACAGAAAATAAAGCTGTTTTAAATTCTAACAGTAAATATGTAACATCTCATCATAATATGATTAAAAGGCACTCTGAATGCATGAATGAACTCATTGATTAGGAGCTTAAAGTCATGCCATCTGTCATGTCTGCAGCTACCACTAAAATTTACAATGAAGTATAACATTTGACTGAAACTATTACAGTAATTTGAGCATTCTTAATATACATATTATATATGATGGCAGAGAATATTTCCATAGGTTTTTATATAATTTTCTTTTATTAAAACAAAACACGCTCTTCAGAGGCTCAAATGCGTGTAACAACTAATAGCTGAATGTTCAAGCTGCTGCATGGGTGCAATTTGTAAAGCTGTGTGTAAAAAAGCCAAAAATGGCTGAAAACTTAAAAAATTGATGGTGGTAGACCACAAAACCTAGAGATGATTCAACCTGGTGATATTCTGAATAAAAACTAGATAATTATCCCAGTGATAACTGAACCTGGTGTTAATCTAAACAAAAGGAGCTCTCAACCATACTCAAAGCTGTTTTCATTGCTTCCCACTGACCTAACAGAATTTAAAGCCTTGACCTACATTACACTTTTCTAAGGAATCTCCTGAGAAGCGGTAGCCACAGTGGGAGCCCTAGTGTAGATAAGACACTTGCATTTTTACACTGCATCATCTAGTACTATCCTGAGCAGGATTATATTATATGGCGATAAAAATGTAGGTACCTTGCCTACCTAAAAAACACACCATTGTAATTACACCAATGGTAGTAGAAAATTTCCCCCCACAAAAGGATGGTAATAGAGTAGACACTGCATCAGAGGGTAAGCAATAATTTTCCCCAAGTCCTGTAACAAGTCAATAGCAGAAGGAGAATCAAAATGCAGACCTTCTGATTCAGTCTCACTAGGCTACTCAGTTGTATTCCCTCTGAAACAAGTGTAAAATAAAGCAAACCTCCCCTGATTAACTTTTTTCAGCAAGTACCAAGAATAAAACATTCTACTGAGAAAAATCTACCAAGGATCTGTAAACAGAATCAGCTTTGACAGTATAGCCACAGTAAGAAGCCACATTGCTGCATTAGTTAAAGTTTCTAAATAATAAATAATTTCCATTAGTTAGATTTTCTAAATAATTAATGCACCTTAGCCATACTTATCCGTTAATATGTCAGCAATCTGCATTTTGAACCATCAACAGAGGAAAGGAAAGGGTGTTAAAAACCCAAAGAGTAACTACTTCTTCCCACACATACACCTCTTGGAAGCCCTTCTGGAGACCATTATAAAACAACAGGTTTACGAAATGCTCCTTCCAATTTAGTATAACTCTCCTGCCCGCCCTCCACAAATAGGAAGGAAGTGCTATTGCTCCCTGTTCTATGTCTGTCCCAGCAATCATCGCTCCCATAGCATGGCTGGAGAAAACTCATCCTTGAGCCTGCAGTGATTTATCCCAGTCACACAACTGGGGATTCCATGGGTGTCACTCAGAAAGGAAACAGGCCCTTTGTTTCAAGTTAACAAGGACGTGGTGGTGAATAAAGGGGGACCAGGAGGATGAAAGTGCCCGGGTGGGAGGTGGAGATGGAGATGACTAGGGGTTGGGGTGAAAGGGCGGTGGGGCTGAAAGACCAGGGAGAGGGAGGTGACTGGGTTGGGGGGGGAATAAAGGACCAGCAGGATGGAAGTGACTGAGGGTTGGGTGGAGGGAAGGGGGGGATGAGGGTGGAGCTGACGGGGCAGGAGAAGGGCTGAAGGACCAGGGCAATGGAGCTGACTATTGGCGGGATAAAGGATGCTGAGGGTGGAGGTGACTGGACTAGGATTTCGGGTGGAGTGAAAGGGGTCGGGGCTCAGGAGAGGGGCTGAAATACCCAGGGGATGGAGGTCACCGGAGGCGGGGTGGAGCTGACTGGGGGCAGGGGCAGTAGGAGGCTTGAGAGGACCGGCGGGGTGGAGGGCGCGGAGGACTGAAGGACGAGGGAGCGAGGAGGAGAAGACGGGGGGAACTGAAGGACTGGGGGGAGGCGGAAGGGGACTGACGGACCAAAGGGCTGAAGGAGGAGGGCAGGAGTCAGGAAGGGGCGGAAGGACGGGGAGGATGAAGGGGTGGGGGTCAGGAGACCGTTGGTTGGAGGACGGGCGGCGGAGATGGAGGGGACCCAGGACGGGGGTCAGGAAGGGGCTTGGGAGGACTGGGGGGATGGAGGGGGCGGGGATCGCGGTGAACGGGGGAACCATGAGGAGGGCTGACCACCCCGGGCCTCTCTTACCCGCTCCGAGGCGGGCTTCCCTCCTTGCCGGCGCTTCCGGCCGCCTCCGCGAGCTAAACAAACGCTTCGGCAGCTCCCCGCGGCCCGGGCGCGGGGGTCGCGACTCGTGGAGAGGAAGGGAGAAGGTGGTGACCGCTGCTCTGCGTCATAACATAGCGACCGAACGCACCCCGAGGGCAACCCTGGGCCTACAGATCCCGGCATGCAATGGGCGAGGCTCGCGATGGAGACTACGACTCCCAGCGTGCACTTGAGGCCGCGTGGAAGCCTGGGGCTCGTAGTCTCGCCCGGCAGCCCCCTCGGTGCTGGACGAGGCTGGGACGGGGGGCGGAGCTCAAAGTCTGAGGCTGTTGCCGAGCAGAGGGGCTGTGGCCGCGGGTTGACCCGAGCCGGGACGCTGTTACACTGGCTGGGCGGGAGGGGCTGGTGGGCCCCAACCTGGTTTTCGCTCCCCCATCCTCGCCAGGGGCTCATCGCAGCCCCGACCGGCCCCGGCCGCGCTGAGGTGAGAGGAGAAGGAGGGAGTTATGGGGACGCGGTGAGAGGGGGCAGGAGGGAGCTGTATGCCGGGCGGGGGCTGCCTGTGCGGTCCTGAGGCTGGTACCGAGTAGGCTATGGCGGGCGGTGCCGGGTCCGCTGGGGGGGCGGGGGAGTAGCGGGACGGGCGGTGCCGGGTCCGCTGGGGGGCGGGGGAGTAGCGGGACGGGTGGTGCCGGGTGCGCTGGGGGGCGGGGGAGTAGCGGGACGGGGTGGGGTTGTGCCAGGCCAGTTGGTGGCGGTTGGTTAGCGGGCGGTACCGGGTCTCGACGGCTCGGTCTCCCGCGTTTGCCTCCCCGCAGCCTCTACCCGGACGTCCCCTCCTCCAAGCCTTAGGGAGACTGAGACCTCGTCGCTAGGGGTGGCTGGTCGTTGGTGGGCGGGATTAAACCTGGGCCCTCTGGGTAAATGCATGAACCTCTCCTGCGTGAGCCAAAAGCCATATGACTCTTAGCTAAGACTCATGCGGCTCTCGGAAGAAGGATAAAGGAGTTGAGGTGCAAGTTGTGTTCTCATCTATCCTCCCTGTTGAAGGAAAAGGCCCTGGTACAGACCATCGAACTGTGGAGGTAAATGTGTGGTTATGCAGGCTTTGGATTCTTCGACCATGAGCTGTTCTTCCAGGAAGAAGGATTGCTAGGAAAAGATGAAATCCACCTAATAAAGAGAGAGAAGAGCATCTTCACAGACAGGCTTGCTAATCTAGTGAGGAGGACTTTAAACTAGGTTCACCAGGTGATGGTGACTTAAGCCCAGAGGGAAGTGGGGAAGTGGGATACCGGAAAGAAACACAAGGAGGAGGATGCAACAGGGGAGGCCTCCTGATTCATACTGGGAAAGTAGGGCAATCTGCTAGTTATCTTAGGTGCCTGTATACGAACGCAAGAAGCCTGGGAGACAAGCAGGAAGAATTGGAAGTCCTGGCACAGTCAAGGAACTATGATGTGCTTGGAATAACAGAGACTTGGTGGAGTAACTCACATGACTGCAGCACTGTCATGGATGGGTATAAACTGTTCAGGAAGGATGGGCGGGGGAGAAAAGGTGGAGGAGTTGCACTGTGTGTAAGGGAGCAGTATGACTGCTCAGAATTCCAGTATGAAACTGGAGAAAAGCCTGTTGAGTCTTTAGGTTAAGTTTAGAGGTGAGAGCAACAAGGGTGATGTCGTGCTGGGCATCTGCTATAGACCACCAGACCAGGAGGATGAGGTAGACGAGGCTTCCTTCGGACAACTAACAGAAGTTTCCAGGTCACAGGCCCTGATTCTCATGGGGGACTTCACTCACCCTGACATCTGATGGGAGAACCACACAGCAGTGCACAGCGATTCCTGGAAGTTTTTGGAGAGTGTTGGGGACAACTTCCTGGTACAAGTGCTGGAGGAACCAACTAGGTGCCGTTCTCCTCTTGACCTGCTGCTCACAAACAGGGAAGAATTTGTAGGGGAAGTAGAAGTGGGTGGCAACCTGGGTAGCAGTGACCATGAGATGGTCAAGATCAGGATCCTGACAAAAGGAAGAAAGGAGAGCAGCAGAATACGGACCCTGGACTTCAGAAAAGCAGACTTTGACTCCCTTAGGGAATTGATGGTCAGGATCCCCTGGGAGGCTAATATGAGGAGGAAAGGAGTCCCGGAGAGCTGGCTGTATTTTAAAGAAGCCTTATTGAGGGC
Organism: Chelonia mydas; assembly: GCF_015237465.2. Classification (NCBI taxonomy): domain Eukaryota; kingdom Metazoa; phylum Chordata; order Testudines; family Cheloniidae; genus Chelonia; species Chelonia mydas. The sequence goes on from NC_051251.2 coordinate 58,645,984, forward strand.
GCAGGAACAAACCATCCCAATGTGGAGAAAAAATAGCAAATATGGCAGGCAACCAGCTTGGCTTAACAGAGAAATCTTCGATGAGCTTAAACAAAAAGGAAGCTTACAAGAAGTGTAAACTTGGACAGATGACTAGGGAGGAGTATAAAAATATTGCTCGCGCATGCAGGGGTGTAATCAGGAACGCCAAAATACAATTGGAGTTGCAGGTAGCAAGGGATGTGAAGGGTAACAAGAAGGGTTTCTACAGGTATGTTAGCAACAAGAAGAAGGTCAGGGAAAGTGTGGGACCCTTACTGAATGGGGGAGGCAACCTAGTTACAGACGATGTAGACAAAGCTGAAGTACTCAATGGTTTTTTTTGCCTTGGTCTTTACAGACATGGTCAGCTCCCAGACTGCTGCACTGGGCAGCACAGTATGGGGAGGAGGTGAGCAGCCGTCAGTGGTGAACAGGTTAAGGACTATTTAGAAAAGCAGGACATGCACAAGTCCATCGGTCTGGATCTAATGCATCCGAGGGTGCTGAGGGAGTTGGCTGATGTGATTGCAGAGCCATTGGCCATTATCTTTGAAAACTCGTAGCGATCGGGAGAGGTCCCGTACGACTGGAAAAAGGCAAATATAGTGCTCATTTTAAAAAAAAAAAAAAAAAAGGGGGGGGGGGGGGAGAAGAAGAATCCGGGGAACTACAGAGTAGTCAGCCTCACTTCAGTCCCTGGAAAAATCATGGAGCAGGTCCTCAAGGAATCCATTTTGAAGCAGTTAGAGGAGAGGAAGGTGATCAGGAACAGTCAACACGGATTCACCAAGAGCAAGTCATGCCTGACCAACCTTATTGCCTTCTATGATGGCTTTGTGGATATGGGGAAAGCAGTGGACGTGATATATCTTGACTTTAGCAAAGCTTTTGATATGGTCTCCCACAGTATTCTTGACGGCAAGTTAAAAACAGTATGGATTAGATGAATGGACTATCAGGTGGACAGAACGCTGTCTAGATTGTTTGGCTCAACAGGTACTGATCAATGGCTCGATGTCTAGTTGGCAGCCGGTATAAAGCGGAGTGCCCCAGGGGTCTGTCCTGGGGCCGGTTTTGTTCAACATCTTCATTAATGATCTGGATGATGGGATGGATTGCACCCTCAGCAAGTTTGCGGACAACACTAAGCTGGGAGGAGAGGTAGATATGCTGTAGGCTAGGGATAGGGTCCAGAGTGACCTAGACAAATTGGAGGATTGAGCCAAAAGAAATCTGATGAGATTCAACAAGGACAAGTGCAGAGTCCTGCACTTAGGATGGAAGAATCCCATGCACTGCTACAGGCTGGGGACCAACTCGCTAAGCGGCACTTCTGCAGAAATGGACTTGGGGATTACAGTGGACAAGAAGCTGGATATGAATCAGAAGTGTGCCCTTGTTGCTAAGAAGGCTAATGGCATATTGGGCTGCATTAGTAGGAGCATTGCCAGCAGATTGAGGGAAGTGATTATTCCCCTTTATTTGCCACTGGTGAGGCCATATCTGAAGTGCTGCGTCCAGTTTTGGGCCCCCACTACAGAAAGGAGGTGGACAAATTGGAGAGAGTCCAGCAAAGGACAACAAAAATGATTAGGGGACTGGGGCACATGACTTATGAGGAAAGGCTGAGGGAACTGGGCTTATTTAGTCTGCAGAAGAGAGGAGTGAGGGGGGATTTGATAGCAATCTTCAACTACCTGAAGGGGGGGGGGGGGTCCCAGAGAGGATGGAGTGAGGCTGTTCTCAGTGGTGGCAGATGACAGAAGAAGGAGCAATGGTCTCAAGTTGCTGTGGGGGAGGTCTAGGTTGGATATTAGGAAAAACTATTTCACTAGGAGGGTGGTGAAGCACTGGAATGGGTTACCTAGGGAGGTGGTGGAATTTCCATCCTTATAAGTTTTTAAGGCCCGGCTTGACAAAGCCCTGGCTGGGATGATTTAGTTGGGGTTAGTCCTACTTTGAGAAGGTTGGACTAAATGACCTCCTGAGGTCTCTTCCAACCCTACTCTTCTATGATTAATCTCTCTCTAAGTGGTCTCGGTGCCACTAGATGGGACAGAGCACCACACCCAGGAGGTGTGTGGGTTACACAAGTGCTGCCACCTCTCCTAGCGTATAGTCAGAGAGATTAGGGGCCTACTTTTCAGAGGTGCCAAGCACCCACAATGTGAACTGAAGTTGCAGAAGTTGTGGGTGGTAGGTCAGCATCTTTGAGAATTAGGCTGCAAGTGACTTGCCTAACATCCCAAAGGAAATCTGTGATAGAACTAACACTAAAACCCAGATTTCCCATGCAGGGTTTTATGGGGTAAGGCAGTCTTTCTTCCAGACTTCAGCTACATCATTCACAGTTTGGTTAGCTGAGTTCAAGAGAAAATGAGAGTATCATATATGCTTATAAAAAACTCCCTGGTTATTGGGTTTGGAGGGGTTTCTGTAAGCATGTTGGCAGTGCTTGCTGTCTTTCACAAATTGTCCCACCATTTGGCCAGGCTAAATTTAATAAAGTCTCGATGTAAATAATTCATGGAATTCTAAATGTATGTTTGTTTTTGTTGTTCACATCTGGAGTCCCTAAACAGTGCTGAGTTAAATGCTATGTCTTTTTTATTATATTTAACTATGCATTGCAGGCACTTGTGTACACTCAATCTGTACATGGTAACTTCAGGAGTTTGCCTGGAAGAAAGTCTGAAGTTTGTGACATAAACAGAAAGATCGATGCTTTCCCTTCTAGCAGCAGACAAACATTCCCAGGTGGAAGGGTGGGGGTAGACAGCAAAAAAATTGTACATTTCCCGTAAATCATCTTATGTCAAAATATTTTGCCCAGTGAATTTAAATAGACAAAGATAACAGAAACAAAGCAGCAATCAGTTTGAAATCCCCTGGCTTCCTTGGCCAAAGGACAGTTTTGGGTTTTCCCCCTCACTGTTGCCTAGAAAATCATCCTATGCTCAGTATCACTGCTGCTTTAAAGTTTGGAATTAAGATGCAGTAGCAAAAATAAAAGTGGCTTGTCTTTTAAAATTTGGGAGTATGCTATAATCTCTAATTATATCCTCCCGCTGAATTTCAGTTTAGGTTGCCCTGCAAGAAAGTGCATCTCTAACTCAGTAGGGGTGTAATTTTATTCAAGTCAATGGAGTTTCATTGGGTATAAACTTGGCCCCATGTACTCTGAAAAGAAATATTAATGTGAATCACAAGGATAACTAAGTACAGTCCTCTGTCAATGATACTGTTGCTAAGGAAACTGATAAATGGGGTTTAACAATGGCAACTGGAAGATGATCCTCCTTTAAGATGCTTCATGGGAGCAGACCTCTTACATGTGCTCTGTTACTTCACATTACAGGTTTGGTTCTTATTTAAAAACCAAAACAAAACCCCTCAAAATAATATAACCGAGGACTGTTGATATCACCCTAAATGTCAAAATAATCAATGAGCTATAGCCCACGGTTGGTGGTAATAATTGTTTACAGTAGGCTGTGCACATTCAGAGCATTTACAGGTATTGGGTTTCCCAAAGGCATCCTCTTAGATGGAGATGTCACTTTCCTATAACTTCATCACTCCCTTCCTGCATGTGAAACCTGGGAGAAGTGTGTTAATCCATTTGCTTACCACTCCTGTACAATCCACAGGTTTAGAGGAAGCTTAGAACAACAAAGGCTAGATAGCAAACAAAAATAAAACGAGAGATTTGGAAACAGGGTGCTGGAATGGGGGGAGCCAGGGCCCCATCACTCTTAAAAGTGGGAGGGCTATGCTCTTCCACTTTTTACCAGTTGTAAGGGCGAGCAAGGGAGGGGAAGGGGGCAGAGAAGACCGGGCAGTGTGAGAGCGGAGAGAAGGGGTTGGGCATATGGCCACAGTTTGGGTGCCACTGCGCACCCCCCCACACACACTTTTAGGAAGCTTCTGCCACTCCTATTTGGAAATATAGACTAGTGAAATGATCCACAAAGTATTCCTAAACAGAGGAAAATGTTGAGAATTATAAAAGTGCAAAAAGAATTAATAGGAAGATATTCCTTACATAGCTTTACCTGCTTGGCAAACTTGGATTATAGGCAGACATATTAACTTTGTATCTTTATTGTACCTCTGCCATAAACTTACTTTAACAATTAAGTCCTAATGACTGTATTCCACAAATTCATTCTCCTTTTGTGGCTTCATGTTGCAAACCACAGAGTTTATTTCTGATAGAATAGAATAGCATATATTTTTCCCAACAAGGAGAGGAAGGATGGTCCAGTGCTTAGTATGCTGGTCTGGTACTTGGGAGATGTGGATTCAACTTCCTGCTCTGCCACAAATTTATTGTGTGACCTCGGGTAAGTCACTTAGTCTCTCTCTACCTCCATTCCTCATTTATAAAATGGGATAATAGCACTTAGCTACATCCACAAGGATGTTGAGGATGAAGATATTAAAGATAGTGAGGTGCTCAGATATTATGGTAATGGGGTCATATAAGTACCTTAAAAACAAAGACCATGATAAACTGAGTAGTTAGCTGATAATACTTTGTGTTCCTCCAAAACTTTTACTAATGGTGGGTTGCTTTGCTAAGGGTTATTCCTGTATATGATTAAAACAATCATGTTGGTAATATAATTTTATTTCAAGCCTGACAACCAAGGAGAACAAAAACTGCAAAGAGTTAAAGGGATCTCACAAAACTGGATGAGTAGGCAACAAAATGGCAGAAGAAATTCAATGTTGATAAGTGCAAAGTAATGCATATTGGAAAACATAATCTCAACTAGACATACAAATGACAGGGTCTAAATTAGCTGTGATGTGCTCCATCATGCATGATTCCAAATGTTCTTTATTAGATCAATTTCAACTTGGCCAGGAGGGATTTGTAGAAATAATTAGCATGTAGATGATAAAATAGTGGCATCTCACTGTAAGTGTTTCTGGAAAAATTAGAGGGTTTACCAAAAGATCCTCATCCATTTCAAGGATACTCTTGATTATTTTTTGGTGCCTTTTTGAAAATCTCTCCTTGAATTATTATCATTAGATCAGATCCAAGAGCCAAAGTTTGGTGGTTAGTGATAATTTTGGGGGAAAAATGAGCTGGTAACTAGAAATTTAGATGATGATCTTTCAAACAATCTCCACCTGATTTTTTTTTAAATATTTGTTTAGAACATTTTAACAGGTTTACAAATCCTTGCCAGGTATGTATCAGGGACAACACAAAAATGATAACCGTGAGCTTTTGTTTAGAGGAACATAGTGTACTAGATAATCAACAGCTCTCGCTACTTAATGGGGTGCTAACACACTACAGAATGAGCATCTTTACACTACCCCTGACATGCTGTTTCTCTCCACCCAATTATTACACATCAAAATGGAACTACATATTCTAGTAGGCTAATGGTCAGCAACTTGGCTAAGAATAACAGAAGGGTAGAAAAATAACATTTGCTAAAGTGATTCTAGTCCTCCCACTGTGCAAATTCATCAACTTGAACAGGTTTCAGCTGGAGATGGTATAATGGTATTTCTGTTTTTTCATGTTTTCAGATTTTTCAAAGAACTCCAATAGCCTAATTTTTTTTTCTGCACATGAGAGTTGGTGATGAATGCTGAATTTCCTTTTAAATTATGATGTCTTTTAGCCTCAAATAGTAGGGGTACAGTGAAGTGATTGTATACCTGCCTGGGACCCCCTTTTTTCTAACTAGGTCTAACAACAGTTTTATCCTCTCCGTTAACTTCAGAAATGCAGTATGAAATTGCTTTTGGCTTGCTTTTCTTGAGTGCAAGCTCTGCTGTCTGTAGCTGGAACTTGATTAGCACAGCTGTGCTCCTTTCTATTGGAATAACAATGTGGTTTTCTTCCCTACACACTGTCAATGATCAATGAATCTAGTCCTTCTATTTCAGTGCCTCTGTTCTTGTAGATTATTTGTAGGTAACCAATCTACCTGTTCAAAGAGTGACTCCAAGTACATGAGTTAGAAGGGGGGAACTGCTTATAGGATGAGGTTGCCTATATGATACAAATGAGTATGTCTGACCAGTGCCACTATAAACTGTTTAAAACTAGTGTCCAGAAACTTCAATGAGAGTAGGCAAGTCCCTTGCAGCCATACTATAAGCTTCACCATTATGTACTTACTGACAGAATTAGTAGCAGAGGCGCATGCTTGGATGACACTTGTTATGTAAAATGTTGGAATTCCCATAGTTTATGACTAAGAGGAGAGACTGACATTTAGATTTGGATTTTGTTGCAATATTGAGTCATGGGTTGACATAAGAACAGCTACACTAGGTCAGACCAATGGTCCATCTAGCCCAGTATCCTTGACCGTGCCCAATGCCAGGTGCTTCAGAGGGAATAAATAGAACAGGTAATCCTCAAGTGATCCATCCCCTGTTGCCCATTCCCAGCATCTGGCAAAATGAGGATAGGAACACTTCTAATAGCCATTGATGGACCTATCCTCCATTAACTTATCTAGTTCTTTTTTGAACCCTGTTATAGTCTTGGCCTTCATAACATCCTCTGGCAAAGAGTTCCACAAGTTGACTGTATGTTGTGTGAAGAAATACTTCCTTTGTGCATTGATATTACTGTAATATTTTATTTTTAGGATAAATGGGTGTGCATGACCTTTCCCTGAACTAAAGCAGTTCCATGTCTTGTTTGGTAAGTCTGCATTTAATATGGCTTATTTTATGCCATAGTTTTTGACAGTTGCACCTTGCAGTTCAATCATGTATCATGAAATAAAATTTCTGGTGAAATTTCTGAGGGAAAACTCCATTCAAGGGATTCGAGCAGTAAACAATAACAAATTCCTAATGTAGATGCTAGCAAAGGGTTCACGAGAGTGAGAGTTTCTCTTCTAGAATAGTTCCACAGAATAGTTCAGAGAGCTGATTAGCCTGTTGGTGTTCACTCTTATTAGAGTGGGGCTCATTAATGTTAAAATTAAAATAAGAAAAACCTTAAACAGCTTTGGAATTTTATACAGTGTATTCCTCCACTATGAAAGGTAGGTCCTAGTAGAAGAGAAAAATGGCATGGATGAGGGCAACTGCACTGGGCCCTTAAGTGCTACTGTTCTCAGGGGGACTCTTCCACTCTCTCTGTTCCTGATTTACTTATATCAAAAGACTATCTGACACAGTGGTCCCAAACTGTGGGGTATGGAGGAACATTGGTGGGTTGTGGCGGGGCCCAGGCCAGCCCTCCTGGGGAGTGGGGAGGGAGTGCCACCCAGCCTCGTTCTGCCCCCAGCTCTGCTCCTGGCCCCGACCGCAGCCCCAGCTGCAGCTCTGGCTCCAAGTGGGGCCCGGCTCCAGCTCTCCATGGTGGCTCTGGCCCCTCTCCCAGCCGCGGCTCCCTGGGGGGGGGGGCGGGAGGAGGAAGGGGAAACCAGGTAAGAGGGGGAGCATAAGCAAAAAAGTTTGGGGAGCACTGCACTAAAATGATGTGCACAGAGATTCTTTTTGATGACATCCTGGATAACTGGAACATGGCTTTGGGTAATGTGTCCCCCTCATAATACTCTATTGATTATAGTACGTCCATTGCAGTTCACTTACTGATACAGTACTATGTATTTCAAGGATTGTTCCTGTATTCTGCGGACAACAGTTGAATCAATCAGACAAGAAAAGCAATCAGAAAATAGCATCCATCAATACTTGGTAAGAAGGAGTCCAAATTGATTTAAGAGTTAACCTGCAAAATTAAATGGAAAAATGTAAGGTTGAGAAATATCAAGCACTGTACGTCAGGAATTTCCAAAGATTAAGCGTACTATTGCAATGTTAACTTGGCAAGGTTGTGGGTAGAATTTTATACTATATATAGTATTTTCTATTCCAATTTTTCTTACATTTAAACCCTAATGCATTACTCTCAATCTGTACTAGAAAAATTCTGAATGGACAGTGTCGCCAAGTCTCATACTGTGGTAGAAAGAAACAGTTACTCACCTTCTCGTAACTGTTGTTCTTCAAGATGTGTTGTTTCATGTCCATTCCAAGCCGGTGTGTGTATGTGCACGGTAGCCAGAAGATTTTCCCATAGCAGCATCTGTCGGGCTGGTCTGGGCACCACCTGGAGTAGCGCCTTTATGGCACTCAATATAGAGCTCTGCCGACCCGCCACCCCCCTGAGTTCCTGCTTGCCAGCTACACCAACAGAGGGTAGGAACGTGGGTATTGGAATGGACATGAACAACACATCTTAAAGAACAACAGTTACAAGAAGGTGAGTAACCGTTTTTTCTTCTTAGTGCTTGTTCATGTCTGTTCTAATCAGATGATTCACAAGCCCAAGTTCAGGAGGTGGGGTCGGAGTCATTCACTGATTGGAGAACCGCTCTTCCAAATGCCACATCGTCTACGGCCAGCTGGGTGATCGCATAGTGCGTGGTGAAAGTGTGCATGGAGGACCGCGTTGCTGCTCTGCAGATTTTCTGGGTGCGATCCTGCGCCAAGAACACCACTGAAGAGGCCTGAGCCCTGGTAGAGTGTGCAGTGATCAAAGGAGCAGGCATCCTTGCCAGGTTGTAGCACATCTGGATGCCGAATGTGATCCATGATGAAATCCGTTGAGAAGAGACAGGAATACCTTTCATTCTGTTCACCACTGCCACGAATAACTGCACTGAGTTTTGGAATGGTTTCGTTGTCTCGATGTAGAAGGCTAGCGCTCTGCGGACATCCAATGAGTGAAGTCTTTGCTCCCTGCTGCTCGAGTGCAGCTTAGGATAGAACATCAGGAGGAAGATGCCCTGGTTGATGTGAAACTGGGAGACAACCTTCGGGAGGAAAGTCGGGTGAGGTCTGAGCTGGACCTTGTCCTTATGGAACACAGGGTAAGGAAGCTCTGAAGTCAGGGCCTTGAGCTCAGACAGCCTCTTGGCTGAGGTTATCGTGACCAGAAATACTATCTTGTATGAGAGATGGAGCAGGGACCATGTCGTCAAAGGTTCACAGGGTGGTCCCATGAGTCTGGAAAGGACCAGATTGAGGTCCCAAGCTGGGACAGGCTACCAGACATGCAGGTATAGCCTGTCGAGTCCTTTAAGGAAACTGCTGACCATAGGTTTGGCAAAGACCAAGTGGCCCTCTGCACCTGGATGAAAGGCAGAGATGGCGGCCCAGTGAACCCTTATTGACAACACGGACAGTCCCTGCTGCTTGAGATGGAGGAGATAGTCTAATATAAGTGTCACAGAGGCAAGTGACGGAGATGAATAATGCTGCACTGACCAGACTGAAAATCTCTTCCACTTTGCAAGGTAGGTAGCCCTGGTGGAGGGCTTTCTACTGCCCAGGAGGACTTGCCTAACCGAGTCTGAGCAGGAGAGCTCCATTGGGTTCAGCCATGGAGCTTCCATGCCATGAGGTGCAGCAACTCCAGGTTCAGATGTTGGAGATGGCCATGATCCTGAGTTAGTAAGTCCGGGAAGAGCAACAAGGTGACTGGAGCTTCCATGGACATTTCCAGGAGTGATGTGTACCAGTGTTGCGGGGCCAGGCTGGAGCTATCAGAATCACCGAAGCTTCTTCCCTTTGTATCTTGAGGAGCACCTTATGCCTTTGTATCTTGAGGAGCACCCTTATGAATGAGAGGGATGGGTGGGAACGCATACAGGAAACTGCTTCCCATGGGAGGAGGAACGCATCCGTGATGGAGCTCGGGCTGCCGTTCAGGAAGGAGCAAAATGGCTGACACTTCCTGTTGTGTTACATGGCGAACAGATCTACCTGGGAAAAACCCCACTGATGAAAGATTGAGTTAACAACGTCCGGGCCGTGGAACAACCTGCTGTGATGGTCCGCCAACTTGTTCTGTATTCCAGGGAGGTATGATGCTTGCAGGTGTATTGAGTGTTCTATACAAAAGTCCCACAGCATGATGGCTTCCTGGTACAGGGGAGAGGAGAGTGCACCTGTTTTGTTAATATAAAACATTGCCGTGGTGTTGTCTGTCATCACTGATACACATCTCCCTGCTAGGTGTGCTTGGAAAGTCTGACACGCCAGGCTTACCGCTCTCAGCTCTCTGACATAGATATGAAGAGTGAGATTAGTCTGAAACCAGAAGCCTTGTGTTCTGAGGTCTCCCAAATGTGCACCCCAGCCCAAGTCTGACATGTCTGTTACTAGCGAGAGGGATGGCTGAGGGCTGGTGAAAGGGACCCCTGTACATACTACCTGCGGGTCGAGCCACCACAGGTGGGAGTTGAGTACCAGGCGAGGCAGGGTTACAATCCTGTCCAAACTGTCCTGGGCTGGCCGATACATTGATGCCAGCCATGACTGACGAGGCTGAAGTCTGAGTCTGCATGTTATACTACATAGATACAGACTGCCATGTGTCCTAGAAGTTTCAGACAGTACCGTGCTGTGGTGGTGAGGAACTGTCTGAGACCTCGAATCATGTCGCCCATGGTTCGAAATCTCACTTCTGGAAGGAATGCCCTGGCATATGTCGAGTCCAGTACCACCCCTACAAATTTTATCCTTTAAACCGGGGACAGCATTGATTTACCCTCGTTCAGTAGCAGACTCAGTTCATCTAAAGAAGCTCTTATGAAGGCGACCTGCATCTCTACTTGAGTCCTGGATCGACCCTTGATCAGCCAGTCATCGAGGTATGGGAACACCTGTACCTGTCGCCTGTGCAGGAACGCAGCCACGACTGCCATGCAATTGGTGAATACTTGAGGTGCCGTTGACAGGCTGAATGGGAGTACTGTGAACTGGTAGCAGGTTTTGTTCACCATAAACCTGAGGTATTTTCTGTGGGACTGAGTTATTGTTATGTGAAAGTACACCTCCTTCAAGTCGAGGGCAGCACACCAGTCTGCTGGATCCAGTGAAGAGATGATGGAGGCCAAAGAAACCATGCGGAACTTGAGCTTCTTCATGAACGTGTTGAGTTCTCGCAGGTCTAGCATGGGCCTGAGCCTGCCTTTGGCTTTCGGTACTAGGAAATACCGAGAATAGAAATCATTGCCCTTCTGCTCTTGAGGGACCTCTTCCACTACCACTAGTGGAAGGAGAGAGTGCACCTGCTGTATAAGGAGTTGCTTGTGAGAGGGGTCCCTGAAGGGGGACGGGGAAGGAGGGTGGAAGAGCAGGAGGGCTCAGAATTGGATGGAGTATCCCCTCGCTAGTGTGTGGAGCACCCAGCAGTCTGAAGTGATACGGGATGAAGCACAGTAGAAAGGGGATAGTCGTAATGAAAAGGTAAGGCGGGGTAAATCCAGTTTTTGTTTTGGTGTGCCGTCCTCGACTGCACCTTCAAAAGGCCTGTCTTGGGCTGGAAGATGGCTTGGAATGGCTAGAGTTCTGGCCTGATGACAGGTGTGACCTTTTCCTCCCACTCCTGTTCCTCCTCCGGGAACTGTCCTGACGGTTCTGCTGGTAGAAGCATGGCGGAGGTTGCGGTCTAAAATGCTTCCGCTACATAGCTGAAGTATGGAGGCCTAATGATTTGAGAGTGACTCTCAAGTCCTTTAGGCCAGTGATTCTCAAAGCTGGTCCACTGCTTATTCAGGGAAAGCCCCTAGCAGGCTGGGCCGGTTTGTTTTCCTGCCGTGTCTGCAGGTTCAGCCGATCGCGGCTCCCACTGGCCGTGGTTCGCTGTTCCAGGCCAATCGGGGCTGCGGGAAGGGGAGCCGCTTTCCCTGAACAAGCAGCGGACCGGCTTTGAGAACCACTGCTTTAGGCTATGCAGCCTTTTGTCTGTTTTCTCGGAAAAGAGAGCCGAACCCTCAAATGGGAAGTCCTAAATAGTCTGTTAGACCTCATACGGCAGGCCTGAGACTTGGAACCAAGAGCCCCTTTTCAGCGCTATGCCCGTAGCCATCACGCAGGTAGCTACAATCTGCCCATGGAACAGACCTTTGTCCCGTAAAGGTTGAGTCCTTTTTGCCTCCCGATTCTTCGGGGAGGGTCCCTGGAAGCCCTAGCGTTCACATTGGTTGACAGCATCAACAATGAGAGAATCCGGTGGGGGATGGGTATACAAATGCGGCACAAAGTAGCGTCTTTCGTTGCACTTAGCCGTGGGAGACAATGAGGCTGGGGTCTGCCACAAACTTTTTGTGGTGTCAGAGATGGTTTTTGTAAGAGGCAGGACAATACGTGCAGGTCCGAAGGGGGCAAGGATGTCTACTATTGGATCTGCGACCTCCACTACCTCCTCCACCTGAATGCCCAGGCCCTGGGCAACCCATCACACCAATTGCTGTAGAACCCTACTGTTTTCCAGGGCTGGGGCTGTATTGTGCCCACCAGTGTCTCATCCGGTGAGGACAAGGAAGAGACCCCCATAAGGGATGGCTGCTCCCCTCCTTCCACACCCAAGGGGTCCCGGGGCACCTGGATTTCTTGGGCCGTTGCTGACCTGGATGGTATTGTGCCCCTGGGTGTCGGGACTGCCTATGCTGATGCCAATGCTGAAAGTGTCCGTGGTGCCAAGGCTATCATTGACACCGGAATCACAGTCAGTGCCGGGGCTGTCGTCAGTGTTGGAGACTTCAGAGCCAAAACAAATGGGTCCAGTGCAGGCCACGCCGGAGGCGTTGGGATATTGGTGCTGGGTAGCAACGGGGCTACCCCTGATCCTGCTGATGCCGACGGTGCTGGAGGGGGTACAAAAGTGGCCAAGGCCACCTACGTCTCCCTGGAATTTGACCCTTGGCTCCGACTTTGGCTTTGATGAAAAGCCCAGGAGTCCAAAAAGGGCCATTGCGCCGGGGGGTTGCCATTGTGCGGGCTACAGTGCCAGGTAAGGGTGCCAGTCCCGTGTTGATGTGGACCGTCTGCTCCCACTCCTACGGAACCGATAGGAGTCAGACTCCGAGGTGTCTCAAAAAGAGGACCACAAAGGAGTGTTATTTCTAGGTGTTGACTGTTTGTGCCAAGGGCTCAGGGACCAGCACAGCTGCTGGGTCTGTTCCGATGCCGGGGAGTGGCGCACCGGGGTTGGAGATCAGCAGGGCATCATGACGGGCTTTCCCCTTGAAGGTGCTCGGAGAGCAACCAGTGCCAGCGACCTGTCCATCTAGGAGGGGAGAACAGTGCCATGAGATGGAGCAGTTCTTGGGCTCCCTCCAACACCTCCAGAGTCAAAGGGAAGTGCAAGCTCCCAGCTCGGCGAATGAGGAGGGTCCAGACTCAACCGCCTTCCACATGGGCAGAAGTCGACGTGACTGTCACCAGCGGTGGAGCAGAAGTAGTGTGGCCCAACTTGGGTCTCACAACGGCTGGCTCCTTAGGACTAGCCGAGGGAGAACAACTCCTGTCCGGCCTCCTTTTCTTCTTCTGCGGCACCAGCGACTGAGAACGGCGCCCGTGTGTGGTATGTGAGCCACGAGTGGAGCCAGGATGGTGCCATGGGTCCTGGTACTTACTCAGCACCGGTGCTCATGCTGACACTGCCGGAGCGCTCCACACCGAGGAAGAGGAACTTGGTGCAGGGTCTGTCAACCGGGGTCGGACTGGGGGCGGAGTGCAGCCAGGCCCTCTCAGAGGTCCAGAGAGGCCCGGGCCACTTCCAGCTTTTGAGTCTCCTAGCCATAATAAAAATAAAAAATGACGACACATGAAAACAAAATAAGGCACCAAAAAAAAAAGACATAATTTGAATATTTTATTTAACAAATATTTTTCTAGCTTTTTTCTGTGCAAATGCACTAATTATTGAGGAAAAATCTAGATTTCGTGCAATGTCACAGTTGATATTAAGCATGGTGAGCCCATTCAAACGCTCTTGTCCCATAGTTGAATGGTGATCGTTCTTTACCTGCTTTTCAGCCCGTTCACCTGAAGCCACCGATGCAGGCAAACTGAAAGAAATATGCAATGTAATTGTGATATTAGGAAACACCCTAGAGAGTCCAAGTTTGAGTATTTCTTGAAGCAATTCCTTTGGCTTGCAATCCAATTTAAAGTTCGTGGAACATATTCATTTGAGGAAGATGACCTCGTCACTAAGATTTTTTTGATATTTCTTTGTTGTACTGTTGCTGAAATTGTTCAGGTTTCAGAGTAACAGCCGTGTTAGTCTGTATTCGCAAAAAGAAAAGGAGTACTTGTGGCACCTTGGAGACTAACCAATTTATTTGAGCATAAGCTTTCGTGAGCTACAGCTCACTTCATCGGATGCATACTGTGGAAAGTGTAGAAGATCTTATTAGATACACACAAAGCATGAAAAAATACCTCCTCCCACCCCACTCTCCTGCTGGTAATAGCTTGATCACTTTAGATAAGCTATTACCAGCAGGAGAGTGGGGTGGGAGGAGGTATTTTTTCATGCTTTGTGTGTATATAATAAGATCTTCTACACTTTCCACAGTATGCATCCGATGAAGTGAGCTGTAGCTCACGAAAGCTTATGCTCAAATAAATTGGTTAGTCTCTAAGGTGCCACAAGTACTCCTTTTCTTTTTGAAATTGTTCAGCTACAGAAAGTAGCTCTTCATTACTCAGTCTGTTGAACTGCCAAAGAAACCCAAAAAGGGTACAAATTAGTCGCAGTGACTCAAATCGAAGTGTAAAACCTGACTGAATAGAGTCAATGGTGACAAGTTTCAGAGTAGCAGCCGTGTTAGTCTGTATTCACAAAAAAAAGGAGTACTTGTGGCACCTTTGAGACTAACAGATTTATTTGAGCATAAGCTTTCGTGAGCTACTGCTCACTTCATGCATCCGATGAAGTGAGCTGTAGCTCACGAAAGCTTATGTTCAAATAAATTTGTTAGTCTCTAAGGTGCCACAGTGATGACAAGGAAGGAATGCTGCTCAGCATCGGATTCAGTAGGTAAGTTGCGATTGGTGGAGAACTCAAATGAAATGCCAATATTCTGTGCTACTAATTTGGACTCAGTCAGGATTGCATCCCATTGTTCACGAATATGTCATTGATAAGACTTTCAGTGTTATTCCTCTCAACATCAATTGTAGCATTTGCATGCTTCAATTACCAGATTAGTTTTGTGGATCATTGTAAGTAGCTTCATCTGCAAAGATGACATCAGAATGCATTCAAATTTGGACATGTGCTTCTGAATAGACTGAAGTTCAGTTTGAGCCTGTGCAGTGAGATTGAGAGATTCAAGCTCATTTAAAGCCTTTCTCATTGAATTAAAATGCTGTGCTACTGGTTGACCACCACCAATTCATGCAGACCATCTAGTTTTGGACATCTTACCATGAAACAGGAAGATATTGCTTCAGAATTTCCCACCTTTGTGGACTGCTATTGAAGAGATTGGAACTGTTCAGCAAATGTACAAAGTAAGTAATTGCCTCCTTGCATGATTCAGCACAGTCAACATCTACAAGGTTTAGTGTGTGATTTCCACAGTTGGAGAAAATACAGTTTGAATTATGCTCAAGCAGAACTACTTCTACACCTTTGTACTTCCCAGGCATATTAGCTCCATTGTCATAGGCTTGACCAATGCAGACTTGAAAAGCTAACTTAAAACCTTCTAGAATTGCTAGTACTTGAGCAGCAGTTTCTTTTCCAGTTTTTCCCACGAAATTTTCAAACAAAATAAACCTTTCTTCAATTGAAAATTTTGAGCTGTCTACAATCTTAACATATCAAATAACCATAATAGTCTGTTCCGTGTGAGAACAATCTGGAGTGGCATCAACAATGATTGAAAAATACTTGGCATTTCGAATCTCATCAAGAATTGTTATTTGTACGAATGACCCACGTAGCTCAATAAACTTGTTTTGTATGCGTGTGGAGAGATAATGGACTTGCATGCGCTTTTGACTCTCTTGAGAGTCTCGAACATGTTTAACATGCTCTGATAAAAGTGGGTCATATTTGCTGAGGAGCTCAACTATGCCTAGAAAGTTTCCATTTGCATGATCACCATTGACTGGAACCAAAGAAAGCCAGTCCCCACTCAGAAAGAAAAAGGATGACATTCAGGATGTACTCAAGAAGCTTTTTCCAGTTATTAGTTTCTGTAGAGAGTTCAGTCAAGAGTAAATTCTCAACTGAACTTTCAGCTGATGCTGCCCTACTGGCTGATTTCCATGCAACATAGTTTTCTTTGTGTGACGTTGAACTCTCATGTGATGGTATTCGGTCTTTCAACTTCCTCCAACCTCTGTTGATGCTCCATCTTGATTGATCAGAGAGAACTAATGCATTTGCAGCACTTTTGTTCAAAATGAAGCAGGGTGCACACTACAGAGATTGTTTTTCCATACTCCAGCATAATCGGTCTCTTGTGCAGGTCTCGCCATTTGGAAGAGTTTTTGTCAGCAGATGAGTAGGGAAAGCATGATTATCAGCATCTCATGGAAGGTTACTTGGAATTTCAAAACAACTAATTTGAAGAAAAGATTGCATTTGGGCAGCATTGCTCTTGTCACTAATTCCAGTGTCAGTTACAGTCAAACCTGTAGTACTCATGAATTGCTCTTACTGTGTAAGATCTACATCTTCCTGCTGCTGTTAGTTTCTTGATCGTACACAGGATCTTCTGCTGCATCTGTTACTGTTGGCATATCTCCTTCTTGACTACTGTCCTCATGTTCAGGTATTGGCATTGAAATACCACCTGTTGCAGTTGCAGAATTTTCATTATCTGTGGCATTGTTCGTTGGGTAAGGTGCGTTTTCCAGTGGTTTGAGAAATGAAGTTATTGGCTTTGAGCTCTTAGCTGCTGATTCACTCAGTTGTTTTTGCCTCTCTTGCTTGCACCACTTTCAGATCTGATCTATTTACACCTGAAATGTTCTAAAGTAAATATGTAGCCTATCCACACTTGAAATATTCTGCTGTAAATCAGTAGCTTATTTACACTTGAAATCTTCTACTGTAAACATGTATGCAAATGCTGAAAAGACTTAAAACGAAGGAATACTAATTAAGAACACAAAATGAAACAGTCAGTCAGGTTATTATCCTTATCACTGAATCAAAACTCAAGCACGCAAGGTATAATATAACAGGCTGAGCTGAAGACAAAGGGATGACGACGTGTGTGTGTGTGTGTGTGTATATAGTAAACACAGACACGGATACAGACAGAGGGATAATGTCCAAAAATTTCAAATGTGTGTACTCACGAAATTCACTGTACAAGATTGTCCTCAGAAATTTTCACCTTGAATCTGGGCCTATTGACTGCAAAAGCCTATGATGATGGCCAAGCTACCAAGCTGGGGCTCAACCAACCAGTCACCTCTTTTAGCTACTATATGAAGATAATAATGAGGAATTCTCACACACAAATAACTCCTTAGTCAACTAAACGTAAAACTATAAAGACACTAAAATGTAACAATTCTCTACCTTTCAACACGAACTTGATCCAGCACCAGCCACTAGTAGTGGTTTGTTTATATAATCAGCAGATCTGAGTGGACACGTTCATCACAGTCTAATCTTGTGCCATCAGAACAGATATTTTTATTAATATTTATGAACATTTTAAACTCTTTAATATGAAAAAAATCTATATAAGTTAACAAAAAAATTATCTCTTTACCAAATCACATCTTTATTAGCTTAAATTTGCAGCTCTAAGCTGAGTGGGTGTGTCACATTTTGGTCTGATAGGGATGAGCATAAAAACAAGTTGCGAAACTTATCAAATGCCAAAAAATTAACAAGTGTCTACATTTGAGGCCCCCTTTGAGCTTGAGGCCCAGGCCAAATAGCCCTCCTGACCCTCCCATGATTGGCCCTGAGTGCAGCCCCCATTAATAGGACCTTCAGACACTGATCTGTGCCCTTTAATGTCCTAGGCCGAAAGGTCTTGCAGATGGCACAACGATCCTTCTGATGGCTCTCTCCTAAACACTTCAAACACGAAGTGAGGATCGCTTCTGGGCATACACTTGCCGCAGGCTTCGAAGCCTGGAGATCCCAGCATGGAGAGAGCGTAGGAGGGGAAACCCCCGCCCCAAAGGAAACTTAATCTAACACTGAGGGCTATTAACTATTTAATTAACACTACAGAGCTAATGAAAACTATGTATATAGACTGCTAAATGCGCTTGCCGAGACAAGAGCACAGGGAAGTTCCAACTAACCGTCACTGGAGGTAATAAGTAACTGAGGAGGTGGCGGCTCAGCAGGGTTCTATATTGAGCACCATAAAGGCACAACTCCAGGGGGTGCCCAGACCGACTCGACAGATGCTGCTCTGGGAAAATTTTGCAGCTACCGTGCTTGCACACCCCTGATTGGAATGGACATGAACAAGCACTCAAAGAACCACCTTAATTTCTTGAATCTCAAGAATTGAGTGCTTGATTTTTTCTCCTTCCCCCACATTTGCACAAATATGTATGTATTTATTTTTACATATACTCACACACACATACACAAATGTGTGTACCAATGTTAAAAACTAATCCTTTCACTACTAGGCAGATGAACCTGAGTTCTCCTGGCTTCATCCATATGAAAGAAATGAGAAGGCACGTTGTTCTTCTGACGTCTCCCATTATGAACTCCAGGTGGAAATAGGTAATCTAGTTCTATGCTGAAATGTGCTTAGTCTATCCAAGATTTTTCCTGCAAATGGCCATTCTTTATATATATTTTAAAAAAAAATCCCATGAGGGGAAAAACTAGAAGCTGTGGAAACATGTGTTCTCCTTGTTATAGAGCCACCCAAAACTATTTTAAGATCTCTCTAAATGTTTACACACTTCTTGACCTCTGATCTTAGCTGATTATTTTTCTAGTGTTGTGAATTTCACTTAATGTTTAAAAACATACAATAGAAATTCATAAAGATACACAAAAACCTGCCTGAATTTGATATCTCTATTCCAATTTGGAGAAGAAATTTTCCGCTCATCTTGCTATTTTTTTTTAATAAGTGACCACTCTAAATCTGTTACATTGGTTGTAAATATAGTAAAGAGCAAATCAGCATTGTGGTTCTGGTGGCTGTGGCACTTGACAGTTTCCTATCAGTCAGCAGGCGTGGTAAGATGGTCCTAAAGATGGCTGTACTGCATCACTATGTATAGAGTGAGTGCTAGTGGTAGTTCTTTAAGTTGGACATCAGCAAAGAAGTCAGCATTTGTAAGACACTTCATTGGTCCTGAGAAATCAGACTTGTTTAAACACTTTTTATTAGACTAAACAAAAGCAACAAACATGGCTTGACTAGTTTTCTGGCTGATGTTACATGTAAGCATGCACTGTTAACTGCACCCTTAAAGCCATAGATTCACTGCAGTCAGCAGCAGTGTGTTAGAATTCTAGGACTGTTTGACTACTAAATGATGAAGCAATTTGTGGGTTTTTTTTAAAACTACCTTTTATAATGTTAACAAAAGGCAGTTGGTTTGCTTCTGCTTACAGGAAGAGGATTCAACAATTTAACTTCGATCTACCTTGCCCGGCATAAACCTACAGGAACGCTTGTGGCTGTAAGGATCACAGACTTAGAAAGCTGCTCTGAAGAACATTTGAAAGCTTTACAGGTAAAACAGTAGGACTTGTACAGATGTCTGACACAGGAACTATAATGTATGTGGGTATATGCAGTTAATCAGTACCAGAGTTAGCCTTGTTATATGAACTGGTGCACCCTAAATTAAGTGGCTCCTTGATAAGGCACTAGAGAATAAACTGAAGTCTTCTGCAATACAACAATTTCTCTAGTCATGCACGTACCCCAGTTTGACACACACACTCTATACTCTTCACTAGAATAAGGGACTCAGAATTAACAATAAAACAGTAGTTCAGTTAGATATCGAAAGCTTCAACAATTTGTTTGAATTTCTATTGCAGGATGTGCAAAGCATCTGAAACCTACATAGTGGGACTCCAAACTTGTTAGCTAGTAGAACTGCATTTACGAAATTGACTTTCTTAAAGTTACTGAGGACCTGTGTAGTTAAGGTTTTTGTCAAGATAATTATCTTCCAAATAACTTACTCACTTTTGTTTAATTCTCTAGAGTGAGGTGGTGCTGTCCCACTTTTTCCAGCACCCCAACATAATGACACTTTGGACAGTGTTTACTACTGGCAGCTGGCTTTGGGTCATCTCTCCGTTCATGGCCTATAGTAAGAATTGTAACTACAATTTGGAAAAAAAGCTTACTGAATTAACTCTGGATTAGATAGCTCAGTCTCTAACACCAGGCTTGTGGCTATGGAAGAGCACGAGACAGAGCAATTCCATATTCCTTTCAGCATCTCTTCTCTTGTAGACCTTGGATGTGTCCTAGTTCCTCTGTGCCAGACTTATGAATTTTGCTTCTCCTAGAAGGCAGCGTGGATTGGCTATAGGGGTGAAACAGCCGTTTTCCAGTTCATGGAAACATGACTTAGGATGTGGTAGGCTTCATTGTGATCTTTTACTACTGGAAGAATCACTTTCTTTCAGTGATATACTCTGAGGTGACTTTCTTCCTCAGCAGTTGCCTCCCTGTGTAAGTCATTGTAAAGAGAGAACAATGCTGCTTCTGGGGCAGAAGTGGGCAAACTACGGCCCGTGGGCCACATCCGGCCCACGGGACCCTCCTGCCCAGCCTCTGAGCTCCGGGCCCGGGAGGCTAGCCCCCAGCCCCTCCCCCACAGCCTCAGCTTACTGCACCATCAGTGCAATGCTGTGGGCAGCGGGGAGGCAAGCTCTTGCTGGGCAGCGCAGCTGGAGAGCCGCGGCCTGACCCGGTGCTCTGTGCTGCGCGGTGGTGTGGCTGGCTCCAGCCGGGCAGTGTGGCTGCCTGTCCTGGTGCTCTGGGCGGCATGGCTGTAGCACCACCAGCCACCAATGCTCCAGGCAGCGTGGTAAGGGGGCAGGGAGCAGGGGAGGTTGGATAGAGGGCAGGGGATTTCGGGATGGTGGTCAGGGGACGGGGGTGTGGATACGGGTTGGGGCAGTCAGAGGGTGGGGAACAGGGGGGTTGAATGGGGGCAGGGGTTCCGGGGGGACAGTTAGGAAGGAGGCAGGGGTTGGATGGGGCAACAGGGGGCAGTCAGGGGTGGATGGGGCAGGAGTCCTGGGAGAGGGGTCAGGGGGTGAGAAGCAGGGGGGGGTGGGATATGGAGCATGGCCCGGGCCATGCCTGACTGTTTTGGGAGGCACAGAGCCTCCCCTAACCGGCCCTCCATACAATTTCAGAAACCTGATGTGGCCCTCAGGCCAAAAAGTTTACCCTCCCCTGTTCTAGGGGGTACATGCACAGTGGAGAGAGTGCTTTCTTATAGTAGGAATAAAGATTTGTCACTAACAAGACCCAAATGCTTAGTGTGATTTTTTTTTCTTTTTTTTTCAGATTCAGCTAGTCACCTACTGAGGACCTACTTCCCTGAAGGAATGAGTGAAGCTTTGATAGGAAACATTCTGTTTGGTGCAGTTAGAGGGTTAAATTACATGCACCAAAATGGCTACATTCACAGGTATGAGACAATTAATACCATAGGTAAGAAGTTATAGCAACACACAAGCTTCCAAACTGAAGCTACTCATTAGTCTATTTAGGTTACCAGAAGCCTATGCCTGATGGCTTTAGAGGAAGGGGAGCTCCCTTTCAACACCCATTCTCTTGTTACTCACAGATTGTTCAGTGCTGTGGAGTAGACACATGCCCTTCTCTGATCATTTTCTTGGTTTGATACCCTCCAGGCTCTCTGGTATAACTAGTTTAGCTGAAGATACTACTTTTGTTCCTATAAAATGTCTAATCACTTTTGAGCCTTCTTGCTACAATGACTTTCTGCAGCAGTACATTGCAGAGGAACTATAATGCTTTGTAAATAACTTCCCTTTATCCATTCTAAATGTGTTGCTATTCAATTTAATTGTTCTTCTACGAGGGCTGGATGAATGGGAGCACTTGCTTGATCATCTTTTACTGTTTATACAGTGCTTTGGAGATGTAAAGCACTCCAAGTTTTCAGTAGTGTTACGGAGTTTGTTGATAAATTCTATAGTCAGTTGCTTGACCACACTTTTGTTTGTTATGAAATATAATCAAGAGACCAAATAACCAGTCAGGTTTATTAATATGGTACAGGAAAATATGTTCTATACAATGCCAGTCTCCAAAGGACAGTCCTGTGCAGCAATATTACATTCACCTTTCACAGAAGGTGTGCTCCCCAAAGTTACATCCCTGCAGTCATCTTTTTATAACTTACTTGCTTACCAGAAAAAGGAACTGTATACATCACCTGCAACTGGATTGAATTAATCACCTTTTTATCTTGTTTGTTTCTGGTATCATGGTGTACCCCATTATCTCTTGTTCTGAACCCATGCATTCCAGGTACTAAAGAGTGTAAAGACACCTCCTAGGCTTGTACCAGGATAAATAGGTTTGTGAGGGTAACTCCCTTTCTGTTGCTATGACAAAACAATTAAATGTCCTGATACTGACAGTTTTCCTATCTTCGTAAGCCAAAGTTTACTTCGGCTAATGCAAGCTATTATGGAATACTTAGCATAAGTGAACAGATTTATAATAAAGGTACAGGCCAATTTGGGCTATATAACTGCTATATTAATGCTTAATATTATGTGTACTGAAATGCTTGGAACATATATTATGGGTAGTATTATCAACATAATATATACGTATGCTAGCCAGTGTATATTAGTCAACAAGTTGCAGCATTGACTTCCTAGTTATGGTTATAAATTTTTGTTTTAAGATTAGAAAGCTGACACTTGAAACTTCACTCCACTTTCCTAAAAAGCTTCACTTGTTAAAACTTTTTATATAGCTTCTAATGAGAGGAGGATTCATGGTGAAAGCATTTTTGAGCTATCGAACTCCAAAAAGATTAAGTTTTCCCAAAGACTTCTAAAAAGCCTGAACTTCTCTTAATGTCTTATTTTTAAAATAAGAACTTTGTCCAGAAGCTCCACATTTGTCTTTTACTAGTT
Source organism: Chelonia mydas (assembly GCF_015237465.2). NCBI lineage: Eukaryota > Metazoa > Chordata > Testudines > Cheloniidae > Chelonia > Chelonia mydas. Next base: position 58,668,920 of record NC_051251.2, read on the forward strand.
CTGACTATTTAACGTCAGACGTCATGGTTTTTAGTGGAAGTCAAGTTTCCTACACAAATTCTTACCTCCAAGAACAGTCTGGTCTTAAGCAAACTTCTTGTTGGTTCTTTAACTTTAATTTACCAGAAATCTGAAGTGGCACAATGATGCTGCTTCAAAATTGGAAATATGTTTACCATAAACTAAAATGAGGGCCTTATTAGGAAGTTACAGATTTTAAAATAAGGCAAGTCTTGAAATGCATAGGAATAATTTGAAAACAAACCTTAATTTGGACTTCATTTCCTTGTTCACCTCAGCATATAGACCAGAAACTTTATATTTCTGCCCACCCCTACATATCCAACATCCATTCTTCTGTATCTATTCTCTCATACAGTGTTCACTGTATCTGACATGCAAATCACTGAACACTAGCTCTGGACCCAACCTTGCTCTAGAGATAACAGCATCTTGTATCTTAACTCCAGAATAGAGTTCAGAGACTGTCTCCTTCCCCATACCCCCAAATGCATTATAAACCAATTATTCCACATTGATCTCCTCTCTATGCAGATGCCCCAATATATGTACTTAATTTTTCCTTGTATAGCTCTGTGAATGCACCTTTACCCCCATTCACTGTACTTGTTGGCTGCAGGTGCCAGAGTACCATGTTCACTGACACAGAGAGAGGACCTATATATACTTTAAATACATGCTGGCTTGACTATCTCCTCCATTAGGGAGTATCTGACTACAAATAAAACTGACTGTTGGGGAGAGTTTAATTTGTTGTATTATAATACCTGTAAGCCAGTGTATGTGAATGCTAATGGGGACCTAGTTATGGTGGCATGTAGAACCTTAGCTTTGATATCTACCTTTTCAAATAGTGTTTCAAAACTCTTTCAATGAGGCACCGTGGGTGTGTATGTACCCCAAAAAATGTTTGGGGGGGATTTTATATACAGTTAAAACTCCACTTTTTAGAATGAACACCATATAAAGGCTTCAGATTGCAAAGTCAGGGTTTTGTAAACATGCATTTTGGATAAGGGATTCAGTGTTTATACAGTTTCTCTGCACCCGTCTTTAACATGCCTCTCAGTCTGACCACGTGATCATGCTATAGCTGACTATCTCAGAATATTTTATGACTATAGGGCAGGTTTTCTACTGTAGTAATAAGTAACATTCATTTGAGTGTTTGGTGTTCTTTTTTATAACTACATTTTATCACTTTGTTTCAGGAATATGAAAGCTAGCCACATTTTGATTTCAGGGGATGGTCTGGTTTCTCTGTCTGGCTTAAAACATCTCTACAGTTTAGTTAACAATGGACAGAAGTCAAAGGTTGTGTATGATTTTCCCCATTTTAGTACTTCAGTACTTCCTTGGCTGAGTCCTGAGCTACTGAGACAGGTCAGTATAAACCAGTTCATTTTGCCTTGAGTCTCTGGATATGGCTGCTTCCTTTTTTTAAAGTTTGTACTTAATAGGCTTGTGAAAGAGCCATAAAGGCTATTCATTTGCAACTTCAAAACTAGATTGTGTACAACTTGTTTAGGAACCTTAAAATAAATTGTGGCTTTATGGTGGACCCACCCAGCTTAATGTCTTTACCTTTTGCCTGTTTGTTACAAAAGGTTCTAAAGGACATGATCCTAATGGACAGTTTTTTTCCCCCCATGGAAACCTGAAAATAATTGCATTGACTTAACACTCTTCTGTACAAATATCAACTGTGAAATCTGTTAACAAAAGCTGTGTGCATTAAATCATTCTTACAGTCAGAGGGCCCAATCTTATATAACCAGCTCACCCACAACTTGTTGGCTATGCGATATTAGGATTGGGTCCTGAACCTGTATTATATCTACAGTATATCTGCACATACGTATTTTTGCAGTACATATTCAGTAGTTCCCAGTGAGTTGATATGCTTTTTCTCTCCCACAGGATTTGTATGGGTATAATGTGAAGTCTGACATTTACAGTGTGGGGATAACAGCATGTGAATTAGCCAATGGATATGTACCATTTCAGGATATGCCTTGTGCAAAGGTAAAACATTAAATACTCTTAAATCCTTCTCAAAACTTCATTCACAGGACTATTTTTCTTGTACGGATACTGTCTAATAATAAAGTTACTACTAAATATATTAAAGGGTGGCTTTTTTTTTTTTTTTTAATTTCAAACATACATACTGCTTCCTAGGTCAAAGGAGCTTCCAACTCCTTGTTTTTCTGAAAGGTCCTATGACAAAAGTTGTGTCCCTGGAGCCTGACCAGGGTGCAGTCACTACCACAATTTTACGGGCCCTAGGCCAGCATTTCTCAAATGCAGCCACTGTGGCTGCATGTGGACACCAGGAGCTTTTCTTGTGGCTACAGCCTCCTGGGCTGTTATGGGGGGGGCGGAGAGGGGGCAAAGTCGTGAGTGGCCCCTCCCTGTTGCTCCTGGATGCACTGTCTTGGTGTTGATTGCTGAGGTGCCAGCAGGGGTTGGGCCCTGTTCCCCCTTTGGAGACACCTGGGGCACAGTTCTGGAAAACCAGCCAGCTGGTGAGTTCCCCACATTCCCGGGGCAGTGGGACTCAGCCTTCAGGCTTCAGTCCTGGAGTGGCGGGGCAGTGGGGTAGCAGGCTCTGGCCACAGGGCTTTGGGCTCCAGCCCCCACACTGCCTCCCACCCACCCACATTGTTCCTGGCCCCTGCTGCCTTCCCCGATCCCCCACCCATCCAGGGCTTAATTTGTCCCAAGGCTTGACAGGGCTGAGTAAGTCTGTTGTGAAAAGCAATACTTGTATGTTTGTTAATATCACTTTTAACAACAGACTTACTAGCTAGCAAAAAAAAATTTACAATGATTTAGACATATATATGTACCTATTTATTTGTTTTTCCTAAAGCTAATTAAGTATTTTAGGAAAAAGGGTGAGAGCGGCCACCAGCAAGAGTTGGTGGCCGCACTCTAAGGCCACCAAAAAATTTGTCCTGAGAACTGCTGCCTTAGGCACACACCTGTGTGACACACTTTTGAAAGAAGGAACCATCTTGTCCAGCTGCCTAGCCCCTCTGAGCACAATGATGACTCTTTGGACTCCCCATACTTACACACCCTCTTCCAGAAGCAGTTCACACACACTCACACGTTTGCTCTTTTTCAATACAAAACCATAGAAAGCCAAGAAGAGCAGATCATACAAAACATCTTAACCACAATGCCATTTTCTAGCTCACCCTTCCCCTGGGAGTCCTTAGGGACCATTGGTATCCAGAAAGGCACGGTGCAGGTTGAACCTCTCTAGTTTGGCGCCCTGAAGACCTGACCAGTGCCGAACCAGAGAATTTGCTGAACCATGGGAGGTCACTATTGTAGCAAGCAGGTCTCTCTTTATTTTTATCTCGCCGAGGAAAATGGAACCATGTTTGCAACACCGCCTAGCCAAGGCTTACTGGCTCTCTTCATAACAAAGTGTTAGTGTTGTTATACAATTTTACTGTATTGACACAAGGAAATACATAGATAAAGCATAAAAAACATAAAATATGAAAAAAAATAATACAGGTAAATCTATAATTTACTCACCTAAAATGATGCCTGAATTGCGCTTCCAAAGTGATATGACAAGAACTGCTAAGTCAAATTACATTTGAGTTACATCTGGGGTCTCTGCTATAGGTATATCCGGGGTAGATGAAGTGGAGGTAACAGGATTTTTGACTGTAGAGTGCTGCTCACCGCTGCTCTTCGCTACCTTTAACCAATCTTCCAGCTTAGCTTGTCCCATGTATTTTGGTTTTTCTTTAATGAGTTTTTCTCATGTCAGGTCGAGAGACATGATCTCTTGCTCAGAAATGAAATGTCTTTGCTCCAGTCCTTCTGTTAAATTGGTTGCCAACTGAATCCATTTATCTATAGAAATTTTTTCTGCAACATCTTCATCACCATCACTGACTTCATTATCTTTGTTTTCCCCTGCTGTACCATGTGCACAATTTCTTCATCCGTCATTTGACTAGCAATTGGTGCATCTTTGTCGATTTCCATCCAGTCTAGTAAAGCTTCCTCTCCCAAATCCTTGGCCAGCTCAAGCACTACAGGGTGGGATGTACCGCTGGCATACTCCATTAACTCACTATTTTTTTTTGGTTTTCAGACACTTGAACGCGTCATTGATGTCAGGACTGTCCTCAAACATTAGGGCTGGCCACAATTTGTGCCATCCATTCTTCAGAGTAGACGGAGTTAGTCTTTCCCAGGCTCTAGCTAGTGTTCAAATCATATCCTTGAGGTTAAACTCTTTCCTAAATGTTGTCAAACTCTTCCCATCATTAAGCAATACTAGTAATTGGTGCAGAAACTCAGACCTGTACATACACTTCAGGGATCGTAAGATACGCTGATCACAAGGCTGAATCAGTGAGGAACAGTTTGGGGGTAAGTACAAGCCCACCACATTATCTTTGACAAGCAGCTCTGTGTTAGGGTGGGCAGAGCGACTGTCGAGAATCAGCACAATTTGGCACTTTGGATCCAGACCTACCGAGGTGCAATGGGCTCTCACCTCCAGTACAAAATATTTCTCAAACCACTCGAGACATAGATTAGTCATTATCCATCCCTTTTTATTGCCATGATATATCACTGGAAATATTTTCACCCCTTTGAATGCCCTTAGGTTCACACTTTTCCCAATAACCATGAGCTTCCATTTGTGTATGCCTGCTGCATTGCTACAATCAAGGACAGTTACCCTGTCCTTTCACTCCTTCATACCAGATGGTGGCTCCTCTGCATCAGTAGCCAAAGGTTTTTTTGGGCATATAATGCCAATAGAGAGCAGTTTCATCAGCATTGTATACCTTCCCCGGCAGATAACTTCTCATTTGTGCAAATTTGTCAACGTACTTAGCGATAGCTTCCCTATCTGCACTTCTTTTTTCACCGCACACATGACATAGACTAATACCATGCCAGTTTTTAAATTTCTGAAGCCACCCTTGTGAATAGTCACACTCATGTGGCAGGTTAAGTTTTTTGTGGAATATTTTTGCTTGTGCCATCATCATCTTGCCTGAAATGCTAACACCTTTGTTCCTACGAAGCTTGAACCAATGTATAAGTGCACTATCTAAATTGCTGCATTCCCCCTCCTTCAATGTCTTATGAACACTTTTTTTTTTTTTTTTTTTGTTAAAACACTGTCACTTTCGGCAAAAAACTTAAGGATTTTATTCTTTTGTTTCTTCAAATCATACACTGTAGATGACCCTACATTGTAAAACTCACACAAGGTATGTACCACTGTGCCCTTTTCCAATTTCTGCAGAAATTCCACCTTTTGCTGTATTGATATTGATACATGCTTACGCTTAGCAGCATTACCAACACTTCCACTGCTTGCTGGTCTCTTAGAAGACTTATTTATGGGTAAACTAGAGCTAAATAACAGCACAGAACACTGAGAGCCAGGATTGGGGAGACGTTGCTGGACCGCAGGAAACTTAGCCCCACCCACAATAAGCGGACATCTGGTTAACTAAAATCATGCCAGACCCCGGATGTTGCCAGACCAGAGAGTGCCAGACTAGAGAGGTTCAACCTGTATTCCTTGCCTCGTGCAGGGGGTTATATGGTGGTTATATGATCTCTCCTTCAGCTTCTGTGACCTTGCTCTCTCCTGTCCAAGGCTTCGTTTTCCTGTCTGGTTTGGTTTTAAACACCACACCCTGCCCCTGGCTTCCTTGATTCTGTCTTTTGGGTAAGCTTCCACTAGTCCTATCTACCCCCTCTCTTCAGGGAGTTAGGCTCAAACTGGTTTTCTTAAAGATGCAGCTGCTTTGCATTATAATCTTTGTTGGGTTTAAGTACTGTGGTTAACCTGAGGTATTTCCCACTGTCCTGTTTGCTGTGAAGTTGCTATAGAACCTGTCAGAAGTGGTAGATCCACACAGAGGAACTCTGTTTTTCATAATATCAACCGGATTTCATAAGTTGTACAAACATATTGCCAATTCATCACAGCCTCTAGAGGCTAATACAGCCACTGGACTCTTATACTGTCTTTCCCTTCTACTAGATGCTGCTGCATAAGCTGAAAGGTCCCACTTACTGTCTCTGGGATATAAATACCTTCCCATGCGCGGAATCCAGAATGAAGAATTCCCAATCAGGTGTGGATTCGGGAATTGGTGAAAGCATGACACACACAATGACTAGTGAGAGATTGCAAACTCCGTCCTCAAAAACATTTTCCCCTGCTTTTCACAACTTGATAGAACTCTGTTTGCAACAGGACCCCGAGAAAAGGTAACTTACCTGTGAACCCTAACATTCACTGTCACTTCAACATAAGATATAGCATAACCTAAGGTGAACTTGGAATCTACTAAGTCATATACAACTGATGATAAATTCCGTGTTAAGATGAAGTGCATCTGGGTTTCTTTTCACAATGCTAAATTGTCAAAGTGCCAGGCCAACACTGTCTTGGTCTGAAGAATGATCTTCAACATGCTTTTAAAATCTTATTTCATCACTGATTCTGAAGCTTTCTTGGATAATGGATTGCTTGTTTCTCAAAACAAGTTTGAAAAACCACAGTTTGGCAAGGAGACTCAGGAAGGGCTAGTTCCAGAAACTAGTTTAAACTGTTAAATTCTGCAAGATTTCTACAGGATGATATATCCCTCTAACATTTTATGGCTTCTGTGGAGGCTGAGAGTTGAATGTACTGGATCAATGAACTCACTGCCTCTAGTAATGCCCTCACAGTAAAGTTGAGGCACAGAATGAAGGAACCTTGTGCTGCCTCTCTTCAGGCTGCACTTGTTCAGTGGATAAATAACCCTAGGGCCTAGAGTGCATGGTCAATCTGGCATCTTCCACAAACACCAACACTTACTTTCAAAACATAATCTTGTGTTTTCCATTTTATGATCCAGGCCATCAGCAAGCAGTTTGCTGTCACACACTTTCTTCAAACAGGTGAGTGTACTAACTGTTGAGATGAGCTAACTGCAGCCTAAGTAAATGGCAAAATATTAAAAAGTTGGGTAAAGTAAAAGCAGATGTAAAGTAAAATCACCCTCTAACAGCCAGGATGCTGCAGACAGTTCTTTTACAAAATGTCATATCATCTAGAATCTTGTGCAATGCATAACACAGCAATCATGTCCTCTGTTAAATGGAATTTGAAAGCTTATTTAAAGGATGAAAATTTATTGAAGTGAGCTTAACCATTGAGATATTTTGGTTGAAAAACAACATTTTAAGTCAAGCTAATCATTTAACTTGATTACAAATTTACAAACATTCATGGTCAATTTACTCTGGAGTGACGAAGCTAGTCTCAGACTCTGGTTTCTCCAGCATCATAGCACACAAGGCTGCTGCTATACCCCTTCATGCACTTTTAGTAAAGATGTACACAGTGTTTCAGTGGACTTGTATGTACAGCACTATTTTATCCTGTTCATTTTTTTCCGCAGGTAAAAGAACAAACAAGGAGTTCCTTACTTTCACTGTTGCCACCTCCTGCCCAACACAATGGACCACAATTCTTGCCACTGCCCTCAACAGCAATCAGGCCTGAACTTGGGTGTTTTTGCCCAAATGAAAGAGACAGAGAGTGGGACTTTTAAAACAATGACAAACCATCATACCTCCCCCATATTTCAAAGGAGGAAAATGTGATTTCTACTTGCTGCTTTTCTCTGTATTGGTTTAAATACAAATATAAGAGCTATACTTGAACATCTGTGGTGTGTACATGATTTAAAGCTGGCACTGTAAAAATGCAGTAGGCCTCACTTTCCTAACCCCAGGGGAAAATTTCATCTTAAGAATATTGATGCTTTTTATCCTTCTCTTCTCCCTACCCCTTTGGACTGATATCCTTTGGCAGAAGGCTCCTTCTATAGCCTTATCTGGTATTGTACTTATTCATACAACTTCTATTTGAAGAATACTGCAATCAAATGCCATCCTGAATTTCCAAGTACTGCATAACTATGTTGAGGTTCATATCGAGCCTCTCTGTGGCCTTCAACTGGATTGTTAACCCCAGTATCGTGGTACCAGCTCTTTTACTGCATTGCCCGCGAAGGATCTCAGCATTTTTGGTAACCTTCTTTTAGAGGGTGCAATTTTGGCCTTTGATAAATTACTTTATTAAATCTTTTTCTATATGTGCAAATGCCAGAGCTCATGCCTCTCCTCACCTGAACTGCTTTTGTGCACTGTTCGGCTGACACACAATGGATACCTTACATTTTAAGACTCTATCCTCGAGGTTTTATATAACCAGCCAGAGTCATTTGGGCAGCTTAATACTGTTGTCTAGAGAAGTCTATACATTTTGCAACTAACATTCACTCTTCCAGAGTAGCAGTAGTTGCATCTGCCTTAATACAGAATTGTGCTTTGGATACCTCACTCTGCTTTATTGCATCACACTTCCAATTACCAAAGGAGTTATCATAATGCAGGGTAAAACTCAAAGAACTGCTAACTCAACCTGGTTGGTGCTTCTGAAATGTCCCTTTAATGTATGTTAATAACTAAAGACTATATAACTAGGGAAAAGTAAGTTACTTATAATATAGAAGTACTAAGGGCTTATAAATCCTTTCACCCAAACTATGCAAATTTTCTTTAAACAACTTGCTATTCTACCACATTGCAGGAACACAAGCTCATGCGTGCCAGGGGCCAGTGTTGTGTACCACTATTATTGCTGGCTATGGCCTACTAACCCTGAGCCTCTTTCAAAGTTGGGTCTTCCAGTTTAACACACAGGTCAGATTCAGTCCTGGCAGAAGAGAAGATACAACATCCATTTGCCAGAGTCTGAAGAAGACCTCAGCATTTTGAATTATTTTAAGACCTGGTAGGGTGGGGGAGAGAATTTTTGAAGTTTACATCACCCATTAATATGAACATTCAAAACAGACCACTGTATGCAGAACAGAAATAAGCAAGACCATTTTAAAAAAACCCACAAAACTACCTTTAAGTCATGGTTTAGCCAAGTTTTTAATCACAAAAACACAAGACTGTTAAACCTGCTTCCTGACTAAAATAAAAAAGTATATAATTTTAACTTATGATCTTAGCCATCAAGTGAACATGTTGAAGTGTAATAAGAGAATGGGCTTACCCTGCTATTAGTCAAAAATCTCTCTCTTCTCTGATTTTGAGGGCTATATTTTTAATTGTGGTATATAATTTACACAGATCGTTTCTAAATACTAGTACTTGTAAAATATAGGTCAAACCTAACTAAATTGTAACATTTCAAAATAAGTGCACAAGTTTATGTATTAAAAACATCTGTACTTCTATTACATACCTCTTAATGAAGTAACTGACTGATAGTGTTCTTTTAGAAAACAAGGAACAATTGAAATTACTGCAGCTATTTAAATATTTGACAAACTATACTATGCTAATCTGTGTAAGTCTTCCATGCATCATTAATTGGATGTATAAAAATAACTGGAATCAAATACTGTCCATAATTATAAGCCTAAACTGAGTTATGCATCCCAATTGCTACAGAGGTGTTACTTGCTATTTCAGTTTCTGTATGTGGAAAATGAGTAATTAAAATACCTAGGAAAGTTACTGAATAAAATAACTTCTATAACCTTTAAAATGAAAAATCTTTATTCAAAAAATGTTAAAATTGAGTACCAATAACTTACTTGCTTTGTATTTCTAAAACCAAAGCAATGAAAAAACATGAGTCTGTCCACCTAATTATTCTTATAAAGTATGAGAACTACTATTTCATCACAACACCCTGACCTGGGGAGAGGCAGAACTAAACGCATTTTGGTATCTAAAGGATAATGTTAAGTGGGAAATATCACTTAAATACATTGACAGACTATTTTGGTAAAGTACTATAATAGCAAAAGTGTATAATCATATCAGCTTCCATGTTCCAACTACCAGACTTTGGCAACAGAGATCAAGGAAGTAAAACTTTGGTACATTCTGGCAGCCTGAGCCCACTCCTGTTGTTCTATTGAACAAGCCTTCCTATACAACTGGTGTTTAAAGCAATCCTAGATACATCTTGACTATATATTCGAAATTACTGGCTGCTGAATTGTATACTTTCCCTATTCCAAACTGTCATGAATGCTTAAAAGCAGAATAAAGCCCACTCAATACTTGCCTGCAGACCATTTGTTTGTTTAGTTTGCCTACATCAATCATTTAGGCAGTAAATGAAAGGGTTAGAGGCAATCAAGTGAAAGTTCCAGACATTTGATGAGTTCTTTTAATTACACACTTTGGGGCCTAAATTTCAAGGTTGAATAGTGATTTTGAGTGTCCAACTGGAGACACCACACAAGGACCTTTTTGGGCAGATAAAAGTTCTGTACGCTCACAAAGTCCTTACAAGTGTTTGTAATATTGGACACAAGGGCTTTCTGGATAAATACATTAACTAGATTAAGGTGATTTGGTACTATTCCACTCTGCAGGAAGAAACAGTTTGTACTCCCACTTAATTTACACAGAGGAACAAGGCAAAGCTGCTATTGCAACCCCTTTTTGTACTAGCAATCAACACTCAAACAGAAAACATCAGGAACTAAAATACCAAGGTATCACAGTAGGAACCGTCTCAGACACATATACTGTAGAAAAACGAGGTTTTTATGCACAAAGCTGTTAAACAATTATTACAGAGGACAGATCACAGGAATGAGTAACAATTTACAACAAAAAATAATTTGGAGTATTAAAGTTCATCTGAGGTCACAAGTTCTATTTATTAGGTTGTAGCCAAGTAAATTAAGGGTACTGCCATTGATAAGCACTTCCAACCAGAAGGAAGTCTACTTCTAATGAGTAATTAAATAAAAACAACACACCGTTCTTGATGGTGGGGAGAAAGCATTCAGAAGCCTTTGAATGGCTTCTGCCACTGTTCTTGGGTATTATCACTCTCCACTCCAAAATACACAGCTATACAAACTATAAAGATTGTCAGTATAACAACACCCCTAAAAGATGGCATACTCGTCCGTTTGATGCTACTGGAGAGGGGTGGAAACAAAAACAAAATCTATATAGTAAGGCTGCTCTTCCTCTTCCAAAAGCTGCTTTTGAGCTATCAAGTGGCCTTTTTGAAGATCTCAACTAAGGTGACTCCATATTTCCCTGGAATATCAAAAATCCTTGAACAAATCACAAATCCAACAGTAAAAGAAATCAAATAAGGTTTACACCTCCTCATACACAGTTTGTGAACTTCTACTAAACAGCACTACTACAATATAATACATTAGATTGGCTAACTAACCTTCAAAAAAACAGCTGAAGTCTAGCTCTATAAACAGTCTGGTTGACAGATGCCCAACTACTTCTCCTGGTCCTTTGTGAATAAGAATGAGAACAAATGCAAATTCAAACAAAACACACACACTATACATATCCACAGTGAGACTGATCTCAGATGGACACACAATAACAGCTGTATTGTGAAACTAAGTTATTTGAAGTGACAAATTTCAGCTTGGGATTTAGAAAAGGATGGATAAGTGTATAAATATTGTTGGCACACAGAGCATCCTGTTTGTATAACCACCACTCACATATTTAATTCAGCTGATACCATAATTCAATCTATCCAGAATATTAGGGTGAGAGAGGAAAGGGTGCTCATCAGTAGCTCTACAGGGAACCTCCCACCTCCATTCCCAAATTACAAAAAATTGATCCTACTACACATATTGCCTGCCACAAAATAAAAACGTGATTCCTATGTGATGTCACATAACCTTGAAAACCAAAATGTTTTCAAGTGAGTTGCTCAAGTATTGAAGTCTTAGGGGTAGGGTTCTACATGGTTTTCATGCGTGTCTAATAATTTTCCAAGTTTTGATCCAATTTACTAATAAACCATCTGAATTAATGATGGCTTGACCACATTCAAGAGCTAAATGCTCAGCAAGCTAATGTAGTTACATGAACAGGTATTCAACAACATAATTCCGCTGTGCAACCTGTTCTTTTTAATGATTTGAAAGGCACGAATTTGGGTACCAAAATCATTACCTATGTTTGTTTGTTCATTCATTCATAGTTCTGATGCTGAAACATAAATTACCTATCCACATTTCACTGGAGGTTCCTGAATAAATGCCATATTGGTACATCCAAATTTTAGTTGCATTTTATTTGTAATGGGATGCTGGAGATCACTAGTACAACTCAAGCGTCTGGGTAAAATCCTGGCCACACTGACTTCAATAGAGCCAGGATTTCATACCCAAAGTTTTAGGTGGTTGGTCAAAAGCAGACTTGCTAATAACAAACAAATAGGTAAAGGCAAAATAACTGAGGCAGGAGGAAAAGGTGGTCAAAGACCAAAGTGCAGCAGATCTCTAGGAAATAACTTTAACAAAGCTGTGAAAAATACTCCCTGCCTCCACTCCCCTCTTGGTTATCGCCACACTAAAACCTTCATTTGAAAATACAGACACAAAATCTTTAAAATTAAAAGATATCAAGGTTTTTCTTTTCTCTATGTACATATTTCTGAAAAGTAATATAGACACTTGGTATTCTATACACCTGACTGACACTAGGAATACAGTTTCCAACAAGTCAATCTTTTCTTGTAATAATCTTTGTTATTAGATATTCAGTACTCAGTGGCATGCCCTTCTAACTAGTCTACTAACTTACCATGTCAATTTGATGGTGGCTTTTATGATGTAGACACTGGATTGCAAACACCAGCTCATTACACAAAGGCCACTGAAGAGATAAGCATTGATTTTTGATTACCACTGACTGGGACCAGAATGAAACAGGAGAGAAAGGCTACATAACCCATTATCAAATCCATAAGTCTCTCATTAAACACCACTGCAAAGTGTTATGTGAAGGGGGTAATAACCCTAGAACCAGGGATCACCCAATGAAATTAATAGGAAGCAGGTTTAAAACAAACAAAAGGAAGTACTTCACACAATGCACAGTCAACCTCATTGCAGGGGATTTTGTGAAAGCCAAAAGCATAACTAGGTTCAAAAAATAATTAGATATGTTCATGGAGGAGAGATTCATCAGTGGCTATTAGCCAAGATGGTCAGGGACACAACGGTATTCTCTTGGTGTCCCTGAGCCTCTGACTGCCAGATGTTGGGACTAGACGACAGATGGATCACTCAATAATTGTCCTGTTCTGTTCACTCATTCTGAAGCATCTGGCATTAGCCACGGTCAAAAAACTGGATACTGTTCTAGATGGACTGTTGATCTGACCCAGTATGGCCCTTCTTATGTTCTTATAATAAAAAAAAGGAGAGGTTACTTACCTGTACAGTAACTTGAGTTCTTCAACATGTTTTGTCCCTATGGCTGCTCCACTGTAGGATGTGCGCACCTGTGCATGCCGGACCGGAGACTATAAAGCAGTGGCTGTGGGTCCGCACCTGCACAGAGCAGCTCCTTGTGCTCCCATATGAAGGCATATATAGAAGCATGAACCCATCACCACTCAGTTCCTTCTCCACTGTGAAACCAGAAACTCTTCAGCAGAGGGGAACAGTGGAGCACCCATAGGGACAAAACATCTCAAAGAACTCAAGTTACTGTACAGGTAAGTAACCTCTCCTCCTTTTATGAGTATATGTCCCTCTGGGTGCTCCACTGTAGGAGACTATCAAGCAGTAACTCAAATGGAGGTGGGTGTTGAGGAGGCAAATCCAAGACAGATTGGAGGGCTGTGTCACCAAATGCATCAGCTCTGGAAGCAGGTACAATAGAGTACTGCATGTCAAATGTACGAACAGAGGACCAAGTTGTAGTACTGCAGATTTCTGCTATGGAACATCTTTCAGAAGGTCTAGAGATGTTGACCAAGCCCTTGTGGACTGTACTCTCACTCTGTGAGGAGGCTATATTCTTACAGGCTCATACCAAATTAAGATGTAACCTAAGACCCACTTCGATAGTCTTTGCATGGAAATTAGCTGCCCTTTTATCCTTTCATCAAAGAATAGAAAGAATATGGGAGAGGTCATAAAGGCCTTGGTTCTAAGTAGAAGTTGAGACCCTTTCTGACCTGAGGCTTTGGATAGAACACTGGTAGATGGATTTCCTGATTAATATGGTATTATGAAGAAACCTTGAGGAGAAAACAAGGATAGGGACATAATGTGAACTTATCTCTGTAGAATGTAGTGAATGGTGGGTCTGTCATGAGCACACTGAGTTCTCTCACCCATCTAGTGAAGTGATAGTTATAAGGAATAAGGTGTTGAGAGAAAGGTGGCAGAGAGAACAGGTAGCCAATGGTTCAAAGAGAGGTTTCGTTAAGGAACTGAGAATTAAATTAAGGTCCCACGGGGGAACAAGGAATCTGGTAGTGGTAGGATGGGCTACCTACTCAGAAGTTCTCAATAGGCGAGAGGAAGGTTTTAACAGCTGCTAAGTGTACTCTGCTGAGCTCATTGACAGACCCTGTGTCTTTAAGTCCAACAGGAAATCAAGGATCTTGGACATCAGAACTTCTGAGTCTGGAAAAGAGTGGCAAGAACATCAGGAATGACAGTGTTTCCTCTTCTACAAGTAAGTTTTAAAAGTAGTAGGTTTCCTGATAGATAAGAGGACTGACTGGACATCATTCTGTAATGCTACAGCCCATATTCTTCAGAGAAATATTGTTATGATATAAATATGGCATAACTAAGATATGTTTTATGCAAGATGTGTCATGTAAGATATAACTGGAAAGGTTATGTTTTACTGAATATGATTATCCTATTTGTATACATGTATCACTTCTGTATCTGAACTTAGGAATACTGACCATGTTACAATTACAACGGTGGTTACACCTGGGAAATGCCCACCAGACAGTGTGCAATCAGCCTGGATGATCCATTAGGAAAGATAATAGAATGGGTCTTTGAAGATGCTGATCTCTCATCTTCCTGGAGTTCCTTCCTGTGGACGTTACAAGTAAACCTTGTCTCACGGTTGCCTTAACACTGCAAGGTTATGTGATAATGTCACCTGGTATGGAGTACCACCTTGGATACTGCTGGTATTTTTCCACTGGAAACAAAGGATTCCTGCCTTATGTAAATCCTATTTAAGGCGGGGAAGTGAGTCAATCAAGGCTCTTCTCCATTGCCTCCCCGCCCAAGAAGGAAGACTGCTGAAAAAACCTGAAGAAACAAAGGAACTAAGCTGGGGAAAGGCAAGGGCTGAGTCCAGGCTGAGACAGGGGTCTAGCCTGTGAAGAGAAATAACGAACTCTGAGCTGCAGAAAATCTGCAACTTGCCTAAAACAACATTTAGGGTGAGAAATTACTATTTGTAACCTGTTTCTTTAGTGTATTGGGCTTAGTTTGCAAGTTTTGTTTTATTTGCTCAGTAATGTGCTTTGTTCTGTTTGCTACCCTTTATAATCACTTAAATTTTACCTTTTGTAGTTGTTAAACTTTTTTGTTTATTCCAAACCCCAGTTTGTGCAATTCATAACTGGGGGGGGGGGGAGCTGTGCATATCTCCCTCCACATAGAGGGAGGGGGCGATTTTTTGAGCGTACGCTATGTAGATCTCTATACAGCGCAAGACAATATAATTTGGGGTTTACACTCCAGAGGGGGTGTGCACAGGAGAGCTGGGCACTCCTCTAGCTGAGCCCTCCCACAGAGAGATAAATTGCAGACTCTGTGTGATTCTACAGCTGGGCATGTCCCTGCCTGTGTGTGTGCTGACACATCCAAACAGGTCAACTCGATGCCCAAGAACCATCTAGGAACCACACCTTCAGACTCAAAAATAAAGGGCTGAGATGGTTCAGGGTGCCTGAGTTCTCTTACAGGTGATCCTCCTTGAAGGGAAGGCAGAAAGGCATTGCCACTGAAAGGTGAAAGAGGTTCACGAGCCACACCTAGCTCAGCCATGATGGTGCTCTGAGAATAAGCCTCACTCCTTCCTGTCTCAGTTTGATTAACATCTTGACAATCAGAGGTAGCGACGAGTAACCATACAACAGGACATGCAGCCATGGTATTATCAGGGGATCTTCCAAAGAACTGCAGCCGCAATCACCTCCCTTAGAGCAGAAAAAACGACCTATCATATTGGTTGGGGTAGCAAAGAGATCTGTTCCTGGGAGACCCCATGATTGGCAGATGCTGCAGAAGACAAAATTGCAGAGCTCCAATTTTTGGTCCTGATTGTCATTCCTGCTCAGGGAGTCTGTAGTTGTATTTTGGAGGCCTGGTACATAAACCACCAAGATTTCTATCTGATGGTAAATACACCATTTCCACATGTTTAGTGATTCTATGCATAAGGTCTGGGATCTTCCTTCGCTTTGTCAGTTTCATTGCTACCTGTTGTCCAGCATTACCGTGACAGTATGGCCCTGTATATCATGAAGGAAGTGTTGAAAAGCATAATGGATTGCTCTCAGTTCTAAGATGTTGTGCAGCATAATCTCTTGTGAGGACCGCTTGCCCCTCACCCCAACCCAAAAGAGAGGCATCCGTTATGAGGATTTTTGAGGGCAGCGGATGTCAGAATGGAGTTCCCTTGCAGAATTTCAGTGGGTCTCTCCACCCCTTAGAGACTCCAGAACTTTCAGAGGTGCTATTATGTGTTTTGAGAGACGGTCTCTGTTTGGGGTGTACACAGTCCATAGTCATATCTGAAGGCATCTGAGGTGTGGTCTTATTTGAGGTGTCACAAACATGGACATCAACATGGAGCACAGGAGTTGTAGGTAGGTCCTCACAGTTGTTTGCAGGCTGTGCTGTAGTGTAGAGATTAGACTGACATAGTGGAGATTCTCTTCTCGGGCTGGTAGGCTCTGGTCATTAGGAAGGCTAGAGTGACTCCGATCAAGTCTGTCCTCTTGAGTGGAGTCAGTGTAGGCTTCTTCAGACTGATACAAAGACCCAGGGACTGAAATATGGCTAGTGCCTTGGAGGTTGCTGACTGGAACCCCAGAACTGATCGAACCTTGAAGAGCCAGTTGGAATAGAACCCCTTTCTAACAAACTCAGTGGGAACCAGCTTGATCACCTCCAAGAGCAGGAGAGATTGGACCTCCTGATTTAAGAGCTCATTGTGAGAGGGGTTCCTGCAGAGGAACAGGAAAGGAGGGATAGAATCTAAGTGGATGGAATAGCGCATGTTGACCACTTCTAGCATCCACTTGTCTGAGATGATGTGCTTCCAGGCAGGCAGGAAGTGGGATAGACCATCTCAAAAAGCGGGGTGGATAGTAGAACTGTACAGCTGATGATCCTGGGGAAAAGGTTACTCAATGCCCTTGACCAAGCTGTCAAAACTCTTACAAGAAGGTGAATAATGAGTCATTGTAAATAGGACAGGGTTCAGAGTGGTAGCCATGTTAGTCTGCAACAGCAAAAACAATGAGGAGTCCTTGTGGCACCTTAGAGACTAACACATTTATTTGGGCATAAGCTTTTGTGGGCTAGAACCCACTTTATCAGATGGGACAGTTCATCCAAAACAGACTCTGGAAAAAGAAAAGGAGTACTTGTGGCACCTTAGAGACTAACCAATTTATCTGAGCATAAGCTTTCGTGAGCTACAGCTCACCTCATCAGATGCATACTGTGGAAAGTGTAGAAGATCTTTTTATACATACAAAGCACGAAAAAATACCTCCCCCCACCCCACTCTCCTGCTGGTAATAGCTTATCTAAAGTGATCACTCTCCTTACAATGTGTATGATAACCAAGTTGGGCCATTTCCAGCACAAATCCAGGTTTCTCCCCCCACCCTCCCCACAAACCCACTCTCCTGTTGGTAACAGCCACTAAACGCCACTAGCCGTCACCTTCAGCCCCCAACTAAAACCCCTCCAACGCATTATTAAGGATCTACAACCTATCCTGAAGGATGACCCAACACTCTCACAAATCTTGGGAGACAAGCCAGTCCTTGCCTACAGACAGCCCCCCAACCTGAAGCAAATACTCACCAGCAACCACATACCACACAACAGAACCACTAACCCAGGAACCTATCCTTGCAACAAAGCCCGTTGCCAACTGTGCCCACATATCTATTCAGGGGACACCATCACAGGGCCTAATAACATCAGCCACACTATCAGAGGCTCGTTCACCTGCACATCCACCAATGTGATATATGCCATCATGTGCCAGCAATGCCCCTCTGCCATGTACATTGGTCAAACTGGACAGTCTCTACGTAAAAGAATAAATGGACACAAATCAGATGTCAAGAATTATAACATTCATAAACCAGTCGGAGAACCCTTCAATCTCTCTGGTCATGCGATTACAGACATGAAAGTTGCAATATTACAACAAAAAAACTTCAAAACCAGACTCCAGCGAGAGACTGTTGAATTGGAATTCATTCGCAAATTGGATACAATTAACTTAGGCTTGAATAGAAACGGGGAGTGGCTAAGTCATTATGCAAGGTAATCTATTTCCCCTTGTTTTTTCCTACCCCCCCCCCCAAGACGTTCTTGTTAAACCCTGGATTTGTGCTGGAAATGGCCCACCTTGATTATCATACACCTTGTAAGGAGAGTGATAACTTTAGATAAGCTATTACCAACAGGAGAGTGGGTTTGTGGGGAAGGTGGGCGGAGAAAACCTGGATTTGTGCTGCAAATGGCCCAACTTGATTATCATACACATTGTAAGGAGAGTGATCACTTCAGATAAGCTATTACCAGCAGGAGAGTGGGGTGGAGGGAGGTATTTTTTCATGCTTTGTGTGTATAAAAAGATCTTCTACACTTTCCACAGTATGCATCTGATGAGGTGAGCTGTAGCTCATGAAAGCTTATGCTCAAATAAATTGGTTACTCTCTAAGGTGCCACAAGTACTCCTTTTCTTTTTGCGAATACAGACTAACACGGCTGTTACTCTGAGTCTCTGGAAAGTGAAAGTAGTCTAGGATAGTCTATGGTCATAGCCTGAGGCTGTGCCAGAACCAGGAATGTGGATTGGTGCCAAAGAGTTGACGTGTGTAATACTGGAGAGGCCAGGGGGCAGCTTCTCTGACCTTGGAGCTTTAGGAAGGTGACTGTATCAGAGTGTGGCGAGAAGCTGAGTGTCATATGTGCTGAGAGATGTCATATGGTACTGAGGCAGGAGCCACCTTGTGAGTGGAAAACTTCTCTGCACACAACTTATGTGGTACAGTACTGGTGCCTGGGTACCAATTTCAGTCAGACCCTCTACGGTACCCCTTAAGGGCGCAAGGTCTACCAGCAGTGAGATTTATGGGGTGAACTACCCCTCTTTGTTTCCCTGGTAGCGGAGAGAAGTTTCTTTTTCTTAGAAGTGTTAGCCCCTAGAGCTGCAGCCAGGGCTCCAGCTGTCACTGGGGCAGCTTGAAACGTTGAGGTCAATGTATGGGGGAGAGGAAAGAGACCCTGCTAGATCTAGGCATTCCTTTACGAGGAACTCCAACTTGTCTTTTCTAGAGCTGCCTTTAAACCCTGAGCAGACCTTGTCTTCTAGACACCAGAGACAGTTAGAATGCCTATCACTACAGGGAGAAGACCTTTGGCAGATCTGGCAGGGTTTAAACCCCAGCGTCTTCAGTATAATCCAGTGTGCGAAGTATTAAACAAAGTCCTGAAGGGGGATCCCCTTTGAAAGCACAACTATGCTGATATTAAATATAAATAAATAAGGGAAAGAAAAATTCATAGCAAGTGAGAAAAGGCAGGAAGCTGTAGAATAGCAGACACCAAGTGCTCCATATCAAACCACAGGCGGTTGAGAAGGAACTAAGTGGTGGCAGGCCACGCCACCCTATATGCTCTAGTATGCTTAGGTGCAGGTCTGTGGACACTACTTTACAGTCTTCAGTCAAGAGTGCACAGGCACATGCACATCTTATGGTGGAGCATGCATTGGGGCAGATATTTGAAGAAGAAGCATCTTTAATACTGGTTAATAACAGAATATATACAATCAAATAATATGCAGCCAGAACATTTATTTATTATTTATCATTACAATGGGAAAAAAGTTAGAAGATGATGAAACATCACCTGCCGCACGACACTTGTCTTAGCCATATCAATTGTTTGCGGTTGAGTTCATTAGCCATCCTTTTGGGGTCTCAAGTTCTGATGTAATATTCTTTGGACAATCTGACAAACAACTGCCCACTTTTCAGCAGTCATTTCTACCTGCTGCTCTTGACTGTCTAGAATATCAAATTTTGAACTGGAAGCATTTCCTGGATCATCATCAACAGAAGGATCAAGTAAAGTTGTGTAAGAACTTCCAGGCTGTACTCTGCAGGTCTCTTTACTTTGACTACAAATAGGTGGAGCAGTGTGTGGTCTTGCAGAATGCAGTGGCTGGTACATGCTGACTTCTGGAATCTCTCCTAAATCATACAGAGCCCTTTCTACTGCTTTTTCAAGATGCCTAAACATTTCCATATCTAATTCTTTTTTATCTGCATAATTCTGAATATTAAGATAAAAACAGATGTCATTAACAAATTGATTCCAGCCTTTAAAACTTAAATAGTATAGACATCAGCCAACATTAAAGGGATTAAACTTAATAAAAATGATCTCATATTGCCAATAAAAAATAAGGGTGTTTATACAAAAATAAAAGCATTCTGAACCATCAACATAGTAACTTGATCATCACTTATCCATAAACCAAGTCCCTCTTTGTCTGTCCCCTTTCTGGAGTATTTTATGTCCTCAAAGCTCATCCAATTATTATTATTCTTCGTAATAATCATTTGTATTGCAGTAGTGCCTCAATCAGGATTTGGGTTACAATGCGCATTTTATGAGTTTCCTGTGAAGAACTTAGAATAATGATGGCTACTGTGTGTGTATATTTATATATGGACGGGGTGGTGGAGGGTAGAGCAAGAGTGCACTTTTTTATTCATGGATCTCAAACTGCTGTGCCAATTACCTCAGTAATCCCTTCACCCACCACCTCAGTGTAGCCACCTCCGGAGTGAAAAAGAAAAACAGTTTAAAAGAGCTCAGCAACACTTACACAGTAGTTTAAAACAGGATGTGTATCATAATCCATTAAAACTACAGGGAAATCTAGGAGTGTTGGATGCAGTTATACAAACTAGAATTTGGCCAGAACAATATGAGTAACATCCCATCTCTCACAAAAAAGTGACACTGGATCTTTATAATGATGAGAAATAAAAGTGAACCACACTAGAAATGTAAAATTATTTTTCTGGGCAACACTGCAAAACACCCTGATAAACAGATAAATAAGCTCAGCTTCAAAATCCAAACTGAGATAAAACCAACACAAAAGGTGTAAATCAAGCTCTCAAAATGTAACTCATATGAAATGGCCCCAAAATCCACAGCATGCTTCTTCTTCGAGTAGTGTCACTATGGGTGCTCCACTGTAGGTGCATCTGGCTCCCCGCCCCCAAAAAAGGAGAAAAAGAAAAGAATTTTGTTCTTTCATCAACCCCTCAGGACAGGTATCCCCAGCTCCCTGGACTTCAAAAGCGCCTCAGTTGCAAGGAATCTATCCCAGTGACGGATGGACACTCTCAGTGCTTTCGCTACCTGGGAGAGAAATGCATCCCACAGAAAAAATGGTTACTCACCTTCTTGTAACTGTTGTTCTTCAACATGTTTTGTTCATGTCCATTCCAATCAGGTGTGCGCGCGCATGCATGGCAGCTGGAAACTTTTTCACCTAGCAGCATCCGTCGGGTTGGCCTGGGTGCACCCTGGAGTCACACCTTCATGGCGCTCAATATAGAGCCCTGCCAACCTGCCACCCCCTCAGTTTCTTCTTGCCGGCTACTGCAACAGGGGTAGGAGGGTAGGTATTGGAATGGACATGAACACATCTTGAAGAACAACAGTTACGAGACGGTGAGTAACCATTTTTCCTTCTTCAAGTGCTTGTTCATGTCTATTCTAACCAGGTGACACACAAGCCCAAGTTCAGGAGGTGGGGTCGGAATAGTTCACTGATTGGAGCACTGCTCTTCCAAAGGCCGCATCATCTATGGCCTGCTGGGTGCTCCCGTAGTCCGCAGTGAAAGTGTGTATGGAGGACCACGTCGCTGCTCTGCAGATTTCCTGGGTGGGAACCTGTGCCAGGAACACTGTTGAAGAGGCCTGAGCCTTGGTGGAGTGCGCAGTGATCAGGGAAGCAGGCACACCTGCCAGGTTGTATCACTCACAGATGCACAATGTGATCCATGACGAGATACATTGAGAGGCAATAGGAAGACCTTTCATTCTGTCCGCCACTGCCACGAATAACTGGACGGACTTTCGGAACAGCTTTTGTTCTCTCTATGTCGAAGGCCAGGGCCGGCCCTTAGGGAAAATGGCACCCTCGGCAAACTAGTATTATGGCACCCTCACATCACTCCTGGCCCCCACAGGCTCCCTGGGCTTCCCTCACCCCATCACCTCTGGGCCCCATTGAAAGGGATGCCAGAGCTCATCCGTGGCTCAAATTAAGTACTGGCAGGATGGCCTGATACTGGTGGGTGCTGGGCGGGAACGCAGCTCTGAAGGCAATGCCACTGCCAGCAGCAGCACAGAAGTAAGGGTGGCATGGCATGTGATGTATTGCCACCCTTCTGCGCTTCTGCTGTGGCTTGTGATGCCTGATGCTCGGCATGTGGCTCAAGGCGGGCTTTGCACTGTCACACATGGGCTGCATCTTGCCAGAGCCCATGGCCCTCCTGGCTCACCCGGGGCACCATTTCAGATCGGGGGCGGGGGGAGGAAACTTTAACTATGATTTCAGGGACTACTTAAGGACCTCAAAACTCTAGCGATTTTGCAGATAACTTAGGAATTAGCTGACAGGAGCACTGTATCTAATTGTTATATAAAGAAAGAAAAAATATATACAAATGCCAATTAAAGCCACGTTTAAAGTAAATTTAGAACATTCAGGAGATAATATAGCAAGACATTCCCAATCGCAAGCCTTGAGGTATCAGTTCTGGAGCTTTAACGCAGATATCAGAAACACACGTTTGATACTTTGTACACTATCTTTAGTAGAGATAAATAAAATCTGCTTACTTTCTCTAACAGACACTCTGTGTTACTGCCATTATTGTCTCTATTTTAGTCAATTGTTTTTCACTTAAAACATAATTTTAACATATATGATTAAGGTTTCTTTTCTCTTTTATTAAGAAAGGGAATTAATTTTTCTAAGTATTTTGGCATTTATGTTTAACGATCACAATCATGTATGTGACTCACTAACATTTGACTCCATCATTGCTATTTGTATCATAGCTGGAACTGCATTTATTTTCATGCAAATGTTAAGTTATTTTACAGATATAACTAAAAATACAATCTGAAAATAAGCAACCTTCATCTGCACAGTGTCTATAGTTATGTGTTTAGCTAATGTTTTTTAAACTGGCATTACTAAAGTGCGTACAAGCTAAAGTTACATTCTAGGAGGAGACTATTATTTGATTGTACCACTTTAAATAATGAATGACAAAGCACAATATGATAATAACAGTAAAAATGATAATTACTTCATCCAGGACAGGTTAGGCATTTTAGAACTCACTACTCAAAGAATTCAATGGAAGCATAAGAGAGAAATAAAATTATGAAATGCATAGACCAGTCAAAAAACTAAAATAACAGCACTTTGAAAGAATAAAATTACAGAGAATATGTATGTATTGCAGGAAGTACCAACAAGTAACAACAACAATATAAGTATGTGTTGGGGGGTGATGAGTGTGAAAGAGACAGTGTGTGAGAGCTGGGGGAGTGTGTGAGAGACTGCGCACTGTCCCTTTAAGAGAGCAGCACTCAGCAATCTGAAGGAAAGCTCCTTCAGGCACAGCAGCAGCCACCAGCAGCTCCATCCCTCTCTTGGTGAGCCCTGTCCACACAAACACATACACATGCTGTGCGGAGATGAGGTACATGGGCAGGCTGGGGCAGAAGAGCCCCTCCTCCCCCCTCCTTACAACAGACAGGAAGCTCCCAGGAGCAGCTGGTCAGGGGCGGCTCCAAGGCAGGGGGCAGGAGCCATGGGGCTGCGGACGCCAGCAGGGGATGGGCACCCATGCTCTGGAGGTGCCCCAATTGTAACGGTGCCCTGGGCTTTTGCCCCATTCACCTATGCCTAAGGCCGGCCCTGTAGAATGCTAGCACTCTGCGGACATCCAATGAGCGAAGACTTTGCTCCCTGCCGCTTGAGACTGGCTTAGGATAAAATGCTGAGAGGAAGATGTCCTGGTTGATGTGAAACTGGGACGCAATCTTCGGGAGGAAAGCCAGGTGAGGCATGAGCTGAAGCTTGTCCTTATAGAACACAGTGTCATGATGTTTTCATGTTAGGGTCTTGAGCTCAGACACCCTCCTGGCTGAAGTTATCGCTACCAGAAATGCCACCTTGTATATGAGAGAGAGAGAGAGAGAGATAGAGAGAGCGAGAGCAGGAAGCATGTCAAAGGTTCACAGAGCGGTCTCATGAGTCTGGAAAGGATCAGATTGAGGTCCCAAGCTGGGACAGGCTGCCAGACATGCGGGTATAGCCGGTTGAGCCTTTTAAGGAAACGGCTGACCAGAGGGATGGCAAAGACTGAGCGGGCCTTTACACCTGGATGAAAGGCAGAGATGGTGGCCAAGTGGACCCTATTGACTACGTGGACAGCCCCTGCTGCTTGAGATGAAGAAGATAGTCCAGTAGAAGTGGTACAGAGGCGAGCATCGGGGACGAATGGTGCTGCGCAGACCAAACTGAAAATCTCTTCCACTTGGCAAGATAGGTGGCCCTCGTGGAAGATTTCCTACTACCAAGGAGGACTTGTCTAACCGGGTCCAAGCAGGAGAGCTCCATTGGGTTCAGCCATGGAGTTTCCACACTGTGAGTTGTAGCTACTCAAGGTTCAGGTGTTGGAGACGGCCATGATCCTGCGTCAGTAAGTCCAGGAAGAGCAGCAAAGTGACTGGAGCTTCCACGGACATTTCCAGGAGTAACGTGTACCAGTGCTGGCCAGGCCAGCTTGCTCCCGCCGTACCTTGAGGAGCACTTTGTGGATGAGAGGGACTGGTGGAAACACATATAGGCTTCCCCATGGGAGGAGGAATGCGTCTGAGATGGAGCCTGGACTGCGATTTAGGAAGGAGCAAAACTGTTGCGTCGTGTGGTGAACAGGTCTATCTGAGAAAAAAAACCCCACTGATGGAAGATTGAGTTCACAACGTCCGGGCAAAGGGACCACTTGTGGCCATGGAATGAACTGCTGACATAGTCCACCAACTCGTTCTGTATTTCAGGGAGGTACTATGCTTGCAGATGTACCGAGTGCTCTACACAAAAGTCCCACAACATGGCACAGGGGAGAAAAATGTGCACCCCCGTTTGTTGATATAGAACATCGCCGTGGTGTTATCTGTCACAACTGATACACATCTCCCTATCAAGTGGTCTCGGAAAGTTATGACCTAACTACTAATACTAAACTAACACTAAAACTACTGAGAATGAACTATAAACACTGTGATAGGTTCGGTCACAGAGACCCCCTTGAGGCTCTCACCTGACATGCTGGAAATACCTCTAAGCCTGTTTTTCACTGCCAGCTTGGGACTCCAGAACCCTGCCTTGTTGAGCCAGACACCCAGGTCTGGTCCACACCCCCAAAGCTGCACACTAACCAAAAACTGCTCAGCAAGTCCCCTATCTCCAGCACCCAGCTCCCAATGGGATCCAAACCCCAAATAAATCTGTTTTACTCTGTATAAAGCTTATACAGGGTGAACTCATAAAACTGTATGCCCTCTATAACACTGATCGAGAGATATGCACAGCTGTTTGCTCCATCAGGTATTAATCACTTACTCTGGGTTAATTAATAAACAAAAGTGATTTTATTAAGTACAAAAAGTAGGATTTAAGTGGTTTCAAGTAACAACAGAAAGAACAAAAGTTACCAAGCTAAATAAAACAAAACAAGCAAGTCTAAGCCTAATACGTTTAAGAAACTGAATACAGGTAAATCTCACCCTCAAGATATGTTTCAATAAGCTTCTTTCACAGACTAGACTCCCTCTTAGTCTGGACCCAATCCTTTCCCCTGGTACAGTTCTTGTTAGTTTCAGCTCAGGTGGTAACTAGGGGTTTTCTCATGACTGTAGCTACCTTTGTTCTGTTCCACCCCCTTTTATAACTTTGGCACAAGGCAGGAATCCTTTGTCTCTCTCTGGGTTCTGACCCTTCCTTCTAAATGGAAAAGCACCAGGTTTAAGATGGATTCCAGAATCATATGACATGTTCACATGCCCTCTGAGACTTCATTACTCGTTGGCTGGCACCCACATATACAGGAAGGCTTGCATGTAAACAGAGCTATTTACCACCAATTGTCCTAGTTAATGGGAGCCAACAAGATTCCAAGCCACCATTAATGGCCCACATTTTGCATAGTTACAATAGGACTTCGGAGTAATACTTCATATTTCTAGCTTCAGATACAAGAATGATACTTCATAAAATAGGATGAACACACTCAGTAGATTATACGCTTTATAATGATACCTTACAAGAGACCTTTTGCATAAAGCATATTCCAGTTACGTTATATTTACACTCATAAGCATATTTCCATAAACATATGGAGTGCAACATCACAAACACTAAGCATGGACACTGTCCAAACACGCTTGCAAAGCAAGAGCAACAGGTTGTTCCAGCTAGCCATCACCAGTGATAAGAAGGAACTGAGGGGGTGGTGGGTCGGAAGGGCTCTACATAGAGTGCCATGAAGGTGCGGCTCCAGGGTGTGCCCACGCCAACCCAATGGATGCTGCTAGGGGAAAAAGTTTCCGGTTGCTGTGCACGCACATGCACACACCTGATTGGAATGGACATGAACAAGCACTCAAAAGAAGAAGTGTGGTTTGTGTCAACACCTGAAGCCCAGATCTAGAAAGGACAGAGAACTGAGGATCAAATTCCTACTTAAGGAGTCAGCCCTTCAACCACCTGCCATGGCAGGGAGACCTCACCACAACCCTCTACTTCCAAGGGAGGCGAGCCCAAGACGACGCTCGCAAGCCACTCACAGAAGGCCTCTAAGAAAAGGTCCTTGAGTCCCCATAGCGAGCCCCCATTGAGTCGAAAACTACCTCCAGCTCATTCAGTATCATCGGTACCAATGGCACCGAAGCCATCTAAATCCAGTACTCAGAGTACTTCAGGTTGCCCAAGGACCCAATGGGCACAGGCAAGGAACCACCAGTACCATCAGGGTATGAGAAAGATAGAAAACCTGCCCCGGGGAAGGCTCCACCAGTTCGGACATCAGTACCACCTGTGGTATGTCAGGCACCAACAGACCAAACTATCAGGTCCGCATCACCGTCCCTGTCGGTACAGGCCTCTCAGTACCGACAAACACTACTGGTACGAACGCCTTCAGCACAGCCGGACTTCCAGTGCGCCACACATCTTTTGGTGTCTGTTGCATTGGCTCGCCTCTGCTCAGTACCAGGGCCCTGATACCGAGTTCGCCCAGAGCCTTTGACTCACTGACAACTTCTTGCTGTGCACCGCCCTTTTCATCTTCCAAGTCAGAAAGTGAACAAGAGGATCTGGTCTCCCATGTACGGTGCTCAATTTCACTATGGACCTCAGCGATATCGTCCTTTTGATCCACAGCCTCCCTGGTTTGGATAGCCATGCTGCCAACCATCGGGTCCTTTCCCACCTTCGCAATGGCCATACCGAATCTCTGGCAGGCTCAAAGACAATAGGCCTCCCGTAGTTCTACTATGGCCTACCAGAAACCAAGGAAACACACTCCTCCAGCTGCTGCAAGGGCTTCTGAACCCCCTAAAAAGGCAAGGGAGGAACAGGAGGAGTTGAGGAGCAAGTTACCCCTCAAGTCCATTTCTCATCATTATCGGCAGATGAGACGGTGATGCCCCCTCCACCATCTATGGCAGATGACTTCCAACTGTTCCAGGACCTGACACAGAGTGACAGAAGCTTTACAGATACCACTACAAGAGGTAACCAAGTCACACCACAAGCTAGTGGATATTTTACATACCTACAATGGAACACCCATAGGGACACACATCTCAAAGAACCATTGTTACCGCACAAGGTGAGCAACAACTTCTTTCAATCACTTCTTCAGTAGTGAGTACCCTGACAGATATAATTAATGTAAGAAGACACATTAAATATGACACAAATGTATAGAAACAGAAAGAGTGTAGGCCCTAATGTCTGAAATAGGCTTGGTAGTAATAACCTAGCACATTTCATACGGACATCTAAATATTTGTTTTAATACAGTGGATTACATTCTGTTCTCAGCCAGACGTTTCATTGTCTATTGATCTAGACAAAGGGAACTAACAGATACAATGGCCAAGTTCTCCTCTTAGTTATACCAGGCAAGCTCCAGTTTTACCTTTCACAAAGCCATACTAACTCTCACCTATTCACTTATGTTTTTAAAATGTAACCTTAAGCAACCCATAAATATCTCAAGTTTTTCCTAATTTAGAGCAAATTTCACTGAGTCAGTTGAAGTTTTGATTGAATCAGTATTGAGGGCTGTTCTAATAACTGGGCCTACAAATTTACTTTAATTGTAAGCTTAACTGGAAAAAGTATATAAAAGTTCATAAACTGTTACAATAACCTATACCAACAAATGGTAATAAAAAGTAAGTTAAATTTAAACTAGGTTCACTGGGGGAAGGAGACCAAAGCCCTGAGGTAAGTGGGGAAGTGGGATATCGGGAGGAGGCACGAGCAGGAGCGCGTGAGAGGGGAGGGCTCCTGCCTCATACTGAGAAAGAGGGGCGATCAGCAGGTTACCTCAAGTGCCTATATACAAATGCACGAAGCCTGGGAAACAAGCAGGGAGAACTGGAAGTCCTGGCACAGTCAAGGAATTATGGTGTGATTGGAATAACAGAGACTTAGTGGGATAACTCACATGACTGGAGTACTGTCATGGATGGATATAAGCTGTTCAGGAAGGACAGGAAGGGCAGAAAAGGTGGGGGAGTTGCACTGTATGTAAGAGAGCTGACTGCTCAGAGCTCAAGTATGAAACTGCACAAAAACCTGAGAGTCTCTGGATTAAGTTTAGAAGTGCGAGCAACAAGGGTGATGTCGTGGTGGGAGTCTACTATAGACCACCAGACCAGGGGAATGAGGTGGACGAGGCTTTCTTCCGGCAACTCGCAGAAGTTACTAGATCGCAGGCCCTGGTTCTCATGGGAGACTTCAATTGCTGGGAGAGCAATACAGCGGTGCACAGGCAATCCAGGAAGTTTTTGGAAAATGTAGGGGACAATTTCCTGGTGCAAGTGCTGAAGGAACCAACTAGGGGCAGAGCTCTTCTTGACCTGCTGCTCACAAACCGGGAAGAATTAGTAGGGGAAGCAAAAGTGGATGGGAACCTGGGAGGCAATGACCATGAAATGGTCGAGTTCAGGATCCTAACACAAGGAAGAAAGGAGAGCAGCAGAATACAGACCCTAGACTTCAGAAAAGCAGACTTTGACTCCCTCAGGGAACTGATGGGCAAGATCCCCTGGGAGAATAACATGAGGGGGAAAGGAGTCCAGGAGAGCTGGCTGTATTTTAAAGAATCCTTATTGAGGTTACAGGGACAAACCATCCCGATGTGTAGAAAGAATAGTAAATATGGCAGGAGACCAGCTTGGCTTAACAGTGAAATCCTTGCTGCTCTTAAATACAAAAAAGAAGCTTACAAGAAGTGGAAAACTGGACAAATGACCAGGGATGAGTATAAAAATATTGCTCAGGCATGCAGGAGTGAAATCAGAGAGGCCAAATCACACCTGGAGTTGCAGCTAGCAAGACATGTTAAGAGTAACAAGAAGGGTTTCTTCTTGTTAGCAACAAGAAGAAAGTCAAGGAAAGTGTGGGCCCCTTACTGAATGAGGGAGGCAACCTAGTGACAGAGGATGTGGAAAAAGCTAATGTACTCCACGCTTTTTTTGCCTCTATCTTCACGAACAAGGTCAGCTCCCAGACTACTGCACTGGGCAGCACAACATAGGGAGAAGGTGACCAGCCCTCTGTGGAAAAAGAAGTGATTCGGGACTATTTAGAAAAGCTGGACGAGCACAAGTCCATGGGGCCGGATGCGTTGCATCCGAGAATGCTAAAGGAATTGGCGGATCTGATTGCAGAGCCATTGGCCATTATCTTTGAAAACCCATGGCAATCGGGGGAGGCCCCAGATGACTGGAAAAAGGCTAATGTAGTGCCCATCTTTAAAAAAGGGAAGAAGGAGGATCCTGGGAACTACAGGCCAGTCAGCCTCACCTCAGTCCCTGGAAAAATCATGGAGCAGGTCCTCAAGGAATCAATTCTGAAGCACTTAGAGGAGAGGAAAGTGATCAGGAACAGTCAGCATGGATTCACCAAGGGCAAGTCGTGCCTGACTAATCTAATTGCATTCTATGACGAGGTAACTGGCTCTGTGGATGAAGGGAAAGCAGTGGACATGTTGTTCCTTGACTTTAGCAAAGCTTTTGACACGGTCTCCCACAGTATTCTTGCCAGCAAGTTAAAGAAGTATGGGCTGGATGAATGGACTATAAGGTGGATAGAAAGCTGGCTAGATTGTTGGGCTCAACGGGTAGTGATCAATGGCTTGATGTCTAGTTGGCAGCCGGTATCAAGTGGAGTGCCCCAGGGGTCGGTCCTGGGGCCGGTTTTGTTCAATATCTTCATAAATGATCTGGAGGATGGTGTGGATTGCACCCTCAGCAAGTTTGCAGATGACACTAAACTGGGAGGAGTGTTAGATACGCTGGAGGGTAGGGATAGGATACAGAGGGACCTAGACAAATTGGAGGATTGGGCCAAAAGAAATCTGATGAGGTTCAACAAGGACAAGTGCAGAGTCCTGCAATTAGGACGGAAGAATCCAATGCACCGCTGCAGAGTAGGGACCAAATGGCTCGGCAGCAGTTCTGCAGAAAAGGACCTAGGGGTTACAGTGGATGAGAAGTTGGATATGAGTCAACAGTGTGCCCTTGTTGCCAAGAAGGCCAATGGCATTTTGGGATGTATAAATAGGGGCATTGCCAGCAGATCGAGGGACGTGATCGTTCCCCTCTATTCGACATTGGTGAGGCCTCATCTGGAGTACGGTGTCCAGTTTTGGGCCCCACACTACAAGAAGGATGTGGAAAAATTGGAAAGAGTCCAGCGGAGGACAACAAAAATCATTAGGGGACTGGAACACATGACTTATGAGGAGAGGCTGAGGGAACTGGGGATGTTTAGTCTTCAGAAGAGAAGAATGAGGGGGGAATTTGATAGCTGCTTTCAACTACCTGAAAGGGGGTTCCAAAGAGGATGGCTCTAGACTGTTCTCAGTCGTAGCAGATGACAGAACAAGGAGTAATGGTCTCAAGTTGCAGTGGGGGAGATTTAGGTTGGATATGAGGAAAAACTTTTTCACGATGAGGGTGGTGAAACACTGGAATGCGTTACCTAGGGAGGTGGTAGAATCTCCTTCCCTAGAAGTTTTTAAGGTCAGGCTTGACAAAGCCCTGGCTGGAATGATTTAGTCAGGGATCGGTCCTGCTTTGAGCAGGGGGTTGGACTAGATGACCTCCTGAGGTCCCTTCGAACCCTGATATTCTATGATTCTATGATTCATTATTAAAAGCAATGTTACAAACAGGTGCAAAAAAATCCATCAAAAAAATTAAGTCCAAACAAAAAAGGCCACACTGATATAACTCAAGGACTGAGTTAAAATCATGCTTGATAAAAAACAGAAAATGTGGAACCAAAAATTAATAAACCAAAATTGGTGTGTTAAATATTAGGCCTAATTGGTGAACATAATAAGAAAAGGATTGGCTATTCCACACATCATTCCCTTTTTGGGTCCTTAAAGAAAGGCTTTTGGAGGGAAAGAGAGAAAACCAGACAGAGCCTAGTGAAATGCGTTTCACCATCAGGGCTTCCCCGCCACCACCTCCTGGGACCCCAGGCCTTCATCATCCTAATCCTGAGAGATGTCCTGATCAGATCAGGCCAGAGAGAAGGACCCAGGAAACATCCATCCCTACTAGCTCCAGGTAAATCCCAAACACCACCTGGAATAAAATGGGATCGGACTTTAACAACAGCAGTTCTAGCCCATCTTAACTAACTTCTTTTACCCAAAAGAACAGTTATTCCGTCCTTAATACAATCTAAAAGACTGTCAAACAAAGGAGGAGGGAGGGTATTTCTAAAACGCTCTCCAGCTAAAAGGAAAGGGAACAAGAAATTTTAAAATAAAAGTCTTAAACACTTTAAATTTCAAATGCTTTACCTGTTTTTCCCTCTTTTCTGTATCTTTAATAAGGATTTTTAATGGTTTGTTTGCTATGGTGCCAAGCAGCTAAAGTGTCTGCATACCAAAACCTGAACCTTGTTTAACATTGTTTAATATTGGACAGTGATTGGGTTATGGTAACACATAGCTCATATATTCCATCTAACTTAATACAACAGGACCCAATCCTTCATACTCTCACCTGGGCAGTTCCACTAAAGTCAATCCCAGCAAACAAATCAAAGAGACTGTTCCTCCTTTTACAAGGAGACAGCTCCCTTTCAGCCTGGAGGTCTGACTACACATGCTTGAGAGACCTTTTTAGAAAAAAGTCATCCATACTCTCATCTGCAAAGCCTCTGCAGGTAGAGATTCTGGATTAGAGTGTCCTTTGGTGCTTCTGGGCTTTATCTGAGAAGGACTTTTGGGTATTACAGACCTTGGTCATGTACCCTTCAATGGGGCATAATCCTTTACCATGTCCATTGGAAGCAGGGAACATGGGGGTGAGGGGTAAAAGGAACACCTCAAATTCCAAATTCTTAGATGTCTTTAAGTGTCTGTGGCAACCCAAAAATTATAAAAAACTGCCAATTCCCCCTTTGCAAATGTAGACAAGAGGCTACATTTACTCTCTAGTAAACTTACTACATTATTTACAGTTATTCACTATTATTTCACTAACATGCCAGAGAAATTGAAATGATGGTTTTCTTTGAATTCCCTGGCAGGGAGAAGGTGAGGAACGGCTAGAAGAGTGAGGTATTTAGTTTTGATTTTTCTTCCCTATTTGGGTGACATTACAAACACATTTTGGGGTGGGGTGGGGGGCTAGGACTGAGGGGTAACAAGGATTCAGTGTTGGGCCCGCTTACTTGGAAGCTATCAGTTTATGAAGAGGTACTGTACTAATAATTCTGCCTCCAGATATTTAGAAAGTCATGTATTTAGTTTTCTATTTCAGACATTCATGAGGTGGAAAACTGAGAGAAAATTATTCTTACAGGTCTATTTCCTTCTGCACACCAATCAAATGGAAACTACTCACGTATGATTTTTCTTGCAGTGCTTTTGCCAAATGCTGTAGCTGTGGTTCAGACACTGTGGCTGTTGGTATCTTAATAGACTTGCTAAGTGATTTCTTTGATCTCCCATCATTCTCTCTTTCTTGCTCAGCTTTCTGCTTCAGGCTTTCCTTTTTCAAAATGTTTGAGACTGTAGAGTTTTTTGAATCCTTCTTGGCTTCTGAAACACATGATCTTGGACGTGGTGGTTCAGAATGTTTTCTATGTTTTTCCTTTAAGATCTTACAGTTATTCAAACCAGTTTGTTTTTCCTTTTTAAACTGTGTGCACATTAATACTTGTCCCTGGGGTGGGCAGCGTGATGCAACATGCTTCTTAGAATGCTTAGCACGTTTTTTTTTGCCTTTTGACTTCTCATGAGACTTGTCTGGTGACTTAGTTTCTTCCTCAGACCCTGAATGTACAAAGATAAATGTCTGAGGGTTTACGGGAAAGGAAAGTGTTGGTTTGCAGAGATATTCCTTAAGTTCTGTTTGGATAGCAATATCATGGGCACGTAAGGAAGGTGAGTCTATTGTTTCATGTGTTCCCCTCAAAGTCTCATGCGGGGGCTTTGGTTTTAATGATTTGTCAAAATCTGTGTTTGAATGTGCTACTTCTGCTTTACCAAAACAACGTTGTGGGTCTTGACTCTCTTTTTCTAAAGTATTTTTTTGAGGAAGGTGTATTACACTATTGGTTTTGGTTTCATTGATTAGATTTTTCATCACACATGTTACTTGTCCTGGAACATTCTCTACAGGAAGTTCGAACTTCTCTTTTCTTAAAATAGGCTTTTCATTTATTATTCTGAATTTATCAAGACTCTGCTTAGAATGATATTGCCCTCTCTCAAGTATATCTGTATCAGTAACTATCAGTGCATTCTGGCATACTCCCTCTAATTCAATCTCATTGATTAACCCAGTTTCTGAAGCACTTTCTATAGGAAGGTTTTGCAAGTTGTTGCTTAAAACAGATTTTAGACTTTTTATTTCTGTTTCAGAAAGTTTGTCTCTGTGACCTTCCTTCAATATTTTGCTTAAAAGAGACTTTAGATATACTAGTTTTGTTTCTGAAAGTCCATCTTTAAGGTTTTTGGTTAAAAGAGATTTTAGACTTAGATTTTGCTCTTCCCCAGGTAAATCTGATTCCACCTCCCATGACAGTCTTTCGTTAGCTCTCAGCACAAACAAATTGTGGTGTATCTTTCTTAACTCTTCCTCTGTGATCAACCCTATTTCAGAGAGTCGTTCTACAATATGGTCTTGGATCTTTTTGCTTAAAAATGACTTTAGATTCATTATTTCTGTTTCTGAGAGTACCTCAAGAAGGAAGTCCTGTATATGCCCACTTAAAACAGGTTCTCCTTTTATTATATGTGGTTTAGCAAGACTCTCACCAGAATGAACTTGGCTTATATTGTGTAATTCTGTCTCCAATGCCACTGGAACATTGGAACATTCCAGAATGTTCAGCAAGGAATTGTTCTGAAGTACTGTCTCCAATTCCTCTTTTGTGATTAATCCTGTTTCTGAAAGTTTCTCTGGGAAATGATCTTGGAGACATTTGTTTAAAAAATCCTTTAGACTCATTATTTCTATTGCCAAAAGTTTTTCTATGAGAGAATCTTGGAGAGTTTTGTCTGAAGCAGATTTTAGATTTATTTGTTGTTCTGAAAACCTCTGCTTGTGATAATCTTGTCCTATCCTAGGTGAATTTGTCTCCATAACCATTGGCAATTTGACTTTGGTGATCTTCAATGAGTGGTTTGGGTGCTCCTTTCCTAACTCCATCTCTGTGTTTATCCCTGTTTGTGAATGTCTCTCTATGGCACAGTTTTGTAGGTTTTGACTTAGATATTTTGTTATTATTTCAGGTTCTGAACATTCTTCCCTAGATTGACCATTACTTTTCTTTGATAAATCTGCCACAGGCTTCAGTTGTCTCTCATCAATCCTTGACAAAGAAAAGTTTGTCTCTTCCTTTCCTAACTTCACCTCTTCAATTAGCCTTCTTTCTAAAAGCCTCTCTATGGGAAGATATTGTAGATTTTGGTTTACAACAGATTTAAGACTTATTTCCATTTTGGAAGGTTTCTCCTCACAACTATCACTCATTTTCTCAGCTAAATCTGTCTCCAAAACCACTGGTGATCTATCTGTAATTCCCTGCAATGATAGGTTTTGGTGCTGCTTTCCTAACTCCAAATCTGTGATTATCCCTGTTTCAGAAAATCTCTCTATGAGACGATCTTGCAGGTTTTTACTCAAAACAGATTTTAAATTTATTATTTCTGCTTCTGAAAACCTTTCCCTGGAAATATCTCTTCCTTTTTCAAGTAACTCTCTCTCTAAAACAACTGGTGATCCATCAATAATACTCTGTATGTTCTGGTATTCTTCTCCTAATTCTATCTTTGTGACTATCCCCATTTCTGAAAGTTTCTCTGAGATAAACCCTTCAAGATTTTTGCTTAAAACAGATTTTAGCATTATTATTTTTATAAGTCTATCTATAAGAAAGTCTTCAAGAGTTTTACTTAAAAAAGAGTTTAGACATACTATTTCTGTTTCTGAAAGTCTCTCCTCTTGCCATTTCTCTGGCAAATCTGTTCTTATAGCCACTGTTGGGGACTCTTCTTTAAAGCTAATCCCATCCTCCTCTAATTTCATCTTTGATTCTATAAGTTTTAATATGGACAGGTGCTGACTGTTCTTGCTTAAATTAATATCTGAACTTCTTGCTGCAAATGTTGTAGATGCCTTGACAGGTGGATCTTGGTCTTCTTTAATGTCTGCACATGAAAGTTTGTTTTTCAGAAGAGTGAAAATAGGCACTTCTTGATCTTCTTTCTTTTCATTCTGTGCACTTGATTGTGTTCTACCTACATGTCCCAAAAAAGGTTCAAACTTGTCTCCACTAAGAATAGGTTGCTGGTACTGTAACATAAAACACAAATCAATTAAGAAAATATTTTTTAGGGGGGATTAATTAACAATTTCTTATATGACAACAGTGCACCAGTTATTTAATTTTCTCAGAACAGTTATTCAAGACTGATTAAATCAAAACATATGCAAGAAAAAATGTTCCATGAGAAATTTCAGTATGAATAATATTCAAAATGTGTACAAACATTAAATCAATCCAAATAAAATGTCTGTGAAATTGTAAAATGGAAATAAATGCCCAACAGTGAAACAAACATAGATTAAGGCTAACATTTTCAAACTTTAGTGCCTAAAGCTGAGCACCTAAATCCTTATTTATTCACCAAAAAAGAGGCTTGATCTTCAGCTAGTATTGCTTCCATGGAAGATGTGGGTCCTAAACCCCTCTGACCAATTAAAGCACTTTTTTTTTTTTTTTTTTTTTAAAGTTGTCTACATAGATATTTAGCAGCCTGACTTTGGGCACCAAAGCTTGAATATTTTGGCCTAAATGATTTACCCAAAGCCATGCAGGGAGTCAGTGACAGAGCTAAGATTAAAATTCTGGATTGCCTGGCTCCCTTTCCCCCTTTCCTGTGCTTTTACAACTAGACTTGACCATGCTGCCTGCCTAGTGCT
Source organism: Chelonia mydas (assembly GCF_015237465.2). Classification (NCBI taxonomy): domain Eukaryota; kingdom Metazoa; phylum Chordata; order Testudines; family Cheloniidae; genus Chelonia; species Chelonia mydas. The sequence continues at coordinate 58,705,934 of NC_051251.2, forward strand.
ACTTTTTTGGGAAAATGTATTGGACAACCAAAAACGATAGTTCTTCAACCCTATAAATCATGAAATCTTTAAAATTCTGTGTTAAAATAACGTTAAGGTTCTAACATAGACTAACAAAGATAAAATTAAGATGCTACTGCATCTCACCTAAAACGCTTTGTTAAGTAAAAGACACTGATTATTATATTTTACAAGTAGCTACCTCAAATTTTCCATGCACAAAACTGCATGCAGACAAGTTTCTGACGTAGAGATCTGTAATTTGGAAGACTAACTTGTATTTTACACATGCTAATGCCTGTTTATTTGCACAGATGTAGTAACAGTGCACACACTACTATTACTACTATAACTGAAAGAGTAGGTGAAAATTTGGGTCAGAATAGCTGTCAGTTCCCCTTCAGAAAAAGCAAGCATGCCTCTCCGCTATACCTAGTTATTAAATGGGGAACTTAGAACTTGTTTACAATGGAAAGTTTTACCAGTTATACTGATATAGTGATACAGGTGTAACTTCCTGTTCAGACACACTTATTCTGGTAGAAAAGTAGATTTTTTCGATTTAGCTTAAATCATTTCCCAAGCGACATAAGCTAACCTGAAAAAAGGCACACGTACTGGAGTGTCTACATGGGTGCGTGTGTTATACTGATATAAATATATTGGTTTAAATTCACACCTGGGATCATAAAGATAAGGCCATGCTTTAGACCCAAATTTACTTCCAACCCCCGCAGAGAATTACTTGTATCTAGGGCCTACCAAATTCACAGCCATGAAAAACACATCATAGACAGTGAAATCTATTCTCCCCTCATGAAATCTGGTCTTTTGTGTGTCCTATATTATACAGATTTCACAGGGGAGACCAGCATTGCTCAAATTGAGGGTCCTGACCCAAAAGGGAGTTTCAAGGGGGTAACAAGATTATTTTATGGGGTCGCAGTATTGCCACCCTTACTTCTGCGCTGCTGCCTTTGGAGCTGGGCAGCTGGAGAGTGGTGGCTGCAGGCAGCAGCTCTGCCTTCAGAGCTGGAGTCCCAAACAGCAGCCATCGCTCTCCAACTGCCCAGCACTGAAGGCAGCGCTGTCGCCAGCAGCAGCACAGAAGTAAGGGTAGCACTACCGCAACTCCCCTTACAATAACCTTGCGATCCCTCACCCCCACACCTCTTTTTTGGGTCAGGATCCCTACAATTATAACACGATGAAATTTCAGATTTAAAGAGCTGAAATAATGAAATTTATTATTTTTAAAATCCCATGACCATGAAATTGACCAAAATGAATTGTGAATTTGATAGGGCCCTACTTATATCAAATAGGTATTCTCTAAAGTTATGTGAAACTCAGCATTCTTGGGTTCATGCTACTGAGCAAAACCAAGGAGGGAATTCTCAAAGCATGAAGCCACTGACTCCAGGAGCATAAATCCAGCGTCTGCCCCTGAAATGAAACTTAGGTGTCCCCTTACAGCCTCAGCCTTGAGTGGCAATTTCTTTTCAAAGAGAGATAGAAACTAAAGTAAAAAGTGATTAAAAAAATTAAATATGACAAAAAAGTTAGAGACTCCTCAACACTGTGGAGAGGAGAGTGGATGAGTCATCATCAAGCATCACAATGTATATCTCAGAGAACAGCCATCACAGAAAATTCACTTAAATTTTAAAAAGAATAGTCACTTTGAGAGAAATAGTTAGACCTATGTTTGGAGCACTTTAAATAAACTCACTATTGATGCTGATGTACTGAAACAGTCTGTATATTGCAAGTGGATACCTGTATTTGTATTACTGGATAATTTTCTGAACCTGACGGGTCAGGCCTCTTTGAAGATATGCCTGCTGGTTCCAGATCTTCTATTTCTTCTTTGCCATGATTATTTCCCAGTTTTGTTTCCCTCTCTAGAGGTATAGCAATACTACTTTCCGAGTCCACAATTTTGCCTTGATCTTCTGAAGATTTCCTAGTCAGATTTTCAGATACTTTCTTAGTTGGCAGCTTTTGAGAAATAGTAGATGCAGATATTCCAGTCTCTCTGGGAACAGAAAGATGATTTTTTTCAGATTCTGAATGTTCCTGGGCATCACTTAAATCTGTTTCCACACTTCTCAATACGGTCTCTGCAATTCTCAAGGGCAGGTCAAAATCCTTGCTGGGTTCAGTCTGTAAATAAAGAAAAAAAATTTTTTTTTCTCTAATAATAACTAATATTGTTTAAAGGTCAAAGTCCAAAACGTAGCCTAGAATGAGTAGAGGCAAGTCTCATGGAAGTCTTTGTGTCAATTTCAGCAATGAGCTAAATGGTGGTATATAGTTAACCATCAGATTTAAATTGGTACAGTGTAAATGGGAAAGTAGTTAAATTGCACTGATTTGGCATTCAGCGGTTTGCAAAACAAATCACACTTTACACATTAATTTTTATGAATTTACAACAGTGTAGCAGAACAAAACTTGGCCCACTGGGTGGGGAAACTAACAAAAGGATGCAAGGTAAAGTAAACTCCCCTACTTTAACTTAAGCCCATGCTGTTCCCAACACCACAGGCTAAATTCACCCCTGGCGAAAGCAGGTGCACTATTCACACTAATTTCAAAAGGAGCTGCACTCACTCAGACCAGGACTGAACTACTACCCCGAGAATACTACACTGTTATAAATTACACTCATTTTTCAGACTCATTAAGTGCCAAATCTGTGCAGGACTTTACCATTCCCATCTGTTTTACAATCAACTTTTACCACCATTTATGTAATTGGTAAATTTGGGCCAGAGTCTGGATTTTTTGCTTAAATAACATTGGGGTTTTTTATTATAAACATTTGAAAGTAAAGATCAAAAATCCCCCTTTAACAATAACTCATGTAAATAGCTTTTAAATATCCAACATTATGCCAATCAATAAAACAGAAGCTACAGAAAACAGGATAAAAGTAAATGAAATGAGAAAATGTTACATTAAAATAAAATGTATCAGCATTACAGTACTTCTATTTAGGGCCTCAGCCAACTCCCACCGAAGTTAATGACCAAGCTCTCATTGACTCCTGTGGGGAGCTAGATCAGGCCCCTAGGAAAGGTAAACAACACGATCAAAGTTAGCATTCTTTTGATTTTTTTTTTAAATTCCTATGTATTACATGCATCGCTGGCTGATAGGTTCCCAGATAAGGGCTTTTCCTACAGAATCTGTCGTAATGAGTGCTACCGTCTCTGAGTGTACATTGTCTTGACGACCTGACCTGAATAGATTAAATGTTTTTTCTCTTGCTTGAAGCGCTTCCTAGTCACTCCTGTCAGTCTGCTCTCACAGATGCACAGCATTTCAAGTCCATAGTTGTCCACCTCCCATACAATTGGTGAGATCTTTGATATTTGAAAGATTGTTCTCATGTTCCAGTAACTGACAGGAACATGAGAAGTGTTTTCTTGCTGCCAGACTCAAATTTTGGGGGGTTCTGCTTTCACCAGGAGACTTCATGAAACACTAAGCAATCATTTTAATAATTTTTATCATTTCTATAACCAATGAGGTGTGTGGTTTGTTTGTTTGTTTTAAATAAGCTAGGTGGTTAGCCTTGCTCTCAATGCTCTCCATTTTATCTTGGCTTGGAACCGGCAGCATCCACATCAAAGTGCAGAAGGCGGGGTATCAAAAGATATCCACAGTATTCACTAAACTCAACAATGTATAGAGATACAAAATATACAGTACCAAAACAAAACAGAGTTTTCAACTCAAATGTCATCTCAATGCTAGTGTATAGCTGTCAGAGCTGGAGAGCTATTAAACATGTTAGATAGAAAACTAATGTCTTCCAAAATAAATGCCTATGAAAGATTCTGGGCATTGGCTGGAGAGACTTTATCACCAACCAGCAGCTCATCTCCATTAGAATGAAGTGTTGGATATATTTGGGTCAGCTACTCTGCATGCTAACATACAGACTCCCACATGAAGCTGTCAAGTGGAAACCAAGTGGTGTGAAGAAATGAGGACACTCAAGAGAAACCTTAAGAATCCTTAGCAGGGAGGGTAGACCAGTCTATCTCAACATCATAGAATGGATGGAAGCAGCTGCAAATGACAGAGAGGGATGGAAGAGACTAGTTTCTGCCCTGTGCACCAACACTGGTGCGAGAAGGATGTAATAATAATAATTGTTGGCCAGACATTCCCATTTCTAGAAATAGGATTATTTTCTTGTTTGTCTGGAGAAACAAAAATCTAAATCTCTGAAAATTCTTCACATCATATGTGACTCACAGAAAAGAAAACTATTTAAAACTATGCTTGGTACTTGGAGTGTCTTTGTGCTTTCTGTTTATGAGATAACAAGTATATCTTGGGCTGCATAACCTACAAGGTTTATAGGAAATCTATTTTCAGGCCAAAGAGGTTACTGATCCAGTATAATATGGCTTTTAGTGAGTTAAGAGAAAACGTCCTCAGGTTATGAATTATTAAAGATCTTAAAAAGAAAAGGAGTACTTGTGGCACCTTAGAGACTAACCAATTTATTTGAGCATAAGCTTTCGTGAGCTACAGCTCACTTCATCGGATGCATACTGTGGAAAGCATAGAAGATCTTTTTATATACACAAAGCATGAAAAAATGGGTGTTTACCACTACAAAAGGTTTTCTCTCCCCCCACTCTCCTGCTGGTAATAGCTTATCTAAAGTGATCACTTTCCTTACAATGTGTATGATAATCAAGTTGGATGAAAAAAGATTTTAAAACTCTCTGGGTCCTTCCACCCTATCTTCTCTCCCTCCTTTACTCTTTAACAAAGTTCTTCTCATGAGAATTACTGCAATATATCTCTACTTGCATTGTTCTCAAACTAGTGATCTGTAAGTGTGGAGTTTCTCCCAGTGAAACCAAACCATGTAAACACAAAACAAATGATATACTGGTAACAGGAGTTATGCTTGGAAGAGAGAAATGGGTCAAATGAATTTTTTTCAGCAGCTGATGGCTTCATTTTCTTTACTTTTGGTACTTTCCCCTTCTCTCTCTTTTTTTTTTTTTTTGCTTCAAAGGAGGGTCAAATAAAACTACAGAATCCGATTTTTCTAACTGAACAGGCACCAACTAATCCAATTCAAAACCTAAACACATACAGTTAATAAAAATTAAGAAATCAGAATTCCTAGTCATGACCTTTGCAGCTAGATATATTTGTTACTGATCTGCTTACACACTTAGCAACCAGGTTTCCATTTCTTGCCAGGCTTCTAAGTTGAGCTAGTTAAGCATTCTGGCTAATCGGTGTATGGTAAGCTCTTCAAGCCCTATTTATGAAGCATTTATGCATGGGGGAGAAAGTGTGTGAGAGAATGCATATGTGCAGATATATGGGTGTGGGTGGGAGAGAGAGAATAATTAAAGTCACAAAAGAGAAGTCTGGGTTGTGAAAGATTTTGGGCAGACATGAGAAAGACAAATACAGCAGAGAAGTTAGAGCATACAATATAGGAAATGGAAAGGGATATAAGGAGGTGGAAGGAAAGAAAAAAAAATAAAAGAGACATTGGAAACAACGTACACAAAGATGACCACAATCTAGCATGAAAAAATGACAGAGTGAATGAAAGCAACCAACAAATCAGAGACACTCAAGCTACATTTTAAAAACTGTATTAGCAATATGTTACAACAAACAGTGTGCAACTGTCTAATTCATTGCAGCTGCAGGGTTGGAGGAGAGTGAGCGCTTCTAGTAGTGGTGCAATGGCAAAGGTTTTTTCCATCATAACTAGTAGGTGTCAGGTAAGTGTTCCAAGCCTTGTCCACGATATATATATAACACATGTGAATTCCAGCTACCCTTGCATGAAGGCTGACAATCAAAATTAGGGTGACCAGATGTCCCAATTTTATAGGGACAGTCCTGATTTTGGGGGCTTTTTCTTATATAGGCACCTATTACCCCCCACCTTCTGTCCTGATTTTTTACATTTACTGTCTGGTCACCCTAGTAAAAATATAAATCAGGGAAGGAAAAATTTTAGCCAATGATATGAGGGAAAATCTCTACTCAGACAAAATGTGCTATGGGATCTTTAATGTCTACTCAGGACAGATAGGTCCTCCATTTATACCATATCTTCTAAATGACCACCACCAGATCATCACTTGAAGATAAAGTGAAACCTGGTAGCCAATAGGAGTTTTGCCATGGAGCCAGCATTTCACCCAATGAGTAAATGAGCACAGAGAGTTAATCCACCTACCTCAGAAATGCAAAGAGCTGAGATGACCCCTGCTGAGATTCAAACTAATGGTTTCAGGGCGTTATGGTATTTCAAACCCGAAGTACAAACATTAACATTTCATTCTATGAAAATGCAATTAATTTTTAAGGAATAAACACCTTTACCTCAAATCCAAATAGCTGTTCCTCCTGTAATTGTGAATCATCTTCAACTGAGAAAAGAATAATTAGGAACTATATACATTCTTAATCTTACTAACAAGGTATGAAGCACATCACAAGCAGAAAAAATGTTTAAATTCCAATTTATTCTTCATTAGTTTAAGGGACACTGCCAAGTTACACAAAGCAGGTAAAAAACTGATTTACTTCGTAAATTTCATCTCCTGAACTAGCTAGATCACCAGGCTGACTAGATAATAAATTTCAACAGGTTACTTTATGCAATTTCACCTATAACTGCTGAGATACCTACTAACAATATACCGTTTAAATATTTCCTTTCTAGATTTTAAACATTCCATTCTAAAGCCTTTATTATGTTATAGTAATAACTGACAAAACATCAGTCTTTTTCACAAAAGGCTGACATATTCCAATCACTTGATTTACTTCTTTATGCTGAACATATTGGATATTTGCCAACATGGGAAGTACAGTCCCCTGTCTCTGTATGTAATTTTACTGTGTACTACTTTATAATAACCGAAAACACAGACCATGGTAGATTTTTGCTTTGGTCAAATCTCACATGTAATAACATGTCCAATACAGTTCATTAAACTGAATGTAACAGCTCACAATAGGTCATCTACAACACCTGCTTACTGATAACTCATATGCATAACCTCCCAATATTCACACTAATTCTAGCAAGTCATCCATTGGCTAATCATTACCATAACAAATAGCCTGTCACAAACCTTAAAATTCACCTCACAGGTTTGTATGGCAGTATCTCTAAAACACATGGCATCTCCCTAAATTATAAGGAAAAACAAATTAAAACTGAACTAAGACCAAAATTTGGAGCACATATTTTGACTCTGATTAGGACTATTTCCCTTCTCTAATATGGCTTCTTTAATTATTTTATTCATAATTGTTTATATATACACCAATGATACTTAAAATTGTGAGCAAAGAGATTTTTATATTTTGCATCGGTAAGAGGCTCAAAATCGTATTGTTGGCACTGTCCTTGCCACTTGCTGTTTTTTAAAATATGAAATACTAATGTTCTCCAAACCTGATGTGTCAGAACAGCTTCCGATTCCTTCCCCAGTAGCATGTTGTATCTTTCCAACCATTTCCCTGAAGCGAGAAGCCTAAAACCCAAAAAAGGTGAAAAGTGAAAGGTTATTTGCCAGTACTGTATCTGAATTTCTCCTCCTGAATTATCATCATTACAGAATCACACTTTTTGATGTGCAAATTCTCAGAGTGTCACTTTGTGAACTTTAGTAGAGACATTTTAAATCTGTCAAGTAAGCTTATACTGTAGCTCTGTATATTGTTAATAAACCCTAGAAAGAGACTATTTGTTACAACTTTTCTTTTCATCAGCTCATTCTGTCAAACATAAGCCAAACACAAAAAAGAAAGTCTCTCTTCTTGCTAGGTGAAGTTCAAGAGGGGGAAGCAAACTACTGAGATTAGTGCAGATGACTGTTACTTTTATTTTGTAATCATAATTAATTTAATAATTATAATAATAATAATGTAATTCCCTGCCAAAAGTTAATTTAGAATAGTGTTAAGGCTGAGGATACATTTCAACAATCTAGAATAAATACATTATATCTATTATTACAAACTGGCCCAGTATTACTCTGTATGGTCACTAGTCAATTGTAAGTGGACCCAATTGCACGGTAACTATCACTTGCTTCTAAGTCACCTGGGTCTGGGCACATTCACTGTTTCTAGCTCTGGGGCCTTAGAACACATCTATAGGCTCAAACCACTTGGCTGATGCTCATCCATGGAAAGTGGGGCACCACCACCCAGCCACTCTCAACCTCCAAACCAGAGTCTCCCAGAAACCGAAGATCTCCTGGGAACTCCCAGTCCCTTATACATGTTCGCTCAGAGTTCCACGAAGGCTGTGGGCACCCTGGTCTTCTAGTTTATCCCATCTGGGACAACATGGCAGGAAAGCACGAAACACAGGTTTCGCAAAAGAATTTCTTAACCAACAAGATTTTATGGTTAAAGTACTTGAGATACAGATCTCTGAAAACCAGAGAAGTTCTGAAATTCATTCTCCCCATACTCATCTCCAAAGTTTGTCAGTGTTTCTAGCTAGGCAAAGTCCATCCTGCATGTCCTTCTTAGATATCAGTGGTCCCCAAACCGTGGGGCATGCTCCCCTAGGGGCCATAGAGGAACGTTTAGGGGGCAGGAATGGAGCACCACCAAGCCCTGCTCCAGCCCCAGCTCTGCTATGGCGCTGGCTCCTAGCTGCGGCTCCACTCCCGCCCCCAGCCTCAGCCCTGCCCCCAGCTGTGGCCACAGGCTCGGTCTCCTTACCCCTGTCCAGTGCCCCCTGTCCCACCCCCAAGCCATGGCCCTACTCCCAGGGGGAGGGAGGAGGCCCAGATAGGGTAAGTGGGAGGTGCGACCGTGAAAAGCTTGGGGACCACTGTTAGATATGGTGATAATAGGCCTTCATGCACAGAGCACAACTCTGCACTTAAGTCCAGTCTCTCTCATTACAGTGCGTATGGTAACACCCATTGTTGCATGTTCTCTGTGTATATAAAACCTCCCCACTGTATTTTCCACTGCATGCATCCGATGAAGGGAGCTGTAGCTCACGAAAGCTTATGCTCAAATAAATTTGTTAGTCACGAAGGTGCCACAAGAACTCCTTTTCTTATTTACTGGTAATGTTTCACCAACAAGAAGAGCAATAATAATAAAGTGTATACAGAATGCTTTCTACATGCTCTTTAGTTACCGTAGTCCCCTCTGTTGTCATTTTAGGTCCCCTTTTCATGATGAGTTGGTCTAAATACTCAGCCTTTTCGGGCCATGTTTTCAGACCCCGATATTCCTTTTTCATTTTTTCCAACCTAAAGTGAAGAATCAGTAAAGACATTTATAATATCTAAACTTGCAAGGTTGTTCATCAGTGACTACAGCATGTAACTAAGGAAAAGTTCAAAGGGCTTACTGCATGAACTTCCATTTTTTGGCATTTACAACTGCTGTACAGCTAAAAAACATAAGAAATCTAGATTCAGTACACATATATCACTACAAAAGACATTTTCCTCACCAACTCACTTTGTTTTAATGACAGTCCCACCAGTGCTATTTGAAGGGTATTCTTCCACTATGCTGTCAGACAGACAGGTGACAGCAATTACAACTAAGATGCTCATCGAAGAGGTCCTCCTCTTTTCATTCCTATTTGCTCCTCTTCTTTGAGTACTTCCATAAATGAATGTAGCAGATTAGCTTTACTCTGGTTCTACCTTTATTTATAAGACCAACTCTCTGTCTATTTCCTAATAAAATCCTTTCTGAGTGAATGTCTGCACTGGTATAGCCAAGTCACAGACAGTAAAATTAGCAGATAAAGAGAAAAATTGCAAGTGACTGTGCTGCCATCAGTGCAGATTGTGAAGGATGATTCTGCACAGCATGAAGGCAGAAACAGTAAGTACCAAAATGAACCACCACTTACTCATGCCCCCATATCAAAACTATTACTACTACTTTTTTAAAAAACAACGAGGCTAAGTGCACAAATTAAATAAGAAGGAATCCATTTTGTGTCCTCTGCACATTTCTTGCCTGTTTCGAGGAGACATTCTATTCAGAACACTCTGAAGCATTTCTAAACCATCAGAAGGCACACCAGATGTTGTAGGAATATCCTTCTCATGAGTCTCTTCTCTCACATTCAGATCTGGGGATAAGAATGCTGGGTATCCCAAGTGTTGTGCTGTGGTAATATTACTAAATAAAACAAATCATTATAAGATCAGTAGTAAAAGAAAATTGTGTAAGGATAATGCACAAATCATCTTTACAAAAACAATGAATAACCTCTATGCTACTTCAGTGTCACTGTAATGTCACAGGTAATACATTTGATGTTTTTTCCCCCACAGGACCTTAGATGTTAAGATTTTATTTTGGAAGGGAAAGAGAAGTCCCTCATCTCATAATGATGACAGAGTACTCCAAAGTGATTATTCTTGAATTAAAAAAACAATGCTATAGCTATGGTTGAGAGCACGCTGTATAAGTCGTTTTCACACACTTTCTGAAAAAAAAGTCCTTTAGTTTGAAATTTCTCATGCTCTCTCTCAGCCAAGAGAAAAATCACTTTATAACTGTTTACAAAATTCTATTTGGTAAAGTTCCATTATCAGACTATAAAAACACTATTTTTCATGCTTCATGATTTTTGTACTCAGAACATACCCTCACAGCAGTGATTTCCATTGCCTATTGTGTCATTGGGAACACCAAACAATTTTGATGGTTGTACATTAATTTATTTTTAAATTATGAAATGTTTGCCATTTGGCTTTGCATTTTGGAGCCATCCCATCAGCCTGCATGGCCACGGTGACAGTATTATGTCACAAGCAGATAGACATGTTGAAATGATTGACAAGTTTCTGGACTTGGATGGTTCTGACCATTTTCAACATGTGTTATCATGATACCATGTCTGTGACTCAGTCATGAACCTCTGTTCTCCTGCAGATAGCATAGGAGGAGGGAAGAGAAGAGCCCTAATTCCTCCGTAGGAATGGAAGAAGGTTGTCATGCCCATTCCAGGGTTAGGCTCAGAAAGCACATGTACAACAGATAGGAGCCTTGACTGGTAGCTTTCATACCAACACACTAAGTCTGCAAGGAAGAAGTCACTGTTCTGTTCACTCTGCCTGTAAATGAAGTGCCAATCACTAAGGATCAGATCCTGCAACAGAATCCATGTGAGCAGAACCTGTGCTTGCATGGAGCCCAACTGACTTCAGTGGGGGTATAGGGGTACACTCCTGCAGATCCTGTTGCAGGATCTGGCCCTTAGCAAGTACTCCATACACAGTCAGGGAGCTCCACTGGCCGTTACTGAAGTGTTACAGAGGTCTGGGAAAGGAGAAAGTCCTGGGAAACTCTCCTTTCCTTTCCTCCTCGCCTTCATGCAGAATAGATGAGAGGAAGACAAAGAAGTATGATCCTAATTCCTCCAATTTAGGTTGACTATTAGAAAATTTATTTCCCCAGTGTTGCAGGAAGTATGATTGTATGAATAGTACTGTACTTACTTGCAACAGTTACATTTGTGAAATGTCATATAAACAACACGTGGACAGATACATAGAGGTATCACTTTTAACTATCACTAACAAAAATTATTCTTAAGAACCTTTGAGGATCTGTTCTGTCTTCAGGTGGTGGAATCCGAATAAACATGGAATGTTTAGTGGTCTTCTGAAGATCTGCCTCAGAATGTTTCAGCTACAAAAGGAAAACACTGATATTAAAGTGAATAATTAGCACTGGCATTGTAGACAGTACCACCCAATTATTTGATGGACTCAGGAAATATATGAATCCTTCAGTAAAACCAGAGAGACTGAAAAATTTGGGAGGACACAAGAAAAAGCTGTACAGTGAGCAAGTGAGGACAAGGTACTGTTTTGCTAATAATTTATCAAAGCCAATTACTGAAACCAATTTGTGGGTTGCATAGTACTATAACTGAAATATTTTGTTAAACTCACTCACATGGTTCCTATTATAGAAGGATGCTAGTTCCTCCATAATTAAGGCTAAAGTTAGTTTCTCATTAGAAGACTCATTTTCAAAACCAAACCTTATCTCACTAAAAACAAACCAACCTATCTGAAATTTCTTATGCCACATCCCATTCCAGGATAGAAATTTTTCAGAAAGTTTGGGACAAACAACATAAGGAATATTACAGACATGGGGGTATAAAAACGTCCAGGTCATTCAAATTTTAGATTTTCCTAATGTCTTTTTGGCTTATCTTGGCCTTTCATACTGCTGAAAAAGATTCACTTAAAAAAAAAAAATCAAGCTTCACTTCAAGAGTTCCTGAGTAGAAGTGTTTTTTCCATAAGTTTTATGGGGATGTGTGACATGGTATATCAGACCTTCATGGCTCCCTGCTGGAGGCCATGTGGTCCTACTACACACCTACCCCAGGAAAGAAGCTGGGAAGGTGGATCCTCCTGGTCTGCCTAGAGAGGCTGCATGGAAGCAGCCAATCTTAGGCCAGCAGGCTCAGATAAAAGGAGATGCAGGGCCTTAGCAGGTCAGTTCCTAGCTGGGATTACAGAAGCAAGGAAGGATGTGCCTCTCTGGCCAAAGAAGCTTGAGAGACAATCAGAGTTTGGTTCTGGCTACATTTTGCTTAAGCTTGGAGAGAGAACCTGAGAACTTTTAACTGTAATGAAAGGAGTAAAGATAAAGGTGCCAGGTGGGAAGAGGCCCAGGGAACAAGCAGCAATTAATTGAAGTGAGTGGTACGTAGCTGCTGTTTATAGGGTCCTTGTTCTGAAAGTCGGAGTAGTGGGTGGGCCATTGTTTCCCCAGCTGGCCACCAGCGAAGTAGTCTAAACCCTGAGAAAGGCACAAGGCTCCTTTGGAAGCCTAAGTGAAGGGATGAATTTAAAGGGCCCAGACAGAGGGCTGAAGACACTGGTGAGGGCAGATACACAGTTTTGTTGGATTCTCTGCAACCTCAGAAGGGGTTTATTTTGACTGTGTGACCTGGCTGGAGGGCCGAGCCACTGAAGACCTGCCATGCAAGGCTGACAACCAACAAAGAGGTGCCAGGAGAGGGAAAAGGCTTGCAATACCACAAGCAGCAGCAGGCACTTATGAGGGGAGCACTCCCCATTATAGGATATATGTAGAAAGTGGAGAAATAATTGCAATTATTGTGGGCTGGTGCGCTGATGTGGGACGGAGCATTGCACAAAGTCTGCTTGGTTCAGCAGGATGGTCACTCAGCCCTTCTTGCCTGAGTCTTGATGGCAATCCCGTTCTGTGAAGGGTGTTAGTTTCAGCCCCTCTGGGGTGTATGGGTTTCCCCTTATGCTTGGTGGGGGCTAGCTGGTTCTGGTTCTCCAGGGGCCTGAAAACCCTTTTTGGTTCTTAAGCCTCTGTTGAGGGAACAGTAGGGGAGCCCAGGGCCATCCATTTCTCTGGGTTCCAGTCCAGGACCCTTAAACCAGGCAGGCAGAATCAATCCTCAACAATTCCTCCTGCCATAGCATGAGCTCTTTCCTACTTCTTCAGCCTGCGATTCTAATCATACCTTCTTTAAGGTGTTGTCTCTGCGTGGCTTTTCACCCATTTGCTGGCAGGACTTTCCTTCTCTAGTCTGTTTGCTCCTCTGACAGCTGCCCCATCCCACTGCTTCTTCTATTTTCCCAGCTGGCTGGCAGTTGCTGCATTATCTTCTTGGTGGCTAGGCCAGCATGGGGGTTTATTCACCCCACAACAGAGCTCCCTCCTTTGGACTGAAGCGTTCTCTGCGGAAGAAGTGCTCCCCACTTCTTGTGAGAAGAAATCCTCATTCTTCTTTTGACAGCCAGGGAGATGCTCAACTGAGGAGGAGGAGGATTGTGGGCCAAGGTAACACTTCATTACTCTTGTTTATTTCTTTCATGTAGTTCAACCATTTTAGTGGGGTGTGGTCAGTCACCAGCTTAAAGTGGTTGCCTTGCAGACGGTATCTTAGTGTCTCAATAACCCACTTCACTACAAGGCACTCCTTTTCAATTATTGTGTATGTTTTTCGACAGGAGAGTAACTTACAGAAACTTGGTGGAATGAGGATAATCAATGAGACACAGTAATACCACAGTACAAAATATATCGGAAGGACAGAACAGGTCATGCTGGTGGGGGAGTGGCACTGTATGTGAAAGAAAGGGTAGAGTCAAATGAAGTAAAAATATTAAATGAACCAAACTGTACCACAGAATCTCTATGGACAGTAATTCCATGCTTGAATAATAAGAACATAGCAGTAGAGATATACTACCAACCAACCGACAAGGATGGTGATAATAACGGTGAAATGCTCAGGGAGATTAGAGGCTATAAAAATAAAAAACTCAATAATAATGGGGGATTTCAACTATCTCCATATTGACTGGATACAGGTCACCTCAGGATGGGATGCAGAGACAAAGTTTCTTGATATCTTAAATTACTGCTTCTTGGAGCAGCTAGTCCTTGAACCCACATGGGGAGAGGCAATTCTTGATTTAGGGCTTGGCTACACTTGCGAGTTAGAGCGCATTAAAGCAGCCCTGGGCGCTCTAGCTCACTGCCCGTCCACACTGGCAAGGCACGTAGAGCGCTCTGACTCCATGTCTAGAGCACTCCTGGTACTCCACCTCAGCGAGAAGATTAATGCTTGTTGCGCCTTGGCTGAAATGCCTGGGCGTCAGTGTGAACGAGACTTTGCATTACTGCGCTCTGATCAGGCTCCAGAAATGTCCCATAATCCCCTTAAGTCAAGTGGCCACTCTTCTCATTGTTTTGAACTTGCTGTAGGAATGCGGATATGCCCTTTGAAAGCTCCGTTTCTGACAGCCGGCTGCTTATCTGCTCTGAGACAAAGCAACCATTACTGTGGAATGCTGTGTGTGAGAGAGAGAGGCGGGGGTCTGCTGCTGTCTGAACTTACAAGACAGCATGCTGACATGGTCTCAGCCCCCCCAAAAACCCACTCTCTCTCCCCCCACATACACACTCCCTGTCACACTCCACTCCCCACCCCCCCATTTGAAAAGCACGTTGCAGCCACTTGCATGCTGGGATAGCTACCACAATGCACTGCTCTCTGTGGCCGCTGCAAGAGCTGCTAATGTGGCCACGACAGTGCGCTTGTAGCTGTCAGTGTGGACAGATTGCAGCCCTTTCCCTACTGCGCTCTACGAAGGCTGGTTTAACTCAAAGCACTCTACATCTGCAAGTGTAGCCATTCCCTTAGTCCTAAATAGGGCACAGGCTCTGGTCCAAGAGGTGAATATAGCTGAACCGCTTGGTAATAGTGATCATAATATAATTAAATTATATATGTGGCGGGGAAAACACCATAGCAGCCCAACATGGTAGCTTTTAATTTCAGAAAGGGGAACTACACAAAAATGAGGAAGTTAATTAAACAGAAATTAAAAAGGTACAGGGCCAAAAGTTAAATCCCTGCAAGCTGCATGGAAATTTTTTAAAGACATCATAATAGAGGCTCAACTTAAATGTATACCCCAAATTAAAAAACATAGTAGGAGAACCAAAAAAGTGCCACCATGGCTAAACAACAAAGTAAGAGAAGCAGTGAAAGGCAAAAAGGCATCCTTTAAAAAGTGGAAGTTAAATCTTAGTGAGGAATATAGAAAGGAGCATAAAATCTGGCAAATTAAGTGTAAAAATATAATTAGGAAGGCTAAAAAGGAATTTGAAGAACAGCTAGCCTAAGACTCAAAAAGTAACAGCAAACTTTATTTTAAGTACATCAGAGGCAGGAAGCCTGCTAAACAACCAGTGGGGCCACTGGACGATCAAGATGCACTCAAGGATGATAAGGATATTGCAGAGAAACTAAATTAATTCTTTGCATCGGTCTTCATGGCTGAGGATGTGAGGGAGATTCCCAAACCTGAGCCATTCTTTTTAGGTGACAAATCTGAGGAACTGTCCCAGACTGAGGTGTCAGAGGAGGTTTTGGAACAAGCTGATAAACTAAACAGTAACAAGTCACCAGGACCAGATGGTATTCACCCAAGAATTCTGAAGGAACTCAAATGTGAAATTGCAGAATTACTAACTGTGGTAGGAAACCTATCATTTAAATCAGCTTCTGTACCAGATGACTGGAGGATAGCTAATGTGACACCAATTTTTAAAAAAGGCTCCAGAGGTGATCCCAGCAATCTCAGGTGCCGGCTTCCAACTTTCCCCAGAGATGCTCAACCCCTGCTCAGCCCTAGGTCCTAACCCCACTTCACTCACACTCCCACCCCTGCCCTGCCTCCGCCCACCCCCACCTCTTCCTGCCCAGTTCCGCCCCTTCCCCCAAGTGTGCCCTGGTGCACTCACGGAGTCAGCGCCTATGCTGCCAATTACAGGCCAGTAAGCCTAACTTCAGTACCAGGCAAACTGGCTGAAACTATAGTAAAGAACAGAATTATCAGACACATAGATGAACACGATTTGTTGGGGAAGAGTCAACATGGTTTTTGTAAAGGTAAATCATCCCTCACCAATCTACTAGAATTCTTTGAGGGGGTCAACAAGCCTGTGGACAAAGGTGATCCTGTGGATATAGTGTACTTAGATTTTCAGAAAGCCTTTGACAAGGTCCCTCACCAAAAGCTCTTAAGCAAAGTAAGCTGTCATGGGATAAAAGGGAAAGCCCCCTCATTGATCAGTAACTGATTAAAAGATAGGAAACAAAGGGTATGAATAAACGGTCAGTTTTCAGAATGGAGAGAGGTAAATCGTGTCCTTCAGGGGTCTGTACTGGGACCAATAATATTCAAAATATTCAAAAATGATCTGGAAAAAGGGGTAAACAGTGAGGTGGCAAAATTTGCCGATGATACAAAACTACTTAAGATAGTTAAGTCCAAAGCAGACTGCAAAGAGTTACAAAAGGATCTCACAAATCTGAGTGAGTGGGCAACAAAATAGCAGATGAAATTCAATGTTGATAAATGCAAAGTAATGCACATTGGAAAATATAATTCCAACTATACATATAAAATGATGGAGTCTAAATTAGCTGTCACCACTCAAGAAAGAGATCTTGGAGTCATTGTGGATAGTTCTCTGAAAACATCCATTCAATGTGCAGCAGCAGTCAAAAAAGCTAACAGAATGTTGAGAATCATTAAGAAAAAGATAGGTAATAAAACAGAGAATATCATATTGCTTCTACATAAATCCATGGTACACGCACATCCTGAATGCTGCCTGCAGATGTGGTCACCCCATCTCAAAAAAGATATACTGGAACTGGAAAAGGTTCAGAAAAGGGCAACAAAAATTATTAGGGGCATGAAACAGCTTCCATATGAGGAGAGATTAATAAAACTGGGACTTTTCAGCTTGGAAAAGAGATGACTGAGGGGGGATAAGATAGATGTCTCTTAAATCATGACTGGTGTGGATAAAGAAAATAAGGAAGAGTTATTTACTCCTTCTCATAACACAAGAACTAGGGGTCACCAAATGTAATTAACAGGCAACAGGTTTAAAACAAACAAAAGGAAGTACTTCTTCACACAACACACAGTCAACCTGTGGAACTCTTTGCCAGAGGATGTTGTGAAGGCCAAGACTATAACAGGTTAAAAAACAAAAAACACTAGATAAATTCATGGAGGATAGGTCCATCAGTGGCTATAAGACAGGATAGGCAGAGATGGTGTCCATAGCTGTTTGCCAGAAGCTAGGAATGGACGACAGGGGATGGATCACTTGATGATTACCTGTTCTGTTCATTCCTTCTGAAGCACTTGGCATTGGCCACTGTCGGAAGACAGGATACTGAGTTAGACAGACCTTTGGTCTGACCCAGTATGGCCGTTCTTATGTACTCTCACAACTATTTTTAACAGCTCTGTTGCTATTACCAGGGCTGTAGTGGTTTGTAGAGGAACTGGTTCTGGGTAACAGGTGACATAGTCAATGCCAGCCATTATGTATTAATAACTGGCAGTACTCTTCTCTACAGGTGATGATGACATGTACTTCTATCCACTTGAATGGGACCTCCACCAATAGAAGGGGAAACAATGAGGCCACTCACACTTGTTTGGGGGCTTCCGGTTGGCGATCAGGACAGGAAGCCCAATAATCTCTTATCTTCAAATGGATTCTGGGCCAAAAGAAACAGGGTAATAGACAGCCAAGAGTTGTTTCCTGGCCCAGGTGGCTCACCATTGGTACCTGATGGGCGAGCTTGAGTATTTCCTGCCTGAATATATGGAGTAGAAAGAGTTTGATGTACTGTTCACCGTCCAGCGTACTCTGTGCTAGGCGACAAAGTAAGTCTCCCCGTAACTCGAAACAAGGCAAGTGAGTGGCTAATTCAGCTGTCACCCCTTCCCCATCTATAAGAGCTATGCCTTCTTCATAGACTCTCCAGAAGGAATCTTCCCTCTGCTGTTCGACTTGCAGGTCAGATGATACCTACAGCTTCCTCACATCCACTAGGTCTTGTTCCAGGTTTGGAACTCTAGGAACACCCATTCCAGTGGGAGTTGTCTGACTCGCCCAGACAACAACACTGGTCTCTTTTTTGTAGGTCACATCCCTCACATCTGGCAGCACATTTCTCATTCCTGGTCCACCAGGCCTTCATTGGGGTAGGAAAAAGTCCTTGTCCTTGAAGGAAAAGAGGTTGCCCAGACTCCGTTCTATTTCACCAGCCACCTCCATTCAGCTTCTCAAGAGCATCTGTAACAGTGTTTGAAAGTGAAGACAATACCATCTCAACAGGATTGAGTAATACATGCTAAGCCTACCATGAGGTGGCCAGTCTGTCCACCTGCTGTTAGATAGACTTTAGTACAGGAGGAGTCCCTCGTGTACTCAGGGCAACACATTAGGGACACTGTGCCTTCTGAGAGGACCTCAGCAGATCTTCTCTCACTAGGGTTTGTTTACAATATGAGTCCACTGGGGCTAACTCAAGCTAGTCAACATGCATTATGGTTGTCAATTTTAAACCGCCTAGCATTTGGGTGAGGCTGGGTAAAGAGAAGCCTGCCTCATAATTAGACTCTATGGTTGGGCAATCTTTCTTGATATGCCCGTGTTCGCACTGGAAACAAATCATCCTCCCTAGTGAATCCTGTAATGCTGGGTGTGACATTCCCCTCTGGTGTTATCTGGACTGGTGATCTGATAGGTCACTCCAATCCCTGACTCTGGGAGCCAGCCCTACCCTGCTCTGCTGTGAGAACCCCCACTCCTGGGCTGTTCACGTACAGCCTCTAACATGTAAGCTGCTGCTTGGATTGTGCAACCAAATGACACTAGCCAAAATCTCCAGTCCCAAACACAACCCTAGGAACCTCCGTCTTGCAGTGTCCAGTTATACCTGCAATGTTATATGAGTTCGTCAATTTAACAAAGAAATTAATATGTACCAGGCTTGTTATCCCAAGGGGAATCTCTGACACGCTTCAAACCAAACACACTGCTTCAGGTAGAATAAACAAACAGATTTATTAACTATAAAGATAAACTTTAAGTGATTATATGTCAAAACATAAGTCAGATTTGGTCAAATGAAATAAAAGCAAAACACATTCTAAGCTGATCTTAACACTTTCAATGCCCTTACAAACTTAGATGCTTCTCACCACAGGTTGGCTGGTTGCTCTCCAGCCAGGCTCTCCCCTTCGAACACTGCTTCAGTTGCTGGGTGTGGTGTCTGCAGGTGTAGGTGGAAGAGAGAGGAAGAGCATGGCAAACATCTCTGCCTTTTAACATGTCCTTTCTGCCCTCTTGGCTTCACCCCTCCCTTCAGAGTCAGGGGAGCACTACCTCATCGCAGTCCCAAACTGACCAAAGGAAGGGGGGTGACTCACTCGAGAGTCCAACAGATTCTTTTGTTGCTGCCTAGGCCAGCATCCTTTGTTCCAGTGAGGCTGGGCTGGGTTTGTCCCATACATGCCCTGATGAGGTGTGAACTGCCGCTCCGCTCTTGAAGAGTTTTTGCCTAGGCTTGCTTTAAGCCATGAGGATACATTTTCAGCCTCATAACTATTGTGACAAAGTTCCTCCTCTACCCTGGTGGGTCTTGCACTTATTGGCAGATTTGCTCACCTTGGAGCTTCACAGCAGCCCTTAGTTTGGCTGTTTTCGTGAACCCACAGTCCAGGTCAACTCCTCCTGGGTCTGACCAGGAGTTGGGAGGTTTGGGAGGGAACCCGGGGCCGCCCTCTACTCTGGGTTCCAGCCCAGGGCCCTGTGGAATGCAGCTGTCTAGAGTGCCTCCTGGAACAGCTGTACGACAGCTACAACTCCCTGGGCTACTTCCTCATGGCCTCCTCCCAACACCTTCTTTATCCTCACCATAGGAGCTTCCTCCTGGTGTCTGATAATGCTTGTACTCCTCAGTCCTCCAACAGTATAAGTTCTCACTCTCAGCTCCAAGCGCCTCTTCCTCCCAGCTCCTTACACGCTCACCACAAACTGAAGTGAGCTCCTTTTTAAACCCAGGTGCCCTTATTAGCCTGCCTTAATTGATTCTAGCAGCTTCTTGATTGGCTGCAGGTGTTCTAATCAGCCTGTCTTAATTGTCTCCAGAAGGTTCCTGATTGTTCTGGAACCTTCCCTGTTACCTTACCCGGGGAAAAGGGACCTACTTAGCCTGGGGCTAATATATCTGCCTTCTATTACTCTCCTATAGCCATCTGGCCCGATTGTCTGTTTGCTCATTCTAGCCTCTAGTACTTCCAGCCGACACCTTTGAATTTCTTTGCCAGTGCCTGGGGCTGCATGAATATGCTAAATCTCTGCTCTCTGAAATAGCAGCAGGTCTGTTCACTTAGTGCAGCCAGTCAAGTGGTTGCCTTTACCATTGGATAGTCAAGGGTGGATTGCTGGTTGAGGGGTCTGTGGTTCCCTCGTCAGAACAGGAGCTAGGTGGATTACCCGTGTCTCAGGGTCCCAGTGGGTGCAGGTGGCGAGGTGTTTGAAGGTCTCCAGGTCATCCTCAGGTCCCATCTTGGATAGCAGAAGACTGCTGGACCAACTCACCAACTATGTCGTAGATCCAGCCACTGGGGGTGGTGCTATCCTAAGTGTTGCCCCCATACATTTACCCAGCTGCTCTTGCTGGGTGGCTACATATCCAACTTTTGTTGGCTTTGCTGTTGAGCCGTGGCCTGGGTGGCGGGCCTCCTGCTGTTGTCAGTGAGAGACTGCTTGCAGGTCATTTTGCCGCTGCTGGGCCTGTAACAAGTGTAGCATCAAGGTCTGCATCTGTTGTTGTTCCTGTGCCACTGCTTGCTGATCCAAGGCAGCAGCCCACTGCTGGGCTAGCAATCTGAGTGCTGCCTCCATCTTAGGACTTTTTGGGGGCTCAGACACAGTGAAACCCCACTTTTGGTGCCACGTATGGGCTGGTGTGCTAATGTATCAGCACCCCCTTTGGTCAGACGGAGCATTGGACAGAGTTTGTTCGGTCCAGCAGGGGGGAGGGATAGCTCAGTGGTTTGAGCATTGGCCTGCTAAACCCACGGTTGTGAGTTCAATCCTTGAGGGGGCCATTTAGGGATCTGGGGCAAAAAACAATTGGGGATTGTGCCTGCTTTGAGCAGGGGGTTGGACTAGATGATCTCCTGAGGTCCCTTCCAACTCTGATATTCTATGATTCTATGACCATGAGTCAGCTCTTCTTGCCTGAGTCCCTATGGCAGTCCTATTCTGGACTATGAAGGGTGTTAATTTCAGTCCTTCTGTGGTGTACACGTTTCCCCTTATACTTGGCGGGGACTAGCTAGTCCTGGTCCTCAGGGGGCCTGCAAACCCCTTTTGGTTCTTAAGTCTCTGTTGAGGGATTAGCAGTGGAACCCAGTCAGGGCCCTTAAACCAGACAGGCAGAATCAGTCCTTAACAATTCCTCCTTCTGTACCCAAAGCTCCTTCCTACCTCTTTTGCTTCTGCAGGCGACTTCAGCCTGTGGTTCCAGTCATTCCTTCTCTACAGAGTTGTCCCTGGGTGGCTTCTCACCAGTTTGCTGGCAGGACTTTCCTTCTCTAGTCTGCTTGCTCCTCTGGCAGCCACTCTGTCCCTCTGCTTCTCAGCTCTTTTATTCTCCCAGTTGCTGCGAGGATGTGCCAGTCAGCACCGGCTGGTAGTTGCTGCATTAACCCCTAGACCTCATGCCAGCATGGGGTCTATACACCCAGTGAAAGTTATCAAGAGTATAAAAACTCAAGTGTACTGTTATAATTTATTTACTAGCTAGATGAACACCAAATATATATTATAGTTTTAAGCATACAACTTTTTCTCATCTTCATCTCACTCAAATACCATATCAATGAATTTTGTTCAATCTTTACAAAAGGATTCCACATAAGGCTTAATCCAAATTGAAAAATATCATCCCCAAATACAAATTTTTATGGAAGTTATAAATGTCTGAGCTTTGGAATGGAATAGCTCTAGTCCAAAATCATAATAGATCAAAAAAAAAAAAAAAAGATAGCGGGCCTAACCTGGTGCGAGTAGCCATATCCGAAACATCCATAACAGAACATAAACTCCACTTCCACCGTGCAGAAAACCTGAAAGTGTAACAACGTTTTTCTCTTTTAAACGTAAAAAGTAATTAACTCTTATAGCAAATACATTTACAAGCAAGTTCCACAGTAAACAAGTACTAGTATGGTAAGCAAAGGGAAAAATACATGACACACCCTTTTTATTAACATGTTACTTATTTAATAGGCAATTCCTATTAGGGATAAATAAAATCTCCACAATTACTTTCCTATACAGTAACTGTTGTTTCTCAAGATGTGTTGCATGTGTACATTCCACTGTAGGTGTACATGCACCCAATGTACTTGAATCAGAGACTTTTACTCATCATATCATTGGGTAGTATGTGCACCCCTGCTATCCTTGTGTACCAAGCTGAGGGCATAAAGAGGCATGGTCACCATCTCCCTCTCTGTTCCTTCGCGCAGCTGGTAAACTAAACCCAAAGCTGCAGGGAAGGTGGGAGGGTCATGGAATGTACAAATGCACAATATGTTTCAAAGAACAAACATTGTACAGGTAAGTAATTTTTTTTCTCCTTTGAGTGATAGTGCACATATATATTTCACTGTAGGTGACTCACCAGCAGTTTCTTTACAAGAGAGACTGCAATACCGACTTGCCAAAGTTGGCATCCTATCAGGAAGCTTGAATAATAGCGTAGTATCTGGAGAAGGTATGTATAAGTGACCACATTGCTGCTTTACAAATGTCTACATAGCAAAGGTGCTCAAGAAGGCTGATGAAGTGGAATGAGCCCTAGTGGAGTAAGCTGTTATCTTTGGTGGCAGAGAGACCTTTGCCAGATCATAGCAACATTTAATACAATCTGACATCCAATGTGAAATACACAGACCTAAAACAGGTGGTGCTTTAATGCTCTCAACATAGGCTACAAACATCCTGGGAGAGGATCTGAAAGATTTTGTGCAGTCCACATAAAATGCCAGAGCACTCCGAACATCCCAGGTATGAAGCTTCTCTTCAGCCTTGGAAGAATGAGACTTTGGAAAGAACACTGGAAGATGTTAGTCTGGTTGAGGTGCAATGGCAATATCACTTTGGGCATAAACTTAAGGATATGGATAACATAAGGATACCAAGTGATGCACAAAAAAATGGAAAATCCATCCACTACTGCTGGGTATACTGCATATACGACCGTTAAATGGACTCTCACTGAGCTGATAGACCAGAGGATTCCAATGCAAAAGGTAGTCTCATCTCTGTGTTATCAGCAGATAGCTGATGACATTCTTCCCAGATTTAAAACCTTTTCCATTTTGCTGCACATGTGGTTTTGGTGGAATCCTTTCTGCTGTTCACTAGAATGGCTTGGACATCACAGGAGCAGACTTTCCTCACTGCTCAAATAAGATCTTACATGCCTTTAGGTGAAGAAACTGTAAGTTGATGTGTCTTGGTTTTGAGACAAGAGATCCTCGACCAGAGGTAGAGATACAGGTGGACAAATGGGGAGCTGATATAGATCCGTATACCAGCACTATCTTGGCCAGATCAGGCAGGCAGGTGCTATAAGAATTAAGGTTGCCTTGGCTCTTTTTAATTTCCTGATCACCCTCAGAATCAGAGGGACTAGAGGGAATGCATACAGTAGATGGTTCGACCAGGGAAAAAGAAAGGCATCCGTCACGGAACCTGCGCTGTGACCTCCCCTGGAGCAGAACCTCCTGCAGTTGCTGTTCAGGTTGGTTCCAAAGAAGTCTATTACTGCACAGCCCCTCTAACAAAAGATTTGCTGGAGAATATCCCTCCCTGTTGACCGCTCATGATGGTCTATGAAGTTTCTGCTGAGAGAATCTGCAATAATGTTCCTCACCCTGGAAGGTGAAAAGCCTTTAGCAAGCTATTGTTCTTTATACAGAACTTTCACAAGTGGATTGCTTCTTGGCACAGCTGAGACAACCTTGCACTTCCCTGCTTGTTCAGATAAAACACAGCAGTAGTGTTGCTGCTGAGAACTTGAACAACCTGCTCCCTGATGGTCGTAATGATCATCTCACAGGCCCAACAAATAGCTCAAAGTTCCAGCACATTAACATTGAACAAAAGTTCCTGAGGCATCCAAAGTACTGAAGTCTGAAAGCTGACCCAGGTGCCCCTCCCCCCCAACCCCAGTGGATGCATCTCTTACCAACGTCACAGTTGGTTCTGGTGGTAGGAAAGGAAGCCCCTGCATACATTCTAAGGGTCTAACGACCAATTCAGGGACTGATCCACTCATGCAGGTACACAAATCAGTGTGTCCAGTGAATGTCTGCTTGGATGATATACTGAGTGAAGCCAGGCCTGCAGACATCTCAGGTGCAGTCTGACACGCTAAGTCGTGTATGTGCACAAATCCATATGTCCCAACAGTTGTAGACACAAGAGCACTGTTGTCCTTGGGTTTGAGATTCTCACACAGAAAGACTATGGACTGGAACCAGTTAATCATTGGGAGGTAAGCCACGGCAATTGTGGCATCGAGATCTGCCCCTATGAAACCTATTCACTGTGTTGGTTGTAATGTTGATTTCTCTACATTCAGGTTTCTGCTGGTAGTAAGATCTGTACCGCATTTGGGGCTTAAACAGCTTCCTCTTTGTTACTGGGATACAGAAACCCAGCAAATGAAGGATCACATGAGATACTTTCAGCATGCACATGGTGTCACTGGTCTTCTGAGAAGACAGTTTAGCACCTTCAAACAGCAGATCTTCTACTGTATTTTGTAGGTCTTTTGGGATGCTGGAGGCCTGCAACCAAGAGCATCTCATTGAGCTGGCTGAAGCCACTGAACATGACACGGTATCTGACATGTCGATAACTGCCTGGAGAGACGTCTGTTCTGTGAGATGACCCTCAAAGACTAAAGTTGAAAGGTGATCCCTATATTCTTCAAGCAGTTTGTTCACAAATTTTAAAATTGCTGACTAGTTAATAAAGGTGCATTTGGACAATAATGCCAGCTCATTTGACATCCTCATTTGAAGGCTTGCAGTGGCATAAACCTTTCTACTGTACAGGTTCAGTCTCTATACTCCATATCCTTCAGGGTAGCCAGAGGGTAAGACCGCCTTGAATGCTTGTTTACCTGACCACTAGAGTCCTAAAGAGGCAAGGTGGGTAAAAAAATACTCAAATTCTTGCCTGGGAACCTGGTACAATCTGTCCACTCATTTGGCAGTGGGTTGGATAGAGAACCAGTGTCTCCCAAAGGGTCTTTGTGGAATCCAGCAAGGCTTCATTAATGGGAAGGGCAATCGTTCCCAGAGAGGAAATTTGTAAGATATCCAATAGTTTGTATGGATTGTCTTGCACAAGATCCACCTGTATTCCCAGATATGTATTCCTCCTAATGAGATCTTGAAAAATTTTACAGTCTTCAAGAGGAGGCAATGTTGACTCTGGGGTGATGGCCTCATCTGTGGAAGAGAAAGAAATATGGAGGGGGATTATCCAGGGATTTATCTCTAGCATTCTCTTTCTCTGTGGGCTCCAAAAAAGAGAGGGCTTCAGGTTAGGAGGAGGATCTTCTCTTGTCGCTATAAGTGCTTGAGCAGGCAACTTTCTCCTGCACTGTGTGACCAGAGATCTAGATGCTCTTGGAGCAGTCTAAGACAGTGGTTCTCAACCAAGGATATGTGTACCCCTGAGGGGTAAGCAGAGGTCTTCCAGGGGGTATATCAACTCATCTAGATATTTGCCTACTTTTACAACAGACAACATAAAAAGCACTAGCAAAGTCACTACAAACTAAAATTTCATACAGACAATAACTTGTTTGTACTGCTCTATATACTATACACTGAAAATATATTTATATTCCAATTGATTTATAATTATATGGTAAATATGAGAAAGTAAGCAATTTTTCAGTAATACTGTGCTGGGACACATTTATATTTTTATGTCTGACTTTGTAAGCAAGTAGTTTTTAAGTGAGGTGAAACTTGGGGGTATGCAAGACAAATCAGACTCCTGAAAGGGGCACAGTAGACTGGAAAGGTTGAGAGCCACTGGTCTAAGAGCCCAGTCTTTGTACAGCCATTATGGTGGGCATCATAATACTGTTGTAATAGGGTTCATGTATCCCTAGAGCATGATCTGTATGGTGACTTGAACGACCTTGACAGATACGTGGGACTATCGTGCTTAGTGTCTGAAGATGAGGCAATATTACTCCCCTCAATGAATGGCAGAGCAATCCCAGTAGGTGTTGGAGGTCTCTGCATGGGTGACACACAATGCTGTCCCAAAAGTACCAATGTCGATGATGTATCTGTCGGTGTTGGTGGAAGCAAACGGGGAAGACATAATGCAGACAGTTGAGTTACTGATGATGGTGCCAATGGAGAGGAAGCAGGCTGCATCTATGAAGAAGATAGAACTGCTGGTGCTGTGGTGATTATTAAGGCTATGATTTAATCATGGGTATTTTTTAGTAAAAGTCGTGGACAAGTCACGGGCAAGGAACATAAAATCACAGCCCATAACCTGTGCATGACTTATACCATAAATATCCCTGACTGAATCTTAGGGGGTGGGAGCCCTCATCACCAGCGACCAGGGGGAGAGTCCTGGGGGGGCCCCGCTGCCACTCCGGTTGCCACCAGTGGGTGGGGGGGAGAAAGCCCTGGGGGGCCAGCAGCTGCTCTAGTTGTTGCTGGGGGATGGGGGAGCCAGTCACTGCTCCAACTGCCCCCTGCATTGCTGTTTAGTCAGTCCTCAAGGCCAACCGCATCAACTGCTGCTCAGGCGGTCTCCGGGGTCAGCTGCCCAGGGCCACCAGAGCAGCAGCCGGTGCAGGGCCACTCCAGCAGTGGCGGGTGTGGCTGGCTGCAGGGCCGCCTGAGGTCAGCCACTGCAGAAATCACGGATGTCGCAGGAAGTCTTGGAATCTGTGACAAACACGGAGCCCTAGTGATTAGTAATGCTGGTAGTGCTAATGTAGTGGAGGCCATTGAGATCAGGACCAGACAACGCAACAAGAGCCTGGAAGAGAGGGAGACAAAACATCTTTTGCGACGAAAAAGCTCGTGGCATCAACGTCACTGATTGCAGAGGTAAGTGCTTAGCTACTGACACCAAAAGTGCTGGACCCAACAGTGCCAGGGTCAAATCTCTCTCTAGTAGAAGTGCAGGCACTGGTTTTCACAGACCCGCTGAATCTGGAGTTGACAGTGCCACCTTGGATGTTGCTGGAGCTTGCGACCAGACCTCAACTCAGCACCAGAGGACTTTTTCAGAGCCTTTTTGATAGTCCAAGAAAGAGGCATCGAAGGTATATCAGTCTGTGATGACAAAGATAGTTTTGAGTGCTTCAAGGAAGCTGTAGAAGAGGAAAACGAGCAACATCTCTCACCAGATTTCAGTTTAGTGGCTGAGGCAGTGGGAGGGGCATTCTTCAGGAAAAACTTTCTGACCTCTTCTGGTCAGGGTCAGTCTCTGTGGAAAGACGCATTGCCTTCCTGAGAAAATGCACTTTAAGGCAGAAATCCCTTTGTTTCTTTATTCTTGTCAGGACAGAGGAACTAATAGGACATTTGTTCTTCACACGTCCCTTGCCTAAGCAGATTAGGCAACTAACAGGGATCATAGCCTTGTATGTGGCATACTGTTTAAAACCTGGGGATTTCTGCATACTAAATCCTGGTTAAACTAATTTACTAACTACACTAAACTAAACTACAGCTATATAAAAACTATTTATTATTTTCAAAGGCTGACTATCTGAAGCTCAAGGGTGATGAGGAGATCCACAGGTAGTAAGAAGGAACTGAGAGGGAGCTGCCAGCCATGCCCCTTTAGAGGCTTGGCACATGAGGAAAATGAGGGCCCATGCACCGCCTGCAGGTACGGCCAGTAAAACTCTGACTTGAGTGCACTGGGCACACATATACTTCCAGTGGAATGTATGTGGGTACAGTTATTCAAAGGAGAACTTTTCCTTGTCTACTTTCATGTATCTATTGCTCCTGATAATACACACATTCATCTGAGCACTGAATTCAGAAGACCCATGTTCATTTATGAGCTTTGCCTAGAAAAGCATAATGTACCAAAAACTCATAGTGTTTAATCTGTGTAATGCATTTTCAAACTTCTCATAAAACGCTGTATACGTTTAAGAGCACATAAAGTAGCATAAACTGTACGTACTTTGTTTCATACTGCTATGCTATGGATCATACATAATGACAATATCAATCTTACCAACCTGTATTCTCTATATTGCATAGACACAATGGGCTAGATTCACCTACCCAGCGCAGAGGGGAAATTCATCATGGGGAAGGAGCAGGCATTGTTTCTCCTGCCAACTTCCCTCAAGGGTTATGACACGGGAAGGTAAGTTTAGTTTCTGCCAAGGTTTACATAGGAGCTTCCCCAATGGAGTCTGCAAGGGGATGCACTGAACTGGTGCATTTTCTGATCATCCAGGCTATGCCCTCTTTCCACCCAGCACCGTCCAATGTTGTGGATACAATGGGCACCTGTGAGTTCCTCTGCAAAGAAGTTTTTGTTGCCCTCAAGGGTTATGCCACGGTAAGGCCCTACAGTGCCACAATCTCAATCCTGGCTTGACTTGCATCGCTAAACCTACAAACCAATGTGTGTCAGAAACTAGAGATGGCTCAATATGTTATGAAAATTCACATGGCCTCAAAATTTGGTTAGCATACAGTAAGTTAGTATGCAGTTTTACACAGACTGATTTTTCTGTATTACTTCTCCCTAATAATTTTAAAAATCTGATATTTTCTTATTATGCAGATGCTATCTAAATTCTGTTGTCAGTAGTATCAGTGCAACTCCTCTGAAGTCAATGATGCTGTGCTGGCATAATTGTGTAGACTATGGCCCATGCACTGTATGTGAACCTTATGATCTTACTGGTGCTATGCTGATTTACTCCAGCTAAGGATTGGGGTCTACTTGCCATTCTTCTCTTTCACTATCCTTTTCTCTCTGTTTTTAGTCACTTTACCATTCAGTGATCCTGGAAGGCTATAATGCAGTGTTCAATGTATATGCATGTATCTGTATGCAATTAAAATTATTTTGCAATGATATGAAGTCATCTGTATAAATTGTTTTGTAATTTCACCAAAGAAATCCTACCATGTTTCCAATCCTCATGGCACATGCTTCACTGAAGTGGCCTTTCTGGGCGGGTGGGGAAAGAAAGAAAAGGAATACTTAGATTCACAAATCTCCAAAACTAGTGTTTTACAGCAGTATATTACCAAGCACGTAAGAGGAATATGCAACATTTGTAACTACAATAGATGAAGATGCCACATCCTTTTATTTGATTTTTAAACTATAACAGAGTGTGGAAAAAAGTAAGCACACGTGGAAAGGCAGTTAGGCAGTCTAGCTGTCTGACCTTGAGACTGTGAGAAAGCAATTCCTGAGTTCAAATCCTAGTTCTGCCACTCATTTTTTCATCTTTCCAAAAGTTATTTAGAACCAGATTTTCAATGAAAATTAAGTGTCAAACACATTTGATCCTGCAAACACACGCAAGTAACATTATGCATGCAAGTAGTCCCATAGATTTTAATGCTACTACTCACATAAGTAAAGTTATGCACATGTCAGTTGTTGCAGGATTAGGACCCAATTCTATATTTAGGTGCCTAAATACTTGTTTTGGGAAATAACTTTTGACACCCACATTTGAAAAACTGGCCTTAAGCCCTCAGCATCCCAGGGATATTGAAATGTATTGCAAGTCTTACGAGGATTATATTTTTGTAAGCACTACAAAGATAGAAAGAACAATATAAGTACCAACTATTATTATTATAGTAGATTATCACCCAGTCAGCTAACACCTGGACACTTACATAAGAAAATATTGCTCTCTTATATTAACTACTCTATTGTTTCAGTTCAAATCAACATACAAATATTATGGATTAATTTGTATCCTGATGGTGTAAGTATGGTTTATCTTGCGTACTACTTGCCAAAACATGTGTGGAACAAACTACTTAGAACTCATCCTAGATAATCTTTTCTTTTGTCAGACCCACCTCAATGACTTCATAAAGGTGTACAGTTGCACTACCCAGCAACCTTGGAAAGTCTTTTGGACCTTGAAATCCTACCAATTCTAGAATAATCCTATTCCGCTCATCCTGTTGCCGCCTTGGAACCTGAAAGTTAAAACACAA
The DNA here is from genome assembly GCF_015237465.2 of Chelonia mydas. Lineage (NCBI taxonomy): Eukaryota > Metazoa > Chordata > Testudines > Cheloniidae > Chelonia > Chelonia mydas. The sequence continues at coordinate 58,736,650 of NC_051251.2, forward strand.
CATCTACATGCTATCCACATGGAGCAACAAGAGCAACTGAGGAAAGGGTTAAATCTGGGGCAAACTGACCTATTTGCTACAGCACTCACTACACAGTTCTGAGGGGAACAAGTGAAGGCTGGGCACTCACAGATCTCTTTGAAACTGACGGCATGCTAGAGGGCACCTTCCATTTAGGCTAGATGGGAGAACAATTAAATGTCCCTCTGTTTAGTACTGCAATAGTTGAAATAATGGAAACTTCCATTGAAGGAGTAGACTTCACACAAGGTCTGGGCAGCAGCGGGGCCATCTGGTCCAGTAGGATGCCCTGAGGGATGATAAATGCAGGGACTGGCAACTAATTGAACTGCAGTTGCATGTCAGAGGCAGGCAGAAAGCCAGGAGACAGTAAGAGAATAATTGGTAGCATGGGCATAACAGAAAGCTAAGAAAAAGGGTTTGGGGGCAGAATGCTGGTTGGAAATGCAGGCTTGGAATTACGAGCAAGGAAACTACCTCCTGCTAGTTGACCTTACTGCTTTCAGAGAAACAGGGCTTTGTGTACCTTCTTTGTAAGTAAACAGGACTGCATCAAAGAAACATCTGACTATCATCAATTTCTCCTAAAGGAAACAACCCAAAACACCTTAAATGTTGGCCTACCGCTTGGGTCAAAAGGGGTAATAGTAAGTTTCAGTTGCCCCAAATAATAGGAATTTATGCTCCACAACAAAGGCTAAATGGAGAACCCCATCGCACCCACTAGCAAAGGCATTTTGACTTCTCCCATATCACCCAGTCATGCTTCACATCAATCCCACCACCTTCCACCCTCCCAGTAGGCACAGCCCAGATTAAGTGTGCTTAGTTTGACAAAGATGGTATGGTGCAGTGGAATTGGCTAAAGTAGAGCTAAGAGTAGAGCTAAGCTTTTCTTAAAAATGAGCCCCAAATAATTCCACATCAAAACAAGTTAAGCAGGACATAAGGTTGTAAATATGTATCAATAACTTCAGAGGGAAAATATCTTAAAACATTGCAATTAAAAAAAAATACAAATATCTGAAAGCCCGGAAATTCAAAGTTAAGATTACACTTAAATCAAACACTGGAAAGCATGGAAATGCAGAGTTTTACTACCCAAAACAGTCTTAAATCAGCCCTTTTATTCCCTCCAATCTAAACCATGGAACAACTGTATGCCTGTTCACAATTTAGCTTGAACAATGACAGAATGAACCACATATCCCCAGTACACTGTACCATACTTGACAAATGAATATAAATCACCAAGCAAACACTATGGGCCTGACTCACCAATACATTATACCAGTTTTACAACAATGTAACTCCAATGATTTCTACGTTACACCAAATCAAGCCCCACTGTATGTGCACCCTACTCAACCAGAGAATAATCTCCAGTTCATCCTCCCTTGACCAGATAGCAATAACAATCTCTCACCTCTGGGCAGAGGAAAAACAGTCTTGTGGTTAAGGGACTGGAACAGAGCCTGCAGACTTAACTGCAGTTTTACTTTATGAACCCAGATGAGATGTATATTGATTAAAAAAAAAGAGAATACTCACAAAGTACCACAGTACATGAGATTCCCTCCTCCTTGCCCCTGAAAATACAGCTCTAGATATTTAGTGCTATCATGTTATTAAACCAATAATGAAAATTACATTATAAAAGAGCAGAAGCTGTAATAATACCTGTACAGAAAAATATTTCACATCTTCAAAATGAATCACCATGTCCTTTCTGCTCTTCTTTAACTGTGATTTGAAAGTCTGTGGATTTGTGCATTTCATGACTTCATTAACACTAATGCGAAGCAGCAAGTTTGTATTCTGCTGTATATTGACTGAAAGTCATTCATTTAGGAAACAGAGAGATCTTTTTAGTGAGCCAGCAACAGTAAAGTGGGTTTATTACATGGTAGTGACTACCATGAAAATAATGAGCAGTAGTCAGTAACGTCTAATTCTCCTCACTGCATGTGTGCGAACCCAATTAATAAACCTGGGTATTCTTTTAAGATTAAAATTTCTTTTTTTCTGTCCACACTGGCACTTAACCAGGATCATATTGCTATTTCTTCTTTCAGAAATAAGCAGATATTTGACCATGGGCAATGGTCAAAATATGAATTCACATTTGTCTCCTCACTATTACACTATTGTCAATTTTACTGTTTCCCTTTTTTGGGTAATTCAGTTGCACCTGTATATTGTTAAAACAGCATTTTTTTTTTTTTTTTTAAGATCAGACTGTAAATTCACAAAAATTGGCAAAAGGCACTGTAGCAAAGCGACGACTCACTGGTGCGACGCCTCCTGCTGGTCATCCTGGGAATTAGCTCTCCAGCTCTGGAGCTCCCTCTGCTGTCCAATGTCCCGCTTGCCTCAGCCCCCTGTCCCTCCCAGACCCCGGTGCCCCTTACCTCAGGGTTCTGCCCTCTGCTGTTCCCCCGCAGTCTCTGGGTCTCCCCTCCCCGGGGAACCCCCAACCGTCTATCCACACCTTGCCTCAGCAGCTACTGCCAAACACCATCTAGCCCCCGCTCACTGGGGCAGACTGCAGTCTGTAATCCACTCATCACTGGCAAAAGGGGTTGAGACCTGCAGCCTTTGCCTAACCCTGGGCTGCACTTCTGCATCCCCAGTACCCTTCCCAGCCTTTAGCAAGGCCTGCAGCCTTGGGGGTTCTCCAGGATGGAGCTCCCCAGCTCCTCTAGCCTTTCCCCAGCCCTGCTCCACTCAGGTACCCTGCTCAGCTCCCAGGCAGCCAGGTCCTTCTCTCTCTACAGCTAGAGAGAGACTGACCCAGCTCCTCCCTGGGCCCTTATAACAGGGCCAGATGTGGCCTGATTGGGGCGTGGCCCAGCTGTGGCTGCTTCCCCCAATCAGCCTAGCCTTTTTTCTAGGAGCCAAGTAACTGCCCTGCTACAGGGACTTAATGGCAAGTTACTTCGATGTTGCCGCACTGAAGAATGCGGTGCACTGAACTGTGAGACCTGTGATTAAAACATTCAGAAATAAAACACACCCACAGACTGCCTGTGATTAACTGTAATGTTAGGAAGCTGATGTACTATTCATAGTGAGGGAAAAAACACCTGAAAAGAGATATAATAAAACTCTTGAAGTTTTATTATTAGGACCCTACCAAATTCACAGTCCATTTTGGTCAATTACACAGTCATAGGATTTAAAAAAATCATAAATTTCATGAAAAGAAAAGGAGTATTTGTGGCACCTTAGAGACTAACCAATTTATTTGAGCATAAGCTTTCCTGAGCTACAGCTCACTTCATTGGATGCATACTGTGGAAAGTGTAAAAGATCTTTTTATACACACAAACCATGAAAAAATACCTCCCCCCACCCCACTCTCTGCTGGTAATAGCTTATCTAAAGTGATCACTCTCCTTACAATGTGTACGATAATCAAGGTGGGCCATTTCCAGCACAAATCCAGGGTTTAACAAGAATGTCGGGAGGGGTGGGGGTAGGAAAAAAACAAGGGGAAATAGGTTACCTTGCATAATGACTTAGCCACTCCCAGTCTCTAGTCAAGCCTAAGTTAATTGTATCCAATTTGCAAATGAATTCCAATTCAACAGTCTCTCGCTGGAGTCTGGATTTGAAGTTTTTTTGTTGTAATATCGCAACTTTCATGTCTGTAATTGCGTGACCAGAGAGATTGAAGTGTTCTCCGACTGGTTTATGAATGTTATAATTCTTGACATCTGATTTGTGTCCATTTATTCTTTTACGTAGAGACTGTCCAGTTTGACCAATGTACATGGCAGAGGGGCATTGCTGGCACATGATGGCATATATCACATTGGTGGATGTGCAGGTGAACGAGCCTCTGATAGTGTGGCTGATGTTATTAGGCCCTGTGATGGTGTCCCCTGAATAGATATGTGGGCACAGTTGGCAACGGGCTTTGTTGCAAGGATAGGTTCCTGGGTTAGTGGTTCTGTTGTGTGGTATGTGGTTGCTGGTGAGTATTTGCTTCAGGTTGGGGGGCTGTCTGTAGGCAAGGACTGGCCTGTCTCCCAAGAGTTGTGAGAGTGTTGGGTCATCCTTCAGGATAGGTTGTAGATCCTTAATAATGCGTTGGAGGGGTTTTAGTTGGGTGCTGAAGGTGACGGCTAGTGGCGTTCTGTTATTTTCTTTGTTAGGCCTGTCCTGTAGTAGGTGACTTCTGGGAACTCTTTTGGCTCTGTCAATCTGTTTCTTCACTTCCGCAGGTGGGTATTGTAGTTGTAAGAATGCTTGATAGAGATCTTGTAGGTGTTTGTCTCTGTCTGAGCGGTTGGAGCAAATGCGGTTGTATCGCAGAGCTTGGCTGTAGACAATGGATCGTGTGGTGTGGTCAGGGTGAAAGCTGGAGGCATGTAGGTAGGAATAGCGGTCAGTAGGTTTCCGGTATAGGGTGGTGTTTATGTGACCATCGTTTATTAGCACTGTAGTGTCCAGGAAGTGGATCTCTTGTGTAGACTGGACCAGGCTGAGGTTGATGGTGGGATGGAAATTGTTGAAATCATGGTGGAATTCCTCAAGGACTTCTTTTCCATAGGTCCAGATGATGAAGATGTCATCAATATAGCGCAAGTAGAGCGTTAGGGGACAAGTACTGAGGAAGCATTGTTCTAAGTCAGCCATAAAAATGTTGGCATACTTTGGGGCCATGCGGGTACCCATAGCTATTACCAACAGGAGAGTGGGTTTGGGGGGGGAGGGGGGGGGGAGAAAACCTGGATTTGTGCTGGAAATGGCCCAACTTGATTATCATACACATTGTAAGGAGAGTGATCACTTTAGATAAGCTATTACCAGCAGGAGAGTGGGGTGGGGGGAGGTGTTTTTTCATGCTTTGTGTGTATAAAAAGATCTTCTACACTTTCCACAGTATGCATCCGATGAAGTGAGCTGTAGCTCACGAAAGCTTATGCTCAAATAAATTGGTTAGTCTCTAAGGTGCCACAAGTACTCCTTTTCTTTTTGCGAATACAGACTAACACGGCTGTTACTCTGAAACCTGTCATAAATTTCATGATTTCAGCTATTTACATCCGAAATTTCACAGTGTTGTAATTGTAGGGGTCCTGACCCAAAAAGGAGTTGCGGAGGTGGTTGGAAGGTTATTGTAGGTGGGGTTGTGGTACCGCTACCCTTACTTCTGCACTGCTGCTGACAGTGGCACTACCTTCAGAGCTGGGCAGTTGGAGAACTGTGGCTGTTCTGAAGGCAGAGCTGCCACCAGCGGCAGCACAGAAGTAAGGATAGCAAGGCATAGTATTGCCTCCCTTACTTCTGCGCTGCTGCCTGTAGAACTAGGCCCTCAATCAACAGCCACCACTCTCCAGCTGCCCAGCTCTGAAGACAGCAGCGCAGAAGTAAGAGCAGCATGGTATGATATTGCCAGCCGTACTTCTGCACTGCTCCTGGCGGGGCGCTGCCTTCAGTGCTGGGCGCCTGGCCAACAGCTGCTGCTCTCCAGCCACCCAGCTCTGAAGGCAGCACAGAAGTAACATTGACAATAGCACACTACCCCCCTAAAATAACCTTGCTACCCCTCTGCAGCTCCCTTTTGGGTCAGGACCCCAGGTTTAAGAAACGCTAGTCTCCACCCGTGAAATCTGGCCTTTTGTGTGCTTTTACCTTGATTTCACGGGGGGAGACGAGATTTCACGGTCCCTGATGCGTTTTTCATGGCCGTGAATTTGGTAGGGCCCTATTATATATTGTTTTCATTGATTTTATGATAAAAAATAAGATTACTCAAAACGTGAGCAACATACTATTTAGTCAAACATGAAGTTTTGTGCAGACTGCCTGAAATACTGTACTTAAGATTTCCCAAGTGTCTTCTGGTCACTAACCGTAACAATATAAATGGTTTAAAAATAATTTGTCACCCTTTCATGAGTCAAAAATTCAGTCTAGATAGAGTACTGACTGCTATATTATAATCCTAATAATTAAATATCTTTGCTTTTTAAAATTACAATTGTTCTCTCAATGTAAATGTGTCTTTTGTTCCTACAGTACATAAACAATGAAGTCTACTCAGTGAGTCTCCTTAGGCTTCTATTACTGGACCCTGGCTCAGTGCTAAATTCCAAATAAGGTCACACATTATGAATGTCAAACTCAACACCTAGAGAAAGAAAGCATTATCTCTTAAATGAACTGCAAGAACCTAGAGTGAGAGGCTCTATACTTTCCTGACAGAGTACTCTAAAGGTGTTATCAGTGTAAAGATAGAGGAAAATATGCTTAGCAGAGTGTAGGGAAATAGAAAAAGGATACATTTTGATGTAAAATCTTTGCACACCTTCACATGAACAGCCAGGCAACCGACCTAATGAAACCCGAAAGAGGACAAGTGATAAATTAATCCCACAAAAATCTTGAAAGTTGCTTTAGGTCCTGATACAGAAATTTTTTATAGGCACTTCTTAACACCAGAAGTCATTTGTCATTACTTAATACAAGCAAATGCATTTGTTGCTTTGTAGCAAAACAATGTAGTAACTTAGTCTTTATAAAATGGTGAGAAGAAATACAGGGTTTCAGAAAAAATTACACACTTCAAGCAAACCAACAAAAGGTGGAAACCTTTTCCCTCTAACCATGAGGCCAAATCTTGGATTCTTTATTCAATTTTGCCTTGGGAAATATTTCAGGATTTAGTCTATCTATAATTCCATTACTCTTTTTTAAAATATACCACTCAGAGATATAGAAGTTTCAGAACTAGACAGGGAGAAAAATTAAGCAATTACAGCAATTTTAAAAAGCAATAAGGCACTACAATGTATACAGGGATGGTGAATAAATGACACTTTTTGGAGACCATACAGGAAAAAACCCAAACATGCCTATACTTTAGTCAAGGTATTATTGCTTCTTTAACAATGTTTTAAATAAACATTAAATAATTTGTTTTTGAGTGATACAATATTTATTTACATTTTTTATAGACCAAATCCATGGACCTGGTATTAGATCTCCATTTGATATAGGCAAAGATTGTAGTTGCTTTCTAAAAGACAGTGAACACATGGCGACAGGGGCTATGTCTCCCTTTTAGTTGTACAGTGCCTGATCCACAGAACAAAAAAAAAATTTCGTCAGTAAACTGAACAATGAGTCTCTTGGCTTCAGCTGTGAACACAGAAGCTTATTAGTGAAATGAAAATAAATAAACATTCTGCAATATAGAACAATTTCAAGGACATCCCTGAACGAGTATATTCAAGTGAATCAGGTGATTAAATTTTACCAAGAGTTGCATAGTAATTTTTAAATCTCTGTAAGCACATAGAAAAGGAGTACTTGTGGCACCTTAGAGACTAACAATTTTTTTTGAGCATAAGCTTTCGTGATGCATCCGATGAAGTGAGCTGTAGCTCACAAAAGCTTATGCTCAAATAAAATTGTTAGTCTCTAAGGTGCCACAAGTACTCCTTTTCTTTTTGCAGATACAGACTAACACAGCTGCTACTCTGAAAGAATATAAGAATTTGATGAAGGGGTTCTCATACTTCTTCATTTTGTAGAAAGAAAAGGAGCACTTGTTGCACCTTAGAGACTAACCAATTTATTTGAGCATAAGCTTTCGTGAGCTACAGCTCACTTCATCGGATGCATTCGGTGGAAAATACAGTGGGGAGATTTATATACATAGAGAACATGAAACAATGGATGTTACCATACACACTGTAACAAGAGTGATCAGGTAAGGTGAGCTATTACCAGCAGGAGAGCGGGGGAGGGGGGACGGGACACCTTTTGTAGTGATAATCAAGGTGGGCCATTTCCAGCAGTTGACAAGGATGGTCAACGTCTGAGGAACGGGGGCGGGGGGAATAAACATGGGGAAATAGTTTTACTTTGCGTAATGACACATTCCAATTCAGCAGTCTCTCGTTGGAGTCTGTTTTTGAAGTTTTTTTGTTGAAAAATTGCAACTTTTAGGTCTGTAATCTAGTGACCAAAGAGATTGACGTGTTCTCCGACTGGTTTTTGAATGTTATAATTCTTGACGTTTGATTTGTGTCCATTTATTCTTTTACGTAGAGACTGTCTAGTTTGGCCAATGTACATGGCAGAGGGGCATTGCTGGCACACGATGGCATATATCACATTGGTAGATGTGCAGGTGAACGAACCTCTGATAGTGTGGTTGATGTGATTAGGCCCTATGATGGTGTCCCCTGAATAGATATGTGGAAACAGTTAGTTTCATGTTCTCTGTGTATATAAATCTCCCCGCTATATTTTCCACTGCATGCATCTGATGAAGTGAGCTGTAGCTCACCAAAGCTTATGCTCAAATAAATTTGTTACACTAAACCTTCATTTTGTAGATATCTTAATAAAGAGATTCTCATAGATCATGTCTCCTCTCATTATCTATCATATGAGCAACCACCCTCTAGTTTATGACTGCATTAATATCCAAGTGACAACTAGAACAAGTACTTAACTAAAAATACATAAAATACTGACTTAATATTAATTTTACATGTTTTTAAATGTAATTTGGTAACTGAAAACACGAAGAAAGAGGCAGCACTATGTGACCAGCCAACTCTTCATTGATTGCCAGCTATTCCTCCAAGTACCACAGACCACTGTTAGAGAAACAATGGTCTGTAGTGTACATACCACATCTCCACAGGGGACTAAACTGTGGATGTCAGTAGGTTGTTCAGTTCCTTTATCAGATGGCTTCAGGATTTTCTGCAACAACTACCAGAAGTAAGAAAAAAAGATTTTGCAATGGCCTTTTCAAACAGAAAATACAGTACACTATTTCCTAATTAATTTGGAGGTTAAAACACTAACAAACAAGTATATTTTGCAGCTTCCAACATAAGAGAACACTCCTATGACTCCACCAGTGAATAAAAACCAACAAAATCTAAAACCCTATAAAAATATGAGTTTCTCTTCCATAGGAAAGCATACTAATACTGGTGTTTGGACTGTAAACATGATTCCTATGTATATTAATGGGCATACCTCTGCATTTCATGGCCAATCACAAATGTTGCTTTATTCAATCTTAGAGTAAAAGAACTTTGAAACTGAGAAAGCATGTTTTCCCACAATAGGGATGCACAAGGCAACACTCAAAAAGTGTAGTCACATAGGTTATCATCAACCACCATATTCAAAAAGAGATTTTGGATGAAGCCTAATTCAAAAAAATTTAAATATGTTTGAAACTGAATTCTATTTTTTCCATCTTCTGAGCACAAGGCACTTTTGACAAAACACAAACAAAAACAAAAACTTAGCCTCAGTCTTGTACAGTGGATGGACTCTCAACATACAAATGGAATGATAAAACACTAGCCAAAAAGTATGACAACCTAGTGGCAAAATGTTTTAGGGCCCCCATGAACTGTTGATGATAAACTACTGTATGAAATATTCTTACAGTAAATGAGAGTTTCTCATTGCTACAAAATAAGGAGTCGCTACTCCAAATTACTACTATGTACCAGCAGCCTCTAGTGCTGAAAACAAAAGGAGTTTCTGGCCACTTTTCTTATGAATATTCACAATTTCAACTTTCTGGATCAGTAGATGAATGAAAATACAATGTGTTAGTGATTCACACCATTATAAGCACCTCCATCGTACTGGGTGGATGTCCACAGAGAATACTAAAGTGACGTGGTCTTTATGTGAAGGCCCAAGCTGATCAAAGAACACTTAAGCAGCAAATACTGCCTTTTGCTGAGAAGTGAAACTTCTCTTCAAGGCCATTTCTGAGAGCATATGAAACCTACAGCTTGCATGCGCGTGTGAATGCGTACAAGCACGTGCATGCACAGCTGGTGTGAGATGGGGAGATACCGAAGTGCAATTTCAGCACCCCAGTCTACCAATACCCACTCATACCTCTGCATCCCACCCTCCAACACCCCACACCTCATCAACCCTCCACACCCCAGCCCCCTGCCCTCCAATACTCCCACCCCACCCTCATCAGCCTCCATCCCCCTGCACCTCCACACACACCCCGCCCCCACCCCACCCTCCAACACCCCCACACCTCATCAACCCTCCACACCCCAGCACCCTGCCCTCCAATACTCCCACCCCACCCGCCTCCATATCCCTGCACCTCCACACACATCCCGCCCTCACCCCCTCGACCTCCCCATCCCCCACACACCTGCACCCCCACCCTCCAACACCCCCACACCTCATCAACCCTCCACACCCCAGCACCCTGTCCTCCAATACTCCCACCCCACCCTCACCAGCCTCCATCCCCCTGCACCTCCACACACACCCCGCCCTCACCCCCTCGACCCCCCCACCCCACCCTCCAACACCCCCACACCCCAGCACCCTGCCCTCCAGTACTCCCACCCCACCCACCTCCATACCCCTGCACCTCCACACACATCCCGCCCTCACTCCCTCGACCTCCCCATCCCCCACACACCTGCACCCCCACCCTCCAACACCCCCACACCTCATCAACCCTCCACACCCCAGCACCCTGCCCTCCAATACTCCCACCCCACCCACCTCCATACCCCTGCACCTCCACACACACCCCGCCCCCACCCCACCCTCCAACACCCCCACACCTCATCAACCCTCCACACCCCAGCACCCTGCCCTCCAATACTCCCACCCCACCCTCCATACCCCTGCACCTCCACACACACCCCGCCCTCACCCCCTCAACCCCCCCATCCCCCACACACCTGCACCCCCACCCTCCAACACCCCCACACCTCATCAACCCTCCACACCCCAGCACCCTGCCCTCCAATACTCCCACCCCACCCACCTCCATACCCCTGCACCTCCACACACACCCCGCCCCCACCCCACCCTACCCTCCAACACCCCCACACCTCATCAACCCTCCACACCCCAGCTCCCTGCCCTCCAATACTCCCACCCCACCCTCACCAGCCTCCATACCCCTGCACCTCCACACACACCCCGCCCTCACCCCCTCGACCCCCCCACCCCACCCTCCAACACCCCCACACCCCAGCACCCTGCCCTCCAATACTCCCACCCCACCCACCTCCATATCCCTGCACCTCCACACACATCCCGCCCTCACTCCCTCGACCTCCCCATCCCCCACACACCTGCACCCCCACCCTCCAACACCCCCACACCTCATCAACCCTCCACACCCCAGCACCCTGCCCTCCAATACTCCCACCCCACCCACCTCCATACCCCTGCACCTCCACACACACCCCGCCCCCACCCCACCCTCCAAAACCCCCACACCTCATCAACCCTCCACACCCCAGCACCCTGCCCTCCAATACTCCCACCCCACCCTCCATACCCCTGCACCTCCACACACACCCCGCCCTCACCCCCTCAACCCCCCCATCCCCACACACCTGCACCCCCACCCTCCAACACCCCCACACCTCATCAACCCTCCACACCCCAGCACCCTGCCCTCCAATACTCCCACCCCACCCACCTCCATACCCCTGCACCTCCACACACACCCCGCCCCCACCCCACCCTACCCTCCAACACCCCCACACCTCATCAACCCTCCACACCCCAGCCCCCTGCCCTCCAATACTCCCACCCCACCCTCCCCAGCCTCCATACCCCTGCACCTCCACACACACCCCGCCCTCACCCCCTCAACCCCCCCCATCCCCCACACACCTGCACCCCCACCCTCCAACACCCCCACACCTCATCAACCCTCCACACCCCAGCACCCTGCCCTCCAATACTCCCACCCCACCCTCACCAGCCTCCATCCCCCTGCACCTCCACACACACCCCGCCCCCACCCCACCCTCCAACACCCCCACACCTCATCAACTCTCCACACCCCAGCACCCTGCCCTCCAATACTCCCACCCCACCCGCCTCCATATCCCTGCACCTCCACACACATCCCGCCCTCACCCCCTCGACCTCCCCATCCCCCACACACCTGCACCCCCACCCTCCAACACCCCCACACCTCATCAACCCTCCACACCCCAGCACCCTGCCCTCCAATACTCCCACCCCACCCACCTCCATACCCCTGCACCTCCACACACACCCCGCCCTCACCCCACCCTCCAACACCCCCACACCTCATCAACCCTCCACACCCCAGCACCCTGCCCTCCAATACTCCCACCCCACCCACCTCCATATCCCTGCACCTCCACACACACCCCGCCCTCACCCCCTCGACCTCCCCATCCCCCACACACCTGCACCCCCACCCTCCAACACCCCCACACCTCATCAACCCTCCACACCCCAGCACCCTGTCCTCCAATACTCCCACCCCACCCACCTCCATACCCCTGCACCTCCACACACACCCCGCCCTCACCCCCTCAACCCCCCCATCCCCCACACACCTGCACCCCCACCCTCCAACACCCCCACACCTCATCAACCCTCCACACCCCAGCACCCTGCCCTCCAATACTCCCACCCCACCCACCTCCATACCCCTGCACCTCCACACACACCCCGCCCCCACCCCACCCTACCCTCCAACACCCCCACACCTCATCAACCCTCCACACCCCAGCTCCCTGCCCTCCAATACTCCCACCCCACCCTCACCAGCCTCCATACCCCTGCACCTCCACACACACCCCGCCCTCACCCCCTCGACCCCCCCATCCCCGCCCTCACCTTCAGCACGGAACGCGCCTTGCCGAACTTGGCCGCCCCGCCCCTGGAGTTCCTCTGCACCGCATCCATCGCGTCGAGCCGGCCGGAGCGGGGACAGGGAGGCCGAGAACACGCAGCCCCTCGCCCCGGGGGCCGACGTCGCGGCGCCCCGGGCCTCCACAACCGGGGCAACGGCCGCTTGCCCCAGCGCGCGGCCCGCGCCCTCTGGCGGCGGGAGGAGGAACGGCCCCGAGCGCCTCTGCGCGCGCCGCCGCCACTGCCCCGGCGCGTGGGAGAGACGGTTGTAAGTGGAGAAACGCGCTGCGAGGGGAGAACAAATCCCAACGCAGGGCTGCCGTGGCACCCGGGCCCCTTTTCCTTGCAGAATCAATACACGTCGGCCCGTGGGACAGACGGGGTGAGCCGCTAGACGTCGCTGTCACCCGAGACAGAGGAGGTGTTACTTTAAAACGAGACTGAATCATCCCTCTCTAACGGCACAGCGAACTGTCCCCCGCCGACCCCTTCCACCGGGGAACGCCACCGTGGGGACAGACAGGCCCGACACTCGCCCTCCCCCGAGCTCACCCTGTGGGTTTGAACCCACAACAAGCATACAGGGCTGATTTTCAGAAGCCCTGAGCACTCACCCGCTAAGTGAGCTCCAGGCCAGCGCCACTGCCATGTACATTGGTCAAACGGGACAGGCTCTACGTAAAAGAATAAATGGACACAAATCAGACGTCAAGAATTATAACATTCAAAAACCAGTTGGAGAACACTTCAGTCTCTTTGGTCACTCGATTACAGACCTAAAAGTGGCAATTCTTCAACAAAAAAAACTTCAGAAGCAGACTCCAATGAGAGACTGCTGAATTGGAATTAATTTGCAAACTGGATACAATTAACTTAGGCTTGAATAGAGACTGGGAGTGGATGTGTCATTACACAAAGTAAAACTATTTCCCCATGTTTATTCCCTCCCATCCCCCACTGTTCCTCAGACATTCTTGTCAACTGCTGGAAATGGCCGACCTCAATTATCACAATAAAAGGTCGTCCTCCCCTCCCACCCCCCGCTCTCCTGCTGGTAATAGCTCACCTTACCCGATCACTCTTGTTACAGTGTGTATGGTAACACCCATTGTTTCATGTTCTCTATGTATATAAATCTCCCCACTGTATTTTCCACCGAATGCATCCGATGAAGTGAGCTGTAGCTCACGAAAGCTTATGCTCAAATAAATTTGTTAGTCTCTAAGGTGCCACAAGTACTCCTTTTCTTTTTGCGAATACAGACTAACACAGCTGCTACTCTGAAACCTGTCGTTATGCAAGGCACTGAATTTAGCCGTATGGGGTGGAAATCTATCAACTTCATGAAAAAACTCGTACAGATATAGACAGATACATCTTCCTTTCCAAATACAAACAGATGGACATTATACCAAAAGGACTGAAGGTAAAAAATCCATTACAATCTACATACCACACAGACTATGCTGACAATTTGTGCCACACACTCTCAAAGAAACTGTGGAACCACCTGATCAACATACTCTACAGCAAACAGGAAAAGATTAAGAATGAGCTCTCAAAACTAGATACTCTCATAAAAAAACCAACCTTCCACACAAACTTCCTCATGGCTGGACTTTACAAAAACTAGACAAGCCATTTACAACACACTTTGCTTCTCTACAAAAGAAGAAGACACTAAACTATCTACACTACTACATGCCACAAGGGGCCACAACAGTGGTTCCCTTAACCCACCCAGCAATATTGTTAATCTATCCAACTATACTCTTAACCCAGCAGAAGAATCTGTCCTATCTTGGGGCCTCTCCTTCTGCCCCTCCACCCCCACGAACACAATACCTTTCTGTGGTGACCTAAAATCCTATTTTCAACGTCTCCGACTCAAGGAATATTTCCAATGCACCTCTGAACAACATACTAACCCACGGAGACCTTCCTACCAAGACTACAAAAAGAAGAATTCTGGGTGGACTCCTCCTGAAGGTCAAAACAACAGACTGGACTGCTACATAGAGTGCTTCCGCTGACATGCACGGGCTGAAAAGGTGGAAAAGCAGCATCACTTGCCCCATTACCTCAGTCGTGCAGAACACAATGCCATTCACAGCCTCAGAAATAACTGTGACATCATAATCAAAAAGGCTGACAAAGAAGGTGCTGTCGTCATCATAAATAGGTCGGAATATGAACAAGAGGCTGCTAGGCAGCTCTCCAACACCACTTTCTACAAGCCATTACCCTCTGATCCCACTGAGGGTTACCAAAAGAAACTACAGCATTTTATCAAGAAACTCCCTGAAAAAGCACAAGAACAAATCCGCACAGACACACCCCTGGAACCCCGACCTGGGGTATTCTATCTGCTACCCAAGATCCATAAACCTGGAAATCCTGGACGCCCCATCATCTCAGGCATTGGCACCCTGACAGCAGGATTGTCTGGCTATGTAGACTCCCACCTCAGGCCCTACGCTACCAGCACTCCCAGCTATCTTCAAGACACCACTGACTTCCTGAGGAAACTACAATCCATCGGTAATCTTCCTGAAAACACCATCCTGGCCACTATGGATATAGAAGCCCTCTACACCAACATTCCACACAAAGATGGACTACAAGCCGTCAGGAACAGTATCCCCGATAATGTCACGGCAAACCTGGTGGCTGACCTTTGTGACTTTGTCCTCACCCACAGCTATTTCACATTTGGGGACAATGTATACCTTCAAATCAGCGGCACTGCTATGGGTACCCGCATGGCCCCACAATATGCCAACAATTTTATGGCTGACTTAGAACAACGCTTCCTCAGCTCTTGTCTCCTAATGCCCCTACTCTACTTGCGCTACATTGATGACATCTTCATCATCTGGACCCAAGGAAAAGAAGCCCTTGAGGAATTCCACCATGATTTCAACAATTTCCATCCCACCATCAACCTCAGCCTGGACCAGTCGACACAAGAGATCCTCTTCCTGGACACTATGGTGCTAATAAGTGATGGTCACATAAACACCACCCCTATACCAGAAACCTACTGTCCGCTATACTTACCTACAAGCCTCCAGCTTTCATCCAGACCACACCACACGATCCATCGTCTACAGCCAAGCTCTACGATACAACCGCATTTGCTCCAACCCCTCAGACAGAGACAAACATCTACAAGATCTCTATCAAGCATTCTTACAACTACAATACCCACCTGCTGAAGTTAAAAAACAGATTGACAGAGCCAGAAGAGTACCCAGAAGTCACCTAATACAGGACAGGCCCAACAAAGAAAATAACAGAATGCCACTAGCCATCACCTTCAGCCCCCAACTAAAACCTCTCAACGCATCATCAAGAATCTACAACCTATCCTGAAGGACAACCCATCACTCTCACAGATCTTGGGAGACAGGCCAGTCCTTGCTTACAGACAGCGCCCCAACCTGAAACAAATACTCACCAGCAACCACACACCACACAACAGAACCACTAACCCAGGAACCTATCCTTGCAACAAAGCCCGTTGCCAACTGTGTCCACATATCTATTCAGGGGACACCATCATAGGGCCTAATCACATCAGCCACACTATCAGAGGCTCGTTCACCTGCACATCTACCAATGTGATATATGCCATCATGTGCCAGCAATGCCCCTCTGCCATGTACATTGGCCAAACTGGACCGTTTCTATTTAAAAGAATAAATGGACACAAATCAGACGTCAAGAATTATAACATTCAAAAACCAGTCAGAGAACTCTTCAATCTCTCTGGTCACTCGATTTCAGACTTAAAAGTTGCAATATTACAACAAAAAACTCCAAAAACAGACCCCAACGAGAGACTGCTGAATTGGAATTAATTTGCAAACTGGACACCATTAACTTAGGCTTGAATAAAGACTAGGAGTGGATGTGTCATTACACAAAGTAAAACTATTTCCCCATGTTTATTTTTCCCCCTACTGTTCCTCACATGTTCTTGTCAACTGCTGGAAATGGCCCATCTTGATTATCACTACAAAAGGTTTTCTCACCCCGCGCTCCTGCTGGTAATAGCTCACCTTAAGTGATCACTCTCGTTACAGTGTGTATGGTAACACCCATTGTTTCATGTTTTCTGTGTATATAAAATCTTCCTACTGTATTTTCCACTGTATGCATCCGATGAAGTGGGTTTTAGCCCACAAAAGCTTATGCTCAAATAAATGTGTTCGTCTCTAAAGTGCCACAAGTGCTCCTTTTCTTTTTGCGAATACAGACTAACATGGCTGCTACTCTGAAACCTGAACAATAACAATGTCAACAAATAACAATGAACTAACCCAAACCGATAATGTGCCCATTACAGCACTGAAGAATTTAGGATTAGAGTTACCATAATTAAAAGGAAGTAAAATTAATTAACTATTTTATGAAGATATAGAAGATAATTCCTTCTGGATGTTCTTCCCAATCTTGTCATTTTTAGTGTATAGTATTCACTCATATATTTGCAAAAGAATGAGTAAAATCTGACCATAATCCCAAATATTTGGGGGAGAAAGCATAAATTAAGCAGTACTGTACAAGATGTAGATTTTTAAAGACTTGTTTTAAATTAATGTGAGTTGGCTTCAAACTACAGGGACTACATTTTTGAGGTGTAAAACAACACTGAAGGGACAGCATCAACTAATAAATGAGTTAAAAGTAGTTTCAGGTCCTACAATTCCTGAGTGTCCCTGACAGTTTTTGTGGTTTTACAATCACATTTTCTAAGACTTTCTTTCTCTTGTTGCTGTGGGAAAGACCAACACAACAAGGAGGAAATTGACTGATGGGGAAACAGGCAAACTGATATACAAATGTCAAAACGAACAAAGTACAATAATCTGAAAAATAGAGGAAAATAGTTTTCTCTAATCTTCCAGTCATAGCTTATAGTTATTTGTTACAGTAATGGGAAAACCAACAAATTGGCACTAATATTTCCATAATACTTTAATGAACACAAAAATACTGCATTAAAAACCACTGATACCACTGAAGTGGAAACCCACAAAAGTATCTCAGTTAAGGCTGTTACAAATATTTCACATTTTTATTAATTAAATGTATTTATTTCTCAAACTTATTTTTTGACTTGTTCTAAACTTTATGAGGAGCTAAAACAAAACAAACAAAAGCTCTCACTTAGATCCAAATTCAATTGTGAGGCTTAATAAACTGAAAATTATTTTGTAAAAGAAAACAAAGTATGCATCAGCCAATGTGTGACTTTCTCAGATGCAATTTTAAATGGCTGGAATATTAAAAGGAATATTAAAAGCCTGGCTAGGCTCTGGGTAATTTAAGCATATACATACACATACCCAGAGAAACATATCAACATACAAAAAATGTATACTGGAATTCTTAGGCAGACTGCAGGCAAACTTGGCTTTGAAACATTTAATTATCTTAAATTTAATCACTGGCTGTTTGTTTAAACATGGGAGCATTAGCCAGCACATTCAGCCAAACTATTATAATTGCGACCTCCAATGCAGGAACAATGGTGAAGAGGGGATCCCTGCACCATCTCCACTCTCCTTTACCCATGCAAGGCCAACCATAATTTTAGTCCTATGGATTTAATTTACAGAGATGCACACACAACATCCATAAAAATAAATACTGGAATTATTAACATGTTTAAGTAGCACAATAGACTCTAGAAAGTTGCCTACAGAAATGGAGCACCTATTTTTAATTCTGATGGAATTATTTTAGTTGTTGCCAATATCCTTATGAAAGGTTATACAAAGCACCTTAGAAAAAGTCACATGCACTGAATGTTAGTGTTCCTGGAAGGTACTAGACTGACATCATTGGAAACTCAAGCCCCCCACAGGGCATGTTCAATGCCAATGCTCCATTATTGTTTTACTTTTGTTCAAAAAGTCTGTAGGTGAAAGAGTAGCACCTTCATAGTGATTGACTCCTTGGTCGCTAAGCCTGCCAACTGGCTTTAATTGTAACTGTATTTTTATGCTGAGGAACTGTCTACTAGGATTTGCATAATTTGTTATTAAATAAAGATAATGCAAAACCAGTGTATACAATCATGTACGCAAATATTTGTGCTTTATTTCCTTATACTTTCCTGAGAAATGGGTTCTTCTTCCCAATTTTAACAGTATTTGTTGATAAGTAGTTATAAATGCTTGTTTTCCTCCGATCAAAAATCAGTTTTTTCATATTTGTTATGTTTGTCCATATAATAAAGTTGGTTGATTGTGTGTACACACACACACACACACACTTTCTATTACTAACTCTAGGAAAGTTTCCTGCTTGGTTCCTACACATGCTAAGTGTAACATGAAACAATGTAATATTGCTATGGGAGAAAGAATTCTCCAGCAGAAATATATGTTACAGAAACCTTAGTAATGGCTGAAATCCATATTTCTTACTTTAAACAGTTATGAACAATACTATAACAATTACAATGGCCAGGTCTGAAGTAAGGAGAAATCAAACTACTACACCCATGATTGGCTTTTTAATACTTATACACCCTAACCGTAGAGAAATTTTTGGGAGTCTTAATTTTGAAAGTATCAAAGAATAATCCCATTTGGCAAAAAGACATTGTATTTATTCATGTATTACATCTCACAGATGGCTGCCCAATTACCTTCTTATTGTAAGATTTCTCGTTTTATATATTTACTCCATCTTGACATCGGCATATTACATAAGGACTTCTGTCAGAAAACTAACTGAAAAAAATTATTCACATCTCTAAAGTGTATCAACCACCCCCTTTTCAAACAATGCTCAGGCCTTGTCTACACTACATAGTTTTGTCGACAAAAGTCAGCTTTCGTTGACAAATGGTGGAGGTGTACAAACTGCAATGCTCTCCCACCGATTTAACTCTCCTGCTACACCAACAAAATAAAACCACCTGAATGAGAGGCAAAATTAGATCAACACAGTGTCAGTGTCATGGGTGACAGGTATAATAGGCAAGGGGAGGCATTGCCTCTCCTAGCACAGCTGTCCCTGCCACCCAACACCTTGGCTGTGGTGCCCCCAAACCCCGGCCTCCCTGCTCTGACCCTTCCCCAAGGCTCCCATGGCTTGCTGCTGCTGCCTGGGGTGAATCTTCCTCCTCTCCTCCACCCCATCCCCTTCCCCACTCGGAGGTCCCTGCAGCTGCTGGAGCCTTGAGTAACTTTACACAGTGAAAAAGCCTTCCAGAGACCCAGTAGCAGAGATCACTGCAACTGTTAAAGAGCCATTAAAGTGGTCATGAAGCCATTTAAACAGGCATTTGCCAATGCCCTGGAAGCCTTTGACCACATTCAGCTGACTTTTATGTTGTAGGAAAATGTGTTATTGGGGTTAAAAACAGTTTCCAAATGATGACCCTTCAGTTATTCTCTGTACCCAGAAGTAAAAAGAAAAGGAGTACTTGTGGCACCTTAGAGACTAACCAATTTATTTGAGCCTAAGCTTTGGTGAGCTACAGCTCACTTCATCGATGCATCCGATTAAGTGAGCTGTAGCTCACGAAAGCTTATGCTCAAATAAATTGGTTAGTCTCTAAGGTGCCACAAGTACTCCTTTTCTTTTTGCGAATACAGACTAACACGGCTGTTACTCTGATACCCAGAAGTAGTAACTGTTAACCTGGCTCAAGGAGGACCTGAAATAGCCAGTGAGTTTACTTCTCGATAAAGTCATTTTATTCAAACCCAGTTTAAGTAAATGAGTCTGGCAGGGAATTCTGTGTAAGGAAGGTGATTAAACTACTGCCTTAATGCAGGCTGTCAATGACAAACACTTTTTTAAAAGGAGAGATTAGGCTTCAGGTTGGTGTGGGTAGCCTGGCTTTTGGTCTCTCTCTATACCAGGGGTCGGCAACATTTCAGAAGTGGTGTGCCGGAGTCTTCATTTATTCACTCTAATTTAAGGTTTTGCGTGCCAGTAATACATTTTAATGTTTTTAGAAGATATCTTTCTATAAGTCTATAATATATAACTATTGTTGTATGTAAAGTAAATAAGGTTTTTAAAATGTTTAAGAAGCATCATTTAAAATTAAATTAAAATGCCGATCTTATCAGTTCAGTGTGATTCTTGCCTTTGCTTTTCCTTAATGAGTTTTCCAATGTCTGGCATGTATTTGGATACTTTAAGCTGCACACAGGCTTCTGATCAGTTGTTAACCGGCTCAGAGGGAGAGAGGACAGATTTCATGTGTGAAAATACCTGTTCACACAGGTATGTGGATCCAAATGCTGAAAGCATTGCAAATGCAATTTTCTTCAAACAGTTAAATTTCACTGGCAGGGATGTCCAGCAGGTCAGAATAGAGGCCCCATGATCTCTCTCGGTAGCTTCAAGTGCACTGCGCAGATCTCCAAACTTTGATGCCCACAACTCTGAGCTTTTTAACTGAATGATCTGCATTTCGAAATCTTCAACACCCATCCACTGAAATACAGACAAATCCAAGCCGCTTTCATTGAACTTTTCAGGTTTAATTAGAAAAGAAAGCATTGGGCCAAATCGCTGGAAATCTTGAAATCTGTCAGAAAATTCTGATTCCAGTTCTTGCATGTACATTCTAATCTCAACGTCAAATGAAGTGCGCTGTTCCACCTGGCGTGACAGTGATGTAAGCAGCAAATCCGGACTTTAAAATATCCCAGCACAGTGGTGCTGGAACAATTTTTAAGGTGGGGGTGCTGAGCTGTGACCCCTCTTGCCCCTGTCTGTACCCCTCACTGCCCCAGGCTGGGGCCAGTGGGCCACAGCTGGGGGTGTCTGCAGAGCCCCGGGCCAGTGGCCAGGACCCCAAGCCGGCAGCAGAGCCCCCTGGACTGGTGGCCAGGACCCAGGGCCGGCAGCGGGCTGAACGGGGCTGGCAGATGGAACCCCAGCTTGCAGTGGTCCAGCGGTCGGTACCCCAGGCCAGCAGCGGAGCCCCTGGAACTGGTGTGCAGGACCCGGGCAGTGTGAGTCCCACTGAAAATCAGCTCGGCACGCGTGCCATAGGTTGCCTACCCCTGCTCCATACAGTATACAGCGAACTCGCTGCTACGCAGAGGAGAATCTATCTGGCAATTGAGCTATACCTGTTGCCAGTTCAGTTCCCTTGGAGAATGTTATTAGTGCTTTAAGGTGAAAAGGGGAAAGGGTGTTACGGGAGGGGGGGAAGCAGCAGCAGGGTGAGGAGGTGAGCAGCGAGTCAGCTGCACAGCAAGTGGTGGTGGGGGTCTTGTGGCGGGTGGGGAAAGGGTCTGGCAGGGGGGTGAGGAAGAGAGCGGTAGGCGGGCAGGGGAGGTGGTGAGCAGAGCGGGGGAACTTGGGGCAGTGAAGAGGCGAGTGGTGGGTCAGCAATGGGTGGGGGCGAGGGAAAGGAGGCTTTCCTGACCACCTTGCATGGATATCAGTGAAACGACCCCAGTAATTCACAAGCACCTGCAATACCATAGAGAAGTACCCTTTTCTATTGATGTACTCTCTTGCAAGACGGCCCAGGGCCAAAATTGGGATATGCATGCCATCAATCACTGCACCAGTTAGGGAATCCCATTGCTGCAAAGCCATTCACTATTTCATGCATATTTCCCAGTATCACAGTTCTTGGTAGCAGGATGTGACTAATGGTCCTGCAAATCTCAGTGAACGCAACCCCCATGGTGGACTTCCCAACTGCAAACTGATTTGCGACTGACCCGTAGCAGTCTGGAGTTGCCAGCTTTCACACAGCAATTGCCACACGCTTCTCCACCAAGACAGCAGCTCTCATTGTGCTGTCCTTGTGCCACAGGGCAGGGGAGAGCTCCACACACAGTTCCAGGAAAATGGCTTTCTGCATCCGAAAGTTTTGCAGCCGCTGGTCATCATCCAATACCTGCACAATGATGCGATCCCACTACTTGGTGCTTGCTTCCCAAGCCCAATAGCGATGGTCCACCACGTGCAGCTACTCTGTGAATGCCAAAAGTAATCTGGAATGGTTTCTTTCCATGGCACCCAGCAGGGCAGGCAGCATGGATTCCTGTTCAGATTTGCAGCTCATAAAATACTGCATGATCAGCCACCTTGTGTTTATAACACTTATGACAAGACTAGAGAGCAGTGCTGGATCCATGATTTCAGGTGGCGATGGTGGGCGCATAGTTTACAGCGGCTGTTGAAAAATGGCGTGAAACATAGTCGGACACCCATGGAATGATGAAACAGAAAAAACTTCATGATGGGACAGGGAGCCTGCAACCATGATGCACTCTGATCTATTTCCCCATTCCCACAACTCCTAGCAGCAGAAGGTGGCAAGTTGCACAGTGGGCTAGCTACCCATGGTGCACTGCTCTCTCTGTCAATGCTAGAGAACTAACTGTGGATGCACTCCGCTGATGCAGGGAGCATTATGTAAACATGTGCCAGCGATGTTGTTATTGCAGTTTATGATTGTCGGCGACACTTGCATCTACTTAACTCTGTACCATAGATATAGCCCTAGACAACCTAGTTCCTAACACCAGCTACACATTTTTCTATGACAACTAAAACAGATCACCCCAAAGGACTGTTAGTTTTCTCTCTAACCATATATTCTGTTAAAATAACTTTTATTCTACTATTTTTTTCATAAGATGACTTGTGTTTTGATCTTTAAAAATATTTAACCAAGTAATATATCCTAAACAGATGAGTTGACATTAGCATCAACACCAAAATGCAACTGGCTGAGGATAAAAAAAAATGCTACTCACAAAAGCATTTGCCCATCTGACCTTTTGTATCCCATCAGTCTTCTTCCCATGCTATCTAGGTAGTGATGTTTACCAAACTAGTTTTGAGTTTATCTCCCAGAAAAGACTCACTTTATCAGAAAAAGAAAAAAAACTTTTTATAGTTCTATTTTCAAAAATCTTTGGAATATTTTAAAATAGCATAATTAAAATAAAAGATCCATCAGCAACAAGTATATATAAAACAATGTACAAAAATACAAATTTTGTTTTGTAGAAAAGCATTATATACAGGTTCAATACGTATAAGTGCTAAGTCCTCAGTCTCAGCTCTAGTATATGAAAATGCATTTTCTGCACTACGACTGGACATTGAGGCCTTTATCCAGCTGAGGAAATTCTTCTACTTCAGCATGAAACATCAGTTCTGGAAGAGAAAGAAAACCAGTATTTTTTAAATGCTTTAGTGAAAAACCATATAAATTACTGCTGAATATTTTCTTCTGCTTTTCTCCAAACTTCCTCTTTGAGTTGTCTTCTAAATAATAATACCAACACCTTGATAATGGCAAGCGACATCCCTGTCCCCACCAAGCTGCCATTGTACTAAAAGCCTTAGTACGATGAGGAATGTTCAATGCCAGCAAACCCCCACACAGCAGCATCCTCCATTTGGACTAGTGACATTATCAAAAATACAAAGAGCAAAATAAACTAACCAGCCAAGTCAACATTAGAAAGTTTTTAAAATTACTTTCTTACAATCAGAAAGCAGAATTCAATTTAGAATATTATCAATTTTTATCTAGCTGGCAGCACATTTAGCTGAGGAAAAACATACTTCAGCATATAGCTGGATCCACCACATTTGCTGATGACCTCCATATGCTGTTTCAGATGGTGATTTTTTTTACTCAATGAAGTATGAGCTTGTTAGACTGTTTTTGAATAGTTTTGAGTTTCCTTCAGTCTGTTTGAGATAGTCCTGAGATGAACCTTCTCAGAATTTCTCTCTCAAAACTTTTAAGGCACTGTCCTCTAGTCAGTGGTTAGCGCCCGGAAACATGGAGGAGTTCTGGGCCAGACCATGCCATCGGCTCACCTTGGGAAAGTCAATTTCACCTCTTCAGCTTCAGTGTCTCAGCTTCCCCATTTCTAAGGCACTTTTCAATAATACTATTATATATTGCTTGCAGTCCAAAGATTTAAAAATCCAGCTGGATTTTTGAATTTCAACTCACCTCCCAACCATGTATGAATGACACCAGGAAAGGGAGTAGGGGACAGCAGGGAACTGAGATATAAAAAGTTGTTATATGTTGTAAAGCAGCTTGAAGAAATATTTTAAAGCTCCATAAATCTACAAAATACTATCAAAGGGGATTTTTTTGGTGACATCAGTTGACGTGTGATTGAAACCCATGCAACCTACATATTCACTGTAGGTTCACTGGACTGGCTAAGCTGTGCTCGATACAAGTCTGGGAGGAGTGGCAAAGGTGGCATTAAGCCACCTTTTAGTTCCTGATCCTGGCACCAAAGGGCACTAGCCCCGTTCCGAGATAACAGAGCAGCATCCAGGCTCTGCACCAAACAGACAAGGGGACTATGCACTGTCCCTGAGCTCTGGAGGACCCAGTACATTCAAAGCCTGCAAAATTTGAACTGAATAAGTAATTCAATCATCACATAATAAATGACGCACTATTGCTGTGTGAGGGAGATTAATGGGCCTATATCACTGGACGGGGGGAGTCTGACGGTGTAGGAAGGTCTAGGTAAGGACTACTCCTGCTTTTCTGGTCTGTTAAAAAGAATTTGCTGCCCAAGCAGTATTGTACATACATTCAACAAACATCATTCATGAAATGTGCACTTTAAAACATAATATAGTCTTCTAATATATAAGTAGAGTACATAATTTTCAAATGGTTTGAACTTTTTTAAAATCAAAGTCATGCTTCCCTCCAAACAGTACCATATTTCAAAAGTCATCTTATTTTGCTTTAGCCAGGACAAATTACTGGTTAGTTTCCTTGTTTGTTTAAAGCACACAGGGGGAAAAATTCTATCCTACAGCATTCAGAAATGACAGTATTATTTCCAGTATTATTTCCTTTGTTGTTCTCTTCTGATTATTTAAAAAAAAAAAAAAAAAAAAATCGAAGAGAACAACAAAGGACAATTTCATTCCAAGAAGTGAATTCTTCGGAAAGTTCTGAGTATTCAGAGGGAGAGAGAGAGAGGAGGAGAAAAAAGGATTATAATAGAAATGTTTTATCCTTAACTATAGCACTGATACATTTCTAAGGACCAGTTCTGAACACAGAACAGAGTAGATCTGGGAGGGCCAAAGGAACATAGCAGTCTCCAGCTTTCCTCTAGGCTTAATGTTCCATACCTTCACTGTGATCTAGCTCTGGTCGGTAAGATAAGAAGAGCCACGATAACCCAACTAGAAGGGCCACCACCAGATTCACCACAATCCATGGCTGAAGAATCTGTTCCTCTGCACCTGCAGTCCTGAGAAAAGCATTAGATACTTATTAGGGGGAAGATAGTGAGGCTTATCCTGGTGTGGATATATTATTATTTTAACAACTTCTACCATGTAGCACTGTGGCAGCTAGATGCTTTAACTGGAGAAACTAAAAACACCAAACAAAAACAAAATCAAATACTGAACAACAAATGTTTCTCACATCATGCTCTAAAGCAGGGGTGGCCAACCTGAGCCTGAGAAGGAGCCAGAATTTACCAATGTACAAGAAGAGCCACAGTAATATGTCAGCTGCCCCCCATCGGTTCCCCTGCCCCTGCTCCCAGTGCCTCCCACCCACCAGCAGCCCTCCCCACACCTCCCTGATCAGCTGTTTCGTGGCATGCAGGAGGCTGGGCGGGGGCGGGGGGGCAGGAGGGAAGAGGGCAAGGCAGGCTCAGGGGACGGGGTGGGAAGGGGTGGAGTGGGGCCCGGGGTTGAGCAGTGAGCACCCCCCAGCACACTGGGAAGTTGGCACCTGTAGCTCCAGCCCCGGAGTCGGTGCCTATACAAGGAGCTGCATATTAACTTCTGAAGAGCCGCATGTGGCTCTGGAGCCATAGGTTGGCCACCCCTGCTCTAAAGGTTTTGGGATCTGAAGGGCTGTAGAGAAGAGTGAATACCAAAGGCTATGACGCAACTGAGAAGCCCCACTACTTAGCATGGAGTGAGTGTTCAAGTTAGATTTCAACACTAACCCCCTTCCCTAGCTGGGAGACAGAAAATAAAGGAGCAGGATTAAATGGTCAATTGTCATCCTGGCAAAAGGTTAACAACAGGGGGCCTCAAGGTTCCATATTAGACCCAGTGTTGTTTAATATATTTATTAATGATCTGGAAAGGGGAATGAGTAGTGAGGTAGTAAAATTTGCAGAGCAGACAAACTTTTAATTATGACTGTGACAGAGTGGGATATGTCTATATCAAATTACCAATTCTGTTTTTACTTTGTGTTGAACACTTGTCTGAACTTCCCTAAGGGCTGCATTCCAGACAGCTGTCCTGCCTAGAAAGGAGTATGACACCTTGTTGAAGGACTGTCTCTGAGAGCCATGAAGACTACAGACTAGAAACATCAAATTTGATTCTGGCCCACCCTCCAAGAAGCGATGGTCTTTCTACACAGAAGCCGATAATTCTGCAGTAGCCTCTTGTTTAGTGTCTTTTTATGGCACTTTTCCCTAATTTGTTAGAGAGAATAGATAATCTCCTCCAAAAAAGACACTGGCACTCCACAGATTGATCTGCACCAGGAAAGAAAATGTGCCACCTCTGTGATGTGCCATTTCACAGTTTGGTCACTTCCAAAACAGGGGTCTGAGGACTGAGCCAATGAAGGTGTATAAAGGATACATTTAACCGTTAGACACAGTGAGCCCTATCCTGTGAGTTGCTAAACACCCTCAATTCTCAAAGTCATCCAGGGCTCAGTTTAAGGTCTCAAATGCAAAAATATTAGGACTGGTTTAGTTTTGGGAATCTTTTATAACACTTTTAGATGTGTACTACATGACATCACTAAACCAATGTTAATTAAACATTCTTACATGGTCTGTGTCATAGAAGGGGCAAGAAAATGTTAAAAAATAATGCTATTTAGATTTCCTACCAGAGGCTCCCATTCTCCGAAGGTGGTGTATAGAGGTTGATTCTGTCACTTGTCATCTGCTGGCTCAGAGACAAGATGAGAGCAACAAAGTATACTGGGAGAAATGGAAAGAAATGTGCAGCTTTCACTAATTTTACATAAAACACTATCTAGTCACAAAATAATGATTTTTAATAATCTCTCTCTCTCTCTCCCTCCCTCCACCCCACTGTCTCCAAAATCATAGAATGTGCTGCTCACTTCCACTGCCCAGTCTTTTTCTCCAGCACTCTCCTTAATCTCTCAAATCTGCCTTCTGCCCCCTGCATTCTACCATCCTGACCAAGGCCACTAACCACCTGCTGGCTAAGTCAAAGGGATATGTCATTATTCTTGTTCTACTTTGTACGTGTGCTGCATTCAAAATGGAAAAAAATACATTACAAGGGGTAAGGAAGAGAAAAAGGATTCAGAAGAACTACAAATCCCACCACTCATTCCAAACTTTTACTTTTAAATAGTTAGTGAAACATTCAGCTCTTTGACCCTCCATTTTTATCTAACAGACTGAAGTGATAATATTTAATACAGTAATGTAAATTTTTTTAAAGTAGGGAACAATTAGGGATGAAATTTCCATTAACAGTAGTGTAGATTACATGTTTAAATTCAGCACTGAAAATGTATGCTAAGATGCATAAAGGCTGTAATTTTCTGCTACTGAATGTTATGGTCTGCTGTATACTCACAGAAAGAGGCTATGGCTGCTGGATCCAGGGTCAGGAAGCCTCGCACTGCTACTGATGCTTTAGCCAAGTCAACCCTGAACAGATATATTATATTAATATAAAGAAATGAAATCATTTACTTATAATAAAATTTCTTCAAGATGGCTCTGTGCATGTACACTTACGGGTACTGTGCCACCTCGTGGTAGAAAGTTCTTCCAGCAGTGTAAGAAGCATTCTCACGCCCTGCCCCCTGCCTCTCCTCTCAGTTACTGACATTCTGAAGGCAAGGCTGTATAGGGGTAAGGTGCCCTCATCACTTCAGTTCCTTCCACCACAAAGCCAGAGAAACCAAACAAACAGGGACTCTGACAGAGAGAAAGTCAGGTGGGAAGAGTGAATATGCAGAGCGATCTCAAAGAACCTTGGTTACAAGGAAGCAACCTTAAGTTCTTCTTTGCATGGTTCTGCATATTCCCTCTTAAGGGACAGAGCGATAGGCAGTACTGAAAACTGACCTGGAGGTGGAACAGAGTCCTAATTGAATAGACTAGCACCGCTTTACCAAATCCAGTGCCTACCCTAGAGGCCATGTCCAAGGCATAATGTTTACTGGAAGTCCAGGCAGCAGCTCTGCAAATTTCAGCAACTGGCACCTCCCTAAGACAAGCGAAGGAAGAAGCCACAATGATAGAATCAAAGCAGGTATAGGAACTTTTGCTAGTGTGTAACATTCAGCAATACATTGTTAATCCATAGAGATACAGTCTGGAAAGAAACCATATAACCCTTTCAATTTTTAGCATAAGACAAACAATCTTGATAATTTACAAAACCTCTTAGTTCTATCTATATAATAAGCAAGGGTCCTTCTGGCATCCTCTTTATTAGAGCAAGTCCTCGGGGGAAAACAGCAAATTGTCTCAAATTGTCTGCTTGATGTGAAAATCAGATACCACCTTAAGTAAAAGCCTGGGATCAGGTCAGAGAACTACTCTGTTTATGAAAAGAAGTGAAAGTTGGATCAGCCAAAATGGTATTCAATTCACTCACTCTGATGGGGATAATGAAAGCCATCTTGATAGATCAAATGATACAGAGAACATTCAGCAAAGGGTTCAAAGGGCAATTTTACCAGCATGGGCAATACCAAATTTAGATCCCAAGAAGGGACAGGATCTCTAACCAGGGTGTGTGTGTGTGTTACGCATCTGATAAACCTTTTGACTAAACACAGAACAAACAGTGATCTTTCATCAACTAAAAGTATGATATGCTGAGATGGCTGCCAAATAAACTTTTAACGATGAGTCAGTTAACACTTAAGGCTTCAAGTATATTAATTATTCCAGAACACAAGGAATGGAAGCAGATACAGGGGAATTAGGTTTTCCCTTCATCCATGCTTGAAATCTGATCCAATTTAAACTAACAGCTTCTAGTGGACTGTTTTCTAGAGTTAACTAGTATGTCCTGTACAAGCAAAGAAAAGCAGGAGCAGACCGAATCAATGTTCAATCACCCACAGCATCTGGTGAAGAGACTGTAGGTCTGGGCAAAAGATCTTTCTCTCCTGCTGAGACAGCAGGTCTGGAGACAGAGGAAGACACAAAGACTCTGCAGTACAGTTGCAGGAGATTGGTAAATCACTGTTGATGTGGCCAACCCAGGGAAAAGAAAAGGAGTACTTGTGGCAACTTAGAGACTAACAAATTTATTTGAGCATAAGCTTTCGTGAGCTTCAGCTGTAGCTCACAAAAGCTTATGCTCAAATAAATTTGTTAGTCTCTAAGGTGCCACTAGTACTCCTTTTCTTTTTGCGAATACAGACTAATACAGCTGCTACTCTGAAACCAGGGAAAAGAGAATCATTTGGGAAAAACATACATTAGAGTCTTTCCCCAGTGGAGAAGGAAAGCATTTGACAGAGATAGATTGTCTCTGCCCGCTCTGGAATAGAAGAGGCAACACTTTTTGTTGGACCTCATTGCAAACTCGTCCACATCTGGGTGATCCCAGCTGAAGAACATGGTCTAAACCAACTGATACTTTAAGGACCATTCATGCACTGTCTCTGCTAAGTCGATCTGTAACTACATTATTTTACCTTGCCAGATGCAAGGCCACAGGACAGACATCGGGAAGGATACCCCAATACCATAGATTTACAGTCTCTGCACACAAGAGCAGAATGAACACCCCATGCTTGTTGATGTTCCACATTGCCGACATACTGTCTGTCACCACCTGCACCACCCTCCCTTATAGGTGAAGAAGGAATGACTTGAGGGCCAAACAAACAGTTCTCAATTCCAACACGCTGATGTGCAGGGTGTCTCCTGATAAGAGGAATGCCCTTGAACTGTCAGCTGATTAAGATGAACCCCCCGCAACCCTTGCTTGAAGCATCCAACTTGACTATCAGAGATGGATCTAGGAGACTGAACTATATACCTCTGAACAATTGCTCTCACTGACCACCATTTCAGGGAGGCTATAATGTTCTGAGGTATGATGATCAACATATGGAGGCTGTCCCGACTTGCTCTGTAGACCCAAGACATTCAATGCTGCATAAGTCTCATTCTCAGATAAGCAAAAGGAGTCAAATAAGTAGTGGCTGCCATAAGGCCCAAAAAGAACTTTATTCTTTGAGTGACACACCACTGAAATCTTTCATCTGGTAGAAAACCCCTCCCTTTCACAGAGTCTGGTATACAGCCTATAAAGGGAATCCTTTGAGTAGGACAGAGAATTGACTTTGGGTGGTTGAGAAGAAGTCCAACATCTGAAAAGAGATTAGTTGTAAAAACAATATGGCTTAACAGGTCCTTGCATACAGCAGCTCCAGTAGCCAATCGTCCAAATAAGGGTAAACAAAAATACCCTCATTCCTCAGATGAGCCTCTACCACAGGGAGGCATCTTGTAAAAATTCTGGGGACTGTGGAGAGTCCAAAAGAAAACACCTTGTACTAAAAATGGCATCTGGCCACCATGAAACAGAGGTACTTACAATGCGTGACAAATTGATATAGGGAAAAAACGAGTCATTTAAATCAAGAGTTGTGAACCAATCCATGACTAAAAGCGAAGGGATGTCAACATAGGGAACTGGAACTTCCAAATGTGCTTGTTCAAGTCACTCCAGTCTCGTATCGGATGAAATACCCCCCATCCTTCTTCCACACCAGAAAGTAATGGGAATAATAGCCATGACTCTCCCCCTCTCCAGTATTCGGGGACCTCCACAACTGGTCCCACCCAAAGTAATTTTTCTATTTCTGCAAGAATACCACCCTTGTGAGAGAGTTCCCTGAAGAGTGATGGGTAGGGGGGTAATGGAGGATGATGATCAATCTTTTGAATTGTATGACACAGCCCCTTTCCATAATCTCTAAAACCCATTCGTTCAACATAATTTGTCTTCATGTGTTAATAAAGCCTCTTTCCAAAGAAGGGGGCTGATTGGTCCTGACTGGCTGGTTCTTGATTTCAATCATCCTGTCAAAATTAAGGCTTGTTGTTTCATGATGAAGGCGCTGATGAGGAAGTGGATTGTTCAGATTTAGACCTCGGGCTGAAAAAGGCCTCTTATTATGCTGGCTCTGGAATGCTGCAGACTGCTGATATTTTTCATGTCTCTGACCTGACAAAAGTAAAACCACGAAGACTCAGTAGAGCTGTCTCTGGTACCAGAAAGAAGGAGTAGAGGGTCTACTCCTAGCATGGGAAATCATACCCAAAGAGCAGGCAGTCGATCTCATGTTCTTTAGTTTTTCTCCCTGCAGGAGGTGATCCAGAGGGCGGTACAAGGAGAGCCACAAGTCTCTGCATTTTTAATCTATCTTCCTCCTGGAAAGGATCTGAAACAGAATGCACCAGGGATAACAGCAGATCCAGAGAGAAGTATGGAGATCCCGCTCTTTGTGGAGACCCTGTATGGGGTCCCAGGAGGAAGCAGCATAAGGTGTTCCAGGGAAAAGACCAGCAGCATCTTCTGATCACTCCTTCCTAACAAGAGACAAGGGAGAAGATCTTGGAACCAGGATAACATGCCTCTTTTTGAATGACTTGTGTTTCACACTCAGAAGTAAAACGTGAACTGGAGCTGGAAGATGAACTTGGGCTGCCATGGTGACACAGCTCTCCAGAACTGAGGATATAGCCCGAACGGAGCCAGGAACTGACAACGGATGTGACAATGCGGACAACCTCAGATCCAACATTGTAAATAAATCCATCTTCCTTGCTACTGAAGGCAGGTCTGGAACAGATCTCCACTTCAGAACTGTAGAGGCCCTGTCAGAATCAGATGGATCGGATAGTTCTGATTCCCAGGAACCAGCACTGCTAACAGTGACCATTTAGTCTCTATGCCTCTTTTTCTTCAGCGCTGTGACAGACTGAACTAAAGGTGCTGAAGGCCCAGATTCTGATACATCAGTTCCATCTTCCTGGATCCAGAAGTGGAAGTCAGAACCGACTCTGTTCCATAGGAATTCCATCAGGTCCAGGTAGCTGGGATGAACAAGGTACACAACCAGTGGCCAAACTCTCTCTCAACCTCTCTTCCAGACAGGGGCAGTTAGATCCAACCACATGGCACTTGCTTTGGACGTCTGTAGCCTCGGGGGCTTAACTGAGGGAATCTGCAGGAACAAAATCAGGCCCCGACAGGGGTTGCAGCTTCTTGAAGCCATTCAGGTCACGGGGCAGAGACTGGCCTCTTAGAGCTAGGATCAAAGGCCTTAGCGGGTCCAGAGGATCTAGCCTCAAGACCTTCCTTTAGAAAAAGGAGCTCCTGCGAGTCTCCCTATCCTTATGGTCTCTGGGAATAAAGGTTTGACAAATAAAACACTCTGTAAGAGACAGTCCTTCTCCCAGGCACTTAAGGCACTGCACGTAGTCACTGGATAGTGGGAAGACAGCCATGCCGGAACTGCATTTCTTGAGTCCTGGCTGCCTCTGTTTCTTCATTTCCTTCGTAACCCAGAACCAGGAAAAACACTAAGGGTATGTCTACGCTATGAAATTAGGTCGATTTTACAGAAGTCCATTTTTTGGAAGTGGTTTTATATAGTTGATTGCGTGCACCCCCTTAAACCCAGTAAGTTGGCGTAGTGCGTCCACAGTACCGTGGCCAGCATCGACTTTCTGAGCGGTGCACTGCGGGTAGCTATCCCACAGTCTCCACTGCCCACTGGAATTCTGGTTGAGCTCGTAATGCCTGATGGGGCAAAAACATTGTCGCAGGTGGTTTTGGGTGCATGTCGTCAGTCGCCCCTCCCTCCGTGAAAGCAATGGCAGACAATCGTTTTGCGGCCTTTTTCCTGGGTTAACTGCGCAGACGCCATAGCACTGCAAGCTGGAGCCCGCTCAGCTCACTGTCATCACTGCTGTTGCAGGCAAGTCTACTGTGGGGGCTGCTGTGATCCAAGTAGCCACTGCAATCATTGATGTTCTGTTATCAAGGGTAGCAACTCTGGGAAATGTGCGGGCCTTTTTAGATTTTAGGTTCATCATATTCCTGTCCTTTGTTGCTGGTGAAGAATCTTGCAGCCGTACATTCCCCATGTAACAGCTCCAGGGCTCTTGCTCTTTTGCCTTGGCCACACAGCAGCAGCTCCTGGGTGCCTTCGCATCAATGGTGAACGGCTCCACCGCTTCCGCTGCAACTCTGCTATCCTGATCTGCTGCAACTCTGCAGCGGACTGTGCAGTAGGACTGCTAGCTGTCCTCATCAACAGTGTTTTGCTCTCTCCACCGCTTCCGCTGCAACTCTGCTATCCTGATCTCCTGCGAGCTGGAGGCTTCTGCCTCAGGCTGCTCTCCCAGCTGGCGGCACCGCATGGTCGCACCTACCCCAGCCTACCCCTTGCTCCCATGGCTCATGAAGCCTGGACAGTAGTAAGGAACAGCTCAATCATAGTCTGAGCAAGTGCAGAATGGTGGCAGAATGTGCCTTTGGAGGTTTAAAAGCTCGCTGGCCCTGTTGGTCAGACCTCAGCGCAACCAACATTCCCATTGTTATTGCTGCTTGCTGTGTGCTCCATAATATCTGTTAGAGTAAGGGGGAGAGTTTATGGCAGGGTGGGAGATTGAGGCAAATTGCCTGGCGTCCGATTTTGAGCAGCCAGACATCGACTAGAAGAGCACAGCAAGGCGTGCTGCGCATCACAGAGACTTTGAAAACCAGTTTCATGACTGGCCAGGCTACGGTGTGACAGTTGTGTGTGTTTCTACTTGATGCAAACCCACCCCCTTTGTTGATTTTAATTCCCTGTAAGCCAACCACCCTTCCCCCTTCGAAATAAAGTAACAATTGTTTTGAAACCATGCATTCTTTCTTTATTAAATTTTTAAAAATTGAGATAACGGACAAGGTAGCCAGGGGTGGTTTTGGGTACATGTCGTCAGTGAACATTCCCTCCCTCCATCCGTGAGAGCAATGGCAGACAATCATTTCTCGCCCTTTTTCCTGGATTGCCCGCGCATACGCCATAGCACTGCAAGCGGGAGCCCGCTCCGATCACCGCTGCAGTTGTGGGCATTGTAAACACCTTGCATTTGCCCTTGGAGATTTTGGCATATATATTGGCATTACGTCTTTTGGAACGGAGTTCTGATAGCATGGATTAGTCTCCCCATAAAGTGATCAGATCCAGTTCCTCCCATTCAGTCCATGCTGGAGCTCTTTTGAGATTCTGGGACGGCATGGTCGCCTGTGCTGATGAGCTCGCCATGCTGGCTAAACAGGAAATGAAATTCAAAAGCTCCCAGGGCTTTTCCTGTGTACCTGACTAGTGTATCTGAGTTGAAAGTGCTGGCCAGAACGGTCACAATGGAGCACTCTGGGATAGCTCCCAGAGGCCAATACCATCGAATTGCATCCCACTACCCCAAATTCGACCCAGCGATGTTGATTTTAGCACTAATCCCCTCGTCGGGGAGGAGTACAAAAATTGATTTTAAGAGCCCTGTAAGTCGACAAAAATGGCTTTGGCGTGTGATAGGTGCAAGGTTAAATCGACCTCATGTGCTAAATTCGACCTAAACTCGTAGTGTAGATCAGGGCTAACTCACAGGCTCTTCATAATTAGCTAATACTAACTATTCCTAAGAAACAAGAATCTCCAAAGAGACCGGAGTAGTTCACATCTGACCAGGCACATGGTTGGAAGCAACTGAAGTGGTGAAGATGCTCCTCTCCTATATAGCCTTGTCCTCAGAACACCAGTTACCCTGACAGGAGAGGCGGCGGGCACAAAAGCGCTCTAGCTTACACCGCAAGAGGAAGGATCTATCACAAAGTACCACAAGTGGGAACATACAGATCCACTCAAGGAAGAAAGGCTCATTGAACACAGTACAGGGAGACAGTAAATAACTGTCTCCTTTAGTACTTTACCATTCTGTTATTTTTGCAAAATACATGTGTATGCATCCACTACATTCCCTTAATGTAAAAATATATGGCATATATACATATGGAGGATAAATCTTCTTTTGCCAAGGTAGAGCAAGGCAGAAATGAACTGCAGCATATGAAGCAATCTATAGTACATTCTATCACCGGTGAGAAAAGTGCCACAGAAAGAAATTTGTGATTAGATGACTTTAGAAGGGGATGTATGGCATACAAATTATGGTAAGTTATACAAATGAACATTTACCTGTCAAAGGCGGAAACTGTGCTGATCGCCAACAACAAGTAAAGGAAACTCTGAGCAGGATATGCTAAGGCCTTGTACTGCTCTAGCAGGTTTGAGAGAGTGGATAGCTTGTTTCCTGCGAGAATGTATATTACAATAATGTTCCACACAGCATAGCCAGCAAGGAAGCCATGAGTAAAGAGTCCAATCACCCTAAATGGATAAGAGATTGTTAGAGTTTTTGTAAGTAGCTGTAATCTCAGCAAAAGTTCATGGTCCAGATTGTCATAGAATCATAGAAGCTAAAGATGGAAAAGACCTATTAGGTTATCCACTCCATCTCTGCTAGGACAGCAGGATTGTTCCTTATGTATCATTTCTAGCAATTGGTCCAGTCTAGTTTAAAAAGTCCCAAGCAATGGGGTTTCCACCTGTTCCCTTGAAAGACTGCTTCACAGCCTAAGAGGTCTTACTAAGGAAATTTTTACTGATGTTCAGCCTTTTCTCTATCCCATTACTCCTATAGCTATATTAGTTACATTCCTTTGCAGTGCTCTAAATAATTCCTCTCCGAACTTGGTGTTCATACTCTTCAAATATAGAAGCTATGTGCACTCCTCCCTGCTGTAGCCCCCCAATTCCATTTTAGTAGTATTTTATCCAAACTATATGTATCTTTTTTCCCCCTGATAAGTAAGTCCTCTCCAGCTCAATGATAATTTTTGCTGCTGTTCTCTGAATTCCTTGCTAACACATTGCCCAGAAAGTGAACACAATGTTCACACAGTACAAATATACCAGAGCCAGATAGAGAGGAGCTATTATTTTCCTGCTCCATATCATAATGTCTCTGCACTGCCAAAAATCACATGGGCCTTTTTGCTACTATATCACATTGCAAACTCATGCCTAATTTGATTTAAATTTCATTCCTAACTCTTTTTCAGCATTACTAATTTTCCAAGTTTTTCCCTCATGAGCTCCGTATTTTTCAAATATTTTCTTCCCAGATGCATTACAGTAGTTACATATATCTCATTTTTAATCTCTTTCCTCTGTAGGTCCCTGGGTATTACTTCTGTCCTCACGAATATTTGCACCTCTTTCCACTTTAGTTTCATCTGTGAATTTCAGTGAATTTATTACTTCAAGATCATTTCTGATGATGTTAAATAAGACTGGACCTAACACAATCACTAATCACCTCATACTAGCTCATTACACTGCTGTTCATCATTACATTTCACTTTGGCTAGTCCATTTGCCTTTTTTCTACAAATGGTACACTAAAAACAGCTTCTGCATTTCATTCAAACTAAAAATCTGTTATTTTCTAAAATTATACATGATGCATTTACGGTCTCTCCTACAGTTTAAATTCTGCCTGCAATACTGCAACTTTTTCCCTGTCCCCTCAGAAGCAGGCACTCTCAGTCAAAACAAAACAAACTATACTATAATTTGCTAGAGTGCTGAGAAGCTTTAGGCCTAGTCCATCAACAGAAAAGCTTACAGTTATTCAGTTCTGCACTCATCCATTGTTTGTTGAGCGTGTCCAAAGAGACTAAGAGAGACATCTACAAGATAGACAGAAGGCGTTCACTTCAAAAGCATTCCCTAGCCAGAGAGAAAAAGAAATGGATTTCACACAATAGGTCAATATTTTGAAGAAAGAGACTATCAGATACCTGAAACCACGGTGCACTGAGAGTGCCACATCCCTGGTGGTCCATAAAGCCTTTACATCCAAAAATACATCAATGTTTTCTGTGGTTTTAACCAATTCTGTGCGGTCAGCTGCCTGGAAACGCCCTAAAAAGAAAAACAACTTTACTCAATCATGGAGATTATTACTACTTCCTATTATTTGTATTGCAGTAATACTTTGCCCTTTGTCTATACTAGAAAGTTTTACTGACATTCTGCTACCAACATAGCTATTTCAGTAGAATGCGTCTACATGTGTACCAGTACAGTGGGTCCTCAGAATCAAGTTGTGTCAGCAAAGGACATGCTGCACTGTAAGCAGGCATCCTGTGTCTCCCATACCACCATCAGGCACACTATCATCCAGGAAATTTTTGCATTATATTGTGGGATATCATAACTCCTCTGGGAACTGTGGGAGTAAACCCATAATCCACTCTTTCACGCTGTTTTTAAATCCCTCCATTTCTTGCAGTCCAAAAACATAGATCCTGCACAGTCCAAAGAATCTCTCTTGTCTATATTAAGGACAAGGTAAGTGTTTCTTTTATATTTGTGGAATCTTGGTAACCCATCATGTAGAGGGGATACTGAGGAGTGGATGATACAGACAGTGAATGAAAGCAACCAGCTGCTTCAGATATTCATTGACTAGCTTCACACAAAGGAGCGGTGGTTCTTGGCACCGAGTGATGGGACCAGATTGTGATGCAAACCTGGGATGACCTACAGAACTTTTGGACGCAGAAGGTCCCATTCCTGGACTTGTGTTCTGAGCTCACCTCAGTCCTGTAGCAGACACTCCAGAATGAGAGCTGCTTTAATAGCGGAGAAACAGATAGCAATCACTTTCTGGAAGCTTGTAATCCTGGATTGCTATCTGTCAGTAGACAATCAGTTCAGGGTTGGAAAATCAACAGTTGGGATGGTCATCATCCAGGTGTGCAAGGCCATTAAGCATGTCCAGCTGTACAGGATTGGGACTCTGAGCAATGCGTAAGGAAATAATAGATGGATTCTTCCCTAACTGTGGTGGGGTGATAGATGGAACACATATCCTGCTTCTGTCCCCTGCTCCTACCTTACAGCTGAGTACATAAACAATGATGATCCCCAAGACGTCCCGGCAGAGTACTATGGGAAGGTATCCTACCAGGGTGAGAGAAATGTTCCTCACCTAGAAATGTCCAGAACTACTCACTTGTTACAGGGGACCAGAAAACTAAACATAAATGGTCTTCTCCGCAAGTAGCAGAAGGCCCCCGGGACTCCTGGAGAACAAGTGAACCTGTCTATATCAAAACCCTCCTTTCCCTCCCAAAGCTACCCACACACTGTTTTTATCTCTTTCCTGAACTCGATGCAAGTAATATGATTTGGAGTTGAAATCCTGCATCCAATCAGTTTACAATGGATTTTCTGCAAAATCACATACAGTAGAATGAATGCTCACTTATTGAGTTGTGTGTAGCTTACAGTCAGTGCAAGTATGTTTACTGTCTGTAACATATTGAATTGTACTTGGTTATTGTCAAGCATTGCCAGCGAAAGTACTGGCAAAAGTATATATTTGGAAATGGTTTTGGCTGCTTTATCCTGATTCTCTGATTGTATTACTTACTATTGCCAGTTCACACCCTGGAAATAAACTGGCTATTTTAAAACAGAATTCCTTTGCTCCCTGCCCATGCACAGTTGGCTGCCAATTTGAGGGGGGAGAAGACGGTGACCTCCCCTCCCCAGTGGGCCCTGGAGAAAGTAAAAAAACGGCATGCATTAACAGGGACAGTAAATTACACCTACAGGTTGCCCCCTTCTTCAATGATTAGTTCTCTCTCTAGGTTCAGCTGGGTCTCAAAGAGGTCCTGGTGTCAGACTTGCATCATCCACATCCCCCTCCTCAGCAAGCTCCTACTTGGTCTGCAGTTCCAGGGTGCCCTGCTCTGGAACTTGCAAAGTGCCCTCTGTCACTGGTGGGTTGCTTGTGGATGCTCTACACGGCATTGAGCTCCACACAAGGTGGATAAATATCAATGAATTTTTTTTTAAATAAAAAAAAAGAAAAAGATTTTTTATTTAAATCCGATTTTTTTGATGAAATGCTTTTAGAGGAAAAAACCTATCTAAAGATAGTTTTAATTATGATATCTTTGAGCTATGTATCTCATCATGGAACAGGGATTATAAATTCTAATTCTATAGTATGAGACAATATATCCATGTAATGTTTAAGAAAAATTTTGTAAATGAGTTCCAATAGTTCATGAAATAGGGACCCAATCTTATGGGGTTCCAGGGGCTTCTGTATAGATTATTTAGGTTAATCTTTTTATCTACACAATGGGACCCAGTGCTTAGTCTAGAAGATACCATCAGAGATACTTTGTTTTGCAGTTCTCAAACTGTGGATTTGTGTTGCCAGAGATAACATGCTTGTCAACAGCAAAAATGTTTTTAAATAAAATAAATATATAGAGGTGAGAAATAACAGACCTTAACCCTATTGTCCCTCTGTAAATTTGTGTACACAGTCAATCCCTTACCTCTCTCTAAAAGTGCAAAGTTTCATAAAGTTCAATGAATAGAAGATTGTTGGGGGCGGAACAGATCTGGACATGGAGATGAAATCTGGAGATAAATGTGAGAAGGGAGGGACAGGCAGTAGAAACAAAAGTGAAACTGTTTGAGCAGCATATTCCAGAAGTCTTGAGGTCTTTCTGAATGTAGCCTTCATTGATTTGAGATCTACCATACCATTCTCTTACTAGAAGGGAAAACCTATAATGGCAGCAGGCCGTAAAAGAGACCCAGGTTGGGAATAAGAACCATTCAAGAAATATATGTTTGCTGATGATGTTTTAAAGAAAGTCACACCAGTGAACTGGTGGAAGTCACTTAAGAACTTGGATTCAGAGACTGTTGAAGTGATAATCTCACTTTTAACAGCAGTAGCTTCTACGGCCGGTGTAGAAAGAATATTTTCTTCCTTTGGACTAATTCATTCCAAATTGAGAAATCATTTGGGACCTGAAAAAGCAAGAATGCTTGTTTTTCTTTTCTAGATTATGAACAAACAGGAAAATGAAGGTGAATATGACTGAGTTAGCTGCAGAAACCAATATTTAAAGTTTCTCATGTTGAGCTGGCTGACATAATCAATTTAATTTTTGTTTTTGTTTTTAAAATATTTCATTTAACTATTTTAGTTAAAACAATTTTAACAAAAACAAACCTGATTTTGAAAAACTTGAATGTTTAACTAAATTCAAAAATTCATATGTTTGTTTTGTTAAAATATTATAAGTTTGCTGTTGAAGAAAACAATCCAGAATACATAACGTTGTTGTTTTAGTTAAATAAAACAATTTAAATGTCTGTCTGGTGATGTTCTCCTCCTAATACAGCATGGCAAGAAAATCCTCCAAATATTAATGATTAATCTGTTGAACTGGAGATAGTTCACCTCCCAATGACTTCATAAATATCTGCTTCAATTACCTGTGGTAAATGAAAAAAACAATCATTCATTTTCTGATATAGCTGTAGAACTAATCTGAAAAGTTTTCAAAATAAATCACTTAAAAATGTATAGTGTGTACCTTCTAAAAATGAAACCTACATCTATCTCTGAGTTGTGAAGAATATGTATTAAGGTTATAAACCAACAAGAATGCACTTTTATGTAAAAATCCATGACTCTTGGGGGGGAAGTGCCAGACTTTTTGTTGCCTTCCTTTTTCTTCTGTAAGCCTACTGCAGCTCCTTCCCCTTTGCCTGGCATAGGCCCTCGTCCTTGCTGTGTCCCCCTGCTTCTGAATCTCCTTTGCAATATCAGTATATACATCTTGATTCCTGTGGGAATCCACACCTGTGCCTGTACAACTCCATCCACTTCACAGACTGAAGAAATCCAGGACCTCTTTCCTGGAACAGGTAGCAGCATAAGGTTTAGCTGGAATCATGCTGGTACAAGAGCGCTTGCAAAGGTGGCAGGCAGGTTAAGTATTTCCAAAACATGCTGGCAAATTTAAATGGAAGGCAGGCTTCCAGTCACTGCAAGCCCTGTGCAGCAGAGTTCAAAAAGTTGACCAGAGAGGTCACTGCTGCTGGGAGAGCTACATTGTGGTCTTGTTGCTGGAGGACTGCATTTGCTGGTACAGGTATTTCTGTCTCCTCACAGGCAATTTGATTGCACAACTATACTGATAGAGGTGTTATGTCACTTGGTGAACTGGTTTAATTTTGCCAGCAAAAGTTCAGGGGTTTGTTGGCTGGACTCAGTTTTTAGTGTGGAAGCATGCAGAGCTATGCTGAATACAGTTTTGCCAGTAAAACCTTCTAGTGCAGATCAGACTTTAGAAATCTCAATCAGGATGAGGTCCTTGCAATACTGGGTGCTGCACAGGGAGGAAGCATTTAAAACATTTTGGCTCTTATGTTCCCTAATTGTTATCAAGACCCCAAAACATACCTGGTTTCAGTAATAGCTTCAGAACAACTACAGTTTTCACTTAAAAGAAAAATGCTTTAACATCCCATTTTGTCTCCCATAAAAACCTCTTTCATGCCTCTTCCTTTGTATTCAAAAAGTATATGAACATAGGGCCTTCCTATAGTATGTTTTTCCTAAAATTTCTCACCAGGGTAGCAACACTGAAAATACTAGTTAGATAAAGCTCCGTCAGCTAGACTTGCTCTGAGCAGGGGGGTCAGTTAACTCTGTGATTAAAAAACTAGTGCTTGCGGGACTTGTGTCAAGATGAGTGCAAGAGTAATTCTTGCTTTCCATTAATTTAACTTCGGGGAGCGTGACATTTTCAGAAAGAATGCTCTACTTCAGGAGTACACAATGATATATTTTAAGTCAAATTACACATATGCAGAAATTTGATAACTTTAAAAATATACATAAGGCCACATGCTCAGGTGGTTTTAATGTTGTAACTATTTCTGCAGAAAAATACATTTGGACAACTTCTCTTTTTTAACAGGACAGCATTAACTTTTTCATTATTATTAAAATGTCTGAAGTTAAAGGAATAAGAAATTACTTACGATTTTTTTCAACAAACACCTTGCTCACAGGCTGGCTAGCACCAGTGGGAGCAGCAAACACAAGCTGCTGATCGGGACTTTTTGTTTGTTCATCTTCAATAATGTCCTCTTCCTCCACTCCCAGTTCATTGGAACATCGTATTTCTGCTGGCCGAGTCTTCCTATCCTCACAGGATATGTGGAGAGAAAAAGAACAATGTCAAAAGCTTTAAAGACTTTACTGTATAACTGTAAAGACTTAAGTACATGCCTAATTTTACTGGTTTGAATAGTATGGAA
Organism: Chelonia mydas; assembly: GCF_015237465.2. NCBI lineage: Eukaryota > Metazoa > Chordata > Testudines > Cheloniidae > Chelonia > Chelonia mydas. Next base: position 58,779,635 of record NC_051251.2, read on the forward strand.
TACTCACATATATAAAGTTTCTTCTGCGTGCAACTGCTTGTAGGATTAGGGCCTAAAATTCTTCTTTACGGAAGTATAAAATCACCATCATCAAGCAAACCCCCAATAACTGTTTTAATATTTTACTTTTGTTTTATGACAAACCACTCAGGTGCGGGAAAAAGAAACCTGAAAAGATTATTGTAATAGAAAGAATGCAGAAGAAATAAGTTAAAGAAAAAAGCTAAAGAAATTGGAATACTTAGGCAGGAAGAGAAGTAAAAGTGTTTTAAAGGAGCAACATTCAGAAGCTGAAGGAAAGTGGAGACAAAATAAAGAGCAAAAGTAATGTTCTGACAAAGTTAAGAAATAAGAGTGAAAGTTAAAGAAAAGCAGAAATCAAATGATTAGGTTCTATCTACACTACAGACTCCTACCAGCACAGACAGCTATGTCAGTCAAGGGTGTGAAGAGGTTTGATCCCTGACTGCCATAATTGTGCTAGCTGAAGTCCCTAGCCACACTTTTACTGGTATAGCTTCTTTTATTTGTGGGAGGTGGTTTCACGATACCATTACAAAGCACAGCTTTGCAGGTATTGCTGAATCCACACTAAGATCACTTTTGCCAGTGCAGTAGTGGTATTCCTATACCATTAAAGCACTCTAGTGCAGATATGGCCTATGTTACATATTCTGATTTATTTTTTAAGTTATGTGATTTAAGTATTGTATTTATACTATCATGCTCACAATTGTAGTGTAGATTTGAAGAAAGTTTAAATTAATAAATTGCCAAAATCTACCTCAATATTTCTTAATACTGAATTCTAAGCATTCACTGTGACCACGGATTAAAAAAAACAAAGTTAATCCCTGACCCTGCAAAGATTTCCACACACGCTTATCTTTGCACAATCTGAGTAGCTCCAGAGACATCATGTCTTTGCAGGATCAGGGCCTTAAATACTAACATATATTAACACATTATCATAAGTATTCTGTGACAAGAATTATAATGCACCTCAGAAATTCTCACTTTGTTTTTTTCCGATGTTTACGAATCACTGTTTCTTCAGAGGGCTGGGGATCCATGCCATTTCCAGTATGAAAAAAGGATGTGTTGGGAACATTCTGCTGGGTGAAAGAGGTCTCAGACTCTGAAGATTTAAAATAAACCGCAAAAATAACCTATCTGCAGGCTAGTACAGAGTAGGAAACATATGCACTGAGACATTTGTATAACTATAATGCAATCACTGTGAACAAAAAGCACCATGTTCTGAGTTTCAGTTAATACAAAATGCTAACAGAGGATCATCTATAATTCTCCACTTCCAATATTTGATGTTTCCATTAATCTTGTGACAATTTTTAACCTATTTATCTTTTAATATACTTTTAACAATTTAGGAATTGTGATTGTGTGCGGCAGTATGGTGCCAGTAAACTAAAGTGTTACATGTTTTCAAAGTAACACTTCCAAGTGTTTCAAAGGCAACTTTCACAGCAAAGACTGGTGTGCTGTTTGTCTCATTAAAAATATTAAATCTGGGATCAGCATTGGAAAAGCAATTTTCTATTTTTCACTCTAAGAAATAATCAAAGTTCTTACATTATTTTCTCATGATCACATAAAATCAGCCCACCACTGGTCTTTAAATCTTTTAGCAGATGCAGACACCTCAGCGTGTTTGCTTTTGGACTGAAAATAGCTACCTGAATACTACAATATCCTAAAAAATATTACAAGATTGCTCTAATTTATTCTATTGTTAAAATCAAAAAATATTCAAATTAAAAAACTAGCAATAATGAAACACTGGAAAATTAAACATTCAAAACTCAGGAAATTCCAAAATGTAAATTTCTACTGGAACACTGATTTGGCCCCAATTCACATTATATATGCATATATTTTATGGTGTAGATTACAAAACCTAGCAGCAGTAATAAAATATGGCTCATATTTAACAAGATAAATGGAAGATACTACATAGATGGCAGAATACTACATAGACGGCAAGACAGAAGAGTTATCACTCCAGTAGAAACCTGAACATCTAGAATTGCATGACGCTTGAGTGTTGGATTTCTCAGCCTACTGCTTCATTGACGTGAATTTTCACAGACTCCAAGGATTTACGCTAGAGATGACTTTGGCCTGCGAACAATGCAGATGCACTTATTCTAATGGCTTAAGAAATAGAAATTTAAGAAGTGGGCTTGCAAGATTTTATGCTGCCAAGCCTAATTCCATCTTCCATCCTTTCAGTCAGTCTCCACATACCGGGAGGCACTCTCTTCTTCTTGCGTTTCCTCTGAGGTGGAGCATCCTGAACCTCAGGAGTTAGAGGCTCGCTACTCTCAGATGGCCGACGGACAGCTGCATGAACGATACCCTCTGAAAAACAGAATAAAAGAAAAAAAATTCAGTTCAATGGTAGGGTGAGCCTTCCTGGGAAGGCAACCCAGGCATATCTGCACTTTGTATTTCCTCTTTCTCTGTTTAGCTACTAGGTGGAATTCATGTGGAACACACTTTGTGAACAATCCATCTCCTCTGTGAGATGTTAAAGAATACCTGACAATATTTAAATCTCTTACAGAAACAGGCATAGCAGTATTTACTTGGATTTGTGTTGAGTCAATTCAGAATTCAGAGCACTTAGTAAAATCATCAGTTTGCAAAGCATTCCATGGCTGTGGATGACTGCCTAGTCTCAAGGACCCAAGCAACTGAGGTAACCAGGAAGGGAAAAAATAGCAAGAAAAAAATTCAAGGAATTTGTCAATGCTGTATCAGCACCTGCTGCTTTATTAGCAACCAGAATTGAGGGGAAAAAGCCCAATGACTTTAGTATTAAGACTGTAATTCTAACTCATACCGCTTCAGAAGAAAAAAAAATCACAATGTATAAAAACTGTGACAAATATGGCAATTTCCTACAATATCTTTGGGAGATCTTATTGAATTACATTTAAATAGCTTTGGAGTCCTTTGTATTATAAATGCTAGTTTATGTATTATTGTGGGATTGTATCTAACTTTTCCAGGGGAGAGACATGGAGAATGTAAACCCTGGGAAACATTAGGTGCTTCAAAGGACTATCTTAAACAACGTAACAGAAAAGAAGGAACTTTCAGGACCAACAAAGTTAAATGGGAAATATATGGGGGAAAGGGAATGCAAATCGCCACATCAGCACCTAACCTTTTGAAGCTACACCCTGAGAACCACTGTCTCATTGATTACCTATTCATAGTTTCTGAAGATCAAAGACTCAGGCTAAATAAAGGAAAGGCTAGCCAATGCATAGGGGTGTTTCTTCTGAGGGAACAGCTGTTAAGAACTTGTAACCATAGAAAAACCCCATAGTGGGATTTAAAGAACTGATCATGTCCCAGAGCCATTGCTGGAGTTTGGGGTGATCTCTGGTAAGTTTATTACCATGTGTGTAAGTTATTTTATTTTTCTTAATACTTTTTCTCTGTGATGCTTTCACCATAAGAATATAGGTGCTTGCTTATATGTTTATAGCCTCTGAGGAGAGAGCTAAGCAGGCCTGCTTAGGCAATCTCATTTGCTGGGGAATTTGCAGTGTAAGGAGAGAACTTTGCAGCCCAGAAAAACCCCAGTCAGGAGGAAGAGAGAGACAGGTCTCAGCCCAAGAGAGGTGATGGCTGGGGAGTCAGAAGCCTAAAAGTGGGTCCCCTTGTTGGACCATGAGGGGGAAATACAAGTGCAGTTGCTCTGAACTGTGACAATAACCAATGAAGATGAACGACCCAGGAAAACTAAAAGTTGCCCTGTTAGGAATGGTAGGTATGAAATCCAAGGATGCATTTGTCAGATCAGCTACAGTACAGAGTTCCTCCAGCATTCCAAGTATATCTTTCACTCCTGGAAGCTTCTTACCCAGTGCATTTTTTCCTTTGGCTTTCTTTCTTTTTGGACGACTAAGTGGAATTTCATCTGTAAGATGTAAAATAAAGGAACTAGTTACACACTATGGAGGAATCCGTGCTCTTTTTCTAACAACTCTATTTCAACCCAGAAAGGGGAATCCATTTGGAAGTGAAGATGATTGGGATTTCCTAGCCCTCTCTTTACACAAGAGAACCCCCATCAGCATGAGAACCCCCATCAGCAGAGTAAAGAGAAGGAAGAGTACAGCAAGGAGTGGGGAAGTAATAGGAAATAAAAAACCTGCCCAGACTGCAACATGTGTTAAAAAACACATAGGATGGGCATTTAAAAAAAACAAAACAAAAACAAAAACAAAAAAACACAAAACCAGGAAATTATAATAATGATGCGCCATAGGAAAAATTTCTCATATACAGCATAGTGTCCAATTCTGGTCACTTCACCTCAAGACAGATATAGTAGAGAATGAAAAAGTCCAGAGAAGGGCAACCGTGAGGTGAGGCCTGCACAATGAGTGACTTTAAAGACTCTCTCCTCTTTTCTAAGCTATATAACTCTCCTCTGAAGATAAGGCCCCTTTAAGGTGTCTCCAATTGACCACCCAAAAGCATAAGCCACTTTCTAAAATCTTGACCCATGTACACATAAAGCACTAAATAAATAAATTATAATACTTAGCATACTACTTTTAGGCAAAACATTAGAGTGTAGGCACTAAACTTTAAAAACGATTCAACTGAAGTCAACAGGAACTGTTAAACAGAATGCACAGCACTTAATACTAAACAAACTCACCTTGGCTTCCACTTCAGATCCAAGATTTTCCCATTTAAATTAAAAAAAAAAATCAGAAAGGAATATAAAAGGAACAAGAATGTTAGTTTTGAATTAGTTACAACTCAGAACTGTGTTAGAGCTCACAACGCAATTGGTTTATGTGGTCACAGAACTTATACATAAAAGCCATCCACCTCCCCTGAGGCCTATTTCTTTTTACGAACATTTGAATATGACAAGATTGCGGCTGCTTAGCAATAGACAAAACAATAGTCTGTTTGCTACTTGTGACTATGTACAGTTTCTTGATTTGTTAGCTGTTCATGAGATTGAAACTTTCATTTTACCTGGCTCTTTAATTGGAACCTGTCTTACTATCAGACACAAACTAACAGAAGAAGTTATATGATAGCGAAGCAAGCAGCTAACAAAAAATATTCAGACTCCTCAAAGCGTTTATGGGCTACTATGTACATATGTCTTAAGGCACGGAAGAGGATTTTCGACTTAACGGACCATAACAACGTTCTTTCCTATCACCAAAATCTACCTTGGCTCATGGATCATTGAACCCTCAGAACCATAACCTCTCCATCTTTTGCCTCAATATGGTATTCATTGATATTATTATTTATGCCACACTCAAAAGTATGCTAGGCACCAAGTTGATTTTAAAAAGTCTCTGCCCCAAAGTGCTTGCAATTTAAAATACAGATGAGAGACAGCATTCAACAGCAATAAACAATGAGGCGAAGACCAGGAAAAGAAAACAAGGGGTTGAAAATACAAAAGTTACTGAGACTGAAGTAGTTTTTAAAATCTTTGATGCATTTTTCTCCTCCAAATGACAGAAGCAATGAGATATTATGAAGTACACAGTTTCCCAATCTATTTACAACACAAAACTTCTTTTGTACTGTATGATTGGAAAACAAACATCCTATACCCCAAGGCCCATGGAAAGTCAAAGGAGGAAGTTACACATACCCAAACTCTTACATTTTTAAGGTACTTTTTAAAAATTAGATAAAAAAAAAGTTGTTTGCTGCTAGGCTAAAACTTACATAAAAATGTTAAAAGAAAAGGAGTACTTGTGGCACCTTAGAGACTAACCAATATATTTGAGCATAAGCTTTCGTGAGCTACAGTTCACTTCATCGGATGCATACTGTGGAAAGTACAGAAGATCTTTTTATACACACAAACCATGAAAAAATGGGTGTTTACCACTACAAAAGGTTTTCTCTCCCCCCACCCCACTCTCCTGCTGGTAATAGCTTATCTAAATGGTGAAATCCTAGCGGATCTTAAACATAAAAAAGAAGCTTACAAGAAGTGGAAGGTTGGACATATGACCAGGGAAGAGTATAAAAATATTGCTCGGGCATGTAGGAAAGATATCAGGAGGGCCAAATCGCACCTGGAGCTGCAGCTAGCAAGAGATGTCAAGAGTAACAAGAAGGGTTTCTTCAGGTATGTTGGCAACAAGAAGAAAGCCAAGGAAAGTGTGGGCCCCTTACTGAATGAGGGAGGCAACCTAGTGACAGAGAATGTGGAAAAAGCTAATGTGCTCAATGCTTTTTTTGCCTCTGTTTTCACTAACAAGGTCAGCTCCCAGACTGCTGCGCTGGGCATCACAAAATGGGGAAGAGATGGCCAGCCCTCTGTGGAGATAGAGGTGGTTAGGGACTATTTAGAAAAGCTGGACGTGCACAAGTCCATGGGGCCGGACGAGTTGCATCCGAGAGTGCTGAAGGAATTGGCGGCTGTGATTGCAGAGCCATTGGCCATTATCTTTGAAAACTCGTGGCGAACGGGGGAAGTCCCGGATGACTGGAAAAAGGCTAATGTAGTGCCAATCTTTAAAAAAGGGAAGGAGGAGGATCCTGGGAACTACAGGCCAGTCAGCCTCACCTCAGTCCCTGGAAAAGTCATGGAGCAGGTCCTCAAAGAATCAATCCTGAAGCACTTACATGAGAGGAAAGTGATCAGGAACAGTCAGCATGGATTCACCAAGGGAAGGTCATGCCTGACTAATCTAATCGCCTTTTATGATGAGATTACTGGTTCTGTGGATGAAGGGAAAGCAGTGGATGTATTGTTTCTTGACTTTAGCAAAGCTTTTGACACGGTCTCCCACAGTATTCTTGTCAGCAAATTAAGGAAGTATGGGCTGGATGAATGCACTATAAGGTGGGTAGAAAGCTGGCTAGATTGTCGGGCTCAACGGGTAGTGTTCAATGGCTCCATGTCTAGTTGGCAGCCGGTGTCAAGTGGAGTGCCCCAGGGGTCGGTCCTGGGGCCGGTTTTGTTCAATATCTTCATAAATGATCTGGAGGATGGTGTGGATTGCACTCTCAGCAAATTTGCGGATGATACTAAACTGGGAGGAGTGGTAGATACACTGGAGGGGAGGGATAGGATACAGAAGGACCTAGACAAATTGGAGGACTGGGCCAAAAGAAATCTGATGAGGTTCAATAAGGATAAGTGCAGGGTCCTACACTTAGGATGGAAGAATCCAATGCACCGCTACAGAGTAGGGACCGAATGGCTAGGCAGCAGTTCTGCGGAAAAGGACCTAGGGGTGACAGTGGACGAGAAGTTGGATATGAGTCAGCAGTGTGCCCTTGTTGCCAAGAAGGCCAATGGCATTTTGGGATGTATAAGTAGGGGCATAGCGAGCAGATCGAGGGACGTGATCGTTCCCCTCTATTCGACACTGGTGAGGCCTCATCTGGAGTACTGTGTCCAGTTTTGGGCCCCACACTACAAGAAGGATGTGGATAAATTGGAGAGAGTCCAGCGAAGGGCAACAAAAATGATTAGGGGTCTAGAGCACATGACTTATGAGGAGAGGCTGAGGGAGCTGGGATTGTTTAGTCTGCAGAAGAGAAGAATGAGGGGGGATTTGATAGCTGCTTTCAACTACCTGAAAGGGGGTTCCAAAGAGGATGGCTCTAGACTGTTCTCAATGGTAGCAGATGACAGAACGAAGAGTAATGGTCTCAAGTTGCAATGGGGGAGGTTTAGATTGGATATTAGGAAAAACTTTTTCACTAAGAGGGTGGTGAAACACTGGAATGCGTTACCTAGGGAGGTGGTAGAATCTCCTTCCTTGGAGGTTTTTAAGGTCAGGCTTGACAAAGCCCTGGCTGGGATGATTTAACTGAGAATTGGTCCTGCTTCGAGCAGGGGGTTGGACTAGATGACCTTCTGGGGTCCCTTCCAACCCTGATATTCTATGATAAAGTGATCACTCTCCTTACAATGTGTATGATAATCCAGGTGGGCCATTTCCAGCATAAATCCAGGGTTTAACAAGAACGTCTGGGGGAGGGGGGCGGGGAGTACGAAAAAACAAGGGGAAATTAGGCTTGAATAGAGACTGGGAGTGGCTAAGTCATTATGCAAGATAACCTAAGTTAACTGTATCCAATTTGCAAATGAATTCCAATTCAACAGTCTCTCGCTGGAGTCTGGATTTGAAGTCTTTTTGTTGTAATATTGCGACGTTTAGGTCTGAAATCGAGTGACCAGAGAGACTGAAGTGTTCTACGACTGGTTTATGAACGTTATAATTCTTGACATCTGATTTGTGTCCATTTATTCTTTTACGTAGAGACTGTCCAGTTTGACCAATGTACATGGCAGAGGGGCATTGCTGGTACATGATGGCATATAGATATGTGGGCACAGTTGGCAATGGGCTTTGTTGCAAGGATAGGTTCCTGGGTTAGTGGTTCTGTTGTGTGGTATGTGGTGGTATAGGGTGGTGCTTATGTGACCATCGTTTATTAGCACTGTAGTGTCCAGGAAGTGGATCTCTTGTGTGGACTGGACCAGGCTGAGGTTGATGGTGGGATGGAAATTGTTGAAATCATGGTGGAATTCCTCAAGGGCTTCTTTTCCATGGGTCCAGATGATGAAGATGCCATCAATATAGCGCAAGTAGAGTAGGGGCGTTAGGGGACGAGAGCTGAGGAAGCGTTGTTCTAAGTCAGCCATAAAAATGTTGGCATACTGTGGGGCCATGCGGGTACCCATAGCAGTGCCGCTGATTTGAAGGTATACATTGTCCCCAAATGTAAAATAGTTATGGGTAAGGACAAAGTCACAAAGTTCAGCCACCAGGTTAGCCGTGACATTATCGGGGATAGTGTTCTTGACGGCTTGTAGTCCATCTTTGTGTGGAATGTTGGTGTAGAGGGCTTTTACATCCATAGTGGCCAGGATGGTGTTATCAGGAAGATCACTGATGGACTGTAGTTTCCTCAGGAAGTCAGTGGTGTCTCGAAGATAGCTGGGAGTGCTGGGAGTGTAGGGCCTGTGGAGGGAGTCTACATAGCCAGACAATCCTGCTGTCAGGGTGCCAATGCCTGAGATCATGGGGCGCCCAGGATTTCCAGGTTTACGGATCTTGGGTAGTGGATAGAATATCCCAGGTTGGGGTTCCAGAGGTGTGTCTGTGCCACCCTATACCGGAAACCTACTGACTGCTATTCCTACCTACATGCCTCCAGCTTTCACCCTGACCACACCACACGATCCATTGTCTACAGCCAAGCTCTAAGATACAACCGCATTTGCTCCAACCCCTCAGACAGAGACAAACACCTACAAGATCTCTATCAAGCGTTCTTACAACTACAATACCCACCTGCGGAAGTGAAGAAACAGACTGATAGAGCCAGAAGAGTTCCCAGAAGTCACCTACTACAGGACAGGCCTAACAAAGAAAATAACAGAACGCCACTAGCCGTCACCTTCAGCCCCTAACTAAAACCCCTCCAACGCATTATTAAGGATCTACAACCTATCCTGAAGGATGACCCAACACTCTCACAACTCTTGGGAGACAGGCCAGTCCTTGCCTACAGACAGCCCCCCAACCTGAAGCAAATACTCACCAGCAACCACATACCACACAACAGAACCACTAACCCAGGAACCTATCCTTGCAACAAAGCCCGTTGCCAACTGTGTCCACATATCTATTCAGGGGACACCATCACAGGGCCTAATAACATCAGCCACACTATCAGAGGCTCGTTCATCTGCACATCTACCAATGTGATATATGCCATCATGTGCCAGCAATGCCCCTCTGCCATGTACATTGGTCAAACTGGACAGTCTCTATGTAAAAGAATAAATGGACACAAATCAGATGTCAAGAATTATAACATTCATAAACCAGGCGGAGAACACTTCAATCTCTCTGGTCACGCGATTACAGACATGAAAGTTGCGATATTACAACAGAAAAACTTCAAATCCAGACTCCAGCGAGAGACTGTTGAATTGGAATTCATTTGCAAATTGGATACAATTAACTTAGGCTTGAAATAGAGACTGGGAGTGGCTAAGTCATTATGCAAGGTAACCTATTTCCCCTTGTTTTTTCGTACCCCGCCCCCCCGGACGTTCTTGTTAAACCCTGGATTTGTGCTGGAAATGGCCCACCTTGATTATCATACACAATGTAAGGAGAGTGATCACTTTAGATAAGCTATTACCAGCAGGAGAGTGGGGTGGGGGGAGAGAAAACCTTTTGTAGTGGTAAACACCCATTTTTTTCATGGTTTGTGTGTATAAAAAGATCTTCTGTGCTTTCCCCAGTATGCATCCGATGAAGTGAGCTGTAGCTCACGAAAGATTATGCTCAAATAAATTGGTTAGTCTCTAAGGTGCCACAAGTACTCCTTTTCTTTTTACGAATACAGACTAACATGGCTGTTACTCTGAAACCTATAAAAATGTTAGTCTACTGCAATTTTTTGTGGTGAAATACAAAACTGAAATAAAGCTAGGTTTATAACGAAACTGCTGACACAGCCTTCACCCTAGCTTCACAAATGCAAGTTTGATTTTATTTTAAACTTTGTTCAGCGCAGAATTGAAAGCATATTTGTCTCTTTAAGACACTTAGCAAAATGTCACTAAAGTCAGTGAGAGCTCTATGAGATTTTTGTTGAGTTCATTTTTCTTAATTTCACAACTTTCAAGTACATTCCAGGGCACAAAAATTACCATATTTCATATAATCAGCTAATCTTACCTTGGAACTGGGGGAAGGGCACGGGGTGGGCACTGAAATAAAAAAATCTTCCATTAGTATGTTATGAAACCATCTCCCTTCTAAACCCTTGCTAAGCCATTTCACAGAAACAAGCTAATTCCAAGCATGACTGACACATCCAACAAATATTAAAACTTCTGATAGGCGATTCTGAACATAAAATACATATGCATATGTACACAAGTGCATTGAGATCCTTGGATGGAAGGTACTATGTAGAAATGTAAAGTAGTATATGATACAAATTTGACGTCAATGCCTAAATTCAGATGTGTGCTGGATTTTAGAGAGATACTATAGACACCTCAGAGGCATATGTAGCTGTTCTCTTTAAATATTTTTACTTCTCTGATAATAAACTACACAAACAGGAAAGTTAATTCATCACTCCAATCAGTTATTGAAAATATTATCTACAAAAACACTGCCAAAAATTAGGCATTTAATATCAACATATTTGCAGATTATAGTATGAAGAGTTGCAGGTACTTTACTAGTGAAATTATAAATTTAGAGATAGAACAGTCTAACATGATAAAATGTGCAAGAAAACACAACCTTTTCAAATTATTTTGACCATAAGGTCAAAACAAAATTAAAACTACAAAATAATAAAACCTCTTGTTAACAGACTAGCTGAAGCACAGCTCACACACCTGATAAATGTTTCTCACCTAGAAAAAATGAGGCAGCTTAGATTGAGATTTTGTATTAAATAAGTAAACTGGACAAAGGAAAAATCCCCATGCTCCGAAGACTTTATTTCAATTAAAAATTACACAGATAATGTAATTAAAGGCTTGCTAGAACTGAACTCACCACTTGTTTCTTCCCCATACCATTCAAAATCAGTCCTTGAGAGAGACACTGAACAGCTTCCTAAACCCGGCAGTGTTGACTCTGACCTCATCTTACTCTGCACAAAAATAAGCTTCTGATAGACAGGATTAGCTAGACATGAACCTTGTTGTCCCTGATATTGCTCTTATTTAAGTCTATGGGAATTTTGCCATCAACTTTCCAAATGGAACATCAGTAGGTCTTAATGCTGCTTGCAATTAAAGAAATCCAAGATCCCATGACCCTTAACTCACAAGAGTAATTCTTACCCATGCTTACATTGATCGGGATGCGGGACAAAGAGTTAAATATCGGGACATCTGGTCACCCTATCCAAACGTGACCCAGGCTAAATTGCACTGAACTGAATTTATTTGCCACAGAAGCATAACGGGCTAAGTCAGCACTGCCAGGATTTAAACCAGTGGTTCTGAGGAGTGTAGGTACTGCAAGTCCTGAGATTTAGACCATTCTTATTTTTATAGCTCTTTATATCTTCAAAACACATTACACTAATTTAAAAACCCTGTGATATAAGCGTATTTATTATAAGGATAAGGAAACCAAGGCAGTAAGAGAGACTTGCTTGCCCAAGCCCAGAACAGAATAGGGATCAGAAATTCCTGGCTGCCATTTGCACGAGATCATGTTCATGTGCAAGACGTTGCTAGTTATTTGATCAATAAAGGGGGTTAATATGTCCCCTTGGAAAAAAGTCACTCTTTTTGGTCTACCGGGGGGGGGGGGGGGGAGCCCACAATTGTTAACACTGGTGAACTCCAACAGCAGCAGCGTAAACAACGCTCCCACAAGCACTAGCATTCTTAATACAGTACTGTGTTATGTAGGTCTGAGCAGGGTTAACAACACTGTTAAAAAGTTGGTGGCCACAGGAGCTTGGTTTACGCGAAGGCTCCCAATATTGCTACAACTAGGATGCAATTGCAAAACACGCCGTCTGCTCAGTTATTTCAGCAAACTGATTTTAAGCACTGCTTTTAAAGCTACAATCTCCTCACGTGGCCGTGCTGGCCAGCTCAGATGGGGCACAGAACTTTACTGAAAGGGCTTTTGAAAAAAAGACTTTTCAAGATTGGTCTGTACCATGAACGGTTCTTAAACTACAGCTTGTAATCAAGATCTGGGTCCCATCTGCACAACCGAGGTAGCAGAATCCATATTCAACACAGTTACTTAGCACGGCTGAAAATGCAGGTCAGGTTGGGGCCTCAGAAGGCTCAGCAGGATTAAAAGCCTCCATATAGCCATCCATCTGTGTTACAGACTGAACTGGAGCTGAAGGGGGGCCACTGACAGGGAGACGTCAAAACCCCTGCCTCCAACCTGAGAGGAAGAGGCTGTAAAACTCAAAAATAACTCTGAGAGCCCCCCCCCCCCATCCTGCACACTCCCCCCATGAGGGAGCCTTCCCCCCCACACCCCTTCCCCAACCTGCAACCCTCCCACACACACTCTCCCTCTCCACCTACACACGACCCCCATGAGGAAGCCTCACCCTGCCTCCAACCCCCAACACGTTCCCCCATAAGGGAGCTTCTCCCCACCTGCAACCCCTCCTACATGCCCTCTCCCCACACTCCCTGCTCCCCACCTACAAACCCCAACACATTCCCCCGACAAGGGAGCCACCCCGCATTTCCCCTCCTCTCGCTGCGGCAACCTGCCCAGGCCCCTCACCTGGCGGGCTCCCTGCTGCGGGGTCTCCATGCCGCCCCTTGCCTTGAGCTCGCGGCCGGCTCCACAGCCCAGCGCGCCCGTCGCCGAGACGCTGGAGCCGCGGGGGAAGGGGAGGGTGCTGCCGGGCAGGGATTTCCGGGCGGCCACCAGGGGTCAGCAAGGAGGCTGCGGGCCTGGAGGTTAACGCCCCCCCGGCTCCGGCCCCTGGCTCTGCCCGGGCCCAGGCTGCACAGCGAGGCGGGGGCGGGCCCGCCCCCCCAGCAGGGACCACCCCGGGCGGGCTGGAGCCCGCGCTGCGTGAGGCGGGGGCTGTAGCGTACGTGTGGCTCCGGCCCCCGGGGAGAGGATGGCGAGCTCGGGAGGGGGGGGCGGCCTGGTGTAGCAGCTGGAGCCCCCCCTCCAGCTGGGGGCGAGGCCGCTTTTGGCTCATCCCTCCTGCCCCTGGGCTAGGCGGGGTTGGCGCGGGCTCCGCTCTCCAAGGCCAAGAGCGCCGGGGGTAGCGCCCAGGCCCCCAGCTGCTGGGTCACGCAGCCGCCGGCCCCCCCGGCCCTTGTGTCAGACACTGCAGGTTGCAGGCGTCAAGCAGGCCCGAGCGGGCAGCCCCCCTCCCCCCCGCCGCCCCGTTACAAGCGGGATCTGCAATTAGGGCCCCGCCCCCGCTGCCCCAGCTGGGGTGCCGCGGCAGCACTTGCGTTTCCTGGGGCTGCGGTCTGCAACCTTTGCTGGAGCATCTCTCCCTGGTGGACTCAGGCTGAGACACCTGCTGACGACAGGGAACCTCACTTTTAAGTGCATCTTGAAATGTTTTGTTTAAACTGGACCAAGGGGGGGGGGAGGGCTGGGGAAGAAGCCTCAAAAAGAACACAACGATGAACAGCAGCGCCCTGCAATAGTACTTTGCATGGCCATCCTTGGAGCCTTCGCTCGTTTACCAATCGAGTTAGCTCATGTTGTTCATTTGTGATGCCGCCTGCCAATTCAAGGTTCCTCTGCAGTCCTGGACAGGAAGAATCAGAAGGAACGTGGGGGTTTGCGCACTCAGCCTCTGAAGGGGAGGAAATAATATAAGTACAAAAATAAGTACAGTATCACAGAAAAAAAATGGAACTAGCAAGAGGAATCCAGACTAAGAAAAACAAAATATAGGGATTTGCACAATTCTAAGAAAAATCTAAACAAAACTCCCACTATCTAAACTAGGCTCTCTGTTCAATGACTGAATCACACATACTCTTAAAAGGGCAAAGTATAAGAGCTACCAGGATGGTGTGAAAGAGCTCTGTGTGGCTTGTCACATACAACTATTTTCCAGCTCTACCATTGCATTAAAATATGCTTTTAATATCACCACTTTTAAATGTGCAGGTTTTTTGTTTTGTGTTTTTAAACAGCCTTGACTGGCAATTATAAGAGAGCAAAGATTGCATTTTAAAAGCTCTTACAGGAAATCAAATGTAGAAAAAAGACAGGAAGACCATAACACCAATGCCCAAGCTGCCCTGTGACCAAAGGAACTGATTGTTGGGAAACATACCTACACATGAACATGGCATAGTGCTTCAGAAGGGGAGAGAAACCATCACCAGGTTCTCTTCAGTTTGCTGGTAGTAGGGGGGGAAAGAACTGGAAGGAACCTATTCCTTTATACTGTCCTGACGTGTACTTTACACACTCGTCCAGAGTAGTGATGTATTGGCACATGAATGGTCAATAGCTGGTATAAGATACCGATCTCTAAAAGTGCACTTAACTGGAAGTGTATTACCTGGGTTTAATGTGTATTGTAATTTTTAGCTAGAGCAGTCAGTAGGTGTAAGAACTGTGTGAAGGGAAAACCCAGAATCTTTTTTATTAGACTTAAGAAACCCACATACATAGCCTTAACATTTGCGTTACTTATTTCCTGTAATGGTGAATGACTGGTGCAACACGTACAGTAGAAAACTCAGGTGCATAAGACACTGGACACTGAGCTCTGCACTCTTGCTTTCCCTAGCTTTGAAAATAAAACTTTTTTGCTAAATGCTTTAAACCTCTAATTGTTCTGTTTTACATAAATTAAAAATGACCCAGGAAAAGGAAGTTTTTACCAGTTTACCCAATTGACCTTGCAACATGTTTCAGTTATACTGGTTAGGATGAGAGAGGAGTGCAGAGTAACCAAATGCAAGTAAGTACTTGATGAATTTATAGTGTTATACTTCTACATAAACTAGGACAAGAGAGGATTCAGTTCTAAAGATACCATTATTCTTTAGTATATTACACAAACCTGTTCATTATCAGGCATCATAAATACACATTTGCTTCTAGTGGACAAACAGTGGATTACTAGTATAAGCCAAGATGCACCAAAGGGAGTCAGGAGTTAGAGTTACCAGCAACTGTCCTCCTTTTGATGGTGCATCTCATTTCTAAATCCTGGACCAGAAGCAGGGTGCTGCCATCAATCAGCTGTGCACATCATCATCTGCCATTCTTATTTACTACTGTGTTTGGGAACCCTTGCAACCAAAGGACTCAGAACCCAAGGATGCTCTCTTATACTTAGGCACATGAGTAACTTCACTGATTTGACTTCAGTTAGACTAGTCATGTGAATAAGCATTTGCAGTATCAGGCACTTAACTGCTTCTAGACTGATAAACCTGCTCTTGTAAATTGCTTTGGCTAACCTGCTATGGACTAGATCATCATTACATTTAGTGATGTGTCTTTACAAAGATGATATCTGTCAGCATTCAATAGCTGTAAAAAAATTAAAATAAAGTCAATTTTATTTTACAGGTGAATGTAAGTCATTTTTGTTGTGAATGGCATTAAACCTAATTTAAAAAGAAACATCAGCTAAGAAACTTGTTTGAGACAGAAGCAAGCAGCATAATAATACACTTATAAAGCACTCTCGCCTGGTGCATCAAGTCAACCTACTAAGCATACTCCAAACTTGCTACATCTTGATAAAACCATGGGGGATTATCCTTTGGGAATACACAAGCATCATAAAAAACAAGAAGGCTCTAACAAAAAGGAAGTATGGGAAGCACTTTTTCTTTAACTCGGGTATGATTAGACCACACAAGTACATGCAAGAAAACAGATCTTTTATTTTTGTAATTCTGAGATACTACAGCACTTTTTTGGTACAAAATTGATGTTAAGCATCACATGTTGCAGTAAGAACTACAGTGAAGACAGTATGATTATCTTATTATAGCTTTTTTCCTAATCCCCCTCCAAACTCTCTCCACACAAAGATATATTCTTACAATCCTGACAGGATTATTCTGGAGGTAAAACATAAGATATAATCTTTGTGAAGCTGCCTGCTTCTCAGAATTATGGCTGAGTGTCTGAACAAATCCATGTAGCAGGGACCCACTGGGGATCATCCTGTGCCTGATGGACTGCAGACAGCAGCTGCACACAGGCCTCTTGTAAGTTGTCATTTACAATCACTTGATCAAAGAATTGACCAAACTGAGCTTCCATTTTCTTAGCACAGTCCTCCATCTCCTGCAAGTCTTCCTCCTGTAAGAGACAGTACAGACCTATAGAACATTATAGTTTCATGTGGGACACTTTTGGATGGGAATAGGTTTATCCAAGTTTTCACTTTCTACTCTTCCAAAGAGGAACTGGAGGTTAGTGGCTAGATGACAGAAATGGGAGCCAGGAGATTTGATTTCTCTTCCCAGCTCTACCATTGACTCAGTATGTGACCTTGGGCAAGACACTTAGCCCGTCTGTGCTTAAGTTTCCAATTTGTAAAATAAAGGATACTACTACTTCCTTACCTCACAGGGAGGTTGTGAGGGTTTATTCACTGATGTTCATAAAACACTTTGAGATCCTCATATAAAAGGTGGCATAGAAATACAAAGTATTATTATTATAAATAAAGACCTTCTATTCTGCCATGGTTCCCCCTGAAAGTGTTGCAGACATCCCTTCAGAAAACTTAGTTTCTATATGTCAACTCCAAACCATTTGCATGCGTGTCCCATTATAAACCTCATGCTTCTTGGAATAAGCTCCCCTGTATTAAAATATGATCACTTGATATTCGTTTGAGAATAAGAGGGAGTTCTTGCATATAATTTCCAGTGGGACTCAATCCTGCAAACCATCTGCAAGCAGAAGCTCTGACTGAAGTCATTGCAAGTTCCACGGGGCTTCCAGGATCAGTTATTTTGTATGTCTTTTCAGGGTAGGGACGATTTGGAAAACCACACCATGGGCCAGATCCTCAGCTAGTGTAAATTGGCGAAGTTCTAGTGACTTGAATGGAGCCATGCCAATTTACATCAGCTGAGGATGGTTCCTGTCTGTAAATGTTAACACAAACGGAAATTATTCTGACTTATAACCTATAGCAACTGTAAGATAGGCATGCCATTACAATGGTAATCAATTCTAAACCTTTGGAGCACGACTGATGGCTTGCATGGTTCACAAGAAGTCTTCCTCTACCCCCACGTGCTGCATTGCACAGTTGCCTAGATGCTGTGAGGGTGCTGCTATTTGCCTCTGAAGTATCACTGTACTGGCTAATGCTACAGGCAGAATCCAGATGTGATAGACCAGAGGTCTGATCAGTTTTGCCACACCTATGTTCCTAATCTGTATTTCAGTTTGTCAGCAATAATTCCCCAAAATTCCATGTTTTTAGTTATGTAATTATGATCACCTCCCACAGACAAAATAAAGGAAAAGGGAGTCTAGGAAGTCATCAGAAATCTAAAATTTTAAAACATACAGTGCTAGACAATGAAGGTCAAATTGAAGACTAAAAGTTAAAAAAAAAAGTCACACTTTTTTCTATAATCCTGTTTAATTTTTGTTAAGTGTCTAGACAAAGTGAGGCATCTATAATTTTACTGTAATATAGGTAGGAATGCATCACATGCAGAACACAACCACTGTGCTTTTGTTTGAAATATCTATAGCGGATGTCTATAGGGAAAGGGACTCTATGACAACACTGAAGGAAGAGGGTTCCATATATTTAACTTTAAACAACATGGAAGTGCCTACCCAGAGATCTAGGCACCTTGGCTATATATTACAAAAACAAACCAAATAACACAAATATAAATACAGAAATCAGACTTCCTCCAAAGAAACCCACTCTAGCCACATATCCCAACCCCAGGGCACAATTCCCAGCCCTCTGTACTCCACTTCCACTCCAAAACACCAGGAAGAGAGAGGGGCTTCGCAACATGCTGAATGTTATCAGATCCGATTTATTTCAGACCAAAGACACGAGGGTCCTTTAAACCATTAATACAATATAGGAATGTGGCAGTTTCTGACTGAACCATCACTCATTCATTCTCTGAAACTCACCTTGAATTTCATGTTCACATAATAGTCTGTAATGACCCTGGCGTTTTTCCGAGACTGTCTCATGCAGCTCATACTAGGTGGCTTGATGAATATAATATAGGCTTTTAGATCGTGTGTCCGAGCCATTTGGATACCCTGCAAGTCAAGGTCAGATAGTGGTTACATTAAAATGTATAAGTCGTATTCATCCCATATTTTATTTCTATTAAAAACAAATGGTTATGTACTATCATTTCCAGACTTTGCAGTATTCAAAATCCTAACATGGCCATTAAAAGGTTACATCCGCTACCTTTTAAGGGAGTTTTAAATCTTCAATTGTAATTCCTTTTTAGAGGCTCAAAACTGTCTTGGTTTTGGGGCTGCCTTTGGAAAAGATTGATTCTCCTGCTCCATGTATTGCAAGGCACTGTCTGCCTTTTGTTTCCTTCTCTCCATGCACTGATGCAATTGTTGATGTCAACAGATCACTGTGAGTAAGCAGTATTTGTAACCTGTTGTGAAAAGCAGGGGGAGTTCAAAAAGTATGTTCTGCCACAGTGGCAAAATCAAAATTTCCTTTTTTCATTGAGAACTGAATTCAGGCGAAGAAATGGACAAGAAGAAAAACTCGAAAGGCAGCAGGAGCACAGGGAACATCAATGCGCAGCATAGGAGCCTTCATGGTAGGTTGTTTTGTTATGGTTTTGAGCAGCACACCACTTCACACCTGAGGCTGTGTAACTTATCTTCATTTCTTCAACCAGCACAAGCCACTACACCAAGTCAAAGCTTGCACAATTCCAGGTCCATGTATCTAAAGGAAGTTTCCCTCTGGAATTTATTGCACCACGGAGTCTTTCTTCCAGTTATGTTTTTAAATGATATTTTGTTAGGTTCCCAGAGACACCCAGGTATGGAAGCCCTTTAAAATTAGAAGAATTAATACCAGCAAATAAGGGAGTAATTTAGAAAAATCTTAGAAGGGTTCTTTGTGGGACTTAAAGCCTTCAGCACCTTCTGACAACTACTAACTCAGACCTTTATTAGCCTTATCCCTCCCTACCAGCAAGCCGAGGGCCAGGAATTAGAAAGAAGAAAGCCTATGTGAACTAGCAACATGCTGACTTTTTCATTTGGCTGAGTGGTCTAGAAATGGATCAGGAATCGTAAAGGGAGCTGAGAGAAATCTTGTTCTTTTCTGGCCTTCGGAGAAATATTTTTTGCAGTGCCCAAAAGAGGAGCATATGTGGAAGGTATCTTAATGTTTGAAGCACTGATTGTGACCACCAGTTAAGAATAGTAGCTCCATCTAAGGAGCAACATTTTTAGATCTTTAAGGTGATACAACCTAAACTTCTCTAACCAATCACCTCGCTGAGGAGATATAGTGACCATTCCGCCTCATAAAAGAATCTCAAGTCACACAGGCAGCTTCTGAAAAATTCTTTTATCATCTCCACCCTGGTTCTCACCGATCAGTGAGAAGGAAGAGGAAAAAGGGGTTCTCCCTCTAACCCAGGGGTGGCCAACCTGAGCCTAAGCAGCCAGAATTTACTAATGTACATTGCCAAAGAGCCACAGTAATACATCAGCAGCCCCCCCATGAGCTCCCACCCCACCCCCAGCGCCTCCCACCCACCAGCAGTCCTGCTGATCAGCGCCTCCCCTTCCCTCCCCGCACCTCCGGATCAGCTGTTTCGTGGCATGCAGGAGGCTTGGAGGGGGAGTGGGAGGAACGAAGCCACAGCAGGCTTAGGGCTGGAGTGGGGGCAGGGCCTGTGCCAGAGCCAGGGGTGGAGCAATGAGCACCCCCTGGCCCATTGGAAAGTTGGCACCTGTAGCTCTAGCCCCGGAGTCGGTGCCGCATATTAACTTCTGAAGAGCCGCATGTGGCTCTAGAGCCACAGGTTTGCCACCCCTGCTCTAAGCATTTAGAGAGAATTGGGGAAGGTGTTTCTTCAGTGACATTGCAGTGGTACTACTTTTAAAGTCTAAAGAACACAACAATGTAAATTTAAGGTGGGGACGCTTTAGACTGTCTCAGGAGAATCATTCTTTCTTAAACGTTCCCGTCTCTCCTACTGGATTAAGTTTCCAAGCTATGAACGAACAGTTTTTTCAGTTGCTAGTAGCATTCGTTCAGGATGTACTGTCTCATTGTACAACACAGTATAAGGCAATATGGGTCAGTGTCCATTTTTCCTGGAAAATTTTCAATTGAAAGTATGTGATACAATAACCAGAATAGACTTCTAAACCATGGTGATAAGCACATTAGAAATGATAGCATGTGTGCATGTATATACTCCACCTCACTTTGTTGTTTACAATGTACACAATCTTATTAATGAATCCTGATCCAATTTTATAGCAAGTTTGCTAATTGAACCTTCTCTCCAAGCAGTTCTCAGGACCTGTAGGATGCAGATGACAGTCTCTTCCATGAAGTTTAAGTCTTAGATCCCCCTATTTACCTGTGGTTCCAAATCCACTATACAGATCTTCCCTTCATCAAGAACTGTTCGCACAGCATCAACACTGGTGCCATATAGGTGTCCCTTGTATTCCCCATGCTCCAGCATTCTGCAAGAGGGGTGAGAAGGGAGAATGAGAAGAGAAATGAAGCAGACCCTTTAAGTGACAGCCTCTGAAATATGCATTTAGCAATGAAATCAAGAGACTGAAGAGCTAAAGAAGGATTACTCCTCTGTGAAAACTGAATGATATTAAGATATAGGAACCTTTACTGAGGATAAAAATCTAGATTAAACAGGACTGTCAGATCCAAATCTCCAGTCTCTGAAGAGACTCCAAAATTATGTATTTCTATCCACTTCCCCTCCAAATATACATGAGAAGGTTCAGAGGTCATGGTTTTGATTGGTATCAAGACATCTATATGGAAATTCTACACTAGTATTTACTACAGTAAGAACAAAACAAATACTTTGCATTTATGTAGGGCTAACCATCGGGATCTCAAAAAGACTGTTACCTTTTCCGTAACTGGTGTTCTTCGAGATATGTTGCTCATGTCTATTCAACTTAGGTGTGTGTGCTCACCACATACACCGGTGCTGGAAGTTTTTCCCTCAGCAGTATCTGTAGGGGACACACATGCCGCGGTATATAGGGCACTGCTAGTTCTCCTCACCCTCAGTTCCTTCTTGCCAGAAACTCCGACAGTGGGGAAGGAGGGCAGGTTGTGGAATAGACATGAGCAACACACCTCGAAGAACACCAGTTACGGAAAAGGTAACTGTCTTTTCTTTGAGTGCTTGCTCATGTCCATTCAACTTAGGTGACTCCCAACCAGTACCCCTCGGAGGTGGGTAGGAGTTCACGGATGTGGAGATTGCAACACCGCTCTGCCGAACTCAGCGTCATCCCTGGCCTGCTGAGAAATGGCGCAGATGGCTGTGAATGTGTGCACTGAGGGCTACGTTGTGGCTCAAAAGATGTCCTGGATTGGGAAGTGTTCCAGGAAGGCCACGAAAGATGCCTGTGCTCTGGTTGAGTGGGCTCTGATGATTGGCGCCGGAGCACTGCCGGGAGCATGGTCCTGGTAGCAGGTGTGCCCTAGTCCATAATAGCCCAGAACTCCTTCCTAGAAGCCTCAGGAAGGGAGCCCTTGAACTTGGCTATGGCTTGCCACATGTTAAAATCATAGCATCTCAGGAGGGCTTGATGGGTGGCCACCCTCAACTGGAGGACGAATAAACCTTATGCCCGAACAAGTCTAGTCTCTTGGAGTCTTTGTTCTTAGGGGTACCCCGGGTTGACCTTGTCGTCCCCTGTGGTTAACTGCTTCTACCACTAGGGAGTTGGGAGCAGGGTGGGTGTACAGGTACTCGTGGCCTTTGGATGGCACAAAATACTTGCGCTCGGCCCTCTTGGAGATGGGAGGAAGGAGTTTGCCACAGGGCATTAGTGATCTTAGAGACCCCATCATGAAGGGTAGAGCCACCCTGGCCAGTGCTGTGGAGCAGAAGACATTGAAGAGAGAATCCGAAGGCTCCTCTAGCTCCTCCGCCTGAAGAGCAGCGACCCTCTTCAGTAGTTCCTGGTGTGCTTTACCATCATCCGGAGGAACCGGGAGAGGTGGCCCCGTTATAGCCTCGTCTGGTGATGACGAGGAAGATGCCGGTGCAGTAGGGTCCTCCACAACCATTTGTGGCCCAGTGGCTTGTTCCCCTGCTCCCTCTTTGACCTGCGGGGTCCTTGCACCCAAGGCTTTGTGCGCCACAGGAGGGCGGGAGAGGCAGCTGGTCTCTCCGAGGCTCCGGACACCGAGCGGGCGGCCTGGGAGGGCTGGGTGAACCTGGCCTGAGGCCATGGGGCTGGTTTTGGTGCTGACCATGGAGCCAGTACCCCCGATACCGGAGCTTGTCCCGCTGTCAGGGAACCTTGCTCTGAACCACGGCTGGATCCTGAGTGGTCACTCCCAGGTGACCAGGACAGAGAGGAACGGTGGCTCTATCCTGACCGGTGCCAGTCACTCTGCCTGGAGTCTGATCTGGAGCGGGGTCTTAGGCACCAGTGGCGCTCGACGGATCCGCGATGGCTTGGAGCTGGTGATCTAAGTCTCGCACTTGACAAGCGGTACCGGGATGAGGAGTGGGCCCAGTGCCGGGAAGCGCCCAAATGTGGTGATGTCCTCCTACGGGATTGGCAACAGTCCGAGGAATGGTGACGTCGATCCCTCGACGGGTCCCTGGAGCGGTACAGCAGTCTCGTAGATACCGGGTGCCAGGACCGCTACTCCTGCTGGGGGGTGCATGCCTCCAAAGGTCTGCGCCCGGTGGCCAGCAAGCTACGCCTCGAGCCTCTCTGCCCGTGCCCAAGGTCTGGGGACCAAATGGGGCTGCGCTGCATCTGCCTTTTGTGGTCAGATGCATGGCGGCTACGGGAGGGCGAGTGCTGGTGGGATGTTCCCAGAGGTGAAAGCAAGCCGGTACGGCATACCGGCAAGAGCCAGTACGCCGTGCCGGACCGGCTTCCCCAAGCTGATGCTTTAAAGGGCCCTGGGCTCCCAGGCCCTTTAAAGTGCCCCCCGAGCCCCACTGCCAGAGCCCTGGGGTAGCAATGGCCGGAGCCCCCGGGCTCCCCTGCAGTGGCCCCCCCCACAACGGCCGGAGCCCCCGGGCCCTTTAAAGCACCCCCCAAGCCCTGCTGCTGGAGCCCTGGGGTAGTGGCGGTAGGGCTCCGGCGGCAATTTAAAGGGCCCAGAGCGCCGCTGTGGTCACGGTGGCCAGAGCCCGGGACCTTTTAAATCGCCCCTGAGCCCCGGGGCTCCCAGCTGCCAGCTCTGGGGGTGATTTAAAGGCCACAAGGCTCCCAGCCGCAGCCGGAGCCTTGGAGCCTTTAAACCTTGATTTAAAGGGCCTGGGTATTTAAAGGCCCCGCCTCTTCCGGTCGAGGCCACGCCCCCTGCTCAGGACTCCGGAGTACCGGTAAGTCCTTTAAGTTACTTTCACCCCTAGACGTTCCCCACGACGGGGAATGGTGCTGCTGAGGGCCGAAGTGGCCTGAACGCGCGTTTACCCCATGACTGAGAAACCGCAGGAGCTGGTGTGGGTGGCACCGGGAGGAACATGATTTCCTGTGCTGCCTGCAGGGCCTCTGGCATGGACGGCACCCAGAGCTGATGGAGGCCTCTGCCGTTATCCAGGGCAGCCGGCGGGGAACGGGTTGGGCTACATCACTCTCCTGGAGCTTGGGCCTGAGATCCTGACATGGGTGAAGAGTTGCCTAGCATGGGACCTTGTTCACACTCTGTTTTATCCTTTCCCTTGCGGGAAGTTGGAGACTGGCCTCCCATCACCTTCTTTGGCTTCTTGGTTGGAGCCACGGATGGGAACTGGTGCTGGCCAGTGGATGGTCCCAATGGGGCGCTGCGTACCAAGGTCACGGTGCTCGGTGCAGAGTCAGAGCATTGCTCTGGTGCTGGGGTGAGGGCTGATTCCATAAGAAGCGCTCTTAAACCAATATCATGCTCCTTCTTAGTCCTTGGCTTGAAGGACTTGCAAATTTTGCACTTCTCACTAACGTGTCCTTCGCCCAAGCAACGCAGACAACTGCTGTGTGAATCACTAATGGGCACGGGCCTCTTGCAGCAATCACAGGGCTTAAAGCCTGGGGACTGGGACATGCCCCGTCCCGAGGCAAAGTCCAATTCAGAACCTACGAAGTCTCTAACTATAGCTAAGGGATTTATAAACACTAATAGAAAACTACATACACTATAATACAAGAGATAACTAGTTCGTACGAATGAGCAGCAACAGCACTAGCTGAAGCAACAGTTCCAGCACTGTCACTGGCGGCAAGAAGGTACCGAGGGTGGGGAGAACCAGCAGCACCCTATATACTGCGGCATGTGCACGCCACTCCAGGGGGCACCAGAGCCAGTCCCCTACGAATACTGCTGAGGGAAAAACTTCCAGCACCAGTGCATGTGGCAAGCACACACACGTAAGTTGAATGGACATGAGCAAGCACTCGAAGAAGAAGGGTACATCTACACAGCAAAAAACAAAAAACCCACACCCAAACCCTGTGACAGTGAGTCTCAGGGGCTGGGTTTACAGACAGGCTCATGGAGCTTGCACTACAAAGCTAAAAAAAATAGCCATACTACAGACCTTCTGGCTTGGGCCTGAGCTCAGGCTACGAAGCCCAGGGAAGAGGGTGGGTTTCAGAGCCCAAGATGGAATGTCTACATCGCTATTTTTAGCACTATGGTGTGAGCCCAAGTCTATAGACCCAGGCTCAGACTTGCTGCTGCAGGATTTTTTTTGCTGTGTAGACGTATCCAAAGTGTTTTACATGCTTTAATGAATTATGCTTCATAACAGCCCTTTGAATTATGTAAATATCCTCATTTTACTAATGGGGAAACTGCAGCATACAAGTTAGAGGGCACTTTTGAAAATTTGGTTCTTAAAGGTTCTGGTGCCTTCATGGAGATACATTTGACTGCAAGGCCCACTCCCACTAAAGATGTGGATGTGGGATCAGGGCCTGATTTTGAGTGCTCAGTTTTAGCCTTATTTTAGAAACGTACAGTCTGATTTTCAGAAGTGTTGAGAACCCATAACTCCAACTGAAGTCCACAGGAGTTGCAGGTGCTCAGAACTTCTAAGAATCAGGTCCGAGGTTGCTAAAATTAGGCAGTCAAAAACCAACACACTCTAAAGGAGAGGCTACTTTGAAAATCTGGGCCTAAGGGTATTCATGCATACACAGCAATTAGACATCCACTTCTGGGCAGTGCCAGCTGACTCAGGCTCATGGGGTTTGGGCAGTGGAGCTGTTTAATTGCAGTGTAAGCATTCAGGCTTGGGCTGCAGTCCTAGCTCTGGGACTCTCCAACTTTAGAGAGTTAGAGCCTGGGCTCCAGCCCAAGCCTAAACATCTACACTGCAATTAAACAGCCCCTTAGCCTGAGTCCAGTAAGCCCGAGTCAGCTGGCATGGGCCAGCTGTGCGTTTTTAAGTGCAGTGTACACATATCCTACAGCTCACACCAGAAGTCTGTGGCAGAAAAGGAAAAGAACCCTGGTCTTCTGACTCTCAGCATTTGGGCTAAACCACAAGACTATCCCTGCCTTGGAGCATGTTAAACTTTAGAGATGAAAGCAATAGGAATCCCAAAATTACCTGTGACTATATACCATGTTTTCAAATGTTTCCTTTGATACATAGTGATACTCACGACCATTCTCTTCATAGCTTTTCTGAGCACGAGTGGTGTCTTAAGAAAGAAAAATAAAAGTTTTTAAAGTTCTTGTAAGTATTTTCTTTCTTCAGTAAATCAATTTGAGAACAAAGTTCATAGTGAAAAGCCAGGACTCCCAAACTCCATTTTTGGAGCTGTGAATATATAAATTTTAAAAACTCTGTTCATTTTCACAAGTAATCAAAAGGAAATAATATAACTAATGGTTTCTACTTTCTAGCTCACAGCAAAAGCCCTGTCTACACTAGAGTGAGGTCAGTAAATCTTCCAAAATTGAATGTGTGTCCCCACACTACCCCTTGGGGTCCATTTTAAGCACAATGGGCATTGTTCCTGAAGGAACAGTGAACCATTAGACTTAGATCTTGTCTACACTACACAGTTTTGTTGACAAAAGTCAGCTTTTGTTGACTAAACAGTAGAGTTTTACACACTGCAATGCTCCTCCCGCCAATTTAACTTTCCTGCTACACCAAAAAAATAAAACCACCTCGACAAGTGGCAGTGCATGAAAACTGTTCTGCAGTAGTTTAAAAATGGCCTGCACCACTCCACTTTATATTGTGTTAATTTCTTTGAGAAGGCTAAGAAATGAAAGATTGAAAGAACTGGAGCAATTTATCAATTTATCAAATCAATGAAAGAACTGGAGCAATTTATCAATTTTAAAACTATTAAGACAGGAATTTAGAGCCTTGCACTTCTGGTGTTTTATCTTCACAAAACCTTGTACTGAATGAGCAGATGCCAATCATCTCTCCATTCAAGTCAGAGATGAGAAGTTGTGAGAATCTGCTTTAGATTTAGTATGCTAGAAGGGAAATCTACAAGGCTTGCTAGTTTCCTGTCTATCTGGGTATTTATATGGCGCTCATTACCATAATATCTGGACACCTTATAAACAAACATTCAATGAATTTATCTTCACTTCTCCCCTAGGAAGGGCCCTCAGCCCCATTTTACAAATGAGAAAAAATGAGGTATAATGAGATTAAGTGACTTGTCCAAAGTCACGCAGGTAATCCATTGGCATAACAAGAATCAAACCCAGGCATACCAAGAATCAAATCAAAGTAACAGTGGCTTAACCCAAAGACCATCCTTCCTCTTCCCCTGCCAGTTGCAAAAACTGGCCAAAAACAATATTTTAAATAAAGCCCCTTTAGAAAGTAGCTTTTCCTTCTTTCCTGTAGTTCCCACAAAAATAAAAGGGAATGTGTATTGTTAGTCTAGGCATCTGTGCCCTTTTAACAAATTCACAAATTCAGAGATAGCTCAATATTCTTGATTGATAGGGAAACCATTCCTGCAGCAAAGAGTCTATAACTATTCTGTGGCAGGAGAAAGGGAGTTGATATTTCATGTTTTCTTTCCCCAAAACAGGAAGTTAGAGAGTGAAAGGAACATGTCACATACGGGGTACAGCACTTTGAAAATGATGAGGGTTCATTCCAATAAGCCGCCGCCTTAGCTCATTCACGCCAACCCCTGAAGGACCTGGATAGTTTTAAAAAAAGCCACACAGTACATTAATGACTGAGACTACACATAAAATAGTTTACTAAAACTATGAGTGTATCATATTTATAACAGTCATGTTCCGGTATTATCTCATATACAAGAACTGGTGAAGCAAATGACTAGCATGGAAATCACGTTACTGCTTCCTCCACTGGGCTTCCCAATTGGTGGCATCACAAATTAAGTGCCTGACCCTGAAAAGTGCAAGGCACCTACAGTTCCCATTGAATTCAACAGGAGCTGTGACTGTTTAGTACTCTGCAGGATCAGGTCATCACTTTCTAGCAAAATAGCTGCAGCCAGAAGGGGACTCAGCAATACTAATTAGAATTATATCTATAGATCTAGATATATCTCAGAACAGGTACAGATCTAGGCAGGATGAGAAGTTTTCCCCTCACCACAAATACCCAGGAATGCTGCGCCTAGCAAAAATATGAGCAGCTTCCATTCAAACAGTTATTAAATCTAAAATTCCATTTTAGGACCAGCAACCCATCACATATCATGATACTCGCTAAGGGCGAGCCTTATGGGTGGGCAGTGAGGGCAACTGCCCAGGGTGCCGGGGAGTGGGGGCATTTCATGGTCAAGAGGCTGCAGAAGGGCCATGCCCACCCAGGAGGCAGGGGGAGGGGATAAAGAGGGCTGCAGGGCAGGAACCATGACAGCCGCAGTACCATTGCCGCTCCACTGGCCGATATCCACATTGATATCCTCTGAGCTTTCCCAGCTGCATAAACTGAAGTTTTCTAGGCTGGGTTTTTAACATCCCTCCCTCCATTGCTGTTTCCGTTTGTTCTTAACCATAGTCTTATAAAAGCATCACTTCAACGTCTTGGTCACAAAGGATTTATAAATGTTTTATCATTGCTATTTATATAATAACCCACTGAAGTTAAACTGGACTCCGTTTTTGTGATGAAATGAGTTTTCATCCAATATTTGTTACTGTAGGGTTGTCTGAGAGTATTGCATTGCTGAAACTTTTGAAGCATTGAAGGAAATGTTTTGGAACAACAGGAACCACATACAAGCACACAGACTTTATAAAACTGATGTTTGGAAAAAATAAAAGGTAGGTCAAACTTTGGGTCGACCACCTTCAGGAATTACCTGTTAGGGCCCATGTCACTGCCCACTGCAGTTAGTGGGAGGACTCCCACTGGATCAGGCTTTTATTGAATCTCTCATTCCACAAGCACTTGAGCAGTAAGGACACTGTCCTCTGTATTTACTAGAGCTTGTAAGATTTGCATGAGTAGGTGCATCCCTGTCTGGAGGGCATGCTCCTGTCAGTTGCTGGAACCTACCCACTAGCACAATTAGTCGGTTTCGATCTGTGGGATGTCGCTGGTATCTCACCACCTCCTCATAAGGGGCTGCTGCTGCGCTGCAACAGCTGCTGGGACACCGTGCATAACAGGGCTGCTGGGTGTTCTGGGATTTCCTGCGGCAGAGACGCATGCTTCTACGGAAACCAGCTGAGAAGGGCAGAAAGTAACTAATATTGAAATCCAAGCAGTGGGTGCAGGTGATAACTAGTTCCACTATCTGAATGATCTCCAACTAAGCTACCAAGAACATACTGTGAGTTGTAGCTTTTCTTAAGGTAGAAAATAATTTATCTATAGTTCTCGATACAAGAGTTCGGTGGGGACTCTGAAAGCAGCTTGGATTTCCAAAATAGAAGCACAAGTATTGAAAGTCACTCTAACTTTGTCCAGAATTAGACCCCCAGAAACAAGTCTGCAAAACAAACCAGAGGGAGATTTCCAGCCATATAGATCATTAGGAATGGGTGACTTGCTCTGGAAAATGTAACTGCTCCAAAAATTCATCCAATCTCTCAACTGAATTCAACCTTTTTTTCAGCTCAGTTCATAAGAGTTCCGTAATTCACTTACCAGACTTGCTGCTTGGCCTCATCCCCAGCAATGGAAACCTCACATGGTCTGCACTGTATAGCTTGGGAAAGCCCCAGAAGCCGTTCACACCACAGCATGAGATTTAAGGGGGAGATCTGAAGGACCAGAAGCCTAGTGCAGCTAAGTTATGCAGGGGCTGGCAACCTACTGGGGAGGTGGGCTTATTGGAAAAGAATCAACAAGCAAGGAGCTGAAAGGGAAGGACAGCTTACTGGGATCTATAAAGGCAAAGTGAATACAGATCAGGTCAGGGAATTTTCAGAGGCAAGGGAAAGGAATGCTTCTGAGAAAAATCACACACAATGGATTTAGCTTCAGACAAGCATCCAGTCTAAATCAAACCTTTTGCCTATTTCTAATCACCACATACCAATAAAGACCCGTTGGCCAGATCCACTGAACTCCTCCTCTTCTAGGCATGAAGAACAAACAAGCAGGAAAGAGAAAGGAGGGTGAATACTGAACAGTCAATTGAATTTCCCCTCATCTTTCATATCACAGAATTGGAAATATTTAAGTTACTGATAATGCCACTGAAATAAGGTCATGAAGTAGAGACCAGTTTACTAAAGTACTGAATAATATCAAAGATTTAAACCAAGTCACTAACATTTCTATGAAAGTGAAATTTAAGCTCATTGCCCACTAGAAAGTCTAAATAAGATTTTAAATGCCTCACTTTATTATCTTCGAAAAAGAACAGCTAAAGTGTCACACACTGTTTTTAAATATTCATAATGTAGAAGAGCGGTGTGCAATTTAAGTTCTTCAAGTGAAATCTAGCCGGCATGAACTCCTTAAATGCAATATTAAAATAATCAAGAATCTGGGAGCTCAAAATATCAGTAAACCTAAAAAAAAAAATCCCAGAACAATTGTAAAAACTTCTGCTGTCTACATCTCAGCCTTAGATTTCACAACCAAAGGCACTTTGATACCTCGCCACTGCCCAAATCACCTGCCTAACCGATCTCCTTCATTTCCTTCTCCTGCTCTCATTTTCAGACCTTCTCCCATGCTGTGCTGTGTGCTTGGAACAGCCTTCCTGAACAGTGCACACATTCCCTCCTTAAAACTCCCTTCTCCTGCAAAGCCCCTGATTTCTAATTCCCTACAAATCTCGTATCACTCTTCTATAATAAAACATTTCCAAACTGTATAATAAACGAGATGAAAAAAGTTAAAAATAACTAGCAAGAAACCTGTTTTGACAGCAGTGTTCAGATCTCATTTCTCTTTGGTCTAACTTTATATGGAAGTTGTTCCAGGGCAAGGACATTGTCTTTACATTCACCTGGAAAGTGCCAGGCATGCTATGGGATTACCTTTTAAGATTAGACACTACACCGATGGGTGCCTCATGAACAAATAAGTGCCAAAAAGGTAGTTGAATCACATGGTGTTGTCCATAGTGGACTTGATAATAGATTCTACTCTTCACTTTTCTCAGGTTCTTAGAAGCTTTGCTTCCTGCCTGTGTACATCAATGGATATATACTAATAATACCTCATGTTTGGTTATAGTGAGAAGTCTCTGACAAATAATGGGTTGTGGAGCATGCTCTGAAGACATTCAGGCTAAGGTGTATAGCGATAATAAATTGCCTGGTTAGCAAAGATGACAGATTTCTGGATCAGAGTAAAATAAAATTTCATTTTAATCTGCCTACCTCACTTTCCATGGTCATTTCCTCCTGAGCTCTTGTTTGTTCCTCTGCCTGACCTGACCTCTCCACCCAGAGTTAACAAGCAAATTCAACAACTATGTACTGAAATGGGCTGAATTCCCAAAGGTAACAGAGCTATCGTCTGTAGTATTTTTCTGGCTTTAGCAGATTACTGTTTAAAATCTATAGGAGACAAAAGTTTAAAGTTACCTTCTTTAAGCTCCTCTGGAGATTTGGATAAGTATGTACAAACAAGAAGAGAGAGATGAAAAATTAGGGCTCCGAGGAGACCAAGTTCAAGCCTAACTGGGCAAAACTGGACCAATTCATATGTCCTTCAACTTGAGTGCAAGCTATGAAACACACAATGCTGGTTTGAAATTAAAATAAGCATGTGCCAGACAAACCACAAAACTTGGATCTGAATCCTACCTCCCTAAACAAGAGAGTGCTCAGGTACAGAGTTGGCTCTGGCCACTCTCTAAGAGTGTACTTGGAAAGTACAACCTATAGTTGCTCCAATGACTCAGTTGTCAAGGTAGAGCGGAGGCCTGAGCTGGGAGTGATCTTTGGACTTTTTTCCCTGGCTGCCTGGAAACAGAAAAGAGGGGACTCAGCTAATGAGCAGGATTTGAACTAATTCTCCAAGAACGCAGCTATTGCGGGGAAAAGGGCATTAGTGGCTCTAAATAAAGATGCAAGTGACTTCCTCACAAACGCCCTTATTCTGTTTTGTAAGCCTCAAGCATTGCCCTCAAAAGAGGAGAAGAATGAAGGTTCTGTGAGCTGGAGTGAAGCAGATGGGGAAGAGCCCCCATTCAGATCCTTGGTACTCTTGTACAGCAGCAACAGCACAGCAAGAAAAAGAAGAGGGCAAGTAATTTAACCAAAATAAGAAAGCAAATTATTTGAACTGAGAAATTTAGAAGTGATGTGGGATTTAATTTGTTCTAAAAGACCAAGTTTTGTAGCACTTCAGATACACAGTTGAACATGTATGACAGGGCTTTCAAAGTGTGATTGTACTCTGAAAAGTGTCTGTAAAAATGGCATCCTGAGGTTCCATGATTGAGTGTCATGATTTTATATCTGA
Organism: Chelonia mydas; assembly: GCF_015237465.2. NCBI lineage: Eukaryota > Metazoa > Chordata > Testudines > Cheloniidae > Chelonia > Chelonia mydas. The sequence continues at coordinate 58,812,225 of NC_051251.2, forward strand.
GGAGCTCAGTTTGCAATAATAAATGTTTGTTTCTATGCCTGCCCTGAAAACGCAGACTAGGATTTAACAAACAGTTTCTTCATTTGTCTTCATCCACAGTAATAAAGATACCATGGACTAAATTAGGGGCTCAGTTATACTTGAGAAATCCCATTATCTTCCAGTTATCCCTTCTGACACCTTCGGTTTGCAAAACGTGTAATGGATTAGAGCTTAGTAAACATGACTGTCATTGCTGCATAAGAAGGAACAGAATTGAGCTCACTTTTCCTTCTGTATATAGGCTCTGCAGGGCTAACAGGAACAAACAGCAGTAAAAATTTATTTTGGTCACTGAAGTCACCCAGATATGGCTCTGGATAAACACAGGGAGCAATTCTACTGAGTAAACAGGTATAATTTTAGAGAGTCACTTTTCAAGAGAGAATTACACTTAAATCCTATTGCTTTTTGTTTGTTTTTTGTTGGATACCTCTTACTTGTCTTTGAGTCTTAGAGGATGAGACAGAACTGGAATTAAGCAAGAAGAATTTGACTTACCAGACTCAAATGTTTCTTCATCTTTTACGTCACCCAGATAGCAAAAATAGCAAATACATTTAGTTTCAATACTATTTCTGCTTAAAATAATTTTATCACATCAGAAATTATTTCCCTTCCAATACTGTAAGGACCACATAAGGCTCTGACTCCTGCCAACTTCCCAAACATACTTCCACTGCTTTCTTTTAGTTCAATTAGAAATGAACTTGAGCTGTCAAGTGAGAATCTGGATCCAAACTTCTGTCAAAGTTGCTGAAAAGTGAGAACTGGAATCCAAATGTCCACCAGAGTTTGAAGATGTTTGGATTCGGGGTTTTGATTTTTTTCCTCATTTTTACCATCAGTGAAGCACATCCAGCTCCTTGTATTTCACGCAATCCCATTCAGAAGGTTAATGTTCCAGAAATCAAACACAGTATACATGAAAGCTCTGATATGTACATCATCCCTAACTCAAACTCCTTATTGACTTGCATTGAGAAATATAACAGTGGAAAATAGATCCTGCAATTTAGGAACATAGGAATTGCCATACTGAATCAGACCTGCAGTTCATTTTATCCAACATCACAGGGGTGGCCAACCTGTGGCTTCGGAGCCACATGCAGCTCTTCAGAAGTTAATATGCAGCTCCTTGTATAGGCACCAACTCTGGGGCTGGAGCTACAGGCGCCAACTTTCCAATGTGCCGGGGGGTGCTCATTGCTCCACCCTTGGCTCTGCCACAGGCTCTGCCCACACTCCACGTCTTCTGCCCCTTCCCCTGAGTCTGCCTTGCCCTCGGTACTTCCCCCCCACCGCCCCAGCCTCCTGCACTCCACGAAAGAGCTGATTGGGAGGTATGGGGAGGGAGGGGGAAGCGCTGATTGGTGGAGCTGCTGGCACTGGGAGTGGGGAGCTGATGGGGAGGCTGTTGACGTATTACTGTGGCTCTTTGGCAATGTACATTGGTAAATTCTGGCTCCTTCTCAGGCTCAGGTTGGCCACCCCTGCAGTATCATGTCTGCAAGAGTGGCCTTTGCCAGTTGCTTCAGAGGCTAGTGCAAGAAATCCTGTTATGGAATAGCCTGCCTCCAAGAAATCTGTCTAACCTCATTAGTAAGAGTTTGATTTGTGCTTTGAAGCAAAAAGGTTTATATCCTTTCTGAAATGCTTGTTTTTTTTAATCTGTATTAGTATAACTCTGCATAGTCTTGTTATCAATATATAAACATCCAATCCGTGTTTGAATCCAGCTAAGCTTTCTGCCTCAATGAAAACTTGTGGCAATGAGTTCCAGAGGGTCTTAAAAACCACAGTAACTTAATATTATAGGTTTAATAAGCCAAATTGAGACCAACTAGGTTTCACCCCTTTACATCAGTTCTGAATTTGGTCCACTGAACCTATAATCTGCATGGTAAATGCACTGGATCTCAAATTGAGTTTTATGTATTTAGAACAGCCATTCATTTCAACAGAACATCTTCACTACAAGCAAAGATCCATTATAACCAGAATTGCAATCTGTTCATCTGCAGTGCTTTGAAATGGTCTGGGGCTTTCACTCTACTTCCCACACTCTACTATAAATAGAGCTTCTCTATATATGAGCTCACTATAAGGATGTTCCATTTTATTCAAGAAACACTAGTGGTCTTTGTCTGGCTGGTATATTGCTGCAAACACAGATGAATCTCCTTAAATGAAGTCAGTTACCTGTTTCTACGCACTTCTCATCAATCTGCATGTCCTCCTCTGCAGGTTATAACAGATAAAAAGAGAAAGGAAATAATCTGATCTCTAAAAGCATTGAAAAAAAAAATCACCAAATTCAAGACTTCAACATCGGAATAAAACTAATCCCCCCTGAAACTCAAATTGGGTTAAAACATCTTTAATATTTCAATAGTGCGTCGCTCTGAAGTACTAATAACTTTCTCTTTCAACAGGCAGAGGAAAGAGGCTTCTTATACCAGTGCTCAAAAGGGTTCCCAGCTGGGAGGCAACACATCTGATTTGAATTGTCCAGCTGAAGCAAGAAAGGGGTTTAATTTGAACTGATGCAGTGTTTATATTTCAGATCATCTATTTGAGAATGATCAGTATGACTATCAGAACATCATTCCCCCCCCCCATACCCTTTGCATATTTTGCATGTGTATGTTTTTCTAGAATGCTATACGTACACTGACAATTTTTAAAATTAAAATTGGAAAAATAAAGCTTTTTAAACATCTCTCTCTCCTGTTTTTAGTAATTCCTTCGAAGCTTGAAACTGAAATCCATTTCCTTATCAGTTTGCTCCCTCCACTGCACACACCACACTGGTCAGCTCTTACAGGTAGGGATGTAAATACCGTTTAAAAAGTTAACCATTTAAACTATTAAAAATATTTAGTTTAAATGGTTAACTGATTAAAAGGGCAGGCCGGCACAGGGCTGCTGGGGCCGCTCCAGCCCAGGGGTTGATGGTTCAGGTGGGTTAACCAGTAAGACTAATGCTTACCAGTTAACTGGTTAACATTTTACATCCCTACTTAGCGGTTCATACAAGAATAGGGTGAATATCCTGGTTTTCAGAGTCGGATGTGCTCAAAACACAGTTTTGTCCTAGTGTTTGTATAGCTCTGCAGACTGGATCCATGAAGGGGCAGCTACCCAGCTGGGAAAATGTGACAGCAAGCGGGCTATGTTCCTGGTACAAACTTCAGGGACTGTCCTCCACCAGGCCACCTGTTGTCACCCTTCCTCACTGTGCACTGCCCTCAAAAGTAGACTCATAGGATTTTAAAGCCAGAAGGATCATCTAATCTGACCTGCTGCATAACACAATTAATAGGAGTTCACCCAATAATTCCTACTTCAGGCCCAACATCTTGTAGTAGGGAGGCAAGATGCCCTACTCCCTACCCTCTTCCCCCTGCCTCTTTTAATATATGCTTCACAGCTGCTCCTAGCATTGGTGGGCTGTGCAGAAACAAGAGAACAAGAAGGTACCCTTTTCTTCTTCCAAGCAGCCTGGTGTACCTTCCTGACTGCCCACCAAAACTCTCCCATTCCTCTCTCCATGCAACACAAGCTCCGAGTTTTCCAGTTCAAACATCTGATCAGACACATGACTGCTGAATACTATAATAAAAAATACTATGGGTATTTTTAAGTTAACAAAACCACAATGAAGCATTTGTTTAGTCACCCTATTTACACATAATGCAGATAGACTTGGCAGAGAGATGTAAAAGGAAATCTGCCCCAACCAATCCTGACATGTATCCTTGTAAGTACAAGTATAGCATCTAGTCATTTTTAAAGTCTTTATAAACAGACAGTATCTTGTACATTTAGATATCAGCTAACATTGGACTTGCAAGGGGATGTGAGGTACTGCAATGTGGTGTCATCCAGGCATCATCTCTTACCTTCTTCCACAGTACTCACTGTCCACGGCAAATCCATTGAAGCAGTTAAAAATAAATACACAGCTAAAGCTATTGCCAGTGCTACAGTTACCAAGTAAAATCAACTGCATCCGAAGGACTCTTGAAAGATGAAAATACAGAGCATTGACTTAACTGTGAAATTCACCTCATGGGTCATTAAAAGTATCAGCAAGTAATAATGCAGACCGCAGAAAAACAGAGAAGTTGTGGGAGAGGGAAAGGGGAAGTAGGAGAAAATAAATGTCCTGGCTAGGAAATTACTGCATTTATAGCCAGTAGAAGGATAGTTTAGGTGGGAGGTACATTTCTGGCTTCTTACTTTACAAATAAACCACAAAGTCAATTGGTTATATCTGTTTTTCCATGTCAGCTTAGACACTAGGCCCAGAAATCAACTAAAATTCGCAATGAACAAGCATTCACATGAGGAAAGAGACAGCTTTAATAAGAGAACTACAGTTTAAAACTATCAAATTTATTCTAAAAGGAAAGAATGAAAAATGAAATGGTATGATTGCAGTAACTGAAATGCTATACATGACACATTGCAGAATATTTTCTGGTACAGAACTGCTAGCTACTCCTTAGTCTCCCTTCCATGGAAATCTACAATAAACTTGTCTAATAAACGCTTCAGGAGGGAACAAACAGAGATTTCTTGCTGCGAATAGCCTATATATAAGGCTCAGTCCTGGATGGTGTTGAGTACTCTCAGCTGCCATTGACTTAAATGGGAATTCAAGGTGCTCAGCACTTTACAGGATCAGATCCTAAATATACTGTATTCTGAGAACAATAATGATCCTTAGAATCCAAAACAGGTTAAGTGCCAAATTCAGATACACCTGCTACTCCCACAGATTTCAGTGGGGATTCTGAATGCATTTCTGAGGTCACAATATGGCCCAATGAATGATTCTTGATATATAAACTCATTTGATCATGTTTAATTTCTGTATTACTGGATGAAAGAAACAAAAAGTCTTCTCCCTCCCCACTTTCACTGGGAGCTGGAGAATTTTGCACTCACATATTGTTGATTTGAGACAGACATGGGGCTGGAAGGGCTGAGACCACCAGAATTCTCGCTGCTTCCTGAACAGAAGGGAATCCAACACAATAAGAAATCAATTCAGCATTGCATTACTGTCTACTTAGATGCTCCATTCTATCACCTGCACACAAAATTACAACAGTGCTCAGATCTACCTGAAGGATAAACACCATTACAAACCACCAAGAGTGGAAGCATAGCTAGTGTCTAGCCCACCTACAACTATTGGAGGGAAGCCAGTGTCCTACCACACCTATCAGAATGCCAATATTCAACATCTCTGGCCTGAAAGTACTGCCTTAAATTAATGCACGTAATGGAGGAGAGCAGTATTAACTGTATTGTGGTACACATGATTGGAAGTGTGCTGTATTGGGATCTCTCTGACACAGTCTTAATTACAACTCCCTCTGGGCCTCTGTGTGTTACAACTCTAAGCTTATCAGTAGTCAGTTGTCTGGCACAATTAGGGGCCCCCTATGCTTTTTTGGTTTGTACCCTGGATAGTACAACATGGTTCTAGAACCATGCTAGAGAAGTTGTATAACTAGGCAACTTTGTGTAAAAGGGTCCTTTCTATATATAAACTGACTATATGCAGAAAACAGGGAGGTGGTTGTGTGTTTCTCATTTTAAAAAAACCTGTCAGCTCTGCTTTGAGTATGAAAAACACAAAGCTACAGATGCCTCAGACACACCTTTAAAATACTGTAGTGATTTTTAGAAATAATGATGCCTCTGTGGCATAAATTCTGATTTTTATCTTTACATTTTTTGTACCACAAAGGAAAGCCCTGAGAAACCAAAGTCCTTAATCTTTGTCTGAAGCTATTTATCTTAGTTTGTGTATATAGGACCGATATTGTTAGGGGCTTTACACACTAATATAAAGACAATGCCTCTGCTCTGAATTACTTACAATCAGACTTAAGGTGAAAAAAATCCTGTTTTCACACAAATGTCCATAGTACTATTAAAACAGGAGAAGACACATGCAGAAAGCTCATACTGTCTGTCAGGCATCAGTATGTCTTTATTGATTGAATCAATCTGTACTATAATTGCTAAGTTCAGATCATGAAACCCAAGATAACTGGCTCATTCTCTGGTTTGAGTTCAGAAACCCTAATTTTCATACCTCTTCAGAAGATGGTTTGAAGGTATCAGCCCAGCACAGGCACTCAGGTCTGAGACTTGCCTGGCCTGCCACCAGAGGACATCATTCTGGTCAACAATCTGAAGGATTTCACCCTTTTTAAAGGGCAAGCCTGCATCAGCACAAGGTATGGCAGGGTCCTGCAGGGGCCAGTAATCTGCCATTGCTCTCACATAGAGCTGATACAGAACATACAGACATAAGTGAAGGCGAGCTTCTTCAGAACAGATACAGTAACAGTGTGTATGAATATTTACAAACTAAGGGCCTAATCTGACTTTAGATGAAGTCAACAAAAGTTTTGTTATTGACTTCAATGGGAAGAGCACCAGGTCCAAAATCCAATTATTTTCCTGATCAAGAAAAATGTAGTCATCTAGTACACTGTGAACAATTTGACCTTCTCCTCTGGATCACTCCAGAGATGCCTTCACTATCTTTATCACAGCTTGCTATATTTAATTACATTACCTACAGCAAACTTAATTTCAGTGCAGACATATATGTCTAGGCGAGACATGTTATTAGAGATTTCTGTGAGCTGGGCTGGCAAAAAATGCTTCTAAACAACCTTACCCTCACGTATCACACTGTGCAGACTGCCCATTAGACATTATTGGATTAACTGCAGTAACAATAATAATCTGGAAGAAAAAATAAATGAATCTCTTACTGTTGTTTGGTTGCTGACTGGCCGATCAGAAACTGGAATCAGTTTGAACATAATTGTTCCCTGGGACAGAGACTAAAAGATTTCAGAAATAAAAAAAGGTCAAAATATATTTACTACTGGTAACACACTGAAAGCATTTTAAGTTTCATCACTGCAAAATGAATGATGGCTCCAAAAGCCTGTTATAAATATCCTTTCTATAAGAATGGAAATTGCTTAGCTCCAGCAGAATGCCATATACAGAATCACTGTTAAAACGAAGATCTTTAAAGCAAAAGGATAGATTTAATTCCTGTGTCGGAAACTTTGGAACCTTGCTAAGACTTCTAATTCCCTTAAATATATGTCTTGTTATTTTCAGTATCAATTCACAATTAATTTTAGTTCTCAAATCTAATTTAAATTAACTATATAGGGCTGGGCAAGCATACAAGCAGGGAAAAGAATTGTTTTCAAGATCTGTAGATTTTGTGTTATGGTGAAGTTTGTATTTCTAATGGTGTGTTATGCATCTGAAGATAGGTGCAAACAGAGAAATCACAAGAGATAAACAAATAAAAACAGACACTAACCAGATTGGAACCTCACTGATTGGCACGAACAACTAGAGAGCCAACGAAGAATACTAAATATTGTGACCTGGTGAGCAAGCTGACCAACTTCAGGGATAGTGCATCACAGAGTGATCTTTGTTAGCTAATTTTGACAAAGATTATTTTAGTTTACATTATTTATGACAGTACTTGATAACATAGGAGTTAATGCATTTTGTAAAATGAATGAAGGCTTAGGAATATATGACACCTTATGACAGCATTCTGCCACTAATCCTTTGCAGAGAAATGGAGTGAGACTGCTAGGGTAAGGGTTGGCTGAATTATTGATTTTAGATAGAGAGAATTAGTGAGGTTCTACTGGATTTTGTCCCAAAGGACCCCTCGTACAAATGGCAAAGGGTGGAATGCACCTCTACACAGAGATCCGGGCTTATGCACCACTTCAGCCCTATTTGGAAGGCTTAAATAGCACACAGGCCATGTGCTGGCTCACTGCACAGGATAAATGTGATGTTATTGACATACCCTGCAACCACTGTTATATATTTGCAGCAAATATTGTACAGCAGTTGTCAGGTAAGGTGTCTATATAAAGGTTATGGTTTGCTGGTTATGATTATGCTATCTGTGTGTATGTATCATTTTTGTAGTTGAAGTTATAAGTGTTGGCTATGTACTTGTACATCAATGTGTTTTGATTCTGAAGTAGCCTTAGTAAAGCATTTGGTCAGCTTCTTGAGAAAGCAGCGTGCAAATTTAGTGCCCAAACAAGAAACACTTAACTGACAATGGATCTTGGAAAACTCCAATCCACATAAGTAGTCTTCCTGGGAACCTGCAAGGTAGCATGTGGGCCATGGCTACCACCTGTAAAGAACTGAGTCATGCATGGACATGTGACTTGCCCATGTGACTCCAGACTCCATTTTGCTGTAATTTTCCACAGTAAGAACAAAAGGGTGTTCTTACACCTGGAAGAGACTATAAAAGGCAGCTGCCTCATCTCCATCTTGTCTTCAGTCCTGCTTCATACCTCTGGAGGAACTTTGCTACAAACCGAAGCTTTGAACAAAGGACTGAATGACCCATCCCAGCTGTGGATGTACTCCAGAGACTTGATTTGAACTTGCAGTTTATTCTATCGCTGCTACAAGCCTGAACAAAGAACTTTGCCATTACTGTATGTAATTGATTCCATTTAACCAATTCTAGCTCTCATCTATATCTGTTTCCTTTTATGAATGAACCTTTAGATTTTAGATTCTAAAGGATTGGCAACAGTGTGATTTGTGGGTAAGATCTGATTTATATACTGACCTGGGTCTGGGGCTTGGTCCTTTGGCATCAGGAGAACCTTTTTTCTTTTACTGGGGTATGGGTTTTCATAACCATTTGTCCCCATATCAAGTTTTACTGGTGGTGATACTGGGAAACTGGAGCGTCTAAGGGAATTGCTTGCGTGACTTGTGGTTAGCCAGTGGGGTAAAACCAAAAAGTCTTCTCTGTTTGGCTGGTTTGGTTTGCCTTGGTGTGCATAGAAATCCCAGCCTTGGGCTGTAACTGCCATGCTTTAAGCATTTTGTCCTGAATTGGCACTCCCAGTTGGGTCCCATCAGAACCAGCATCGTTACAATGAACTTCACCCACAATGAAAAAACAGACAAAGTAGTACATTACATGTAAAATTATTGCTTGTGTGTAGGTCTTCCTCCCTCTAAAGTTTACATTGAGAATTTAGGCTGCTCTTTTTAAAGTGCACTTATGAGTACATATAATTACACTTGAGCTACAAATAAATAAAAAAAGAAAAAGAAAAAAGAAAAAAGTAAAGTGCATTTCATACCAGAATGTGGATAACTTGCTCTGGCTCTAGTCCCTCCACTGGAACTCCATTCACCTCTACCAGCTTGTCTCCAGCATACAACAACCCTAAAATAAAATGGTACAGGAAAGAAGACACTTATTATAGAGAAGATGTGATTCTGAAAAAGTTCAGAGATGCAACAGAAGACTGGAGAACAGCCCTGAAATAAGAAATGCTCCTATCCTAGATTCGGACCCGAGTCAGGAATTTCAGATCTGAAGTATTATTGTGTTGTGGATAAAGCAGACAGCTCTGTTATAGCCTTCACTGTGGAATCTCAAGCAATTGACCTGACTTCTCTGAGCCTCAGTTTCTCTATCTGTAGAATAGGTGTATTCATTCTTCCTCCTTTTTGTAAAGCACTTTGAGATCTAGTGATTATGAAAAAGGACTCAAGGAGTGTTAACTATTCTTATCCAAACTAGAGTTCCCCCAAAACTGATGTGTTCCAATTCAGAGTTCTGGTAGTTGCATCTTCCCCTTTAACTGAGTTGAACAGGTTATCTCATCCTAACAGGATTTCATTCAGCCACTGTATACAACTTGCAACTGTATATCCTTGCAACAAACCCCGTTGCCAACTCTGTCCACATATCTATTCAAGGGACACCATCATAGGACCTAATCACATCATCCACACCATCAGGGGCTCGTTCACCTGCACATCTACCAATGTGATATATGCCATCATGTTCCAGCAATGCCCCTCTGCCATGTACATTGGCCAAACTGGACAGTCTCTATGTAAAAGAATAAATGGACACAAATCAGACGTCAAGAATTATAACATTCAAAAACCAGTTGAAGAACACTTCAACCTCCCTGGACACTCAATTACAGACCTAAAAGTGACAATTCCTCAACAAAAAAAACTTCAAAAACAGACTCCAACGAGAAACTGCAAAACTGGAATTAATTTGCAAACTGGACACCACCAAATTAGGCTTGAATAAAGACTGGGAGTGGATGGGTCATTGCACAAACTAAAAACTATTTCCCCATCCTAATTTTCCCCCCTACTGTTACTCACACCTTCTTGTCAAATGTTTGAAATGGGCCATCCTGATTGTCACTACAAAAGTTTTTTTTCTCCTGCTGATAATAGCTGACCTTAATTGATTTGTCTCGTTAGAGTTGGTATGGCGACCCCCATCTTTTCATGTTCTCTGTGTATATATCTATATCTTCCTACTGTATTTTCCACTCCATACATCTGATGAAGTGGGTTTTAGCCCACAAAAGCTTATGCCCAAATAAATTTGTTAGTCTTTAAGGTGCCACAAGTACTCTTAGTCTGTATCAGCAAAAAGCACGAACACAGCTACCACTCTGAATACTGTAAGATTGTGTTTGAAGCTGGCTGTCTCACCTTTTTTAATGCAACACATTTAACCTGGAATGAGATAGTCATGAAGAAATAAAAAAAAAAGTCAGAAGCACTTCAATGTGAGGCAATTATTACTATTTATATGGTACTGTACAAGGTGTGTCCCTAAAAGTTGTAACAGGAGAGAATTTACAGTTGCAGAAAAAAAACAAAAAACGACTTTTCCCTGCTGTGTGTTTCAAATGACACTTACCACTTCTGTCTGCTAGCCCACCATGGATCACCCTGGCAACCACAATGTCACCCGTTATCTCATGGCGTTTAATGGTGGCACCCTGGCAAAATAAAAAAAATAAATAAATATCTTTCAATTCCTTTAAAACTGCAAGTCTGATCTCCTTAATGACTGGAGATTACTGAAAGAGATTCCTTTTCCCCTTAAAGCTGCACAGTATTGCAGGACCCGTAAGTACAGTGCACAATACCTTAAAAGATGTGTAAACCTAGTCTCTTAAGGGACATGAACAAAATGGTCATTATACAGCCCAGTTTCCGACTCTCGCATTCTATAAAATCTTACATAGGGTCTACTGTAATACATCTTTTCCATCTCTGACGTTATGATTTTCCAGTGCTAATCCCTGTATTTATCACAAGCATAGTACAACATAAAATCCTTAGTTCACAAGGGCAAACAACTTCCAAGAAATTTTGTTAGTTTTTTTCCTCCTTCCCACTCCATTTGCCAAGGAGGCACTTTATTTGTTCAAGATGAGTCTGTCAATTTAAAAGACAATAGAAATAACAAAATTTCTATAGCATTGCTTATAAATAACCCATTTATACAAAACACTTTATTGAATCTATTGCACAAGTTCAAATAATCAAAACATGAGAAAGCTTCCTTACCAGGGGCTGCTTGTTCTTCACTAAGCAGACAATCCTCATGGCTTCTTCATTTTCAGGGATGTTATCTGGTAGAGGGGGAAGGATTGGTTCAAAATCTTTCTGGGCCACAGTATCATGAGCTGATAGTAAGGCCTGTGACATGAAGAAAGAGGCAAGCAAAGGTCATCCCAAGAAATAGCTTTGACTGGGGTCCAGGAGTCAGAAGTGGGAGACTGTATTCTTACATGAATACAGACCCACACGGCGGTGGGTGACATCATAGCTCTTTCCACTGAAAAATTCAATCACTGGACATTTTCCTGATTTCTTGGAATTTAATCTTAGGAGAACTGTGTCCTCGTTTGGTGCTATAGCACAAGCACATAAGCTTTATAATAGTTTTTAAGACAAAACAAGTTTGTTCATGTAAAAATCCTGCCCTGTGTCTCTAAGAATTTTTTTTAAACAGATCTCTCAAAAGCATAGATATTAAAGACAGCAGTTACCATCAGTCTTTTGTGAGTACTGTAGATATTTAATTCTTTCATGAGGTAGGGGATGTGACACAGACTTCAGAGGTAGGGAAAAGAATCCCACAGTTGCAAATTCACAGATACCATTGTCCACTAATTTCTTCTTGCCATAACTAATCCAAATTTCTATTGCCTTCTTTGCTGTTTTCTGCAGGCAGCTGCAAAGCTCATTCCCCCCATACTGCAGTCGTTTCAGTGAGAGATGTTTCCACTCCCTTTCAATGGCCAGCACTTGCCTTCAAGTTTGGATTTCGCAGAAGACGTCTCAGCTCTCTGATCTCTGTAGATTGAGGGACTCCACGCAACAACTCCACCACCTGGTGATGAGAGAGTGGGAACTGGATCCATCTGGAATTCCTATTTTAAATACTGTAGTAAACTTTATTTGGTGAACTTTATTTGGTAATGTAAACAGACCTTTTCTTTAACTCTATGCTAAGAGACTAAGTGAATTCTCTTCTCCAATCCTACAACTAGATTTAATGACCAGTGTAAGTTTCTAGCATGAACCATTAAGCTTCCAGCTAATTCGGTCACAAACTGATTAAAATCATCCTATCAGAAACCTTATAAAATTCACAGATCTGAGCCAGGCTCCTTTATGGTCAGTTCTTATGACAAGGCAGATTTTGAATTGGGGAAGAGGGACGATCTAGCAGTTAATGCACAGGACTCGTAATCACTCTGCCACAGCCCATGCGATTCTGGGAATTCCACACCTTCTATGTGCCTTTGATCCCATATCTGTACAATGGAGATGATTAACTACTTGTCTCACAAGGGAGCGAGGCTACATTCATTAATGCTTGTGATGGGCACTCAGATCCTTGGACGGACTGCGCCACAGATATGCAGAGTATTATTATGTGCAATCAAATTTACAGATTAGGGTTCGGTAAAAAAAGGAATATAGTCTCTTATATAATCTCACCTCACGAGACAGTACACGTGCTTGGGGTGTGACTGGGACTGGTTTTTTTCTGATAGATTGATGGAGGCATTCATAAACCTATAGGGTGAAATAATAAAGAAAAAGGCACAATGCAATACTACTCAATGGTGCGATCCATTCACATGGAAACATACACATATACAGCAATGCCACACCACTAAGGACTTTCTAGGACCAGCTAGAATAAAAATCATAAATAAGGCTATGAGTTAGTCATGGAATCCATGACTTCCAGCAACCTCCATGACTTCAGCCTGCGGTGATCAGGAGCTGCAGGGTCCTTTGCCACCAGCGAGGGCAGGGAGCTGCAGGGTGCCACCAGCGAGGGCAGGGAGCTGCAGGGTGCCCCCGGCACCTCCCCGAGCCCACAGCTGCCGGCGGGGGAATCCCTGAGCTGCCCGTGCTGCGGATGGCTCCTAGCCCCTACACAGTTGTGTGGGGACTAGCAGATCCCCATTTTGTCAGGTATATTTTTAGTAAAAGTCACGGCGTCCGTGAATTTTTCTTTTTTGCCCATGACCTGTCCATGACTTTTACTGAAAATATCCATGACAAAATCTTGGCCTTTATGATTAAGGCTATCAATCCTCCTGATTCAGGACCTAACAACAGATTGCCAGCTGAGGCCAATCTTAAATCTCTGACATTGCATAGTACTACCCAATTAGCCAGGTACACTGGGGTTTTCCACCTTAATCTGAAGTATCTGTAATAGGTCGCTGTCAAAGGAAGATAACAGGCTCACTGGACCAGTGCTCCAATCCAGTATGGCAAATCCTCAAAGATTCCACTGTTTCCTTTCTTCCCCTAACTATAATCCTTACTCAAAAAGCAAAGCTAAAGTAAATCACCAAATTTAAAGACCGATTTCAAGGAAATTTTTATTCACCTAGACCAGTGGTCTCCAACCTTTTTATGCCCAAGATCACTTTTTGAATCTAAGGGCAACCCAGGATCTGCCCCGCCCCTTCCCCAAAGCCCTGCCCCACTCACTCCATCCCCTCCCCCTCACCCGATCTCTCACTCTCCTCCACTCTCACTCACTTTTACCGGGCTGGGGTAGGGGTTCAGGAGGGGGTGTGGGCTCTAGGGTGGGGGTTCGGGTGCAGGAGTGGGTGAGGGGTGCAAGCTCTAGGAGGGAGTTTGAGTGCAGGAAGGGGCTCCGGCCTGGGGCAGAGTGTTGAGGGTTCAGGGTGCTGGCTCTGGGAGGGTGTTTGGGTGCAGGAGGGGGCTCTGAGCTGGGGCAGAGTATTGGGGTGCAGGAGGGGGTATGGGGTGCTGGCTCCAGGAGGGGGCTCAGGGCTGGGGTGCAGCCTTCCGCCGGGCAGCACTTACATCCAGCAGTGCAGCACTTACGGTGGCGGGTGCAGCAAGGCTAAGGCAGGCTCCCTGCCTACCCCGGCTCCACACTGCTCCCAGAAGGGGCCAACATGCCCCGGGGGGAAGACACTTGGCTCCGTGTGCTGCCCCTCTCTGCAAGCACTCCCCCTGCAGCTCTCCCGGCCAATGGAAGCTGCGGGGGTGGTGCTTGCAGGCTGGAGCAGCGCACAGAAGAAGACCCCTGTTCCCCCGCACCCGTGGGGCCACGCTGGCTGCTTCTGGGAGCGGCGTTGGGTAGGGAGTCTGCCTTAGTGGCAGCCACGCTGCGCTGCCAGAGATCGCAATCGACTGGGAAATCCTCTAGGTTGATGACCAGTGACCTGGAAGTTTTTTTTTTATTTTTGTTTTTATTAACATTGGACCTGTTTACAGACCTTAAGTTACTTTCCTGCTAAAATGTTTAACTTAGTTTTTTGAACTATTTTGTCTAACAGGAAAAATTTCCTTCCCAGTTTAGTCTGATGCTAATGTACAGCCCTTGATTATACATCACACCAATGCAATCAATAGTAAATAATATTTCACCCTCATATAGCACTTTTCATTCATTCATTCGTACAAAACAGGACATCACCCCCCTTTTACAACTGGGGTACAGATCACCACCTGCAGCCAATCTTAAATCTCCCTGTGATTGCATGGTATTACCCAATTAGCCAGGTACACTGGGATTTTCCACCTTAATTAGAAGTATCTGAATTAACCTACAATCTCAGCATGGCACAGTGAGGCAGATGCCAGTTGGACATATTGTTCATAGAATATTAGGACTGGAAGGGACCTCAAGGAGGTCATCTAGTCCAACCCCCTGCTCAAAGCAGGACCAATCCCCAATTTTTGCCCCAAATCCCTAAATGGCCCCCTCAAGGATTGAACTCACAACCCTGGGTTTAGCAGGCCAATGCTCAAACCACTGAGCTATCCCTCCCCTTCTTCCCTAAGGAAGACTGGCCTTGCAGACAAAGAGGACTTTACCTTTAGGAGAGCTTGCAGCCAGGGAGATCTGAGCAGGTCGTATAACACTCCAACTCCATTGACATCTCTTTTACAGAACAGACTCAATTCTTGTAACACTAGAGAGTCAGAACATGAGCTAAACGTGAGCCCAAGAAACAAGGAAGTGCAGTGCATTTCAGCACAAACAGCTGAACAAAAAAGCCAAGTATTGGCCCAGACCTCTGAGAAGGTAATTCATTTGAATTTACATTCCCTTATAATGTGTCCCAGATACCCAACTGGTAATTCCTTAAGAAAAGGTTCCCTGTCCTCAGCTCTATGGTACATACCTTCTTATCAGCTGTATTTGTGCAGGGCAAGCAATTGTCCACTGATCAGAGAAACATATTCCCCATAGGCATCCCACACCCACTAAGTTTGAATCCAAGTTGACATTTATTCCAACCATGTACTGTAGTAACTCTGCCTTACCCATGTTTTAGGGATTTCTTTTAGATTGTAAACTCTTTTGGGGGCAGGGATTGTATCTCTTCTTGACAGCGGAAAGTGCCAACCACATCTCAAGGGCTACTGAATATATAATAATGATGCACATTCCAGTCTGACCTGATAGTTCAGTTAATAAATCTGTACCACTATCAGCCATCCTGTACATTACCTGCTGGGAATGGGGAAAGAGTCATTCTTATCAGAAACAGCACCATTTCCCCTACATAAAGAGAACAGGAATAGTGTGCAGACACAATGGAAATCTAGACCTATTTAGAATCTGAAGGAGGCATAAGACTTTTGGCCCTTATCAGTTTATGACCATTATTCAAAATCAGGCCTATATGCAACAGGAAACTAGATTTTTCCAGCAGTATTGGATCATTTCTAAAGTCCTATGCTCTGCCCAGGAAATATGAGAAAACTGAAAATATTAACATATGAAAGTCTGAGGATATGTGGCTAATTCCCATTGAAAGTCAATAGGACCTATGCATCTAATTCACTGAGGCACTTTGTAAATCCCACTAGGCACCTATCTGCATCTTCAAGTACCTAAATACCTTTGTAAATCTGCTCCTAGATGATTTTCTGACACAGGCCAAATAAAACTGATCTGCTCCCTCACCCCCAAATACACTCCGATTTTCAACACTTTCTATTATTTCCTCTCTTCCTTTTTTGTGCTTCCACAGGGTGACTATGCTTCTTCGTCCTGCCTCAAGTCAAGCATCTCACTAGTAAAACCAGTCAAGGGACAACATATTCTCTTCATTTCCTTCTCTCACTCCCCTTTGTTGTTAAGCGCTGAAGGCTGGAATGTCGTTGCCACAGTAACACTGTCCAGGCTACTAAGCTGTTACAGGTGCTCAGTGCTTCTGTCAAGGTTCCTTCCCCACTCTGAACTCTAGGGTAAAGGGAAGGATAAACACCTTTAAAATCCCTTCTGGCCAGAGGAAAAACCCTTTCACCTGTAAAGGGTTAAGAAGCTAGGATAACCTCGCTGGCACCTGATCAAAATGACCAATGAGGAGACAAGATGCTTTCAAAGCTGGAGGGGGGAGAAACAAAGGTTCTCTCTGTCTGGGTGATGGGGACCTACATGAAAACCCCCTAAGCTTATTTTTACCAGCTTAGGTTAAAACTTCCCCAAGGTACAAACTATTTTACCTTTTGCCCTTGGACTTTATTGCTGCCACCACCAAGCATCTAACAAATATATAACAGGGAAAGAGCCCGCTTGGAAACGTCTTTCCCCCCAAAATCCTCCCAAACCCTACACCCCCTTTCCTGGGGAAGGCTTGGTAAAAATCCTCACCAATTTGCATTGGTGAACACAGATCCAAACCCTTGGATCTTAAGAACAATGAAAAAGCAATCAGGTTCTTAAAAGAAGAATTTTAATTGAAGAAAAAGTAAAAGAATCACCTCTGTAAAATCAGGATGGTAAATACCTTACAGGGTAAACAGATTCAAAACAGAGAATCCCTCTAGGCAAAACCTTAAGTTACAAAAAGACACAAAAATAGGAATATACATTCCATTCACCACAGCTTATTTTATCAGCCATTTAAACAAAACAGAATCTAACGCCTATCTAGCTAGATTACTTACTAAGTTCTAAGACTCCATTCCTTTTCTGTTCCCTGCAAAAGCATCACCCAGACAGAGAGAACCTTTGTTTCTCCCCCCTCCAGCTTTGAAAGCATCTTGTCTCCTCATTGGTCATTTTGGTCAGGTGCCAGCGAGGTTATCCTAGCTTCTTAACCCTTTACAGGTGAAAGGGTTTTTCCTCTGGCCAGGAGGGATTTTAAAGGTGTTTACCCTTCCCTTTACATTTATGACAGCTTCTCTTCTTGGAGCTCCGGTGTTATCAGCATTGGAAGAGAGTGCAGCCTGCTAACTTAGCAGACCTTGATGTTACACGTAAGAAAGACCACAGGCTCAGTTCGGTGACAAAGGCACTCGGCCAAGTTTATTGCGCTCAAGACACATACCGGCTCCCTGTCTCTGTGGTTACAAGTACACTAACACATGAGTGCCCAGTGGTAAGGAGTGGCTCAGTCAGCTGTGGGAGTCTCTTCTGTCACGTTGGCTGCACAAAGAATTAAGGTGAGGTACCCCAACATTTATCGACTGAGACAAAAACTTACTTACTACCTTATGGGTTTCATGACATCTGCTTGTTACCTCCCCTTGTACCTTGCTCCTGATGTCTCGGGCAAAAAATCCCTCTTCATCACTTCTGTCAAACCCTCTTATTTTGCGCTAGGTCAGGGTGTACCTGGGCTCATCTTTTGGAAGGTGTTCACGTACATACCCAGTGACAGGTACTTCTTAGGAGTGCCTGTGTTTTAGTACCCTTGCCAAGTTTATGTATCAGACTGCGAACGTGTAAGCACCTGCTTTTAATACATGGCCTGACTTTGGTTCACAGCTTAGCCTGGATTTGCTGCCTGTGGTTCAGGCCTCAAGTCTTGCACCAGGCCCCGTGCTCCATGCTCGCTAGCTCTCGCACTCTCTCTACACTACACCCTTTTTGTGCTTTTTTCTGTGCTGCCTTTATGCTTGCAAATATCTCCCTGATCTAGTGCACCAAACAAGTTCCTTCTCATTCAAATGTCTCATAAAACCTCAATTCTTCCACCAGACTGATCATTCCCTCACATAAAATTTATATTAAAAAAAACAACCTCGCTACAATACAGTCAGCTTGAGCCACTGCAGATAGCTACGCCAGACAAAGACTACATCTCTTCTTTTGTTTCCTGCTCTCCTGTCCACAGCCTCTCTACATTTATTGACAGTTCATTTTGGTTTTGCTATCACTTTAGGCCTTGAGCCTTATGCCTGTGCTTAGCTTTAAATTAACTGAGTTCAAAATTAAATTATTCAGGTACTTGTTTGCCAAATCAGTGCCTTAGAGTGTCAGCTTTTTGAGGTACGGACTTTGACCTACATTATTGGGAAACACTAGTGATTTTGGATGCTCAATTTGAGAAATTTTAAAAAAGGTGCCCGATTTGGAGGGAAGGTGCTCAGCGCTTTCTGAAAAAAAATCAGACTCTTAAGGCATTTAAAAGCAGGCTTCCCAAATTCACTACTCACTTATAAAAATTTAAGCCCTTACCTCAATTGTGCCTGTAAAGCCTGACTCACACCTGTCTGGTACTATATAAAGAAACAAAAATCCTGTTCTTGCTTGGAATTCAGTCTTGTCATGTATACTATCAGTAATATTTTAAAATATCTGCTGACTTGATAAGAAAATCTGCATGTTCTTTCTTGTTTTGAAAAAAGGAACACAAGAGTTATGTGCTGTACCGGTTTCCTGGCCATGTACTGCAAGCATCTCCATCTTCTCCTTCCTTCTAGGAGATTCTCCTCGTTTCTCTGAATGGATCATTCACAGCAGCAATGTTTCACAAAACAGACTCCGAACTGGGAAACAAGAATAAGCATGTTGGAATAACTTTCGATTTGTAAGAAAGAAAGTAGAACAAAAATACAATGGGGGATGAAAATAGTGTTTCAGATTCAAATGTCACAAAACAAGATCACAACCAGTTTAAATTAGATATGGGCCGAGAAAACCAAACTGGCAGGACTTGCATCTCAGTTTGAGTCCATGTCGACTGCTAAAGGTTAGGGTGGAATTCAAATTAAAATGCTTTTAGCCTTGTTCATCTCTAATTTAAACAGAGCAGAAGAATATGGTGCACAAAGCCCTGGTGCTCAATGGGCAGCCTACAGGTCAAAAGTAGTCCATGGCTATATTTAAATTAGTAAGTAGATGTATTCTCCATGGGACACTTGTGCTAAGGTGCATTTCTTTACCTTGATCAAAATAGTCTCTCTGGCTGCTTGTAGCACATCTTGGTGCAAGACCACATTTAATATTATCAGCAGTTAATGGGAAAGGCTTAACTGGTCAAACCATTAACTGTTCGAATTTTACCACCATATTAAACAAGGCATCACTCAGACAGTACAGCTCAAATCTGTTTACGCCTCATATACAGCCCTCCAATTCATGGTAAGTTGCTAATGTGGCTCTTAGCGGGACAAAAATTTGGGAATCCATAGTCAAAAGTAATTGTAGATTTAGTGGTCGTCTTATGTGAATTCATAATTAGCAATTCTTTGAAGAGTTTGCCCCATTTGCCATAAAGCTGTTATAGTTTATTATCCACATTTTGGAAATTTTACAAAACTCAGTTTAGATATGACTGAACTATACTGGCTCCTTGCAGTGGGATGGGAGGGTTTAAGTTGCATCTTTTCAAGGAGTGTCTATGAACTCAAAATCTGCATTACAGTATTACACTAAGCCACTGTATTTAAATTATGAAGTTTCCACTGCCCCCTCAAAAATAAGTCACCCGTGTGAAAGCATGCCATACGCCACATTTTTAAATGCACTACCACTGACAGCTGTAATTTGTTTCCCCCAAGGTATCTGAAAATAAAAATGAATAGCCCATTTTTCAGTCTACAGGAACCGTCAAGTTAAGAGTCACATTTAAAAATAAACCAAATTTCTTTTCCTATTACTAATACGTTAGACTATTCATATTGAAAGAATTTGGAAAATCAGATTTGCTTTCCTACCACTAACAGGGCCAGAATCTGCAAAGACGTCTTCGTATAAAGAGTTTAATTGCCTCCAAGTTGCTCTGGTATTCCAGACTTTGCCAGGCATTCCAAGGTATTGACTTCTTGGTATTTCTTTCATCTTGGACAATAAAAGTAGGCTTATCACTACCACACCCTAGTTCTCCTGCACTAGTTCAATGCTACAGTGAGCAAGGGAAAGAGGCCATTTAAATCCAAAGTGATTTTCAATTTCATTAAAGTTACAAACACTGCTATTAATATAGGCTTTCATCAAACCTACTGCATGAACAGCCTTACAGTATCCCTCTAAAATTTTAGGTATAAAATTATGAAATGTAAAGCGTACACCAAAAACAGCATTAAAAACCAATAAATTCCATTTTTTGTTTTCACTCATAAAAACACTAATTTCTTCCTCAATTTCTCAAAAAATTCCTTCCAACAATCTCTATGATAACTTTAAGCCCAATTTACATTTTTATGGGCAGCTTAATACAGCAGTCACCCCTAAAAACTTAACAACTTTGCCTTCGAGAACTAAGATCCTGATCCTGAAAACACTTATAAACATGCTCAGTTGTACCCAGGTGACATCACTAGAATTGATGGCAAGAGTAAAGTTAAGCATGTGCAGCAGTGTTTGCAAGACTGGGGCCTAAACAATCTTATCTCAGTATTTGCAAAATAATCTAGACTTTCCTATACTTTCTGTATGGAAAAATGAAGACAAAATTAAAATTATTTAGTAATCAAAGGCAAAATTTTCCTCTCTTTTAGGGCAGCCCATGATATAAAACCTGAAAATGGTGTTTCCATAATCAAACACAAATACTTTCCACAGCAGCATGAATCATGGCATTCAAAAATGCTTGCAACTTAAACAAGTTCTTTAAACTTTTTTTTAAGTACACAACATATGGGCAAATGAAATCTGTCAAATGATTACATTTTAAATTAATGATTAGACACAATGGACAACACACCCAGATTGAAATCAGAGGAAACTCTCCATTCCATTTCTTTTAGCAATTGTCGCTATAGGGAGACTGAGTTAAGGATTTTTAGAACTGGTATTTTACAGTGGCGGAAGAGTGAATCATCTATTCTAGAGAAAACTGAAGTTTTATGTTCAGTTTTTCATTTCCAGCAGCTCAGTGCCATCCATGAATCTGAAGGAACAGGACGAACACACCACGTTCAGTCACATGCAATCTATCAGATTTGAAACCTAGGTCTCCAAAAGTAAAAGATCTGTATCAACCTAGTGTGTCTCCTGGACCCTAATATGATCTGTGTCTTCAACAGTGTTCTGCGTAAGGTTTCAAGGTATAGCCAAGATTACAATTATAAAATTAACATTGAAGAAAACCCTTCCACTGAGAAATTCCTATGTTATAGCTCAATCCAAAGGTAATGCCTCTCACAAACATTAATGAATTGCAACACAAAACATTTGAGCAAGGGAACCAATAACAATACTAATGTACAAGTAGTAAATACCATACCAACCTGTGTTAGATATACTGCAGTTTATCTCCTGGATTACCAAAGCAAGAAGGCAGCCATTTTCCCACTACTGTGGATGGGAAATTTATAAGGTACACCAAGAGATTTATTATCATGATCTGCTTATAAAAGCAGAAGGAATTACTGTCACTTTTACTGCACTTCTTAGTGCCTATTTTTGAAAGGCACTTCTTCTCTTGAGTCATGCCCTATCTTGAAAAGGCAGCTGGGATCAGGGAGAGAATTCAGAAGAGATACCTGATTATGGTTTAATCAACGTACTATTGAATATACCCTATTCACCACAAATTTGCCCCATAAGGGAGCAAAGAAAAGTACCATTTTAAACCTTTGGGGATCTGGTAGGTTCTCGTGTACTGCTTGTATAATTCTATTCCAAGAGACGGTAAAGAATAGTCTTTGAAAACATGCCTTATTGTTTTTTTTAAAAAAAAACAACATAACCCAGGCTTCCCCCAGCAGAGTGTGATTTTCCTACCCCAACAATACATTGAGCAGTTTCTACTTCATTTCCTCTAATGACTCCAACTATTATTCATACATTTTATACATGCGGAGGTTTTCCCTCCTGTATCTTGTAGGTGCCGGTATTTAATGTTCCTCAATAACTTTGAATCTGTTCCTTTAAGAGTCTGTCTTCCCCTTTGTTAAGCAGAGCTGATCTGCCTAATGCTGGGATTTAACCAAGGAGGCTATGTAAGACAGATCATTAAATACCTGCTTCCTAAACTACTGAGCCCTTAAAAAGAGCAATGCAGAAATCCTTTATTGCAGGGTGGCAGAGTGAAGGAAAGAAAATGCTATATGAAGGAGTAAATGAATTCAGGATAGGAGGACCCCTAGCTTCCATTCATTTCAGTCATACTGAAAACACATTACTAACTGCAGGATTTTGTGATATATTTGCAGTTTAGGTGCAACTGTTCAGACTGGTTCCAAAATGCAAGTGCAAACTGCACCCACAGAAGGGCAGACAATGTTTCTGTAAACGTACCCCTATAATCTGTGTGGAGAAGTCCAATTCATTTCTTATTGTGGAAAACTAGTCCTAAACCATTTGTAGCTTGATAACTATTCAGACATTGAAGAAGTGGAGATATGTCTCAACAGCTCTGAACTGGGAATGTGGAGCCAGATTTGAGTGCAATTTATTTTTAAGATTATACTGATAAGACACCCATACCCCATCTGAGAAGAGATTTTCTTGGTTTAAAAAAAATCCCTTTATCACACACAGGCTTTCTGGGAACTGCGGTTTACATTGAGAAGTTGAAGCTACACTGGAAAATTTCATTTTGAGTAGTCTAAAAGTTTTAAAGTTATGTAGGATGACCATGCTTATCTCCATGTATTTGTTACCATATATATAATTTTATAGTAGCTGGTGAATAATAGACAAAGAATAATGACTTATTTTTATAGAGCCAGTCTTCCATCCTCAGGGATCTCAAAGCACTTTTCAAACTATACAATTTGTAAACAATAAAGACCAAACTGTTAAGGCTAGGATTCATTCCTGATTGTACTTTTCCATATTTTGTCCAATCCACATTTAAAGTCTCAAACAATGGGGTTTCTCACTATATGTCCCATGGAGTAGACAGGGGATTCTGAGAACACACATGTGGTAAGGTAAAATATAAACCCTAAATGGAAGCAGAACAAAAATGTTACAATGCACAATATCACCTTCCTTATAAGTTTTCCCAGAAGCCTTGGTCAGGAAGAGAGTTTTGGGGGAGTCTTGGAAGTAGTTCAAGTTTTCTGCCTTCTTGTATTAGGTCCAATAAAAGTACCTTTTATTCCTCTTTATTGAAATCTAAACTAAAACAAAAACCAAAACAAAAAACCAAAAAACAAAACAAAAACTTTTCAGCTGTGATAATCACATTGAAATTCCCACCAGAATTCTGATCCCTCTGCCTCTATTTTCTTGACTATTGTAATCACCAGCCAAATTTGCATGCTGATGTATTGCCCAATGCATAAGGGAGCAGAGCTACGTGATTATATCCTCTTATGATACAAGCAAGTTGAAAAATACTGCATCTCAATGGAAGGCCCAATTACGTACTCCTTACAACCTATAGGGAATTCTCTTGTGCAAGAAATATTGATATCAATATTTGGCTCATGAAGGGAAACTCAGGTTTGAGTATTTCTCAGCTAAGATGAAGTATACGCAATAGATATGGCACCCAAACCAAGAAAACCCACATTTGTAGCTATCTGAGGCATATTTTACAGGTTTCCCACTGGGCAGCTATATTTCACTACAGTAAATAATTGTCAAATAATTAAGTCATGCCGCAAATAAAGCTCAGGCGCATTTCTGGAGGGATAATGACTTTTGAGAGCAGTGTCTCTTTACAATTTCTGGCAGATCCCTTACTCCTTTGTCCATTAAACTAATGCATAGCTCCTGTTTACAGACCATTTGTTTTAATTGAGAATGGATGCGGGATTGGTCTGAAAGTAAGTGCTGTACATGTTATCTAATTCTGAACTTGCCTTTCGCCTTATGGTCACTGACCTCAGTTTCCAAGAAACTTGGGTTGGGAAAGCTGTTGCCTACTGGTAGCCAGCAGCTGAGTGGGAACTCTTGTGCAGCTGTCAGATACCAGATGTGAATGTCAATAGACAAAAACCAGTTACAGATTTCTGGGCCCTTTTACCTTCTAACTGTAGGTTTCCTACTTTACTTTGAAAGAGAAGACATCTAAATATCAAAAGTTTCCATCAGCCACTCAGATTCCTCTCTTTCTCACAAGGTTCACTTCATAGGTTAAAAGGTGGCAATTTGCAAAGTGTGGCTACAGCGAACACTCACATACCTCAGGGTTGTTCCAGGGTATGAGGCACTAAGCCAAAGCAGAGAATCTTTCAACTTGTGAGACCCATGAAGCCTGACTTTAGTAGATGCTAGTGGTGAAAGATAATCAGGAACCACTAAGGGACAGACAAATCCCTTGATCCAAGACAGGCCGTTAAAAAGCAGCAGCAAGCAAGACTCATCCAACCACATGGCCTACCCAGGTAGCTACTAGGGAAAGGAGGATAATTATGATGACATCTTCTACAGGGATTAGCACACGGGTGGACAAACTTTTTGGCCCAAGGGCAATATCTATTTGGAGAATTTATATGCAGGGCCATGAATGTAGGGCTGTGGCAGGGGGTTGGGGTGCGGGAGAGAGTGTGGAGTGTAGGAGGGCGTGCACTGTGCAGGGGGGATGTGGGGTGCGGCAGGGCGCTCAGGGCAGGGGGGGTGTGGGGTGTGGCAGGGCACAACGGGGGCTAGGGAGCTCAGGGCAAGGGGTTGGGGTGCAGCAGGGGGCTCAGGTGCAGGAGGGGGTTGGGGTGAAGGAGGGATATGGCAGGGGGCTCAGGGCATGGGGTCAGGGTGGAGGAGCGGTTTGGGGGTGCGGGCTCCGGCCCGGCGCCGCTTAGCTTGAGCAGCTCTGGGGTGGCAGCATCACGCAGCGGGGCTAAGGCAGGCTCCTTGCCTGCCCTGGCCCCACGCTGCTCCCGGAAATGGCGAGCATGTCCAGCAGTGGCTCATGGGGGTGGGGTTGGGCAGGCGGCTCCGCTGCATGCTGCCCTGACCTTCAGGTACCACACCCAAACTCCAATTGGCTGCGGTTCCCCGTTCCCAGCCAATGGGAGATGCAGGGGGTGGTGCCTACAGGCCAGGGCAGTGCTTCTGGGAGTGGCGCAAGGCCAAGGCAGGCAGGGAGCCTGCCTTAGCCCCACTGTGCTACGGGGCTGGCAATCCCGCGGGCTGGATTAAAAGCTCTGACAGGCCAGATATGGCCCACGGGCCACAGTTTGCCCTCCCCTGGATTAGCAGCTGGGACTCTGCCAATCTGCCCTAGCACTGGTATGATCATGTATTCTACAGGTGTCACAGCCCAGAGAGTCTCCTCAACCCAGGATCATAATAAATTAGATGGCAAAGAACTACTAGAATATTTGGCCTATCTCCCTACCAACGTAGCACTGTTCCCAAAAGCATAAAAATGTATATACATTACACACATTTTAAGAAGTATCCATCACCATAGTATCTGGGTACACCACATAATTTGGATGAAAAAGTACGTTTCTTCAACAGCAGGATGCAGAACTCCTGCATCTATTGAGCCAACTACCTAGAACAAATACTGGCAGGGAACTAATTCCAAGGGAAATTCTAATACCTACCATTAGTCACATGGGTGCAAATTTACAGAGCTTTCTGAACATGGCCAGATTTGAACTCGGATGAATTTCTACTGAGAACAAATGCCAGAGATGAAGTCCAGACATTCAGAAAATCCTGCCTACATCTCCTGCAAGCTGCCTTGCAATATCAGTGATGCTACTGAGCACTGATGTGGCAGAATATAGAGGAAGATGATGAGCCAATCTATAAGATTACCAGGACCTAGATAATTTAGCTCTTTGTAGATTGCAAATTAGTACTAGGGCAGGGTGAAAAAATGCAAAAACCTTAATTGAAAAAATTAATGAATTGTTTGATGAATATTCAACCTGCTGTAATTATTCACTTCCAGGTGAAATTTAAGGTGTTAGGCAGGCAGTGTATATGCCTGAGAACAGATACAACATGCTTCCACTGACCTGCCCTTCTCAAAAGTTTCTAATGCTTTGTTAAACAACAAACTAAAACTGGACAAGTCACTTGATTGCTATGCCTCAGTTTCCCAACGATGCAATGAGCATAGCATACTTCCCTTACTTTGTAAACTGCTTTGAGATCTACTAGTCAAAGATAATATTACGGTTTTTATATATATAAAATTTTGGATTTACTCTACCCTGTTTTTGACATCAAAAGAGTAAATATTGAGATCTGTTCTTGAAGTTATTCCATGGTGCCACGGTATTGATGTCCACATGCTAAAGTTGTTAATGTAACAAAATATTTGCACATTATTTGCACTGATCTACATTCAGATATATGTTGACTTCTACTTCCCTCCTGAGCAATTTCCTACTACCTCCACTACATGTATGTAATATTGTTTATATCGGGACAGTTCCACTGTCAAAGAGTCTGCCGATTAGGTAGAGTATTACATAAGGAAATTACGATTTACAGTGCATGTGGAGTTCTGTGAAGCAGTCATCATACTCTCTTTCAGCTGATAATTTGGCCTTGTGTACACAGATCAGCCACAGTTAGTTCATGTTTATTGCTTAAACACATGCTGGCTGACGTATAATAAAGTATGAAAATTAACTCATTGACACACATGGCAAAATCATTCAACATAAGAATGAGATATTAAAAAAAGTTGTTTTAAAAAACAAATCCAAAGCAAGGGATATTTGACCAGTCTATTACATTACATACAACAGCAATAAAAGCAGTTAGAAAATTAATCTGGATCTTTACTAGCAGAATAATTACTCATTCTACTGGGTAGAACCTGTCAGTATCATAATGCCTTCTGAAGTTTTGGAAAAAATGCATTTGTTGAAGTCAACAAAATTCTGTTAACAAAAATCACATGATCCTATTTTTATTAAGGAACAACTTTTCCCCTACACAAGTTTCCAACGTCAAATCTTTAGCTAGCAGGCAAAGAACTAAACAGATGTCACAAGTTTAATTAGGGTCCCATTGGTACAAGCCAGATATTTTAAAGACATTTAAATTGGTTTACCTAGAATTATGTCACAGCAACGACATCAAAAACAAATTTCACAGTTGCAGGTGAGAAATGCATCTATGCTGTACAATTTGTCTCTTTCAGCAGAGTGTAAAATTTCTTACCTGTAAATGCTGCAGTATACACCATGTTCCAATCATGTAGAATTGCCACAAGGAAGAATATCTGTGGGCTATTAGTAGCCTAAATCACCTCACCGCCTTAGCTAATCTATGGACATCCTCCCCTTTCTAATCCGCAGAAATCTAACCTTAGAACCAGGGAGAGGAGAAATCTTCTTAACCCTTTTCTTGCATAAAAAGCCTACTTTTAATCATCTTTAACTTATGTAGTTACTTGTTCCCACCAACTTTCCCCAATGGCCAACACACTTGGTTCTTAAGGTCTCTCTGCAGTACCACGCCTGTAAATGCAGTTGAAGAGAATATGTAATATTTTAGCTTTGATCTCCTATTACACGGAAGCTGAAATCCTGTAACAAGGAAGAAATACCCAGATTTTAATTTATGAACAAAATGTGGTAAAACAAAATGTGGTAAGACAAGTAATAAAGGGAGAGAAACCCTGCAGGTTAACTCATTTCTTGGTTACCTACAGGAACATACAATCAAAGCTGCCCCTTACTGCATCAGACCACAAAGGTTGAAAAGAGGAATCTTGTCTGATACACATTTACTCCCAAGAATCTTGTCAGCTAATAATTGAGCCATACATCAGAAGGATCAGAAATAATCCACTCACACATTCAGTTGTTTCCACCAATCAGAGGACAAAACACATTCCCAACATCACTGAGTTGCATAAGGGGATTATAAACCTAAAGCAAGTTATTCAATTCTCAGACTTCACATCAGACAATCGGCACTGTTAGAAATTGCCACATCTTTGCAGGTACAAAGTCCCTTTCACGAGCAAGAAATGGGGAAGGGCTGAGGGGGAACCATTTACTGTCCTTAAATCAGTTGCATTTTAAGGTCAAATTTTGTTTTCCTACTTTCTTCCTCACTCTTTAAAACACGAATTGGGGCTTTTAATGTGCTATGAACCACAGGTCAAGGTTAATTGTTTCTACTGAAACGGACATGAATTTTGATCTTCTACAAGAGACACAGGAAAATACTGTTTGTAACGTGATCAGCTGTTGTAGAAGAAAAACTGAACCCTGAATTTAAATCTTGGCAGGTAAGCAGAAGGAGAAAATTATTTCCATTTATTTTAAATTGTATTTGCTCAAGTCCAATCTGCATGATATTTAGCATGATACACTGTTCCTTTTCAATAGCAATTCTCCCATCGCATGTTTCAACTTGATATTTTCTGTGCACAGAAGTTCTAAAAATTACCTACCTCGAAAATCTACAGCTAGAACAATAATTTACATTGCTGCCTAACCTTTCTTCCTCAATCAGTCATAAGTCTACACAGTATGTGAAAATACTTACTTCTTCTCTTAGGATCACCGCAATTTTATTTTTCAATTGTCACCTATTCCTGACTCCCCCCAAAATATTCAGTATTACATATGGCTAACAAAACCACATTTTAAAGTGAACAATTTTGTTCTCAAAGCATCAAGGGGCCTGATTTTTTCCCTGTTGAATTCAGTGGCAAAGTTTCAATAGGACAATATCAGACCCATCAACCATACAGAATAGCTTTTGGACTGAAAGGACAACTTCTCAGATACATCCAAAAACTGCGGCCCAGGAAGAAATCTTTCTACAATTATACAAACTAGGATTTCAAGCTGAAACCTTTTGAGATCACTCAGATATTAATGTGATGGTCACATAAATGTCTTGATAAATTAGAAGGAACTATTAAAATATCAGAAGATTGTTAAAATGCACACCATTTCTATATTGTATTGTATTGAATATACAATATATTGTATAATATTGTAATCTATATTGAAGTAGTTCACCATTTCTATATTGGCTAAAAAGTCTTGGATGACTTGTATCGAACACCTTCATCTTTTCTCATGTGTACATATACTAAATATATAGTCACACAAATATGGGAAAGATGTTTAAATAACAACAATATTTTTATTTGACTTCCCAAGAATGTACTTGTAGAGAAAAGAAAGTAATCCCTTTGGTAACTCCACAAGGCTAAAAACTAATTTTTATCACCATAAGCCAACATGATTCTGATTAAATGAGTCACTTATAGCATTGGAACCGCCAATAAAAGTTTGACCTTCTTCTACTTAAATATAATTTTTTGGGGTGGGAAGGGGATAAGGAGAAAGTAGAGGACAATTGGTTTATAAATGTTTTTACTAAAAATACATGTATTTAGGATGATTGAAGACTACCTGGGATTTTGTCAGTAACTATAAAATGGAGGAATACTTTCCTCCCTCGGAGGTATGCTGAAAGGATAAATATATAAAAGATTTGAAGCACTGTAAGATCCACTAATGAAAAATGCCATAAGAGCCAAAAATTATTAATAATTATTATAGTTTAAGGAGTCTTTGCTATGTTTGAGAATTTTGCTCTCAAAAAATGAAACATCTTACATTTTAAATAGGTTTTTTTTCTGTTTGTATATAGAGTTGCAATGGTATCTTCTTCCTTTAAAAAAAAAATCTATACTGAAACGATCCATAAATACTAGTAGTCATTATATGTTGACTTGTTCAACACAACCATTAGCTTGGGTATCCAGAGTTAAATATTACAATTTAAGTACCTTGACAAGACTTTAAAATATGGTAGTTGGCTTCAACTGTCCTCCATTTCAAATGTTGTCATCTTATTTTCTGAAGTGCACCATGCAGACCTTGCATCAACCTTATGCTTGGATGGACAGGAATGTCTTTCATCTTCTGGACTTGTACATAAACAGGAAGCCTGCCAGAAGCCTGTCAGTTTTTTGGATTGGCTAGTTAGTTCATCCATATGAAAAGCCCACTGTCTTGCTGAACCTACAGTTCCCTCTAGCCTGAATGCTCTGAAGTACCTTTACTAGTACAAATATGAGAGAGTGTGTTGTTGTATCGACACAAATATTTTACTCTATCAAGGCTGAGATAACAGCTGAACAGAATTTTGCATTGAAGCTCAATTAATATTTCTAATTTTGAGGTTGTACACATATTTGGCTTTATCGTCATTTCTTTATTGATACCTTGTTTGGTATTTTCCCAGAAAAATGTTCACACCCAAGAGGAGAAGAAACAAAAGCACAAAATTTGCAAACAATATTGGTCTCTGCTAACCATAATCAAGAATGGGTGTATAAAAATAGGTTACTGTAAATGCCAAACAACAAAAGTTTTGTCCATCTAGAAATTGATTTGTATCAGGCACTGCAAATTCTATAGGCTGGTAGAATGGAGATTCAGGTATATCAATTGCACCCAGGCTGGGAACATTTGGATTTTGTTGTAGCATGCTCTTTTTCAATGTAATCTTAGGTAAGCAGGTGAGCTGTTGATGAACAGACAGTATAAGATAGGCAGATATATTGATAACAAATAAAGGATCAACAGTATCATGGTAAAATTTTGAAGTACAGAGAGGAAATACAGGTATGTCTCTGAGGAAGGATTAGGGAGACAGTATGTATAGGAGTGTGAAACAGAATAGCCCTTTATAAACATTGAGCCAAATCCTGCCCTCTGATGCATGTATGTGGCTTCCCCTGAAGTCTGCATGGGGATGGGGGGAGAGAGGAGTTTGGCCTTATTTAGAAAAGCATGACAACAAAATGGGGGGGACTTTTCATTGCATAGAAAGACAGGAGGTGGTCAGTTTTTGTCAAGTTTTCTAAACTTGTTTTTAACAAGTTTTTGCAGACTTTAGTGGTTTAATGTCAGCTCTGCTTCCCTATATTTACTATAAATGTTTGGACTTCACACCTGTCAGAAGATGGTAGATCAGTAGCCCCACTTCCTCTGCTAGTAAGATTCTTACAAAGCGGTATAAAGTAACCTTCCCACATTTTCCACCTCCCCATTCCCAGCACTTATCTTGCTTTCAGCTGTTAGATGGGGACCTTTCTCTAGGAAGTAAGAATAATCAAATAGTTACCTTGGGGGAGGAGGGGCAGGGGACCTCTATATTGATGCAAAATAATATTAATTAAATGACTTTTATTTTGTTTAAGTCATTACAAACTTGTTTGCACCTTTGCTGAATATTGATATAGCTACACGAGTGGTATAGCCAGAATATTTAGAAATGTAACAATATACATCTATAGCTAATTATATTACAAAATGTTAAAGCTAATCAAAGAAATTCCAGAAGGGTTCTGCTTTTATCTCCCAAGGACAAGCAAAGAAACCCTTTGACTAAATAGTGGGAGCCAGGTTCAGGAGGTGCCAGAAGAGAAATAATTAGAAAGAGTTGGCCTACCATCTCTTGTTCCTCGAAACGAAATATTTTTAATTGTTTTTAAAACAAAGTAACTTGGCATCATCATCAGCAATCCCTTGATTTGAGGATGATCTCTACCACGGATTTATATATGGGTCCTGAGACAACTCAGGAGTCTGATCCTGGAACCACAGATCTGCCCTCAATAGGTACAGACATTTCCTGGTGGGCTAGCTGCCAGCTGGGAGAAAGTTTTCTTCTTTTTCCATCCTTCTCTCTCTCTCTTTTCAGCTTTGAAGGCAAGGCGCTTCTCCTTGAAATGGGCCACTGCCTGATGGAGGACATGGCACCACTGGGGTTGGCTGGTGGCATGCTCTCCCAGCTTGTGATGTCCACATCAGTTGTCTTGATACACTTTGTAGCATTTCCTTTGACCACCATGGGTGAGCTGAGAGTAAAAGGACTTGTTTTGGGAGGTGAGACTCTGGCATCCGCACACAATGTCCAGCCCAGCAGAATTGGTGCATGAGGATCATTGGTTCAATGCTGGGGAAAATGGCTTCAGCGAGGATGCTGGTGTTAGTGCAGTGATCTTCCCACTTGATGTGAAGGAACCTCCGAAGGCATCATTGTGGGTACATCTCCAGACTCTTGAGGTGATGTTGAAAGGACCTTCACATCCATAAAGGAATATAGGAATAACAATTGTCTTATAAACCAGGATCTTGGGGTCCTGCCGTAGGTAATGGTCTGAAAACGCACTGGAGTAATTTCCCAAAGGAAGCACTTGCGCACTGGATCCAGTGCTGGATCTCGCTGTCGATTTTTGCGTTTTCTGGAAAGGAAAATCTGCAGAGGACATGTGCATTCATGGTGTCAGTTTTGCAATTAGGAATAGTTTGTCAGTCAGCTTACAGTAAATTGTCATGCAACAATTTAAAACTAAACTTTTCAACCTCGCACCATTTAGGGACAATAGCAACACTGCCACGGGGGGGCGGAGGGGGGTGTGAAGAGAGACAGACAGACAGAAACACACAATGCCAAGTATTTTTCAACACTTTTCAAAATTCATTTTTAAAATACATTTTAATTTTTGGAAATATTAACTGTAGCCAAATAAAGCCCTGATTAATTTTCTATTGAAATCAACAGGCACAAGATAAAACAGTTACTTACCTGTACTGTGACTTGTTCTTCAAGGTGTTATGCAGATGGGTATTCTATACAGTGTGCACACGCCCAGACAAACCTGGAGAATTTTACCTACCAGTAGGGGCAGCATTTGCACCCTGTGGCCCTAGCCCCTCCCCTGTCTATAGGAGGGCAGTGCCACCCAGAACCTCCTCAGTTTCTTCACACTGAATATTAAAAGTACGGACTCTGAGGCAGGGGAGACAGAGGGTGGGTTGTGGAATG
This sequence comes from Chelonia mydas, assembly GCF_015237465.2. Taxonomy (NCBI): domain Eukaryota; kingdom Metazoa; phylum Chordata; order Testudines; family Cheloniidae; genus Chelonia; species Chelonia mydas. Next base: position 58,845,595 of record NC_051251.2, read on the forward strand.
GAATACATGTCTACATCACATCTCAAAACAACCATTTTTTCTTCTTTGACTAGATGCAGCTATGTATTCCATGTAGGTGACTCAAGCAATACTAGCAGGAGGTGGGGCTCTGAGTCTATTTAAACAAGGACTGCAGGATTGCCTTCCCAAAGTTTTCATCTGATCCGGATGCAGTAATAATGGCATAGTGGTCTGTAAATGTATGCACAGAGGACCAAGTGGCAGCCCTGCAAATATCCAATATAGGAACCTCACTTACAAAAGCCATCGACATTGCCGGGGCCCTTGTGAAATCATCTTGCATCTTTTGAGGAGGCATAGTCTGAGCTACTCTGTATGCTGTCATGATGCAAGGGAGTTATCCACCTTGGAAGAGTCTGTGAAGAGAGCGCGCTCACCCCTTCATTCAGTCCGCATACGAAACAGGCGGACAAGATGAACGGCAATGTTTAGTCCTATCCAGGTAAAAAGCTAAATATTGCATGACATCCAGTGTGTGCTCATCTGGGCTTGAACGTAGCTTAGGGAAAAAACATTGCTAGATATAGAACTTGGTTCATGTGAAACCGAGAAGCCACTTTAGATAAAAAGCTTAGGGTGCAGAGCAACAGGGTTACTTTGTCTTTGGAAAATTGCATGTAAGGAAGCTTTGCCATCAAAGCCTGCAACTCTCACACTCTCCTTGCAGCTGTTACCACCAAAGGGGAAGCAATTTTCCGACACACAAGGGAGAAAGAAGTTGCCAGAGGCTCAAATGGAAGTCCCATGAGAGCCATTAAGACAGCATTAAGGTCCCACAAAGGAACCAGTTCTTTAACCAGCACGTGGAGATGAGTGTTGCCTTTCAAGAACTTCACTGGCATGGAGTTTGAAAACCACTGACTTCGCATGGATGAGTGGAAGAACTGCTGCCAGATGCCAGCCAGAATTGCTGCCAGATTCACTGTCAACAAACTAAGTGCAAACCAGAAGACTAAAGGTATAGCAGGTTCTCCAAGATATTCTGAATACAAACCAGCATCAGTTGACCTCCCCAGGCTAACAATCATATCCAGAATTGCTTCCATTTGGCCAACCAGGACACTTGGGTGGAAAGCTTTCTACTATTAAGCAAGATTTGCCAGACAGCCTCCAAACATCATTCCTCCTCATTTCAGCTTGAGAATGACTTGAGGGATGATCAGGATTGGAAGAAAAGTTTACCAGAGTGCTGATTCCCAGCTCAGGTGAAAGGCATCAGTTGGAGCCTGGACTGAGATCCCCTCGAGAGCAAAACAGACAGCATTTCTTATTGTCTCATGAGGAAAACATGCCAATCATCAATATGTCCCAAACTGTCAAGATGTACTGCAGAATGCTGGACTTCAGAGACCACTCGTGATTCAGGGAGAAATTTCTGCTGAAGTGGTCTGCAAGGTAAGTGATTGGCCATGGGGGTAATGTTTTCCCTAGCACAAAACTGCCAGACCCTGATCATGTCTTGACACAGCATGCTGCAGACTGCTCCTACATCTGTTCACATAATACATCATGGTGGTACTGTTGGTAAGGATGTGCACTGCCTAGTCCCTGATGTAATCTTTAAGGGCGTTACAGGCACTGTATTTGGCACAAAGCTCCAGAAAGTTGATATGCAGAGAAGCTTCTTGTTCCAATCAAGGCCTTGAACTTTCAACAATCCCAGATGCACTCCCCAACTTATTAAGGAGACATTGGTGTCCAAAGTCCTGGTTGGTGGAGATTCAATAAAAGGAACACCCTACCACCCATTGCCCTGAACTATCCAGCACTGTAAGGAGCTCAGGATTGGCCGGGCAAGTCAGACCAGTCTGTCCAAGGAACGACGGTTCGGATGATAGACCAACTTCAGCAACATTTGAAGGGGACGAAGGCACAACCTAACATATTGGTTACCTGTGTGCATGCAGCCATACGTGCGCTGTGGTTGAGGGTTGAAACTGCACTCCCAGACATACACAGCGAACCCATGTGGAATTGGTCAGTCGGCAAAAATGCTCTCAAACTCAGTCAAGCTGCCAATGTGATGTGGCTGTGAAAAAAGCTAATGTAGTCTTGGGATGCATCAGGAGAGGTATTTCCAGTAGGGATAAGGAGGTTTTAGTACCGTTATACAAGGCACTGGTGAGACCTCACCTGGAGTACTGTGTGCAGTTCTGGTCTCCCATGTTTAAGAAGGATGAATTCAAACTGGAACAGGTACAGAGAAGGGCTACTAGGATGATCCGAGGAATGGAAAACTTGTCTTATGAAAGGAGACTCAGGGAGCTTGGCTTGTTTAGCCTAACTAAAAGAAGGTTGAGGGGAGATATGATTGCTCTCTATAAATATATCAGAGGGATAAATACCAGAGAGGGAGAGGAATTATTTAAACTCAGTACCAATGTGGACACAAGAACAAATGGATATAAACTGGCCACTAGGAAATTTAGATTAGAAATTAGATGAAGGTTTCTAACCATCAGAGGAATCAAGTTTTGGAATAGCCTTCCGAGGGAAGTAGTGGGGGCAAAAGATCTATCTTGCTTTAAGATTAAACTCGATAAGTTTATGGAGGAGATGGTATGATGGGATAACATGGTTTTGGTAATTAAATATTCATGGTAAATAGGCCCAATGGCCTGTGATGGGTTTTTAGATGGGGTAAGATCCAAGTTACCCGGAAAGAATTTTCTGTAGTATCTGGCTGATGAATCTTGCCCATATGCTCAGGGTTTAGCTGATCGCCATATTTGGGGTCGGGAAGGAATTTTCCTCCAGGGCAGATTGGAAGGCCCTGGAGGTTTTTCGCCTTCCTCTGTAGCATGGGGCACGGGTCACTTGCTGGAGGATTCTCTGCTCTTGAAGTCTTTAAACTACGATTTGAGGACTTCAATAGCACAGATATAGGTGTGAGGTTTTTTTTTGTAGGAGTGGTGGGTGAAATTCTGTGGCCTGCGTTGTGCAGGAGGTCAGACTAGATGATCATAATGGTCCCTTCTGACCTAAATATCTATGAATCTATGAGTTGGAACCAATGTTGACTTCCCACTATTTAAGACAAGACCTAAAGGATCAAGTAAGTGTAGCATGAACTAAACATGAGAGAGAACTTCTTCTCTGGACTTGCCCCTCAGTAACTAATTGTTCAGATATGGAAAGAAGATATGAATTGCCCTCCTACTAAGGTATGCTGCCATCACAATCGTGCATTTGGTAAAAACCCAGGGAACAGAAGACCGACCAAAAGGGAGCACGGTGTACTGATAGAGCCAGTCCATCACAACAAACTGGAGAAATCTCCTCGGGCTCAAAATTGCTATGTGGAAATAAATGTCCTGAAAGCTCAGGGCATAGGTGCCGACTTCTGCTCCCGCTGGTGGGTGCTGGACTCCCCTCTGCCCCTGGCTCCACCCTGACTCCACCCTTGTCCCATCCCCATTCCAACCCTTTCCCCAAAGTCCCCATCCCAACTCTGACTCCTTCCCAAAATCCCTGCCCTGGCCCTGCCTCTTCCCCGTCTCCTCCCCTGAGCATGCCACGTTCCCACTTCTCCCCCATCCCTCCCAGCATGCCGGTGGCGAGCAGGAAGCGCTGGGAGGTAGGAAGAGGAGCGGGGATGCGACATGCTCAGGGGAGGAGGAGGAGAAGGAGGTGGGGAGCTTGGGGGAGGAGCTTGGCTGCTGGTGGGTGTAGAGCACACACTAATTTTTCCCTGTGGGTGCTCCAGCCCCGGAGCACCTACAGAGTCAGTGCCTATAGTCAGGGCAGCAAAACAGTTACTGTAATATAACATAGGGAATATAGTTGCCAGGGTGACCATAGGGAATCTCACATATCAGATGTATTTGTTGACAGAGGTGGAAGACCCACCTTCAATGCTCTTTCCTGGGATGGGGTGTAGAAGAACTACAGGGCCTCCAGCAGGAGGCCACAAAGGGCCAGGCACACCCCGTCACAGGGACAGGTACCGCTTTACTGCATGTTTTGCCAAGGGAGGCAATGAAGCAGAAACACTCTAGATGGCCTTTGCAGGATCCAAGAGATCCTCATTTATCAGGAAGGCTACTCTCTCTCTAGAGTGAATGACTGGACAATATGCAACAGCTTATGCATATTCTCCTGCAGAAAATTCAGCCTGAATGCCTACGGTGGTGGCCATATGCCTAAGGAGGTACTGATATGACTTAAAGTCCTCAGGCATCGAGAGAAAGCCCAGCACAATAAAGTCATCCAGAGAGGATGAAGAAGTGGTTTGCTGTGTCAATGATGGATCCTGTTCTTGAACCCCAGGATCCATTTGGGATAACCCTGGAAGCCCAGAGGGAACGGGCTCAGCAGTTGCTTGTAACTGATCTGAGAAAGGGAACCCCCAATGGGACTGGCGATATCACTGTGAAGTGGGTCTAAGAATGGGACCTCAAAGATCTGGGAACTTCCAAGGAGGCTACTTGGCAAACAGATATGGCATTGGTGGCCAGTAGGCACCAGGCCAAACAGCTCTTCTCCCGACTGAGGGAACAATGCCATTCTCCGTACCAATGGTGATCCGAGGATAGTCTCTAGTGCTTATCAGGGGACAAAGGGGAATACGACCCTGATCTGGATCTCAAGGAGTCTCAGAGATTCAGAGACAATGGGGGAACCAGCCCCGACGGGGCAAGCAAACAATTGGACTCATCCAGACTGCAACACAGGGGCGGCATCAATGCCAGTGAGGGAATATAGAATCGGCATTGGCAGAACCAAGTGAGATACACTCTCATCCAATATTAGGAGGCAGTACTGGCACAGAGGCCAACGGCAGTACCAAACTTGATAACGGGATCAGCTGCTATGGCAATGACAGAGCCGAAGGGCACACCAGCATTGAGGGAGCCTTTGGTGTTTGACACAGCGTCAGCCTCAATTCCAGTCTGGGACCAGGGCAGTGAGAGCTGTGGTGCCGACAAACCCAACAGCTCTGCAATGCATCCAGAAGGTTCCAAGGGCACAACAGAGGATGAAGCAGTAGAAGCTCTAACACTGGAAAATTTTCCAGTGACTGGGCTTGGTGTGTGCATACACCTACATTGGAATGGACATGTGCAAGCACTTGAAGAAAACTCCTGAACTAGTGGAGAGTCAGACACAGCAGGTCAGATGCCGCTCAATATGCCACCAGCATCAAAACAGTAGGCACTGGTGCAGATGTGATCAGTACTGGACTCAGGCGCCCCGTCGCCAGAACTAGTGTTGACAGTATGGGCTCTCCCTGATCTTAGCGTTGTACCAGAGAGCAGTTAGACAGACCTACTCCATCCCACATGCCAGAAGAAGTATGGTGCCAGTCAGTATTCCTTTTAGAAGATGAGGAAGTGTCTCCCCAAGCCGTGGAGTTGTTCCAATTAGTCTTATGGGACCTCTTCCTCATTGCACTAGTGGGGGGAGAATAACTCCTCTTCCTCTTAGGGGGAACACCAGAGTCCGAAAGTGGAGGGGCATCACTTCCAGTTCCAAAGATTACCACTGATCAGATGAGGATCTCAGTGCTGAAGCGGGTCTCATGGCCTGCTCCCGAAGGTGCTGCTTCAACCATAAGTCACTCGCCCAAGTCCTCTTTTTGAATGATTTACAGACGGAGCACCACTCCTTAACATATTCCTCACCAACGCACAACAAGCACCTTGCGTGGGAATCGAGTACAATGCCTGAACCCTGCTGAGGGCACCACACACAGCAGCCAACTACTCTAACACTAAACTAAACCTAATGTACTACTATTATCTAGAGAAAAAACTCTCAGAAAACGGAGATCAAAAACATGAGGTGAAAACACCCCACAGATCTTGGACTCTAGCTGCCAGGAGAGGGGCTAGGTCCACAGGGTGCGAGAACCACCCCTACGGGTACTGCTCAGCAAAGTTCTCCAGCTTTGGTGCTATGGGCATGCGCACAACCACATGGAACACACAGCTGAATCTACTCAAAGAAGAAATGGTTGTAAGATACTTTAAAAAAAAAAAAGCCAAAACAAATCCATACACTGCAGTCTCCCTCCCCAAAAGCTCCTGTCCCTTAAGAGGTTTTTGAAATTCAGTAGGAAACACGTTACTTGGATCAAAAATAGTTATTTTAATTATTAAATATGTTCTCTGCAAGTACATCTTTGATAACAATCATTTGTATTAAAGAGACACCTTTTAAAAAAAGATATTAGTGGGAGTTTAGAGATAGTTCCTTTATCATCTCTGAGCAGTTAGGTGTTATATTAAATGAGATTTTAAATAGACTCTTGCTATACCTTTTAATTTTCTTTTCTCCAACCATCCACAAAAACAGTCTCAAAGACAAATACTCTTTACTTTATTATGAAAAGTGCTACGTTACAGTCACTGCTCCCAACAGCATTTCAATGAACAGTTTTGTTTCTGTTTTTAAAGGGTCAACACACAAGCCATGATTCTGATTTCAAAAACCGATTTAGCCTTTGCTATGCTAATTCAAGGTAAGTCATGAGAACATTTCATATATCTCCCACTTTTCTGTCAGACATGGTAAAGAACAGCACCCATTGTATCCAAATGTTCACTGGCATTATTTGTATAAATCAATATAAATGTAAACCACAAGAGAACATGCACACACACAAAAACCCAAACACTGAGATTAAGTTTTTGTTTTACAATACCTTTGAGAATGTAACAGTGAGTTTTCCCTTGCTAAGTAACTACAACATAATGGAGGGAGTCAAAAATCTCAATCCAAATCTAGTGTCACTTAGTTTAAAACATGTTCTCATTCTCCTGCACCATGGACCTCACAAGAAGACTGTTCCAAAAACAGCCTGCACATTGTTCATCCTTGGGCCTTAGAATGCAAGGCAAGGAACAATTAAACTAATAGCTCTGCAAAAAAACTTTAGAAGTACCAAATTCAGCAATGAAATTCAAACCTGCTAGTGCTTTTTGTTTATGAAGTTAATTAAATAAAAAGGATATGTTCTTACCACTACAGATGTAAAGGAGCCCATGTCAATTTGATCATTTCCATAACAGCAACTAAGGGCTGCTTTCAGCAATCCTGCTACAAATGATTCAATCAGAACCCTTCCAGACAGATATTCTGTAAACTGCCTATTATAAATACTAACATAGCAACTTTTCTTTTTTCCCTTTTCCAAAAACAAACATAGTTAGCAGCTTAATTCAGGAAGACACAGAGTGGTTCTATGATGCAATGTAACCCTTTCAAAGGAATCTGTGGTCAGTGCAGGTAGATTCAGGAAAACCATGAACCCATTGTCTAAGAAGCCATATGCCCAGACTACTCTTTGCATATGAACTCCAAGTTGATGTCATGCCTTTTAAAAACACTGCTAATTTGGGAAGAACAAACAATCCCTCCTTTAGACCAGCAAATAGTCTCTCTTCTTGGAAACTGTTGGACAGGCCAAGTTTAAGTATTACTTTTCTGCTTCTGTCATTTCCTCTAGATGGCCTCAGTACTTGTTTTTTTCAATCTTTATATGAGTTCAGAAGCAATATCCACATATCTCTGTTGTAAGTGCCATTCTAAGGAAGAACATGGATGTTGCTGAAGCTCCACTCAGTAGATACTCATCTACTTTGGTTGCAGAGGCGATCTAGGTCAGCTTTTCATGTTGAATCTGGTAGTAACAAGCCTGAATTGAAACAAAATTCAGTTTAATTTTAAAATACTACTTTCCATGATTTCCCCCTCCCCACCCCCTCCGGTTAACCTACAAAAAGGTTTAATTCCCCCACCCCCACCCCAAGAAGTTAGACTTTCTGTGATCAGTTGTGCAGTGACAACATTCACTGTGCGGCAATCTTGTGAAATGTCATGAAGTATCGGGGGAAGGTCTGAGCTTTTAAGTTCAAATTGTGTTTAACTCCTCATGGAGTGGGAGGATGGTTTCGGACTCCGGATACTCAGACATTACAATGAAACGTCCTAGGAGTAGCTAGAAAAAAGCATTAGCTTAGGCAGCCATTCAGTTCTAAAAAAAACTGTTTCATATATAGTTTAGGTGGGTAGCAACTGGAAACTTTGGGAAAATACTCATACCAATGGCAAAAAACCCTCCAATTACCTACCTTTTTGTCATGGTTATTCTTTGAGATGTGTTACTCCATGTCCATTCCATTCTAGGTGTGCACATGCCCACGTGCATGGTTGTTGGAGATTTTTGCCTTAGTGGTATCCGTAGGGTCGGCTGTGGCGGCCCTTGAGTGCTGTGCTCATATGTCAGTATATCAGGCACCGCCAGCCCTACGGCCTCTCAGTTCCTTCTTGCCGGCAACTTCGATAGAGGGGCAGGAGGGCGAGTAATGGAATGGACATGAGCAACACATCTTGAAGAACAAGATACGAAAAGGTAAGTAACCGATTTTTCTTCAACTACTTGGCTCATGTCGATTCTATTCTAAGTGACTTACAAGCAGTGTCCAATGGAGGTGGGATCAGAGTTCACGGTCATGCAGCTTGCAACACTGCTCTGCCAAACCCAGTGTTGTCTGAAGCTTGCCGAGTGCATAATGAGACGCGAACATCTGGACAGATGTCCAGGTAGCAGCTCTACAGATCTCTTTGATTAGAACCTGTGCCAGGAAGGCTGTTGGTGACCCCTTTTCCCTGATCAAGTAAGCCATCATGAGTGCCGGCAGAGGCACATTTGCCAGCTCTAGCAGTAAGCGGATGCAGGCAATGATCCAGGATGAAATCCTTTGAGTAGACACTGCGCGACATCTCATTTTGTCTGCCACTGCCACAAACAGTCGCATCGACCTACGGAACAGCCCTTTCCTGTCTACATAGAAGGCCAATGCCCTCCTGACATCCACAGCATGCAGCCTGCACTCATCATCTGATATGAGGCTTTGGAAAGAAGACACGTAAGCATATGTGGTAAGTATATGTCCCAGGCCAGTATGAAACTGGGAAACAACCTTGGGTAGAAACACCAGGTGTGGTCGCAGCTGGACCTTATCCTGAAGAATACCATACAGGGCAGTTCTGAAGCAAGCACCCTGATCTTGGACACCCTGCGGGCCAACGTTATTGCAAGAAAACCTTCCAGGAGAGAGCAAGAAGCCAGGGACTTGAAGAGGGGACCCATGAGTCTCGACAGCATGAGATTCAGATCCAAGAGAGGAACGGGATCTTAGACATGCAGGTAGAGATGCTCCAGACCTTTCAAAAAACGGGTTGTCATATCATGAATGAAGACTGACCTGCCTTGGAACGGAGGGTGGAAGGCCGCAGTAGCGGCTGGGTGGACCCTGATTGATGACAAGGTCAAACCTTGAAGTTTGAAGTGCAGAAAATAATCTATGACCTCCTGCAGTGAGGCCTGCGAGGCCCAGATATGGCATTCCGAGGCCCAGCACATGAACCTTTTCCATTTGGCCAAGTAAGCCACTCTGGTGGAGGGTTTCCTGCTACCCACCAAGACCTGCTGAACGTGGGCCGAGCATTCTCGTTGGTCCGCATTTAGCCATGCTGTCAAGTGTAGCGCCGCCAGGTTCAGGTGCAGAAAGCTGCCGTGATTCTGGGACAGCAGATCTGGCCAGAGGAGCAGCTGCAGCAGGGCGGCTACTAAAAGGTTGGGCAGCGTGCCAAACCAGTGCTGGCGAGGCCACACGGGGGCTATTAGTATAACCACCCTGTCCTGCTTGATCTTCACAAGGAACCTGTGAATCAACGACACTGGCCGGAAGGCATATATTAGAGCCCCTGACCATGGTATGAGAAACCCATCTGACAGGGAGCTCCTGTCCATCTCTCAGATTGAACAGAAGACATGGCATTTCCTGTTCTGCCTGGACGCGAACAGGTACACCCTGGGAGTCCCCCACCTCTGGAAGGATTATACTAACCCTCTCTGGATGGAGTGACAACTCGTGGCGAGACAAGAAGATCCTGCTGAGGTGATCTGCTAATAGGTTCCTGGTCCTGGGCAGGTGCAGATGAATGGCATGTGGCACACAAGTCCCAAAACGCAGAGAGCTTCTTGGCAAAGGGCTGATGACTTGGCTCTGCCCTGCCTGTTGATGTAATACATTGCGGTGGTATTATCTGTCAAGGTCTGCTCTACCTTGCCCTTCAAGTGGGGTAAGAAAGCTTGGCAGGCCAGATGAGCCACTCTGAGCTCCCTGACGTTGATATGGAGGGCCAGCTTGTCCCGCAACCAATGGCCCTGGGTGCTGAGCTTGCCCAGGTGGGCTCCCTAGTCCAGGTCTGAAGCAATGGAGATCAGGGTCAGCAACAAGGCTGCAAAGGGAACTCCCTCCAACACCAACCCGGGGTCCAGCCATGCTACCAAGGTGGTGCCATAGAAGTCGACGCAGCCTCTGCTGCCCAATCATGCCGGTGTAGTCTCGAAGAGGGGCGAAACTGCCCTTCTGTGCTGGAGGAATCCCCTTCTGGTGACCACGATGGGGCCATTGGCGCCTGTGTTTGTCTGCTGGCTGTCGCCACTGGAGACTGGTGCTTGGGAATGGGAGGACTGTTGCTGGTGTTAGGGAGGACTGGTGATGGGGCGACTAGTATCGTGACGGAGAGTGCTCCCATGGAGTGGGTGACTTAAGATCTGTGCTGAGAGGAAGACTGGCAGGAGGGCGAACGGCACCGGTTATACGGTGACTGGTGCCTCCCCCTAGGCGATCCATGTCGAGATGGTGGGGACTGCAAACATGGTGCCGGTGATCGAGGGCAAGCCCCAGAGGATCTGGGCTGTGATGTCGGAGATCTGAGACGCAGAGATGGAGAGTGATGCCTTGGCTCAGGGTATCGGCGGCACTCATCTGCCCTCTGTGGGGTCTTGGCGGCTGGTTTGCCCTTGTAGGGAGCCTTTGCCGCTTCCTGTGGCACACACGGGGCCAGCGGTGTGGGTGGAGGCATCTGCTCTCTTGGCGCCGGGGGAGCTTGGGAAGGCATCAATGACTCCAAAAGTTTGGGTTCCCAACCCGTCCAAGGAGTCGATGGTGAATCCTTTAAGGGGCTAAGGGACCCGACTGGGAAAGCACATCCACAAGACTCTGGAGTGGCCAGGCGGCCCAAACTGGGTCCTTTGCCGATGCCCCATGGCCTTTCTTGCCTGGTCCTGGGTAGCCATGCTCCTTCTGGGTTTTTTTGGGCACCGGTGACGGGGAGCAGTGCCGGGTGGAGCCCAGTGACGGGGGTGCACTGCGCATTGAGGCCGAGATACCAGGGGTTGAGTCCGGCCGGGATGGCTCGGAAGCTGGTCAGAGGAGAGCCCTCAAACGAATATCATGCTCTTTCTGGGTCCTGGGTTCAAAGTTTTTGCAGATATGACACACGTCCTTCACATGTGATTCCCCCAAGCACTTGAGGCAGCTGCTGTGGGGGTCACTTACAAGCATAGGCCTGTTAAAGTCCACACAGGGCTTAAACCTAGGGACCAGGGCATGCCCTGCCTGGGACGAAGTCCCCGATTGGACTCTAACTTCTAACTACACTTAACAAATACTTAACACTAACTACTATAAACAGCTATTTACAAGGCCTTAAGGCTCGAAGTCAGAAGAGGAGAAACCGCGAGCCCTTGCTATGCAAGGAAAGGCCCTCCAACTAACCACCACGGGCGGTAAGAAAGAACTGAGAGGTGTAGGGCCAGCGGCTCCTCATATACACCGATGTATGAGCGCAGCACTCCAGGGGGTGCCACAGCTGACCCTATGGATACAGCTAAGGCAAAAATCTCTGATGACCGCACACGTGGACACGCGCAACCTAGAATGGAATCGACATCAGCAACACATCTCGAAGAACCAGACAGATTGTGTTGTTACTAATTTAACAAAAATAAGATTTTTTTGATATTTCACCTAGAATTTTAACTGCAGCGTTCACCTCCCCTCTGCTGCACCAGGACATAAAAGCAATCCCACTTCCAACTTCCACACTTGGAACCCTTGCACACTAGAACAGAACATCAATTGTTACCATACACTAGAGAGCTCAGTAATCACAGGAGCCACATGTTCAAATCTCTTTATACCAGGAATCTGATTTTTCTGGTGACAGAGATCAGAACCAGCAAACTAAGTTTAAGTCTGAGCAACATGAAGGATTTTGTACATGTACATGCGATTTTATTAATAACCAGCATTAACAGGGCTTTGTTACCTTGAAATTTTATCAGTGGGTGGTGCTATAAGTGGTTGAAAGAATTTGTTGCTAACTTTCATTGAAATTTAAATTGGCTCAGTTGTGGCCATTGCCATAGGAAGAGTACAAAGATTATTAGCTGCCAGAGAAAGGACAATAGGAATTTTAGATAGTTGATGTGTACATTTCATACTCACCTTCAGAGTAGTGAACATGATGCCTTGTTCCCCATGCTGGAGATACGGATCCATCAGGTCCTCAATCAAGTGCACCTCCGACCCCAAATTCCTTATCCTGTCACATGAGGAAAAGTCACTATTATATTTTGTTCTAGCCTTGTACACTTTAAGAATCTTTTTTAAATGGGCAAAATGTTTTTTCCAGCCTTTTTCTCAGAAATGGCTGAACTGTTTTAGCTGAACTAGTTAGGGTTGCTAACAGCTCTACCTGCACTAACAGACTACCTTAAGACCCTCCAGCTGTACTGAATACAGTTCTGTTTCAACTTTAATAAATCATTCCCATTCAGGAAACAATTTTAGTTGGTCTGTGGGTTCTCTCGCAATACTTTGAAACCGCTCACCTGGCTCGTAGCACCACATAGAGAAAAACAGGAAATAAGTCATCCATTGACCACAAGAAGTCTTCCTGAAGAGTGTCAAGCACACTCTGAGAGATCTCCTCAAAAGTCTGCTGGATCACCTTCAGTTTGTCAGATGGGGTAAAGGTTGTACTATTGGGAAAGGAAACCATCAGGATTACAATGATAGTTGCAAATTGACTTAACTACATAAAAAGACAGTTTGTTCATTTGTGTTTTTTTTCCTTTCTTTTCTAGAATGACAGAACCCTTCAAAACAGCCACTGATCACATTTGCATCACAGCCATCAAAACCTGCCCATTTCTAAGAATATACCAGCTGCACAGCATACTGAATTGCAAGTGAACCAGATCAAGAGATATTACTGAACATAAAACAATATTTTAAGCTATTTTAAATCAGTGCTTGCTGTTTGAAAAGACTTTCTTCATTACTGCCACTCAAATATTTTTAAAACAAGATGACCAGCAACTGAGATGTCTTTTCCAGCCGTTAGCTGTGAAAACTCTCCATAAATACGCCATTTTGTCCTGACTGCTTTAAAAAAAAAAAAAAAAAAAAAAAGCACATGCACAATTGATTAAGTATCTTCTCCCTTTTGTTTCTGTCAAGGTAGCTTACAAAAACCTGCCTAGAAGATACCAACTGCCCCCACACAAAAGGGCTCACCCACCTCCTCACTTTGAAGACTTATTAGCATTTTTGGCAGAAAGACGGAAAAGTCTTTCAAGGCTTCTTGTTACAATGTGAATGGCACACTACCCACCTTTTAGCGACACAGCTGTGCCACTACAGCTGTGCTGCTAAAAGGCATGCAGTGTAGCTGCTGACTGTTGGCAGGAGAGAGCTCTCCCACCGACAAAAAAGACTTCCATCCCCAACAAGTGGCAGCAGCTTTGTTGGCAGAAGAATGCTCCTGCCCACAAAGCGCTGTTCACAACAGCGCTTTTTGTCTGTAAAACTGTTGTTGTTCGGGGGATGTTGGGTTTTTTTTGCCCAGTGTAGACAAAGCCTTAGACTGAGGCAGTACTCTGAGCAGGAAAAGCAAGTCAGAGGGATAAAGTGAAAGGATTACCTGATCTGTTGTAAACATTCAACTGCTGAGGCAAAGCAGACATCTTTTGTGTTTGGTATCACCTAGGTAATCAGGAGAAATCAGAATCTTTCTAGTAAATACCTCTGACAGCTCACAAGAAAGCGAACATGGCTATTGCAAAGTTAGCTATGCAACTGTATTAAATATAACAGGAGTACTTTTGGCACCTTAGAGACTAACAAACTTATTAGATCATAAGCTTTCGTGGGCTACAGCCCACTTCATCGGATGCATTGAATGGAACATATAGTAAGAAGATATATATGTACACACATACAGAGAAAGTGGAAGTTGCCATACAAACTGTAAGAGGCTAATTAATTAAGATGAGCTATTATCAGCAGGAGAAAAAACAACTTTTGTAGTGATAATCAAGATGGCCCATTTAGACAGTTGACAAGAAGATGTGAGGATACTTGAACATATGGAAATAGATTCAAACGTGTAATTACCCAGCCACTCTCAGTCTCTATTCAAACCCAAGTTAATGGTATCTAGTTTGCATATTAATTCAAGCTCAGCAGTTTCTCGTTGGAGTCTGTTTTTACAGTTTTTCTGTTGCAAAATTGCCACCCTTAAATCTTTTACTGAGTGGCCAGAGAGGTTGAAGTGTTCTCCTACTGGTTTTTGAATATTATGATTCCTGATGTCAGATTTTTGTCCATTTATTCTTTTGCTTACCCAATCAGATTCTTAAAAAACTCAACTTTATTAGAAGAACAAAAAAAAAGATAAAAAAACAACTCTGAGATTAGAATGGAAGATAATATCACAGGCAGTCAGATTCAAAACATAGAGAATCCCTCTAGGCAAAACCTTAAGTTACAAAAAGACACAAAAACAGGGATACACATTCCCTCCAGCACAGTGAATGTCACAAGCCAAAAACAAAAGAAAATCTAACGCATTTTCTAGCTAGATTACTTACTAACTCTATAGAAGTTGGATTGCTTGCTTTCTTGATCTGTCCCCGGCAGAGGAAATTACAATCCATCGGTGATCTTCCAGAAAACACCATCCTGGCCACTATGGATGTAGAAGCCCTCTACACCAACATTCCACACAAAGATGGACTACAAGCCGTCAGGAACAGTATCCCCGATAATGTCATGGCAAACCTGGTGGCTGACCTTTGTGACTTTGTCCTCAACCACAACTATTTCACATTTGGGGACAATATATACCTTCAAGTCAGCGGCACTGCTATGGGTACCCACATGGCCCCACAGTATGCCAACATTTTTATGGCTGACTTAGAACAACGCTTCTTCAGCTCTCGTCCCCTAATGCCCCTACTCTACTTGTGCTACGTTGATGACATCTTCATCATCTGGACCCATGGAAAAGAAGCCCTTGAGGAATTCCACCATGATTTCAACAATTTCCATCCCACCATCAACCTCAGCCTAGACCAATCCACACAAGCGGTCCATTTCCTGGACACTACTGTGCTAATAAGCAATGGTCACATAAACACCACCCTATACCGGAAACCTATTGACCGCTATACTTACCTACATGCCTCCAGCTTCCATCCAGGACACACCACACGATCCATTGTCTACAGCCAAGCTCTAAGATACAACCGCATTTGCTCCAACCCCTCAGACAGAGACAAACACCTACAAGATCTCTATCAAGCGTTCTTACAACTACAATACCCACCTGCTGAAGTGAAGAAACAGACTGACAGAGCCAGAAGAGTACCCAGAAGTCACCTACTACAGGACAGGGCCAACAAAGAAAATAACAGAATGCCACTAGCTGTCACCTTCAGACCCCAACTAAAGCCTCTCCAGCGCATCAAAGATGTACAGCCTATCCTGAAAAATGATCCCTCACTCTCACAGATCTTGGGAGACAAATCAGTCCTCGCTTACAGACAGCCCCCAATCTGAAGCAAATACTCACCAGCAACCACACACCACACAACAAAAACACTAACCCAGGAACCTATCCTTGCAACAAAGCCCGATGCCAACTCTGTCCACATATTTATTCAAGTGACACCATCATAGGACCTAATCACATTAGCCAAGCCATCAGAGGCTCGTTCACCTACACATCTACCAATGTGATATATGCCATCATGTGCCAGCAATGCCCTTCTGCCATGTACATTGGCCAAACCGGACCATCTCTACACAAAAGAATAAATGGACACAAATCTGACATCAGGAATCATAACATTCAAAAACCGGTAGGAGAACACTTCGACTTCTCTGGCCACTCAGTAAAAGATTTAAGGGTGGCAATTTTGCAACAGAAAAGCTTCAAAAACAGACTCCAACGAGAAACTGCTGAGCTTGAATTAATATGCAAACTAGATACCATTAACTTGGGTTTGAATAGAGACTGGGAGTGGCTGGGTCATTACACATATTGAATCTATTTCCACATGTTCAAGTATCCTCACACCTTCTTGTCAACTGTCTAAATGGGCCATCTTGATTATCACTACAAAAGTTTTTTTTCTCCTGCTGATAATAGCTCATCTTAATTAATTAGCCTCTTACAGTTTGTATGGCAACTTCCACCTTCTCTGTATGTGTGTATCTATATCTATATATCTTCTTACTATATGTTCCATTCAATGCATCTGATGAAGTGGGCTGTAGCCCATGAAAGCTTAATCTCTAATAAATTTGTTAGTCTCTAAGATGCCACAAGTACTCCTAACTTTGTGGATACAGACTAACACGGCTGCTACTCTGAAACCTGTATTAAATATGAGTGAGAAAAATGCAGTAAAATAAAAGTATATTTTTATAAAGTGATTTTGGGGCTCATAAAAGATGCTGGATTGACTTAAGAAACTGAAGTCCTCTGTCAACAAAACTGTTACCTGTCTGGGCAATGTTTACGTAGGTTTCTTCATACTGCCCCACCAACAGATCTCAACTCTGATCTGGAAGGGCCAAGTCCAGAGGCAGAGAAATTCAGTCTCTTTTTTTATTCAGTCCTTCGCCTCACTCCTCATGATACCAACCAGGAGACTGATTAGAGTGAATTATATTGAAAATTTCTGAGATGGTGATACTTGTCTAAAACGAATTGGAAGGAGACCACCAAAATAGTCTCACATAATAGCAAGCATCTGATGGGAAAGAAATTTGGTCACTACTGACCTGTGCTGACTGAAGTAATGACCTAAAACTGAAAGGCTCTGCATCTCCATGGAAAATTGAATTTGACGTTTTGATTAAGTCTTCCATATTTTTTTCCTCCACAGCATAAATCTAGCCATATACTTAAACAAAATATTTACGTTAACTGGTAAGAGACGTCTGATTGTTAACACCATTAGCAGAAAACGGAAACTGGCTACTCTAAAGTGGCTATTGTTCCTAACTGTATAATCTGTTCCTTTATCATCCTTGTTAATAATGCCTTTTTTGGTGATAATCTACAATAAAAGTGGTATTACTCTATTTTTTAAAAGTCTTTATCAAATGCAATTTACAGCTTATCCTGGTAAGAGATGTTTCTAACCTCATCCTCTTTCACAACTGTGGACCAAACAAAACAGATGCAGGCTTCTTTTAAAATATTACAAGTTCTCAGAACTATGCATCCTCTAATATATGGAATAAGGAAATTCTGGATAGAGCTGCACTTCTGAAGTGACAACTGCTTACAGTTGTCTAATGTAGCTTTAAAGGAAGTCTAATGTAGCTTTAAAATACATACAAAAGATGTAAGCACAAAGGAAAAATAAGAGCATAATAAATGTATTGCCAAGCATGTGAGCTCACATATTCCTCTGTTCCATTAAAAAGTGGATATACCTTTTTATTTTCTCCAAGGATGGACACAGTCACTGGCCAAAATTTGCTGTAAGAAACCACATGTATTCAATTAACAGAATGAGTTGTTGTTTTTAAAAAGTGATTTTAACTTATCTTTTGCTTGATGCACAGAAAGGGACCCTCAAGATTTTCTATTTCCTCCCTCCACCACATGATTACCTACACTTAGCAGAAATAGTGGAAAATACTATAATTTGGAACACTACCCTCGAGTTCTTAAAGAATTGCCACGCCGCTTAAGCAAATTTTATATAACTAAAAAGTTATCAGGCTACTTCTTTTCCTATGACCAAGTACCATATTAGTTTAAAATGAGCATGTGTGTGATCAGCCCCCTCACATACTACTTACTGCAAAGATACAGTTACATATAGATGTTCTGATAATAAAAGAAAAGGAAATATAGAACAGCCCATGAGAGATTCATAGCACAAAGGACAGCAGTTCTCAAACCGCGGCTCAATTAGCACACAACTGGGTCCCAGCTGTGTGCTAACGGCCGTCGAGCCACATGGGGTCTGGGTTCCCGACTGCCTAGCCAGGTTGGAGTCGCCGGCCCCACATGGTGAGGGTCCGGGGCTGCCATTCAGCTCCCCAGAGTCAGGGTCGGGGTTGATCTCGGGACTGCCGGATGGCCTTGCGGGGTCAGGGTCCAGGCTGCCGCCCGGCCCCACAGCTGGGTCCAGGGTCGGGGCTGCCACCTAGCCCTCCACCCAGGGCTCCACGTCTGGCTCCACTCTGTGGAGGTGTCTCTGGGTGGCAGGCACTGGATATAGAGGTCTGTGGGGCCCACAATGATAAGTAGGTCGAGAGCCACTGGCATAGGAAGTTTTTTGGTACAGTGCCTTCACTTGGCCATGATTTTCCAAATATCACATTTTTGTTTTAGTGTTAAAGCCATTACTTTTAACAGCATACTCACATCTGAACTCCAAGAAAGCTCAGAAGAGCTGTATCTGACTGTTTGTTTAGACGAAGAACACATTCCCAGTAAATATCTTCTTCGCGTTCATTGTCTAAGGCATATAACATAAACAAAGGAGGGTAGAGTCGTGGTAACAACACAGGAAGCAGCAGCCCAGAACTGGTTACCACATAACTGAAAAAAGCAGAAAAGAAAAAAGGGGAGGGGGGGAACCAAGACACATATTTATAGAAAATGAATTGAGCCAAACAATTAGAACATATACATAGCCATTTCAGGGTATGTTCAGTTGGGGAGGAGGATTAGGAGAGGGTGCAGGTTAAGGAATTAACACTTACGCTAAAGTTACACTTATGAATAAGATCCTTGATTCAACAACACAGTCCAGGAACAATGCTGTAACACCAAATAGGTACCAAGTAGGACTTTCCTACATAAGGCCATAAGAACAGCCACACTGGGTCAGATCAAAGATCCATCTAGTCCAGTATCCTGTCTTCTGGCAGTGGCCAGTGCCAGATGCTTCAGAGCGAATGAACAGAACAGGGCAATGCATCAAGTGATCCATCCTGTCATCCAGTCCCAGCTTCTGGCAGTCAGAAGTTTAGGGACACCTAGAGCATGGGGTTATGATCCTGACCATCTTGGCTAATAGCCATTGATGGATCTATAGCCATGAATTTATCTGATACTTTGAGCTCAGTTATACTTTTGGCCTCCACATCATCCCCTGGCAATCAGTTGCATGGGTTGACTGTACGTTATGTGAAGAAATACTTCCTTATGTTTGTTTTAAACCTGCCACCTATTGATTTCATAGGGTGCCCCTGGATTCTGTGTTATGTGAAGAGGTAAATTACACTTCCTTATTCACTTTCTCCACACCATTCTTGACTTTATAGACCTCTGTCATATTCCCCACCCCCGGTTGTCTCTTCCAAGCTAAGCAGTGCCAGTGTTTTTAATCTCTCCTCATACGGAAATGGTTCCATACCGCTCATCATTTTTGTTGCCTCTCTCTGTACCTTTCCCAGTTCTAATGTATCTTTTTTGAGATGGGGTGATCAGAACCGCATGCAATTCCTGCAATTCTAATTCAAAACTTGTATGTAAAATTTGAACTATAACGTAACACTCCTCTCCAAGCCATTCAAGTATGGTATTTGCATTTAGTCTCTACTTTAGGCCACTCAGAATTAAATATTTTTTGTGAATTCACATGGATGTTTGCTTAGGACAATCTGTCCCCAGAGCCAAAAGCTATTTTTCCGCCCTCCTTACTAGACACACTTTCCAAGGGAAAAAGATTTAACATAGGTACAAATCTAAGGTTCCAGTTCAGGACAGCACTTAAGCACATACTTAAATGCTTTCCTAAGAAGGGATTGCTTTATGAACTGGGTACTAGTTTATGAACTGAGTAGTTTATTGGAGATGATTTTTCCCCTACACACCCTGGTTCAGGAGATTCTGATCTGGAGTCCATTTTCCCACTACAGAAGGATTTCCTTCTCTTTGTCTCAGTCACCAAGAGTGGAATTGTGCTGCCTTCATCAGGAAGATCAGGAAACAAGAACCTCAAAAATAAAATCATAATTGCATCACTTGATTTATCAGAAGAGTCCATAAATAGCTAATATATTCATACTTCTAAGGGAAAGCAGGGGAAGTTATTTATTTGAGAGACATTTTTCTAACACAAGTTGCACATGGTGATTTCTTCTGGGTGAGCCTAGCAGCAAAGCCATATCCAATTACTTAAGCTTATGACACAAACAGAAACAGCTTGATATACATTAATTAGGTTAATTTTTCCTTAGCTCCTTTTTCATTTGGTTCCTCTCTTAATTAGCTAACTATTCAGGCAAGATAGTGTCTTTTTTTAAGATATGACAATCTCATTAAGCTACATGTGGGACCAGTAATTTTAAGAAACTATAAACTATTGACATCATACAACCTCACAAGAGTGCTCAAGAACAGTCAGATTCCTGGAAAATTTGGAGACAGAAAACAAGTATGAAATTATGCGATATAGCACAGAGAATGAATTAGGGTATACTGGAGTTTAAAGAGAATTGTTTTCCTAATTGAAGATTTTCATCCCACATATCCTTATTTTACAGTTCATCCTCTCCTTAGTATTAATAATCAAAATTGTCATCAACTACCGACCTGGATAGAGTAGCACACTGTCAGAAGGTTTGCAGAGTGCAACTACTGTTTGGCTTGGAAAAAAAAAAAAACAACTTAAAATGTGTTTGAATATCCTACAGTTTTCTTATTCATAGTTTCAGATTTCTAATTTAAAATACATGATCTTTAAAAAGCTTACACTGGGGTTCACAGTATGTGTCCACATGTGTAACCATAAGATTTAGTTAAAAGTCTCAGTGTATGTTGGTGTACTGTTTTCCTAGTCAAAATTAAACTAAAACATGCAGTTTTGCACAAACCTTATCTACATTACACCAAAAATGCAGATATCCATGGTAGAATAATAGCTTTGAAAATAACTTACTGTACTATAACTATAGCAGCTAGCAAGAATCTAAGCACAGCTCTTCACTTTAGTGTGAATGGAGATTACTACCAAGAATTCTTACTGAACACACTCTGTGAACCCTGTGCTATGTGTCTGAGCTTGGTTTATATACTGCTCTAATACCATCCCCTCAAACATCCCCTGTATACACTGGTTTGGAATCAGACATTAGGGCTGGTCTACATGATGCACTAGTCCACACTAGACAGGCGTAAATTCTAGTGTGTGCTAGTGTGTTGCATACTAACTGGGCTGGCATCCACTATAAAACTGCATTACTGTAGCACTCTTTGAAACAGGCCAGTTAGTGCACAACATGCTAGTGTGCACTAGAATTTACGATCCTCTAGTGCTGACTAATGCACTATGTGGACAAGCCCTTAGCGCCCAGCTAGAAACAACCACATTGAAGAATGCCTTCCACTGTGGACAGAGCCTTAATGGGTTCCACTGTGGACAGAGCTTTCAGGGGGAAAGGGTTTTCTGTCCAGATTCATCAAGTCAGCTAAGCACAGAATCCTATCATGACTCTTTTCAAATTTAAGAGGAATCGGGGAATGCTGGCACACAGAGCCAAATTAATATTAACCAGATTAGGAGAATGAAATGTTTTTCAGTACATCCAGAAGTAATCTAACTTAAAACGTGATGCTTCTTACCTGATCAACTGGAAAATGCGTTTGAGGTAGGATTTAATTTCTCTTACTGCCTCCTGTAGTAACCGCCGATTGGCTCCCACTCCAACGTAGGTCATTCTGTACACAGCTACTAATGTCTCTACAAGCCTCCCCAGAGGGTGGAGAGGGGTGTCACAGGCCTGTGTGGAGAGGTATTTATCAGAGTCACCAGCTATGCAGCAGTAAGAGACAGATCCAAGAGACAGAAATGTTATCCCTTATGAATAAAAGCCTTGAGTACAAGAGACACAAGCAGGAGTCTCAGTTCAACTACTCAAGGTTCAATAATTTAACCTTTTAAAAAGTTATACATGCATATCAACTACATACAACATACTACACATATAAACTAACTTCAGAAATAGTCAAAACTTTATTTTGACCGTAAAGTTTACACTTAGCTGAAAAGTGTAGCAAACTCCTCTATTAGGTAAGAATGCACACTACAGCCGCCTCAGGTAAATCTTCTATGCAGTTGTACAGAAAACGCACAAAATATTTCAGTAACCTCACAAGCACTTCAAAATTCCACAGAATGCTCTATTGGGACCCAAACACTTTTTTAGGGTGATGAAACATAAGAAGCAAGGAACAGACTCCACGAGCAGATTGGTATTACCAGAGAAGTGACCATGAGGGCTCAAACTTTAGAGAAAGCAGTACCCATATATTTTTCTTAATAATTGGTTGGTTAGGTGAATTTGGCAATTACTTGAGAGAGCAAGAACTTAACTAGGACCTTAAATGTGCAAGTACAGAAAGTAACAGACACTGTACATTGATACTGACTGAAATCAGCTGGATAATTTAAGTGGCAATGAACAAGTTACGACACCTGAAATCATGCTTTATAGACAACAGCCAGCAATATTAGATGATGCTCACAATACCTTTATTAAATATTTCTTGATATTTTCATATTTCTCTAGTGTGAAGGCACCAACATGTTGTGGAATGAACTCTAAACTCTCCAGTGTCTGAGTGTGTGAACGACTCAATAGTTCTGGGCTGTAGAAATATAAGGACAGAGATATTGTATGGATTATACATGAAATATGTACAGTACATGTGCATATATTTAATCAGATTTTACAGTCTAAAGATATATGACAAAAATTTTTTTTTTAATTATATGTCTTAAAGTGAGGTGGGAGGATAAATGGTGTATTAGGAAACATTTCCCTTCTCAAACCTCTTAAATGTTGACACTGTTGTTCACACTGACCTTTCTTGCTCCTTCTGCATCTAATACCTGCAAATGTGCCTATCACCACTTGAACAATATTGCCTCAATTTCATCTCTGCTGAAGTCCTCATCCATACTTTTATCTCTTCTCAACTCTGCTACTGCAATTTACTTCTCTGTGGCCTTCCAAAAATCTCACCTCTACAGAATCCAGAATGTGCAGAATGCTGCTGCCCACTTTGTCATGTCTATGAAACAACATGACCTCACTATATCTCTTTGGTAGAAAAATCCATGGAGTTGAACACTGATTTCAGTATCATGTTCAAAATGGCTACTTGTTTGAAAAACCCTGCATAGATTTGCTCCAGCTGTCTCATGGATCTCTCCCACCTTCATCTAATGCCAACTTCCTCTTTTCCTTTGCACAATTGGCACACTTGGTACAAGAGCCTTCCCTAAAGCTCTTTAAAGCCTTTCTGTACCTATTTTCTCTATTAGTGATTTCCAAATTTCAAATCTTCTCCCTAGCTTCTACCTCAGCATCTCTTCTCCGCAGCTTTTATTTCTTATTTGAACTTTTCAAATACATTATGAATCATTCTGAGAAGTATAAAAGTTGGATTATGTTCTGTACTAACTAAATCCTCTATTACAGAGTTTTTACTTCACTGTCAAGTATCAGGGGTAGCTGTGTTAGTTATCCACAAAACAAGGAGTCCAGTTGCACCTTAAACAGATTTATTTGGGCATAAGCTTTCATGGTAAAAAACCACTTCTTCAGATGCAACTGCACTGTATATTTCAAATATACTTCAGAACAGATCATGACTGTTTCTAAACATGACTTAAAATAATTTAAGATATAGACACTTATGTAAATATACAAATATGTTTAAGGAAAATCTCTAATACATATCAAATCTGTTGTGACAGATAGGCAATTTTCCCAACATATCCTGGACAAACCTTACTGAATTAAGTTAAAATATCTTAGGAATTCATTTTATTACAAAAGCAAATGTTTATGTATTAGTGTGGGATTGTATGTATGGTCTTTAGTGGTGGGGAGATATGACTGGGTAGTGTTATGAGCTGCAAAAGGACTCTTAAAAATGAATCAGACAAGACAACTTTCAGTTGAATGGGTACCCCCTAGGAAACACTTGAATAAGGAGGATGGAATTCTGCCCTCCAGACCCACCTTGAAGAGAACCCCATTGTCTGGCTGATTACCTATTCAGGGTCTCTGCAGATCAAAGACACAAACTCTATAAAGAAAAGATTGATTCATAGATGTGTTTCTTCTGAGCTAACAGCTGTTATGAACTTGTGACTCCTTTGCGGGTTTGAAGAACTGTTCACCTGCCACTGCCAGAGCCCTTGTTACAGTTAGGGTAATCTCTGGTAAGCATACTAGCATTTAGGTAGGTTCTTTTGTTTGTGATTTTTTTTATGTTTTCTCTGTAATGCTTTCACCTTAAGAATAAATATACTTGCTTAGAAAGGGCAGGGTAGCTAACTTATACCTATGGGCAATTATACGGTTTACAGCCTCTGAGGAGAAAAAAACAAAAAAGGCCTACTTAGGTAGTCTGACTTGCCGGGGTACTCAGTGAAGGTAGGGAACGGTGCAGCCTGAAAACCGTGCAGTCAGTCAGGAGACAGACATGTCTCTCCACCCAAGAGAGGCAATGACTAGGGAGCTGGAAGCTTACGAGTGGGTACCGATGAAGGACGAGAGGGAGTGAATACAGGTGCAGTTGCCCTGCATTCTGACACCTGTATCCACTCACACATATATTGCAAAATATGTATAACACACCCATCTGTAATGATCTAAACTATCTCCTACCAACGGATCTGTTCTGAAAAAGAGATTTTGCATTACGAGGTGAAGTTAAACAATGCACTTCTGAAATTTTCATTAACTATAGATATCTCAAAGAAGTTTTCCTAGTCTTCCCTTGGTGTGATCCCAGCTTCTTCTGAAATAATTTCTTCATCCTGGCTACTATACTTCTGGACACTAACCTGTCTTTGTGTTGACGGCGGTTGGTGGTCAGAGCCACAGCAATGCTGTCCCAAGCCTTCCATCTGTCTCCCTGGCCTGGATTCTCACAACCCAGCTGGTGCCAGCATTCTTCAAACACTGCCTTCCATTTCTCATCAGCAGGCACGGCTAGGTTTCCAAGCTTCCTCCTGATAAATCATCACCAAATGCCACTCTGATTTCAGACAGTCTTGGAACACAACCCAGTGTGAAACTGCACCTAATTATATCTGTGTGCTTGTAAGATATTCACACTTGTTTGAGGAAATCTGAACATTTAAGATTATATGAATATTAAGTCTTGTGTCTAATGTTATTATTGGACCATTGTAAACTGACCTGGTATATAAAATATCTTTTCTGTTAAGCGTTAGGATTGAATCTAGAACTACTCTGATCTAGAGTAGTTTGACTATCAAAAGTTTCTGAAAAGAGTTCATTTAAGGATTAGCATGGCCCTTATGTTTCTCACTGCAAAGAGCAGCCTTGAAATGTACAGCAATAATGTGTACCTAATAACATTAACAGATTAAACAGAAACTGATACCCCTTCCACAACTAGAAATGTCAGTCTCTACTCTTTTTAATAGTGTCTTCCTATGAGACACATAATCTGTTATAATATGGAACACATGTGGTTCCTCAAATATGCATTGCTTTGATGTAATAAATGGTTTTGAGACAAAGGAATGTGCTGCATTTGGCTGTGTCTACTTTCACCATTATTGATACTCCCAGAAAAAAGCCTGGAGATCCCCAGAATGAACAAAAGTTACCAGTGATCAACAGTTGTATACAGATTTATGTATAGCCATTAAGATGTTATTGATACAGATAGTTTTTTTTATTAGTATTCAATTTATTTCACAGCACTTGAGAACTAAGCACAATGAGAACTGCCAGTACTTTGACTGAAACTTTGTCTAGTTTCATACTATCACAAAAGGTGGTGCTAGCCCTTTTTACAACAATACCAATAGATTATGAACATCAAGGCACTTAAAAAAAAAAAAAAAGAGAGATAGAACTCTTGCTGTTTCACAGCTAGTCTTTCACAAGTGTGTACATACATTTATTCATAGACTCCCTACTGGGGGGAAAAGCAGACAGATAGCTAAGATTGCAAGTGTTCAGTTCAGCAGGGATGCCTGTTTAACTTTGCATTAGGTTGTAGGTGTCAGTGCTGTCAAGAGAAAGTACCAGTGAATGCTTCAGGAAGCACAGTGCAAGCCAGCCAAGTAAAAAACACGTGGGTTATGTTCTCATTCTAACATACATTTCTGAAATTCAGAGGAGCTTTAGTGATCCTGAAACTGAAGAATCTATACTACAAGTATAACCAGGCACAGTGCTAGTAAATACTGTGAAGCTTCATCCACAGCTCTGCCAATGAATTTTTGGACAAATGAGAACAAGGATGAAATCAAATGTATCTTCGTTATGACTTAAAAAGAGACTCAAACACAGGTCTTAGAGACAACAAGTCAGCAGACTAACCCAACGTGCCACTTGTTCCTGATGTTTTCTAGAATTAGCTTTGCCAAGGTGTGAAAACACCATCGCTTGTGATCCAGGAGGTTCCCCCAGTACATTTCCAGTTGCTGTTAGCTACTTTCTATGCACAGCCCTAGTTCTACTAATAAGTTGTTTTTTTTAAAAACAGATTTCTCCACAGAACTAATGACAGGTCAAAAAGGGTCTGGTGGCCAACCAATCCTGCAAATATAAACTATCCCATTCTTTTCCCTGCAGTCTCTAAACACAGTCATACAACTTGTGTTCTGAAGCGGTCATTATCTTCCGCCCCCAGCTAGTGTTCTGGGGAGAAGAAAGGAAAAACCATGAGAGAAAAGTAAGCCTCCCAAAGTCCACCATCCTGCACCTTGTCTTCAAAGGACATGCAATTCCTGCTTAGCAAATGCAATGCAGTAATGCCTTGCCCTGACCCTTCTCCAACCAGAGAGTTGCTGTGAATGACCCTAGAAAAGCTACAGAAAGTCAAAAAAACATTGTTCTAGATCAAATGTTTTTTCCTGAACGTAGTTAGCTTTGAATGAGATTGGTAATTAATTTCAGTTACACTTAAAGGCACTACTCTATACTATCAGAATAGCAGTGATTTCCCACCCATAACTCACAATGCTTTAGGTCTGTCCTTCTCACTGTCATACAAGCTGGGTTTGAAGTAGGTTCCAGTGATTTTTATCCCAGATCCCCATTCTCCAGTGAAGAGACCTTCAATGTAATCTCCATTTGGCAAGGTCAGGGTTCCCTTGTGGGGGAGAAAGAGAAAGAGAATTAAACTGAATCCCACTGAGAAATGATTCAAAGAAGAGAGAACAAATTTACAAAAAGGTACCCAAAAAGTATAATTACAACCTTTCCACTAAGGGTCCAGTTATCCGAAAACTCTCCTTCATAAATCGTATCATCTTCAGAAAGCAAAATCCCAGTTCCCTATATAACGAAAAAAAAACCCCATAATTAACACAACAGAGCAATTATGGACAGATGGCATATACAGTAGTCACGATTAAAAAGACCGCATTCTAGGGTATAGAGATATCCTAGGAGATCTCAGATTATATCCACTTGGCAACTGTTGACTTTTTAAAGTGACAGCTACTATAGTGAGATTGCAGTAAAATGTAGACCAGTCATTACAAAGACTATTTTAAAATTACAGGACAGAACTGAAGTGTTAGATTTTGATAGTGATATGTAGAGTGCTGCACAGGATAAACACAGCTGGGAAAAAAGAATATATAGTTTAAGGTCCAACTCACATCATCATTTGTTGTTGCTAAAGGCTCCTTCATAGTACAGTCCAAACTGAGTAACCACAACACCATTTCCCTGGCAGAGGTCATCTTGCCATGTTCCCATATATTTTTCTCCTCTGCAGAAATAGGAAAGTATATCTAGATAAAACAGCCTAATTTTTACAGGAAAGAGTGCTTATTATATCTGCTCTCAATTGGGCTCCACTATGACATTGAAAATGTGATGTCACAAGTTCAGGAAGTCACATGCCATACATTTGAACTTTGTATGGTGTTTTTTAATCTGGTTTCATTAGTTTAATGGAAAGAGGAGTCTCACCAGCAGAAATATACATAAACCTTAACAAAAATACTCTGAAATGACTGGATGTGGCAAGAGTGTTATTATGAAATTTAGTATTTCAGATGTTCTGGGAGATTAGAGTGTATAAAGAACAGAAAACTCAATAATAATGGGGGATTTCAACTATCCCCATATTGACTGGGTATATGTCAGCTTAGGATGGGATGCAGAGATGAATGTTCTTGACACTATGAAGGACTGCTTCTTGGAGTAGCTAGTCCTGAAACCCACAAGAAGAGAGGCAATTCTTGATTTAGTCCGAAGTGGAGCACAGGATCTGATCAAGAGGTGAATATAGCTGGACCGGTTGATAATATCAATCGTAATATAATTAAGTTTAACATCCTCATGGGGAGAAAAACAACTCACCAAAAGAGCCCACCACAGTAGCATTTAACTTCAGAAAGGGCAATACACAAAAATTAGGAAGCTATTTAAAACAGAAATTAAAAGGTATAAGTCACAAAAGTGAAAGGCCTGCAACCTACATAGAAACTTTTTAAAAACACCATAATAGAGGAGCAAATTAAATGTGTACCCCAAAATTAAAAAACATAGTAAGAGGATCAAAGAAGTACCATTATGGGTAAACAAAATGAAAGAAGTGGTTAGAGGCAAAAAAAGTTATCCTTTAAAAACTGGAAGTTAAATCCTATTGAAGAAAATAAAAAGGAGCATGAACACTGGGAAGTCACGTGTAAAAGTACAATTAGGCAGCCCAAGAAAGAATCTGAAGAGCAACTAGCCAAAGATTCAAAAACTACAGCAAAAAAAATTATGTACATCAGAAGCAGGAAACTGCCAAACAAGCAGTGGGGTCACTGAATGATGAAGGTGCTAAAGGAGCACTCAAGAAAGATAAGGCCATTGCAGAGAAGCTAAATTAATTCTTTGCATAGGTTTACACTGCAGAGGATGTGGGGGAGATTCCCACATCTGAACCATTCTTTTAGATGACAAATCTGAGGAACTTCCCAGATTGAGGTGTCAGTAGAGGAGGTTTTGATTAAACAAACTGTAATAAGTCACCAGGACTAGATGATATTCTCCCAAGAGTTCTGAAGGAGCTCATATATGAAATTGCAGACCTAACTATGGTATGTAATCTTGCCTTAAAATCAGCTTCTGTACCAAACGACTGGAAGATAGCTAACGTGACACCAATTTTTTTAAAAAGGCACCAGAGGTGATCCTGGCAATTACAGGCTGGTAAGCCTAACTTCACTACCAGGCACACTGGTTGAAACAATTGTAAAGAACAGAATCATCAAACACAGATGAACACAGCATGTTGGGCAAGAGTCAACATGGCTTTTGTAAAGGGAAACCATGCCTCACCAACTTATTGGAATTCTTTGAGCTGGGTCAAACATATGGACAATGGGGATACAGTGGATATAGTGTACTAGGACTTTCAGAAAGCCTTTGACAAAGTCCCTCACTGACGGCTCTTAAGCAACGTAATCAATCATGGGATAAGAGGGAAGCGAAGTAATCAATCAAGGATCAGTAACTGGTTAAAATACAGGAAAACAAAAGGGCAGGAATAAATGGTCAGTTTTCAGAATGGAAAGAAGTGAATAACAGTGTTCCCAAAGGGATCTGTACTGGACCAGCACTGTTTAACATATTCATAAATGATCTGGAAAAAGGGGTAAACAGGGAGGTGGCAAAATTTTCAGATGATACAAAATGATTCAAGATAGTTAAGTCCAAAGCAGACTGCAAAGAGCTACAAAGAGACTCACAAAACTGGGTGACTGGACAACAAAATGGCAGGTGAAATTGAATGTTGACAAATGCAAAGTATACACAATTCCAACTATACATACAAAATGATGGGGTCTAAATTAGTTGTTACCAATCAAGAAAGATCTCAGAGTCATTGTGGATAATTCTCTGAAAACATCTGCTCAATGTGCAGCAGCAGTCAAAAAAACTAATATTAGGAACCATTAGAAAAAAGGGACAGCGCATAAGACAGAAAATATCATAATGCTACTATATAAATCCATGGTATACCCACACTTTGAATACTGCATGCAGTTCTGGTCTCCCCATCTCAAAAAAGATATATTCAAAATGGAAAAGGTACAGAGAAGGACAACAAGAATTACAGGGGATACGGAAGGAGAGATTAAAAAGGCTGGGAATTTTCAGTTTGGAGAAGAAAGGACTAAGAGGGGATGTGATAGAGAGCTATAAAAAAATTGTGACTGGTGCAGAAAAAGAATAAGGACGCATTATTTACTCCTTCACATAACACAAGCACCAAGGGTCAACCCAATGAAATTAATAGGCAGCAGATTTAAAACAAACACAAGAAAGTACTTCTTCAGATAATGCACAGTCAACCTGGGGAATTCTGTGCCAACTTTGTGGAACTCATTGCCAAGGGATGCTGAAGGCCCAAACTATAATGAGGTTCAAAAAAAAGAACTAGTTAGGTTCATGGAGGATAGGTCCATCAATGGCTATTAGCCAAGATGGCTAGGGATGCCACCCTGTGCTTTGGAGTCCCTAGCCGCTGATTGCCAGAAGCTGGGACTGGATGACAGGGGATGGATCACAAAATAATTACCTGTTCTGCTCATTCCCTCTAAAAGCACCTGGCATTGGCCAGTGTCAGAAGACAGGATTTTGGGGTAGATGGACCAATGGTCCGACCCATTATGTTCTTATTTTCAGAAACGGAAAGTTTTAATAAAGCAGAACACAATAAGCCAACATCTAAGCAAGTAGACCTGAACAACTGCTACAGAAGTAACAAGGGAAAAAGCTTGCTGGCTGATCTGGATCAGCATAAACTGAGCTTTGGAAAGAGCCACATATAAAAGGAGATCCTTACTGATGTGAGGCATGTGCAGAGGGTGGGTGAAGGTTAGATAAAACAAAATAAGATTTCCTTACGATCTTTTTTACCCAGACCTCTTGACTGACTCTTTGATTTCATGACAAACCAACCTGCCCTCACTTGAGCGGGCCCACATTATATACTGGGGTAGGACCAATAAGGGAGGAAGTAGGCAAGTTCCACAGGCTGCAGTTAAATTCAAGAGGGTATGGGGGGGAAAAAAAAAAAACACGGTCAGAATAGTCATTTGGTTCATGGACTAATTATATTTAAAGCAAAGGGCTGAAATAAACCAATCAACCAGACATTCATTTTGAAGGTTCTGCAGTATCAAACATTGAGAAAATAAGAGCCATTTTGAAAGAAAGATATTTTGGATAACAACTAAACCTGATTGCTGTCATAAACAGATTAGAGGATCTGAGTCATTTCTTACACATAAACATATGAATCTTTCAAGGCCACTGAAAGACACACGTAAAGGGGCCTTTCCTTTCCAAGTAAAAGGGATCAGCTTAGACTGTATGAATTTGTATTCTTGGAAGTAGATCTAACACTCTCTTCATTTTTTAACTGTCCCTGAAAAGGCATATGGTTTTATGCATTTCATGGTCTTCAATTAGTAAGTGAAACCAACTTACAAACCAAAAAACCAAAACAAAGAAACAAACGAAAAAAACCAAGGGAGCCCAATGACGACTAAATAAATATAATTTTGCCTATGGAATATTTTGCTTTGGCACTCAAGAAAATACAGCCATGATAGAGAGGAAGCTCAATAATGTATTTATCCTAAAAAAAAAAAAAGCTGCTTGCCACTTGGTACCATGGCCTAGTGGGAGATGCTGGTTTGATTCATGGTTTCAGCCACTCCTGTCTGGTTGGGACTTGTTAGGAAGCAGATGCAGCAGGCTAAGCTTCTGGGACGGAGGAGGGGAGAGGTAAATTTCGGGCTTTGCTCAAAGTCACAATCGCTGCCCAGTAAGACACTAATGGATGAAAGCAGTCTATCCATTCCTTATTCACAGTGCCTTGAGTAAACATACTGAAAGAAATCCTCCTACCCAAAAACCAATGTTTAATTAAAGTTAAAGAAATATAAAATTCCACATTGCCTTTGATTTTTAATTATCTACAGAGGTGGCAGTGAAAGCTACTTTCTGAAGTCTCCTCCAAAATTCCTAGCTTTTCATAAAGCCAAAACTGAACTTGCAAGCAAAGAGTATTTCAATAGCAAGAATGGCAGGCCCGATATGTGGTTAAATACTATGGAAGTCTGAAGAATATTCTGAGGAAAGTACCTTATGATCAGGACCAAATGTGAAACTGATGTTAGGAACAAACTACAGAGGCCAGAACAGTTCTCCCTCTCATTAAAAACCCAGACCCTGGGTCATGGCTTTTCACTCTTCTACCTCGTAGATGGGCTTTCAGCTCTGAACTAGGACCAGCCACCTTAGCTTCCACGAAAAGCTCTTAGATTGGAGAAAGGAGACCTTGGCAGAGAGGGTTCAGGTGTTTTGTACAGGTGACTCCTATTTATTTACCTCTGCTCATATAGAATCAGGGGTTTTAAGTACACTCCTGCTACTTACCTCATCTTTTCATTTTGCTCATTCATGAGGAGATGAAGTAACTTGCCCCCAGCTGCCAGAATGAATAAGTGGCTTTACCTGGATTAGAATCCAAGATGACCTAGTTCCTAAATCTTTACTCTAATCAATGGGCAACTCAGCCTTCCGGCTGATGGGATGAGAGAATACTACATATGCCATTTGCAAAGCATGCAGATGTATGGATGGTACTGAAGAAGCTATCACAGTCAGTGCCACACTTCAAGCAGAAGTATGATGGAGAGCATGTAAAAATATTGGTTCAAACAAAGCAGTGGAATGGAACCCATACTTTGAGCTCCTAATCCTCCCCCATCAGCCCCAAAAACTTACAGTGGACTAAAGTCAAATTACAGAAACCGAAAACACAAAGAGATATCTACTGAACCTTTTCCCCCCAAGTTTATGTAGTTTTGGGTCAGATTAAAAGTTTAGGATTCCTGTTATCAATACATTACCTTGTGATATCATCGAAGACGCCATATCCAGTCTTCTTATCCATCACCCACTGGCCAATGAACATACTGGGAGAGGAAGATGTCAGTTTGCCACTGCGCAGGAGACCATGCCCATGACGCACATTGTCCTGAAAACATCCTTCATACACCTCACCAGTGGCATAGCTGTAACGACAAAAAGAATGGGTATGGTTCTTATGATCTGTATTCTTTTATCTCAAGGTTTTCTGGAATAGATACTGAATTTTTCCCTTTTCTTTCAGAGACTGCACTAAACCCAAGCACAATTCTGGAATCAGATTAACAAATATGATTAGGAGGTGAATAAAAAAGGGTTGCTGCTTATGGGTCACTATAACAATGTTAAGAGCCTTTCTTAAGTGAGACATGAAATACCATGAGTCATTTGTCACAATGCATTTCAAGAGAAAACTTGCAGGTTGAAAGGAGGAAGCAACATTAAAACAGAGACAGTGTAACAGCTATCAAGAGAGTGTGTGTGTGTGTGTGTGTGCGCGCACATGTACAGTAAGAAAACTCCCAAGAAATCTGGAAATTAAGCCATAGTAACTGCAGCCAGGAGTTTGGGAATATGAAAATAGCAATAGGAATGCTAGTGTGGAGACCTTAAACATTAGCCCTCCCCACTGGAAAGAAAACCGAGATCTAGAGCACCAACCAAAAGGGAATAAACCGCTACTGAAAGCTGCACTAAATATGTTAGCTGAAGTTCAAATAGTTATTGTTCCTTCTTGGACCACACTCTTACAAGGAGCACAGATTATCTTAATGAAAGAAGGCATTACCTGTAGACTCCTTGTCCACACATTTTGCCCTCCTTCCAGTATCCCACATAATGGTCATCCTTGGTCAATGCTTTGTTTGGTATTTTGTATTCACCATACCTGCCAGTGCATGAAGATCAAACAAGAGCAGTCATGATACAAATGTACAGACAAATCCAAACTCAGTTATTTACAAAAGCAGGCACAGAATCAAAACCAACATATTTCAACATCAGACTGCACTGGGTGGCTCTGTCTCCAGCTCCAGCAGTTCGAAATAATTTTTTGTACTGAAAAAAAGGAAGAAGTTCTAAATCACTAGGTTTTTTTTTTTTTTTTTTTTTTTTTTTTTTTATACTGTGTACTGTTTTCCACACATTTAGTTCTGGCCTGTAGTAAGCCTTCTCTTGCTCCATCAGTGCTTAGGCTTTTTGTGCTCCACAGTGGATCCCTGCAGCACAACAATTTGCAACTCTTTAGTAAAGCTATGGAAATTCAAGTCACTGGTGGTGTAGCAAGGCCTCAGTCTACTCTTTGCAAGAATCTCTCTTATTTCAGATCCTAAGGCAGAGGTGGGCAAACTACGACCCTCCGGCCCGGCCCCTGAGCTCCTGGCCCGGGGGGTCTAGCCCCTGGCCCCTCCCCTGCTGTTCCCCCTCCCCCGAGCGCTTGCTGGGCAGCACAGTTGCCCAATGCTCTGTGCTGTGTGGTGGCGTGGTTGGCTCCAGCCGGGCGGCACGGCTGCCTGTCCTGGTGCTCTGGGCAGCGCAGCTGTAGCATCGCCAGCCACCAGTGCTCCAGGCAGCACGGTAAGGGGGTGCGGGGGCTGGATAGAGGGCAGGGGAGTTGAGGGTGGTGGGAGTGTGGATAGGGGTCAGGACAGTCAGAGGGTGGGGAACAGGGGGGGTTGAATGGGGGGGCAGGGGCAGCCAGGAAGGAGAGGGGGGGTTGGATGGGGCAGCAAGACGGGAGAGGGGGGAGGGGGGCCAGGCAGGAGTTCTGGGGGCTGTAAGGGGACAGGGAGAAGGAGTTGTTGGATGGGGCAGGGGTCCTGGGGGGGCTGTCAGGAATGAGAGGAAAGGTTAGATGGGGCGGTGGGGGGCAGTCAGGTGCAGAGGGTCCAGGGGCGGTCGGGGGTGTGGATGGGGCAGGGGCTGGGCCACCCCTGGCTGTTTGGGGAGGCACCGCCTCCCCTACCCGGCCCTCCATACAATTTCAGAAACCAGATGTGGCCCTCAGGCCAAAAAGTTTGCCTGCCTCTGTCCTAAGGGCTGGTCTTCACTACGGGGAGAGCGATGTTGCTGCAATTGATGCAGCAGGGGTTGATTTAGTGGGTCTAGTGAAGACCTGCTAAAAACTGATGGCAGTGCGCTCTCCGGTCAACCCCGGTACTCCACCTCTGAGAAGAGTAAAGAAAGTTGACCGGAAAGTGTCTCCTGCAACGCAGCACAGGGAAGACACTGGGGTAAGTTGACCTAAGCTACGTCAACTCCAGCTACATTATTTACATCACTGGAGTAGTGTAACTTAGGTCGACTTATACCAGTAGTGAAGACAAGCCCTAAGTCTGTCTCCATCGCCTGTGCACTGCTCAGGTAAAACAGACAGCTCTGCCTTCAGTATTATTGCAAGCTAAGTTCTTAGATCTCTTTTTACCTTTATGGGTCAGTCACAAACATGGTTATTTTGGCTATGGACTTAAACATTTATAACCATTGAGAATATTTGAAGGAATAAAAGGATTGTAAAAAGCATCTAACTAGATGGGGAAGATAGCACAGGTCTTCAATATGCTTATGAAGTGCCAGAGGCTCAAGATGTTGGTGCTGCTGTCTTTCCAGACTGGCTTGTGGTTGGGTAGATGGTTCAGACAGGAAGTAATGGACAGCAAAGTATTCAACACTGACCACATGAGCTGCATACTCTCAAATATGCGTAGTGGTGTTTAATTACAAAATTAGTATTTCTAATCTTAACTACAGCTTAATGTTTTTGACCTGGAGAATTTTTTTTTTTTTTAAATGGATATTCCTGAGATACACTGTTGGCTGTGAATGACCAAATGGCCAGTTGGGGCTCTTAGATCTGTTATGTTGAGCTAGAGAGTTTAGGAAGTTGTCTGGAGGCTGTAAACATTCCAATCTTCCAGCCCCTACAGGTTCAATTACATACATTAGGAAATCCTGCTGCAATGTCTAGGTTGAAGTCCCTTATGAAACCATAAATTCCTTTTAAGTACCTAATATAACCACAGTTCTCATTATCCATATAAAATGTCTATTCCTCTTTTGAAAACCATTAAGCTCTTGGTTTCAATGATATAGTTTAGAAGGGAAATTCCATGGGTTAAACTATATGTTGTACACAAAGTTATTCCTTTTTATCAGTTTTAAATGCTGCTTTTCAATTTTATTGAATAGCTCCTTTATCTTGTATTATGAGATGGGAATGCCTATTTATCTATGTTTTCCCTCTCTATACTATTCATTTTACATATCACTATCATGTACCCTTTCTTGTTCATCAACTCTCTTAAAAGCAGTCCTAACCTCCAGGCTTCTCTTTATGGAATCCTTTGCCTTTTTATTTCTTGTTGCTTTTCTCCAGGCCTTTTCTATTTCTACTCTTTTGAGACTAAGTGACCAGAACTTAATACACTATTCAAGATGATGGTGCACTCCTAACTTATATAAAGGCATTATATGCCTTTTGAAAGAGCAAATAAAAATAATGAAGCCGAATCATTTAAAAAAAAAAAAAATCTTCAGATACAACAGAAGGCTTACCTGGTAAGCAAAGATAAGAAAAGCATCAGGGGGTAGCTGTGTTAGTCTGTGTCCACAAAAAAAAAACTAAGGAGTCCGGTGGCACCTTAAAGACTAACATTTATTTGGGCACAAGCTTTTGTGGGTAAAAACCCATTTCTTCAGATGCATCTGAAGAAGTGGGTTTTTACCCATGGAATCTTATTTCCAAATAAATCTGTTAGTCTTAAAAGATAAGAAAGTTGACTGATTTTTGCAGTTGACTGATCCTTCTTAAGGGAAGATGGCACAGACTCACTTGTCCATCTCTCACCATCCCCTCCTCCACTTCCAAACTTCATTTGTTTTTGTATTGTTTACTTACAGACAGCAAGCTTTTTACATACACACAACCTTGATCTAAAGAGAGAGAACACTATCTACCATAAACACTTTCTCTGTGCTCTAGCTCAGAGGGTAGTGAACTCTGCTCTTACCCATCTTCCAGGCCATTTCGGAACATCCCGGAATACATCCTTCCATCAGCCCATCTTAGGATCCCTCTGGAACACACGTACACGCACTACAGTTAAGCCAGTTTCACTAGTATTTCATGTTTTATGCAAGGAAAATAATGATTATTTTGCACAGCACCCAATACTACCTCTTCCTATCCCATTCAAATGTTGAGTTTGAATGCTTTTACCTGCCATGGGGTTTCCCAGAAAGCCATCGCCCATCATAGATGGCATCTTTAAGCCGAGGGTCCTTGTAAAAGGTGTATTTCGCACTACGTGAAATAGGGGGCTCCTGCCTCTGAATATTCCCACCACTTCCATAAGGTGGTAAGTCAGATGTCCCCCTTAGGGCCTGATCCACAGCTTGGCTTATAGCCCTCAGCCACTTTGTCTGAAATAGACAGTTTATAGAAGAGTTTATTAGTAATCCATCGTCTTTAGTAATCCATCTCTCTTTACACAGGTATTACTGCAGGACATATGTAGATAAAAATATAAGACTTTTTAGTTCCTTGGATGAATACTGCTAACATGCGATACCTATTCACATAACAGAGGTGTATCTTGTCTCACAGGTATTTTCCCCATATCCCCTGTATAAAAGGATGCTTAGTATCACCATACACTCCAACACCATGGAGGAGGAAGAAACAGAAGAAAAATATATAAGGAAAGTTACCTGCAAATCACACAAGAAATCCAAAACAACTATAAATATCTATATCTCATGACAGTCATCCAACAGGAAAAAAAACCAAAAAGTGAAACTGCAACAGCAGACTGCCACCTCCAGGAAAAAAACATGGCACCAGTACCTACCACTTGGACGCTACATGACGCCTGATCATCAAACTTAATCAAGACTACCCCTAACTAGAGCTGAATTATCTTTACTCTAAGGGCATAGGTGAAAGTAAGCCGGTCCGGTTCGGCGTACTGGAAAGAGCTGGTACCCTGTGCCAGACTGGACCGGCTTTCCCATGCTGGTGATTTAAAGGGGCCGGGGCTCCCTGCAGCAGCCAGAGCCCCGGGCCCTTTAAATCACTGCCGGAGCCCTGCCATCACTACCCCGGGGCTCGGTAGGCGATTTAAACGGCCAGGGGCTCCGGATGCTGCGGGGAGCCCCAGACCCTTTAAATCGTCGCCTAAGCCCCGCTGCCGGAGCCCCAGGGTAGTGGCGGCAGGGCTCCGTCAGCGATTTAAAAGGCCTAAAGCCCTGGGCCCTTTAAATTGCCCCTGAGCCCCAGGGCTCCCAGCCACCTCTGCAGCTGATTTAAAGGGCCCAGAGCTCCCAGCCGCCACTACCACAGCTGGAGTCCCGGGGCCTTTAAAGCTTGATTTAAAGGGCCGAGGTATTTAAAGGCCCTGCCTCTTCCGGTTGAGGCCACGCCCCTTGCTCAGGACTCCGGCATACCGGTAAGTCCTTTAAGTTACTTTCACCCCTGTCTAAGGGACTGAACTTCTTCCCCTCCACAGAACCTGATACCATACTAACATGTGGAGAACCAGAAGAATTATTCCAGTGATTCTGTCTTGAAGAATTCTTTCACAACTATGATGACACCACTCACAATTACTATGTCCTCACTGAGGATCATAAGAAAAAAGAATCATCTGACTGGATACCAGAGTGGACAAACCAACACTCTTGATCATTACATGGATTGCTCGGGGGGGGGGGGGGAGAGAAGGGTGAGAAATCCTTAACATACACCAACATCCTTCACAGTGACAGCATAGCTGCCTGCCTCAAATATTTACAAGACCATGGACAACCCTCAGATAGCCACCCAAACAAACACATCAAACTCAGCCAATTTCATCCCTGCCCAGAACAATTTTACATTCAACAAACAAACATTTTGTCCAAACCATGGGAACAGCCATAGGTCTTAGGACTGCTTCCCAATATGCCAACCTCTTCATGGGCCCCCTTGAAGAGAATTTGTGGACAAATGCACCCAAAACCAATGAAATACCTTAGATATATTGATGCTATTTTTATCATCTGGACAGATGACTTACATTCCCTCAGATTTCAGCAACCACCACTTCTTCATTAAACTCTCTGTGGGACACATGCATCAACTTCCTGGACACCACAATCAGCTTCAAACAATGGAACCCTATGGACAATATATACAAGGACCTCCCAGATCACCACACCTATCTTCCTAGGTCCAGTAACCTCTCAACCAACCACCTCAAGAAATCTGTTATCTACAGCCAGGCATTTAGACACCACAGAAGATGCTCTGAGAAGGAAGTCCGGGATACACACCTTAAACACACAAAACCACCTTCACAAAAAAACAAAAAACAATACAAAAAAAAAACCCACGCTTCACCAGAGAAGTAGATCACATCATGGAACAGGCCACCCAAGTACTCTGACAGAACCTGCTTCAATACCTACCACCCCACAATGAAACCCATATGGGGTATCAAACTACAACCCATACTCAATGGGGACCCCATCCTGAAAGAAATCTTTCCTGAACCCCCCACTTCTGGCCTTCATACATCCCCCCCAACCTCTCCAAGCTCATCAAAAGCAAGCTACCCACAGACCGGGATACACCTACTCAAAACTGTACCAGACCCTGCCAGAACAACAGATGCAAAACCTGCAGACATATCTCCACTGCTACAATGATCAACTCCTCCCATAACACACCTTTCAAGATCTAGGGTCCTACACATTTCTATCACAACATGTGGTCCTCACCCAGTGCACTAAATGCTTAGGTGTGTGTGAAACCAGACAATCCTTACAATCTTGAATGAACTCACACAGGAAAATGATACAAGACAAAAACATCGTATCACCTGTTGATGAACACTTTTCACAAAACGTTCACTCTATACATGACCTCTCAGTCCTCATCCTTAAAAGAAACATGCACTTTCAAAAAACAAGACTGGGAGTTTAAATTCGTAACTTTGTCAGACACTAAAATTCATGGTCTTAATCAAGTCACCGGATTTATGTCTTACTACAATAATCTATAAGCCATTATGCCCCCACCCCTCTGTTTTTGTCCTATTACTACAGAGATGTTAACAGTCCACTCTACCTTGATTGGTCCCATAGAATATGTGATAACTACTTACTTATACTAAACTATCTGTTCAATCTTGTATTTAGCTGTGACACTCTATGTTTCCCAGATCTGAAGAACTCTGTCTAGCTTGAAAGCTTGTCTCGCTCACCAACAGAAGTTGCTCCAATAAAAGATATTAGCTTACCCACCTTGTCTCTCTAGTGTCACCAGAGGTAATTAAGAAGTTCTGCATCTGCCTACCTTTTCCTGTGGTGTTGATGAAAGAAGAATGAAGTGTTCCTCTGGTGTAGTAACCTTCAAACCATTCCTAAGTGGAAACAAGAATAAAACCAATCAAGAAAAGACCTTTCACTAGCTGGTGAAATTTTCAGCCTGGAAAAATAACCTAGATTTCTTACCGAAGGAGGGATAGGTTAGCTTTTTTTTTTTTTTTTTTTAAATGAGTGTTACAGTGAGCATCACTTAGCTTTAACTGCTAGTTTAAAAGAAAACAGTAACAAGGAGTCTCAGAAATTGCTAATTTTTGCACTCTTCCTCATCACCCCAACTGTAAATCACATGAGTGCATGAACAAGTACAAAAACAAGAATATAGGATTCTGCTATTTTAACCAAGCACAGTGAAATACAAAATAAATAAATAAATAAATAAATAAATAGAACTACATTAGACAAATATATGGACCAAGGACACATCCTGTACCATGCCTGGCTTACAAGATTTAGTCCAAATGGTTGCAAATTTTATTATTATTATTAAGGAGCATCTGACTATTTCAGCAATAAAAAAAGAATGAACACTAGTTACAGAGGAATACTCACACATTACCAGCTTCTTCTGAAAGAGCCTCCACCCACAGCGTGGAAAGGGGGAAAATATGATGTGTTGAAAACTGTAGCAAGGGGAAGGAAGGGGGAAAACAAAAAATAAATTGCTCATACACCCATTTGCCCCAGCCCAAATTCCTTATGATGTATCTTCCCCCAGAGTTTTGTCTCCCCGCAGCTGAGAATGCGCATGAGACTTGGGCCCTGAAAGCTAGTTGTTCCTACAAGTGCCAGCTGCAAACCATGACACCTGTGAAGCCATAATGAAGACTCTGATGTATGAATATTTTTTTATGTTGGACACACAGGGTTATTTCAACTCTTTGGAAACAGGCAATACTTCTCACTTTTAGGTATCCCAGCACCATCGTGAGACACAATATAAAAACCTAGATTAAGAATGACAGACTCACCATATGGAAATATTGTCACATGCTTTCAACCAGCTGGGGTGAAAATAGTTCAGTTCTGAGAGCTATGGGAGCTGGCTCACCTGAGCATGGACAAGAGCATCATTAAAGAGAATGAACCAGTTCACTGAGAATCTCCCAGCATGCTGTAGGGACAACCCCCGATTACTGCTTTCACAGATTAACCGACGTTCTGGTCTCCTCAAGGAATCCTACCATTAAGATTTAAAAAAAAAAAAAAAAAGTTATTAAAATGTGCTTGATAGTGTCTGAATTTCAGTGCAGTCTGTGTTATGATTATTGTTTACAAAAAGGGCCAAATTGAGATATTGGGTTAAAACTTCCAAAAATTAGAGAGGCTCAAGTAGATCATCATCATCATCATAAAGCAGGGAAATGTAGGGAGAGGAAAGTAGTGACTTCAGAGCCAGGCCTATACAAACTTGCAATGGGATGCTAGTGGTAATAGCAACTTAGCTGTCATCATACAGTCATTTTCCCAGGAAAGGTCTTCCAGAAGCTCAGTGTGTATTCTGCTTCCTTCCTTTTCCTATTGAGATGGACAGCAAGAGTCTCATAGCAAGAGCTGGAATCTTGTAGTTTTTGGTATTCTGGAGACGTCTAAAGGGTAACAAACAAAAATAAATGGTTCTGTGAGACACAACGTTTCAAAGGATTTGTACCAACCACAATGGGTTAGTAGTTATGAGCCCCTGACTGCAGGGGAGGCCACCCTGCTGCTGAGTGGCTCTGTCCTCAGGCCCTCTGTGACAGCAGAAGTGCAGAGGGCTCCCTGTGCTGCTAGTGACACATGATCCCTGCGGGTGTGGAGAAGGCTGCAGTCCTGGCCTGGCAGAGCAGAGACCCTCAGCCAAGGCTGCAAGGAGGATGACTAGCCTCTGACAATGAGGGAGGCTACCCCACTACTAAACTGCTCCTGCCCAGGGGCACAGCCCTTTAGAAATAGGATGGCCTCCCCCATGTCCCGGGGCTCATCCTCCTCCCTGCTGTCACAGGCATGAGGGAGCAGGCCCATGACAGCAGGGCCACAGAAGGCTCCCTGCATGGTGGCAAGGCCAGTGACACTGAATCTCTGCAGGCACAAGTGGGCGGCGGGGGAAGGCTGTACACCTACCAACTGTTACCAATCAATTTTTTTTCATCAATTCCAGCATGTCAGCTGAAATCAATGTGTACTGACAGTGATTAAAATAGAATTCTGCCAAGCCTACTTATAAACCTAAAGAGACAAGGGTTTTAATCAAATTGTTGTAGTATAGCCTTATAACAAATATTAGTTTTTGATTACACATTGGTATCACCAAACCATGAAATCACTAAACAAGCAATCCCCCCTCCCCCCTAAATCTCCTACCAATTAAGTTTCATACATGACAAGATGGCTTACCACTTCAAAACATGTAGCAAGCTTTAGCAAAACTCTAGCATAGTTATGAAGTCGTCTGACTGGCAAGAAAAACAGGGTATTTAGCACTTCGACCAACTGTATGTTTTCCTCCTTCATTTCAGCTAGATCTTGTAACAACTCCTGGTTTTTACCTAAAAAGTCACTGAAGGTGAAAGAATGACATAACAAAACAAAACCTTAGTAATGCTTTGAAGTACTATTACAGAGCTCCCCTTATGGGGTTACATCAAGCCAGCAGAGATTAAAAAGAGCAAGATGAACAGCACAAAGGATCCATTCCCATTATGGTTTAAGGAGATTTAGTTATAACACAGCAACATAGCTCTATGCTAACTTCAGTACTGGACTTGTTTGCTGACATCAGTTAATTTAGTGACTGTGCATGTATGCGCAGATTTGCTGAAGGAACAGTTACTCTCCAAGGAGGAAACTAGACAGCTACTTGCCTTTTTCCCATTAGATCTCCAACTAGCCAGGTG
The DNA here is from genome assembly GCF_015237465.2 of Chelonia mydas. Classification (NCBI taxonomy): domain Eukaryota; kingdom Metazoa; phylum Chordata; order Testudines; family Cheloniidae; genus Chelonia; species Chelonia mydas. The sequence continues at coordinate 58,888,928 of NC_051251.2, forward strand.
AAAATATATACGGAGAATGGGTTTCCATGCCACCTGTTAAACTAATGCGTCTCCAATACTGAGAAAAGTGATTTGCATAACAAAGTGCAATAAAAAGTCCCTATCTTTGCTCCAATGTAACTCCCTAAACACCTTTGTGTATTCTATTCCCCGCCACTGTTGTTCAATGAAGTTGAACAGCCTTTTCCCCCAGCTAGAAAAAATCATATCCTACTTCAAAGATACACAGAGAATTTAAGTCAATCTTCAGTCTGATTTCCTAAATGGAGGATTAATTTAGTTCATGTAAGAGGATGGAAATAGTTATGAGAATACTACATTTGGGAGCAAGAACAAGATTTCTTCACACACACAAAAATCAACCCCACTTCTCCTTTCCTTCAACACAGGTGTGTGTGTGTGTGTGTGTGTGTGTGTGTGTGTGTGTGTGTGTGTGTGTGTGTGTGTGTGTGTGTGTGTGTGTGTGTGTGTGTGAGAGATGAGAGTGCACACACACAGGTAATTATTCACAGAAGCTATTTGAACAGGGAATTCTGTGAGGCTCAAGCAATCTGAAAAGGCAAGCAACAGAGAACAAAGAACCAGCTTGGAGACTTGCACAGCAGGACATCTAAGAGTTCTACATGATCAGCAAGATGCTGCCGCACAAATATCAAATGAATATACCTTGCCTCGTTCTGCCCATGAGATTTAGGAGTCTTCTTGTTCAACAAGCATAAGGGGAAAACAAGCCTTCTTTGGAGACACGACTGCTTTTCTTAGGACACAAGACTAACGATCTGGGTAGTTTGCATTTTTAAAGTGCTTTGAGATCCTCACATGGAAGTCTCTGTAGCAGTATCAAGTAATAGAGTCCTCATGCCCACAGGTCTTGCCCACTGTCTCAGAAGAAATACCCAAGAGTCTGCCAACAAATTAGGACTCCTGGTGAAACTTATACTTAGTCTTTTTTTGTTGTTTACATATATAAGGTTTGACTACTAAAATGTCCATATTGGGAAATATCTATAGGAGATCAGCTTACATTAACCATTGACAGAGACTATCCTGCTGAAAAGCGCTCACAGAATGAATGATTCATTCTAACGACAATTATTATCTGCAAAGAGACCTTCTTGTTTTTTGTTACAAGGAACAGACCAAATTTCTAAAACTCATTTCCTCCCTGAAGTTTCAGAACCTGAAAAAGCGTTAGCTATCTAATGCGACTTAGGTGTCAGTATTAGAAGCTGTCACTACTGACAGTGACACTAGATAAAGATTTCAGTATGCTGAGTAGCTCCAGCATCTGAAATTGTCAGTGGATCTACAGTTTGTCCCAGAAATTTTGCCCGTACTGGGAGTTTGTATTTAGAGCTTGCAACACTGCACCATTAAAAAAATTGATCAATGCATAGGTAGATGGGTCTGAACCTTTTTCCATTGAAAGATTTCATATTTAGCAAGGCACAGATGGTCCTCAGATGCACTCTAGAATTCTTTGCATTGGCTCCTAGGACACTTTGAAAGGAGGTAACACAGACATGGTTTATGGAGTGCTTTGTACACCAGAGGATGGACAACTAACTGAGTCACTCCCATATCACCGGAAGAATTGAAACAAGAAACTTTTGCAAGACTGCAACTCCTAAGACACCAACTTATAACCCCCAAATTGCAATCACTTTTCCAAAGAATGAAGAGAGCCAAAAGATGTATTAGGTTGTTAATTCTGCATTGACAGAGATGAACTGTTATTTTCAATTGTTATCATACAACTGATAACCACCATTTTAAAGAATAAACACTAAACGTCAGTGACATCATTCAGAGCAGCTTGAGAGGATCAACACTATGGAGAGTAAAGTACAATTACTCTTCCTTCTAGTCAAACAAGAGTTCCACTCACCTAATAAGGGACAGTCTTCTCCTTGACAAGAATAAGAAAAGAATAATATTCTTAAGAGAGGTGCCTCAAAATGCTGTACTATTAAATACTACAAAATTAACAAAGATAGGTTAGGAGCAGTATTATCTAAGCTTATTAGCTCTTGAAGAAAGTTAGCTGCCATGGATTTACTTGGGAGTAATCTATATAAGGATCATATTTATAGGCATTGTGAATGGGTGATAGAAAGTTTAGCCTTCAGCTAAGCTCTCATGAATCATGATCTGACAAGTCTATTTAAAATGTCAGTCAATTTTTGTTTACTCTTTCTTTCTCCACCTTCAAGAAAGCAGACCTAACTAAATACCTTCACTACTATTTATAAAAAGGGATAATATATCATAGATGAGGACAGGTATACTGAAATTTCTCTTCATCTGATGGGAAAGAAATTACGGTACCCAAAAGTCCTGAAAGATTATGTGAGGGAAGCCAGGAAAATAAAATAAATAAATACATATATCTGCATGTCCATTATCATGCATATATGTTAACACAAAGTAAGTCCTTCTGATTAAGAAAACAAACACTAGAAAAGATTTACTTACATTGCTGGCTTTGCAAGAAGCATGAATCCTCCCATCACCAGAAAGTTTGTTACAGCTGTGCAATACCTACAACAGATAAGAAAAAACAAACCTCATTTTCAAATTAAAAACCACCTTCTGAAATCTCTGGGGAGAAGGGCAGTGAATTCCTTTATCTCTCAGCATTTTTACCAAATAATAATAGATTTTCAGTACCCACTTTATTACAAGAGTGCTCGAAAGATGCTTTTAGGTCAGGTGAGAGAGAGAGAGAGCACGCGCGCTGCACTTGCACATTTACATTCTCAACCATAATGCAGCTGCGAAGTCAAGGTTTCCATAACAAACTATTAACTCAGCCACATTCAACACCGTGTACATTGCATCCCAAAGTATCGATTTGGCCATTAGTGCCATGTAGCTCTGTTACTTTGCTATAGAAACTTTAGCATTTGGATTTCCCGACGTCTGTGTATCCATGAAATGGCTATCTGGTCCTATACAATGGGCTAGTTTAATTTCTTATTATATTAAAAACAATAGGATCTCTTTCTTGCCATTTCAACCACTCCCTTAACCAGAAATTTGAATAAACATTCCTCTGGAGTGGTTAGAGACAGGCCTTCTACAATCTGACCAAAAGGATTCTCTTGGCCATAGTATTTAATACAATGAACTGTCAGCAAACCAAATCAAATCAAAAGCAGCATGCATATGGGATATTTTCTGCAGTGTCGGTTTGAGCTTTTCTTTATTGGAAAACTGGTTTTGCACTTCATCTTTTGTCCATGCCACAAAGGGCTTTTGTTGAGCAGTACTGATCTTCAGAAGAGAGAGATAAGATATGATTTCCATTTTTGCCCTGACAAGAACTTTTGTTTGTTTGTTCAGTGAATCTTTTGGCATTTCTTGAGCATGCCTGCTTAGCCTCAGTGATACCATGAAGTGGTGAATGTAAAGGAATACAAAAGTTCACATTTTTGATCCTGAAGGGATTTTAGTTTTTTGCTGGTTTCCTCCCCCTCCTTCTTTAATCCTCTTCTCCTCTCTCTTACTGTCTCTCAGGCCGGATGTTAAGTATATTGATGAGTAGAGCCCTGTAAATTTGTGGATATCTTATATCCGTAGATGCTGATTTCCACAGACCATTTTTGCAGATTGGATGTGGATACAAATTTTGTATCCGTGCAGGGTTCTACTGATTACTATTTTATTATTCATATGACCTTAAAATATTCAGGAACAACCACCTGTCATAAAACCTTGTCCTCCAAACCTTCAGGTTCAGATTCGGAACATGCTCTTTCTTCAAAAAGGCAACAGGGGAGCTGCTGTAGGAAGAAAACATTTAGTCTGAATCTTCATGACTGCTGGATGAAGATCTTGAACTATGAGCCTTCTTATTCTCTCAGACTAGTGTCTTGCTAGACTCTCTTCCAGAGAGGAAAAAAGATGAACTAAAAAACGAGAGAGACTGCTTTAAAAAAAAAAAAATTTCTTGAGCTTCTTTCTTTGTTTATATTTAGAGACATACAGTTCTAAAGCCAAGGAGAAATTCCATTTCTGTACAGCTAGACAAAAATATTCCTCCAGATCAGGGAGGACAGTTTTGGTTTTCCTGCAGATCAGAGATAGGAGCCTGAGGATTTATATCTTAACACAGAATGACAGGCCCTACCTTTGAAGCATTAAGTAAAGCTTAAAAAGTCACCTGGAAAGAAAAATAACCCAAGCATGTACCCTTTTTTAGGCCTTATAAAGAAAACTGGAAAGGATTCTCCCGCCCTCCCAGGCACAAATGAGAAAATCAGGTTGTATCTACCGTAGAAGATGATTCTATGGTGACTGAAGAACTAATCAAATTATGATATCATAGGAATTGAGAGGAAAGGCAATTTGAATCTTACTATTTTGAACTGTTTTTCTAAAATGGGTGTAACATCAGTACCCAATGAACATTTGGAACAAAGAATATCTTCGTTAAAGACAACATTCCTGAGATTTCTATGGCCAAAAAAAAAAAAAAAAAACCAAGCAAATTTTTAAAAAGCTCTACAGGTCATAAAAAATTAGGCTTGGTCTACAACTAAGACTTAGCAGTATAAACACTATTTCTTTGGTTTAAAAAAAATAAATAAATCACACTACTAAGGTGGTTATACCAGTAATAGCCCTACTGTGGATACACTTATATCAGTACACAGGTGACATAATAGTATAGCTATTCCCCTTCCCCACACAGGAATAAAGTGTCTTTATACTGATATAACTGTGCCCGCACTAGGAGGGCTGTACAGCTTTAACTATACCAATAACTTTTATGTTTAGAAAAGCCCTTAAGAAAGGAGGTGAGGCAGTAAGAAGAGGTCTCCACTGACACAAACCTTTCCTGTTTCCCAAAGACAAATATACCTGAGGCCTCTGAAGTAACTGTAACCTTCCTGAATACTCAATCTTTTTCTTCTCACCAACTGCAAGAGATGCAGGGCAGGCCACAGAGATGTCTGCCATAATCAACAGTTTTGTGAGGTACAAAATTCAGCTTCCCTCTCCTGTTGTTCTCCAACCTGGGTGATGCCTGGCTGAGAGGGAGGTTGCCTCTAGCTCTGCTGCTTTGATTGCACTACTTTTAAAAAAGGCACAAATCCCCCTCAATATATAACTGGAGTATTCAACGTGTGCACTTTTTGAGGTACTGTTAGGGCCTTTTAGTTTTGTAATTGGTTCCCTCAGTCATTTGGCGATTCTACCTAGAACTGAAGGAGCAGTGTGAGGTGCTTCAGAAAAGAAGGTGCTAATTATCAGAAGACTCCTAAAAGCTAATTTATCAATTTAAGCAAGTTGCCATATATGCCCCTTTTAGGTGGTAAAATTGCTGTTATTTATGCTCTGCAAAGTGGGAGGCCTGAAGGTAGCCAGGTCCTGCTGAGAGAGAGAATAATATGGCAAGGAACAAGAAAATAGGATTTAAACCGAAGCCAAAGAGTAATTGGTCCTTAACCCCCAATCTGGCTGACAACAGGCTAGCCCCTCTTTACCACATCTGTCATTCTTATAGTGGCAAAAGTATCACTATTGGCAATGCTGTAGTATAAGAATCAAGGATAACTCAAAAGAGTTAAAGGTCTCTTTCAAATCTCAGATCAGAAACTGAATCTGTAGACTTGGAAAAAAGGATCACAAATCAATGCACTTTCAGAGATGTTAACATCAGTTCCTCCACCTATCTACCACATCAGTTCAGGTTCAATGTTTCCACCACAACAGTGGCACCAAACTTTATAAACATTGCAGCAGGCACAGGAAAAAAGTAGTCTCTACAGAACAGCACTTTACATTTGAATATCTAGATTAAAAGACTCACTATAGGAAGAGACAGAAAACGGCTTTAAGGCAGCAGCATAGAAAGACTGGCTGGGAAGTAGCAAGTTCAGCAGTGTCTGGGGCCACAGGAGAGAGCTTTTCCACTGGAACAAAGGACCATCATAAACTTCACCACGTCTGCTCTAAGTGCAAGGCGCATGCCTTTGACCTTGCTTTTTTCAACATGAATATGTAGCAATACGTGTTTACACCATATTTTTATAAATTAAAAAATAAAATCCCAAACAAAAACACTCCACTGCACACTTCTCCACCTGGAGAGAAGTTGACAGAACACATGACAGATACTAGCCACATTGCTTAATGCACTACTAGAAGGCACTCAGATACAACCATGACTAGTGAAGTATAAGAACCTACAGAGAATAGACTGGATGGAGAAATATGCAGAGGAGATGAAGGAAAGCATTAAGGACCTGAAGAGAAAGACAGCAGTGAGGAAAAACAGCAGCAGACAGGAGGTGAAAAACAAGAGGAGACTAAGAAAGAATATGCAGAGATCCCAGATGAGAAGGAAAAACAGAGAGAGAAACCAAGAAAACCACCCTGCCAGAAGCAGCACTCTGTTTCAGTCACCAATAATGTGGAAAGCACCAACTACCTAAGAGCAAACTAATAGTAAGAACCAGCTCTGGAAACCAAGTCACAGGAAAAGCTGTATCTGGAACAGACAGGAATAGAGACGGTGGGGAGATGTCTGTTGCTGAATAACTCATGGGATGTACTTAATGCATGATGGGGTTTTGGTTTTTATATGTTATAGTTTTTTTGCTGAGCAAAAAATATCCACTGGTATTGTCAGTTCAGCTCATTAAGAGGAACCAAGTGTCATTTACTGTTGCAGACAGAAACATGAAAATTGTCATCTCAGACATCAAGGAGAGGGAAAGAAACTGGTTATTCCAATTAATTAATATATTTAAAAACAAAAACATTTGTGTGACTCACACTTAGGAAAGGTGATGTACTGACTGCCCTGGTGACTGAAGTTCAGCCACAAAAACAGGTACAATACAGGCAGCTGTCATGCAGAGTTCCCTTAGAGTCTCTCCAGTGTACTCCAATACTCACCTGTAACAAGGCAACCTCTCTGGCTGAAAACAGGGCACATTTTGTGCCCAAGATTTTTGGTAATCTTGACAGAGAGGCCAAAAAGGATGTCAACTGTGGTGGGTTGTAATACCTATCCCCTTGGAAATGAACTAAATTCAATTGAACCATTCGCTTTAAACTTGTATGTGGTGTTGCAAGCCTATGATCTTCTATTTCTGATCTGGATTCACATTCCCCTGTACAAATATTACAATCACTGGGCAGTTAAAACTTCAGGCTGAAGCTGTCCTCACTTTTCATCACTTTTAAAATGCACAAGTTAAGGTGCAATAGCAGAGTGCAGTGCCACAAAATCCCAGAAATTCTACATGGGCAGCCATCTGCACGAGTGCAAAGACTGATGGACTTCAAATGGGGCTCTGAGGATAGATCTCTGCACAGTCACTTACCAGATGGGGACCTTTAATAATTAAATATAGTTCTTATTTCACACTTCTTGATTTAAAGAGGTCAACTAATGGAACATTCAATAAAAATACAGAAGATTGCATACTTAGCGCTATCTTTAATTGTTATATGGTGGACATCATGCTGACTAGTGCTTTGGAAAAAAAAAAAAAAAAGGGCTAGGATATTTAAAAATTATTCTAGAAACTAGAATGGCTACAGCTTTTGGGTATAAGTTTGTAGGCAGTTATCAAATGTATGTACCTAGTTAGTTAAATATTGCTCCTGAACCGGGCAACTTAAAAAAAATATTTGTGTAATAGCCTCTGAGACAGAATTATCTCCAAAAAAAGAGCATTCAGATTAATCTGGTAAGACCCTTTATAGTACAAGTATACGTATTATATTGGACGGTGGAGATAAATTGTTCTGTAATAAACTTTTTTGCAATATTACTTCCTACAGCTGTATGTGCAGCAGCCAATCAAATGTGAATAAGTGAACCACTACATTTTTCTTTTTAAGTATCAAAAAGGTCTAGGCCACTGTATAGATAAAGTACTTGAAATCTGTAGTTTAACACAGAGGGCTTTTTTTTTTTTTTAAATCTTATTGCAAATTGTTTGAGTTAGGGTTTATCTATGCTTAAAATGCTACAGTAGCACAACTGCAGTGCTACAGCTGTTCTCCCATCGCGGTAGCTAATCTATCTCCCCAAGAGGTGGTAGCTAGGTCAACAGAATTCTTCCATTGACCTAGCACAGAATACATGAGGGTTTAGGTTGGCATAGCTACATGTCTGAAGGGTGTGGATTTTTCACATTCTTGAGACACGTAGCTATGCCAATGTAAGTTTTCACTGTAGACCAGCCCTTATATTGCAAGATATTAAATTTGCAGAACATTAGGATTCTGCTTGGCAACTGAGGTTTCCTTATGCCAGTCTCCCTATGATCTATTCTTCTCTGTTACAGAGATATTCTGCTCTACAGAATAAACCTGCAGATACTCAGTATGAGACAGATGTTAATACTTGCTCTGTATAACTGTCCAAGAAGAGACTAGAATGCTTCAGGATGGCCAAGCTCTTTGCCTCCTTTATCCCATGAAGAAAACTACTCAGAGAAGCTCCATGTTGACCAATCAGATAACACAGCTTGCTGAACCTGCTTGCCATATCCTGCAACTGCTGGACTGTAGTTGCAGTGCCCAAGTTATCTGTAAAAAAAACAAGAAAGCAATATAACGTACATTTCCAAAAGAACAGTAACAGTTATATTAATAACGGGAATTAATCCAGGCACTTAATCTGCTATTACAGTTTTTGATTTCAAAGAATGCTATCACCTAGTGAATGTCTTCAGACCAATTGGGGTCCACAATCCATGCAATTCCTTCATACACACACACAGTTTCATCATGGGAAGTGAAGATAATTCCTTGAATCAATGATTGTCTCTTACCTAAACCTAGAAGGGGTCTGAGGACCTGAGATTTGATCTCACTCAGTTTGCAATAGAACCTTCTCTCTGTAGTAGCCAACTCGTGCAAGCTTGCAATATATCCCATAATGTTTCTGTCCACCAAGGCCAAAGAGTTGTCCCCACCTGCTGTCACGCTGCTTATGTACCCTAACTGAAAGAAAAAAAAATAGAAACTGCTTTAATATAGTATCCTAATACAAAATGAAAAGTAACCTAAGGTGATGAGCACAGTATAAAAACCTAGACTGGCAGATTAGGATCTTTGCTGGTACTAAATAATTTGATGTCCAAGAGCGTATCCAATAGTAGGAAAGTTACTCATTAGTTGGGTGTCAGCTATCTGTTCCCCTTCTTCCCCACCCATCTATGCTAGCAACCAACCCATTTTCAAAACTGTCTGACTGGAGCATGATGGAAAGGAGGAAGTCAGGAACCCATATTTAACATCCACTGTCAACCACTGGTAATTTTGCAAGTGTCAACAGGGCCTGGGAGACAAGAGATGACCCTTACCTCATGCAGCTGTCACTCATGCATGAGATACTGACCATGAATTCAGCTACTTTCAAAACAGCAAAATGTTTCTTTGATTTAGCTTTCCCTCAGTTTCTTCATGCATACACACCACATTCCATCCCCAAACAATTTCTCCTTAGTGGAGGAAAGAAGATTCTCTCTTTTTCAATGTTTGGGAGTCACGCTGTTCCATTTTTCTCATTTTTTCAGAGCTATATCAATCAGCTCCCTTTCTGATGTGGAAAACATCAGTTAACTGATTGAGTAGGAGTAGTATTACAGTGCTGATTATGGTGTCTATGCTAAATTGTATCATCCAGGCTGCAATACTACTCCTACTCTATCAGTTAACTAATGATTGTAGGATGCCTCACTACAAGGTCACCGTGAGCTCTTAAGACTTATTGTGGAGCTCCACCAATACTAACTCAGTTTCAGCTATATATAGTGACAATGTTTCAGATCTCTACTTTTAATTCCCATTTAGTTAAATCTCGAAGAGCTTCTTAGAAGAAACAATGAGCCATCTCAAGAAAGCACCAGTACTATCTAAACCAAACAGAAGGAACAAGAAGTACTCACCTTACTACAGGCTAGCAACAGAGCTGGAAGCTTAGTGTAATTGTTTCCAGGTGAATTATTTTCCCTAGTCTCCTCTCGACCACTGTAATATAATCCAGGCTGGAAGTCTTCTCCATCCACTAAGAAGAGGGAATAATCTGGTCCTGCTGCTGTGCTCCAGACTCCACTATCATCACACACCTGTAGTTTAGGAGGAAAAAAAAAATAGTATCCACTACCTATCAGAGAAGGGAGCCTTAATCTCACACATGATGTTTCTGCACAAAAGAAAGAAGTCTGAGTACCAATAAGAATCCTACAAGGACTGACATTCTTTAGACAGACATCAGTCTCTGTAACAAGTAAAATTCCTGTGTCTTGTCGAAAATCTGGCATGTCTCAATCCTTGTACCCCATGGCTGATGCTTTGTAAGATTCATCTGCTTTGTAATGTAAAAGCAAACAGACAAATATGGAAATGGTTCAGACGCTGCTGTCTATATACACATTCCAACAGCATAAGAGACAGCCATTTAAGTTCCTATCGACTAGTTTGTAGGCGAGCTGCAGAACTTTCCTAGCTTTGTGGCAGTGTTTCATTCAGCCAGGCAAACATCAAAAGGCACAGACAAGTGGTTTAGTTCAGGGGTTCTCAACCCTTTTCTTTCTTAGGCCTCGACAACATGCTATAAAAACTCCACAGCCCACCTGTGCCACAATAACTGATTTTCTGAATATAAGTCAGCACAGGTGTTAGGGGATAGCAAGCCGGGCAACTGCGTGGGGCCAAGTCACAGGGCCCCCCCGCGAAGCTGCATTGATCAGGCTTTGGCTTCAGCCCCAGGTGGCAGGGCTCCCGGCCCTGGGCTTTCGCTGTTTGCGGTGGGGCTTCAGCTTTCTACCATGGGCCCCAGAGAGTCTAATGCTGGCCCTGTTTGGCAGCCCCACTGAAACTTCTTACGGCCTCCCAGGGGGCCCCAGACCCCTGGTTGAGAACCACTGGTTTAGTTGAACCTACACTCATCATTTGGATACACATATCTGATCAAAGAATTTGCTTCTAAAGCTGATCACGACAAACTGATTCTTTGTAAGGCATGTCCAGAAGTATATAGACAAATGACAAAAATGGTAAATTAGTGATTAGGATAACATGAATGAACAGCTTTAACTAAGATTACTGGAACTTTGAAGGCGAAAGATGAATAACTGGGGAGAGACAAGTTATGCTATCAACATCAAATCTGAAAATTATCTTTCAAGGAGTAGTATCTTAGATTTGGGCAAAGAGGTAGATATATTTTTAAAAAGAAACTTAACAAAATTTAAGACTAAATATGCTGGAAATTTCTGTTTCTAAACAAATTAGAGTTTAAAGTCAGAACACTGGAGCATTAAGAATGTGAAAAAGAAAACTGCTAACAGAAAGGAAACTTATTTGAAAGAAATGTAAGATAACTTTCCCTGTTTGTAACTCCCATGTTACAATTCTTATAAATAATTCAGTAGTGACTTTAACTTTGTGTAAAAGTAATTTTTTTTACATTAACAGTGCCTCTTTAAATAACACTGCTACCAGTTACCATGGAATCATCTGAGGATCAGGGTAACAATGGAAACCAAAAGGTTTTGCAACTTTAGAGCACTGTCAAAAGCTTTTTGTGGGGTATTTTAACAAAAGAGAAGGTCAGACAGTTTTTCAAAATTCCTTAAAACTCTCTGCTCTGGGAGGATTCTGTATTATAAAACAGATATGGAATCCATAAATATGAAGACAGTACCTTTGCAAGACGAGGGACAGTAGTTGGAGAATTTAAGTGACCAAGCTGGCCAAAGGTATTACTACCCCACGAATATACCTGCGTAAAAACATGGGGAAAAAATAGTTTGCATGCACAGAGTACACAGTAATAAAACCACAGTGACAGACAGCATATATAAACAAGACACTTATGCACATATGTATAAAATTTTTATCCGTAGGGATATTAAACAAAAATCTATATTTGAAGGGGCAGCTGAAGAGAACTTTGGGAAGTGCTTCCTTACCTCCACTCTCTTCCTTCTTACATTTCCTCGTGTGTGTGTGGGGGGTAACCACACTCAAAATATCACATTCTTGTAAGCACAGCAGCAAGGACACATGCTCATACAAAATGCACAAAGTTAATGCAAAAATCAAACAAAAATTCATCATGCACTCCACTCAAGACTCTCATTCCACATACGAATACAGAGCCTGGAAGCACATAAAATAAAGAGCAATCCAGAAAACAGTGAACAAGTCAACTATGCTGTGGATGCATGATAAAAGTGACCATTATCCTCATACCTGTGATTTGGCAGTGAGGGCCAAGGAATGGTGGCCACCAGCCGAAAGCTGTATCACCTCTTTACTGTCCAGACTTTTTACACATAATGGTTGAAGCCTGTAACAACCCCACAGAACAAACAAACAAAAAAAAAAAAACAACCCAGAATCAGGGGTACTCTCAGCATGAAACACAAGAGGCAGGGAACACCAAATATAAAACATTTGGTATATTTTTGAAACAGAACAAACATGCACCATAGCACCAGAAATCACAAAGCTCTAGGGTGATAAACCAGCTTAGTCATCAGAAGAAGGGTACTGAGCCACTCCACTGACACTCTAGGTATAATTTCACAATTGACTTCACCACTTGAACCAGGATTTTGCCCTTCAAGTCCACTAATTAGCCTGCATAAATCACATTAGCGGTAATAGTTAAAACCACAATTTTCAAAAACAGGAGCCTACCTTTGGGGTCCTAAGACTATATTCAGGCAGTTGACAGACTTTCAAGAGTTCTGAGCACCCAAAAACTATTGTCCCATGAGGTAAGATTAGCTTTCTGCCACTGAAATCTTACCTTGGCAGGACATCACCATGTCCTAACTGTCCTTCCTTCCCTTTCCCCCAGCTCCACACTTCAGTTCTTAAAGATGGGAGAAGTGCATCAGCCTCTCCACTATAGGTTGGGGTCAGAGCCACGGTCCTCATTTTTGCCCGTCCTACTTTTCTTAGGAGCCTTGGAGAAACTAGAAGCAGATCAGGAGAAACTACAATCAATTTTATTTTATTTTTTTTAAAAAGCTCCACACAGAAACTGAGATAGACAACATTAGTTTATCCCTATTTTAAATTAAACATGGCATTTACTCAGAGCTAATGTTTATATGATATGGGTACCATATACTAAGTCACTTGACTTCACTGAAAGAAAAGTGTCCTCTTAGGTATTTTACTTAAGAATTAGTAATGCTGGAGAGAAAAAAGGTACATAGCTGAAGGCAGCTGTAACAGCACATATGCTGATACAGATCTAGGTCTTAAACAGAGTTTACCCATTATTTCCTTTCAATAGCTGTAAACGCAAAGTATGTAATTACACTGAAGTGAATATGACCTGTGACGTTCACTGCCAATAAGATTTTTCTTTCTGAAATAAAAAACTACCCTGTAGAGATCATACACCTTCTGATAATTTCTCTCAGCTTGGAAAGAGTGTCACTGAACTCAACCTTACTACTGTGTGTTACACAAAGTACTGCATATTCAGAACAGTTAACATTAAAAACAAGAAAGGAGAAGACCACCTGGCTAAGAAGTTTGGTAACGGACAGAGAATTTTTCTAAACCATTGGCTCCAAACCAATCAAGAGCAGTAGTGACAGAGGGTCAGACCAACTGACATCTGTTATGCAGACTACATGAAGTGAGTTGGTGGTTACCAGTCCCTTTTGTAATGAACAAACATCCATATCACTAAAAGCAGCACCACAATGGGTTTGAAATAATCCTTATTTTAAGTCCTTTGTCTTGCTCAAATAGCATGCATTTCCCACTAGTCTTCTCCCCTCTCTCTCCACATTCAATAAGGTCTGAAGGACTCTTCCTTACACACATCTCAGCAGGGGGTTGAATCTGTGTTCATACTGTAGGTAATATTGTCAAATGAGGCACACATCTAGTAATTACCACACTACTTTAACTCTCCCTGGCCTCTTGGTTCCTCCTAGTCACTATCTTACCTTGGGACAACAAGCCAGGCAGGGAAAGTCTTCGACTGACTCCTTCAGATTCCTCTTCTCGAATATCCACTAGGCTAGAACTCTTCTTTCCTTGCATTGATTCCAGTTTGACTTGCTCTTCCCGAGTGTCCTTCAGCCCCTCAGGACCTGGGGAAGGACTACTAGACTGAGATCCTAGTTCACCTGGAGTTGTGCCATAGAAATTCATTACTTTCTTCAGAGACAACGCCCCAGCTTCATATGTAGCTGCAACTCTCACACCAACTGCTGATGCACAAGAGACCACCAAGCTGTTCAAGGCAGATGTACTTACACCTGGAGGGCCAGGGAGACAAGCAGTGAGTTCTTCTTCTTGAGAAGGCTAAAAACAGAAAGAGAAATCAATGAAACCTATCATAATTCCCAACCCAGGGCAATAGTGTGACCTTAAATAAATCTAGTACTCTTACACCCTCTGTTGCATTTATCAGACACTGTTAAGACACTTTTTAGTAGTTTAAGTCTACACTTCACAATAATCCTTTATAGTTGGAAGCTGGAAATCAATACCTGTTTCTGTAATAAAACAAAAAGAAAAAGGAGTACTTGTGGCACCTTAGAGACTAACAAATTTGAGCATAAGCTTTCGTGAGCTACAGCTCAATTTATTTGAGCATAAGCTTTCGTGAGCTACAGCTCACTTCATCTGATGAAGTGAGCTGTAGCTCACGAAAGCTTATGCTCAAATAAATTTGTTAGTCTCTAAGGTGCCACAAGTCCTCCTTTTCTTTTTGCGAATACAGACTAACATGGCTGCTACTCTGAAACCTGTAATAAAACAGGTTCTCTGTTGCATATTGGTTTGGCAGTGAAGGGCTGTTAATTAGTGCTGGGACAGTGGGTTTTTGTTTCTGTTTTTTGTTTTGTTTTAAGAGAAGAATGCATGTTTTGAAAAAATAAAGTAACTTGCGAACAAATATAAAAAGAGGGGTTACATTTTGGGCTTATAACCTTGACTATGTGCCTTTAAGTTCAAGTCTCTGCTGTTGATTACAGTATATCAGCAAACATGCTACCTTTATGAGAAGACAGTTGGGAAAGCTTATCAAAGGAAAACAAATTATTAACTTTGCTCATACTGACAGACATCTAGTTAAATTGTTAATAAAGCTTTATACAGACAGCGCTATCATAAGCAGGAATGTACCAGAGAGGCTTCGTCAGGCAGACCTCAAAAATTATGGCTCTGGTGTAGATCAGAAGACAGTCCTCTAAAGTTTATTGTTATAGTCAGCCAATTAGAACCAGTCATTATATAAAAAGCAGTATACTTAAACCCTACCGAAAACAGCTTTCAAGCTATTGACAGATATCAAATACAAAAGGCAGTAAACCCCATTTCCCTTCTTCATATAGGTCCCTTAATACACATCTTCCTATAGCCTCCCTGTAAAAAGGGATCCTTTTGACATGTTCCTTGTGAATAAAGAAGACTAAGATACTGGAATCATTCTTATTTATGAAATATAAATATGACCGATATGACAATTTCCTGCAATACTGTGGATAAACCTTAGTGAATTAAGTTCAAGTATTTTAGGAGTGTACCATACTAAAAATGCAAATGTTTATACATTATTGTAGGATTGTATATAATGTCTGGAGGAGGAAAAGATAGATATGACTAATGTAAACACTGAGAAGTATTATGAGCTTCAAAGGACTCTTTTAAAGAACGTACCAGAGAAGAATGAACTTTTACTTGAGTGGGTTTCCTAGGAAATACCCGGAGGGAGGGAATGCAAATTCTAACCTCCAGACCCAACCTTTTAAAGATATACCTTGAGGAGAACCCCGCTGTCTGTTGATTACCTGTTCCAAGATCAAAGGCCCAACCTGTTTAAAGGAGTGACTCTCAGATTCATCGGGGTTCTTGTTCTGAGCAAAAGATGTTATGAATGTGTAACCACAGAGAAACTCTTTGGTGGGGTTTGAGGGACTGACCATCTGCTAGAGCCCTGGTTGCAGTGGAGTAAGTTCTTTTATTTCTTTTAATATGTTCTCTCTGTAATACTTTCACCTTCAGGAGAAATATGCTTGCTTAGAAAGGGCTCTGTGGCAACTTCTAACAGTGGGCAATTATGCTGTTGATAGCTTCTGAGGAGAAGGCAAAGCAGGCCTGCTTAGGCAATCTGAGGGAATGGTTGCTAGGGAACTCACAGTATAGGCAGGGAATGGTGCAGTCTGCAAAAACCCAAGTAAGGAGAGACAGAGAGATGCAAACCTGTGCCCAAGAGAGGAGAAAACTAAGGAGCTGGGAGCCTAGTGTGAATGACCATGGTGGACCATAGAGGGGGAATACAGGTGCAGTTACCCTGAAGGATATACTAGCAGGCTACAAACACTGCCAAGCATCCCAGAAAGACACAATCCATTTGTGAACGGAAGCTACATCAAGAGGGAAAACCTCTAACTGCCACTGTAAGTGAAACATTACACAATCACCTTCCGTCCTCATCTTTCCCCTTCAAACAGCATCCATATATTGCCTGGTGTTAAGAGTCAGTGAGTCTTCAAGGCTTTGAAGTAATACTATACTGTATTTCTGTGAACTGTGCATGCGAAAGTATTTTCAGAAACATGGGGGGGGGGGGGGGGGGGGAAGAGAGGAAGAGAAGAAAATGAGCAGGAGACTACTTGTTTTCTACTCCTCAGAGGAATCCACAACTGTTGAAAATAAAAAGTTGGTTTTAACTTTACCACCTCCTCTTCCTTAACTCCCAAAATCCAACAGCGTGGGAGGGTGGAACTGGCCTCTAGAAGAGATCCCACATACTTACAAAATATAAACTCAAGAAAGTGACTCATACATAGTATCTGCAGCTACTGCAGTAATTTTCCAAGTTCATCTGTGAAGCCACCACACTGCTTGTACAGTAAGATGCCACTAGCAGTACAAAGGATTTTCCAAGCAGAAACAAACTTCCCTAGCATAAAGTTATCTAGTGGGACAGAACTTGGGTAGGGCTGGGGAGACAACACTGCTGGACAGATAAATCTGGTGTGGTCGTCTACAGAATAATCTACATATTACATCACTTAAATATTCTGATTAAGTCAGCTAAGTGATTATTTCAGTTTGAAAGATGACATGTAGGCAAAAAGTTTGAAATGGGTTGTTTCTTTACATGTCAGACCACCTCTCCTCTTCCCGTAACCCTCCAAAATAGCAACACATTTTACAGCAGATTCAATAACTCAGATCAAGAGTTTCCCTTCCGATGGCTACTAAAAGGTCTGCTGATTACTGCTGTCTTCGGATCGTCATAAGTTTGACATGTGGAAGATTAATTCGCCACTCATTACACTTGCCACGGTCTCCCAAAGTGGGGCAAATAGGGAAAAAATGTGGATCCTTCAATAAAAGTTAACTATCCAGCTACAATCCTTAGCTTGCCTCAAGAAGAATCAGACAGAATTGTGAGGGTGATGGGGGTCTCTCTTCATAGGAAGAAAAGTATTATATCAGCTGGCCAAATGCCAGAATATTGATCTAGCTGAACAGGATACCAATATATCCTAAGGCACTAGAGAAGGGAATGGGAGATGGGTTTTACTGGGTTCTCTCTACTGCATAGTCCACAGCACACGACTAGAGAACTATCTGGCAAGGCTGCTCATATAAAGGCCCAGGACTGAACAAACATGACGACAATTCTACTTTCAGTCCAAAATCACTTCTGTATTTGTGTTTGATTGCTAAAAGTGTGAAAGAAACACTGTGATAACTCCAGAATTGTAGCTATAGCTTCAAAATTATGTTAATATTGAGAATCCTTTAGTTTTCATGGGCACATTACAGGATGTCATGCATACAGTACAAATATTAAGAGAAAAAGTATAGACCAGTGATGGCTGGTACCTGTTCAAGTTCTGTACTGATGCTTTTCTCCTGGCTGTCATTTAATGGGTGATCTGACAGATTCTCCAAGTACTCTTTTACTGCTTTTTTGTCAGGAAACAAAACATTTCCAGGACTGGAAATTCCACTATCTTCCTGTCCATCATTGTTAGAAAGCACACTCGTCACCTCTGATTCTGAAGCAGCTGGCTCATCTTCTACAAAGGTTTTCTGACAATCCTCACTTTGGCTACCTGTAGCACTTTTCCCCTCAAGAGTCTCCAATGAGGAGCAGGAGACATGGTCTGCTGATTGGGAGTCAGCCAGTGCCACACCTAATGGGCAGCAGTGACTATCCGATATGATTACATGGTCTTCTTTATCTGTCATCGTAATCAGGAGCTGGCTGCAATGATTGCATCTCTCTGGGATAGGTTTCATGTCCTGTGCAGGGAGACATTGTACAAGAGCCAGGCTGTGGTACGCTCCACAGGCAACTTGGAGCACAACGCGTCCTGCCAAATGTTCTACCTTTTGAGGCTTGGTCACTGGGAAAGTAGTTGTTATGAGACCTAGCTGACAGCCACTTCCCCATGCCCATATTTCTCGGCTTAGTGAAAGTGCCAGGGTGTGCTCCTCTCCACATGCCAATTGCAAAATCCTGACTGACAGCAGAGGACTGGTTTCAGAGTCAGAAATACTAATAGGATTTGGTTCTCGCAGATAGGGCTGGTTAGCCACTGCACACTGTCCAGCAGAATTGTTTCCCCACATGTATACCACACCACTCTCGGTCACTGCTCCATTATGGTAGCTTCCAGCTGCCACAGTAGTAACATGCTGTCCAACCAAAGCATTTTCTAAGATGGGGCTCTTAGTGCAAGTTTCCTCTAGCCCAACCCTCCAGGGAAGCTTTCCAAAGCTGTAGACCTCGCCACCTGAAAGACAGCATCATTCTAATGAAGTTAACCATATAAACAACTAAGGAACTCATTTAATCAGATTTTCATTTTTAATTTGTTCTGGGCTCAGTGTTAACTGCAGTTGTTGATTTACTGAAATTATCTGAGAGATCTGGTTTCAATAACTATTAGGGACTCTGTGCTACTGCTGGCAAGAGGTCTTACACTTGATACCGATTTATCTGTTGGTCCATTCTAGTAAATCACTAGCATGGATGCATTATACAGTGGGGATTTGACCTAGTATTGCATGCTGCCTTTAAAATGAATTCTAGTACATCCAATTTAAATTTTTATCTATTCTTAGCAACCTGCTAATCTATTATGGGCTCAAAAGAGAGCTTTTCAGTCAATACCTTCATGAATGAGTGTAATTCAGCCTGCCAGTGCTAATCATTCTGATATACTAATGTCAAGAGAATTTGCATAAAATTCTCTTAAAATGCATAAAACATATTCCATTTCTTAATATTTACACTGTTCATCTTCAGTAGAAGTTAATTTTGTACCAATATTGTAGTATCAGACTTGAAATATAACAAAGGAAACTCTAAATTGAGGCTTCCACGGAGACTGTGGGCCTACCATGTACTCTACAAATACAACAGTGTTGGAGGAGCAGGTTAAAGCATGGTTGCCTTCTAGCTGTACAAATATTCAGTGTCCCTGAAGCATGCCAAAGTGCTGGACCGTGATATGTAGCAAGAGTGCATAAAACAGTAAACAATTTGTCCTACTATTTATTCCTTAATTATGGAAAAATATACTTATTGTTGGTTTGACCTTTTAAACATAGTCTCTCTGGAATTTCATCAACATTGTCCAAGATTGTGGTAACAGTGCCAACTCATTTGAAATGAATCAGCAAGCAACAAAAAAGGCAAAAAAATAGAATCCTATAAGAAGGACTGATTTGGTTAACACTTTTTTGATAGTTATACACCAGTGATCACTACAGTCATAGCCATAAAACAGTGCACTTCGAGTCATATGTGCACAGAAGCAAAGTTTTTCTAGTTCAGAAATGTTTTATTAGACAGGTCTATCAGGTCAGAAATTACAACTGGCTCTAACTGGCATTCCCCTAAACTATAACATTCTTTACCTGCAGCTCAGTGATATACAAAGGTGTGAAATTATTTTCTTCCTTTGAAAACATCAGAAAAATATCAAAGACATTACTTCCAGTCTAATCTTTACAATGGTATACCCATTGATCAGTACAATCAAGTGGCAAAATATATCACAACCAAAGGAATTGTCTTTTGGAAAGTATTTTTTGATTCAAAGAGACAACTGATCAAACCAAATTTCACTGCTGCATCTACTTGCTTGCAATTTTTCAGAACACAAAAAAACCCAAACTTATCCCATATCAAGATGACTTTTTGTAATGTTGTATTTTTTTAAATCCAATACATTGTTGTAACACGCATTTAGAGGTAACACAGAGGGTGAAGTAGCTCCAAATTATCTTGCCATTTTATAAGTAAGGCTTCTCAAACTTTGAGCCACTTTTTATTAAAGAGAAAAATTAGCCTAGTGCAATTTAAAATGACTGATGAAAATAAAGTAGAAAAATTGACTCTTACTCAGCCTTTACAATGAAGACATTTTGGTAGTAATACAAATCTTAAATATTTCTTTAAAGTTTGTTTTAGAATTTTACACTAATTTCAATCTAGTCTTAACCGGAATTTTAAGTTGTTCATAGTCTGAGACCTAAAACAATACTGTCTAATACCTTCTGTTAGAAGCAACCCATGGTTTATTCCGAGAGCTGCCTGCAGTACTGTCTTTCCACTCCAGCCTGGAAGTCTCTCAGGTGTTAAGGAGAGGGAACCAGCCTGCCAGATATGGACCAGGCCTCTCTCTTTGGCTCCTTCTGCCTCTGCTGAGCTATAAAGAAAAGGAAGAATCAAAGAATCAGCCTGTAGTTTTCTGCAAGCCAGTTTACTTTTCATTTACATATAGGAAAGAAAGGAAGAACGGTTCAGTGACTAAGGTACTAAAGTTTGGACTTGGAACCAAGGTTCAATTCCCTACTCTGCAACAGACTTCCTGCGTGACCTTGAGCAAATCACTTACTTTGTACTTTGTTTCCTGGATGTAAAATAGCACTTACCTACCTCACCTAGATGTTGTGAAGTTAAATGCATTAAAGATTGTGCGATGCTCATTTACTATGGTAATGGGGGCCTACAGTAGAGTATGAAGTGACATCTCACCTCCAACTTAAAAGAACCTAAAAACAATTAACCTACTGCTAAAGGGTGATCTGCACCCATTTGAGCATGGTACATTCATTAGTGTCGGAAGGTGGCTGCAGCAAATATTCATACATTTTATAGTCTCATCAAACCATCTCTAACTATGAAGGAAGTCTATTTTTGAGAAACTCTGGAACATCCAAGATCAGGTGAGACTAAGTTGTTCAGATGGAATGTTGTCTTATTTCAGTTCTTTCTCTTTCCGCTGGGTTTCCATGTCAGAAAGCTGAGGAGAAGGACGACGACGACCGACAAGAGCTCTTGTAAAGTTATAAGTACGGCATTTGGTCCAACTAGTAGAACCAATATTTAAATTTAAAGACAGTTTTTACTTTAGATAAAATTTTGTTTAAAATAGAATTTGCTGAAAATTAACTAACTGGATTTTTATCCAATTAAGAAAAGTAGTAATTAATGTGACATATTTTGGATATTTTACTAAAATTATAATATACATTTTGCTAGGGGGCAGAATAATGGAATACAGAGCCTTTCATCACCGTACCATGTTATATTCAGCCGAAAGTGCTAACAAATGGATACTGACCATCTAACAGCCCTCTGTGAAATTAATGTGGTGGGTTTACTGACCCAGTGTAAATGCCCACATTACAAAAAACTATCACTACAACTGACACTAACCAACCCCTTTGTTGGTAGTCACAGTAAAGAGGCTAAGGAGTGAAAGGATACGAAGACTGAACTCTCTCTTTCACTTAAGATTTCACCCCTCTAGGGCAGGCTAAAGCACATTAGGAAGGCAGTGCAGTGAAAGTTTATACAGCCACTGCTGCATGTGTTTCTCTGAATAATCAGAGGATTTGAGTCTCCAGACCTGTCAATCCAGTGCTGTTCATAAGAACTGAAAATCATGCACACAATTTTTTTAAATTAGTAAATTCTACTGTACACAAGAAGTGTTAATGATTTCTGGTGAATTCATATTTTCAACCTTTCAACAGACAGTCTGAAGTTTCAGTAGCTAACTTAAAAAAAAAATAGTCACAGTTGCAAGAAGTCATGGAGAGTACCAATCATCCCAAAATCCTGAAGTACAAGTAAGCTACTACAATTTTTTTCCTTTGGCCTAAAATACTGTACAGTATTCTAAAAAATTATATTGACAAAGAACATTTGAACTAGAGCTGTGCAAACTGATTCCTTGATTCGCTGGCCAAATTGGAAAATAAACAGAAAAAAATTGTTTCAAGATGGCACAAAATGGACATTCTTCAGCAAACAAAAAAAAAACCAAACCACTTTTGTTTCAGGTCGAATGAAATGTTTCATTTAACGCAAAATAAATTTTTTTAATAAAACTAAAAATCAAAAGAAAAAGTCATTTAAAATCTTAATTTTTTTTAAAAAGTGAAAAAACCAACAACATTTTCTCCAGATTTTTTTTTACCAAAATAATCTGCTGAATTAAATACAAATTCTTTAAATGTTTTAGTTGACTCACACATGCATTTTTTTGTCCCCAAAAAAACTGTCCAAACATTTTTGCCCAACTTTAATTTAGACCTTAGAAATTAATTTTAAAGGCATTTATTAGCTGAAATGGTTTTATGGGGTCTGTATTGTCTCAGCATGTTTTTACCTTCTCTCTTGTTGGTCCATCAGTCAGCGGAAGCACTCCATCACCAAATCATTCCTCTATGCAGAATGTATGGGACACCTCTGTCAACTGTTCCGTGAAACTGTAAGATGAATAGGCTATAGAACTGCACATCACCCGTAAGCACTGTAAAAAGACAGGAGATAAAGCTTTGAATACACACTATCTTAGATGTCCAATAAATGAACATCCACACGCTATAAGAATGCTTAAAAGTATTTAGACTATTTCATACTGAGTGGCAAAACAAAAGTCAGACATATTCTGCCCACTCATCCTACAATGGTGTCAAACAGATTGAACAAAGCTATTTTTAAGACAGAATAGACTCAGCCTATAAGCAGGCTGTTTGAGCTTTCCCAACCAGCAACATCCTTATTACAAACTGCTAAAAACTAGTATTTAGGATTCAGAAATCTCTGGAAAGTGTTGTGTTGCTTTTGCAATGACACTTCTCTTTCCTGGGCAAAAAGGTAGTTTATACCAACATCTCTATAATACGCGAAAGATGTCATTCAAAAATTTAACAGCAAGACAGTAACTTTTTCACTGATGTCTGATAGTTTAATAATATACTTCTATACTCAGAAGTAATAATACAGCAATAAAGCATTACTGCAATCAGCTCATACAATTAGGAATGCCGAATCCATAAACTTATTCCCGAATCGTAAAATACATACTACCACTAAAGTGCACAGTTATTAGGCCTTGTGCTATAGTAGGAATTTAATAATGCAAGAATTAAATTATAGATTAAAGACTCTTTACTGTGCAAGCTTATAAAGGAGTATGCATACAGCATAGCCAAATTCACAGAGAAATGGGAGAGTTTAAAACTGACATGGTCAGTTGTCTCCAACCTTTTTGTCCTTTCAGCTTTCAAACCCTGGTCTTTCTTCCCTCCCACCCACCATCTTACCACCTCTCCTCCCAGCCCTCCCACCCCACGACAACAATTTCCCATTTCTACTTTTAAAATCTTAGATGGAAGCCCTTAAACACGCTTCCAGTGCAGCAGGGTGCAATTCAGGTAGAAGGAGGCTAAACAATTTGACTTTAAATCCACTGGAAATGAAAAACAGATTTAAAGAATTGTATACCTTTCTGTTCTGCATTAAATTTTATAGCATTTGTCAAAGACAGAATACCTAGACCATCATTTACTCTACTGTAAAACCTTCCTAAACCAGAGACTAAGTCAAAGATGCAATTACGTATTATATTTATTGAAGACACCGGGTCCCGTAAAGATTCTTATATACGGCCTTTTGAATGCAAAGAAACCACAGTACGTCTTTCAAATAATTTTAATTTTGTTTATAAGAAACAGTTACCAATGACTTTTCACTCAGTTATCAACATCCAGAAATTCAAAACTTTGATTCTTATTGGCCAAATGCCTTGCTAAACACTGAACTAAAAATAATCCTTGATAAAAATGACAGCAGTGCATGCTGGTGATATCTTATCCATTCAAATCAATTTGGTTTTATGTACAAGAGATCTTTGGAAAGTTTTGCAATATTATGACAAGATAACAGTGTTTATTATGACAGGGAGGTATGCTGAAAAAGCATTCAATTTGACTGAATGGATCTTTTATGCACCAAAAGAAACAGAGAAAAGACTCAGAACCCGGAGAAGTTGTAAGCCTTTTACTGTAGAAAGATTAGAACTAAAACTCTGTCAGTCACACTCATGAAGTTTAGTTACGTGTAGATAACCTCTTGTACTAGAACAGATGCATCTAGCATTCTACAATTTAACAAAATATTAGATAAATGTGAAATATCGTACATTGAGTTGGGAAAAAAACAGAGTTTTGGGGAACCAGACACAAAATCCAATTACCCCAAATAGTTATATATTTGGGAGAAGGGGGGCAGAGAGGGTGACATTTCAGGTACATAAAGTTGAGAGGTAATAATGGCTGTGGCATAAAAATGTTCAGTTGTTCAAATACAGTACATTGCACTGTTGTTGTAGCCATGTTGGTGCAAGAATAAGAGAGAGACAAAAAGTAGGTGAGGTAATATCTTTTATTGGACCAACTTCTGTTGGTGGAAGGGACAAGCATTTGAGCTTCACTGAGCTTTTCTTCAGTTTGACACATTGAAGATAACCAATTGTCAAACTGAAGAAAAGCTCAGTGAAGCTCAAATGCTTGTCCCTTCCACCAACAGAAGTTGGTCCAATAAAAGATATTACCTCACCTACCTTGTCTCTCTCAAAGATGTTACACTGATGCATATTGTTTGTCACATGCAGTCATTCTAATAAAAACTAAGTCCAAGTGATGACATTTTTCAGAGACAAATAAAAGAGCCATCAAATAAAAATGCTCAACTTATTTTAATATGGTACAATCTGAAAACAATGATAAATTAGATAACCTTAATTAAATATTGTGGCCCACTCTCTAAGAAATAGGACACTTAAGCCATATTTCCCACAACACAGTTACTAACTGCCTCAGTTACATTTACAGTTAACACCTGTTGCAAAAAGTCATTTTAAAATTATCTTTGATTAAAATCTCACAGTGATGATATGCAATACCTGAGAAAAATCAATAAACCATAGCTTAAATTTTTTAAAATGAGTCACAAAATGTTTTTGGAACCTCTAGCCATGTGAAATATTCTTATCCATAATAATAAATAAACAAACAAACAATAATACATTACAGTGAAGAAACTCAAGAAAACACAAATTCTTAGGGTTAGAAAGTGTCATCAGACTCAAAGACTCACGTACGCTTAAATTCACCAGTGCCCCATCACTGTGGGCAACCCAGGCTTCAGAGATACAGATACGATTGAAATATGACTCCAACGAAGGAAGACTTACACAGATAATGGTAAACACCCAGTGATTAGATTGTAGTCATGAGCAGGAAACTAAGCTTACTCAAGATCATGCACGCACATGTTTTGTAACATCAGAGGCTACAAAGTTTTAGTTTTGTTTTTGTTAAGGTGCTAAAAACAACTGAGCAGTGGGACTAAGTTTTAGATATCTGGCAAGATCTCTTCTAGCACTCATCTGAAGAATGGCACTATACAGTTGATGTAGTTAAGTATGAAAAAATTACAACATGGATTGAGAGTAGGCAAAATAGAAAAGGTAAGTGGTGTTTTAATTTTTGTAAACACACTCCGTATACTAAAATTAAAAAGTTACTAGGTATACTTATTAGAAAGTATTATTTAAATTACACATTAACCGTTTTACCTAAGTTATCTTTACACAATACCTTGTCATTCATTAGAGAGAGACAAGGTGGATGAGGTAATAACTTTTTATCATACCAACTTCTTTTGGTGAAACAGCCAAGCTCCTGAAGAAGAGCTCTGTGTAAGCTAAAAAATTTGTCCCTTTCACCAACAGATGTTGGTCCAATAACAGATATTACCTCACTGACCTTGACTCCTGGAAACAACAAACAATGTCATTTCTAAGGTATTTAAAACCTTTAAATTCTATGTTAGGATTAATTAAAGCTTATATCACTCCTGTGAGGTAGTTCGTTATTATTTACATTGTACAGATAGGTAATTGAAGGACAAAATTTAAATAACCTGCCCAAGCCATAGTGAGTAGCTCAGATTAGAGCTTGGGAATTCCCAATTTCTAACTGTATTCTGACCACTGGACATGCTACCTTAAAAACAAACAGAAACATTTTCTTCCTTTACTTATCTTCATACGTTCTTAAATTCATCTCTACATTATATTAGATTACAAAGGTTTTAAAAATGTTACTTGTCTCCATGAGTTTAATGCTCATGAAAGTGAACCACCAGGTGCAGACTTTTAAAGCCATGTATCATGTGAGAACCTTACACTACGCCAGTACTTATGTAGCTCTGCCCACACATCGCAGTCCTGACATGCAACATCCCTACTATTCCAAACCTAGGCCTCTCTTGAACAAAAACTAGAAATAATGCTGAATAGAGCCAAATTATGGGATGGTTTTGTTTTGTGGACAGATGGTGACTATCAAGAGATGGACCTCATACTTTCCATTCGTGACCTAACCTCAGATTTTAGCCCAAATGCTCCAAAAAGTGAAACATCAGTGCACTATCCTATAACCTAGTAAGAATTTTTTTCTCAAAAGCAAGAAAAAAAAAAGAGTACAATATGATACAATATATAGTATGC
This sequence comes from Chelonia mydas, assembly GCF_015237465.2. NCBI lineage: Eukaryota > Metazoa > Chordata > Testudines > Cheloniidae > Chelonia > Chelonia mydas. The sequence continues at coordinate 58,915,786 of NC_051251.2, forward strand.
TGGTTACTATAGAACTGTGTTCCTTATTGACTATTCAGTGATAAAATCACACATATTCAATGCCACAGTACATTTCCCATTACACTCAAAACTCAACCAAAACAAAGGGCCTCATTTTTATAGGTACGTCCCCCTTTGATTTACTTACCATTTCCATTTAATAACTGGACCACACATTTCAGTGACTATACAAAACACAATTAGCTAAATAGTCACAAAGGAAGTTTTAACTATATGTGTTGCAGCATATGCTTCAAATGTATATTAACAAAAACATAAATTTGCAATATTTCTGTCAAACCGATGAAGCAGCAGCAGGGGTTCTGGAGGAAGTTACATCCAGCCCTCCTCAGTCAGGTACATAAAGTCAGACAAAAGTTGGCCCTGCTGATGTTTGGAAAATTTTCTGTAACTGTCACGTTGTTGCTAACAGTGGTTCAGGTCCACTGGTATTAGCAATGCAGGTAGCCCGCATGTATATGGGCCACTAGTTGCCAACAATGTTTTTAACACTGTGCCAATTAGGTCTGCCCTAAGCCAGGTTAAATGACATAATGTTCAAAATGAAGCAGGGCTGCAGCAGGTGGTCCATCTATGTTAGGGCTCCCAATGTTGCTAACACCAGTGCAGGTGAACCTGTAATAGCAGCTGCAGACAGCACTGACATATGGCCTTTAGAAATGTGATCCTAGGAGACCTAGTGTAGAAAGGTAAGCAGAGTGGGGAAAAAGAAGATTCTAGCAAACCAAAAACAGGGTAGGAGGGAGCAGGAGAGACCAGCTAAAATAAAGAATTTTTTAAAAAAAGAGGAACATCTAGACACAGAAGAGAGAAGAGAGAAGATGTGAACAGCTTAATATCAGGAGGAATCTGGTAATTGGGCTGAAATGCTGAAAAGCAATAGTACAGCTCCAACACAAGGGGAAAGAGTTTATTGGAGGAGTAAACAAACCTTCAATAAAATATTCAGGCTAGAATTGCTAGTCCCTTCTCTTTGACAGCATGTGAGTGGGAGTCACTGACGAACAAAAAAAGAAATTAGATCTGTGCACCCTTACACCTTTTTGATTTTTTTTAAATTAAGATATTTGATCTGTGCATGTATTTCATCTGACGTTTATGCCATATAATTGGTCACAAAAAAGCACACCCACACAGTACTATTAACAATAGTGCATACTCCTCCATAAGCACACTTCAGCCTGGCCCTGGAAGAGCCACCTTTAATAAATACTACTACTTAGCAATCCATGGTCTGTCTTCTGACATTATCAACACGTTTGTCAAATGAGCACCAGTCAGGTTGGATTCCCCCCACCCCTTCATGGTGGGCAGTAATCCTCTGGGAACTGGAGTGACATTACCAAACTTATTTTACACAGGTGACTGAACAGCCGCCAGATAACTTTCACTTAACGCCTGAGGGAGCTGAATTCAACACAGCGACCCAAAGAGGTTGGACTGGTCCATGGACCGATTGCCACCCCGTGAGCTAGCCACTGGCCAGCCCAGCGCTCTGGCCGTTCCAGCTTTAACTGCGTGAGGGGCTGCCACAACTCCCGCCCCAGAGGCTGCTCGGCCGGCTGCTGCATCTCACTGCCCGGCGGGGCCCCTGGCCTCTTTCTTCCGTGTATCTCACAGCCCTAGTTATTCCCCCACTCCGAGACGCCACCAGCCCCCTTGGCAGGTCACCTGCACCCAGACCCCAACCCGCTGCCCTCCTCGGAGACGATGCAGGGGCCTGAGGCAGCCTCACCTCAGCGGGGTGGCCGGGGACCATCCCCGCCCGCCCGCCCGAAGCGCTCCGGGGAGGCGCTGAGTGCCCAGCCGGCACCTGGCACTCCCAGGCAGTCACGTCCCAGGGACCCGGTCGGTGAGGGAGACGCGCACAGGCGGGGGACGTGCCACGGCAAGAGCCCCCCGGCTCTCGGTCCCCGCGCGGAGCGGAGCTCTGAGGGGCACGGGCAGGCGGACGGCGAAAGATGGGGGCCTTGCGCGCCCTGGGGAACGGATGAGGCGGTTGGGCAATTGGAGCGGCTCGCCCCCCCCCCGCGTCACGTGACTCAAGTTTCGCTCCCAGCCGGGCTCCAGCCCTTCGCGCCCTCCTCACTGAAGCCGGCGCTCGCGCTACCTCAGCCGGCCGGGAACCACTTCACCTGGCGCCGCTCTCGCCTTAACAGCCGGATCGCCGCCGGCTTCTGGGCTCAGAGATCAGCTGATTCACGCGGGGGCAAAGGGGCGGAGCCTAACGCCAGCTCCCTCCGAGTCAGGGCGGGTTGGTAAAGAGGTCGAACTGAGGGGCGGGGGCTGGACTGAGCGCGCAGACGGGCGTCCGTTTGGGACAAACTAGTGTGAGGGGCGTTAGAGAACCGTCCGAGATGGGAGCGCCGGGGAAGGGGGAGTTAGCACAAGGCGGACCGCGTGGGGATGGTTTGCCTCCCCCGCCCGCACGGTGCAATGAGGGGGTGGAGAGGCGGTGGTGCTAGGGGCATTCTCCCCCTCCCCCAGGGGAACGGCACAGCCCTAACATTAGACCGATCCCATAGAGCCAGGGTAAATGCACCTTTCCCTGCACCCCAAGCACTGGTCAGCACCCACCAGCACAGGGCAGGCCTCAGCCACATCGCCCCATAGCACCCCATCTCATCCTCCTGCCTCCCAGCCCTCGGCCTGCAAAATGGCATTCCCCACATTGCCAGCCGCAACCAACCACGTGTTCAAAAATCATGTCAAGCCCCTCAAAACTTCAGGGTTCTTTTTATTTGCCTTCTGATGTTTGAGTCTCTGAGGTGCACTTGGGTCATGTTTCAAGCTTTTCTCTGTCACCACAATGGTTAGAAATGTTAGAAAAAATTTAAACTGAGAATCTTGCGTATTCACATGACTCCAGGAACTGGCGCTTCGGGAAAACAACCAGATATAGTGACGCAATAAAATTGTGAGAGTTGGTAATTCTGCATCCTCAGAATGCCAAGATCTCCTCCAACCCCACTCCAGTCTCACTCCTGTAGTGCTAGGAAAGGGGTTCTCAACCTTTTTTGAATCATGTCCCAATTTTAGCATAGTTTTTTTTTTAACTTGAAGGCCCCCGTTACAATAGCAAGACGGATACTGCCACTTACCATTGCTAATGCGTTTCTTCAGGAGATACCAGGCAAATTACTCAAAAATGCAAGTCAAATGGTACTATAAAAACACCCTTACCTGTATTAGTGCTGATAATGCCAGTCAGTGATAGATTTGAGTCAGTGGTTCGCAACCTTGTGCACAGGGTCATAACACTGTTCAAATTTGGCCAATCTGCTCCTCTGTCATGCCATGTAATTCCTGAATTATTAGAAGCCTTGCCACATTCTCCTAGGAATTTTGATGGATCCCTGCCTGCTTCCCTGTCTGAGAACCTCTGTACTACAGCAAACCATTTTATAACATTGTACTGGAACTTGTCACATACGGTAAAAACACCAATAAAACGCAGATGTTTACACATTCAAAACACTGGACTTGTATTACTTGCAACATCGATGTAAAGGGGTTCAGCATTATTATTCCCACTTTACACATGGATCAACGGTGGTAAAGAGAGGCAAAGGGACTTTCCCAAGATCACAGAGAGTGGATGACAGTACTGGGTTTAGATCTCAGGAGCTCCAAACTCTATATTCATTTATCTTACCATTAGAGGTCTGCTTGGACCTAATTTGAAAGCCCGACTCCAACTAGCCCACAAACGACCTGAACCCAACCTAAGCCTGAGTGTCGAGTTGTTTTCAGACCCAACCTGACCCTGACAGTCCTCCTCTGTAGGATGTAATATGTAGACTCTCACGGTCACCACCTCATCCTTGGGGCTTGGCCTGATGGGGCTTCCTGGTCCCCAGGTCCTGTGCCCACAATCCATTTCCTGCTGCCTCCTGCCTGTGGGGTTGGCTCAGCAGCAGCTGCATGCCCCACTCCTGACAGCCTCCACACCTCACTGCACTGTGAGCTACAGAGTGAGAGGTGGAGTGAGGTTGTGGCAACCAGTAGGAGTGGCTCACACAGCCTGGACCACCATGCCAACCCCACAGGCAGGAAGAGGTGATAAGAGACGGCTGAACCTGTGCCTGAGAGTGTTGGTTGTTTTCAGGGCTGACCCAACCCCGACGCTTGTAGTCGGGTCCCATCAGACTCAAGTCACATTGCAAGACTCTAACTTCCACTTACTTAAGCCAGAATTTCTGGTAAGTAATAGCAGACAAACAGTGGATCATTTCTGATCCCATCCAGTAGAGGGCAGTGTTGCACATACACACTTCCAGTTCATTACCATATAAGCCATGAGAAGGTACAGGAAAAGTAAAACTTAATATTGGGTATGTTACATCATATAATAAATGCTAAGAAGCAAAGTCATGACCTTTTTTTTTCATATTATTATTATTATTATTGAAACTTGAATCTCTCATCCACCTTATTTCCAAGATTTGCAGTGTGTCAAAGGAGAAGCAAGAAGTTATATTTTCAATATTACCAACTCTCACAGTTTTATTGTGAATCTCATGAAATTTGGTTTTATTCTTAAAGTCCCAGCTCTTGGAGTCATGTGACTAGAACGTTTCTGAGCTTTCGTTTTTTTAAAAAAAGTAAGTTTCTAGTCCTTAGGAGTGCAGAGAAAAGTTTCAAAATGTGATAAAAGTTCATAAAGGCTCAAAACTAGAAGACCAATGAAAATAATTCAATATTTATAAATTTTTAACTAATCTCATTATTTTTAAACTAATCTCATGATTTTGGGGCCTAACACGTTTTTTGAACATGTTTAAACAATACTGTGTTTTACTCTGAAGCCTTCAAAATACGATAAAAGACCCAATCCTTCCTCAACTCACAGAACATCCTTAATACAGGGATACTTTATACTTCTATGGCATCTTTCGTCTGAAGCTCTCTAAGCACTGTATAAACATTAAGCTTCATAATACCCCTGCAAAATAGCAAGTGTTATTACTGGAGAAACTGATGTACAAAGAAATTAGGAAATTTATCCAAGCTCACACAACAAGTCAGTGGCACACCTGAGAACAGAGACCAGAAGACTTGACTCCTTTTCCTCTGATCCAACCCTCTCACAAATTATCACAACCTCTTATGTGAGAGTCCACTGGCATGTCCAATGACAAGATAATTATTATGTTTATAGAGTTAATTGGTTTGGGGCTATGCCTGAAAACAAGGAGGTAGGAAAGGATAACAAGTAAGTTAGAGGGGGAAATTGAAAGCTACTCTTTACAAACAGTGTGTTGTTCTTATTAAGGCACTGCCAGCTTGTAATTAACAACTAAATTATTTTTATTTAAACGTTACATAAAATCAACAAGAGTCTGCTCTAGGGCCTTGTCTACATATGAAAGATTTTTCAATATCTCTTTAGGTTTTTTGGCGTAAGTACCTGCATCTGCACACAAATAATCTTTTTCTACCTTATTTTGCATCTTATCCTGCTATATACATATATAATTACTCCACTTTGGAAGCAACATATTTTGGAATGAGTTATACCACTATAAGGTTCATGTGGATGCAGCCCTATTTCAAATTAATTATACCACTTTAGGTACTCCTTTCATAGCAATACCACACCTCATTGCTTCATATCTGGACTGACCTGTCTGATTACCTGTTATCTGCACTGCTCTGGGGTCATCTTGACCAGATGTCTCCCTGTATTTGAATGCTGGTACACACCTAAGCAAACCGGCTTATGACAAATTCACAGACCCTGAGTCCATTATACTCACCTTCCTCATGGTCCTGTCAGGATATCCTGGATTTCCTTGCCCTCTGGGGAAAGTTCAGTCTTATCTTTCCAGTAATCACCAGAATGCAAAAATCGACCAGTGGCTTGTAGAGAAAATGCAGGGGTATTCCTCGGATTCATGCCAGTGCCACGCCAAAGCCAATGAACTGCAGAATAATTACAAAAACACCAAAGACAAAAATAAGACCTGCAGTAATACTCCTGGTACATGTGCACGCTATGAGGAGCTGGATCAGAGTTTTGCTCAAGAGGCACCACAGAACTCCATTATATGTTAGACAGTTTAACTGCAGCCTGCTACACCATGGTGCAGGGACCCTGTCACCAAGGAAATAACTAACAAGTCTTACCAACTTCAAGTGCATAATAATGAGCCATAATGGTAAATTAATAGTCACTTTAATACAAATGATATAGCATGGTGCTTAGAATTACAGAAAGAACTGAATGTGTGTGTGTGTGTAGCATGCACACAGAATACAGTTTTTAGGAGCAATTAGAACCTATGATCTAACATAAACGCATTAAACCTGCAGCATTACTAAGACAATGAAAATCTTCTTGAAATCAAACCACACCGTCTCAGTTAGCAGCAACAGCTGCTATTACAAAGTCTAGATGGCTTTAAACGTGGCTACACAGCCTACTCTGGCTTGGTGGGAAAATTAAACTTGCCACTTACCTTTCTGGCAAAGATAGCTGTCTATGACCTACAGTACCAGATGACAGATGAAAACCCCAAACCCAGTCTCTCCCAGAGAACTATTAAAGAACATACTCAAACTGAGGCTCGGCCTCACTTAGAAGATGGGGAAGCTGAAGAATGGAGAGGTTAAGTGATTTGTGCAAGACCACGACTGAGAGATAGGCACCCAGACCGCGAGTTGGGCACCTATCGATGCATTTACATTTTTGAAGAAACATACAAATAATAAAGCTCACACAGGAAATCTGTGGAAGGTCTAGTAAGCAACCCAGGGGGGTTGATCCTACTCTACAGAAGTCAATGGGAGTTTTGCCATTGAAGTCAATGGGAGCAGAATAAAGCCCCAAATTTCCAAAGTCCCAGTCCAGGGCATTAATTGCAAAGCCATCCTTTGTTTCCTTTTTTTTTAAATTATATTTAAAACACTTTAATGTTTTTTAAATAATGTGCTCTTCTGTGTAATTATTTATGTAGTAATAAGAATGTCTTTTATATTACCTTGCAGCATTTCTTTAGATACTGAGGTGCCATAATGCAGCAGTTACAGGGAGTCCAGTATTTGCTCTCACCTTCCCTCACAGTAATCATTATAACAGTAAATTAGAGAGTCTACCTCTGCTACGTGGGCTGAATACTCCATTTTTATTCAGTACTTTGAAGTACAGACCTATTGTGATGCTTTGTTCGTTTCGCTGCTTCAACGAGCTGGGAGAAGTGACATTAGCATTTTTGTTATAACAAAGTGATTTTTTTCCTGTGATGTAGTATGAGGTGTGTCATGGAGAAATAATTCTAATCCAATCTAATCTAATCTATCATAAATTTACATCTTTCATTGGTATTTATGCTTAAATGTATTTTAAAAGGCAGTTTCCATTCACTGGGGTTTGTACAGGTGTACCTCTCTAATTTCCCTAAGCTAGACAAGTTCTGACTCAAACATACACACTTAGGATCATAATGGAGCAACAAGAGTCAGAGGATACAGAGAAAGGCGATAAATGCTCAAGAAACAGGATGTTCAATAGGTTGTTAACTGGGGAACTGCTTGGGTTGGATTGGGAAGGGAAGTCCATATAAATGAGATACCTGCTTTCCGTGTGCCATAACTTCTGCCCCCAGGACACCCATGACATGCCTCTTCCCACCCTATATGCTGAGTGGGAGGGGGAAAGTTGGTTCAAGAGGCAGCAGAGCCACTTCCACTGGCAGAGGGTTCCCATGAAAGGGAGAGATTCTTCACCCTCTCTCTGGCCAGTTTAAGGCCACTTTGCACTGATTATGCAATGTACAATTGATGGGATATATTTTGGGCTGGATTCATCACTCTGCTAAAGCTACTTTGTGCTCATAGCCCAGAATATATTCCATCAATCACAGCGTGCTCTGTCCTTCAAAAAAAACAACCAAACAAGGACATGCAGTGCCCAAAGCCTACATTATTATTACATGATAGCTAACAACTTAGATGCACCGAAGTGAGGAAATTCAAATGTACAGTTTCTGCAGAAACCATAACTCACCCACACTGTACATATAAAATGGCATAAAACCTAACAGCATGTACTATAATTAATGCAAGCTATTATATATGTACAAGCAAACCAAGCCACTGTTGCTGGGGGAACCAGAACATTTAATTACTTGGTAAATTACACTGAATTACTTCATTAAAACACTATTGAATTAACAGAGGTTTTCTTTTCCCATTGAGCTTGTACATAAATATTGGCAGTTTTTAGAAGCTACTGGGCCAAATTAACTGAAATCAATGGAGTTACACCAGGGATGAATTTGACCCATTGGGTGTTGGACTGATGGAGGAAAACTGCTGAAATCATGAGACTACTTGAGGCACAAACATCATGTGAGTCATATGAACACTCTGGCATAACACGCTTCTAGCAACAGAGGAGCAGAGAGTCGAAAGAAAGAGATTAAGATAATATTTTTTTACCAAACTCAGGAGAACATGGGGGAAGCACTGTGTGTAAATGCTCTCAAACCTGGATCATGCTGTTGCTGTTCAGAGAGAAAGGGCTCTCAACGCAGCCAGAGTACCCAGTCTGTGGAAGTGGAGTCTATGATGGAGGTATTCAGTATCCCAGACAGCGTTTTAGCAGAGAGATAAATAAAGGAGCTCAGAGTCTGCCATTCTGTTTGGAAGTCGGAAATGTCTGCCGTGTTTTTCTAATTCACTAAGGGTCAAACTTTCCATTGAAACCACACAGAGGACTTCTAGCTATCTCAGCTCTAGTCTTGTGGATTCCCTGCTGAGAGGAATTATAATCGCCCCATGCTTTAGCTTGTGAAGAATTCCCTCGATCTGATGTTTTCAGGAGAAGTCCCACTCCAGCTATCTCTGTGCAAGACAGAAAGGGGAGCCAAAGATTTACAGCTTGCTAAAGGAGGCATCCTGCTGTGGATTAGAAATCCTGTTACATCTGGATTAAATAGTATATAGGCATCCAACCCAGTGCAGTTGTGCTATATGTGTTTGGAGGCTGCACACCACTAATTATTATTTTTATTTAATGTTGACATATTAAATAAATGTCATAACTTTGCATGGTGTTTTACAGCAATAAAAAGACAAATGGGTCAAGTTCAGAGATGATGTATAAAAATGTGTCAGTTACATAGTGGTAAGAGAGTCTCAGTGCTTATGCTCTAATAAATTTGTTAGTCTCTAAGGTGCCACAAGTACTCCTGTTCTTTTTGCGGATACAGACTAACATGGCTGTTATTCAGAAACCTGTCAGTATGAAGGGTAATTGTGGGGGAAGGGAGCAGAAGAAGGTGTAAATTTAGACTTCCGTAAACCTCTCTTCTGAATTTGCTTTGCAGTCCCTGCCCCAAACAGATTACAGCCAAAACAGAGGGGTAAATCAGCCCAGTTACTGATGCATTCTTAAATATCAGCTTCACAAGCTATACCATATACAAAAGCTGTAAAATGTAAACAGTTGATCCCATTATGGCTACTTAGAGAATCAGCAGATGGGCACATGAGTGTGGGAAAGGAGATGGGAAAAAAACAAGAGCTGAAAATCAGAGAAAATGAGGAGAAAAGAGAGAAAATCATCAATAAGTAGGAGGAATTTGTCTTTGATTTAGTTTGCTTCCTCCCTCTCAGTTACCAGATCTGAGCAGAGTGCCACATCCCATGGATTCACTCCAATCACAGTGGTTCCAAACACTCCAGCTACAAAAGTCTGGGAGAAAGAGACCACGGAGTAACAGCGATCCTTCCCAGGAGATGGATTTTGTGAAGAGATTCCAGTGGGTGAGTGTGCAGTATGTATACAGCCATTATAAGATGTTTATCCAGAGATGATCATTAGCCATGAATCACAGTATAATTATCCAGCATTGTGTACAGATGTCATGCAAATAGCCTTTGTTTTGCTGGGGGAGAAAAGGATCTAAAAAAATGCCTTTTCCTCATCTAAGCAGAGACAGGGCCTCCCGTTTGGAACAGCCTCATCCTACCTGAATCTGGAGAAGCTGTGTGAAGGTTCTTACTCTACAGTTTACAAGGGGATTAGCAGGTGAGCAGGTTCCAGAGGGAGCTTCCTGCCATTTTGTCATTCATTTAGTCCACTGAAACCAGCTGAGCTTCCCAGAAGTGAATTTGAAATTAGAAGATTCTGAATATTCAAAATGAGAGAGGAGCAAATAAAAGGTTTTGTTTTCCCTTTATTGGGATATTACACACAATTGTGAGACCCGTTCAATTTCTCAGAGAAGTTATTTGTTAAGATGGAGGGTGCTTTGCCCTATCAGAGCTGTGCAGTCATCTTAAACTGTTCCAAAGGAGGAGTTTTAGATTCCCCTGGCAAAGCAGAATCCTCGGATGATGTGAAGCTGCTTAAGTCTTCATTGTGGGGGGCTGCCAGGAGGCAAGGAGGGTGTGTTTTGACACCTGGAGAGGGCAGAGTGGAAGTACAATGCATTCCACTGACACTTAGCCAACAGGATGGTTCTTAGGGGACTATTTTAGCCAACTCAAATTTGTGCCAGTGCCCAAATGGCCACCAACCTGTCCAGGATTAGAGGAGCCATTAAGGTGGTTTTGAATCACCTTTGCTGCCCCTTCACAGTTGTGCTGAGCATGACCTTGACAGAGTCTGGGACTGATCCTTTAAATGCCTTATTAGAAAAGCGCAGAATAGTCCCAAGTGAATTAGTATTAGTTGGCATGTTAGGCACTGATGGGCACCTTCTGAGTCCATTTATGTCCTTTCACTCTGACCCTTTAGAATAAATGGCCACTTGGTGGCTTTGAAAGTAATCAGTCTGGAGACAGAGGAAGGAGTGCCTTTTACCGCCATCCGAGAAGGTAAGGACATGTAGTCAATCCAAACATTGAAGAGAGAGTGGGAATATCATTTTTCAACATGTATTTTAATTTAAAATCTCCATATCTGGCAACTTCCTAACTTCTTTTTATTTTCTTGCCTGCTCTGCTCTTCTGCTTATACTTTATTATGAGCATTTGTGTAATTCTGTTTGCCACTGGTGGGTTTAGGAACAAGCAGAAGTTTGGTTTTGTGATTAAGGCATTGGATTAGGACTCTAGACATCTGGGTCTGATTTGTGTGTCACTTAATCACCTAATCTCTCTGGGCCTCAGGTTCCCATCTGTAAAACATGGATAATAAGACTTCCTTTCTTGCATTCTTTATCTGTCTTTAGATTTTGACTGCAGGCTTTTCAGGGCAGACAACAACTCTTACTGTGTTTGAACAGTGCTTAGCATAAATTGGAATGTGTAGGTGCTACAATAATAAATAATAACAACTGTAGATAACTGAAAATGTCCATGGCAATAAAAATATATGAGTTGACAGTGATTCTTTAATAATACAGTAATACTTTTGATGAAGATCCCAAATGCTTTATATAAAGGGTACTATTTACAGCTGGGAAACAGAGGCACAAAGAGACTGAGTAATTTACCCAAAGCTGCACAGGAAGCTAGTTTCAGAAATTGAACAACAACTTAAGTCTCTTGACAATCAAAGTCATGCTTTAACCACTAGACAAGACTGCCTGCGGAGAAAAAATAGCATGCGATCGTATAATTAAGGATTGTGTCATGCATATGAACAAGGGAGATGGCTTTGATACCCTGATACTCTTTTAACATGGCATGTTGTATGTAACAGATTATCATACTGATGGCTGCTGATATCAGGAGCATTAGAAATTCCGGTCTGATGGCAGACATTTTTAGATACAGCTGACTTTTGGGAAAATGCACCATTTCAACATGGCAAGAAATGTTTCTCAACATGAGACCTCACAGAGCACTGGGCTAAATGTCTGCAGCTTTCTTGATTTCTTGCCCTTATGTCTTTCCTTAAGTTCCTGATTTTTTGTCTTATAGGTTTAGATGCCCCTACAAACATAATTTCCCAAACTGCCTGTTTAATCTACCAATAAAGCTGCTTTTTTAGTATAAGATCCCAAAGGAAATATAATCCAGTTTCTTTTTTACACTGAGGAGAATAGAAGTAGAAATATGTAACCTTTCTGCCAGTCTGTTGTCTAATATAAGTAAGATCTATAAATGGAAGGGGTCATGACACTCCAGTTTTATAGTTCCACTCAGAATTGCACTTCAAAGCTGGGGTTGATTTTGCCAATGCTCACATCAGTGGTATGCAGGGGGAGACCAGATGGAACCGCATTCACAGGACAACCCTAGAACAGAGAAGGAGGTCCAAACTCTGCTCTCAGTTACACCAGTCTAAATCCAGAGTAACTGCAGAGAAGTCAGTGGAGCTGCTTCAGGTTTACACCAATGTAAACAAGATCAGAATTGGTGTGGACACTTTACCCCAATTCTGGGTGAAAGCAAAGCGAGATACCGAGCTGACCCTATTTGCAGGGAAGCTCATATTATGGGGCCCACTGACACTCAAAGTAGGACTATTTGCTGATCTACTTACCACAAGAACCTTACCAGTACAATAAGCTTTAGAAGAGAATCCCTCCAACATTTACCTGCTTAGAACTCTGGTGCTAGTTCTTTACTCAAAAGATCAGGTTGCCCTAATTTAGGGTGAGCTGCTTAATTGAGGTGCCTTAATTGAAATGCTAAGAGCCTTTAACTTCCATTCACTCAGATAAAACTAAGAAGTTCCTAAGAAGGATCTATTTTAAATAGTTCTTTTGTGTTGTATTGAGCTTTGTGACATCTGACATCTTAAATTTACAATGTAAGTCAATAGTGCAAGTGTCATTAAACAAAGCTTTAGATTTATTAACATGTTGCACTCTATGTTACCTTAAAGGAGTGGCACTAAACACTTAACAGCCAAAGGGGTAATTTATCTGAGAGAGCCTCAAAAGGATTAAACATACTTAAGGCACAATTATGGCTGTAATGCTACAGTAGAGGGATGCTGAGATGCACCAGCTGAAGGGCACTGAGACCTCTAAGAGGCACTTTGTCCAACTCAGGACACAATAGTCTTGATTCTTCATTTCACTATAGAGCCTTTGTGCTGCTCCACTGGTACAAAAGGGTGGGAAACCCACAGGATCTGGCCAGCTGGGAATTCCTTCATGATAGAAGAATCTCTGGGTAGCATAAAGCCAGTGTAGTTGCATTATATCTCTCCCCTCCAAAGCATAAGGGATGTGGCTAAAGCATCTTTATTTGGTCCATAGGAAGCCAGATACAATTTTTAGAGGAGCCCTGAGTCTACTACCCTATGTCAAGGGCTCGACTAACCCCTGGATGGCCTTGGAATCAGGGAGTCTCAAAAGGCTGCTTTTGCCGACCTCTTGGTGTCCTGGACTGAGCACAATTTGATTGAGTGCAAGAATTGGACTCAAAATCTCTGGAGCACCAGAGATCTGCAGGCCAGCAGCCTCTGATACATCCTTTCTCCTCCCTCTCCATTGGGAAAGCTATTATTGTCTCAAGCCTCAGGCAGAACAAGGCCTCTGAGGATATGTCTACACTGCAATTACGAACCTGCAGCTGGCCTGTGCCAGCTGACTTAGGTCACAGGGCTCAGGCTAAGGAGCTGTTTAATTGCAGTGTTGACATTTGACCAAGGCCCGCAGTCTGAGCTCTGGGACCTTCCCAGTTTGCAGGGTCCTAGAGCCCAGGCTCCAGGGTGAACCAGACATCTACACTGCAATTAAACAGTCCCTTAGCCCAAGTCAGCTGGCACAGGCCAGCAGCAGGTTTTTATTGCAATGTAGATGTACCCTGATTGTGACTATCCCCTAAGCAAGGCACAAAGTGCTGAGACTTTGTGCAATCTCTCCCTGCCAGCCTGTCTCTGCTGTGCCAGGCAATCTAGACCTCAGAATACAAAGATGAGTGTAACAAGCTTGTTTTATAGTAGTAAGTACTGCGGTCATCAGCGCAAGTTACAGGAGGAACTACCACCATGAACCAAACATTTTCACTTACCTAAGTTGGCTACCAACATAAAGATTTAACCTGTCTGTGTTTCATTTTAAATTGGTATTTTAACCTCTGGAGCTAACCACCACAGTATTAGGATGAGAGCTGTGCATAAGTAACTTTTTGGTTCAGCGGCCAAATCAAAAAAATATTTAATTTCAGTTCAACCTGAAATGAATTTTTTTTCAAATTTTTCGGCAAACCCAAAAAGTAGAAAAATAAAATAAAATAAAATTGTTTAGGTTTGAACAAAACATTTAGGTTAATTTTTAGGGGGTTGTTTACCTTTAAAAAAATAAAACTGAAGTAAAATTCAAATCAAAAAGTTGTTTCAAGTAAAAATGTAAACTGTTTTATTTCAAAAATGTTTCAACTTGTTTTATATTTTTAAATGGAAACAATTTGGCGAATTCAACACAAATTCATGAAATGTTTCAATCAGTCAACCCAAATCTGCATTTTTCAGAAAAAAAGGGGTTTTCTGAAAAATTTTGCCCAGTTCTAGTTAGGACATCATGTGATGCCTCCCGCAAGTTGTAATGCACAGTGCTTGAGCCACATGTGGCTTGTGAATCTGATGGTTGAGTCAATGCTCTTTTTAAGGCAGATATTGCCTGTTAATATGTGTGTGTACAGCGCCTAGCACAATGGGACGCTGATCCTGATTGGGGTCCCTGGACTGGACTGTATTACAAGCAATAAATACTAATTGCTCTAGCATTTAATGTCCATTCAAAATTCTAGAGACATTCTGTTGGGAAGTTTCCTTAATGAGATTGTCAGCTGCAGCCCATCCCTAGCGTGAGGAACGCTAAAGCAGGCCCACAGGGGAGAGTTGAGTCTAGCGGGCTGTATACTTGCAGTGGCTCTGCCAGCTGGTTAGGCAAGCAATAAAAACATGCTGAAGTTATATAAATGCAGTTGAGGTACTGTTAACTTAATAACTGCACTCTTGGCACTCATTAGAGAGTAGTTCTGTGGCGCATGAAGGTGTGAGAATTAACCAATATGCTTTTCAAAAACAGAAACTGGCAAAATCCTGCCTAACATCTAAACCGGTTTACACTGGCACAGATATCAGCACAAACTCCCTGATATTGTACTTCTTGAAAGTGACTACAAACCCTCTTCTGCACAAAGTCAACCTTGCCCCAAAATTGGGTGGCAGCTCCCATGTGCAGCCTGGGAAGTCATAGAATGTGCTGAATCAGCGCATCTTCTCAGAAACCATGAGAGAGGGCAAGTGGTGACAATGTTGCCAGCCTTCCTTTAGGATGAAATCCCCCTTGCAGTATACAAGGGGCCAGACTGTTTCATGAGGGCCATGTAACTCCCTCCCTCAGCTTCAGAGTATCTGGCCCAGCGATTTTTCCAGACAACCTGATTGATGAAGCCATGTATAACCCAGGCCATAAATATGCTACTTCCACTGCCAAAAGCAGCTCTTGGGCTCATAGCTTCATTTCTGTTTCACCAGCATCTCTTCTCAAGAGTCTGAAACACGCCAATATTGTGCTCCTGCACGACATTATCCAGACAAAGGACACTCTGACATTTGTCTTCGAGTACATGGTGAGTTGCTCCTTTGCTAGTTTGTTATGAAGCATCAAGAAGAGACCTGGTGATAGTATAATGAATGTTAATATTTCATAGCATTATAAAAAGAAGGTGTTACGAACAATTTCATTACAGTGATTATTTCTTTCACTCTCAATATCTGACTTCAATCTATATGGCCTTGGCTCTTCCTGCTTCCTTTCTCCCTTTAGTGACAGCCACATTCAAGAAGGGTCTCCCACCTTATTTGCACTACACTGGCAGAAGCTGATTTCCTTCATTGCTACCATGATAAAGTGGTGAAACCTGTGCTGTTGAGACACAGTTTCTCTCACCATTGATCTCAGTCAACAAGCTCCCTAATTTCAGCATCTGGTTTGGTAAAAATCAACAAAAAGACCCATTAAGCAAGCGGGAAAATACATGAGCCATGGTTTCCTCTATTTGCAATTTTCTGATGAATTCTGACCACTAGTAGCCCCTGGTTTTAAACTGTTAGGATGGGCCAACATGCTGATCAGGGCCCTGATTTCATATACCACTTAAGCATGTGCTTAACTTTAAGGATGTGCTTAAGTGCTATGCTGGATCAAGACTTAAGTGAAGTGTTTCTTTCCAGGGTGAAAAAAATACAACTTTGCAACCTATGTTGTTTTCTACACTTCAGTCACAAAAGGGTCACTGCCATTATATGTATGTTGTACCACTGTGGATTTGACTTAATAGTGTGATCCTAGTCAGTCTTCCCTAGAGCTGATTCACCTGCAGCTTTCTCCTAAGTCGTCTTTCCTTCTCCCCTCCACACTTATTTAGCACACAGATCTGGCACAGTACATGGCCCAGCATCCTGGAGGACTTCATGCTCACAATGTCATGGTGAGTTCTTTAAGGGACAAGTATCCCTTAAAGCATGAAATGTATGTTTATTTTCCATTATGGAGAATCATTGTAAAATGTTGCGGTGCTTAAAACATCTTAAATCTTTTGCTAATATCTATTTATCTCAAATACCTGACAAACAGTTCAGAGAAAAGATCTAGTTGTTAAAGATTCAACCATACTCATTCTTCAATTAAAGACTGAAAAAGTCCTCACTCCAGTTTTCTGACTGTTCAAGAAGGCTTCAACAACATCTTGTGGCAATGATTCCATCTCTATTTAATTCATTACTTTATCATCATCTCCCCACTCACTGGTCTCTTCTCAAAACTCAACAATCTATCCCTCCTAATATGGAACTATCTTCATGTCTCTAAGCTTTCTAGATCCCTTTTATTTCTGCTATATCTTTCTGAGGTAGGTTGACTACAAGCGAGGGTGAGGGTGTACCATTAATTTATAGAAGGGCATTGTAATATTTTCTATATCTTCTATCCCATTTCTTACACATCCTCACATTTTGATTGCTTTTTTTTACCTCCACTGCATACTGAGAAGCAGTTTCCATTGAGATGTCCACAATGAACACCCAGGTCTTTTTTCCTGAGTAGTTTCAGTTAATTTAGAACCCATCACTGTGTATGCATAATTCAAACAACTCCTCCCAATGTGCCCCATCTTACGTCTGTGAACAATGAATTTCATTTGTCATGCTCTCCTAGCTTTATTAGGCCCCTCTGAAGTTCCTCAAAGTCTTCTCCCATCTTGACTAATTTAAATAATTCTGTCATCTGCAGATTTTGCCACTTTACTCGTCGCCCATTTCCCCAGATCATTAATAAAGTTATTAAACTACACCCTTTCTGACGGTCAACCCCCTCTAAATCTTTTGCCTTGTTTAAAAATAAGGACTTATCTGAATCCTTGTTCAGATTTCAAACACTCTCAAAGTTCAGAGATGTCCAAGATCCAGTGTTTTTGTTTTGGCACAGTTCTACTTTTTACAAAATCTTCATCACATTAATATTCTAAAACAAAATGGCAGGTTGCAAGTTCTCTGGAGCAAAGACCATATCTGCCTGTATGTTTATATAGCACCTAGCACAATGATTCTCTGATCCTGGTCAGGGCATCTTAGTACTACCCTAACATAAATGTTAAATATCAAAAACATTTCAGAATATCAGAAATGTTTAAGGCTGAATTCTGGTTCCATTAACTAAAGACGAGTTTTGCCACTAACTGTAATGGGACCAAAATTCAGCTCTTAGGTTGTTTAAAAAAAGAAAGATTTTTTAGTGTATAGTAAAATAATTTAGGAAAAGCAGGTTCATACCCTGCAGTTTCTACTCTCCTGTAGAGCACTGGATGAGCAAATGGCCCCTATTCTAATATTTTTAAATTAATGTTACAATTCAGAATGGAAACCTAAATTAATTGGAATGGAATTGTGGAGCTCAGCCTTTGCCCATTATAATTCCAATATTAATGCCAACCTTGACTGACAGGGGAGATCTCAGAAGCGTGTGGGCAACAGTCACTTGCCCCTGAAGATGGAGCTGCTCGGCGTCTCCACTTCCAGAAAATGATGGGTCGGTGCAGTGCACCACACAAGTGCTATGCCACCAGGAAGGCTTGTTTAAAAAAAACCCAAAAAACTGTAACGTGGTCTGACTGACACTTGCATTAGTAAATATGAGCCAGCTGCCCTCCTTAGATGTTTTCATTCGTCATTGACAAGAAGACTGGAAAACAGCAAAGTGATTTACTATGAGCCTGCAGGAGGGTGTCCTAGGGCTTGTTTCTTTCATCCTTGCGAAGCAATTTTTGAGATCTCACATGGAAGATGCTATATAATCATATTTTGCATTTTTGTATCTGATTTTTTGTTTGCCTCTTTTCCAGTAGAAAAGCTAACCATGAATGTCACCTTTTTTTCTAGTCTCCAGGAAAGGTCTCAGATAAAAAGTGTTTCCCTCTGGAGAAGGCTAATAACTTATGCAATGAGTTGTTTTTTATCCTTCATGCCCTTTCAGACCCTGTTCTGGGCCTGATTCTCATTTACTTTAGGATCACTTTACACTGCCAGAGTAGTGAGAATCAGGCCCTCTGACTTTATTTTTTCCTTCTGAATCCTCTCTCTTCTCCCTCTTTTCTTCTGCGGTTTTTCCTCCTCTACGTACATTTTTCCTCTCTGGTGTCTCCCTCAGTGATTAACACCATTACCAGGACGTCTGACATTGCAGATGCTGCGTCTGTGCTTTGGGAAGCCTTAAGTCATCTTTGCTCCTAAAATAAACAGTCAGATTCTAAAGGGCAAAGCTTTTGAAATGCCCATTTAGGATATGAAGAGTGACAGCCCCTTCACTGCCACAGTATGACACGCTGAAAGCATCAGGGAGACTGGTAGGAAGCATATAACCATCAGCTGAAGTAACTATCGAAGATTCCATAATTTTTATTGTTGCAATTTTCCAGTCCCCCCGCTCAGCCTGTGCCACTGCTTAACAAGTTGACAAAGTTTTTACTGATTCCTCCCTCCCTTTTGCACTGTTTCATTGTAAAGGTTTTCCTGACATTCAGAGTAAATACATTGTTGCAAAATCCCACAGATCTGCTAAAGTTTGTTGCCCGTTTTTTCTAGCTCTTCATGTTCCAACTTTTGCGAGGCCTGGCTTACATCCACCAACACCACATTCTTCATCGTGATCTGAAACCCCAGAACTTGCTCATCAGTTGCCTCGGCGAGCTCAAATTAGCTGACTTTGGTGAGTCACTGCTTAGTTACAACAAGCACATCTAAGAGCCGTGTTTTCACATACTTATATTTACGCATCCAAAGCCACCAATGGGTAAGTGAGCATAACCTCTCTCACTGCACTTCAAGAAAAAGCATTTCTGTGATCAATCTGTAGACCTGATCCTCCTCTCCTTATACTGGTTTACACTGAAAGTAACTTTATTTAAAACAATACAATTCCAGTAGTATAGGAGTAATTCCAGGGAGATGAGAATCAGACCCTGACATTAAATATGTTGCATACAGAATAGATGATTATGTAGGGAAGGGTAGAGATTTTATTGGCATGAACTTGCTTTGCCAAAACTGAATTATACAGGTCATCCCAAATGTGGGCTAATAAAACTTTCCTTCCACACCATCATGTATTCTGCATATGCCACATTTTACAGGACAAAATTATGTTAGAAATGTTTGAGATTTACTTTTTTTTTTTTAAATTGGCAGCATTTGTTACCCTTCCGCTCTGTATTGTCTGTAAAGTCAGTTCATCTCAGCCCCACACAGCCAATGATACGGACCTTGTAGATAGAAAAAAAAAAAACTAAACTTCCAGAAACCTTTAAAATAATTTTTATAAAAATCATAACGTCTTGATTTTAAGGTCTGATAATTTGAGATCTAAGAGGGCTACGAATAAAGGCCTTGAATTCTCCCTTACACTAAGGCCCCTTTATACCCCTCTCGCAGTTACACCCACTTTAAGGGCCAAGCTACAGCAGTGTCAAAGGGCCTTAGTGTAACTGAGAATTCAGGCCAAATGCTTCAGAGCTGTGGGAAGGAGAGATTCTCAGCTCTCCAGTGGTATAAGGCTTCCTTTTTCCAGCCCTGATGAGTCTCACCATATTTTGGGACAGATCCTCAGCTGGTAGTGTTGCCACTTTTGGGTGGACATATTCCTGAAGGTTTCATCACATGACAATCTTTAATTAAAGATTAATCTTTAATTCCTGGGGACTACAGGACAATCCTGGAGGGCTGACAATCCTACCAGCTGGTGTCAATGATCATAGCTCCATAGAAGTCCATGGATGGAACTATGACAGTTTTTACACCAGCTGAGGATCTGCCTTTCTATCTCAATCTGCCGGGATCTAGGACTGACTCTGGCACATCCTGCACTTCAGATCCATGTCATTTTGAGGAGTCAGGAGAGAATGTCACATTTTGCAGGAAGGAAAGAAACATTCTGAAGGTGTTTGTTCATTCTAAAACGGTAGCTGTCTGAAGCTGCTCAGAGGTTTGCAATGCCAATAGTTGTCTCACCCGGTTTGAATCAGTGGGCTAAGTGCCTTAGAAACACTGAAAAGGTGGAAGATAAATGCAATTTTTCCCATGGCTATACATACTGTGTATGTATAAAATGTATGCAAATATTATGTATACACAAATCAGCATATCTGCTGAAACTGGATATTTCAGACAAAATCCAAAACTTTTAAAATACATGTCATACATATCTTTAAACTGCAGGCTCTCTCCATTCCGAAACAGATAAATTAAGTACCACAAAAGGTAAGTATAAGTGGGTTTTTAAGCAGAGACCTTAGAAGCCAAGGTCCATCTGCTTTGCATAAAAATCAGTGGCATGTTTTTTAAGAGCAGGGCTTTGCCCAGTGTCCTCAGTCAAAACATCCCGTTTTCCTCCTCACTGATTTACAAAATGCAGCAGGTTGTATTCTACATACTTTGTATGTATCTGTTGATTGTAAAGTGCTTTGGGATCACTTAGGATGAAAAGTGCTACAGAAAAGTAAACTGTTCTTCTGATTCTTAGGACTCGGGTACTGTCCAGGCAGAAGGAAGTGGGATGTCACAATGAGTTACAAAAGGGACATGAAAGTGTAACTAGATACATGTTTTTCCTGTTCTGGCAGGTCTTGCTCGTGCCAAGTCCATCCCCAGTCAGACATACTCCTCTGAGGTGGTGACGCTCTGGTACCGTCCTCCTGATGTCCTACTCGGAGCCACTGATTATTCTTCTGATTTGGATATCTGGTGAGAAACCAACTTTGACACATTTTGGTATCTCTCAGGGAAACTGAACTATCATTTGCCTCATCTTTAGATGACTGAAACGGAGTCAGCCAAGTTTGAGCAAATATAGACTGAAAGATGTATCAAGGCCTGTGAGTAGTGAAGGTGCTGTGCTTATACTGTTCGGTTCCTACAAGTGGCAAACATCAGTAGCTATGCTTTCAGGAATGCCATCCTCATATCTCACCTATATACCTCCCAGAGGTGTCATGAGTTCACTAACCTTTGTAAAGCACTTTCAAATCTAATGCAAACGTGTATTATTCTGGAGGTATCTGATTGGCCAAGGCTGTGGTATCATTCTGGAAATACTGGTTTCTGGACACATGATAACTAGAAGAATTACACCAAGAATAAATCTGACCTTTGATAACAAAACACAGCTCTGGCCATCAAAGAGTCCTAGATGGGTTTGGAGTTAGAAGGATATTTGGATTATCTTTACTTCTGAGATACCTCATCTTTTACACCACTGTTCATTTCCAAACACATTCCGCAGTTAAAATAGGCAAAGTCCCATGCTCTATACAATTACACAACTGAGTAAACTTCTGCTCAACTTCACTCCTTCCTCAAGCACCAGTTAATACCTTGTAACTCCATCATTCTGCTATGACCACTTCTGTGCCTGGACAAAGACCTCATTAGGGTCTTTGGGGGACTGGGCAGGAGCCTAATAGGCTGACAAAATCTGCAAGAAGCACAGGGAGACTTGCATTAGCAGGTGTGTGCCCAGCAGAACTCCAGCGCCACAAGGCAGGCATATTCTCCAGCAGCATGAGGCTTATCGGAGGTTCTGGTGGCCTGGGTCAAGAGGGCAGTGCAGGGGAGTGGGAGCTCTAAGTCTCTTCCTCTCTCCAAGGCTACTGCCACTTTAATTGCATCAAATTTTCAATGACTAAAATAACTTGTTTCTCCATTATAACGGCTCTCAGCAGCTAGGCAGATCTAAATTGGAATGTCCTCCCCCCGCCTCTCTCTAAGCAGCCACCAGTCCATTGGCTCTCCCCAGGCTAAGCCACCTACAGCCCCTCATGGACTGCTGAAGAAGATGCCTGCCTGCCTGCCTAGTGGAACATGCAGTTGTACTCAAAGGTGTCAGAACCTTCCCAAAAGTAGGGGGGCTGCGGGCCCACACCTGCCCTCCGAAGCCCCACCCCTGCCCTGGGCCGGACAGGGAGCCCAGGGGTGGGCTCACAGGACGGGGGCTGCTCTCGGCCCCCCTGCTCCGCAGGCAAGTGGAGGGTCTGCACGGCTCCCACAACTGCCCAGGCTCCCTGGCCGGGCTTCACACTGGCCTAGCTGGGGGGTGGGGCCTTGGGGGGGAAGAGGAAGGGAAGGGGGTGGGGTCCACTCCGGCAAAAAGTGGACAGGACAGGCCTGTCCACTTTCAAAAAGTGGGAGGGCTATGGCCCCCTTGTTCCCCCCCCTCCCCTGGTTCCAGCGCCACTGGTGTACAAGGCAGACACCTTCTGGTACCTGCCCTCCTGCTCCTCACTGACTCAAGGCCAGTCCACGGGCCTGATCATCCCCTAAATGTATAAACCTGGGGTTCCTGCTGTACAAAGCCAGGATCTCTGTTGCATAATTTTGCCCTAATGTACCATGTAGGACACAGGGGCTTGTCTATAAAGATTTCATCCAGCACTATCTGTCACCAGTAGCACAGCATAAGGGACTCTGAGCCCCACTCCATTACATTCCAGCACAGCACCTTTGTTATAACACCTCCTTATAATAATAGCATTCAAAGTGTTCGCCTTTCAGAAAGACGTCATGCTGAGAGAATGGAAAGTATGTGAACTCTATTCCCTGACTTCCTCTCACAAGAGTCATTTATTATCTTGATGTAGGCTCTATATAAGTTCAGTTTTTATCTATTAGGAAAAGATGTCCAGTCACACAGACGTAACTTGTCTATCAGGAAAAAAGAAAAAAAATCCTCTTCTTTCGGACATAGCAATTTACATGAAGTTGGGTCGGAATGCCCTTGGCAATGGCATGCGACAGTGAGTGTTAAAGCCTTGGTTTAAAGGAACCAATTATAAAAAATAAAACATGATGGCAATTCATCCATAATGCGCATGAGCAGCAATACTGTCAGTGGGAGGCACATGGAAAGTGAATAGGGCCTTGAATAGATTAAGAGAGATATAGAAGGAGGCTCACTAGCTCTTGGACTAACTTGCAGAGCTTCTTTAATCTCTTTCTCTTGCTCTCTTTCTCCCTCACTGTCTTTCTGAGACCTTAGAAGATTCAATTAAGGGACTTCAGGGAGACTAACAGAATGTTTTGGGAAGATTACACTGAACATCAGGGAAATTTTTTTTTAAACAAAATTCTTTATGAATACTTAGAGTTGGCTTTCGGCAGCTGCTGGTTTTGTGAGTACTGCCAGCTTGGCTGTATATCTTATTTTCAGTAAACCCCACCCCCACAAGTGCCGAATATAATCTTACAGGAATATTACACCCAGGGCAGATTCATGCAGACCTGGAGCCCCCATGAGGTCATTTGTTGGGGATCTGTCCACTGCAAGGCCCTAGATTCAACATTCTTCTCATTCCTGCCTCAAATTTCTCTGCTCTCTATGCCAGTTAGGGCACTCAAAGGTGTTTAAGGACAACAGGAAATGCATCCAGAACTGGGAACTGTACTTGAAGATGAGGGGAACGTGTGGATGAAGGTTTCCCATTGAACAGGAGGAGGGGGAAACCTGCAAATTACCCTCCTCAGTGACATGATAAAGAGGGAGAGAGAAATCCTGAATCCTCAGAGGGCCCAAGTTCTTATCACCACAGAGATCACCACCGTACACCACATGATGTAGCCCAGGAGCATGGGCAGCAAGTATCACACTAGCATTTGAACCTGTCCCTGGTGAATTGAGAGATGCTGTGACAGTAGATTTGGTAGCATTGTCTAAACCTGCCTTGATTACACCCACTTGAATTGAAGAATCTAATACCAAATTTTACATCTCATTGCACTTCAGCAATTGGTATCTTATTTTACAGCCCACATGAACATCAGGAACTTGTTGAAATCACAACTGTAGGCCCCTTCGTGAGGGATTTTACAAAGGGATTTAAGATAGCGCTCCCTACTATTTAGTATTGGGGTTGGTAGGAAGGTCTGTTCAGGTTGGGTCACAGGATATGGAAGAGAAAATCCAGGAAGTACCCAAAAAAGGCAGAAAACACTCTTAATTGGGTTAGATGCTAATCTCACTTGCCCCAATTTTACACCAGTGTAACTCCATTGAATTCAGTAGTTACTCTTGATTTATACCACAGCAAGTGAGATTAGCATAAAGGCCATACTCTGATTCTCCTGTATCACAAGTATAAATCAGAGGAAACCCAGTGAAGCAAGTGGAATTACCCCAGTTTAAAATGGGTGCAAGTGAGAGGAGATTCATGCCCCCAAGCTATTGAATAATCACAAATGGAGCAGTAAAATGCCCCATTGCATTTTTCCCTTGTGGAAGAATTTGCTATTTGATCCCACCTACTTGTTTTTCCCACCGATACACCCCTTCATCTCCACTGATTCCTCCATAAGGTAGCTCTACAGAACAGAAATCCTTTGAGAAGCTTGTAGATATGAAGGGGCAGGGAGCCTCAAGAATAAAAATTCAGAAATTTAAGAAAAGAAATAAAGAAAAGAAAAAAGGAAAAAGCAAATTAAACGATTGTGTGCCTGGGCCTAACTCTTAGAAAATTTAAAATAAAATGTTGTTTTTAGAAACATCCTGCGTAAGACAGCAATGAAGAAGCACTGCTCATTCCTATGGGGCTGGATCCAGAATAAATACCACGAAGGCTACTGAAAAGCCAAAGAAAAAAAGAAGGGATGTGGATATACACTGAGGCAAATGTAAACATTTAAAAGTACATATTTAAATATTACAGAAGCACAGCTGCCAATTCCTAATTCACAGCAAATGTTAACTGAGCGTGGAAAAACTTGTTGAGTTCTACTTCCAGTTGTCACCCCTACTAGATCTCTGCACTAATGATTAGCAGCTCTGGATTTCTGTTTCCTATATTCTTTTCTGTTCAGATTGGAACTCTATTGCTCTAGACCCTGTGTCAGATGGCAGTTTAGGTAACAGATCAGTTTTGCAACACCCTTTTATGTCACTTACATGTGCAAACTTCCTAGCAGGACAGAAACCCTGGCCTTGATCTTGAAGAGGTGGAGTGCACCTCCAATTGAGAGTTAGAGACACTTGTGGCCTTGACGTCTTAGATTAAAATAGCAGCCCTGGCAGCACTGTACTGACTTATATTTATCAAAACAGGCTCTCCAGAAAGCTGCCTGGTTCTATCTACCTCATCTTGGGGGCTGCAAATAAATTAGGCCTGATATGAATCGATGTAAGACATCACAATCTCACTGTTGCTGCTAAAGCTAATGACCATTTCCACCTAGCATTTCAAAAGCCATAAAAAAAAGCCCTATCTGTATCACTGTGTAAGTGCCAGGGACCATTACTACAATACTATCTATCACCCTACCCAGAGTTATATTAACATCTAGGCCAACATGCTGAAGGATAGACTTTTTTTACCTATGTGTATATATATATATATATATATATATATATATATATATACACACACACACATACATATATACACACACACACACACATATATACACACACACTGTATGTGCCGCTTACTTGAATGAGTTGGTATTTCTTTTTTGCAGGGGTGCAGGTTGTATATTGATTGAAATGCTCCAGGGTCAACCCGTGTTCCCAGCAGTTACTGGTACTCTGGAACAGCTGGAGAAGATCTGGGCAGTGAGTAAAATACAGCCAGGAAATTGAGAGGAAAATATCAATGTTGTTAAATTTTACATCCTGAACATGGCTGCTTTATACAAGAGACGTAATTTGGTTTGAATCCTCAGTCCGATGTGCTAAGTTTACAGATATATCCTATAAACCATTTTATATTTGGTAACTTTCCTACAGTCACTCGAGTGCATCAAAATGACTTTCCTTTGATGTTTGTCATCTCATCAAAAATTTAAAACCAATTACACTGACATCAAACTGAAGGAGTCATAAAAGGTATGTCGTTACTGCAAATCCTGTTCCCTCTAGTTAACACCCTTACTTGTCCAAGACATAAAGTAGATTGTCCTCTTTAAGAGGTGCTGACATTGTCCTAGTGCAGCATTTCGCAGATTGGGCTCCTTACTCCAGGGGGTCCATGGGCCCCACTGATCAATTCCTCCCCCGCCCTCCCTCCCTCCCGTGCCAGTATCTCCTGCACACTGGGGAACAGCTGTTCAGTGACATGCAGGAGGAGCTGGGAGGGAGGGAGAGGAGTGGGGGCGGGACACGCTCAGGGAAGGGGGTGGAAAGAGGAGGGGTAGGGGTGGAACAGGAGCGGTAAGACGTAGGGCAGGGGTGGGACCTTGGGGGAAGGGGACAGGGCCTGGGGCTGAGTGGGGAATTTGGGGTTCGCGAAAAATTTTAAATCAAAATGGGGGTCCTTGGGTTGCTAAAGTTTGAGAACTGCTGTCCTATCGGCTTATGCTGCTGATTTGTGACTGCTGCACTGAAAATGGCAACAAGATTCTGGGCTGGTCTATACTAGAAAATTAGGTCGGTAGCTAAAGTGACCTATATCCTGTGACAAAGTTCCTCCTCTGCCTTGGTGGGTCCTGCGCTTATTGGCAGATTTGCTCGCCTCAGAGATTCACGGCACCCTTGCTAGTGGCTCAAACCTGCCATCCACTCAGCTAACCTCATCACTGGCCAGCATGGGGGAAACGGAGAACAATCCCCACAGTCTCTGGGTCCCACTTAGTGGGTCGGGGGCAGGGCAGATCCCTTTCCAATTTAGACCTTCCCTTCTAGTGTTTCTCACAGACCAGGTCAACTCCTCCTGTGTCTGATCGGGGGATGGGGCGGGGGATGGGGGGAACCCCAGCTCACCCTCTACACCGGGTTCCAGCCCAGGGCCCTGTGGATGGCAGCTGTCCACAATGTTCCCTGTATCAGCTGTGTGACAGCTACAACACCCTGGGCTACTTTCCCATTGTCCTCCCCCCCAGCACCTTCTTTATTCTCACTGCAGGATCTTCCTCCTGAAGCCTGATCACATTTGAACTCTTCACTCCTCCAGCAGCACACCTTCTCACTCCCTGCTCCTGGCACACCCCCCTACTAACTGATGGGAGGTCCTTTTTAAGCCAGGTCTCCTGATTAGCCTGCCTGCCATAATTGAATCTAGAAACTTCTTAATTGGCTCCAGGTGTCTTGATTAGCTTGCCTGTCTTAATTGGTTCTGGCAGGTTCCTGATAGCTCTAGGGCAGCCCCTGCTCTGGTCACTCAGGGAACAGAAAACTGTTCATTCAGTGGCCAATATATTTGCCTTCTACCAGACTCCTGTATCCCACTGGTCTGGGTCTGTCACAATCCCCATGTAAACAGCACTAGGTCAATGGAAGAATTCTTCTGTTGACCTAGCTACTGCCTCTCAGGGAGGTGGATTACCTGTGCTGACAGGAGAATCCCTCCCATCAGCATAGGTAGAGTTTACACTAACGTACTACAATGGCACATCTGCAGAGCTGTTACTGTAGCGTTGTACGTGTAGACAAGCCCTTTAAGGACACAGTCCTATTCCCATTGATGTTAATGTCAACACTATCATTGACATCCATCAAGGGGAGTAGATTGAAGGCCTAAGCCCATTCAAGAGACTACTCAAGGAACTGTATGCTGCTGGATAATTAAGAGGATTAGGAAAAATCAACAGGGTCTGCCATCGTTCTGTATCACAGACCCACTCAGAAATTCTAATTTTCATTTTTCATCTGGTTCCAACTGATGCTGGACTCGAACTATGGGTCTACTGATATCCATGGGATTCCTGGTGCACCAGCAGAAACCAAGAAAAAAAGACAGTTACCTTTTCCTTAACTGGTGTTCTTCGAGATGTGTTGCTCATGTCCACTCTATATTAGTTGTGTGTGCTCGCCACATGCACTGGTGCCAGAAGCTTCTCCTTTAGAAGTATCCATAGGGGACCGGCTCTGGCGCCCTCTGGAGTGGCACCCGCATGTTGCAGTATCAGGGGCGCCACCATCTCCCTCCACCCTCAGTTCCTTCTTGCTGGAAACTCTGACAGTGGGGAAGGAGGGCAGTTGTGGAATGGACATGAGCAACACATCTTGAAGAACACCAGTTACAGAAAAGGTAACTGTCTTTTCTTCTTCGAGTGCTTGCTCATGTCCATTCCATATTAGGTGACTCCCAAGCAGTACCCCTGGAGGCGGGTAGGAATTCATGGACGTGTCGATTGCAACACAGCTCTGCCGAACCCAGCGTCATCTCTGGCCTGCTGAGTGATGGCATAATGAGAGGTAAATGTGTGAACAGAGGACCACATTGCAGCTCTACAGATGTCCTGGATAGGGATGTGCGCCGGGAAGGCCACCGAAGAAGCCTACACTCTCATCGAGTGGGCTCTGACAATCGGCGACGGCGGAACCCCCGCCAGGTTGTAACAGGTCCGTATGCACGAGGTGAACCAATTGGAAATCCTCTGCGAGGACAGCTGGTGACCCTTCATCCTACCCGCTGTAGCGATGAACAGTTGAGTCGATTTTCAGAAAGGCTTAGTACCATTCTAAGTAGAAAGCCAAGGCCCTCCAGACGTCCAGGGAGTGAAGACGCATCTCTTCACTGGTCTTGTGCGGTTTGGGACAGAACACCAGGAGGAAGATGTCCCGGTTCATATGGAAAGTGGAGACCACCTTTGGCAGGAAGGCTGGGGGGAGCCGCAACTGAACCTTATCTTTGTAGAAGACAGGTTACGGAGGTCCTGAGGTCAAGGCTTTAATTTCAGAGACCTGTCTTGCCGATGTCACCGCCACCAGGAACGCAACCTTCTGCACCCACCACAAACTGGTAGTGGTGGGGCCCCACTGTAAATCGGAGGAAGCATCTGTGACCTTGAAAGATCGCTATATGGAAGCATGCATCCTTCAAGTTGAGGGCAGCATACCAGTCTCCTGGATCCAGGGAGGGGATGATAGAAGCCAAGGAGACCATGCAGAACTTTAGCTTCTTTAGATACTTGTTGAGGTCCCTCAGGTCCAGGATGGGCCACAGACCACCCTTGGCTTTTGGATCAAGAAGTACTGGGAATAGAACCCCTTGTTTCTGTACTCGAGAGGAACTTCTTCCACTGCACCCAACTGTAGCAACCCCTTTACCTCCTGTGCGAGGAGACTCTCGTGAGAAGGGTCCCTGAAGAGGGACGGGGAAAGGGGTTGCGGGAGGAAGTAAACTGTAGAATATAACCCTCCACCACAGTATTGAGGACCCAGCGGTCTGAAGTTATAGCTGTCCATGCAGGGAGGAAAAAAGAAAGGCAGTTGGAGAATGGCAGGACAGATGGATCCGGGGTAAAGTCTGGTAGGTCACCCTTGAGCGCACACTCAAAACGCTCGCTTGCCCCCCCTACTTATTGCGGGTCGAGCCTGACTGGGCAGAGGGAGGAGGTGGGTGGTTCAGACGGTGCTTGTCGCCCCTACTCTTCATATGGGGAGGCTCCTGTTGGGTTTGACTTCCTTGGCCCTGAGATTGCTGCAGTTTGAATGGCTTACAGGCTGTACCTGGAATGTCGGTCCCCTATGGATACTGCTAAGGGAAAAACTTCTGGCACCGGTGCATGTAGTGAGCACACACACCTAATATGGAATGGACATAAGCAAGCACTCGAAGAAGAACTAGAAGGAATAAGGAGAGACCAGTAGGAGTATTCTAATGAAGTCTATTGGGGAATTCACTAGGGGACATAGAATTTCTGAATGAGAACTCATTTCTATGACCTGCAGTGTCCCATCCTTTATTTGTGCTGCTGAATGACCTACATCTCCCTGCATCTGGGCTAAATCAAGGTGGATGTAACCAATATATGCGCTGTTGTATATTGCTCTTGGTCATTGACTCTTCAGAAACATGAAACATTAGCTTCTTGTTGTTTTTTGCTTTGAGTGGCCAACACTGCCATCCTCTGGCCACATCTTCAGCTTCTCTGTGGACTTACCCCTCTGAAATGGGACTTTCCCAAAGGTGATTGATCCAAAGAGGAGAAAACACAGAACTCTTCAACCAAGGCAGTAGGAAAATGGTTCTTTAGCCTCAAGCCTGAGGCTATGTCTACACTACAAATTACTTTGGTTTAATTTAGGTCACTATATATCTGAGCTGTTTGAAAGTTTCTTATGCGTTGGGTTAATAATTCATACTACAAAAGACAGAAATAATATTTAAGAATCAGGAAGGAAGGTCTAAGAGCCATGAAATAGTTAATCCATTACACAGAAGGTTCGTTGTTGTTATACATTACATCGGGAAGATGACTATACTGAGACCAAGATTTTCAGAACTGATTAGCGACTGTTGGGTGTCCAACTTGGGACACTTTAAATGATGTTTAGAGGATAGGTGCTTGGTATTTTCTAAAAATCAGGTCTTTTAAAATGTCCCAATTTAAGTACCAAAAACGGAGGCAACCTCCATCACTAGTCACTTTTGAAAATCTGAAACAGAAATTTTGCCATTCCTATATCAGATGTAGTGATGCTGCACCGTGAGAGTCTGGAAGGACAAGATGCCTTGTTTCCTTGAGCAATTTTAACTTACTAATGCTAATTCTAGGCTTCTTGTTTTTCCATACAAAATGTTTGATAACTTGACCCAGAGATTTGTTATAGCTAGATTAAAAGAATGTAGGAAGGACTTGTAAAGGGTAAAGTAATCTTAGGAGTATGTTCATATCAATTAAATATATAGAGTCCAGGCCTAGATTCCAATCAGGAATCTATTCATTGAGGGGTCAAACTCAAAACAAAGCCCTGGATCCCAATCCCTGAGAATTTAACAGTGGACCCAAATGTCATGGTTTGCGACCACATCAACTTTTAAAGAGCAGACTGAAAAAATGTATTTCTAGCTTCTGATGAAATTGTGTAATTGATACTATATACTGGTATTCTGAGCCCATGCCTCATTCACACTCCAGTCCAGCAAGGCATTTAACCATGCACTTTAATCCCTCCCTGCTCAGCAAAGAACTTAAGCACATACTTACAGTTAAGTGCATTCTTAAGTACTTTGCTGAACAGGATGATCTGCTGAATTGGGCTACAGAGCCAAATTCTGCCAGGTGCTTCTGAACTCTCTCACTTTCCACTGACTTCTGTAGGAATTAAAGACTCTCCGCACCTCACAGGAGGTGCTCAGCATGTAGTAGAGTCAGGGCCAGAATTACAATAGGAACAACAAAAAGAAAAGGAGTACTTGTGGCACCTTAGAGACTAACCAATTTATTTGAGCATAAGCTTGAAGTGAGCTACAGCTCACTTCAAGCTTATGCTCAAATAAATTGGTTAGTCTCTAAGGTGCCACAAGTACTCCTGTTCTTTTTGTGAATACAGACTAACACGGCTGTTACTCTGAAACCTGTCAGTAGGAAGAAGACTTCAAAACGTAGAGCTGGATTTTCTACACTGTGTATTTCAGGGATTTCAGATTCAGAGTTTTGATGTGGCTTGTTAGAAAGATAAGAGTCGACTGCACAATTCTGAATTCAGGTTCAGATTATAAATGACCCCCTCCCCCACAATTTAGGGGTGTGCAGGTCTGGGGTTTGCTTTGAGCCAATCTGTAGACATAACATGTCCTATTTGTGCTATAAATGTGCTATTTATAAATTAATGTATCCTCATCCACATCCAGACCAGTCACCCTAGCTGTTCTGCCCATCTTGCAGAGTCTAGGAATTTTCATCATAGCCTCATTATTGTTTCCAAAATACAGGTGAAAAATGCATGCCACTTTTAATGACCACTCTCCATATTTGCTGTCTGTATCATATTTCACAGTGTTGTCAACTCTTGCAATTTTATCACAAGTCTCTTAATATTTGGTGTTTACTTAAAGACCCAGCTCCTGATGTCAGGTGATTATATGAGAATCTTAGCTTTCATTTTAAAGAAAGGTTAAGTTCCTAGCCCTCCTGGTTGCAGAATAAAACCTGAGAGTAATCTAAAAGGCTCCAAAAGCAGAAAGCAAATAAATGATTTTGGGGGCCTGACTCAGATTTCTGAATGCCTGGAGATGGCAGTACGGTTTCTATCATCTCATGCCATAAACTGGGTATGAGCTTTACGTGTTTGGCACAGCTCATTTACAGACTGCTGAACTCTCTCACTTTCCACTGACTTCTGTAGGAATTAAAGACTCTCCGCACCTCACAGGAGGTGCTCAGCATGTAGCAGAGTCAGGGCCAGAATTACAGTAGGAACAACAAAAAGAAAAGGAGTACTTGTGGCACCTTAGAGACTAACCAATTTATTTGAGCATAACATTACATTTATACGCAGGGCACTTTGTATGTAATAAATAATAACTATCACACTGAACAGCTGCAATTCCAAAGAGAAAATGTATACATATGTGCTCAGTCTCATAGTCCTCTGCAGCAAAAGTGACCTTAGGGGATACTTACTGGCCTGAACTCCACTACTTGAGGGGTGCTGAGCTGCACTGACTGACATTCAAGGCAAAAGGAGACGTTGAGGCTCAGCACCTCTCAGAATCAGGCCCTGAATTATTTTTTAGCACCTGTCAGTAGATGTTTACCATCTTTTCTTTTTGATCTCGAAACAGCAGGGGTCTCTATTACAGCTACAGTGCATGGCCACTGAATGCATATCATGCGGTGCAAGTACAACTGCAGAGAACCACTCATCAATATAATCCTGGCCCTAGAGGGACATCTTTAGCTGTAAACATGGCTATACAATGACCCTGTTATTGCACATACCCTTGTAAATGACACCTGTCAGTGCAGCTGCACATGTACATTGATATTCCCAGCAGCAGTGGCATTAAACTTTGGCAAGTCCCTTTTTACTATAAATTCAGCAGTACTAAAGCATATCTCTCCTTTACACATAGGGCCAGATTTCAATTTCAGCTACACTAGAGTAGATCCAGGTGTAAATGCATTGATTTCCAAGGGATTACTCTGGATTCACACTAGTGTAACTGAGGTCAGAATCTGACTCTGTCTCAGACTGTACAAATGGATTCAAACAGTTGATTTCTGATCTCTTGCCCCACACAGGTGTTGGGGGTCCCAACTGAGGATACCTGGCCAGGACTTTCCAAGCTTCCCAACTATAAACCAGGTACCGTCTCACAGAAAGAGTTTCTACATGCACTCTGAGTTACTAACCTTTTAAGAACTGGATCAGTAATTTTCCATTAAAAAAATTCAACGCCTTGCAGAAATTAGGGGGGGTCTTAGTACATCCCTAAAGCTTAGAGTGATTTAACATTTTGTTGTACCAAGTGCTGAAGAGTCAGGCTTTGCCTACACTAGCACTTTTGTTGGCAAAATTATGTCGGTCAGGTGTGTGAAAAAACACACCCCGACGGACATAAGTTTTACTGACAAATTCGCTCGGGTGGACAGCATTATGTCAGCGGGAGATGCTCTCCCACTGACATAGCTACCGCCACTTGTTGGGCGTGGTTTAATTATGCTGGTGGGAGCGCTTTCTCCCGCCAGCATAGAGCAACGATACTGTGTGCCACGGAAAGGTTGGTATGAGACATAGCCTTAGTTAGGGCTAGTCTACGCTGGCAACGTTAAGGCGCTACCACGGCAGTGCTTTAAGATGGCTTGTGTAGTCACGGCAGAGCGCTCTCTCAGTCGCGGGAGAGAGCTCTCCCGCTACTCTGAAAAGCCCACTTCCATGAGGGCCGCGGCTCCCAGCACTGGTGCACTGTCTACACTGACGCTTTACAGCGCTGAAACTTGCTGCGCTCAGGGGTGTGTTTTTTCACACCCCTGAGTGAGAAAATTGCAGCGCTGTAAAGTGTAAGGGTAGACAAGCCCTAATTAGTCTACTGTTCAACTTAAAGGGCCAGCATCTCCTATTTTACACTGGACAAGGTGACAAATACTTGTAGGTATGATCTAACTATGCCTTTTATTCTTATGGAGCTGAGGTCTGAGGCCTTTAAACCTTGTTTTCAAAGGTCACTGCCCCTGATTCTGATGTGGGCAAGGTGAGAAGTGTGTGTGATTTATAAAGCTGGTTTATTCTATTTCCATGCAGGCTGGCTGAGAAGTCTGTGTCCTGAACTTCAAAGGGCCAGTTGTTTCTTATTTTGATGTGGGCAGATTGAGAAGTATGCTTTGAAAAGCAGGCTCTCTCTCTCTCTCTCTCTCGTTAATGTTTTCTTCTGGGATATCTTTCAGTGCAATATATCCAAGTGTCAATGAGGGGGAAATGATGAGCACTGATTCTCAGCCTCTCAGCAGGATCATTCTCTCAGAGAAATATAAAAGTGAAATATTAAAAACCCTGGAACGTGAAATCCATCCATCCGCAGACTTAGACCTCACTCACTCCCTGAGAGGTGGGAGCGGGGAATATCTATCTTGAAAAAAGTGGAGGAGGGAAAAGAAGTGCTTTGAGCAAGAGGTTTACATGTTTAGTAGAGCATAGTAACATCCCTTCAAAGGAGTGGGTGTTGCTCTCTGACCCACTCCAAGACACCCCTCCTTTGACTCCAACACTTGGACACTAAACATCCCCCATTTTCACATGCTAACTGTGATTGGATGAACAATAACCTGGTCTCACATTCTAAAAGACTGGAATCTTTCACACAATTAGCCGAGACACATTAATCAAACTGGCGTGAAATTTGGAATGTGTCGCCTTCTTCAGCAACTTGCTAGTCTGGCTGGGGAGGGAGCACAGAGCAGACAGTTGGGGGGAAATGAACGGTTTTCCTCACTAAGTGCTGGATTGGGATACTCTCACTCAAAACAGTGATCAATATTTTATAGCACAAACTGTCCCAGACTGCTTGTGGAATAAGGCAATCCTTATGCGACTAAGGGTAGCATAATCTGACCCAAGGAAAGGAATTTTCTGATGTCAACAGAATAAACAGGCCCATTCACAGGCAGAGTTACGGTAAGCTTTAGCACCAAATTCCACCCAGTCCAAACTGTACACATTCAAATGCTGTCCCGGGTGACCGTGATGACACCAGAGCTGATACACTTCCATCCACTATGGCAGGGGGATTCTAGGCAGTCTTGAAATTGTTTCAGCAAAAATGGATCAGGCCAGCTTAAGCAGCTCTGTCTGGCTTTGAAACCACTTCATCTGAAGTGGTCTGAAAACCGGTGAGAAAGTTTCTGCAGTGCAGACAAGCCCTAGGAATTCATGAGGGCAGAGCAGGCTTCCCATCTGCTATGAAGCCCACAGGCAAGGCATTTCTGTGGGTGGGGCAGACTGGGAGCTGGTGGACACATCCCTGTATATGTCCCCTCTATTCAGGCACCCACATGGGGGAAGGAAGAAGGATGTGCTGCAGTCCCAGCAACTACTAAAGCCACTTCTTTGTAAACCAGCAAGAAGGATTCTCTTCCCGTCCTCAGAGCCCCCGTGAATGACTCCCGCACACACCTGGTGTCTCTTGCCATACTCTCGAGCCAGCATTTGATTCTAAATCAGGAATACATGAACCCGTTTGGATAAAATAAGAACCTACCTGGGCATCTGCCCTAGACATGAACTGAACCAAGCCATTTCTGATGGAGAGGGGGAAAGGATATATGAAACAAACATGGTCACTTTTTTAAAATGTATTTTTCATTTGCACACTCTTCTGCACTTTCTGCTTCCATCCAAAGCAAAAGTGCTGTTATCCCTAAGATATGCCAAGCCTGAGGGGAGGCTGTGGAGATCGGATGAGAGAACCTTTTCTCTTGAGATTATTTCCAGCCCAGCTGTGCCGATCCAAGTGGCTGGGATAGTTCAGCTAAGCAGACAAACTTCCGAGTGCTTCTCCAAACCTAGGTACTAGTCTGTATATAGCTAGTACCATTGAAGTCCCAGCACTGCACTATAAGCACAGATAACAAATAACCAGGTCCATGCCTGGAGACACAGAAGGAGAAATATCACAAAACAAAGCACAGAGGGTCTGATCCTATTCTCATTGAAACCAATGGGAAATCTTCCATTGTCTTCCACAGCACAGGATCAGCTCCAGAACCGGAGGGGAAGTAACAGCCCCGTGGGAGGATGCGCTCTCATAGCCTGTGCAAGGCAGTAATAGGGCACCTTAAGCCTCTTTGCTCCCTTGCATAAAACAGTTCAGAAGAGGGCCCTATATTAAAGAAAACTCTGTCCTTCCTTTACATCATTTTAACCCAGCTGTCATTGCTTATATGCCAAATCCTCAACCCAGGTCCAAAACCCAACTGAACAGGAAGGTGAGGCAAGGAAGTCTCTCTCAGGCCAGAGAGCAGTGCCCTGGGCTGCCTTGTCCACACACTTGCCCTTGCACTCCACCTCTTTACACATAACTGTGGATCCACGGGCACGCTGCCCTTACTCTGTCCCTGCCTGCACGGCTGCAGAACCAGTCACTGCAGCATGCTGTGGGTATGGAAAGCCCCTGTTTGGGCTCTCAGTGGCCCACCTGCCAGTCCCACTGCACTCAGGAGCCACTGTATCCTCAACAGCAATGGCAAGACTTTGCCCTGTGTTTGTTCATGTTTTTGTCCCTCTCCTTTTGCTTCCTGTGAAAGAGGCAGTTGTAGCTCTGTTAACACTATTTTTGAAAGCTCTCATGCTGTGTGAGCTCAAATCCTTGCATTAATCTACTGCTGTGTTCATTTCACCACACTGAAAAGCAGGGAGTTTAAATCCCCTCTCAACTCCATTTGTGGCACGAGAAGGCCAGTGTCTTGATCCATCTCCACTAATGGTTACAAGTTAGAATCTAGACACCAGGGGTCAAAGGCAGGAAAGAATTAGGAGTAACAGCATGACATTAACCAATGCTTTTGCCGGATTGTAAATTAGTTACTGATATACTGAGTTTTTCACATCTCCGCTTTCTGACGCTTTTCTGATTCCAAAGGGAAGGGAACAGTTCATAATGTTCTTACAACTTTGTTAGAACTCGTTGCCTTAAATGCCTTTTACTGCATAAGCTGAGCAACAGAAGAGCATTTAGTTTTTTCTGTCGGTTAGTATCATCTCAATCGATAGATGAGTTTTACAAGGAAGTTCTTCTGATGTAGCAATGACATTTAAAGCAAAAGAGGCTCACTAGTATCATTTATCGAATATATGCAGGCGGCTCTGCTACCAGGAATGGGATTTAGATGCTTCTAAAAATGAGCATTTTTTCCCCCTCCTCCAAATATAGAGGTATTTTCAGTGTCCCTTGCCTTTTCAACTTTCCACCAGCAGATGGAAGCAAGAAGCAACAAGCACTGAAACACCAGCATCCAATTACATTTTTGCAAATGAAGTCTAAGCTCTCAGAATGTGTGGCTTTTTTTAATCTCACTTTCTATACTGAGACTTCATTTAACAAGAAGTCTCTATGGGATAGAAGGAAATTGAATCCTAAAATGATGGAGATCTTTATGTCATAATAACCTGCGTACGGTTTTGGACCCAAAGGAACCCAGGAACTCATGAGCAGCGCCGTCAGTCTGCAGGGCAGCTTGCTATGTCTGGCATTGGCCATGTACTGCAGTCTATACCACACAGCCACACTGATTCTATCCGGCTGCACCACCAGTTTTGCTGATGATAGATATATATTTTCTTGAGGCAAGGTGGGTGAGGTAATGTCTTTTATTAGACCAACAGCAATTGGTCTGAAGATGTGTTCTGGGTAAGCTTGAAAGCTTCTCTCTCTCACCATCAGAAGTTGGTCCAATAAAAGATATTACCTCACCCACCTTGTCTCTGTAATATCCTGGGACCAACATGGCTACAGCAACACTGCATACAAGTATTTTCTTATGCATATATGCAGAAACATTGCCTTCAGTTAGCAGCATTTAATATCATCTTCAATGTTCATCAAATGGGATTGTTTACTACTTTAACTTTTGTCCTCTAGGTTTGCTTGTCTTATCATCTGCCCCTTAGCGTGTCTTTTGTTTTGCAATGAGGAGGGCT
The DNA here is from genome assembly GCF_015237465.2 of Chelonia mydas. NCBI lineage: Eukaryota > Metazoa > Chordata > Testudines > Cheloniidae > Chelonia > Chelonia mydas. The sequence goes on from NC_051251.2 coordinate 58,954,059, forward strand.
TTTCTAATGAGCAGACACTGCATTTTGAATTGATAGAAAATAACAGAATTATTGAGTATCTAGGGTTTGCACTCATTGTTAGTCAAGACCGATCAGCCATAAATGGTATCATTATCTTGTGTGTACATCACCATAATCATATATCACTTGATCAGCATTTCACCCATTTTGTTGAACAGTATTCAAAGATCCTTGAATTCCTTTATCTTTCATCTTCAATCAGTATCTATTTACATAGCTTTAAAATTGTAGGTCTGTTTTACCGTTTGGGGCAGGAACTATATTTACCTGGGTGTTTGTAATGTGCCTCTTACAATAGTGCCTCAAGCCTGTCTGAGGTCTTTGAGAACTACTTCAAATAAGGATAGTAATAATATTTTTTTCCACACTAATGAAGTTGGAAGGTGTCCATCTTGCCACTGGCCTTGTTCAGAATATAGGAATTGCCAAACTAGATCAGACCCAAGGTCCATCCAGTCAGTGGCCAGAACCAGATGCTTCAGAGGAAGGGGTAAGAAACCATACAGTGGCAGATCAAGGATACTTTCCCCCCTCCACCAAATTAGGTCTCATCCTGATCCCTAATAGTTAGAGATTGCCTTAAGACCTGAAGCGTGAGGTAGTTACAAATTCTGGCAGATATAACTACTTGTAAAGGATTTGAAAAACGTGTTTTTTAATATTAGTCCTGTATCCCCAGGGATTAAAGCAAGTAGCACAATTTTGTTAGCTCATCATATTTAAAAATGATGTTTTCAAAAAAATAATTACATTTTGTCTAGTCCCTCATCTATTATATTATAGTTCTTTTCTGAATTTTGCACCTGTTCCCAACTGAAATAATAAAATAGTAATTCAGACCTCAATTCAGGGAAAGATTCATGTTCAGGAAGGGCACTTAAGCACATGCTTTACTTTACAGTTAACTTTTAAAATCCCAGTGTGCTTTCCTGAATAGAGATGCATTAAATCACATGTGTAAGTGCGTTTCCTGAAGCAGGACCTAACATTTATAGTGTTTTGCATACGTTTTCAAAGCTCTGTACACACCATATGGCAAACACAACAGTACTTACTGAAGCAAAAGACTCCTATGGGAGTTTTGCTTGGGCAAGGACTGCAGTATGTTGCTCATTAGCTAATCCTAACACCACCACTCTGAGGTAGATAAGTATTATTCTCCCCATTATACAGGTGGGAAACCCAAGACAGAGAGGTTAAATGATTCACCCAAGTTTACACAGCAAGGCAGTGGGATGTTCAGGCGTAGAATTCAGGAGTTCCTGGCTCCCAGCCTTGTGTTCAGAACACTAGACAACACTGTATCTCTAGCCTAATTTAAGAGGTAGAGCTGGTTGGACCCCGGAATCTCATTTCACAGGAAATTTCAAATTTTTTCATTCCAAATCAGAATGAAAATTCAAAATTTTGAAATTTCCCACAGAATGGGAATTCTGAAATTTTGCTTAGGAATGATCAGAACATTTCATTTTGACTTTACTGGTGCTACTTTTGTGTTATATTATATTGTAGATTATAACATAATAAAATGCAACACTGAAGTCTGATTGAAATGTTTTGGTGTGGTCAAAATGAAATATTTTGAATTGTTTGAATGATTTTTTTCAAAAACATTGATTAAATTGATACATTTCCATAAAACATTCTGATTTTGTCAAATCAGCATTTTCTGATGGACAACTGTTTTGTCAGAAAAATTTCAATCAGTTACATTAATAGGCAAAAAGTTCTATAATAAGCTAAATAATTATAAATTATGTAAAATTATAAATAATTTTACACTCTCTTTGGGATAACATTATTTCTTTTCATCCTTTTTCTTTGCTCTCTGCTTTCAAACAAACTGCATCTCTACTCAATACGACAAATAATTACCACAAATTTACTGAAAGGTGAGAAAACAAAATAAAGCAAAAAGGAGGGGGAAAGGAAGATCCCAGGGAAATGGTTAACAGTGATCCAACAGGTATATGGATTTGAGTTAATTTAAATGATTGATTAGAGGAAGGGGTTATAAAAGATGCTAATAGTAACTCCCAGGGAGATATTTCCAGAGCTCTGGCACTAAAACAGTAATGACTCTAATCACAATGTATACAGTCACCTACTATTAGTGACTTCATTAACATTTGGCAGCAGGAGTCTGCTACATTTCTGAAATATTGCTTACACCGTGATACAATCGAAAGGTGTCAGCTACTTGTTTGCCCAGCCTAATGGGGAAAACCTGTTGCTGAAAAGATTAAGTTTCGAGAGCTTATTTACTTATGTCTTTGCAGACATGTCTGTGCATCAAATGAAATAATGCATGACCCAGCCCTAAAGCCTGGCTCCCCACTGTCTTGCACCCTCTGTATTTATTCACACTCACTTTCCAAGGGTGTAAATTACTACACAAGATACAAGGCAAAAGAGAATCAGGCCCCCAGTTAATAGTCTACCCTGAAGTAGTTTGTGGCTCCAAACAAGGTGGCTGTATTAAGCAGTTACGCTGCTACCAAAGGCAAACCATGAGCCTGATTCTACACTGCTTGAGCCAGACCCTAGCTCTGAAGCTGTTTTGCACCTGTCTACTGGCACAAAACTGGCTAAGCCAGCTACCTGAGGATCTCCCTGGTACATGTGGCATGGGGCTAGAATATGTGGCTCTATGCTACTCCATCCAGTTTCTCTTAGGATAGAGAATGTGGCCAAGGAAGAGGTGCATGTAGAACACCCTTGCTCTCCAGAGATCGTCATCGTCACAACAGGCACTCAAGGGCCTTTACAGATGGGCACAAGCTAGAGCACCCTTGAAGCCGCTCTAATGTATACTGGGGCGTGAACCACGCCACAAACAGCCCCAGGACAGGGGGGCATGAAGGTAGCACACAGTCTCCTTCCAACTCCCTACCTACGGGACTCCATTGAAGTCATGCTGCCAGAGCTTTCCCAATCCCAACCCACCACTAGCCCTGAAACTCCCCTCACTTTGAGGGAGGTGTGACAGGGACCTTGTCCTGGGATGCATGTGCCTGTCCCAGCAGTCTGTTTCAAGGAGGTTCCAAGGCAAGGAAAGGGCTCCAAAGAATATGTAACCTAGTCTGAGGCTGCATTAACTTTTCTGAAGACTCCTGGTGAGGTTGGTGGAAGAAAAATGCACGTCCATTCCTCCAGCCTGGCTTACCTCCTTCCTCTACACTGAACCTGTGGAAAGCTGTTCAGAGATCTGGGAACAAGGGGTGGGGTGGGACCATGTGACTGATATAACCAATGTTCCCCTTTGGAGCAGAAAGCATAAGATCTGCACACTGATCTCCGGGAGGTTGAGCTGGCTCTCCTACAGCAATTAATTACACTGTCTGAATTGCACATCTTTGTGTTTTCATCAGAATTGAAAAAGAATTTGAATTGGAGTTGTTTAGGTTGCCTCATATTCTCCTCTCCTGTGTTCTCCTAACACTAGGATTTGAAAAGCCAATCAGCAGAAGGGAACATCCCCCCTCAGGGGGAAGGCGGGTGGGAGAAGGTATCAAAGAACTGCCATCTGTCCATTCATATGTTTATTAATTAAGTTATAGTTCTCAAGAAGTTCCAAGAATAAACCTACAGTGTATTTCTGATTTTACCTAAAATCATACTATTTTTAAGCACCTACCTACTCTTCTGTACCATTGTGGCGATTACCATTGTGGCAGATTACTAAATATTACATTGCACTGTAAAAGTGAACACGGGTTTGTGACAGAGCTCAGTCTTAATTTTGTTTGTCTTATAACTCACTGTAAAGTTATATGTCAAGGCAGCTAAGTAAGTCTGGTAACAGTTTCAGCCCTTACTATCTCAGATCAAGAACAGGAGGACTTGTGGCACCTTAGAGACTAACAAATTTATTTGAGCATAAGCTTTCGTGAGCTACAGCTCACTTCATCGGATGCATGCATTTTTGCAGATACAGACTAACACGGCTGCTACTCTGAAACCAATCTCAGATCAGTAGACACAGTGCATTGCCGTGTGGCAGTTTTGGGAGTGCTACTTCAATTACACTTAGAACTGCCAAGGAATCCTGTAGTCATTGTAGTAAAACGATGGTAACTATACACCTGTATATCTCAAACCTGTAAGTCAACATGGTGAACATTAGTAAGACTAGGAGTACTTGTGGCAATTTAGAGACTAACAAATTTATCTGAGCATACGCTTTCGGGCTCTAAGGTGCCACAAGTCCTCCTTTTCTTTTTGCGAATACAGACTAACGCGGCTGCTACTCTGAAACCTGTCCTTAGTAAGACTGTTGTGCTTTCAGTGAGACAGCACTGTGGTTAGGACATACTGTGGACCCAATCCTGAAATCCTTACTGACTTCAGTGGGAGTCTGGCCTATGAAAAGATTCAGGAATGGTCCCAAGATTAATTTAATTAATTTAGCAGTTTCTTGTAATATTACTACAATAGCTATAGTTCTTCCTTAACCTTCGCCTTCCTGTAAAACCTGTGGGTTTGATTCAGTCCTGCTGCTAGGGATGCCTGGAGTCAGCTGTGCTCTAGAAGCGTTTGCACTGCTACCCACCGTCAGTGATCTGCCAAGTGAGGGCAACTTTTAGATGTAGCTAAAACTTCATAGGAGTCCTCTGCCAATAGTGTCTGACTCTGGCTGCCCTGGCCAGCACTGCACACTTTGGGTGACATTCATCCCTGTTCAGAAAGCCTGCTTAATACATATGAACCGCTTAAATCCCAGTTAAGTCCCATTTTGAACACCATGCGCTGTACAAGCCTGCTGTGGGCTTTCTACACAGATGTGAACATCTCCTTGGAAGCTGCACTGAGTGACTGTGGACATCCTAGCAAAGTGGGGAATCACAGGTGCTTTGTGCCTCTACAATCCCACCCCAGCAGACTTTGCAGGAGGCATAAGAAGTGGCGAAGAAGGCTCCTTTCACTCTCCCCACCTCAGTGCACTCATGCAACAGCCAGGCGCTACCTTGTGACCCTAAATGTGAATATACTGGGCCAGACCCTCAGCTGCTGTAAATAGGCACAGCTCCGTTGAACTCAATGGGCGAAATCTTCAGAGGGTATACATCATCATAAAACCATTGAAGTCAGTGGAGTAATGTGTCACCAACAGAGGATCTAGCCCATAGAATTTCTGGACTACAAACTACTGCATTGTGGAAAATAATGGCTCCTTCTGAGCCATTTCAATCTAAAGGGTGCAAAGCAGCTGCAGGAAATCTCACATTAAAAATTATTTTGAAGGCTTTGGTATTAAAATGGCTGTGCAGATGCAATACTTCCCTTGTTTGAAATGAAATACAATGGACCCTACTAATAGTTTGGGAGAGAGTGAAACTCCATTGAACAGTGAAGTGGAATAAAAGCCCTGAACTGTGTCAGTGCATTGTGCAGACTGCAATTCCAGTGACAGGGAATTGTTTGGTGATAAGAATGTACCAGTTAAAAAGCTCAAAGGGGATTGTTTCTTTCTTTTTTTTTTTTTTAAAGCTTCAAGTGACTAGTCCATACTATGGATGCCATAAATGTGACGTTACATTAATCTTTGAGCTTGAAAAGTGGAAGATGACATTTGAAAAATCTGTTTTCATTCTCAATGTATAAATCACAAAGATTCCAGTTGTTTTGAAAATTGACCATTAAAAAAACCAACCCCCTCCCAAACTGCAAAGTCTGCAAGGTTTCAGTTTGCTAGAAAGGTTATAAAGCAAGCATGACAGTGGGAATCTGGATAAGCACACTTAGCCATCCTAGAGCAGTGGCTCTTAACCTTTCCAGACCACTGTATCCTTTTCAGAAGTCTGATTTGTTTTATGTAACCCCAAGTTACACCTCACTTAAAAACTACTTGCTTACACAATCAGCCATAACAATACAAAAGTATCACAGCACAGTGTTACTGAAATATTGCTTACTTTCTCATTTTTACCATTATTTTATTTATTTATTATTTTAATTATAAAACAAATTAATTTGAATATAAATCTTGTACTTACATCTCAGTGTATAGTATATATACCAGTATAAAACAAGTCATTGTCTGTATAAAATTTTAGTTTGTACTGCCTTTGTTAGTGTAAAACTAGGCAAATATCTAGAGGAGTTGATGTACCCCCCTGGAAGACCTCTGCGTACCCCCAGGAGTACACATATCCTTGGTTGAGAACACTGTCCTAGAGCCCTCACTCAGGCTCTGTCTTGCAATCAGATCCATAAAGGCAAACCCTTGCACCTATGTGGGAGCTCCTGGACCTCAGTGATTCTCTCTGTGGGTGTAAGGGTCTGCCCAGGCAGATCTCCTTGCTGGATTGGGTCCCTGGTTCTGACTAGGCAACACTACCCCTGATTTCTTAGTCTTAGGTTTTGGAGACTGATCTTGCTTCTGTGGAAGTCAAAAGCAAAACTCCCACTGGCTTTAATGGAAACAGAATCAGGCCCAAGACCTGCCCTCATAGGTATATGAAAAGAAAGGGTTACAGAACGGTAACAGCCTTATTAACATCACTGCTGATATTCAAGTCCTATAGGAATAATGTATATTTATAAATGCTACAGCGACAGATTCTATAGGAGCCTTTGAAATTCCAAGCGCGTGTTTTTGTAAGGGCTCAAAGAATGGTTGGTTGCTTGATTTTTGTTTAATCTTTTGATTGCATATTAACTTTCTAGAGAGGGTCGTCTCCAGTAGACCTCAGAGGCTCCGAATGATCTGTGCCAGGTAAGCTACCTATGACAGCAATGTCAAAGCGGCCTCTGGGTTTGTTTGTTTTTATATGCAACCATTTAACTTTAAATGAGCTTCAGTAAGTTTAGGATGAGTACAGCAGTTCTTAGTAATAATCAGACCTGCCATAAGGTAAGCATCAGACTCTGAGAGACTGCAGTAGGGATAGGCACTTAGTGGCTTTATTATTCTCAGACAAGCAGCAGTTCAACAGCATTATGTGTGGCTGTTTGAGGGGCACAATTTGATTCAGGAAGGTTATGCTTTCCCAGGCCCTCTGGAGCAGACTTGATGGCCAATTTCTCTTGCATAGAAATAGTTGATAGGAATATTGCCAGAAAGTTAGTTAAGGTATACAAGGGTCTTGTCTACACAACATCTTGGGGTTAATTAGGGCAGGAGAACTCACATTCTTCAGTGACCAAATGCTACTAGAGATGGCCTGGGCCTTGATTTAGCAGCTCATCCTAGAGACAGCACTTCAAACACTGCAGTAGAGCAGAGTACCTTTCTCACTCACTTTCTCCTGGGCTAAAGTGTCAGCATTAAAATAGCTCCCCCTCCTCCTTCCCTCCACATCTGTCCACCCCACGGCCAAGGAAAGGTATTTATAATCTGGGAAATTGCTTTTCACTCAGCACAGTACCCAAATCTATTTCAGAGGGCCTAGTCACTACAGTTTGATTTGATCAATAATAGAGAAGTATTATTGTGAAGTGGCTCCGAGAGGATTGAAGTCTTCCCTGGTCACTGCTGGCTGGCAGTTTTTAGTCAGATAGGTCGCCTTATAGAGATAACATCCCTGCACCTTAATCCCTGAAGATCGGATATGAGGTCAGGAGGGGAACATTGCCTGATCATGGACTGGCAGCAGCCATGCTGTTATCCGTAATTAACCTGGCTGTACCAGATTAGGAATAACTCTGTGGAGGTTTTCGATGCCTGAAATAAAGCTGCACAATGTGGCCATGGACATTCAGCACTAAGACCTTCCCTCTCTAAACACCCCATTGTGCTAGGTGCTTTGCACACACATAGGTTAGCCAAAAAGACTATTCCTGCTTGTAACAGGGAGCAGCTGGCCCTCCTGTCTCTGCAAAGTCACTCAGAGGCCCTTGGATTCTGAAACCACTGGTGCTTTTGTTTACAAGTTTGTGCTCCTACCACCTTCTCACCATACAGCTTGTACAGCTCTGGGTTCCTTGGGTCTGAACCCAGAAAGGAAGGGCTTTCTCCTTGTGTGCACTCCCTCACTCTCCTCCATCCCACCACCCCCACTTCCTTCTTCCCAGCCTCTTATATAGCCCTGGGCTAACTGGGCTGGCAGCTGGCTCTCATTCCCCAATTAGGGCAGGTTCTTTCCAGCCAGCTCCACTTTATTCTCTGAAATGGGGCTGGCGTGGCAGGCGGCTGATTCTGCCGTGTTTCTGCTCAGCATCCTGTCACACCGCTCCGCTCACACACCTATAGATCCAGGGTGGACTATGGCCTTTACACAGTAACTACCCTTTTCATCATCGTTGTTCAGAACCTCACTGCTTTGTCCAGTATCGCTCCATGGGAACATACGCTCTGCTGTAGAGCTGGCATCCTTAGCCTCTGTTCTGAATTTCTGAAAGGAGATGCTGCTGAAGTCTTCAGCAAAGTACCGTTCCTAGACGCACGTGCAATTTTAATCCATGTCTTCAGAAACTTTCAGGAATACACAAACTAACATTTCTCTAACTTGAATTCCAGGCTCCCTGCTTGCTACCATTAAAAACAGGGAAATGGATGTATTCCCTGAAACCATGCTGGGTGGCACAGCTTCCTTCTCACTCCTCAGAGTCCTTTGGTAATAGGACCCAGTCGCTAAAACTTGAAAGGGTCCATTACAGATCACACCAATGAGCTGGCCAGCGCCTTGGTGGCAGAGTTCTGCACTGAATGCTAAACCCGCTTTGATTCTTTGCTTCTGACTCTCTAAGTGAGCAGGATCTAAACACTCCAGAGGCAGCACACTCAGCTCTTGAGAAGGGAAGGAGAACTTCATCGTGTTAAACCCTCCATGGCCAGTTAAGGAGTTCTACCCAGTGCTTGGTAGCTGTGTGGAGCCTGGAAGAGGGGTACTGGAAAGCTTGGTGGCATTGCATCGAGCCTTGAGCATGGGGATACCAAGCAGGGCAAAGGGGATCACAGGAGAGGGGGAAGAAGAGCCTGGCACACTTTTTCCAATGGTCTGCCTTCCCACAGGCTAACACCTAGAATTTGAGTCCCAGTATCATACTCCCCTACACAGCAGGGGCTGGTATGGTTTTGCCTGAGGTGAGAATTGAGCAATCAACCATCACAGCCTAGAGAAGCTAAGACCTGACTTTTCCCAAAGCTGTGTGCTCTAGCGTCTCATTTTTTTAACATCCTCTCTCCTCAAAACATGACACCCAGAGCACGAGGCCCTCTGTGCAGCATAAGCATCAGAGGAATGAAACAGTAGGACACATGGGCGATACCAGTCCTGTGATGTCATTTAGAGGGGAAGCACCAGCTGGGGTAGTCAGTAGAAACACAACAGGCCAAGCTCTGATGTGCCACCTGATGCTGAAACCCCAGGAGCAGAGCAAACAAAGTAAAAGCCGTAAAACCAAAAGCACTGTTTTTATTAGTTTGCTTGTTTGTTTGTTTTCTCTCTTTCACTTCCTAGTCTCCCAGCTGCCGTCCTCTCTGGGAGTCGGCCACTTGCCATTGGCATTTGCTGGGCATATTTTCTTATTTAAAACATTCATCCTGAGCAAGTGAGTCACATCGGCACACCCCCAACACATTTAGAGCCGAATTGCATGGCCAAACTGGAGGGTAGTAGACGGGGAAAGGATATTTTATTTGGCTTCTTAATTCTGAACGCAAATCTGTAGTGGCCACTGAAGGTCTCTCTCTACACAGCAAAGAAAAACCCACGGCGGGCCCGTGCCAGCCTTCTTGCACTCGCAGTACTCAGGCTATGGGGCTGTTTCATTGCTGTGTAGACTTCCAAGCGCGGGCTGGAGCCCAACCTCTGGGATCCTCCCACCCTGCAGGGTCCTAGAGCCCAACTCTAGCCCACGCCCGGAAGTCTACACAGCAATGAAACAGCCCCACAATGCGAGCCCGAGTTGCTGCATAGACATACCCTGACAGGTCTAGCAGAGTATTGGCAAGTTGACACTTGACATTTTCTCACCTGTACATTTCTAAGAGTCTGACCGTAATAGTAACTTGTGAGGTTCCAGTTATGACCCATGTAATATACAGCCGTCAGTGATTGCAAAGTAACAATTTATCTTCAAAAGGGAAAAGGGAGGATTCTAAACAGGTTTATTTGGAGATAGGAATAACCAAATTCCTGGACATATGCACCCTCAAAATGGAGTAAGTTCCCATGAAGCTCCAGACTTCAGGACAGGCCCATATCTCCATAACGGACATACCCCAATTCCCCAGATTGTACACCTCCTCCCATACCCAGCTTTAAGGAAGTTCAGATCCAGATCTGGTTCCAGATCTTAGCTATCTGGCTTGGACCCGTCTCTGGTGCAATTTATTTCTCTTGCTTTTCTAGGCTGGGCCGGGTGCCAGGAGCTGAAGACCTCGCATTGAAAATGTTAAAAGCTTTTCCTCGAGAGCGGGTCTCTGCACAGGATGCACTTGTTCATAACTTCTTCAGCGCTCTGCCCTCTCGGCTGCATCAGCTTCGTGATGGTATGTTATATCCTGATTCCATCCCAGGAAGAAGGGGGCTACTTCACATTTGATTTGTTAAGAGCATCCCTAGTAAATTCAAAGCCTGAGGACTCCTCCTAGGCTCCCATAAGCTGCAAAGTTTTGGGGCTCTGCGCTGCAGTTTGAACAAGTGTTAGCTTTTTTCCCCAACACATGACAATATTTTAATATTAGAAGAGAACATGGAGGGAACCTTAATATTGGGGGTTCACTGAAAAAGGAATGGTGTGAATGCCTTGATATAATGCCATCCTTTCCCAATTGTGTGACTACGTGTCCAAAGTTCTTTCCTAGAGCTGGATGATGCTGTATTTTCAGAGGGAGTAGTTTAATTCAAATTGTGATTTGCTCATATCCTGAATTCCCAGCTGCTTGGCGCAATGTGTTAGGCCTGGTTCCCTGAAATAGACCTCCTGCTGCCTTTTGAAGTTTGAAGACACCAGCTGTCCCTTGCATCCTGTCAAACCAGCTCTCCCTTGGAACTACCTACATTTACTTCTCTCTCCCGCTGTAGCTCACTCATCACATAAAAACAAAAACCACACATTCACATACTACTCCAATACCTAAAGAGAATAGTGCCTGCCTAGCTATGGAGCTGAAAAATCTCTTACCCACCCTGTATAATGTGCCCAGTGGTCCTGGCATTCTCCAAAGATTCCTGGGCACCAGCTCCTTTTCTAGATAAGGGTGATTAAGGAGGAATCTTCTTGGACCAAGCTGCAAAGTTATTTGAAAACTTCTGTTTTTGGATTTTCTGACATATCCTAAGCAAAAGAGCTTGCAGCTAGCATCTCTCCTGCACTGCCGCCTTTCTGAAGGTGCTGTGTGTGTGTGTGTGCGCGCGTGTGTGTATATATATATATATGTGTGAGTGAGAGAGACACATCTGTATTCCTTTTCTGTTCACCCAGCCACAGAGCACAAATCTACTTTGACAATTTCAGAAAAATGAAAAGATGGAATCTCGCAGGAGCCTGCCTGTGCTGGGGGAGAGGTGGGGAGCACTCGCAGCAGGAGGGAAGTTGACTTTTCTTTATACATATAGGGTTTTTTCCATGCAGAGTTTAAATTATGCCTGATAAAAGGAGTTTCGTGGCTGTTTCAGTTCTTTCAAACCCTCCTGGCTTCCTCCCAATTAAATGAGGTTTGTCAAAGCCACAGGGCTCTGCTGCTGCTGGAGAGGCGGACAAGCACTTCCTGCAGTGACATCTCAAATCCCCAAGGGAGGAGATGAAAGTGCCAGTGCCAAGAGACAGAGAAAGAGAGAGCGTGGAAAAAATAGGTACAGAGACAGACAGACAGTGAGAGAAAGGAGAAATAGGAGAGGGAATGAGACAACAGATTGGCACAATGTGTCACTCTCCTGGACAAGATATAATATCCAAGGCATATTTCCATACAGGAGATGAATTCTTTTCACCTGGGTTTATATACCCATCTCGTATTTATTGTCACTGGTATTGCACAGCATAGCAGCGAGAGGCACCTCAGTGGACAAGAAATTACATATCGTTAGCGTAGCGACGACTATGCTGGGAACAAAATTAAAGTCTATTGGATTGAAACAAGTACAGTATGATTGTACAAGATCATATCCGTGAGCAACTCATTAGGACTGTACAAATTAGGCAATTTTGAATAATTCCCAATGCATCCATCTCCCTTGCTATGATCATGTAAGACATTTGTTCTCCCATGTCATTTTGGTATCACATCATTTTGGAATTGAAATGTAGCATTCTGGTTGCTATGATAACAGTGCAGATTTTAAATATGTTCTGTTCCTACTCTGTTCTGAAGGATTCTGGGGGGTAGTTTCTGCCCTCAGAAGGAGAAAGTTAAAGTAGGAGGGCAAAGAATGAGATGGCAATAAAAGGTAAAAGGGGGGTGGGTAGACTTCAAGGGATGCAGGGAGGAACCAAAATAAGGGGGCAGAAACCAACATAAAAAATGCTCCCCCTGGAAATTCTTTTCTCTTTTTGTGAAATAATTGTAGCCTGAACTGTCCTTTATATAAGTTGCCCTGACAAGTTTATAGCCAGAGGATATCTCCTAAAGGTTACTTCTGAGGGGAAATTGAGGGAATCAATGATTCAAAGGCAAGAGCCCTCCTAAATAGCATCTTTGTGATTACTGAAATGAATGCTGATGGACAGACAGCGGCTGCTGGCCCGTGAGCCTGAGAGTTGGGCGACAGGAAGCAGGGAGCTCTTTCTTCCCACTTGAGAACCCTGAATAGAGGGGGCTAGAATGCTGGCCTTTGTGCTCCATTAATACAAGCTACTGGGGAACTGGTGTAACCCACGCTAGCAGAGTGTGGGTCTTAGTCCGCCCTCTACTGGTTGGTCCACATAAGAAGATACAAGCTACCAGCTAATGTACTCCCCTTTAGCGCCAATGACAGAGATTCAAGCTTTCAGCACGGTAGGTCCTAGGTTCAAACCCCACTCAGAGTCCACCTGGGCTCAAATACATCAGCACCCCTGCTGTATATCAAAGGGTTACGGTCTTGCCTTTTTCAGGATGAGCTGGTAGTCTGGAGCCACCAATGCTGTCCCCTTTAAAAAGGTGTAGCAATTTTCACTCCTTCTCACCCTGAGCTACCCTATGACACAGCCCCCTGCCACAGCAGTGCAGATAAAGCCACAAGCTAGAGCTGTGAATTGCATCTTGCTGCCTGGTACGGCTCAGGATTTACTGCCTGAACACCAGCATGTCGACTCAACCATTTATGTGGCAAAACAGAGCTCCCTCTTCCTTTCGTTCTAGTACCCCACTTCCAATGGCCTTACACTAAGGTAGCCCCCAAGGTTGTGTGCTATCAGAACTAAGGCAGAGTAATATTTGCCATAACTGCAAATTTAGTTTATTTTTACATTTCGTTTGCCTTCAAAGGCTTTAGAGCTGTCCTTTGGGATGGGAATGCAGCAAGCCGTGACACGTTGTGGATGGCACCAATATAGTCCTGTAGGAAGAACTTAACTAGAGAGCAGCTTCACCCAAGCGCCCAAGACTGTGATGCTTGATTAGCAGCGATTGAGGAAGCACAGAGGTCTGAGCTTGATGTGCCTTCAAGTTCCCATTGGACTCAAGGCCCAGCTCAACAGAAGCCTTTCTCACAATGTGGGTGACATTCAGTCCTGTGCAGAGGATCAGCCCAAGGTCTACAGACCATTAAGTCTCACTCAAGTCCTATTTTGAGGGGCTAAGTAAGATTTAAGTTGTGCATAGGCCTGATGCTGGGCCTTTGCTAGCAGGGAAATGTCACCCTTTGTGAACTGGTGATGAGAGATTTCAAGACATGCAAGAGTGCTTCCCAGCCACCTTCAGGCACACATGTGTGTCTGCTTCGCCTGGTTGGCCTAAAATTCCCCATCGTTGCTACCACCACTTCAGTTCCAGTGTGTGGGGGTGCTGGTGTCAACAGGGCACATGCCTTTTAGCCGCTGTATCATGTAACTCTGCTCAGAACACAGTGCTTAAAACAGCACTACCTTGTCACTGCCTACACAAGAGCTTCCACTGCTGCTACCACTGGCCCAGCTGCACCGGTGAGAAATTTCAGTGCAGCATAGTGTAAACAATAGGCAGCCTGCAGGAGGCTTCTGTCTGTGAAATAATCTCTTGACTGAGTCAGCTGCTTTGATTAGATTCTCAGTCACAGTTGAAAAGTTTATGTACTCACATCAGTGTCCGACCACGTGCCTGATCCACCGCTGAGTTCTGCCGTTGGGATGGAGACATCCTCAGGACTCATGGTTAGACATCTCATGTTGAAAAGCAATTTTAGATGCATTGGAAGTTTTAAGGCCATTTTAAATGTATAAATCCAGTTTTAATATGTCTTATATGGGCGTGACTCAAAGTTCTGCCTTTGGTGATAAACCACCACCTCAATTTATGCTGGCCCATGAATCAAAGCAATCCTTTCTATAGGGCAGGGGTGGGCAAACTTTTTGGCCTGAGGGCCACATCGGGAAATAGAAATTGTATGGCGGGCCATGACTGCTCACAAAATTGGGGTTGGGGGGGGACAGTGAGGGCTCTGGGGCGGGGCTGAGGATGAGGAATTTGGGGTGTAGGAGGGTGCTCTGAGCTGGGATCGAGGGGGTTGGAGGGTGGGAGAGGGATCACGGTTGAGGCAGGGGTGCAGGTTCCCGCTGGGGGTGTGGGCTCGGGGGTGGGGCTGGGGATGAGAGGTTTGGGGTGCAGGAGGGTGCTCCGGGCTGGGATCAAGGGTTTTGGAGAGCGAGAGGGGGATCAGGGCTAGGTCAGGGGGTTGGGGCATAGTGAGAGGCTCAGGGGTGCAGGCTCTGGGCAGCGCTCACCTCAAGCGGCTCCCGGAAGCAGTGGCATGTCCCTTCTCCAGCTCCTATGCGGAGGTGCGGCCAGGCAGCTCTGCACACTGCCCCATCTGCAAGCACTACTCCTGCAGCTCCCACTGAAGCACCAGAGAGGGCCACTGGAGCACATAGGAGCTGAAGCAGGGCCATGCCGCGGCTTCTGGGAGCTGTGTGGAGCGGCCCCCGACCCAGTGCCCAGCCGGAGCTGGCCCAAGCCTCGTGGTACGGGCCGCAACCCAGCGCCCTGGATGGAGCAGCCCCCAACCCAGCGCCCCAGCTGGAGCCGAGCCGAGCCGCATGGTGTGGAGAAGCAGGGCAAACCCCAGACCCCGCTCCCCAGCAGGAGCTCGTGGGCCGTCTTAAAACAGCATGCAAGCTGGATCTGGCCTGCGGGTCGTAGTTTGCCCACCCCTGCTATAGGGTTATTTCTGGACAATTTTCCAAATCTTTTCTCATTCCTTACTCAGGCAAAATTCCCATCAGCCTCAAGTGGTCTGATTTTCAGAGAGGCTGACTTGTATGGGAGTTCTGCCTGTGTAAAGACTGAGTGCCTTTATACCACAGCTGTCGGTAGCAGGCAATGCAAAGGTGCATCACCCTAGAGCAGGAGCTCCTGGAGGCCGAGTACCTGAGGCACAGGCCTCTGGAAATGTAGCCTCTGCTAAACCCTTTGAAAGTGCCTGCAGCTGACCTCACGCTGCCTGAGCACAAGAAGTAGGACTGTGCCTGGCCCCTGTACAGGAGCACAGGGGAGTAGGGCTGGGTGATGGGAGGGAAGGAAGGTTCCCTGTGTCTATTCCCCCATGCATGCTCCTGAAAAAGTACAACTAGCCTTGAGTATAAACCTCAAAGTTTGGCCCATATGCACTCTGGCAAACTAAATACAACAGACAATAAGGTGAATGCTGCTCTCAGTCACACTACTGTAAATCCAAAGTAACTCTACAGTGGGCCTATGTTTAATAAGTAAATGTTCAGGCAGCAGAACGTCCATGACTGATGGGTGCTGTTAATACCTTTGAATATTACAGACACCACACAGTCGGAGTCTGGCTTATTTTGTCTACAAAATTGTATCAGAGGTTTCTTTAAGTTGCACTTTTCCTTTAAGATCATTACAGGCAAATCTAAAAAGATTTAGCTGTCTTGTTTGCTGTGAAAGGTGCTGAGACCAGCAATACCATTTAGTCATTTTCCACTCTCAGCTGCACTTCTGCCTTCATCGGGTTATCAGCAGAGAAGCGTAAATGGAGATGCAGTGATCAGATTTCTAAGGCACAAAAGTTAAAGCTAAGTTTGAGACAGTGACAGCAAGCAGCCATGAGCCTAGGAACTCAATTAGTCTGAAAGACAACTATCTCATTATCTTTCCCAAAATGATATAAATACATAGGAATATAAAAATTTAAAATAAACTCTCTCTATTGACTGTCTAGATGACTGAATTTCCCTTCTCAATTTCTTTAAACACCCACTTTAGTATTTATTTATTCTAAGCGCGAAGCAGCCGTGATAATTAGACTGTCAGATTCGGTAAGTTAATGAGGAGTCACTGGAGTGGAAGGTTTTGCATTTGTGGGATTGCTGAAGGAGAGAAGCTCTATGCCTTTGCTCTCTCTCTCTCCTTTCTTTTTCTTTCTTTTCTCCCTCCACTGGGTGGGAAGGAGAGAGCTTGGCAGTGCACAGATCGATTTGAATCCTTTTGATTAGCGGGTTGCATTCCCACCACTGTTCTGCCAAATAATGTTTTCCTATTGTTTGTCTGCTTTAAAAAAAAAAGGAGCAAACAAACAAAAACAGAGACGAGATTTTTAGGGAGCCTGAGTTTCAGAAACACACCTGCATTCTCTCCTTCCCTCTCCAAAAATGCATAAGAAAGTGAGCTATGAGAAAGAAGTTTCCAAACTAATTTATGTCAGGTGATATGAACTGCCAGTATTAGAAAAGTAGTAATGTAAGAGTCCCCCTTCCTCACACTTTACAAATGGAGGTACTGTAAACCAAGGAAAGTGATTACAGGTTTGCTTCAACTGAAACTTGAACAGGGGAATTTCAGCAGTTCTGCAGTTAAAAAGGTTCCCTCTTTCCACTGGCTAAACAAAGTTTCAGTGGATTTTAGTTAACTAAGGGGGGGCCTGATCCTGCAAAGACATAAGCACACAAATAATTTCATTCATGTGATCAGTAATGAGATTGCTCATGCACTGAAGGGTTTGCGGGATCAAGTCCACAGCTAATATGTTTTACAGCATCCTATACTTTGTTTTCTAAAGTGCCTGCTCCTGAATTAAATGCCATATTTTTAACACCAGGAGTTGGGGACAATTGTGATTCAGATAAACAGTTTATCTGCACTAACACTAATACAAGTGGAAGGATTTGCCTGGGTGAATGTCCCATGTATACGAAACTATATTTCTCTGAACAGTGGCTTTGGGAAACATTAGGCAGATCAGAGCTTCTCTGGTGTCTCTGCAGCCATTGCTGCTCCCACCCACAATTTTAGGTTAAGAAGCAAAGATATTTGCAGGTGGAGTGAGAGTGCAGACAATACAGAGCAGGTATGGTGAGGAAAACATCCTTTTCAGTCTCTTTCCTCAAACTTGGTTTCTCCACAGCACAGTCACTGTTTACAGTTCCGGGAGTGAGGCTGCAGCCAGAAATCTGTGACCTATTTGCTCCTTACCAAAAGGGTCATCGCCAAGCCAGTTCAAGCAAGTTTTGGTGAAAAACAAGAATGTTCAACAGCCTTTTAGGTGAGGAACTAAAAGAACAGTGTTCGTTTTTCACTATAGAAGCTACTGCCAACATCCTCACCAAATGAGAGCCCATAACGAGTCCCCATGTGGGCTGGTAAGGCCCTAAGGTGGGGAGAGCGGGACAGAAAAGGGTTACAATCGCTCGTCCCATGGCAAAACCCATGGCTAAGGAAAGGTTAAGCAGGAAATTCTAAAAAGTTCTCATTCCTGAGCTTCCACCCAGGTGGAGGAAAGGGGGATTGCAGGCCTGTAGCCTCCAAACACAGCTACACCAACATCCGCAAAGATATCCTACAGCTCTCAGAATAGCCAGACAGAGGGCAGACCTGTCTGCCACTAACCCATAGGCCCTCTCCCTTACCCGCCATCTGAAGGGTGTAGGGGCGAGGAGCAGACTCTGCAGGCGTTATAGCTCATAGCATCAGCAGCATTGGCTCCCATGGAAACTTCCCCATCTCTATTTTTAATAGCAATATGTTTGCCACACCAGCTTCCCTAACTCTCAGACCAGTGCCCTCCCCGTGAGGGCAGGATGCCCCCTCCCCCAAATATTTTTGAATTTCATGTCATTCGTAATTACAGGACTGCTTAACGTTTTTCTTTGCTTGGTCTGCATTTGCCAATGGTGAGTTAATCAAGTTTTGCAGTTAGCTTCTGAGCATGATCAGCAGTTAATTTCTTCAAACTTGCTTACTGGTATTAGTTTCCCAAACATTTTTCAGTCATACAAAGAGATTACTGTTGAAGTAACTGGGGAAAGGTACAGGCGCTCTACTCATCTGAACAGGGTGAGTCCTAACAAATGTTCCCTGTCATGCTTGGAGTTTGCACTATATACATTCCTTCAGGGGTGTGTATACCCTACATTAGATTATCTGAGCCTAGGAACCACTGATGGATGGCTTCTCAGCTCTTGGACTGCTGTTTGTTATATTAACCTATTCTAGTTCTCCACAGATCTCGAGGCCGGAATTTATTGTGTAGGCCTTTTCCTTTTAGGGTTAAAAATGCCAAAATGTACGCCCAGGTATACTCCCCACTACCACTCATACCTTCATTATCTAAGGCTATGTCTACAGTTGCAGAGTTTTTGCGCTGTCAGTTTCACCGGGAACCGGTAAAAGGAAAGCACTGGTTTGTGTTCTCACTTACTTCCAGAGGGGTCAGATCGTGTTCACATTTGCAGCACTTCCATCCCCGATGAGAGCCACACGCTGAGGGCAGCTATCCCACAGTGCAGCTCTCTCCATTTTGAGGATAGCTCTTGTGGGAAGGGGTGGGAGGTGATCGCGAGGCGTCCTGGGTCCCTGCACAGCCTCCTCTCCCCAAACATTGATCAGCTCCAGTAGCTCAGCATTGCTCCAAGCAGGGGATCATTTGCTCCATGGAGCAGCCATTGTCACCTGGCCAAATGACAAGTGAGCACTTGCCAAGAAAACAGGAAGGGGAGTTTCAAAGTTCCCGGGGCTTTACAGGGGAAGGGGCGGACGTCTGTTTACATGGCCTCAGAGCAACAGAGCTGCTGGCCAGAGTGGTCACCAAGGCGCTGTGAGATATCCTCCAGAGGCTAAAAGCTGCGTAAACAGGAAGAAAGTGTCTTCATTTGCACATCACCGCAAAGTAGCACCAGTAAGAACTGTACGCTTCTTGTGGAGGTGATTTTCTGTTTGCAGTGAAACGTCTGAGTGTAGACATGCCCTGAGTAACTCAGCACACATGCCATGGATCAGATTATGCTTTCAATTACATCATTGTAAAACCAGGACCACTTCAGTAGATGGAATTACTTTGGGTTTAGATCAGCATAACAGTATTATCAGAATTTGGACCTATGTGTGCTCTAATGTCTGAGAAGAACTAGGTAAAGATGCTGAAGTTGTCTTAAATTATAACAGCATTGATTTTACCTGGTTTGTATTTCAGTTTTACTGGAAAATTGTTAACTTAAAACTCCCGCTTCTGTCTGAATACCTTTTACCTACTATTGCTACAAATAACACCTCAGATCACTATTACTGAAAGAAAACACAGAAAAAAAGTTCCATTTTTTTTCAGTTTGTTTACTTTGTGCATTTGTCAGGAGATTTTGTGCAGTCAGTTTTGCTGTTTCCTCTGTGCAGTCAGATAGGTCCTGATCCTGCAAACACATGAGTAACTTTATTCTGGTCAGTAATTCCATCGAAAGCTCTAGGACTACTCACTTGAGTAAAGTTATGCTCGTGCTTCAGTGTTTGCAGGATCAAAACCTTAATCAGTTTGCCCCATTTTTGGGGGTCTTTCACACACAAAATACACAATCACAAAAATAATTAATTTTTAAAATATTTACTAGATTTCATGTTGACACTATTCCTTCTTATTTCCCCATCTCTCTCTCTTTCACACACACGCCTTACATACTAGACAAGTTTAAATGTCACTCAAGCTTTCTTCCAATGTTCAATTACTGGGATGTAATCTAGTAGTGTATGAATTTAGATTTTTTAATTTTTATTACAGAAAGAGTGAGATGTTAAATGTATTTTAAAAGCTGCCAATTAAAAGCAGGTTTAAAATAATCTAAATAATGGTAACTTGGCATCTAAAGCACAACATTATGCTCATGTATGAGAAAGTGAAACAGACTAGAAACAGGGAAATTGGCAGCCTGCTTTCACTACTCAACCTGAATGGGGTGCAAAAATAAAAACAAACAACAGAACATAAAAGGTTCAATGGTGGCTTTGCCATGAACTCAGAGTAAGGGGCACCACATCACTGTCACAATCTCCTCCCTGTACTCCCTGTGCTCTGTGAGGAAATAAACTGTGCCAAGTCCATATGCAGGATGTCCTATGTTCCATGCCATAGCTCCATTCAGTCTCCACCCTGTTGTGAACATCCATCTGAAGGAGAGGGAATTTAGTGGTACCCTTAATGCAAATATCCAATATAGGGGCCCCTTTATACCTTTGTGCTACTGAACTAGCTGGGCCACAAGGGGTGTCCATGCAAAGCTTAGAGTTGTTTTAAATTCATCTTTAATAATCAAAGTCACGAAAGCAAATAAATCTGCAGAATATTTGGGATTATACATTTTTTCTTTGGATTCATAGATTTAGTCGATCAAGAATTCTCTAGGCAAAGATTTTTATCCCGAAAGCATTCTTGGTTACAGGGGCAGATTCTGCTCTCTGTTGCACCTGTGGACATCTCGAATAGCTCCTCTGAAATCAGCAGATTTACACTGATGTAACTGAGAAGACAGTCTGGTCCAGGGAGATTTCTTTATAAAAGCCACCTTTCAATGGGAAAGAAGGAGACAGTGCAGATGTCCTGATGTGTCTTTTGTATTTTTTAGAAAGCAACGTCAGGAAGATTGACTTGGCAACCAAGAAGTAAAAGCACAGTCTAGAGTTTGGACCTTCCAAATAAACCCAGCCATTTGTCTCTTAATAGAGAGATCCCTGGACCAGAAGATTGATGAACAAACGGGACTGATGGGGGTTGACAATTGAAAGAAAGTAGGGACTGATCCAAGGCTTACAGAGACCTGTCAGGCCTGGGCTTGCCTACAATCTCCTCCAACAAAAGAGCTCCTGAGGGAAGGAGGGGATTAGTCTAAAGTTGAGTGAAGTTTCCAGGGAAGATGGTTTCTTGGATAAAGTCATCAACAAAAGGAATTGTTTGAGACTATTTGTTATAATTTCCAAGGGGGAGCTTCTGCCATTACTAACAGGATTATCACTCTACTGATTCCACACCAGCAGAGCATTAGAAATGTGCATTGTGGGCCAGCTGTTTAGAGCCTAATTCAGAGGTCTTCTTATGCTGTATCCAAAAGATGTTTAGGTGTTGATGAGAGCGAGCGCAGTGCAGAATTAAGATGATTGAAAACAAAGATTGGTTATGGTAAAATTGTTGCATAGAGCACTGATGCACTAATGAGTTACCAGCCTGTTTTAATATCCTTGATCTCTGGGCTGCTGACAGACTATGAACAGAAAAGGTACTCTCTGGTGTCTCCTGACAGGGAAGGCTGGTGGGAGTAGCTGGGAGTTCTTTCACTCCTACCACATTTCTCACAGGGATTCTTCCTGGAAGAAGTTAGAAGAAGAGTTCTTACTAACAGTGCTTTTCTCTGTTTCATTCAATCATCTAAAGCATCTTTGCTCATCTCCTAGTATTTGGAGAAATCCGGAAACTGGAAGCCTCAGCATAGTCTCAAAGCAAAGCTGTGAGGGAAATTTAAGCAAAGAAATTATTCTAAAGGCCTGATCCTGCAAACCTTACATGCGTGACTAATCCTTACTCACCTAAGTAGTGCCACTGAAGTGAATGGGAGAACTTGTATGAGTAAGGAATATGCTGATGATTAAAGTGTGCAGGATTAGACCCTAAATCAGTGATGACTTAGGACATACTTTGAATTTCTTAGCATATTTCACAATCTTAATGCTATCTACCTTGACAGGGAGACAAACTATGACTTTTCAATTTATACATTGTATGGACCTAATTCTCATTTACACTAAGTCCCCTTTACACAACCTCAATGTGGGTGTTACTTATGCCCACTTTCTAGCCCCTTTACAGTGTCAGAGGGAATTTAGTGTAAATAATATGACCCTCTGATTCTGATTTTGAGTTGATTTGTGCAGCTTTAAATTGGGAGTAATTCCACTATTCAGTGGGGTTATACTGGTGTAGGTGTGGGATAAGCAAGGTAATAGATTCACAGATTCCAAAGCCAGAAGGATCCATTCTGATTATTTAATATAACCTCCTGTATAGCACAGGCCATAGAACTTCCCCAAAATAACTCCTGGAGCACATCTTTCAGCAATCTTGATTTAAATGTTGTCTCAGTAATGGAGAATCCACCAATTTACCCTTGGTAAATTGTTCCAATAATTAATTACTCTCACTGTTAAAAATGTATGCCTTATTTCCAGTCTGAATTTGTCTAGTTTCAACTTCCAGCCACTGGATCATGTTATACCTTTCTCTGCTAGAATAAAGAGCCTGTTATCAAATATTTGTTTCCCATGTAGGTACTTACAGACTGCAGTCAAGTCATCCTTTAACATTCTCTTTGTTAAGCTAAATAGATTGAGCTCCTTAAGTCTAGCACTATAAAGCAGGTTTTCTAATCCTTGAATCATTTTTGTGGCTTATCTCTGAACCCTTTCCAGTTTATCAACATCCTTCTTGAATTGTGGACACCAGAACTGGACACAATATTCCGGCAGTGGTTGCACCAGTGCCAAATTTAGAGGTAAAATAACCTCTTTACTCTTTCTCGAGGTTCCCCTGTTTATCCATCCCAAGCATCCCTTTTTGGCCAGTGTAACACTGAGAGCTCACTTTCAACTAATCTTTTTCAAAGTCACTGCTTCCTAGGATAGAGTCCCCTGTCCTGTAAGTATGGCCTAGATTCTTTGTTTCTAGATGCACGCCTTCACATTTAGCCTTATTAAAATGTATATTGTTTGCAGTACACAGTTTACTAAGCAATCCAGATCGTTCTGTATTTGTGACCTGTGCTCTTCATTATTTACCACTTCCTCATCTCACGTGTCATCTGCAAACTTTATCAGTAATAATTTTATGTTTTCTTCCAGCTCATCAATAAAAGTGTTAAATAGTGTAGGGTCAAGAACAACTCCCTGTAGAAACCCACTAGAAACATACCCACTTGCTTAATGATTCCCCATTTACAATTACATTTTGAGACCTATTAGTTAGCAAGCTTTTAAGCCATTTAATATGTGCCAAGTTAATGTTATATAGTTTTATTTTATAATTAAAATGTCATGTGACACCAAGTCAAAGGCCTACAGAAGTCTAAGTACATTACATCAACACTATTACATTTGTCAACCAAACTTTTCAACTCATTAAAAAAAAAAAAAAAAGACATCACGTTAGTTTGACAGGATCTATTTTCTATGCTGATTGCTCATAAATATATTATCCTCCTTTAATTCTTTATTCATTGAGTCTCTTTTGAGCCACTCCATTATCTAGCCCCAGGATCAATATCAGACTGACAGGCCTATAATTATCCAGGAGATCCCATTTACCTGTTTTAAATGATGGCACATTAGGTTTCTTTCAGTCTTCTAAGACTTATTGAAAATCAACATTAACCACCAGTTCTTTTAAAACTCTTGGATGCAAGTTATAAGAACGTAAGAATGGCCATACTGGGTCAGACTGTCTTGTCTTCTGACAGTGGCCAATGCCAGATGCTTCAGAGGGAATGAACAGAAGAGGGCAATTACCAAGTGACCCATCCTCTGTTGTCCAGTCCCAACATCTGGCAGTCAGAGGATTAGGGACACTCAGAGCATGGAGTTGCATCCCTGACCATCTTGGCTAATAGCCATTGATGGACCTATCCTCCATGAATTTATCTAATTCTTTTTTGAACCCAGTTATACTTGTGGCCTTCACAGCATCCCTGGCAATGAGTTCTTCAGGTTGACTGCATTTTGCAAAGAAGTACTTCCTTGTATTTGTTTGAAACCTACTGTCAATTTCATTGAGTTACTCCTGGTTCTTATGTTAGGTGAAGGGGTAAATAACACTTCCCAATTCACTTTCTCCCCACCATTCATGATTATATATACACACACACACACACACACCCATACCCCCACAGCCCTCTCTCTCATATACCCCCTTAGGTCATCTCTTTTCCAAGCTGAATAGTCCCTCTCTTGTTAATCTCTCCTCATAGAGAAGCTGTTCCATACGCGTAACCATTTTTGTTGCTGTTCTCTGTACCTTCTCCATTTCTAATATATCTTTTTTGAGATGGAGTGACCAGAAATTTATGCAGATTCAAGGTGTGGGCAAACCATGGATTTATATAGTGACATTATGATATTTACTGTCTTATTATCCATGACTTTCCTAATGGTTCCTAACATGGTTAGCTTTTTTGACTGCCGTTGCACATTGAGAGGATGTTTTCGAGAACTATCCACAACAACTCCAAGATCTCTTTCTTGAATGGTAAAAGCTAATTTAGACCCCATCATTTTGTATGCATATTTTGGATTACATTTTCCAATATGCATTTATCAATACTGAATTTCTTCTGCCATTTTGAAGCACAGTTGCCCAGCTTTGTGAAATCCCTTTGTAACTCTTCACAGTCTGCTTTGGACTTAACTATCTTGAGTAATTCTGGATCATCTGCAAACTCTGCCACCTCACTGTTTACCCCTTTTTCCAGATCATTTCTGAATATGTTGAAGAGCACTGATCCCAGTACAGATCCCTGGGAGACACTGCTATTTCCCTCTCTCCATTCTGAAAACTGACCATTTATTCCTTCTCTTGGTTTCCCGTCTTTAACTAGTTACTGGTCCACGAGTATTCCATGACTCCACTGCATTTATTTGGAATACAAAATACATGGAATACAAAATTTATTTGAGCATAAACTTTCGTGAGCTACAGCTCACTTCATTGGATGCATTCAGTGCATTTTTCCACTGCATGCATCCGATGAAGTGAGCTGTAGCTCACGAAAGCTTATGTTCAAATAAATGTGTTAGTCTCTAAGGTGCCACAAGTCCTCCTTTTCTTTTTGCGAATACAGACTAACAGGGCTGCTACTCTGAAACCAGTTGTTAGATGGTAACAGCTTTTTTAACAAGTAGAAAGGCATGGTGCATTTCAAATTTGTATTATTGATCATAATGGCTCTCCATTGTCATTGTATAGTCGTTTACAAGTGCAAAATGGGTGTCAAAAGCTACCAAGTCAGAATGGTAGTGTTTTGCACTCTCTTTGGAAAGGTGTAAATGAACACACAAGGTGCAGGGCAGTGGAGAACCAAGGGCTATAAGGTCTATTCTGGAATGATTATGGTCTGATGTCTCTTCCTAATTAGTAAGCACCAAAAACATGTTAAATGAAAGGATTTGTAGTGACTAGATGGTGACAGAATTCTGGAAGCTGGAAGATTGGAAGCAGAGCACTTTTTCAGAGTGGTGTCTGTTGGGACTATGCATTACAGATTCCTATGGAAAGTAGTTTTTGCAATTGCAGAACAGCTACTTTTCAAAGCTACCTTCCCTTGCCCCCTAAAACTCAAATTGCCAAAGGGACAAATCACACCTTGTGCTCCTGTGGGTGGAGGAACATGAAGATCCTGGCAGAAGGATGTACTGCCCCTCAGCACTCTTTTCCTATTCCTGATCCCATGGTGGAAGAGGTCCATAGATCTTCTGTTTAGAAAATTTGTAGGTGGGACTTTGGGATGGAGAGGGAAGCTGCCTGCTCTACACAGCATCATTGATACTACCTGCCAACACCTGCCACCAGGGATTTTCTTCCTAAACTACTGATGACTGGGGAAGCCCGAACTTAAGCAGGTTTCCCTTTTGAGATTTGACACACACACCCCAGCCCAGCAATGATTTCAGGGGCAACAGCTAGCCAGGGAACACCATGTCTGGACAAAACCCTTTACAAATGGCATGAAGAGGAAACCTTGATAGCAGCATCAGCAGAGAGGCCAAGGGCTGAATGAACTGTCCTCTCCTGCGACACTCCCTCAAAACAGGGATACGGTTGATTAGTAGGGTAGGGTGGGGGACATAAGTGGAGAACTTCAGGCTCCAGCCCCACCACCACACCAAAAAAGCAGGTCATACAAAAATACATATATTTAAAAAGAAATTTGAGTGAAAAAAGCCATTTAACTTATAAGCATCCTTTTTTAAAATGTGCACAGTTTAACAGCAGATTTTTTTAATGAATATTTGCCTTTAAGATAAATAAATAAATCAAACAACCTCCGTGCCAGGTTAAGATTCTCTCTGTTTTGCTTCAGCCAAGAGCGAACTTTTATGGCCAATTTATAAATCCCAAGAAAAAAGAAGAGTTTTCTAATACAAATGCTGACAAAACTCTATCCATAATGGCACAAATGGGCAATGCACCGTGCACAAAAAAATCCCACCGTAACCCAGAACTGCATTTGGGGAACACAGATAAAAGACCTGACTTGGGTCATGTGACAGGTGTCACTTCAGTAATGATATTGGGGGCAGAGATAAAAGTCCTCTCACTCTGGTCATGTGACACAGCTTCATTACTCTCACAGCAGGTGGTCTGCGAGGCTCAATGCCTTTATTTTATTTATTTATTTATTCTGTGATAATGAGAAAATGTTTAAACTCCCATCCCTGTGTTTAAACACTTCTTCCTGCTGACAGCAGTGGGGGGATCCCTTGATCAACTGTCAGATTGGAAAGTGCAATTTTTCTGGAAAGTAAACATCATGTTTGCCAGTTGGAAATAATTTTCTGTTTGTTGGGACTGCTGTTGTTGGAGTGAGGGAGCCATGTCATGGCGTCTGACAAGTTGGGAATGGGGTATAAGAAACAGGCTAAAAAATACCTTTTGTACTGTGCCTCTGATAACAAGAGCCTGAGATTTTTTGAGATTTCACTATTGTCATGTAGTAAAAATAAAATCACGTAAGGACTGTATATGAAAAACTTTTAAAGCAGTGGCTCAGACTGAAGATGGACACGTGGGACCTACTGTTAGCTAAACCCACTGTGTTTTAATAGAAACTTTCCTTCATCTCGGGTGATTAGCCAAGATGGTCAGAGATGCAACCCCATGTTCTGCGTGTCCCTAAGCAGGGACTGGATGACAGGGGATGGATCACTCAATAATTGCCCTGTTCTGTTTGTTCGCTCTGAATAACATAAAGGAGACTCGTGAGCTTCCAGCCCTCTATGTGGGATAAGACAACAAAGTGAATGTTATGGTCCTACGTTATTTTTTCAAACTTGGTGAGTGAGCTGGCTATAGGGGATGGCATTGGCCACTGTCAGAGGGCAGGATACTGGGCTAAATGAACCGCTGGTCTGACCCCGAATGGCCATTCTTATGAAAATGAAGTAGAACTAGAGAAGGACTAAGTGATGATGATTGTATTGGGAAGAGTATATTACACGGATTTGACGTCACAGCAATGAGACGTTCCCTTTTTTCAAGGATGAGAAAAATTAAAGACAACTATCATACAACACAAACAATGAGGGTTAATGGAAGTCAGTGGGAGTTTGGAGCGTAACAAGGAATGTAGGCTTAGGTCCTATGATTACAGGAATTAAACCCAGCTATGATAACTGGCGTGTTATGTCTGAAGTCATAGGTACACGATACCATGAAACTGTTCATAACTTCCTTGAAATCAAACAAAATATAACTTTATGATCTGTACGTTTTCTCTCTTCTATTAGACAAATATATTTTAAATCAAAAACTAAAGATACACTGTGTATAAGATTTCCATTAAAAATGGTTTAAATGTACATTCACACAGAGACTCACACAGCATTGTATATGCAAACAGGAGAAACCATGTTAAACTTGACTGCAATATTCAATAAGGTAAATGGCAACATTTGCTTACAAATGATTAGAAGTTTTCATTCCACATTGAAAGTGTATTTAATTTATACTAAGTTGTGAATTAATAATATTTCATTTCTGAGCATGGTCAAGTGTGTCCCCTGTGTGAGTCAGCTAAGAGACCTTCAGTGTACTGATGAAATGTACTATGAGCTAGTTGTATGTGAAAATTTGCTGTATGGAAGCCTTGTTCTCTCAACATCTTACTCTGGTGCCTGAATGTTAGTGTCCAAGGGACAGAATTAGATTGGGGTTTTTTGGTTTTTTTTCTTCTTCTCTTGATAAATGTCAGTACTAAGGACTCACTTTCCCCCACGTTATATGAAGTTTCGGTTTGTTACAAGAAAAGATTTGAGGCCAGATTCTGATCTCATTTACACACAATAAAAAGAAAGTACCAACCACTACCACCTGGAGTATAACACTCCAGATACAGGCCCTGATTCAGGACAGCACTTAAGCACATGCTTAATTGGAAGCATGTGCTTAAATGCAGTCCTGAATAAGGGCGCTCTCCTGAATTGAGCGTAGCCTACTCCTCCACCCTTCAATTAAGCTATGGCACTCCAGGTTGGCATAGATTTAAGAGAGATCAGAATCTGGCTTTTTGTCAGCAGTCATTAAAAATATACAATTTTTTAAATGATAACATTCATTTAGCAGACTGACAGTTTGCATCTCTGAAATGGGGGATTTCCCTGCGGAATCTCTGAGTCAGTACAGCCGCTAACACTGAAGCAGCTCTGAACAGTAGATTATCCCTCTCCAAACCGAACAAGTATGAACAGGCCAGACATGAGGAAGGGTTTATTTGGGGTTATATAGGAAATGGAGCCCCTGCTTTTCCTCAAGGCCCTCTAAAGGTGACAGCACAGAGTGTTAGTCACAAATGTTGGAAAGAACCGGGAGGATCATGGCACCAAACTGTAACTGCCTTAGACATGAGACTCCCTGATCTCTGACAAACACTCTGACATTTGGCAGCCTGACAGCTTCACAGTTCCATAAGAAGCTTCCTAATTAGAGCCTCTGTGAGAAATAATCCACAACTTGAAGTTTGTCTCTGACTTCCTCGCTGTACTGTTTTCCTTTTTTGTTAGTTCCCATTCTCTCTCTTTTTCTTCCTCTTCTCACTGCTTTCTCTCTCACACTCTCACTGCCCCTCCCCTCCCTCTCTGCAGGCAGGGGCAGTGAAGTGTAAGGCAAGACAGATGTTGATTTCTTTCTGTCCCTTCAGCTAAGTACACACATGGGCAGAAGTGCACCTTCTGCGATCTAGGGTCACCTTTGGAGATGGCAGATAATACGGAAGAGAGCACAGCAGAAAATGAGGCAATGAGACAAAAACGATTCAGTATAACTAGTCTGCAAAAAAAGGGTTCATTTCATCCAAGTTTGAATAAGCTAGAACAAGAGATGGGCCTAGACCAAACCCCTGGATACAAACACTTTCTAACTGTGGGGCAGCAAGAGACTGTATATTCTCATCTGGATCCAGATCTGAATTTTGCAGCTGTACCCCAAATCTGTACTGGGCTGACCCACTATCCTGGATCTGCACAACCTTGATTTTCGGTTGGATGAGAAGGTGAACTATGGAGGAGAATTTAGCAGCTCAGGCCCCTATATTTAGAACACCGCTTACAACAGAAATAGCGCTGTTGTATGGGGTGGGAGGGATTCACCCAGTAGACCTGAAGAGGAGAACATATCCTTAAATGTACATGTGCCATTAAAAATGTCTCGTTTGTGGAGCTTATTGTTTTGGGGCACATTCTGCCACCTTTACTCACACTGAGTTGTACCTTACTCTCCAAGTAGTCCAAGAATCAAGCCCTTGGTGAGCACTTTAAGCACAATAAACAGTGCTATCACCCTTGGAATTTGACCACATTAATAAGCAGTATCTGCTATCGCAAGTTTATGCGACTTAATGGATCAGATTCAATGGGGGGATAGATTGTTTTAGATGCGATATCCCAAAACCCTTTACAGAGCAGTCAGACTGGCAGCACAGTCACGAACACATGACAGTCATTATTTCACTCAGCAGTAGCTTACTCACGGGACTGGGCATTAGAACCAGCTTTACGGAGCCAGGGAATTCAATTCCCATCTGCTACTTTTTTCAAAGGAGTGCCATAGACTAACTCCCACCTGGACAGTCACCAGTGGTGGGCAGAACCCAAGGGATTTTGGCTCAAGCTGATAAATAATGGACAGGCCTGCATATATTCCGTAGGACTGCTCTGCAGGTGTCAGTATTAAGTAGGATCCCAAATCCCATTGTGGAGCTTGAATCTACAATTATTAACCATTAACCTTAGTGGAAATTAGAGATTTAATTCAAAGCATCCAATGAGACTACATGACTTGTGTGAAATCATTAAGGCTCTTGATCCAGTGCCCATGAAAGTCAGTGGGAGTCTTTCCACTGGATCAGGTCCTCAGAGAATCAATCCTTTTAGTTACAAATATTTTCATTTGCAAACATTGCAGATGTCATTCTAATCCTTGCAAATCCAGGTACTTCAAATACTGCACTTGTACATGCATCTGTTTCAGAGTGATCTGGATCAGTTGGTAAACGGGGCACAAGCAAACAACGTGTTTTAATACAACTGAATGTAAATGCACACATCTTGGAACAAAGAATGCAGGCCACACTTAAAGGATGGGAGTACTTGTGGCACCTTAGAGACTAACAAATTTATTTGAGCATAAGCTTTCGTGAGCTACAGCTCACTTCATTGGATGCATTCAGTGGATTTTCTAGTCTCTAAGGTGCCACAAGTACTCCTTTTCTTTTTGCGAATACAGACTAACACGGCTGCTACTCTGAAACTTAAAGGATGGAGGACTCTATCCTGGGAAGCAGTGACTCAAAGAGATTTCCAACAACAGATGACCTTCAAGTAAATACAGCTGTTCCCCATGGCTCATATTTACAAATGCTCCCTAAGCAGACTGTAGCTGTGGATTCTCTGAGACCATATTTAGTGTTTTTATATAAACTGAATAGATTTGTATTGTTCAGGTGCACTCCATCTACATACAACACTTGTACTGAAAAACTCATTTTGCAGTTCACTAACTATCTATAGAGCCCAAATCAAAACACTCGCTTTGAACACCCTGAAGCAGCAGGAGGGTAAGGCTGCATCTATAACCATATGCCAATGCTGTCTCCAGCTTCTGCAATGGGACATATCAAAACTCGGCCTCCAAACACCTCAACATTTTGGAGTCAGATCCAGAACCAAACTTTGTGATGTGGGCCCCTCTCTAATTTAGTGCATGAGCTACTATTCAGATTAGTACCGACATAGATGAAGAGGAGAGCACAGATTTGGGGAAGGTATTCATTCAGCAGTGGCCTGACAGAGGTTCGTGGTAGAGAACACAGGGGAAATGAGACAGAAGCACAGGTGTCGACTTTCAGCTTTCCCCGGAGGTGCTCCACCCTGAGGCTCCGCCCTACTCCGCCCTCTCCCCCAAAGCCCCACTCTCACCCTGCCTCTTCCTGCTCCTGCTCCGCCCCTCCCCGAGGCTCTGCCCCACGCAGCCTCTTCCCCCAAGTGCGCCCCGCCCCGCCCTTGCTCACTAACACAGATTATACCATCTGAACACTTGTGAAAACTAAAATCATGTTATGAAAGGTCCTTCATACCTTGGATTAAATGCTGATCAACAGCCTTCCCAAGACAGAAGTGCAGTCACGTGTCTATACCCACTTATGCCAGTGTGTCTGACAAAGCAAATATTAGCAGTCAAGAATGTTGAGCTGATTATGCAGAATCTCTGAAGCATATGCCTTCCCTAGGACTTGATTTTATTGGTAACTAAGGGTGGGATTTTCAAAGGCACTGAAGAGAATTAGGTGCCCATATCCCACTGAAAAAAATCACAGCTTTAGCAATAACCTAACATTAGCTTAATCTTAAAACTTCCTCCCCATGCTTGGCTGTTCCTAGGTTTTCCCCACAAAAACCTCTGTTCCAAACCCTGGTTTTCTCTATGCCTGAAAGAGGCCATGGCTCATCTTATATCCTGGCTGTATGTAACTAAACCTTCTCAGCAATAATTACATCGTAACCTAATGCAACATTCCAGCACCTGGTAACAGGATGATTCAATAGAGGAGCCCTGTGTCCTTAAACAGGGGGCTTGAGCCTGCCACACTCTTGTAAAGAAGATGCAAAACTACTACCACAGGTAAGGCCAGATACAAGCTGACTCAAAGCCCACCCTTAGCACTAGGGCTGATCACTTAGAAAACTGGAAGAAACTAACATGCCGAACACCAAGATGACTTCAGCTCCATTTTCAAAGGCAGGTGCTGCACGTGCAAATGCTGAAATGCCAACCTTGTCCCAAAACATCAGATGCAACATTAAGGAGGTAGCCCAGCATGCACCTGATGAGTGCAAATGCTGATCGGGTGTGAGACAAACCAAAGTTATGGTTCACAGGATGCATGATCATAGAATCATAGAGCTGTAGGACTGGAAGCTCCACCTAGATAGTGTTTCCATAATTTGTTTATGAGAAGGTTGTGCGAGACCGTATCAAAAGCCTCACTAAAGTCAAGATATACCACATCTACGGCTTCCCCCTATCCTTAAGGCTTGTGATCGTGTAAAAGAAAGCTATTAGGTTGGTTTGACATAATTTGTTCCTGACAAATCCATGTTGACTGATGAGATGCTGGAGCTTCTCACGTTAGTAGAAGTCACAGCAAGTCTGGTTCAGGCAAACCTGGGATCCCCTAGGAAGCCATTCAGTTGGACATGTGTCTGCAAGACCCAAGAGTCCATGTATGTCCTCCTCCTCTACAGCCAACCTCAAACAGCTCCACTATAGGGGGTGGGGTGACCAGACAGCAAGTGTGAAAAAAATCAGGGCACTTATTTGCCAGGGTCAGGTGTATAGTTACCTATATAAGACAAAGCCCCTAATATTGGGATGTCTGGTTACCCTAATGGGAGGGAAGGAGGGAGGTGTTAGTTTTATAGTGTGGGGGCTTGCAGAGAATGCACCCAGAAATGGTTTGTGCATTGCCCCTAGAGGGATTGAGTTATCTCCACAGAACTATCAGTCAGCCCTAAGGAGCTTGTATTCCACACCAGGAGCAGAAGTGGTAAACATGTCAGTGCCATTTCACCCTGTTCATATGGGGTAGGGTTCCAGTGACCCAAAGCACCTCTGTTGGTACAGTTTTAGGCAGTTTTGACAGCCTGGAGGCAGCTGGAGGCAGCTGCTACGTTCAGAGCTATAATCACCACCAAGGCAGACTGTGCCCAGATGCTGCAGGACAACATGGAGCAGAACTGCCATTTTTAAGCAGACAACAGATGAATTTTTAATTCTTCAGGGCTTCTTGCTCCACTACTTATAGAAGGTCAGGTCAGCTTTTGCAAGGTAGCCACGGGGACAATATCCCAGCCATACACATCTTGGAACCTATGTGGGAAATTCAAGAAAGCAGCTGATTGGAGTGAATACAAGGAGCCATGCCATTCAGGTTTGGCAGATGAGCGCATACAATTCTCTATATTCTCCCATATCCTGTAGTTAATTATCTGTGTGTGACAGTCTGTACCACAGTCACACCCATGGAGGGGACTCTGATGGAGTTAATGCATTAGCTCAAACTCAGTTATCCAACTGGAAAACAACAGGGTCTGGAGGAGCTGTGGAGACCAACTGCTCACCTGCTCCATCCGTGGCGCTGGTCCCAAACTCCTGTGAAATCCAATCCCCAGGGAGGACCTTCCATCGGGTCCTGGGGTGAAGTGGATACTCTCTGCTTCTGTTCTCACCTTTCACAGCAAGCTCTGCTAAGTTTAGCTGCCGTCCATTCACACGAGCAGAGAAGGAGAATATAGCCCTATCTGACACATTTCTATTGCTTCTGCCATGCTCCTAGTTAACAGTTCAGAGGGAAGTAGACAGAGAAGCTTGTCACTGATAACTGGTGTCTCAGCCGTCAGCAACAGCCGACGACCAAGCCGCGGTGCTCAGGCCGAGTGGTGGAAGCAAGAGTTCGGCCTACCAGTTAGAGCTGGGTCTAGGGCGGGAAGAGTCCAGGAAACAAGCTCAGGGTCAGTATCGGAGGGATGGAAGCCAAATGCCACAGCCAGGAGTAAACCGGAGTCATAAGCCAGAAACGGAGCCCGGCATCAGTACCAGAGAGGCAGAAGTCAACTGACAGAACTGGAGGGTCGGCCAGAGGCAGAGCAGAGGATCAAAGCCAGAAGGCTGGGGCTAGGGCCTGGCACATGGTACACATTGAGCAGCCACTGATCTGCTGGGAGGGTCAGGCTTATAAGCAGGGCTGTGGCCACCATGTCAGTTCCAAGGCAGTGCAGGTGAGCTCACTGGTGGCCTAGCAGTGAAATTAGGGAGCTGGTCAGCACTGGCCCTAGCTGTTCTGGGCCCTGACAGCAGCACACATTTTAGTAAGCTGCGCCGTACCTCCACGAGCTACACTAGCTCATGCTCCACTGAAGGAACAGCGAATACCATAATGCACGGTTAGATCCATGTCAATGTAGGTTTGGTCTCTCCTTTGTTCAAATGAATCCTCCAAATGGCGCTGACGCAAGCAAATGAAGCCTTCCATCTCAGGCAGATGTCTGAGCTCTCAGCATGGTATCCAGATTTACCATGTGTTCAAAACCACTTTAAAAGGGCTGGACAGTCTTTTTATACATATTATAAACTCCCACACTCTCTCGCTCTCTCACCCACACACACAAAATAATAGTACTAATGAGAATTGAAGCCAGTCATTGTATGATCTCACTCTAACCCATTTAGAGAATAATCTACTCTAGATATTAATATTTTTATTAATGTAGATCCTTTTATCCCTGTATTTTGGCACCAGGTTCTGATTTATTAATAGCTGGTTCCCCCTGGACTAGGGGGAGCAGGATGCCATGTTGCGATAAGCTTTAATAACTCACTGTTACCCGTTAGTAAATCACAGGCTCACACTTTGCATTCATGGACAGAATTGAGTTAGTTCCCTTCACCTGAAGTATCTTTGCCCTGTTGTGCAAAACTACCTGCTAAATGATTTTTATTAAACCCTCTGAGCTCTTTAACCTGGATTCAGCAGGCTCTGCTGAACTTTTAACTATATTTCAGGGAACGGAGACCAAGTGCGATAGAAGAATTAAAGGTTTCAGAGTAGCAGCCGTGTTAGTCTGTATTTGCAAAAAGAAAAGGAGGACTAGTGGCACCTTAGAGACTAACCAGTTAGTCTCTAAGGTGCCACTAGTCCTCCTTTTCTTTTTAGGAGAATTAAAGAATTTCACTGGCTGTTACTGCCCATATTCAGGCTGCCCATTTCATAACAGGGTGTTTTTCCGCAGGCAGCAGCAGTATAGCATGCAGCAGAATTAATGTATTTATTATTTTAGAGGAGCTCATGTTTTTTTAATGTCTCCCAGTTTGAAGGGAGGGTTGAAATTAAGGCCAACCTATTTGCATGGTGAATAAAGTTATCCACCCACCACAAATATGCAGAAATAAATGCCTTCTAATGAACCCTGGAGGGCTGAGCCTTTGATATGGATCCTGCTAGGGGCATGGGGGGAGGAGGGGAAAAGTTCTAGCCAGACTGAAACCCAGCATGGCACAGAGGGTAGGCAGGCCAAGCAGTCTTCCTCAGAATGAGAGCGAAAGGAAATTGGATTATCTTGCTAGCACTAGCAGTTGGTGTTTTTCTATAGTCAAGAATCTACAGCTGAGAGGCCCCAGTTGGGAAGTTAAATTCAGCCTTGTTTAAACAGCGTACCTCCTCCCTCATCAAAACAAAACAGATCATTGCGTCCGAGATCCAAAAAGCCTAAATCTGCTGCTCTGGCTGGATCCAGAGCTGGTAGAGAAAGAATAAAAACTTATGGGTTTGAATGCTGTTCTTGTGGCTGCTGAAACAGAGAGAGAGAGAACGAACACACACAGACAGACATTACTCTCTTTGAATGTGACATCTGGCTTTCAAGGAGCTCCCACAGCAGGCAGAATCAGAGCAGCACACACTTCAGTTCCCTCAGACAAATCTATTGCCGTTTACAACGCACCAAATAAGCTCAAAAATCAACAAATGCAGCTGAAGTCCCTTAACAGAGAAAATCTGGTTAAATGGGTCGTTTCCTGGGAACAAATTGCTGGATAAAAGAATACCCTGGCAATGGGGATGTTCTCTGTGTTGTCAAGGGTCCCTTAAAAAGACCATTTTACTATGTTAACCCTTTCCTTCTAGAAAGGCAGAGTATGCAGTAGTAAGACACCAATGGCTGGAGAGTGGCAATGTAGAAAGATAACCTGATATAATAGCTGTTGAAAAAAGTGAGTATCCAATGTGATACCATAGTGATAGTGGGCAAATGCAATTTTGGGATGTAGAATGCGGGCTTCACATGTCATGGCAGACCACGGAGGTAATCCTTCGTCTTGACTTGCAGACAGAACTAGAGGCATGCTTCCTAATAGAGACGAGGCAACGGTGGGAGCACAGAACAAGCAGGCTGGTGTCTAGGATCTGGCATTGCCCTCCTCCTGTGGGAGGGGAAAAGGAGTCACTAAGATCTCCCTTCTCTCCAGGTAGACATGAAGATAGAGGGGGGCGGGGTGGAGTAGGGCATATATATCACTGAAAGGAGTCTCAGAAAGCCACAAAGGAATCAAGATGTGATGTCCCAATATTGGTTCACAGTGTCTGTGCCACAATACTGCATCAGTAAATGAGTCACAGAAAGATGCAGCATCCTAATGGACTAGTGCAATGTCTCAAGAGCAGTGGGTCAGAACATTTGTTATTAAATGTTTATTTATTAAATATACTAAACTAACCAAACAATTATTAAAGACTCTTTGCAACTCCATTCAGTGGCAGATGAACTGGCCCTTCCACACTGTGAGTTGTTGGAATCCTTCAGAATAAGGCTGTGAGGTACTGAATGTGTCCTGTGAAGTGTTGCAGAGCAACTAGAGGAATTCACATCAGTCGGTACTCGAGTTGCCTGCGACAGCCTAAGTAGGTTGTATTTGGCTACAACGGTTTAGTATCAAAAGGCATTATGAATTTTAATGACCACAGGTGGCCAGGACAGGACCCCAACACCATTCTGGGTACTGACCCAGGAGAAAGCACCACCTACGGAATCACCAGTGCCACTCTCTGCCCCACCTGGATCTTCCCTAGAGATCTCCCATCTAATAAAGAAGGTCTCTCAAGATGTATAAAGCCTTGTAGGTGAATGCCAAGGTAAAGTATTCCTTATCCAGACCCTTCAAGACATGCCAAAGATAGAGGAGACTTTGTATACCCTCTGAATTCTTCAGGATTGTCATTAATTTGAACACCTTAATTTCTGGCTGGGGGATCAGATTCCCATATTTTTCCATGCTCTTATGGAGGTTACTCTGTTATATTTTTACAGAAACTGTGCAAAAACATTACAAGTAACAGACAGATCTTGGCAAGGGGAGAATGGGGAAGGTGCACACCATTTTCCTCATTTAAGCATGCAGGGAAATAGCGCTCCCTTATCCAGCTGTGAGCCTTTCCAGTATGCATCCTGGAAGTATGGCTAATGTGTATCCCTCACACAGCTTGTAGGGTTTGATGCTATTCCAGGCATGCTTCATAGGGAATACACTGTTCAAAATAATTATCCATTTGAGCAGCGTAAGTACCAATCCATGCTAAAGCCACTCTGGCTGCTGTCGGGGAATGAATTACAAAGCAAATGTGGCTATGTGCATGCCTATAAATTTAAATTACTGGGGAGATCTATAGGTCTAGAGAGCATCAGTGACCAAAGAAAGGAGATGTCCAAATATGGTTACTTTCTCCTGCACAATGAACCAGATCCACAGCTGGTATAAGTCAACATACCTTCACTGGATTTCAATTAGGCCAAGTTACATCAACTGAAGATCTGGCCCACTATTTCTAAGATCCGACCTTTTCTCTCTGTCCATGCAGTTAAAGCTCTCATCCGAGTCCTCATATCCCATGTTGATTCCTGTCACTTCCTCCTCATGGCTTCCCTGACACACACAATGTTCTATCTCCAGGTCAGACAAAACAAAGAAGATGATTTTAGCAACTTTGCCTGGCAACCTAACTATGTTGCCTTCCACCGGATTTCACATCTCCTTTAAGCTTCTTGTCACTGCCTTCACGGTCCAGCATAACTCTGCTTCTCCCCATTAATCCATCTAATTACAATGCTAACTGGTTGCCCTACATGGCAGCAACAATGGCTGCTTAGTTGCCCTGTTTGTCTGCCTGCATCTCCTCCCCACCCGAAAATAGTCTCCCCGCTTTCTTTCACGTTGACCACAATGCATGGAATGGCTTTCCTGAATAGGTCTACAAAACCAGTACCATCCCTTCCTTAAATCCCTCCAGAGCGCCCACATCATCTGTGATGACCACAGGAAACTAGATGACTCTTCCCCCTACTTAGCCATTTTACTTATTTATCTCAGGAGCAAACTGCCCACCTATGGCTACCTCTACACTTATGGCAGAGTGCAGAGTATCGACACTGCATGCCCAGTCAGCCTGGGCATACAGTGCAGTGTAGATGGTGAGTCGAGTACTGAACCTGAACACACCAGAACCCCCAGTGTACGAATCCTACATGCCCAAGCAGTGCCTCTCCCATCTGCACTGCTATTTTTAGCAGTACAGTGTCCCACTGCCTCCCCGCTGCCAGACCCTTTCCCCGCCCCAGCCAAAGACTCCAGCAGCAGGGAAACGCTACAGCAGAGGACAGCTACTGGATCCTTTTCCTGCTGCCTCTCCACTGTTGGAGCCACACACAGCAGACAGAGATGGGGACACAGCCCGCCTTTCTACATGCCACTATAAGTGCAGCCATAGCCTCTATGGAGGGAGAGGGTCGAATTTTAAAAGGTTGGGGTGCAAGGACGTTGGCGTTTAAGCTGGGAATTGGTGTAGGAGACACATCAGGGCTGAATTGTGGGGAGAATTTTGCGTGCGACTTAAAAAAAAGTGACAACCATGTAACTAACGGTGTGTACCTAGCAGCACCCTGATCACTCCGCCTCCTGGGGCTCAAGCGTAGTCTGCAACGTGTGACAAAGAACCAGGATTAGGGATACAAAAATCATTCATGCAGGAGACAAAGTGCTGTGGGATTTATTTGTTTTAGTGTAAATAATCCTTTCTGTGACTTGCCTCGTGATTCATTCTGATGCAAATCAATTTGCACCAACAGGAGGGAGGGAGTCACCAGATTTGTATGAAATGTAGGCAAGGCAAGGCAGAGACTGAACTGAGAGAAATTTGAGAGGGCTGGCGGACCACATATTGTCTCTCTTTCCCCTGCCAATCATCTGCCTGTCTCCTTTAAGGCCATAAGCTCTGTTGGGGCAAAGACTATTCCTCTGTGTCTGTAAAGCACATTGCATAGTTTGGGCACAAATTCGAATATATTTGCAACTAGTCCATATGGCCAAGAAAGAGGAAATTCTTGACAAATAATCGTGAGCAAAGGCAACACGGGAGGTAGCTGACCACAGGGTAAAGAACACTGTGGGATGCACCCCTTATATCCCCACAGGCTTAGGAAGAAGGCAGAACATAGGAAGGAAGATAGTGGTCATGGCCACAGTGCAGGGAAAGGGTTAACTGGATTCTGACTCTCTCACTGTTGAACTCAGTGATTCATTTTCTCTGTTCCTATTTCTGTCTTTCACTTTCTTCTCTGTCTTACAGCCTGATTAAAAACTCTTTGAGTTTGAAGGTTTTTGTGTCAAAACAGCTCTGCTGCCAGCTGGGTGCCAGGCAGTGAATATTCATGGTATTTAAATGGGACAGGATGGTGGGGGCTGCAGGCCAGGCTAGTTCACTCTTTTTAGATGGAGATTAACTGCCACTTTGCTCCATGTGTTCTTAATCACCACTGTTGTTAAAATATTACCTCTTCTGTTACAACTAATAATGGCCTAAACGAGGAACAGGCTCCTCCAAATTACATCAAACATGAAATGGTCACTTCTACTTTTCGGTTGCATTTCTTCCCACTTTGGTAACGTGTATTTTCATTTTAAACTAAAGATGTGCCCTGGTACCAGGTTGCTCAGTTGCAAGCTCTTACTATAGGGAGGAGTTGGGATGGCTTAAGAGAGTGGGGAATGGGATCTGGAGCTTTCACCTCTGGGTCACTGGTTCAGTAAGGGCAGTAGCTAGCCAAATGGTATTTACTGTCCCAGGGCTGCTTGGAGCAAGACCTCAAATGGTGGTGATAGGTACTGTTTATTTCCCAGTAGACAAGCATCCATGATCTGCTGCTATAATTAAAACTCCTCCTTAGCAGGGTCAGAAGAGAGGCCAGTGACAGAAAGTACATGAATAATTAGCTCTCTTCTTGCACCTAGCCTAGGTGGTCTTTGCAAGGTAGAGATGGGCACATCAGCAAAGCCAGGTCAGAGAAGGATGCCCTGCAGCTCCCTGTGTGTTGCTTTTGTTCTGTGGATAAACGGAGGCAACAGTTTTCATTTCTGCAACAGCAACATTAACTATGGGCCAAATCAGAAGGTCCTTTATACTCAGCCCTCACTCAGGCACAGCAGCTCCCACTGGGTCACATCCCTACTCAGCCCTTACTCAGGCAAAATTGCCACTGAAGTCAAGGCCTCAGTAAGCTCCGTCTGAGGGATTTACACCATTCACAGCAATACCTAGAACAGTGTTTCCCAAACAGCAGGTCGCCACCCACCACCATGCTGTGGGAAGGTTCTAGCTGAGTGGTGGGCCTGAAAGCGAAACTGCCCCACACTCACCCCCCCCCAGTAGTGGCTCCTGTTCCAAGAGGCTGAGCCCAGCTCCCCATTCCTGGCAGTGCGACCTGGCACACAGGGTAGCAAGGCCACTCATGGGCAGCTGGGCCAAACCTGGGTAGGACTGCAACCCCATACTCCAGGTTGCAAAGGCCTGAAGGAGGGAGCCAGGCCCCTGTGACCCCCCCCAGGACAGGAGCCACCACTGCAGAGTGAATGTGGGGTGGGCTCCCCCTCCAACCGCCTCCCTGCTGGGCCTCCCCTCTGCATTGGGCCAGGTTTAGGGTTGTGGTGCCAGGGCAGAGGGTGTTACTGCAGGTGGCCAGTGCCTGTGAGGCAAAGAGGAGGCAGTGGCAGCAGAAAAGAAGGATGCTGACCTATGATTTTTTTTGGGGGGGTGGGGGGGAGTACCCTCCAATTAATTTGGACTATGGGTAGGTTGCAAATAAATAAATAAAAAATAAAGTGTGGAGGGCCACAACGTGCAGTTGGTGGGTCACCTTACTAAAATGTTTGTGAGCCACTGATTCAGACTGAACCTTGACGGAAGAGATTTCACCCATGAAAAAGTGGGAGAGCCCTTGAAGGAAGTGTCTACCATCACTTGGAACCAATCTGCGTTATCCACAAAAAAAAAAACCCGTTATCCAAAAACAGGGAGTGTGAGGAGGAGCAGGAGGAGGAGGTGGTGACGGTGACGACACAGGTGTGGTCCTTAGAGTCTGGCAGAACACCGCACTATTGATTTCATGTTTGCTTGAAAAACCAATAGGAGGGAGTTGCTGGAGTAAGGCTGATCTGCAGCCTGAACCAGACAATCTTCTTCCACAATGTCACATGCGTTCCCCAGAGTCACGGTCTTTCGGAGCAGGATGCAATTTATGGCCCTGCACACTCCTGTCAACACTAGTTGAACGGTTGACTTTCCCACTCTGAACTGGTTAGCGACGGATTGGTAGCAGTCTGGAGTGGCCAGCTTCCACAGTGCAATCAGCGCGCGCTTCTCCAGCGACAGGGCAGCTTTTGTTCTCGTGTTCTTGCGCTGCAGGGCTGGGGCGAGCTCATCACACAGTCCCATGAATGTGGCTTTCCTCATCCCAGAGTTCTGCAGCCACGGCTCATCATCCCAGACGTGCATCACGATGTGATCCCACCACTCAGTACTTGTTTCCCGAGCCCAAAAGCGGAGTTCCACTGTGGTCAGCACCTCTGTGAATGCCACAAGCAATCTCGTGTCGAAGCTACT
The DNA here is from genome assembly GCF_015237465.2 of Chelonia mydas. Lineage (NCBI taxonomy): Eukaryota > Metazoa > Chordata > Testudines > Cheloniidae > Chelonia > Chelonia mydas. The sequence goes on from NC_051251.2 coordinate 58,996,152, forward strand.
ACGCGTGGCGAGATCAATGTCGAACTCCTCTTGCCTTTGTAGTTTAAGGAATAACCCCTCTGCCACTCGTGGCGTGTTAGTGAGAGCGAGCAGAATACTGGTCACCAGTGCAGGATCCATTCCTGCAGCCCGAAGAGGCAGAGCGCGCAGTACACAAACCGTTGAAAGATGGCGCCAAATGCCGACGGAAGCACAGGGATTGCTGGGATGTGAAGCAATGCATCATGGGGCATTGGGACAGGATCCAGGATGCCCCATGACCCCCTCCGCCTTCCCACAACCCTTAGCGGCAGAAGAGGAAGAGGTGCTCGGTGGGCTAGCTGCCCAGAGTGCACCGCTCCGAATACCGCTGCAAGTGCCGCAAGTGTGAACACGCTGTTGCACAGGCAGCTGACAGCGTGAACACACAACAGCGGTTTCCCTTCAGCGCTCTCCGAGCGGCGCGGTAACCGCCTGCGCTGTAACTCTGCCAGTGGAGGCATACCCTTACTATATATAAATATATAAATATAAATATAAATAAAGGCACAGAACCCTGAGATTGTCTAGAATTCAGATCTTTCTCAGTAGAACAGATGGATAGAGATTGCTTGTTTGGCGAGTTCACCATGAAGGAAAACCAAAACAAAAAGGCATTCAGAGAACCATTAGAGAACAGCAGACTTGAGCACTGGCCTGTTAGAATCATTAGTTTCCATGGGTGGCACCCAAAATATACTGTTGTGGCCCTTTAAAATTCCTCTTGTCTGGCTGGAAATTTTCTTGCCTGCAGGGAAAATTCTACTGAATAACAGTGAGTTCCTGTAACAGAAATTTAAAGATATTCTCTTCTAGCAGGAGAAGAGGAATTTTAAAGGGTGAGGACTTTGGTGAATCCACATTTTAGGACTCCACAAATTACACTTGACATTCAGGATGCATTTGGGCAGCTTGGCTGCAGAGGGAAAGTACTGTAACTTTAATTTTATCATGGCTACCTTTGTAAAGTACATCCCATTTAGGAAAAAAAATAACTTCTATTTAAATACTCAGAAGAATCTACTGGCCATATTATTACTTAAAGCAAACAGCTTCCCAAAGATTCTTGGTGCAGTATTTAAAAGTCCCTAATGTTCACAGTAATAATACTAAAGCCTTCAGATGTCTTATCTATTGAAGTTAAAAATGGCCTGAACTGAATATGATTTTCCCTTGCACAGTGGCTGCCTCATTTTTTATGTGTGGTTTTTTTAGTAAATCAGATGGTACTTGGTACACACTTCTGGAGGAAGGAAAAAGAAAAAAAGATGGACTTAGCTCCCAGCAGGCAGAAGATGGGTGCCGTTTTCAAATACATTGACAGCCCCAGTCTATTCTTTGACAGACTGGAGTGTCTCTTCCCTTCTTAAAATAATTTTCTTCAAATCTCTTAGCAATGTAAATTGTCAGGATGAAAATGCCTCTGAAAATGAAAGACCTAAGACACAGCACCACTGGAAAATACTCACTAGTAATTCACATTCCATGGCTATAAGTGGTTAGTAAGAAACCGTCAACAGAATATCTTCCAGTTTGCAGTGTTGTAGCCCTGTTGGTCCCAGGATATCCGACACATGGTGAGTGAGGTAATGTCTTTTATCAGACCAATGATAAACAGAATGTTAAACATAACTATAATAATAAGACTTTGCACTCCTTATTCGTGCCTAAACTTCTCTGTAGACAGATCTTCATATATCATAAAGTGACATGCATCACACTATTTGATCAGCTGTCATGCCAAACCCACAAATCACTTCATCTGCTCCCATTAGCTCCACAAAAGGAAGGAATCTATAAAAACTGGAAACCTCACTGATGGCACCATTTTCCTCTAATGCAGGTGTCTGGAGGCATCTCTCTCTTCTTTCAGAACTACATGGGGGGGCAGATTGTTTTGTAAATAGGGGATTGTTTAAGAAAGAATGGTCATTTTCTAAAAACTATTACCCTTGATTGGAGTTAATTAGAATAGGTGAAAAGGCAAAAAAAAAAAAAAAAATTCAGTGAGTCATCAAAGCTGTAGCCCCAGGGCCCTAGAGGAAGTGGTGAATCTGATACCTGCCCTCACCATCTCCACTGCTTTCAGAGTAACAGCCCTGTTAGTCTGTATTCGCAAAAAGAAAAGGAGGACTTGTGGCACCTTATAGACTAACCTATTTATTTGAGCATAAGCTTTCGTGAGCTACAGCTCACTTCATCCTTGTCCATTCTCTTGCCTGGATTACATTCCCTCTCACTTCTTCACCAGGGCCGGCTCCAGGCACCAGCGTTCCAAGCAGGTGCTTGGGGTGGCAGTTAGAAAGGGGCGGCAGAGTTGCCGTGGCGGCGGGAATTCGGCGGCAGCCCCTCTGTCCTGCCAGCCGCAGCGGCAATTCGGCGGCAGCTACTCCCTTTTGCCGTCAGAGGCGGCAGGTTTTTCCTCCACTGCTTGGGGTGGCAAAAACTGTAAGAGCTGGCCCTGCTCTTCACACTAGTCTAACCAAAAATGCAGCTGCTGAATTGATTGTCCACTACCTTGGTCCAATCATGTCACCTTCCCCACCACCACCCTTTCATTTAATTCTTGTCCCCTCATATTCAAACTCCTCCACCTCCCATTTGAGGCCTATATTTCTGATTTCAGTCCCTATTCACTCCCTACATTCCCCCCAGCCCTCTCCCCTTACTACTCCCTTTTCACACACACTCAGCTTTGCACTCATCATCAGTGATGAGCTGCCAAAATCTTAACAACCGGTTCCCTCCTCACCCCACGGAGGGGGTCGTTTCCCACCCCTGCTCCCCAGGACCCCTGCCCCATCCACCCTCCACCCCTGACTGCCCCCAGAACCGGGCAGGAGGGTCTCGTGGGCCACTGTACTGGGTGTCCACCCCACCCCTAAGAGCCAGAGGGACCTGCCGGGGGGCAAAGTGGGGAGTCCCAGCGGTACTTACCTGGGGCAGCTCCCAGGAAGCATCCAGCAGGTCCCTCTGGCTTGTAGGGGCGGGGGAGCGAAGCTGGGGGGAAGCAGGGGGAAGCAGGGATCACATCAAAAGTGGCACCTTAGGCACTGACTCTGTGGGTGCTCCGGGGCTGGAGCACCAACGGGGAAAATTTGGTGGGTGCAGCTCCCTACCCCACCCCCAGCTCACCTCCGCTCCACCTCCTCCCCTGAATGCACTGCCCTGCTCTGCTTCTCCATGCACCCTCCCTCCCCCCGCTTCCCACGAATCAGCTGTTCGGCGGGAAGCCGGGGAGGGCTGAGAAGCAGGCGGCGGCTTCCCGCTCAGGCCGAGGTGGCAGAGGTGAGCTGGGGCAGGGAGCAGTTCCTCTGCGCCCCTCCCCCCAGTTACCTGTTGCAGCGCGGGCGGCCCTCCTCGCACTCCCCCGCTCCAGCTCACCTCCGCCTCCCTGGGCCTGAGTGTGAAGCCGCTGCCTGCTTCTCAGCCTGCCCCGGCTTCCCGCGCAAACAGCTGATTCGCAGGAAGTCGGGGGGTGGGGAGGGCGGAGAAGCAGGGCGGGGCTGCGCGTTCGGGGGAGGAGGCGGAGGTTAGCTGGGGCTGGGGCAGGGAGCTGCCGGTGGGTGCTCTGCACCCACCAAATTTTCCCCTTGGGTGCTCCACTTCTGGAGCACCCATGGAGTCGGCACCTAAGATGCCACTTTTGGCTAGCTAACTTTAGAAGCCCTTTTGGAACGGTTGATCCTCGCGGAACAACCGGTTCTAAAAGGGCTTCTAAATTTAACAACCAGCTCAAGCTCACCACTGATCATCATGCTGACCCTACATGCTTGGCACAGTCTCCCATTCATAGATACTAAGGTCTGAAGGGACCATTATGATCATCCAGTCCGACCTCCTGCACAACGCAGGCCACAGATTCCCACCCACCCACTCCTGCGATAAACCTCTCACCTATGTCTGAGCTATTGAAGTCCTCAAATCATGGTTTAAAGACTTCAAGGAGCAGAGATTCCTCCAGCAAGCGACCCGACCCGTGCCCCATGCTACAGAGGAAGGTGAAAAACCCCCAGGGCCTCTTCCAATCTGCCCTGGAGGAAAATTCCTTCCTGACCCCAAATATGGCGATCAGCTGAACCCTGAGCATATGGGAAGATTCACCAGCCAGATACTGAGGAAAGAATTCTCTGTAGTAACTCAGATCCCACCCCATCTAACATCCCATCACAGGCCATTGGGCTGTTATTTACCATATTTACATATTCCTGATCACCAAGCCACCCACACCATAGGCACCACCTTTTAAAGCAATTCTCCAGCTGTTCCCACTGTCCCAGGTCTCTTGATTTGTAAGGTGTTTGGGGAGACAGCTTGTCTTACTCTATGTTTGTAAGGCACTATAAATTTACAGAGGTGAACAAAAGATTTTATTTTCTTGCTTTAGTAAGAGTCTTGGTGTTGGTCTGTTGTTAATGAGGTTCACAACCAGTGGGCCCTTTTAGATGCTTAGCTGGAATTCAAGGTAGTACACCTAGCAAGGTATGAGTCCTTTCATTTTGTGTTTGTGTCCCTCACTATAGGTCTTCACCTCTTCTTCTATGGCCACCGGCTACAACCCTGGTTGGCTGGGCCTTTATGGCCTCCAGACTACATTACTACACTGCACACTACATAGTGCTGATCCTGAAGCTCATTGGAAGACATAGAATGCAAAGAGTGGCCGTCTGCTTGCTTCTCAGAGCTTCTCCATTACAGCATGTTACTCCTGTGCTAGGCAGGTGGGCGAAGCTTACCAGTTTGCTTCTAGGCACTCAAGGCGTGATCCAGAAAGAAGTCCTATATGGTTTGCATCCTGGCTATATGAGAAACCATTTGTCTTCTTATTCACATTCTCAGCAGAGGAGAACTGGGCTGCTTTGCTAAATAGCCACTGGGCTACCTTCATCTCTGATTTATGCTGGCTTCTGTTGGCATAAGCCAGATGTGGTGCTCCTGTCAGTGAAAAGTCTGCCAGAGAATAGGCTGGAACAGTGGACAATGGAAGTAATCTTTCCCCAGCAATCATTGGGCAGACCTGGCTGAGAAAGGGTGGCTAACCCGTATTCTGGTTCTAAGCAGCCACATGCACACATTCCATCGTTCCCCCGGCCTCTGAGAAGGATTCCTTTTTGGCATATGCCTCAGGTATCCCTCATTTCCAGCGACATTGCTCATTTTAGTGCCAAAATAACAGACGTTCCACACAAACGGGGTGTTCCCTCTCTCTGGTAAAAATATTTCCGCCATTAGTCATGAGATAGAGGTAACACAAATGGATGTTTACATTAGCGGAATTTCCTGAATCAACCAATTATAGGTCCTTCATTTTGCACCCCACAGCTGGGGCTTGGCAGGGTGAGATATGTGCTTCTGCGCGGTACAACTTCTTATCTGAGCATGCACAGGGACCCATTTTCTGCATGGGCATAAAATCTGAACCTTTCCCTGACAACCTACCATGCCTCCTCATGAAAAGCCTGCCAAACATCTTCTCTGTGAAGGAGGCATCACAGGAATGGACAATCACCAAATCAAACTCTCACTGCTGGCCATGGGTTTTCTGGCACACACCTATGCACAGCACCAACTAGAATCTGGTGTCTGCAGTGCATGAATCCTCTAGCCTCTCTTCCACTCCTCTACTCAAGCAAGAGTCCAGCTGAGGCTCCTAGAGACGAATGCATCTCCTGCTCTGTGCGCGTGCACTCTCGCACACTCACTTGATCTCTCCCTCTCCCCGCCGCTCCAGCACAGTTTTTAAGCTTATTATTTCCATTTTCTAGTCGAGATCATTACATCTTATTAGGGTTTTGTTCATTACAGCAATCTGTATTTGCATAGTGGGTTTGTTTGTTTGGACAATTCGTGACTGCCTTGCCACTGATCTGTCTAGCAGCATTAAGCATGAAGAGGAAATTGAATGCAGGGTCTGGATTCGTTTCACAAGACAAAAGCCTGGTTTTCCTCTGGGACGGTCATGTCTTCACACATCAACTCTGCAGTTCAGACCCACAAGGACCTTTGTGCTTTCTTCAAGGAGCTTTGGATGCGGCGCACCTTCACCTTCTTACTTCACAGGACAAATATTGTATAGAGGAGCAGGTCCTTAAATCAGCCCCAGCTTCAGGAATCTAAACCCTGGACAGGATTAATTACCCGGCAAGCGGCTTGTTAGAAGCTGTGCTGGCACGCAGATAAGGGGAACTGTAGCAGAATCAGCCAATTAACCAGCCAATGGTGCTGAACTAAATGTGACCTCATAGCTAATTGTGGAAGTTGTTTCTCAGCAGTTTCTCATCTCACTGGGCACTTTGGTGAGGGGAGGGAGAGCGTACTCATAGGTACTTAATTTATTTCTGCTCACAAACAGGAATCATAGAATATAATCTTAATGACAATTACAAGGTAGAATTTTCATTCTCAATGCACCTGCACTTTGGTCTTTCCTGAAAACAAGGAGAGATTACATCCAGAGGTCTCCTTGCTCTCTTCAGCACACTAAACAGCTGTCCAATATAAAGAAGACTTCCTAATGGAGGTTGCCTACAGCACTGCATAACAGGAACTCTTCTTGCTCTGTTACAGAGTGCATGGCCCAGATGTGCTGTACATAACCGAACATAACGCTTTCTAAGAGTGCTGGATGGAGAAGATTAGAGATAGTTCCAATCCATGGTCTTTGTATCTGGATCCAAACATTCCCGAAGTCCAGAGAGCCTTAGTTCAGCCCATTACAGAGCTAGAGAACCAGATGCAAAGTCTGGAAAGGAGTTTCCCTAAAATCCAGGAGAATTCAGATCCTGGGTTTTGCTTTAGAATTTAGATCCATCTCTAGGGATGACCTTTGTTTACAGCACTTATGGGGCAAAGATCGTGTCTTCTTGTGGCCTCTCCCTCCAAGGAACCCACTGAAGAGCTCTTTGTAAGAATTACCCCTTCCATGGGCTAGCATTATGATACAAGTTAGCATCTGCCACAAGAAACATGATCTTCATTGCAATGTGTAATATTGGCTTCTGTAGAAGCTAAATCAATGATTTAGCATGAACTTGGGTGGGACACATTAATACAGACTCTTTACCTGAGAGACATTCCCTCACTCCTCCACCTATCTGACAGGTGCTCACTGTCCCAGTTTTCCCCCTACTATAATCAAACAGGCATGTGTGAGCACGATCATCCTTCTGGATGAGGAGGACTGGTTGTGACTCCTTAATCAGCCAGAGGCAACACAGCTGAGTGATGCAACACACAACACTCCTTTTCGATCCTAACACTGGCATTTTCCTCCTAAACACCAGCACCCTTCCTGCTGCAGCCAGTTCCCTCCCAGCTTTTGCCATCCTGATCCCTTCCCCACCACTGCAGTGCCGCAACAGAGAGATCTTAAATTAAACCCAGGGCTCCCTTATAGTAGCTCAGAGTGCGGCATTCAGGATTTGACTACGGAGAGAAGAAATCGGAAAGAGAGCTTTGGACTAGTCTGTTAAAACTACAAGCTTGGTCAAACGCCAGAGAAGAAAAGGTCTACGACTGTACTAGTTTAGATCGTTCCCTGAAGGGGACCAGTGTGGGATGGCAGTCTGCAGAATATTTTCTCCAGTTTGGTTTTAAGTGTCCAATGCACTGGGGCTCCCGCTCTTTCCCATGGAGAACTATCTCACCTTTAGGATGTTTATCCTTGTATTAGCTTAAATTTCCCTTTTTTGTTATCTAATTCCATTACTTCTATTCATATCACATTATAGCAACTTAAAGAATTCTTCTCCCTCTCTGGAGCTTACACTCTCATCCCCACCCTCTTTGTTATTTAGCCAAGCTATATTTATTTCTTCTAATCTTGCCTCATAAATCAGTCCCTCCAGGCTTATAATAATTTTTAGTGCTCTTCTCTGAATTCCCTCCAGTTTTATCTATACCTTTCTACTGTGACATAGCCCAGAACCAAACGCAGTATATTCTAGATGTGCTCTCAGAGGAGTAGAGAGGAATTGTTCCCTTCCTTATCCATGATTTGACGTCTTGCCATAAGCAGCCCAAAAAATCTCATTAGCCATTTTTTTTGCTGCCATCTCACATTGGCTACAGCGTGAAACTGCAATTTGCTGTCCACGGTCACCCTCATGTCTTTTAGCGCTATGGCTTTTCATGTGCCTCTCTCTCATTAGCTAACTATGGGCCAGCTTCTCAGCTAATGTTAGTGGAGTTATGTCAGTTTACAGCAATTGAGGATATGGCCACATGTTCCAAATGTAGCCTGCTTTTGTCCAGGTTGAATCTCATGTTATTTCCTGCCTGTAACCTTGCTAGAATCCTGTGGATTACTTCTCTATTCACAATTCCTCCCTGTTTGCTATCAGCTCCATATTTTCACTAGCATATTATTCACCCTCACCTATCAGACAATTAATGAAGTTAAACAAGATGATTCCACCCCCGCTCACATACCTTCCCCAGAGGAACCCACTAGACATCTCCCCCAACACAATGCATTGCCATTTATCTTTACATTTTGTTTACGGCTCTTCTGCAGGTGTCCAGTCCAGGTGACAGTGTTAATTGCCCAAACAATTTGCAATTAATTGTTCGAGCAACACTGTGCCTGTTTATCCAACATGTTTGCCCAGTTTTATTCCATTTGAACTCTGACTCCAATGGAGTGACCCCAGCATGGAGTTGTAGTAATGTAGCTGCAGCACAGAATCAGGCCTCCTGTGTCCAAGGCTTTCCTAGCATTAAATTACATCTAGGCTGTCCAATACAGAAATGCAGATCTCTACATTTTAGTTGCTGAAGCATAATAGAGGCTAACACCTTAGTTTCTCTGAGCCAACCCTCCATCATCAACTGCCTAACCCTGCAGCAGAGAATCTTCCAGGACTAGACTAATGAGAATGGTTTTGATCTCTGTGCTCTCAGATGGGAATTGGATCCCTTGCTAAGCCACAGAGATTCTTCACATTGCGACACCAACTCCCTCCTTGTCACCATTCCTCATAAAAAGGGAGGGGATGTGTTCTTTTGCCAGCTGTTAGGAGAGCAGGGATATGCAGCTGCAGAGAGAGAGAGAGAGAGAGAGGTTTAGTGTAACCTTCCACTATACGAGCTGAAGAGATGGCTGTCTGGGTTAGAAGGTGAAATAGCAAGTATGACTTAGGTATAAGGGAGAGAGTAACTTGGCATGACCATCCCACTACTCTCTCCAGTACTACCTACGACTTGGCTAGATGAAGAGGGGAGCCCACCCCAGTGCTACAGTAGTAGTCAAAAACATGCTTATTTAACGATTAATAAAAAATTCCTTCATATTTTCCCCTCCCATTCCCATGGGCGCTAGAAGATCCAATCTGTAGCGCAAAGGACCTTACACAGATTTCATAGAGCACCCAAGTTCTAGAAGTGCCTTGCATGTGAAGATGAAGGATGGTGCACAGCTCCATAAATGGAACATCTAATAGGGATGAAAGGGCAGCTCACTCAGAACCCCTGGCAATGGGCACATGTTGAAAAGGAGGAGGAGCTGGCCCTGAGATCGGTGCTTGTGCAGTGTTAGTGGAGCGGGTCAGCTGGGTCAGTCCTTCAATAAGCAAAATTTCCTGAGATTTTAGGGTGCTGTGCCGTCGTAACAAGAATAAAGCCTATTAAGAGGACTTCACACTACTAGAAATCAAAGACTCTCCCCTCCCCTCAGAGAGAGCCTGAGGTATAACCCTGTCTTGTAACTGCCCATGGCTCTTCCTTCTCAAAGGCATTCTCATAACTACGGTTACCAATCCTACTCCTTAGGGCTGGCTGGACTGGACAGGACAAAGGATACAGGATAGGGGTAAAGGTGGCTTTACACTATCATATGCTTCCCTACCAATTCTGGGGCTGCCAGAAGCCAATATGGTGCATGCTGTGAGTTACAGCAGCCTCAGAGCTTCTTTAACTTGCACTTGGAGTTATCTGGCAGTCAGGACTCAGGGGAGCTCAGCAATGCCCCAGCCATACCTCCTACACCAGGGGCTTCAAGTGGGTAGCACAGAACCAGGTGTGCTGGGTATCAGGGAAATCCTCAGCTGGCTATTTATGTCAGCATTAATTCCTTTTGCCACACTGGAGTGGTGCAAGGGGGCCAGAGTGGGACAAAGGATCTAACCCACCGATTCTCCTGTATCCCCAACAAAAATCATGATTGGACCTTTAGTCCGGAGCCTGACGCCACCCCGAACATCCGTGTGAAGATTGAGTTGGAAGTCAGGTAGGGCCCTGCACCCTGTCATAATGCTATTTCAGGGTCCATGCAACTCATGAGTGTCTGACTTAAAGCAGACAGCAGCTTTGAGTAAACAAATGACCAAGATGCAATATGTAAGTTAATCCCCACTTTCCCTCGCACCTTACATGCCTGATTGCTCGCTATATATCCATGACGCGCTTCATGTACTCCATGTTCCTGCTCCTGCCCCCCAGGAGGTTAGGAGAACATATTTTAAAGATACTCTTGGGAACTCATTCAAGCTCCCTGTTTACACAGCAGATTGGTTGCTTTTTGTTTGAAGTCAGGATTTAAGCTGTTCCTTCTAATTACAGAAAGACTCTGAAACCTGAGATATCTACCGCTGAAGAGTAAGAGCACACGCACACAAAAAACGGTTGCATGGGTGGAAAAAATGCTACATCCCAAACCCCAGAGTTCACGTTAAACAAAAGACCCCTGCAGGAAAATAAGACACATGTGCTTATTTTCCTTTTATACTCTTTTCCTCACTTATTTTTTTGTTCATCATCTCTGCTCCTTATAAAATCACTGCCATCACTCAAGCACATTTGTCCCAGTGGATGGGGGATGCCAGAAAGTGACTGAGTCCTAATGACCTTCAGTACCTGGGGGTACTGGACAAAGGAAAACCTGTGTATTTCTACACATCTCCAAACCGAAGATGGTGGCGGGATCCTATGGAAGTAGACTACAGTAATCACACTATAGGCTGAAGGTCATTTGAACTAATCACTCAGTAATATTTCCCTTAGGAAAAAAATGGAAACTCCACCTCTTCTGCCCTTTCAGAAAGGTGGTTATTTAAAATTATAGATATTACTTTAACAAGCAGCCCTATTATTGTGTTACCAAGAGGTGGAGATAGGCCTAAGCCACAAAGTTTGGATCCAGATCCACAAATTTAAATCCGGATTCCTAAAATTTATATGGCCCATCTCTATTTGGGAGAAAGGACAATGTGGGCAAGGCACTGCATTGGGATTCAGGAGATATGGGAATTGGAATACTACTACTTCGGGCTGGTCTACACTACCACGGTAAATCGATCTAACTTACTCAACTTCAGTTACATGAATAATGTAACTGAAGTCAACGTAGTTAGATCCACTTACCGTGGTGGCCACACTCAGCCATTAACTTCCCTTATGCTTCTCTGGGAGCTGGAATACACAAATCGAGGGGAGAGTGCTCTCCCATCTATTTAGTATGTCTTCTCCAGACCCAGTAAATCGACACTTGCTGCATTGATTGCCAAATACCCGGTAAGTAATACAATTAATACTATCAGCAGTGTAAAATAGGAAATGGTCATTATTTTGGGCTTACCTTGCTATCCCTAACAAGTGCAAAGCTTTGGCTGTTGATGGGGGAGGAGGAAAGCTGGGAAGAAACTGTGGGAACTTCCCAAGCACAATGTAAAAGGCTTAGTATTAAAGCAGCAACAAACAATAACTGACCTGGTTCCCACCTCACTTCAGGTGTGTTGGTCAAGGCAGGAAATGTTAGTCATGCATTAAACAAGAGATGGAAACACTTCTAATGGGATAAAGTGCACTTAGTGTGACAGTAAGTCCAGCTCTCCACTAAAACCATCCAAGCAAAAGAAAAATCATATACATTTGTCCCAGCCCGTTTTCCTGCTCTGTGCTGAGAGGGTGGCATCTTTGTAATCAGATTAAGGGCCTCAAACAACAGCTGTGTTTGTTCTATAGTTTAACAGCAGAATAATTATAAAGGATTGTCTTCCTGTAAATTAAAAGACTAAGTGTCTCCTATCCTTGTGTTTTCCAATTTGTTCTTGAATAAATATACCCCAGCATTAATAGCAACCAAGTATTCCTCTTTGAATCACATTGATCTGTGTAGACTTCATAGCAATTTTAATCTTTTATCTGAAAATGACTTTAGGAAAGGAGGCCATAAATCCCATTGAAACTGAATTCTTTCCAGTGTTATCCACCATTCAAATGGATATAGGTTGAATAATTGGGCCTGATTAAACAAAAGCTGCAGGGCACCAGAGGGTGAGACCAATATAGGTCCTCACATTTTGTTTTTTTTTAAAGTCACTTTTGTACAGTCTTTTAAAGATACAAAAGCCCTTTCTCACTGCTTCATTCATTGTAGACCAAGCGATACCTGAAAGTAGGATCATTTTTGCAAGCATAATGGCTGCCATCTTTCTTTCAGACTGTGGGACAAACCAAGTGATTCTCACAGCATCGTGGCCTAGTACAACACCGCAACAGCATTCCAATGTGGACACCCCCCCCAACTAATTTAGGGGAATGTTCAAATGTCCAACAACCCTCTGGTACTTACATGGCCCACATCTCTGAGTTTCTGAGTAGTTCACAGTCATTAATGAATTTTATTTTCAATATCCTTGTGAGGTAGGGAAGCATTATCTCCATTTTAAGGGTGATTAAATGACATACCCAAGGTCACACAACATGACTGTGGCTGAGCTGGGGATGGAACCAAGTCTCCTACCAGTAACTTATCCCACTAGACCATCCTTCCTACCTATCTACACTGAAGCTGCTATTATTGCTACCATGGTGGAGCTGCATATGTGGTAGATTTCCAAGCGAAATCTAGTGCAGATGCAGCCCTGGATGAAAAATATCATAAAAATGTAAAGAATGAACCAAAGGTTGATGCTGTGGTGAGATTTAGACTCAATTTTCTGTCCTGCATTGCCAGCCTTAATATCACATGGACACAATACACTCAATAAAAGAAGGTTGTTCTAAGGAAAACCTGTGATGCCAACCAAGCTCTTACTCTGTTAAATCTCCAGTTGAAGTCTATGAAAGTTTTGCCTGACTAAGGACTGAGTAAGGACTTCAGGATTTGGCCCTGTATTATGTCAGAAGCAGGAATTAGCCTAGTGGAATTTCTAAAAAGTTTCTATTCCAGCAGCCACATTTTGGTCAGAAGATAGTGTAGATAAAGAAACTGTGTGAAATCTGCAATGTACATAAGTTGTTCCTCCTCCATTCCTCATTTATGGTCACTGGCTTCTCCCAATTTGGAAGATTATGCACATAGCTGTAAACCATGAAACAAGAGGGCTGCAGTGATGTACTTTTATTCCCTTCATTAGTGTTGAAACAGAAAGGAGAATAGTGAATAAAAGGCAATAGACAACGCAGCTCCCATGCAGGAGAAAGGCTAACTCAGGATATGAGAGTGACACTGGCAAGACTCCGCTGATGTTTCAAGTTGACATTACAAAGTATGCTTTAGGTATGGGGGGAAAAAAGCTAAATTCAACTCATCAGCACTCCCCAAGCTCTGTTTGTCCACTGGGGAGGCTTGCCCACAGAGAAACCCCATGGGGCCATATGTGATGTGGGGAATTCCTCAATGGTATGTAGAACAGGAGTCACAGTGCTGGTAGTGGGGTGCCAGCTAACTTATTCTAACTCAATTTGAAACTCCATAGTGAAATGAATCTGCCCCCTGCTTGGGTGGAAAAGTTCACTCTCTTGCTAAGAGCTTAGCTCTCCCCCCTCCCATTGTCTTTATTCTGACAGTCTCCAGAGAGTCTCTCTGTAAAATGTCAGCCAGAAGCAACAGCTGACTTTTCTACAACAGTGGAGCTGGGAACAGAATTCAAAGTTACCATCAGCTCTGCTTTAATCCATACCTCACAGAAAATGCTCCTTTCTATTCAAGTCAAAGTCAAAAAGTATTAGCGGTCTATCAACTAGAATAGCATCTGCCTCCCATTCCTGACATTAGCCGGTTTTAAATCAGACTGTAAGTTCCTCTGGGGCAGGGGCTTAAATAAATAATGATAATCTGCAATTACACTAGCTAGGAGAATGGAGGGAATTCTTATTAAACATCTTGCCCAAACTACTGCAATATATACTGAAAAAGATGGTTTGAGTGTTCCTTATTAACGGGAGCCAGCCAGCTGCTGGAAAAAACGCAAGCAAGTCACTGAACTAAATAACTTCAGTACATGGCCTGAAAGATAAGGCAATTCACGGTCAGTGGTGAGATGGACAACTATAAAACACTGAAGCAATTTCCATGTAAGAGGTGTGGTCCTGCAGTCTTTACTCAGGTGTAACGCCCATTGACTTCTTTCTGAGTTTTTAATTCTCAGTAAGAATTACACAACTGGATGCTAAATCTTGGCTGTTTAACCCCGATGTGTGGTTTGACACAGTGTACTCTGGAGTCATTTACAGTATTAAAAAGATAAAACTAAAACTTCAAAATCATAATTCTAGGACCCTCATGGTATATCTCACAGTACCAACAGTATGGAGAGACACGGATCTGAATCCAGCTCCAGGCAACAGCACCCAAAAGTTATTATCTGATGGCCATATGATAAATCTGTGTTTAACGAGTTGTAGTCTCAGTCCAGTTCACTGTGGACCAGCATATGCACATTAGACATTACAACAGGCAACAACTGGAAATCATTTTGGCAGTCTCAGCAGAGCCCAAGGACTGAATGGAGCGACTCTAGAGCTTCTCCTTTACAGGTGATCTCTCATAGGGCTGAGGCACATTGGTGGGACAGTGTAGCACAGGAAAGCTGTACAATGTTGCTACATGTACTGGGGCCTGTTCTCTAGACAGAGGACTTCCGTTTCGAGTGCCATGTTTCAAGGGCATGGAATTCACAGACATACATGCATGCACACAATGGAGTTGAGCTGATATAGAGCTGGTATGGGTGGCTTAGGGCTACATAAGTACAGAGACAAGATCATCCCCAGGTTAAACAAGGATGCACCCAGATCAGGCCTGAAGAACGGAGAACTGTAGGTAAGAAAAGAATCAAACGAAACAGAAAATGAATGCCCTGGTGCCCTTGAGACAGAGTTCAAGGCAGGAGAGTACATTCAGTTTAGGGATGATTCAAGGAGCAGTTCAGAACAGCACTTAAGTGAGCATTCCTAATTTTCAAGAAACCTTCAGTGCACAAAGAGTTAATACTATAAAACGCATTCACCATGCCTGCAGAGTTGAAGTTTAAGTACCGTACAACCAGACTGAGAAAGTCAGAAAATTGCTAATGATCCTGTAAGCCCTCCAAACTGTCCTTTGAAGGTCCCCGGGCAGGAGCCTGAGAGCACTGGCACCCAATCAATCAAGATGTGTGCCATTTTCTGTAGGCAATAATACAAAGCCAAGAGTTTTAAAGACAGTGCATTGTGTTGCTGGAAACTAAGCAGCCTTGTAAAAGTAAAAGTCACGTAACTGAGTGCTCTGTTACTGAAGAAAGAGTTGGAGTTATCTGTTAGAGAGAGGCTGGGGGAGGGGCACAGCTACCATTTTCTCCTGCTGTGTTTGCTTAAGGAGTCCAGGGCACCTGATAAGTTAGTCCTGAACGATTTAATGACTCAGAACTTCCCTCTCCTCTGACCTTGCAATCAGGCTGCCTATGCAGAGAAGCTAGCTCACATAAGTATTTGTTGATTTGATCTGCTTAGTTTTGTGATGAAAGGTCTCCCTATTTATTGCAATAATATAGGTAAAGATGTTCCTGCAACCAAGTACAGAACTTCTTCAAAATATAAAGAAAAGGAGTACTTGTGGCATCTTAAATTGGTTAGTCTCTAAGGTGCCACTAGTCCTCCTTTTCTTTTTGCGAATACAGACTAACACGGCTGCTACTCTGAAACCTTTCAAAATATAAGTGTCCCTGGGAGAAGTTTCAGAGTAGCAGCCGTGTTAGTCTGTACCCGCAAAAAGAAGAGGACGACTCTTATCTGGGTGCCTAGAGGGCTTAGGGGATAGTAATGGAACAGGGAGTAGGTCACCGTGTCAGACCAAATCCAGTTCGGTAGGGACCAAAATATTATTTATTAATATATTATATATATATATATATATGCGCGCGCACACACACACACACACACCATTTAAAGCCTGTTCTATGGCTTATATGAAATGAGTTGGGTGGTCTCAGTCCACTTCCCCATCGAGAAGTGCCCACACCATAAAATCCAATGGCACTGACTAGCACCTAGGTTAGCATTCTCACTAGGGAGGCCAAGGAGTGAGTGGGCAGGAAGACTTCCTACAAATGGTCCCTCCAGAACAAGGGCAAAGCACATTTGCAGCAGTGTATCTTTCCAAAGGCAGTCCTAACACCACTGCCTTGGTGTCAAATGCTCCAGACAATCCAGGTCAAGCAATGTTTTAGTCCCATATTTCCACTTTAAGTACTTGGTTAAGGACCCACATAAGCACCTGAATCTTTGCCAGATCTCTGACTCATCTGCCTGAGGAGTCAACATCAATGGGCTCTCTTAAAATTGCTTTAGATCTGGAACAGCAATATCCCCCAGTTCTGATATAGTGGTTTTCATCCCTAGATCTCAAAGTGCTTTAGACAGGTGGTAATTATCAGTGTCCCCATTTTACAGATGGAGAAATGGAGGCATAGGGAGGGACGTGACTTGCCCCAGATCACTGAACAGGCCAGTGGAAGAGCCAGAAATTGAACCCAGGTCTCCTGAGACCCAGTCCAGTGCTCTATCCACTAGGCCACACTGCTGGTTTTGATTCCTTCAGGAGTGCCAATCTGTCCTTCTCAGCAGATTGACAGACTGGCTGTTAAGTATTAAAATGATATTTTTTAAGAGTTTTGCAAAACTGCATCACATAGCACCAATAGAAACGAGTAGGCTTCGGTAGTGGTTGAGATATTACCACCTTATCTTGCATATAGTACTGTAAATATTCACAGCTTGGTCTGATGGATAAACTATACCCCAAATAGATTATACTCCAAAAGCACTCTCTGGATATACAGAGGATAGTAAAGGACACTACTATTTCATGCAGAACATAGATCAACCGGCCAGTGCTGTGCATAGCTGAAACTCTTCACAGAGCAGGTGGGTTTTCAGAGGGTACCGATGCAGAACACGGAGGGAGGCATGGTGAACATTAATTAGGGTCAGTGCATACAGGTACATCTCAGAGAGGAGGAGTTAACAAGACAGGATATGGAGGGGTAAGGAGGATATGAAAGTTATAGTTAAGTTTAAAATTGAGATGGGCCTAAAACCAACACACATTCCGAGGCTTTGGGGATTCAGAGATGAACTGTGCAGATCTGCTACAAATGTGTTTTATGCAAATCAGAATCTTACCCTTTCTAACTGGCAGGAAATGCACTCAGTTAAATTTTAGTTTAATGTATTTGCAGGCCCCTTTAATTCACAAAATAATGACAGCATTGTCTCATTGAAGTAATTTTTGGACCAAAGAGCAGTGTTATTTTGCGTGAGTAGGAAACATTTATATATTCTGCACAAGTCCATAGCCCTCCTTTTTAGGGATGAGACTTTCTGCATCTGTGAAGTTATAGAGGAGTTCTCATCACCAACATGAAGATCAGGAATTAACTCTGCAATATACGAGTTTGAATCTCACTGTGCCAAACATGTTTTGTGCCAAACATGACTGCCTCTTCAGCATGTTGGTTGCTCAGCATACTTGGCATAAAGAATCAGCCCTGGCAGAGTTTCAGAGTAGGGCAGCTTGTTACTGCTCATCAAATACCAGCAGCTTCCACTGTGAGCAGCAGAAATGTCTCTCATCACATCCGTTTTTTTGTGTGCGATTGTATCAGTATTTTTCTGAGATGCACTTCGGCTCTAGTACAAAAGCATTTCTTCACCTTTGAACAGACGATAGTAACATTTCACCTACCCCCCCAAAAGAAAGTCTCTCTCTGGAGATTAAAACAAAGAATGTCACCCACCACCTCTTTTGGAAAGCACACAGTAATAAACCTGTCATCTGTTTGGCAGCAAATAGCATGGCAATTAATGCAGAAAATCCTCTCTGAAATATATGGCTCATAAATAATGAAATACTGCAGGACCTCCCCAGAATAAAAATATAAAAGCAGATGTGAAGAACCAAGGGTTCATCAATGCCTGACACCACTACCCTGGTCATCGCCTTCCACAGATACAATACAGCTTTTGCAACTGCAGTGTATGGGACACGTCTGCCATACCCTAACAGGTATCCTTGCTGATATGACAAAAAGGTAAAGATATTTCTCAACACAAAACTGGGGATCATCTCAAGCCTGTTCATATAAGCAAGAAGCAGCGTGTCTAAAATATAGACAACAGTGTCAGGAAACATGCTTACAGCACTGTTGCAGAATGTAGTGTAGATGGAATGTTAACCATGTTCTGGAACAGGGTTAATGTCCCATCTAGACCACAAATTGCAAGTGTAGTAACCAGGCCAGAGGAAGTCAACACCCCAACTCAGTTCACAGTATTGCCAACCCCAAATGTTCAGAAATCATGAGTCAGGCTCACCAAAAATCATGATATTGGCTTTAAAAAAAAAATAAATTAAAAAAAAAATCACAAGATTATGTAAATAGAATATATTAGATGTGCTTTTTATTTGCCTTCTGCTTTTTGAGCGCTTAGGGTGCAATGGGGTCACATTTTGAATCTTTCTCCATAGCCATGCGGGCTAGAAACTTACTTTGTCTTTAAGAATGAAGGCTGAAATCATCATAATCCACTTGACTCCAAGAGCTGGGGCTTTAAGGACAACAATAATTATCATGAGACTCATGACAAAAATCATGAGTCGACAACCAACACCGAGTTCCACATACAGAGGTGGACTCGGCCTGCCTGAGTATTGACACTGGAAACTTGGATAGGTAAAAGGGAGAGAAAATAGAAGTTTAAAAGATGACTATGGGGGAGGAGAGGAGCCGCCCTGGCCACATTCACTGTAGCGTATTCTTCAAGCAAGACTGAACAAGTGTGCTGTCCAGGATGGTAGCAGCAAGAGAGAAAGACACCTTTAATTTTGCTGGGGAAAATGCATCAAAGCCCCCTTCCCAACAGCGTTTCTTAGGTGCAAAACTCTAATTGCAATTATTGTAATTTGCTTTGTTACACAATCAGGACATTGGGACCCAGTTTTATTTTTCAGAGGCAAAGCAAGCAACCCCTCTGGCTGGCCAGCCAACCCAGTGGAGTATAACAACAATTAACTAATTAGCTCCTATAGCCAGTGACTGTACTAACCCAGCTCAGCCAAAGCTGTTTCTGTTTCTCTCGTGGTCCACATAGGTGGATGTTAATTGGTTTTATTTACTCTTTGCTTTTTCTGCTCATAATTTTTCTTCTTCTTTTTTTCTGTTTTGCACTGACCTGCACCCATCTATAACCTAGAAGCGGAGTTCAGCCTCTGTAGAGCCAATAGAAATGGACATTTCCCCACATCCTATTATAGTTAGCCTAACATGAAACAAAAACTTCTAGCTGCACGATCATCTTTTCTCTCACTATCTTCCTGGATTCTATGCTGTTTTTAGAATCATGCTGTCGCTGAACATGAACACATCTGAATGCCTGACCCCCGAATCCAAATCTGAACATAATTGTCAGAAGCTGAGCATATCCATGGTATTTAACAGGCACCATGGCAGAAAGGAGAGAGGCTTCTAAATATGCAATTAAAAGCTGTCTGGAAAAGTGATTAGATATTTTATTAATAGGTCTGGGATTCCATACGCTCATAGTTTTTAGCCTTCATGATAAAGAAAAGAAGCAATAGCAAATTTGCTTTTGAGGCAGATTCCAAAAGTCAGAAAACAGGCAACATTTCTGAGCCTAGCAAGCACGTATGATTGAGACTGGGAGGGAAATGCACTCATGCTTCTTTGTATCTTTGAGACAGCAAGAGTTGCAAATTTGGGGACAGAAAACCTCAGGAGGCTTTTGAGAACTGAGTTGCATACAGGCAGGGACATGAATTTCAGCAGAGGTGGAGAAGAAGCAATGAAGTGCAGCAAAATGTGTTTATAGATGCTTATCGTTCCCACTGAGTATATATTTGCTGAAGGCAAAATGTGAAGGTAAAGATTCAATAGTGACCAACTATGCTTCTTGGTCTGATAGCCATGTTGGGCCCATTCCCCCAATATATTGCACCTTGGGCATTTAAGCAAGATGAAGGCAAATTAGAGGTAAAACTTAACAGGCCGGATTCTCCATTCTCTGTGCACAGCTCTGCTGTAGCAACAGGCCTGTAAAGACAGCAGTGCTGGGAGCCAGAAACTCCCTTTTTGTCACTCCAAGGAAAGGGGACAAGGCTGGAGTGTCTCCTGCTCCAGCTATTTCTGCTTATCAGAATGACCTCTTGGGGCCATAAGCAGCCAGGCAAAAATTAGAGCAGCCTTGAGGCTGTTCTAATTTACATCAAGGGCAGCCCCCAGAACCTAGAAGTTGCAAAAGTGGAATGAAATCACCTTTACTCAGCTGTTCTTCTCTTCTCCCCCACCCTCCGGTCCTGCATCACGTGCAGGTCAGCTAGACATGTGAATCAGGCCCTTCCATTCCACTCTAGCAGCATTTCATACCCCCTTTGCATGAGTGTAAGTGACTGTGGAGGATACAGGGCCATGGAGAATCAGGCTTGTTATCTTCTAACTATAGACTAACTTATCAATTGAACCCTGTGTGTTGGGTTCCTATTGTATGTATTTTGCCTAGCTGTAAACACATGTTTCACATTAGCACTCTATACAACTCTTAGGAACTGTTATCATGGTTGCATGTCATTACATAAGCCATTTTAATGCTCCTACAAGATAACTGCTGTAAAATATGGAAGTTGTCACCGTTGAGAGTGTCCATACAGGAAACGTTAATCTCTGGCAAAAAGCATGGCTTATATCTGAGAAACCCGAGTCCACATCAGCAAGATCATGAAAGATATCACCAGCACCAAGATTTCCCCCACCAGCACTAAGATAGATGTGAAGCGCTTAGATACTATGGGGGTGGGCACTGTAGAAATCTCTATGACAGGCAGACAGAAAACTACTATACACACACAAACACAAAATAGGAAAGGACTAATTCAGTGAGGAGAGTTTTCCCCTCTTCTCACCTACTATCCTTCCCCTTTTAACTCCTGTTCCCGTTTCCTGGCTCATCCTTTTGACATCAGGACAATTGCAGCTATTCATACCTAACCCTCAGGCCACCTGCCTGTGGGCCATTCTCATTCACAAGGGACTAAAGATCAGGCACAATGCAGACCAATCGGAGGTATTTTTAACAGGATACCACTGAGAGCAAGTCTCTTTTGGCCCCCACTGAGTGTATTCAGGGCAGATGTGGGCCCTCTTGATTAAATTCCAAGGAGGACAGTGGGTTAGACGTTTCAAAGCAGAAAAGATGCCCGAGCCTGTCTTAGTTTGGTGACTCAAGGACCAGTAATGTGAAATTGTTTGCTATAGGAGGTTTGGTAAACAGGAATTCTACCTTACGGATAAAGAAATCTGTCTAGCACAACTAGATTTGAAGACAACAGGCATGGCAATCTGGTTTAAAAAAAGCCAGGGGCAAGTTTGCATAATTCCTCTTAGTTACAAAGGAGGGCATAATTACACAGTGTGAAATGTCATCCCTGTTTGGGGTTTGATCCAAATCCACTGAAATCAATGGCAGCTTTTCTGTTGACTTCAGTGAGAGCTGGGTCTTTCCTGTGGAGAACAAACCATCATTTGGTATCAACTTTACATTGCCCCTTTCTGATAGCATTTTTTGTTATTTTTCTTACATATTTATACTGGTGCCTACTTTTTACAGAGCCAAGGAATTGATGTCATTGCCAAAATTATGATAAATATATGGTAATTGGTCTGGAAGCAATTAAAAAGATCTAGTAAGAAAGAAAAAACCCAATATACACAGACTATCTGAAGTTAACACTCATAATGGTCATGCTTAAAAACCTACCAGTTTTCATAGATAACATTATTTCAGTATGTGCAGTATTCCTTATATCAACCACTATTTAATATAGAAATACCTAGGGAATGCTATAGATACCAGGGTAATGGCATCTGTGGAAGAAAATGGGCATGGTTAAACCACCCTTGAACTCCAGCAACCCCTGTCTGCCAAATAGCCCTTCAGGTCTGTGGGCAGGCAGGTATAACTTAGAGCAGCCCTGAGGCTACTAAATTACAGCAGGGAACTAGGCCCCAAGAATGCAGAGGCATATTAAGAACAAATATTTTGCCTGTGAAATCTATTCAGGACATTGACGAGTTCCAAAATCACAGGCACCGTGAATGCAAAATAAAATTTTAAAGTTGAGATTTTCAAAGTAACCTACAGTATTTAGACACAACCACCATTAAAACTGGTGGGATACTATCTCTAAATCCCCTAGATTGCTTGGGATAGCTCAACTACAATGTATATTTCTGCAAAATACTGCAAAATACAAATTAGATGCACCACTTAGCTACTAAAACAGTGGCATGAACATGCACATATTTGAAAATGATGCAAAAGTTATTTAGCAGAGGTTTATGCATACTCCTGCCATATTGCAGCTAGCAGGAGAACTGGGCAGTCTGTGCACACTATAGCCTTTAAATAATGTTCACAATATGTAATTTCATCCATATAACAGCTACGGTGGTTCAACGTCAACGGGGAGCTAGTCTCAGATATGGCTCTAACTCATAGTTCGCTAAGGCCCTGACTGAATGCTCCCTGAACTGAATGGAAGGACTCTGACTTCAGTGGGAGCTGGATTGGGCCCTAGGGCAACGTATCTTATTAGGGCCGTATATCTAAGAGGGCTTGGGCAGTTTAGTGCAGCATTACGCTGGGTTTTGAAAGCACTTCGGCTGATATGGTTTAGAAGCCATTTTCTACACTTATCAGTCGTCAGGGCTTAAACCCTTGCTTTTGTATAAAGAATTGCATGTTGGTCACTTGCTCGCTGCGTTTTGGGGCTTATAATTATGAAGACTCACACCACAGCAAAACAAGAAGGTGGTCACTAATAGACATGAAGCAGCTGTTGTGCCAGCTGCTGAGCAAACCTTCTCCTTTCATTTCCCTCTCGTGCTGCCTTCATGGTGCTCCACTTACTGGTGCTGCATTAATGCATCAGACACTTAATCATTTTGCACCTTTGAAAGTCCAGTCTAATTTAGTGAAAAAGTAATTTTGCCTTGCATGTGAGCTAAGGATTTGATTCTAAGAATCCTTTCATCTCCCGATCTTCTCTCATCTCTGCCTTTCTTGGAGCCTTGCAGGACGCCAAGGACCAAAAGTGCGATACCCTTTAAAAAAGGCACAGCATGTGCTCCCCCAGCCAGTACCAACCCCAGACTGAGGGCTGGGGCTTATGGGGAGCATCTCACCTTTCCAGCCTTGTGCCACGGACAGTGCCGAGACTCCTGTCTGCAGAGCTCATGGGGTGGAAGCTCCAAGATTCTAATTACCTCCTCTGGGAGCATGCAAGAGGAAGGGCCCTCTCCTCTCTCCTCACCCAATACACCCATCCAAGAGCTGTCACAATTGGGACCACAGCACTTTCTAATCCATGAGCTGACTACCCCTCTTTTATAGGCAGGCAGGCACTGGGATTCCAATTATTTATATCGTGGTAATGCTCAAAAACATCGAACAAGATTGGGGCCCCAGCATAACAAGCACTGTACAAAACACAGGAAGACATGATCCCTGCCCCAGTGCACTTATAGTCTAAGCAAGATGCAAAAGAGAGCAAACCAAGTAATAGGGCAGGAAGGATAACGGGAACAGTAATAAGAATGTAAAACAGGACAGCTTCGTGCACAACTGGATAGTTTTAAATGAATAAATCAATCAGCCATTCCTGAGTGCCTCTTAGCCTCGTTGGCTGATTTCCTGTAGGCATCACAGCAGTGGTCGGTCTTGAAGGATTGGACTGAGGTAAGGCTAGCAGCTTTTCACACAGAAATATAACTCAAAATTATGTATTATGCCAGTCTTACCAGACAACAGAAGGATAAGTGGAATCTACCTTACTTAGATTGTTCTGTTGTCACAAACTTTATCCTTTGGTTTTGTCATTGGGGGCTTTATTCGGATCGTTCCTGTCCAATCCACGGACGCATTCTGCCCTGTGGCCAAATACTAACACACGAGAAGAGTGGGAGAGCTGTATAGTCTTCGCAGTCTCCGTTGATAGCTGTCCAAGAGTTGCCCCCTTAGAGGGGATGAGGAGTGATAGGTTCAGCACCTCCCTTCCCCTTTCCCATTCCCCCAGCACCAAACATCTCTTGCATCTCCACAACATGCCTAATCTCCGCTGGCTGGCAAACTACAATCTCTTGGCCTCCCAAACACAAGTGAAACATGGGACCGGTGCTTTTCCAATCCATTCCCCTTTCGGTTCTTAAAATAATCTGCCAAAAATATGTTGCATTTAAAAATAAACAGCGCTGTGGGGAGTAGTGTTGGTGATTGAGTGGATGGTACTCCTCCCTCTGCATCAGTATCAGAGCAATCCCAGGAAGGGATTGGGCGGTGCTGTGCCACTATAATGTAAATGAGCTTTGAAAATGAACATTTATAGTCTAAAGATATTATCCTGTAACAACAGAAGGAGTGCTAGCCACAAAGTCCTTGCCTAATTTCAGTGTGGGTAATTACATTCTGCCTCTCTGAAATGCCCCTGAAATTTAAAATGGCTACCTTATTCTTCTGTAGCATCTCCCTAAATTATTGTGTACAGTTGCTGTACACTGGTAAACAACTGTTGCAGTCCATCCCTGAGGCTGGCTGCATTTCAATGGCAGTAATTGTATACACACAGAATTAACCACTTCAGAAACCTCCATGCTGAATAGCTCTAAATAAATGTAAAAATAATTTGCAATAGACATGTAAATCCAAGTTATGCAGAACTATTTTAAATGTATATTTTATACATGGAATTCTTTAGAGCACTTCAATATATAAAACGTATACAAAATATATATGTATTTAAATATCACACTAAGAAACTAGAGACAGAACAACAACGCAAGAGAAAAATTGCTTATTTAGAATTAATTTCATTCTTATCAGGCATATATAAATGAAATAGAAGCATTCTGTTACGGATACTCCCATAGCACATGGAATTTAATCTAAGAAACAATGGCAGACTCCATTCTAATGGTATGAGGGCCACTTTGCTGTACATAATTCACAGTGTAAACATCCCAAAAGGTAAAGCATACACTCTGAAAGATGAAAAGGAGTACTTGTGGCACCTTAGAGACTAACCAATTTATTTGAGCATAAGCTTTCGGGAGCTACAGCTCACTTCATCGGATGCATACTGTGGAAAATACAGAAGATGTTTTTATACACAGAGAACATGAAAAAATGGGTGTTTATCACTACAAAAGGTTTTCTCTCCCCCCACCTCACTCTCCTGCTGGTAATAGCTTATCTAAAGTGATCACTCTCCTTACAATGTGTATGATAATCAAGGTGGGCCATTTCCAGCACAAATCCAGGGTTTAACAAGAACGTCTGAGGAACAGTGGGGGGGGGGGGGGGGAGGAATAAACAAGGGGAAATAGGTTACTTTTTATAATGACTCAACCATTCCCAGTCTCTATTCAAGCCTAAGTTAATTGTATCCAATTTGCAAATTAATTCCAATTCAGCAATCTCTCTTTGGAGTCTGTTTCTGAAGTTTTTCTGTTGTAATATCGCAACTTTCATGTCTGTAATCGCGTGACCAGGGAGATTGAAGTGTTCTCCGACTGGTTTATGAATGTTATAATTCTTGACATCTGATTTGTGTCCATTTATTCTTTTACGTAGAGACTGTCCAGTTTGACCAACGTACATGGCGAAGGGGCATTGCTGGCACATGATGGCATATATCACATTGGCAGATGTGCAGGTGAACAAGCCTCTGATAGTGTGGCTGATGTTATTAGGCCCTGTGATGGTGTCCCCTGAATAGATATGTGGGCACAGTTGATCACTTTAGATAAGCTATTACCAACAGGAGAGTGGGTTTGGGGACGGGGGCGGGCGGGCGGGGGGGGGGGGAGAAAACCTGGATTTGTGCTGGAAATGGCCCACCTTGATTATCATACACATTGTAAGGAGAGTGATCACTTTAGATAAGCTATTACCAGCAGGAGAGTGGGGTCGGGGGAGAGAAAACCTTTTGTAGTGATAAACACCCATTTTTTCATGTTCTCTGTGTATAAAAACATCTTCTGTATTTTCCACAGCATGCATCCGATGAAGTGAGCTGTAGCTCCCGAAAGCTTATGCTCAAATAAATTGGTTAGTCTCTAAGGTGCCACAAGTACTCCTTTTCTTTTTGCGAATACAGACTAACACGGCTGTTACTCTGAACTCTGAAAGATGGCTATCAATTATCTGTAAGGATGTACTTTCAAGGAGAAGGATATCCTTTCAAGGCTTGACTAATTTGTTTAGACAGCTATGCCAGTGGAGGAGTTTCTTTTAGATACCTTAAGTCTGCAATATTTCCACATGGAATATTTGGAAAATAAAGTTAAAGGGCAAATGGGAAAGTGAAAGACAAGCTGGATACATACGCTACATGGACTATCAATAGCACACATTGTTCTGCAACAAATCATTAATTAGGAGTGTGACAGGGCATCAACCTGCTCTTTCCTAGAAAGAAACTGCTCAGAGACTTTCTTCTGATTAAACACCTCATGCAATTTATTTACAATGCTCTCCCCACCACCTTTATAAACTTGTACAGCTCTGTACTTACATAGCTCAATCAGCCATAGGGGGAGGGAGAACAGACAGTGTTGTCCCTGCCCCCAAGGGATCACACCTGCTTTTGACTCTCAAAAACCTCTCTCTTTCCCCTGAGCACTTCCTTCCTGTGCCTTTTCTACTTTCTGGGCTAATGGACAAATAAGCCTTCTGGGCTCCCCTTAGCCCATCCCAATCTATCAATTAGGCACAGCTCTGCCCCTCAGGTTTACTCCATGACAATTTAATTGGTGATCCAGGGATCAGAGCTGGTACACACAGAGAAGGAGATGTCACATGATCAGGCTTCTCTGCATTAGGTAGAGAAAAGGGCACATGGGGGAGAGAAAGACGTCAGAAAAAGAAGTAAGGATTCTGGGCCAAGGTCAACAATGTTGTAAGATGACAGAACAGTCAGTGGAGGTAAAGGTTTAAACTTGGACCTCCATCTACTGTCATGGGTAGATGACAGTACCCTCCCCAGAACATAGCCAAACCCTGGCTCTGACACCCAAAGCCAATATCCTGATCTCATGGAAGGTAAGAGGAAAAAGAGTCATTGTATCATACCAGTCCTTAGCTACTGACATTCTAGTGTCTCTTCTGCTCTCTTTTCAAAAGTATTTGTGAAGTTATGTGTGATAACAAAGCACATCTTGGGCTAGCTGGACTGAGTGAGATTGTTAGTCAGCATAAACCAAAGGTTTGCATCCAGAAGGACTGCAGGGTGCACCATCCTCAGAGTCCTGAACATATCTGCTGTGCTTCCCTCATTGTCCCTACTAAACCACAAATAGTGTGGTGTCTGTATTTTTTTTAATGAATTAGTCCCTAGGTTTGCATTTAGGCTTCCCATCCGACAAATAACTTCCTGCTGGATTCTTAGTACAGTATTTTGTCATTAGAGCAGTTTCCCATATGGCTAATGTGACAAACCCAGACCAGTGGGGTATAGGAGTCTGGTCTTATTGGGATCCAGGAAGTGGGCGGGCAAAGCCCACCCACTGCTAAAGGATCCCCCCCCAGCCTAAGGGCGGGGTCCACAGGACCTGGAAAACCAAATAATTACGGGGGACAACTAATGAACAACAGGGACAGGAGTGCGGTCAAAGGGTCAAACGAAGGGAACCAGACGGGACACCGAGCAGAGGACCCCGGACAGCGCCCACTGCTCCTCAAAGGCGTCAAGGGAGCCGGTGGACGCCGCCCAGAGGAACTCTGCCCGGAGGCGTGAACGGACAGAGGATCAGAAATAGGCCCCACAGTCACAGGAGGCTCCATCGGCCAACCTCCTCACCCTGGTTTTATATATGGCCACTTTAGCCAGGGCCGGGAGAAGGCTGACCAGGAGGTCCCGCGACTTAGTGGGGCCACAGACAGGGAGTGCATAGATAAGGAGGTGAGGGGAAAAGTGCAACCAAAATCTTAACAAACACAGGAGGGTGAGGACATGAAGGGTGTGGAGCAAGAGTGTGTATAGATGTTTCCTTGGCGCGGTCTGGAACCGGACTGGCTGCAGCTAACGTAGCCGGCTCACGGTGAAGGGGCGGGGGGGGTCGGTTGGGTCCATGGGGCAGGGGCCCGATGAAAAGGTCCGGAGGGCCTGGTGTGGAGGGTGGGCGGGGCGCGCCCTCTCTTAGGACCCTGTCGAGGTAAGCCCGAGCGGCCCTCACCTCCTGAAGTACGCGCAGGGGAATACGAGGTCTGGAGAGCCCCATGCGCTGAGCGAGTGTCAGGGGATCCAGCCAATCTCCCCAGTCGTAGTCCAGGAGGTCTCCGACTCTGGTAACTTCTGCCAGGACCAACCTCTGGCGCACCGAGGGGGACTCCGCCACCTGCACACAGAGCTGGGGGTTGTGTAGCAGGGGCTCCGCGAGGAGATCTTCCCCCACGGAGGCCGCCACGGATCTGGTCGCTGTGAACAGTTTCCAGGTCCGGAGGAGGTCCTGGTAGAAGAATGGCAGCCTGGAGAGGTCTCGCGGAAGACCTCTCAGATGGATGGTAAGATGGCAGATGGAGCTGCCGGTCATATCGGAGCCCTCGGAAGTGGCGCAGGAAGGCTTGCACCAGTACGCTCCACGCCGGACTACCGGCACAATAAAGGAGCCTCTGCAGGGCCTGGAGGCGGAAGACATGGACCTGAGTGTGGAGACACTTCAGGCCCTGCCCTCCCTCCTCCAGGGGTAGATGGAGAACCCCTGCAGAGACCCAGTACGGTCCTGACCAGAAGAACTCCAGAATCAACGTCCGGAGGTTGGCCAGGAAATCCGGGGCCGGGACCAGGGTGTTCAGCGGGTACCAGAGCATGGACAGGACTAGTTGATTAAGCACCAGTGCCCTCCCTCGAAGGGATAGACACCGGAGTAGTCCTGTCCATCTCTGCAACCGCTCTACCACCCTGCCCTCTAAACCCTGCCAGTTCTCCGGCGGAGACGGATGCGTGGCAGGAGACGGATGCGTGGCATACAGGAGTCTGGTCGAAGGCTAATATACTGGCCACTGGATGAATAGTTTTCTGTTCCCTGAATGACCAGAGCAGGGGCTGCGCAAGAGCAATCAGGAACCTGCTAGAACCAATTAAGACAGGCAAGCTAATTAAGACACCTGGAGCCAATTAAGAACATACTAGAATCAATTATGGCAGGCGGACTAATCAGGACACCTGTTTAAAAAGGACCTCCCATTAGTTAGTGGGGGGAATGCAAGGAGCAGGGAGTAAGAATGTGCACCCCTGGAGGACTGAGGAGTACAAGCGTGATCAGGCTTCAGAAAGAAGATCCTGTGGTGAGGATAAAGAAGGTGCTGGGAAGTAGCCCAGGGAGTTGTAGCTGTAGCTGTCATGCAGCTGATACAGGAGATGTAGACAGCTGCTATCCACAGGGCCCTGGGCTGGAACCCGGTGTAGAGGGTGGGCCCAGGTTTCCCCCCATGCCCCCCACCAACTCCTGATGGGACACACAGGAGGAGCTGACTTGGTCTGTGAGCAACACCAGAAGGGAAGGTCTAATTTGGAAAGGGATCTGGCCTGTCCCTGACCCACTAGGTGGGACAGCAGAGACTGTGGAGATTGTTCTCTGTTTCCCCCATGCTGGCCAGTGATGAGATTAGCTGAGTGGATGGCAGGTTTGAGCCTCTAGCAGAAACGGCCAAACTGAGGGCTACCATGAACCTCTGAGGCGAGCAAATCTGCCAAAAAGTGCAGGACCCAGCAAGGCAGAGGAGGAACTTTGTCACACTAATCATTGCTCTAATTCTATCACCACCCAAGGATTTATATCTGTTAGTTGCACAGACTATTCCCGACAGCAGTGGTGAGCGTAGAGGTAGGATATTGTCTGATCTCCCCTTTTACACCTGCAGTAAGGTGTCCCTCTCGGAACTACTCCCAGGGTCTGAGAACACTTCCCCAAACACCACAAACGTGGACACCCCGACCTTTGGATCATTCAGCCCTTGCTTTGGGCTCATGGAGACGGAAACTGCTTCATTGTTCGTGATCTGGAATTTACGGCTGGTGAAAAGTGCTGGCTTGACAGCCCTGAAGAATGGAACCCTCTGCTTACGCCCACAATGGAGACAGAACAGGCAGCAGCCGGACAAGCTTCTCCGCACCACCCCTATCCGTGTACCTCAGCCCTGACCTGGAAGCAGCTTCCCTTGGGCTGAAAGGGTAGTTCATTCTCCGTGTGCATTCAGTACGTACCCTCCAGATTGGGACTGCACTCTAGTGCCGTTCTGGGATGGGTTTTGTCACCTAGGCAATTTGTACTCTGAAGTGCACTGATCCTCTCTCGCATTTTGAACTCGGTAGGTTACCAATAGCCTTCAAAATGAAGCCGTCTAGACTGGGCCGGATTTGAATCAACAACCTGGAAAGTCTCCATATTCCATTAACAATCCCACTGCCATCCAGCCTCTCCCACACATTTTATTATTTTTTTTTTAAATAACTCAAATCTGTCCAAACAGATACTAACCTTCTTAGCATGGTCAAGTGGATAGGGCACTAGCATGGGAGCTGGGAGACCTGGAGTCTAATTCTTGGTTCTGCCATTGGTTTGCTGGGTGATGTTGGGCAATTCACATCACTGCTCTGTGCCTCAGTTTCCCCAGCTGTAAAATAAGGATAATAATACTGTGTAAAGTTCATTGAGATCTATGGATAAAATATAAGCAAAGCATTATTTTTGTAGATTGCACACTCTCAAGTGCTTGCAAATCACCTACCACACTACAAGAGTGAATAGCAATAATATGTATTCATTTACTATTCTATGCGCTGGAAAAATATACTTCTGTTTCTGATATACTGCTGGATATCTGGCATTGCTTCTGAGCACAAGATTTGTCAATCAGGAATTACATTTAGTTCAAAGAATTATTTTGCATTGTTCACTGTTATGTAGGAGAGACACAAACATACGGTTGCATCACCCAATGTCCTTGAGCATATTCCTGTGGTTTGGTTTGAAACTGTGTGTACCATGAAAATACACAGCTTCATTTCTGGATATAATATTGTCTCGCACATGCTCCTATCAATGGGAGGGGTTTAATTTTCTTATTTAAGAAGAATGGAGGAAGCATTGATTTCATGCGTGTTTACATCGGCTCTGCGCAATCCTTTCCCCCCTTTCCTTAAAGATCATATAATATTTGTTCTAAAGCAATAAGGGCTGACGCAGCATACACAGCTCTGCGACTAAACAAGGAGGGTCCTTCATATGTCACTGCTGTCAACTTAGAACAAAAACTGAGATGAATGGGAAAAAATAAATAAATCTTTTGTTTTCAAAGCTAAATAGCCAAAAATGCAGCAAGAAAAGTTCCATAAAGGTTTAGCTTTCAGCAACACATAGTGGAAACAAAGCTGATTCCTCCTCTTGCTGTGCCCCCTGACCTCAGAGTTTTATATGTCACTGCCTAGAAGGCCTCCAGTCACGGCAGCCTCTGTGTATGGCTTTCCCAGGACTTTCAAGGTTTTCCTTGGGGGCTGTTCAGGGGGGAAGGGTTTTAGCACTGGCCTCAGATTTAAAATAGCAGGGGGAGTTTACTGATTAATATTCATGAGGAGGGAACAGTCTGCTTTTTGTTACCATTGCCATTTCTCATGCAAGGTGCGTTTAAAGGGAGGAATACATTTAGAAACATATCCGACTATCACAACCACCAACACCTTTAGAGAGATAGAAAGGCAGGAACCTAAGCAAAGCTCAAATGGTAAATATTTAACAGGGAAAGAATTTGCCTCCCCTTCTGTCCTCTCTTTCCCTGTATATATTAAACTCATTATTCCATTTTAACAAGGGGAACTGTGTTTCCCCCAAAATCTCCACTCCTATTGAATCTCTGGGCCAAAGTGGATAGTTCACACACATGCCTATAAATCCCCTCCACCACTGGCACAATTGATTGTGTTCCTTTGTTTGCTTGGTTTTTAAAGTCACTACTGAATATTCACTTTGTAGCTGGGAAAGCCGTTAGTTCTATTTTTTGAGACGACACTTACAGGGCCTGCTTGTCCATTCACTGACACCAACATGAGTCAGGAGTAACTCTACTGAAGTCAATATATTTACACCAGTGAAAAGCTGGAGTAAAAAAAGAAAAATCAGTAAAGTAAAATCTTTCAAAAGTAGCCTCTGATCTGGGGTGTCTTCATTTTTGGACACCCAACTTGAGAAACCTAAAAATCAGACACAAGAAGTGGTGAGCATCCATTATCTTCCTTTGACTTCATTAATGGCATTCAACACCTTGGAAAATCAGCCGAGGGTTCTCATGTTGGGCACCCAAAAACCAGTGACCGTTTCTGAAAACGTTAGCCAACGATGCAAAGCCTTTCAGAGTAAAGAGAAGCAAAGGACATCTTGATTCTGAGCTTCTACACAGCAAGCGGGCAAGTATCACTGCTTATCTAGTAAACTCAGCTATTATTTGTGGATTTCAGTAGTAGGTGATTTAAGAGAGACACCGCAGTAAACATGTTCATACCTGAGCTCAGAACTGGGCCAGTGAGAAACAGAGAACTTTAAATTTCTAAAAACTAAGAAATTTTCTCCTGGTCTCTTCTCCCCAGAACAAAGAGGCACTTTACACACACAGGGTTTTAACTGATTTAGAGTAGTTATCAATGGTTTTCTGTCAAACTGGGAGGGCGTATCTAGGGGGATCCCATAAGGGTCAGTCCTGGATCAGGTCAATATTTTCTTTAATGACTTGAATAATGGAGTGGAGAGTATGCTTATAAAATATGAGGATGACACCAAACTGAGAGGGGTTGCAAGACTTTGGAGGACAAAATCAGAATACAAAAAACCTTGACAAATTGGAGAATTGGTTAGAAATCAACAAGATGAAAGTCAATGAAGACAAGTGCAAAGTACTACACTTAGAAAGGAAAAGTCAAACGCACACCATTGCAGAATGGGACCTGATAACAGCCTCCAATACGTTAAGGGCAATTATAAAGAGAACTGTGATCAACTGTTCTCCATGTTCACTGAAGGTAGGACAAGAAGTAATGGACTTAATCCGCAGGAAGGGAGATTACAAAAATCTTTCTAATTATAAGGGTAGTTAAGTTCCAGAAATAGGTTTTCAAGAGAGATTGTGGAATCTGGGTCATTAGAGGTTTTTAAGAGTGGGTTGGACAAACCCCTGTCAGGGATGGCCTAGGTTTATTTGATACTGCTCCAGTGCCAGGGCAAGATGTGATGACTCCTCAAGGTCACTTCCAGCCCTACATTTCTATGATTTTATACTTAAGGAGCACAAATCCCACTGAACACCAGGGAGATCTGTACTTCTAAACCCAGATCTGGAAACTTGTGTCCGTGAAATAACGTTGGCTAAGGATGTGGTTTTTCTTATGCTATTTCTATACCAAAAAGCCCTCATAGACATTAAGACCAGAAGGTCTGATCATCTTCTAGTCTGATGTCCTGCACGTTGCAGGCCACAGAACCTCACCCAACCACTCTTGTAATAAACCCATAGGCCCGAGCATGGAGGCTGTTATACCAGCAAAAAAGTGCCTTTGATTGCACAGTTTATTTTTGGGGGGGAAATGGTATAAGCTATAACAGCAAAAGCATATTTTTGTCAGTAGAAGCTGTATCTACACAAGGAGGGTTTTGACCTGGTCTAGGGTAGACGAGCCCTAAATCACAGTGCATTTGAAAATCCCACCCCTAATCTCAGCACTGGGACTTTTTATTTCCTTGAAGAGTCACAAATAAAAGTGAACCATTTTTTTTCTGGATTGCAGCCTACTGTGTCTCTGCCACAACCCTGAAGACCTATCTTACAGGATTTTCTTCACAGCCCATCAATGGTACTACTCAGCCTCCTGGGGCCAAATCCTCAGGGGCCCTCACTCATACAGAAGTGAGCTGTGGGATGGTTTGGCCAATCCAGAGGCTAGGCTGATTGGCCTTGTGAAGGGTGAAAGATGGCTTCTCAGACCCTCTGTAGACAGGGAACAAGGAACTCTGCTGGGCCCCTGCAGAGCGTGGTCCTTCTCTCCTACATGCAGTGAAGGTGGAGGTTATTGCTGCTGGGAGCCTCTGGGGAGCAGCTTGTGGGAGATATGGCGTGGGAGTCCAAGGATCTGGCACTCAGAAACAGCCCGTCAGGAACAGGAGTGCAAGGGGAAAGGTTGGAAGAATAGTCCATGTGGCTTGTACAGCCCCAAACACTTCCTTTCCTCTGGGTGGTGGGCATCTCCAGACCTGATGGGGCACTGTGCCGGCTGACAGAGCCAGCTCTGATGCTGTGTGAGACAGCTGACAGAACAGCTGTGCAGCCCCCTTATGTCTCCTCAAGTGTCACTCATTCAGGGAGCCGCAAACACTACCCCATGCTGGCATCAGGCTCCCCAGTGACTCCTGCCACCACCTCTGGCAGTGTGGTGCAGTGGAGTTAAGGCCTCCCCTCCCCTGGGGGAAAGGTCATGGCTGGGCAGCCTCAGAACATCTCTCGTGCTGACACGGCCACAGTGAGCCTATCCCCCCAGAATTTGCATACCATGCCTTGGGTGTGGATCTCAGCTGATCCACAGAGCTGTGATTGCTCACCTTTGGAGCAGCAGAGTCAGGATTGGTCTTCTAGAGCGGGTCAATGTTGAGCAGTGATTAAAATAATTGGAAACAGGTGCGTGAGCTCTGATCGCACCAGCCAAAGTGGAGGAGGAGCGGTGGGGGAGTATTGCTCTCCCAAGCCAGGGTAAGGAAGCCATGCCCCACCTCCCAAGGCCTTTATCCCCTGCTGTTGAGTAACACCAAGTATTTCCAATCCTACCCCCACCTCAAGGCCCACGTCTGCAGCTCTCCTGCTTTGAAGAGCTATGCCTGATTCTTATCCTATTGCAAATGCAGCCCATGACCTGTATTAAGCAGGTAGGCCAAGAAAACCTGCATCTTTCTGCCTTTAGGGACCTGCTGAAAATACAGAGGACTTACCTTGAAAATGTTTTCCGTACTGTTTGATGTTGTGGACCCGTCAGTGGGAGTAGAGAGAGCATTAGATAGGTGGTTATTGATTTGTTCTAGTTTTATTAAATTAAGTTCCTTCAGACACTTCCCTCTCCACATTGAAATACCTACTCTGAACACTGCCCCCGGGGGGGGGGGGGGAAGGGAACTTGAAAGTTGAAACATTTATCTAAAGAAACCTGTGATGTGAAAATGGACTCCATAAGAAGTATATATTATTTATATCACTCATATATTCTTTTGGGGTATGGTATTTCCAGCAATTTAAATTCTGGAAAAAATTGGAGGGGTGTGTGTGTGATATTTCTAATGTCAAAACATCATATACATAAAAACATGAAGAGAATAAAAATGAGGCTACCAAGGAACTTTTTCCTTTTGTCAAGCAAAGAGGGGAAAGGAAGATTATACCATCAGCCTCATTCTGTGACCCTGAGAGTTGAGAATTATGTTCTTTGTAACCTATACCCACAGAGTAATGACAGACACATTAAGTGCCTGAAGTCACATGATGACCAGGCAAGACCTTTTATCCTTCCCAATTCCTATGTTTAGACACCAGTGGAGCAAAACAGTTTTCAAGAAAATTTTATACATTAAAATGAAAGTTGTGAGAATTAAGGGTGGTCAGCATCTCAGAGAAGGTGCACAGGACCTTACAGAGTTGTCGAGCTGTTAACTGTTTTGAACTGGTTGCAGAGGAAGGGAGGAAATCTCAGTTGACACCCATTTTCAGTCACAAGTTGTTCTCCTGGTATAAAGAGGGCCTAAGTAGGAAATCTGCTAGGATCACCACGATGAGAGTCTGCAGAACACAGGGATAAACAGCATTCTCTCTGGGCCCAATTCTGATCTTACTCTGACATAAATCAGAAGTGCCTTCACTCAAGTTGTATATCTGTGTACAACAGGTGTGAGATCAGAGTGAAATGTTCTCCCTGTTTGTATGATATTGTAATGAATGGTTCTGTTTGCACATCACTATTTCCTCTACTTAAAGTTAAAATAACTGTAGCCTGTGCTCTAATTGGGGGTGAGGAGTTTGAAAAAAAAAAAATTCTACTGTTTTCCAAGTGACAGTGAGAGGTAGAGTATGGCTCTGTCACCTATACCCGCCCGCGCACACATGCCACCAATTCCAGCACTGTCTGTAGCAGATTTCATTTTTGAGAGATGTGTAGTTTTCCCATGAAGATGAGATGAATAAAAGAGCTCCCCCCCCTCCCCAAACACAGTATTCAAAAGCACATGAGTGGGTTAAAATTTGCAGTTCTTTCTCCTCTCTGGCATTGGATATATTTTGAGTCAAGATGCATTTGTCTGAATCAGATTTTTTTTTAATCATTAATTGAAACTGTCTGTCTCTATCTATTCCCCCTCCATTCTCCACCCAATGAATCAGTAATTTGTAACAAGAGAATCTGGCTAAACAAGTTTCTAATTCAAATGCCATCTTATGGACAAAGAACTCTTTGAAAATGGTTTCCATCTTCTGGCTCCTTGGGATGGAGTGGAAAGTTGCATTTTTACTGTTGATGGAATTCATCTGTCCCCTCAACTCTGTCAAATCTGGTGTGCTGTACAGTAAGAGAATGTGGAGTTCAGTGAAGGAGGTGAGGGAGGGAAAGAAGGCCCTCTGTTATAGGAGCCCAAGTCAAGCAATTTCCTGCCAATTAACATGCGGCTGCTGCTAACATTTCTCCCAAGAACAAAGCTCCAGCTAAGGAAGAATTTTATACCAGTTGATACAAGGTTATCGATAAAAGCTGCCCTCGCTAAGGTCCTGGTCTTGCTCCCATGGAAATAACTGACTTCAGTGCAAGCAGTATAGGGCCTTAGGGGAGTCCACAGCCAAATTTACTTTGTCTGATGACATTAAATGATTGATAGAAAACTCCCATTTTATAACAGAAGACTTCAAAAGCAGCCTCTAAACTTGCACTGACAATTTATCACATCTGTGTTCACACCGGTGTAATTAACTTGGAAGCTCCACATACAAACTACATTTGCATTCACAAATATTGTCATTGAGTACACCACAGGGTGTTGCAAGGCCAAATTAAATAACATTGAGATCCTTGCTATAGAAATGCCAAGGATTATTAGACCAGGATGATAAAACTAAAAACCAGCTAGGAATCTTTGAGACTTCTTTCTGCAAACAAGTGTATTCAATTAACTTAATTATTCAACGAACCAATGGTTGGGAGGCCTGAGTGAAATGTAGGACTTGGGAATCAGAATAATAGATACCTGTAATTATAACTATGTTGGACATTTTGTATCCTGAGATTAGGCTCTTTTCCTTTCCTCTTCTGAATCTTGTAGCTTCTTTGAGGAGGCTGGTGGGAAGAGGTTAAAGGTCACATCGAGCTGCCAGTAAGAGTGAAAAATGGTGGATACTGCCTCTGAGCTTGGACTATGAGTTCCATTATTTCCCTTTGTAATGGTGATACCTTCCCATGGAAGGCTTGAATGTTGCAAATTAGCGTTCTGACTTATCTTTCTAATTACCTCTTCAGGTGTAACAGCAAGCCAGCTGTTGGGAAGAACAAAAGAAGCGGCTTGCCAGTGTCCAGATTCAGGCATCTGTTACAAATGCTTGTAGAACTGTAAAGGGTCTGATTTGTTTTTAAGTGAATAAATAAAAAGGTCTTTTCCCCATTCCAGAAGAAACAAGGATCATACCATATTCACTTCAGCCCTGCACAGAAATAATGGTGAAAATCTCAGTCTCAAGAACAGAAACTTCAGCAATGAACCGCTGAAGCTGTTGTCCACATAATTAGGTGAACCTTAGAGAAAATGTAACATACAAACTGAGCTCAAAGCGGGAGATTACGCATTATTCAAAAATGAGAGAGAGAAAGAGAGAGAGATAAGCCTAAAATACACT
Organism: Chelonia mydas; assembly: GCF_015237465.2. Classification (NCBI taxonomy): domain Eukaryota; kingdom Metazoa; phylum Chordata; order Testudines; family Cheloniidae; genus Chelonia; species Chelonia mydas. The sequence goes on from NC_051251.2 coordinate 59,034,393, forward strand.
CCTGAGAAAGGACTGAATAAAGACTGCAGGATTTGGCCCCTGATGTCTACAATGCTCTTCCTATATACACATAAACTCCCATTGATAGGAGTGGACGATTTTATCCACAGATGCACGGGGATTGACTCTGTAACTTTCACTCATGCTGGCAAGCACTTACACAAGAAATCCCACAGATACTTTAATTTCTCATGCTTTCTCAGAATAACCCTTTGTAAACCTTACACTGAAATCTGATTCCTCAGCAAAATTTTCTTTCCTCCACCACGCATCCAGGCTGCTTGATTATTGGCGGATATTGCTCCTGGGGACTGGGATTCTGCCATTTGGGGGAATTTTTTTGATTAGATAAAATAATCATTGACATTAGAAAAGAAATCTCTCATATAAAGAATTACATGGACTTTGCAAACCAACCGAAGGAATAGAAGACAAGTCGGGTTTTGGGATAACAGATCTGGGACTTGATTTTTTGTAAATTATGCAAGCGGTATTGGTGCATGTGCTTAGAATCTGATGCAATTCCCATTGGAGTCAATGAAAAAAGGCTTTCACTGACTTCAGTTGAACTGGACCAGACCCTATTGCATGTGCACTTACAGTGCAAAGATTTGTGCAAGCGCACGGCCAGACAGGTTCCTATCAAGCCGCATGTGGACATAATCCCTGAGCGCTGCATGTGGACATCATCCCTGAGCGCTGCATGTGGACATCCACCACGAAGCAGATGTTCAAAAGAGCTCAGCATGTTGGGTACTGAGCACTTCTTTGGAAATCTGGTCCATAATTACTTGCCTAAATGGAAGCTGAGCTCATAATCCCTGTTATGAGATTAGGACTTTACAGTTGAAAAACATGACCATCAGACATCAAAGTGTGACATATGACTGGCTGGCCGGCTGGAGAGCTTTTAAAATTTCTTATATATGGCATATTAAGGGGATTTACAAAGATTCAGAATAATGATTTGATGTTCTTAAATAAAAAGCACTACAATGTGCCCCCAAATTTTTGTTTATGCAAAATGTAGTCCTTCAGTATACATCCTTTCTACATTATGTGTTTATAGAGTGCAAGCTCATATCCATATCACAAGTACAGAACTGATCACTAAACCAGGCATTTTCTTTCTTTTTCTCTTATAGGAACATTTCAATTACTAAGACCTAAATTCTGCTCAAGATGACCTATATTTACTACATTATTATAGTGTATAGTCTCTGGCAGGTTGCTCTCAGGAGACAAGGATATTGTATATTATAGATGGGTATTATGCTATGGGTTTATATTATGGATTTCAATAGCTCTATTCGGTGACTGAGGGCATTAGAGTGACAGCACAGCGAAACTCTTGTTAAATATTATTTAGTTGAGGAGAAAAATATCCTCCTTTTCCCTTTGGTTTCCGGGAGCTGCGCACATTATCTTGTTAAGTTGCATACAACTACTTAAATTGGATGCAACTCATGAGTACGTCTTGATAACACAGGACCTGATCTCCACAAGTTCAGCATCATGTGTGCTTAGGACCTAGCAGGACGATCCAAGACTATGAAAACAGACCTCTAGAGATTACAATTGAACTTTTACACAGGGAGCTCCCCCCTCAGAAAATGTAATTAAGGGAACTAAATTATTAATATCTATTTTACACAACAATGAGAAAGAAAACTAGAATCTTGCCTCGTTCCAATCAATTGGAAAAAATCATTCTTTAATAAGAGGATTGGGATCAAGCTGCATGCTTTGACTTTCTGATTGGAAGGGATTCTCCAATAATCAGTCCTCCATCCCGTTCCATGTGTTTCTCGTGTGCGGGTCCACACTGACAACTACCTTTTCCCTTCAGCTCACACAGAGGAAAATCCAATAAACAAAAGACCCTACTTCTATAGCATTATACCTAAAGGCAATTATTAGGCAGGGGGTCTAATAGCGGAGAGGGGTCAACTGCAAGAGGAGAAAATGTTATGGCAAGAGAGAGAGAGACTAAACAATGATGAATGTGTGAAATTGTGCAGTGTTTAATGTGTGGGGAGCTGGAGAGGGGAAGGCAACATTCTTTTCTATCCCTGCCATTGACTAGAGTAGTTTATGTCCTGAAACATATTTGATTACCTTTATCACGATGATATTAATATGCTGCACTTGTATGGGGGGGAGGGATAGCTCAGTGGTTTGAGCTTTGGCCTGCTAAACCGAGGGTTGTGAGTTCAATCCTTGAAGGGGCCATTTAGGGATATGGGGCAAAAACTGGGGATTGGCCCTGCTTTGAGCAGGGGGTTGGACTAGATGACCTCCTGAGGTCCCTTCCAACCCTGATATTCTATGATTCTATGATTCTATACCATGTTCCATGCAAGGAGCTCAAAGTGCTTTAGGTGGGCATTAGCAGCCACATTCCACAGTTGTGATGTTTCACAGCATACAGACAGAGAAATTGACAAAAACATGAATACTCTTGCAGGAAGGTTTCAGTATAACACTACTTGATTTACTCATAGACTTACTGACTTTAAGGCCAAAAGGGACGACAGTGATCATCTAGTCTGACCTCCCAGACATCACAGGCCTCATCCATCCACTCCTGAGATAGACCCCTAATCTCTGGCTGAGTTACTGAAGTCCTCAAATCATGATTTAAAGACTTCAAGTTACAGAGAATCTACCATTAACAGTAGTTTAAACCTGCAAGTGACCTGTGACTGATATATTAAAAAGATATTGGGCTTGCAATTTCATGTGCCAGTTCCCTTAATATTCTTGGATGGAGATTACCCAGGCCCCCTGATTTGGTCCCATTAAGCTGTTTGAGTTGAGATTTCAGGACAATTGCACACAAGACTCCAACGAGAGAGAGAGAGAGAGAGAGAGAGAGAAAGAACAGGCTGCTCCCAAAGGCTGTGAGGCACAATTCATCCCACCTTGCTTTAAGCTGACTCTTAACAGAATGACTCTGCTGTCATGCTTTGTTACAGAGAACTCAAGCCTGCAAGCAGGGCCAGCAAACTCCAATTCACCCCAGCCCACGGCAATAACTTGCAATTCCAACACAGTCTTCAGCACAAGATAACAGTGAGGTGCTGTGGTCACAGCGGTAGGGAGCTGGGACTAGAAGCCAGTTCTTTTTACTCCCAGTTCTGGGCTTTAGCCACCAGACCAATCTTCCTCTCTTGTCTCGGACAGCAAATACACATCTATTAGTATCACAGAAAAATCCAGCCTTTTAAAAAAACCAGCTGTAGCATTTGCCTCTAACTTCCTGCAATAGTGAATCCCACAGACTGTCCATATGCTACACAATCATTTAGAATAACAGGAAATTCTTCTTTAGCATATTTCCTTTTATTAGTTTACATATTTTGGGCTTGAATCATCCCTGCTAGTCTAAGAGGGTGCAATTTGCGCACACACATTCCTGCCAGCGGAGCAGCTAAGCCAATCAATGCATTCCTTCCAGGAGACAGCAAAGTGGGGGTTCCAAGTAGCTTGCATCATTGCACCCCAACTCCAAGCAAACTTGCCACCTGCAGCCTGGGTTCTGCCGTTAGGGTGAATCAGGCCCACTGGTTTTTAATTCCACTGAATATCACCAAATTCTCAGTACAGTTTTCAGCAGGCCCTTGATACCACAATCAAGTCTCCTCCAACGGCTTCTCATTCCTATGCTGAATGGCTGAGATTCTGTCCCACAGCACAGATCATACAACGACCCCTGCGCTTCCTAATTCTGGGATGCTCCATGGGCCAGTGTGGCCTGCCTGTGTAACTTAGCAGGCCTGGGTCATCACAGCTCTAAGTAACAGCAACTTCCTGAGGCTGCCTATGGCTTGCAAAGCAAGACAGAATGGTCATAGCAATGTGCATGACAGCTCTGCCTCCTGCTCTGGGGAAATTCTTCCCCAGCCCCTTGCAAGACATTTACAGCCCCTGTATACTGCTGAGATTGTGTATAGGGCCAGGGAGAATGACCCCACCCAATAAGCCTAGTGACTGCATTCTCTCGTTACATTTAATCTTCTGCGTGACTCTTCACATGCTAAAGTGAGCAAAAGCACTTCAATCTCAGCCTGCCCCAGCCTCTCAGCTGTTTCCCCCCATCCCTGAAAATAAAAACACGCAACTCAAGCAAACGATTCTACTTGTCACTCTATAAAACTAGAGTCCCAGCGAGGAAGGCACAAAGTGCAGATCATCAGCAGACAGTGTATGAGGGGCATGTTGTGTGCCTAAAGCACTGGCAAATCTGTTCAAGAACTTTACTTAGACCAAGTCAGGGTTGAGCAAAAGCTTCTTACTTTTTGATGCCAGGTGTGGCCTAGTCAAGGTCACAGTGAACAGGTGAGCAAATCACAATAGCCATCACCCTAACTAGCATTCCTGTTGGCACTCAGCAGAGGTGCGCAGGAATCAATGGTCATGGATGTGGAACTATCCCCTAAACCCCAGAGGTAGTCCCCTGAAGTCAAGACTGAGGTACATCCCTGCAGCAACATGCTGCGATACTCTGCTTGTGAACAGAGGGTTTACTTTTCAGTGCTGCAAATCTAGTACCTTTCACTAGCACTATATACACCTTCAGTCATGACACTCTTTAAAGTGAATTACCAGGACGAAGGGGACACACATTTCATTCTCCTAAAATCTGTTTCTTGCATTTGTTAGCTGTGAACAGAAATAATTTTTTTTTTTTAAAGTTTTCACATTGCATTGAAAAGTAAAATGCTGCCACATCTGATTTTTGGTGGACATCATATGATTGCCAAGGTGAAGAAATGTTTAAAAACATAACTAACCTTTTCTATCCTCCCCCTCCCTGCAAAAATAACTCAAAAACCCATTAAAAAAAAAAGAAACTATAACTCTTTTAATCATCATCAGTAGTGCTTTAACCTCACAGGAAAGGGAAGAGGACAGAAGGATTGTAAGAAATCCAGGCAGGCTAAAGGTCACCATCCTTGCTCCTGGGATGAATCACGTCATTTCTCCTCAAGTACAAACAGGCATTTAGTATATACACCCTGTCACACTGAACATACATGCTCCCTCTCTGTCACCATGTAAAAACACACCAGGTTTACATTTTACAATGGAGATAGGGGCAGCAGCAGGAGGAGAGCAAATGAAAAGGCAAAAGTAAAAGGACAGAGAAAACAAAGGCACTTTGTAAAAATGACAGAATGATTGACCTAACCTGAAAATGTTTGGTGGCTATGACCTAACCTGAAAATGTTTGGTGGCTATGTAGTTAAAATTCTTATGTGAAATGTATCAGAAGGCTATTCTTCTGGAGGTCTTATTAGGACTATAGGGAGTTAGTCTGTCAACACTGCAGTCTTTTTTTTCAGCTCTTCTTGGCCTGTGCAAAAAGACTATCACTCGGCACTTTAGCTGCCCCAATCAATAAAAGAATGGCTGAGGGAACCTTATTATTTTACTGCTTTTGGGGAGAGACTCTATATACATGCTCATTGGCAAAAGTGGAAGAAACATTTTGTGCCCATGCATGGAACCTCATGCAAGCAGCTTGGTTCCATCAGTCCCATAGCAGCAGGCTGGGGGCGACCTGACCATAGACGCTGTGACATTCCCCTGGTGTTATCTGGACCGGTGATCCACTAGGTCACTCTCATCCTTGACTCTGGAAGCCAGCCTTACCCTGCTCTGCTGTGAGAACCCCCACTCCTGGGCTGTTCACGCACAGCCTCTAGCATGTAAGCTGCTCCTTGGATTGTGCAACCGAATGACACTAGCCAATATTTCCGGCCATAGACACATCCTAGGAACCTCCACCTTGCAGTGTCCAGTTATGCCCGCTGGACGCTGCAAGCTTATATGAGTTTGTCAATTTAACAAAGAAATCGATATGTACCAGGCTTGTTATCTCAAGGGGAGTCTCTGACATGCTTCAAACCAAACACACTGCTTCAGGTAGAATAAACAAACAAATTTATTAACTACAAAGACAGATTTTAAGCGATTATAAGTGATGGGCAAAAAGTGGTTCCAAAAGAAAAGAAAATATAAGCACGCAGCCTAAACTCTCAACCCTATTAGACTGGGCAACATCTAGATTAAGCAGTTTTTCTCACCCCACTGGATATTGCAGTCCTTAATATACAGGTTTGTTCCTTAAACCCAGGCCAATCTCCTGTGTTGGAGTCTTGTCTTCTTCTCAGTGTCCTGATTGCTGGCAGCGAAGGTGGGGGCAAGAGAAGAGCCCAGTATGCGTCCACTCTGTTTGTTTTATATCCTCAGTACATGTGCTTGAGGAGCACAAGTCCAGGCATGTCTGGGGGGCATTGCTGAGTCTTTCCAAGCAAGGTTGAGCAATTCCCCTGGTGTGGCTTCATGGAGGTGGCTTCATGTGGAGGTGAGTCATTGCATTGTAGCTCCCTTGCTGGACAAGGGCTGTTGATGGGTTATTTGGGACACCCTGCCTGGGCGTTGGTTACTTTCCTTGCTGTTATCATAGAATCATAGAATCTCAGGGTTGGAAGGGACCTCAGGAGGTCATCTAGTCCAACCCCATGCTCAAAGCAGGACCAATCCCCAATTTTTGCTTCAGATCCCTAAATGGCCCCCTCAAGGATTGAACTCACAACCCTGGGTTTAGCAGGCCAATGTTCAAACCACTGAGGTATCCCTCCCCCTCTGGGAAGCTAATATCTGGCCGTTTCCCCCAATTTACAGCATGTTTTAGTGACCACCATACAACATAATTCTCTTAACTTCATATGCATTAATGATACACATATATGGATAGAGAAATGACTTTCAGCAGATCATAACCTTTCCCCTGATACCTTACAAGCCATGTTTTATATGTAAGATCAGGATTACATGAAAATGAGGAATATGGGGGTTACAGTACGCTCCCCCAAGGCGGAGAATATCACAGACGCCCCATAAACACAGGCTCCACTGCTAGAAAATGAGTCAGCTAAAGGGACACTGAACACATTTCTGTATGAACATTTTTACCTACTATAGGTTGCTTACTGTAGAGTCAGTTGCCTCCTCCTCACACACAGCTCAAAGGGCTGCTCATTCACACATATTCCCCCCAGGCCCTGAGGAGGGCATTTTCCAGGAACACAGCAGCAGAGCTGCAGCGGCCTCAATTTGGGACCCAGAAGGGTCAACTTTTCCTTAAAAGTCCCTCTATGAAGCTGAGGAGCAACAGCAGCTGGTGCGTATCACCTCTAGCAAGGCCCCTGCCTGGAACTGTGGGGTGGGGAGAAGAGACAGGAAGACACTTCATTCCACAAACCTCTACATGGGGCTGGTGAAAACTGCTCTCCCTTCCCGTGCTCCTGGATGGAGCCAGGCTGTAATGAGAGCTGGATGGGGAACCCACGGGAGCCCTGTTCTTCACTCCTCAGACTCTAGCTGCAGGAAGGAGCGAGTTCTTCATTCACTAAGGATCCCTCTTCAGGTCCCAGGGAGGAGGTTAGAGGCTGAGAGGCCGTACCTCAGTTATGCTGCTGCTGCTACGGAAGAGGCAGGCCACTAGCATGCACGCTGGGTGGGAGAAAGGCATGCCCAAACATGTGGTGGGGTGGCTCACAGGCTCCCTCCCTCTTGCTGAAAGGTCCTGTAAGCTGCAGAGAAACAGAAAAAACCCTTATAAAATTTCTCTTAAACAGAATTTCAAAATTAAAAAAAACCCAAACACACACACACAACCCTCGGGACTAGAATTTAAAGGGTAAACTATCAGAAATCAGGATCTGGAAAAAGTGAACAGTTTTAAAAAAAATAAGTTCACAATGTTCCCTGCAAGTATGAGTGTGCCTTAATAATCACCTTACTCACCACCTACAGCATCCTCAAGCCCATCCTATGTGCATAAAAGGGTGATTATGAATGGACAGGAGTTGGTGGCATTTGCACAGGGAACTGTAAAAAACTGTTTCACAGGCCTGCCTAAAAATGCTAAGGCAGGCTCTGCTAAAGCAGGCTCTTTAGACTTTCTCTGACTTAACTGACTGGGATAAAAGCATTTCAAAATATAAATCAGCTGTTACACTCTTCTTGCTCACTTTAGGCTCAAATCGGTCTGATCTATAATGTACTCCTACCGGTATTCTTAAAATTGCAGTAAAACTGAACACCACTTGGAAAAGTGATAGGCTGCCTGTATGCATCAAGAAAAGAAAGCTATTGTGCAAGTCTGAAAAGTGGGAGGAAAATTTCAGAGTCAGATTGGCAGGGAGACACTGACAATGAAGAAAGTTTACAGGGTGCACTAAGGACTCGTCTTTAGGAGAGATTTTTGCACAAGTATAGCTGCACCAGTGTAGCCACAAACACATCCCATGTAGATGCCTGGCCCCTCAGGCCAGAGCAAGTCCAATTTTACATAGCTGCTGGTCAGCTACACTGAGGGTTTGCATCAGTGTAGCTACACCAGGCAAAAAATTCCAATATAGACAAGCTCTGAGTTTTCCTACTACCACCTCCATAATCACTTCTGGATCCCAATAGGACCACCTCCATAATCACCCAGGAGTGAGGGCAGCAGGCTTGCATAGATAGCCAGTACTTAGCACAGTTAAGTTCTCACGCCACCAATGGATACTACAGCTTTTAGGCTTTATCAAATCCTGGCAAGTAGCAGCACAACCCTTGTCAACTCACAAATTATCCTGTAGGGGAAGATATCTTTGTATTTCATTGTAGCAGGGTGAGCACCCTCTCCAGCCCTAAAGGTCATATTGGAAAAGCTCTGCAGAGAGCTGGGGCTAAGGAAGGGAGCAAAACCCCAGCTGATTGGGGGAAATGGCGGCAGCTGGGGGCCATGCCCCAATCAGGGCCCAATTGGCTCTATAAAGGCTTTGAGACAGAAGTTCTACTAGACACTCTCTCTAGCTTGGAGAGAGAGACAGGAATCTGGCTGTAAGGGCTGAGAAAGTACCTAGATTGGGAGCAGGGCTGGGTAAAGCCAAGGGAGCCGGTGAGCTCAGGCCTAGGAAGGCATATTAGGTACAGGGGTTGCAGGGGCAGCCACGGGTAGGCAGAGGCAGCAGGGATAACTCCCTTGCCTGTGATGAGTGGCTTATACTGCAGTCTGCTGCAGGGAGTGGGGGCTAGTTGGTGACTGGCAGTAGCCTAAGACTGAGGTGAGGTGGCGATAGTGGGTGGGGGTTCCCCTGGAAGGGGAAGACCCATAACTGTGGAGGTACTGTCAGGGGGCAGTACCCAGGACAAGGGCACTGGGGTCCAGGAGGGACATGGGGGCTGGGGGTGGTGAGACACTGGCCTGAAGGAGGCACTCTGGAGGCTAGATGCTAATTCCCCAAGAAAACCAGCAGGAGGTGCTGCCAGGTGAGTCTGCGCCCTGTGACAAGTGGTGGAGAATGCGGGCATGAGCGGCCTGCCCCGATACAAGGGGCAGAGTGAGGACAGCAGGATGATTGCCCAGGGACTAGAAGGTGGACAAAGGGGATGATAGATCCTGGGTATGTGGGGGTTTATTATGCAGAGACCCCAGATGCCATCCCAGGTTGGGCCCCAGTGTTGGTGCCCCAACGGAAGGGGGCAGAAGACCTAAAGGGACTCTGGGAGGCCCATGAGTGACTGTGGAAGGGGAAGAGGCCCCTCCACGATAGGATGGAGCAGCTGGCTAGGGAGCAGCGGGTCCTGATACAACGCCTCAGAGGGGCTCGCAAGGAACCGGAGAATATGGCATGAGGGGCTGAGCGTCAGGCCAGTGGACGAACTGGGCATTTGAAACGGGACTGTCCCTGTGGGGATAGGGGCAGGGCGCCGCAGCCCCAACCAGAACAAGAAGTGTCACGGGCAGGCCACCAGGTGCAGAAACCTGGGCAGCTGCCAACCTGTTGGGCCTGCAAGCAGAAGGGCCCCATGTAGTGGGCCTGCCCAGGCCCGAGCAACCAAGAAAGGCCCAAGACAGCCCAGAGGTAGGGAACCTGCTGGGGCTGCTGGGAACAGGGCCACATAAGGAGGCACTTCTCGCTCAGGGAAACTGAGGAGAGGTTGGGAGAGGTGCCTGGAGAGGTTGGGAGAGGTGCCTGTGTGCCTGGAAAGGCCAAGAGTGGAAGAGGCGGCGACCAGGATCGAGGGAACCCAGACCATCACGGGGCAGTCGCTGAGGATGAAACCCTGATGGACTGGGCCCAGCAGGAGGCTGGGATCCAGGTCGGGGTAGAAAAGGTGACTGTGGGAACCCAGACCCTAAGGGAAGAGGGCCTGGAGGACCAGGACCTATAGGCACGGTTAGAGGCCGCGGAGCTGACCCACAGGAAGGCTGAAGCCCAAGTCCAGGAGATGGGCTGGGAGGCTGCGGAGAAGAAGCGGATGGGCCTAGAAAAGTGACTTTGGAGGGGTAGCCTCGGGGAGCCCAGGACAAGACTCCTCCTGAACTCAGGGGTGGGAGTTTTGAGGGGGGGGTATAGCGGGGTGAGCACCCGCTCCAGCCCTGAAGGGGTTGGAAAAGCCCTGCTGGGGAAGGGAGCAAAACCCTGGCTGATTGGGAGAAGTGGTGGCAGCTGGGGGCCATGCCCCAATCAGGGCCAGCTGGCTCTAGAAAGGCTTTGAGCCAGAAGTTCAAGTATAGAATCTCTCTCTAGCTTGGAGAGAGAGGGGGTCTGGGCTGCAAGGGCTGAGAAAGTACCTAGATTGGGAGAAGGGCTGGGGAAGGCCAAGGGAGCTGGGGAGCTCAGGCCTAGGAAAGCCCCAGGCTGCAGGCCTGGGAAGGCCTATTAGGTACAGGGGTTGCAGGGGCAGCCATGGGTAGGCAGAGGCAGCAGGTCCAAACTCCCTCGCCTGCGATGCGTGGCTTATACTGTAGTCTACCCCAGGGAGCAGGGGCTAGTTGGTGACTGGCAGTAGCCTAAGACTGAGGGGAGGTGGGGATAGTGGGTGGGGGGGTTCCCCTGAGAGGGAGAGACCCAGAACTGTGTGGGCACTGCCAGGGGGCAGCACCAAGACAAAGGTACCAGGGTCTGGGAGAGACATGAGGGGCCAGGGGTGGTGAGACACCGGCCTGAAGGAGGCGCTCTGGAGGCTGGATGCTAATTCCCTGAGGAAAAGCAGCAGGAGGTGCTGCTGGGTGAGTCTGTGCCCCATTACATTCGTGTTTTGAAATGTGCATTGCAGTGGAAGGAGGACACATTTCTGTTTGTTTAGGGCCTGATTTTCAGACACGCTGAACAGCCTCAGTTCCACAGAGGTCAGTAGGATCTGTCTGGGTGACACCTCTGTAAACCATTTACAAATGATTTACAGGACCATTATTTGTGAAGATAAAGTAAGAGGATTAACCAACCAAAAGAGAAGCATACATTTCCCTAGGTAGGCTTCATTAATTGATTTTAGGAGGGAGAAAAATCAATTAAATATTGGTTTGGGTTCCAGATCAGACTGTGGAAACGGAACAGCAGCTTTTTTGTTTGGGAGAGTGAATGATGAAGTGAGATCAATCCACTTTCCAGTTTAATTTCATTTGTTCATCAGTTTGTATTGAATATACGTAAAAATTCCAGCACGAGAGCTTGTCTCCCCCCCACCCCCCTACCCAACATTTTGCAATTCTATGAGGAAAAGAAATGCACTGGTAAGGTAAGAGGGGCTACATTTGCGGTAGTCTCTCTTTAATTTGTTTGTGAAATTTTTAAAATCGTCAAGCACCCAAATGTTACCAGGATGGGTGGTGGAGAAATGGTCAATATTAGAACTGTAAATATTGGTGAAGGTAATAGTGATAAATGACACTGATGTCTATCAACATGCTACTGGGTACATTTTAACCAGATGAAATGAACACAATTCTGTACAATATTAAAGAGAATGTGAATAGGTAGAACAAACAGATAATGCCATATATTTCTTTATCTGACTTATCTTATTTAATCTGTAAGTATGAGGAGCTGGACCCAAACACACAAATGTTCTCAAGATTCCTTTCACCTAGGCATATTAGTTGGAGGAAATGAATGATCCTCAGGGACAGTTCCTCAGAAGAAAGGAAGTGTTTGATGAATGAGGATACAGAGGTCTCAAAGTAGCTGTGTCATGCCTCAGCAAGGACTTCCACAAAGAAGACTGATGGTAGTTACTTACTGCCTTTACAGATGTGGGAGGATATTCAGGCATCTGTGGGACACTGTGCTCTTAAAAAAAAAAAAAAAAAAAAAAAAAAATTCTACAGCTTCATCTGAAGCAATTGGAGTAAACCAGATGTAATATATTCTATTTAAATGCTAAAAATCAAAGTTTTATGTTAAAAACAAAGATGGGGTGGAAGAGATGTTTTTATGTACTGGGAATTACACACACAATCTGAATCTGATCTCTTTGACAACAATTCTAGACTTTCAATTTCACTGTCACTCAGGGACAAAATCAGTGAATAAAGGAGAGGGGAGGTATATAGACAAACAGAAAAACTGCAAAAAAGGGACAGAGTTAGCTAATAAATAAAACAAGAGCCTGAAGGGAAGAGCTCCTTTGTCAGAATATAAATATTTTCCTTCCCCTTTTATCTTTAATGTGGTGCAAGGAGTTTATTGAAGAGAAGTGTCGCTCTGTCCCTGGAACTCATCCACATAGCCGCCCAGGGAGCTGAATTCAAGGCTACTACCATAGCCACTCGTTTATAAACTCTTCCCTGCTGGAAACAAATGTAATGAAAGGAGAAGAGGGACTCCATTGTGGTCATTAGAATTCTTATCTTGATGGGCATTTGTTAATCGTTGGGCTACACCAACAGAAGCCTAAATAAGACTGTCTGCTCTCCTGGTGTTTGAATTCCAGGGAAAGCTAACATTACAGACATATTTCTAGTATTAAATTGTCTCTCTTATGGGGAGTGAACAATGCCCCAGTTTATGACACAGCCAAATTTTCTCTTCTAGAGAATGAAAGTGGGGGAGGAGGAAAGTCCCAAAAAGTGTTGGAGTCTTGATTCCCCACTTGTGTTACTTAGCAGCCCTCCTCGTAGACCACACCTTGCAGTCCAGTGTACCAGGTAAATGATTCCTTTTTAACCACTGTTCAGCAAGGACTGTTTCTAACTGTGAGGAGCAATTTACCTTCCTTCCCAGTGTTTCTCTGGGTCCTGAACATAAAAAGGGAAGACACTGAAACATTAAACAAAAATAAGAAGAAAGTAGCCTTCCCCTGGCTTCATTCTGTCAGAGATCTGGTTTCCAATAATGACTTGGTTTCTATTTCCAGTTCTGGCACCGGCACCTCTTTGCTGCCCCTTCAAGATGTTCGACCATATGGCTGCACAAAGCTTAAAACATCAGTCAAAGCTTCCAAGTCAGGAAGGGGGTATCATTTCAAATGGCTACCAGGAGAGTCTTTCCTTCTATTTCCCTTGCTTGAGCTGTCACAGATACAGGTGTCAAGTTAACCTTGGTCCTTTACTACCTCTTCTCCCCCCAACAGACAATGAATAGAGAGTCAGGGGGTGGGGCGGGGCGGGGCGGGGCGGGGGGATACTTGGCATTTCCTCTACTCAGACCTTAACTTGAAAAAATGAAAAGAATTCATTGTTGGTGCTTACTGAATCCCCACCCCACTGTAGCCCCCTGGGCCTGACCAAATGAACTCCACAGGCCTGATTATGCAGCTGCTTTCACACTGCAAGCAACTAACTCCCACTGAAGTCAATGGGCATTTCTGATATGACCTGGCTGCCTAAGTTGGACCCACTGTAGTTTGGTTTTGTTTCTGTCTGGGGGGGAATTTATTTTCACGTCTATATTTTGTTTAAACAATAGACCCCACTCTCCTCTTAACTACACCAGCGTAAATCGGGAGTAGAACTGGTCAAAATTTTTTGCAAAACTTTTTCATGGACAATTGTTGGCATTTACTTGGTTTAGAATGGTGTTTTTGTTTTATTCTTAATTGTTTTCCTGAATGCAGACATTATGTATGTACCTTTGCCCCTGAAACACTCACCTGCCCTTGCAATAGCCACTATGGAAATAAAGAAGTAGGAATTTAGCCAACACCAGAGTAAATGCCCCTAGTTTTGCAATAAGCACCATGGGATCTCTAATGGCCACCAGTGTATTTCAGATCTCATATTCCAGTTTTACTGCCCTCTTTTGTAAAGTGCTTTGAGATCTACTGATGAAAAGTGCTGTAGAAGAGCTAGATATTATTACATCTCATCCTAAAGACAACATCTTTAGCAATACGTCTCCCTGTCAGCATGCTGGGAAACAGGTTCAGAGAGAGGAGTGCCACCTTCTGGCTTACCAGTCCCACTTCCTGCCCCACCACAGGCTTTCTTGGGAGGATTCTCCTCAAAGTCCTAGCATGTAAGATTTCTATGAGATTGCTGCTTGAGACAGCATAGCCACAGGTGAATTTGTTGTTAAAACTGGGGCGTTACCATACCTCTGCTGCAGCTGAACAACAAGTGGCTTCAGGAGTTGCTATGTGCATTTTTAAATGACAGACAAAAACACTCTATCACCTGGGGACGAACACTTTTCCCAAAGCTATCAACTCTGTCTGACCTCTCAGTCCTCCTCCTCAAAGGAAACCTGCACAACATCTTCAAAAGATGAGCCTGGGAGTTTCAATTCATAATTTTTCTAGTTACTAAAACCATGGACTGAATACAGACACTGGATTCCTGGTTTATTACAACAATCTATAACCCACTTGCCCCCCACTTTCCACCCTATGACTGAAGAGGCGTTAACAGGCCACTTCCCCTCAAATAGTCCTTGGAAATATGTGTTAACTACTTATACTAAACAATCTGTTCCACCTTGTGACTACTCCCAGACCTGAAGAAGAGCTCTGTGTCAGCTTGAGAGCTTGTTTCTCTCTCACCAACAGACGTTGGTCCAATAAAAGATAATTTACCTCACCCACCTTGGCTCTCTAATATCCTGGGACCAACATGGCTGTAACAACACTGCATATATCAATAAATGACATTTAAAAATCCAGAGGCCAAATCCTGAACAACCCTGTTGTACTTGCGTGAGTAGAGTGAGCCAGAAATACAGATTTAGGATTTGATTCTTCAAGATCCTCAGTCCCTTGTGTGGGATGTTGAGTGTCCTCAGTTATCTTTTAAATCATTGGGACTACATGTGTGAACCAGATAAGCAGGGCTTGGCCCCAGCACTTCTAAAAGTCAATAACTGGCCTGATAGCATCACAATCCCTCACATCAAGGCTGGCCCCTTAGACAGCAGATCCAAAAGAGATAAAATGTCTTAAATCATGTATATGTCATGAAAGACTTTGTGTACTTAAAAATTGAGAGAATTAAATTTAATACACACACACAGTAGAGTTATGTCTGAAACTCCATTCATAATCGCTCAACCTATTGTTCCAAAGTATAGTGAAGGTTTTGACTCTCTAGCTGTTGTGCATCAGAACCAGGCTCTCTCAGACATTAAGGTTTGCAAATGCCAAGCTATATTAGGGTGAGTCAAGAACAGAATTTCAGCCTTCACTCCGGACATCCTGACTTTGGTAGGTGTAAGCCAGACAGGTAATGTTATTTCATTATAGTCTGTGTGAGAGAATTGTATGTGCCACTGAAATCTATCTCTGACAGTAGTGTTTCCACATCAGAACAGGAGTTCTTTCTTGTTTTCTAATGCACTGCATTGCTCCACACGTTTCTAATTATTGTTCAATTCAAAAATCTGTTTCTGTATCTATTCACAGGAGTTTCAAAAGGCACTTCTATGTAGGCAAGCAGTATAGCACATAAATAATTTCACAAAGTATTAAACAGTGGACACTGCATGGCTCTGCGCTCCAAGCTGACTGTGTGGTCTTTAAATAAATCTCTATGGCTTTACAATAAATTACTACAATCTCCCAGGTGACTGAGGTGAGGGAAGAGAAGGAGGAGACCACTAAACATATTAGTGAACATAAGTAATTAAGAAAATGGGTCCTCATTCCCACCAGAGAGTTGACCTAGCAGGAGAGGATTATTTAAATTGTTGCTTTCTGGTCCCCCAAGGGAAATCAGCTTAATGACTTCAAGGGCAAAAAAAGACCCACCAATTGCAGATCTAATCAAGTTCAGTCAGTATGGCCCATCACTGAGACAAGAGTGATATTTTTGTAATGGTTTACTGAAGAAAAGGCACTATCTATTATTTTACAGGTTGCAGTAATTGTCTGCCTGTCTTTTCCTTGCCCCTACTATTCTTTTATCTGTGTCAAATTTTGCTTCTTGATCATATGTTTGTCTCCCTAGTAGGATCATAGTATTCTGGAGGCTTCTGTTTCAGGTAAGGACTTTCATAAATCAAATCACCAGGAGCCAGATTACCCCTCCTGCAGTAAAACCCATGGGAGATGAGAGGGGACAAAGGGGAGGAAAAGGCTCTGAAGATTCCTTTTCAGAGTTTCTCCTCTATTGTTCTACAGAAAGGAGAGTCCTCCTCCCAGCCCACCATGGAATGATGTAGGAGGCCTAACTATAACCCCTGTAGATCTGATCACTGGGGAACAAGGAAGCCATAGCCAACTGCATGGAGGCATGTGCCTCTGTTAGCTCTGTGCTCCTAACAGTTCCCTTTCCCCATGCTGCATGGCTCCATAAAAGGAATTAAAATGTTTGTTTTTCTGTTGGCTCCAATTTTGGAAATACAGTCTCTGTTAAAGTTTTACCCTAAACGGCGGTGGGGGGTGGGTGGGTGTAGTAGTAGTGATTGGTAATTTAAGCATGGATGAGAGAAGGGGAGAGGATTTTGTAAACAAAGGCTTAAGGATTCCCCTGCTTCGTTAAAAGACATCTGGCAAATTCTGTATCAAATAACAATTCCTCTTTCCTCTTTCGGTAGGCTTTGGAAAACAAGTATTTCAGGAGACTATGCTCTTCTTTGGCAAGTTTGAATCCAGCAAAGATAAACCATTTGTTTGATTATCTCAGTTGTGTGATCTGTAGAATAGCCTCCCAAAAGACCCAGTGGTAGCCCCATTGCTTGGGGCATTTAAAATTAGACTAGAGAAGCCACTAGGAAATTCTCAGAGGACTAGATGATCTAATAGGTCTTTGCCATCTTTTATTTGGGCCTAATCCCGCTCACCTTACCCAAGCAAACACTCTCACCTAACTTAACTACAGTACTCACCTAAGGGGAGCAGGATTTGGCCCAAAGACTCTAGGATTAATTAAAGGTCCAACCCTGCTCTCAATGAAGCCAGTGGAGAAACTCTCATTGACTTAAATGAGGCAGGTTTGATCATTTTAGTCTGAACACAGAAGAAAGTACCTCTAGGATTTATCAAATAAATGATGATACTGAAACACAAAGTTAAACAGGGCAGGGAGCAGACTATATCAAGATGCAGCAAGAAGAGAATGACCAATGGCCCCCTTGTTAAGAATGTATTTAGAGAGCATCAAACAATGCACCACACTCTGCCCTCTGTTGTATATATCTAGGGATTTTTAATACACTAATCACTGTGGGATCTGTGAGTGCAGAACAAGAACAGTTCCAGTTGATTTCAAAATAAACAGCACAATAGCATGCACTGTCCCAGTGTTCTGCCTAAGCACTTCAGTGGAAGAAACTGAAAAACATAATAAAATGTATGCTGCCATCTTGATCTGTTAGCCTTTATGAACATAGTACCGCCTATGTCCTCTTGCCCGATGCTATACTACCTATGGCTAACAGACTATAGTCTACTTCATTCAGCAAGGAAGGAGGAAAAAGCATCCTTTTTCCAACACTGACCCTAATAGCAAGCATGAGCCTACACTTAGTGACTGATCAGAGCAACCAGTCAATCACTCAAGTTTCCACCAACCTAGGAGCTGAGCAAGAGATAATTTAACATTTGTGAACTGTAGTGATACCTTCCATAACAAAGAGTCAGATGGGAACCTGTGTGATTAAATTACATCATGGTTATCAGTGAGGAATGTTCCCCCCTTGATGAAAGGGAACTGCAGGCATGGAACCCATTCTGTTCGTTGTCTCTGGAGGCCTTTCTTCATCATACACGACATAATTATATCAAAGCAGGATGCTAAATTGATGCCACGGATACCAGACAACACGTCTATTGTCAATAATGCACACAGTTAAGGAAATAGACAATCTCTTCTACATTTTATTTCATAAGCTTGACATCTAGAGGACTGCAGCTTAAAAACAGTACAAGTTATTAAACAGCTGAAATTTGCTTTAAGCCAGAGGTGCCCGAAGTGTCACCCAAGGGTTAAATGCAGCTCATGGTCACTTTCTCACCAAACTGCTGTGTGAGGATGAGAAGATTAACTCCACATTTTTTAGTCACAGAATGCAGAGATGAAAGATCTATAAGGCCAGCTAGTCCATCTCCTCACCAATGCAGGACTGTTCCCTCTTGTACATTTAATTATGTTTTGTCCAGGTGGATTTTAAATGTGCCAGGCAAGGGAGTTTCCACTCTACCCTTTGAAATATTACTCCATAGGATAATAATTATCTAAGAAATCCATCCTGCAACCAGCTTTTACCTCTCTCACTGTGGGAAGCCCCATCCCCTGCAGCAACATCCCCTTCCTTTTGTCATCTGTGTCCTCCCCATATGCTCTTTGTCAATCAGTTTGTTATGTCTTCAGTCTAACTTCAGATTAAGCTCCTTGGGAGGCAGGGGCATGGTCTTTTTCCCCCTGAGAAGCATCATGCTGTCCTGTGTCACCAGATAAATACCAGATCTCATTGATAAACTCGAGCAATAAGCTATGGGATTAGTCTATCAGGGTTGATATCAGTAAAAGTAAATACTATAGTTGTGCATTTGTTTTATTTTTATTATGCAAATTAGGGGCACAGCACAGCCTCCTGGCAAGCTGCCCACACAGCCTCAGGTATCACCAATTTTGATCATCCCTGCTCTGTAGCATACCTGATCATGGATGAAGATACACACAAATATGCTTCAGAAATGTTGACGTTAAAAATGATAGAGAAGTTATTTAGCAAAATGAAACACACTAAATAATGAATTCATTTAGATCAGCAGTTCTCGAACTTTAGCAAGGACCCCCATTTTGATTTAAATATTTTTGCGGACCCCCAAGCTACCCCCGCTCAGCCCCAGGCCCTGTCCCCACTCCACCCCTTCCCCCAAAGCCCCACTCCCACCCCAGCTCTTCCCACCCATGCTCTAACACTGCCCCTCCCCTTCCCCACCTCTTTCTGACCCCTCCCCCAAGGGCACCCCATCCCTGCTCCTCCCCCTCCCTCTCAGTGCCTCCTGCACGCCACTGAATAGCTGTTCCCCAGCATGCAGGAGGCACTGGGAGGGAGGGAAAGTGATCAACGGGGCCGGCGGCTCCGGACATGATTCCACCCCCTCCTCCGAGCATGCCCCGTCCTCACTCCTCCCCTTCTCTCCCAGTGTCTGCTGCATTCCGGGGAACAGCTGTTCAGCAGCATGCAGGAGGCACTGGGCGGAGGAGTTGGAGTTGATCAGCGAGATCGGCCAGTTTGACAAACGCTGATCTACATAAATCTGGGGCTTTGGCAAACTAAGTAGCAAAAAAAACAACAACAAAACCCCACAACACATGGGAGCCACTGAACAGCAGCAAATTTCTGCAGGATGTTGTCTATTGGGAATGAAGAAATATGGAAATACAGACCTTTGTTATTTGTTTGATCTTTGCTGTTTTAAAGGGCAGTGACGATTGGAACTCTTAAAACAGA
This sequence comes from Chelonia mydas, assembly GCF_015237465.2. Taxonomy (NCBI): domain Eukaryota; kingdom Metazoa; phylum Chordata; order Testudines; family Cheloniidae; genus Chelonia; species Chelonia mydas. The sequence continues at coordinate 59,054,072 of NC_051251.2, forward strand.
TAATCTAAACATGTTCATCCTGAGGCTTCCAAAGTAACTCAGTGATGGGCTTTTCCCCCTTTTGTGAAGGGTTCAGAACTAGATAAGGAACACCAAAACTGAAATCCACAATGCTGAAAAGAGGCCTTACACCAAAAGGAAAAGACTTTGGGTGGGGGTGCCTTTCTTCATTTAATAACCTAACTTGGAAAAGAAACTTTTTTAAAAAAATGCATAAAAATAAAGAGATTCACTGCTTAGAATTTCTTCATCTCTGCAACACTCCCCATATCTGATGGGGAGTGTTGGTGGTTGTTGTATGTTCAATCCATACAGCTGACCACACTCTAGATTGGCTGTTTGTGCTATAGATTAGACAGTTGGATATTATTCCTGTGTCAGGGACCAATCAATGCCTCCCACAATTTGAGGTAAGGGCCCCTCTCCTACTGGGTCAAGTGTCCTGTTTTGATGGGCTACCCTCAGAGGCTCATGGAATTCAGGTGCTTCCATAGGGTTCTGAGGGAGAGCAGTGTATTGCCAAAAAACCACTCTGTTGATTGTCTCTTGTCTTCAATGGTTGCTGAGGATGCAGAAGGGCTACTCTATTTCACTTTCATACTCACAGTCACCATGGTTAATGGCTGACATGCAAGAGATGATATGACAGGAAAGCAGAACACTATTAGCGGACATCTTATGCAGTTGCTGAGTGATTGCATCAAAAACATCTTCTGCAGTCTTACAAAGTGGCAGAAGATAGTTTCTCAGCATCTAATTCTGTTCAGCAAGGGATCATTTGAGGAAATAATTGGGGGAGGGGAGGCAAAGTTGTGTGAGCATATAGAATATATGTGATTATATCCTGCAAAGTCTGGGCGGGAGGGGAAGGAATGAGGAAAACTGAAGCAGATAGACCTGTAAAAAGTCAGAGGGAAGGAACCAAGGCTGGGGGTGGGGGGGTGACTGCCCCCTTGACCCATAGAAAATGATGCCCCTGCTGTTCAACAGATTTGTTCTGGGTGACTGACAACCCGATTAACGTTGGCTGCCTTCACTCAGCTGCTGATGAGAATCCCTCCTGTTGTGCAAAAATTTCAGTTACTTTGCAGATTAAAACTAGTGAAATTTAGACTGAGCTGCCTGTATCACTGAAGACAGGGCAATACCTGAGGAGCCAAGTGCTGTGAATTTCCTGCTTGAGTTTCAACCAGTGTCATATGGAGATTCTGGATGTATTGGGAAAAGTGCATGCCACAACCCGTGCAACCTCTGTTCCAGAGCTGGGATGCGAAAAGCTGGCATGACAGGGAATGGCCTGAATGCCTCTCAATTCTGTGAAATTTGCAGTGTTGCCAAGTCTCATGTCTCATGATTTCATCATGAGTCTCATGATCATTTTTGTTTTCCTTAAAGTCCCAGCTCCTGGACTCAAGAGGATATGCGATAATTTCAGCCTTCATTCTTAAAGAAAAAGTAAGTTTCTAGCCCGCATGGCTGTGGAGAAAGCTTCAAAATACGACCCCAGTGCACCCTAAACGTTCAAAAAGCAGAAGGCAAATAAAAATCTATTATTTTTACATAAACTCATGATTTTAAAGCCAATCTCATGATTTTTGGTGAGCCTGATTCATGATTTTTAAACATTTGGGATTGGCACTACTGAATTTGTCAGTAAGGATTCTGACCTGAGTGGATAATGATCAGGTGTCCAGGCAGGTATTATTGGATCTATCAGCTGCCTTTGATGCTGTGGATCAGGAAATGCTGTTGACATGTTCGTGTTCCCTGGCAAGAATGGAAAAAGCAATCCTTGGTGGGTTCATTTCTTTTTCTCTGAAAGATCCCAAAAGGTAGGGTTGGGTAATTTATTTTCTGCCTCAAGGACTCTGGCGTGAGATATAACAGGCAGCCCTCAGGATTCTTGCTGGTTGGCTGGCTGGCTGAGGGGTGGGAGTGGGGGTGGAGGGATCAAGCAGCTGCAGACTGCCAACACTTCAAGGCTCTGTTCCTGGGCTCTAAACAAAGTTGGCAGACTGGGTTATCCTCAGACCTCATAAACTGCCACCGTGGGATCACTTTCTCTCTTACAGTGGTTGTTTCCTTTGTTCCTGGGGTCTGTGTTTTTCAGGAGGCGAAATCTGGAATGGCATAGCATGCTTCAGAGACTTCCCTTCTCAGTCTTAAAGGGATAGCAGATTCCTGTTGCACATTTCTACCATCTGGAACAGTCTTTCAGAATCCTTCCATCTCCTCAGCTCTCTCTCTTTTCATATCTCCTCCGGAACTAATTAAGGCACCCTTTCCTCCTTGTCTGTACTTCAATTTAGCCTTTTTCTGCTATTAGGTCACATAATGATTACCTATTCTGTTCATTCCCTCTGGGACACCTGGCACTGGCCACTGTCAGAAGACAGGATACTGAGCTAGATGGACCTTTAGTCTGACCCAGTATGGCCATTTTTATTATTGAACCCAAGTATCTTTCAATACAGTATTATGAAATATTGTATAAAGTGTATGACTATATTGTGTAAAGCATCAGAATCGTTCATGTCATTTCCCATAAATTCTATGATGGGTTGGACCAATGGCCTAATGTAGGGGAGTCTCCCATTTCCCACCACCCTAAAAATATAAAGCATTAAAATATTACTTTTTATTAAAAACTGTAAACGTATGTCTGAAACAAAAAATGCAAAACTTCAAAGTGAAAATAAATATTTGGGTCATACAGACATACTTACAGCTGTGGTGTCAATGGGTACAGCTTCTCTGAATTCAATGAACCTATAGCTGCTTACCCTAGGGTTGAATTTGGCCCTGCATGTTTAATTTGTCCCATTGTGTGGAACTGCAAGAGGGCCTTCTGATTAGCCCATGATGTAATCTGCCACATGACCTACAGATCAATTTTGAAGTTTCTTGGTCTCATTGGTTTCAGTCACAATTTCTATATTACTGAAACCTAGTTCTGTATGAAAAGAGGATCTACTGCAGCATCATTTCATCAGCTGTGAATCCCTGATTCCTTACATCCAGAAATCAGAGTGGGCAAAACAGGGGGCAGAAAGTCTACAGTTAGTTTCTTTCTCTGCATTGTCACTGACTGATAGTAAAGCATTTCTTTTCATATAACATTCTTCATAGACAATATCACAAAATGCTTTGCAGATGAAGCAGTCATAATCTAGAGAGAAAATGAAGGTTTTAGGGCAAGTTTTAAAGAAAACTAACTCAGCAGCTCATGAAGTATTAAAGAAAGCTGGGATGGCAAGAAGTGAAATAGTAATCTTTTAAAGGGATGGTTATTGATGGCAAAGGGGCAAGTGACACTGCAGGCAAGCCTATATACAGTAGTTTTTGCTGGGGTAACAAATTTAAGTTAGACACTGGAAAATCATGTTTGGTTAAGGGATGCATGAAAGCAAGTTATTCAGGAAATAAACCATACCAGACTGAAGAAGAAAACGTTCTCTGGGATGGTCTCAAACTTCTGTAATTGAAAATAAAGGAATGATGGGTTTCTTTTCCAGAAACTGGTCCTGCAATAATGAAATGAGCTCAATCATGCCATCCCATGTATTTTTGAGAGTTCAGTGTTTTTTTTTTTTGTTTGTTTGTTTGTTTGTTTTAAGTATACTTTTGGAGAACTAAATACTTAGTAGAATGCCCATTCATTACTGTATCTAATATCCTTACCCAATGTAACAAAGGCAGAATTTTCCAACATGTTACTAACACTGGGCTACACTGTAGCTGCTCTAAAGATGGGTATGTAAGTGTAGGAAACATTTTTTCCCACAAAGTACATCCACACACATTAGTCAGACTGTCAGTGTGAGTTCCCTGGGCTCAATTCTGCTCTCTGAAGCCAGTGTAAATCCAAAGTAACACCATCAGGATTTAGTCTAGATTTACACTACTGTTACTGAGAACACAGTCGGTCTCCTTAGGGCAAGAGGTTGAGAGTGTACTAGCATGGTTGGCGGAGCTCCACAGACCACTCTCCAAAGGAGGATGTGGCTGGGATGAGCCGAGCATGACTAGGGCCCCCTCCCCTTCATCATGGAATGGTGCTCAATGGCCAGTGCTAAAGGAAAGCAAACACAGTTTATTCTTTAAAAGGTGTAATAGGGGTTTTTCCTGAGTATCACACAAAGGAATTCTGCTTGCCTCTATGCTCCAGAGGCAGAATGCCTCCAGTAACTGTGGCTCAGATGGTGCACCTTAAACACAGATGTGGCTGCAAAAGCCACATTCTAGCCTTTGCCCATAAATTAGTCTAATTTTGCAGGAACTCACAGCCCTCTAATGATGTCTATGTCCTAAACTATGAGGTTCACCTTTTTCTGAAGGGCAAGGTATACATTTTCATAGAGAAACTTTAAAAGACTAAAGGATCTTAAGGAAAGTTAAAGTTGAAAGTAAAAGGTGGGGCTTTATATATGATCTCAGCATACGAGATTGTTATGGTGGAGACTTTGCATCAAGATTATGAATGTAATTTTAAATTTCTCAGTGGTCTATAACAAAAACTTTAAAAAATTGCCTTAAACTCTATCTAAAGATTATAGCCTCATCACAAATTCATTTCTTTTCCCAGCAAGAATAATAAAGCTTTATATAGTGATAAATCTGATCCCCCATAAAAAATAATAATAATAATAATCACATACACATTACAAATCCCAACAAAGCCATCCATTTACTCCATAAATGTGAAGAGGATGTTGCTTGTTTTTCCATTTTAATAATTCTTGGCATTTATTTAGCTCTTTTACATTTTCAAAGCCTGTGCAAATTACTTAATTTTAGTTTATTAAGGCCACCCTGAGCACAATCTCTGAATCCTTCTCCCACTCAACCTTTCAGCTCAGCAATCCCAGACAGAATTGGCTGAGGGCGCCTGGTATTCACAATAAGTAAATAAATAAATATGTTTCTGGGAGGGAAAAGGCAGATCTTTTCAGGCACAGTTCTCCCACACCCCATCCGCCTTCGCCACTACCCCATACCCCCTTAACAGGTGGGGGGAAAGTTTTTCTCAACTTTTCAACTGAGATCCCTCCCATCGCAGTGCAGACTCCTCCTCGCCCTCCCTCTTCCCCACACCCCTTTAATCTGTTCTAACCAATTCTGAGCAGAGCTCTGGAGCCAACAGAAGCTGCAATTGGCAGGAGCTGAGGTTCTAAGCCCCGCCTGCTGTGCGGTTTGTGAATGGAGAAGGGGCGGGGCTCCGTGGAATCCTCAGACATATATGTATCTTTTTTGTGTTCTACAGGACAGGAGTCGCTCGCTAGAGGAAAGGTTCCTTTGGCTGCTGTATCCTTGCCTCGGACTCTGCCCGCGGCCGCGCGGCGCGTTTCGGCGGCCCTGCCAACTGACTAGGAGTCTAGAGGGGAAACCGTTGGAGCCGGAGGGAGGATCGCGCAGTAATTGGATTTTAAAAGTTATTTAAGCCCCCCAGTAAAATACACGGATCAGTCGGGCGAAGTAATAATCCGTTTAACTGTAACCTAAATCCCAGGCTTTAGGGCTGAGCAGCCAGGCGGGGAGCGGAGCCAGCGAGTTGCCGCCGCCACGGGACGTTCCGCGGAGCGGGCGAAAGACTTTGCCTAGGTTTGTGGGTGTTTTGTCTCTCTCCCCCCCCCCCGCCCCCGCATCTCAGGAAACTTCGCGTGTGGGGCGACCCTGCCTGGTCGGGGCTGGGCTGGGGGAACAGACTCGCTGGACCCAGGGAAGACGGCAGACGTGCGGCTGGGACTGAAGGAGGATTCTCCAGCGGCTGCCAAGGGCTCACAGAGCTGGTTTAGCAGCGATCCGTCCGCACCCTCCTCCTCCTGTCTCCGCGTGACCCTCCCCCGCTGGCTTCCCGGGGCCCCTGATGTACTGGCCGCAGACCGCCGCTCGGCTCTGAAGGGCTCCCCGCGCCTCTGCTCTCTCCAGCTGCCGCGGCGATGTGGTCCACAGCGGCTGCCTCTCTGGGCCTGGCCGCCCTCCTGGGCGCCCTGCTGGGGGTGCCGGCGGGCTCGGCGGCCCAACAGTACCACGGCGAGAAGGGCATCTCGGTGCCGGACCACGGCTTCTGCCAGCCCATCTCTATCCCGCTGTGCACCGACATCGCCTACAACCAGACCATCCTGCCCAACCTGCTGGGCCACACCAACCAGGAGGACGCCGGGCTGGAGGTGCACCAGTTCTACCCGCTGGTCAAGGTGCAGTGCTCGGCCGAGCTCAAGTTCTTCCTGTGCTCCATGTACGCGCCGGTGTGCACGGTGCTGGAGCAGGCCATCCCGCCCTGCCGCTCCCTGTGCGAGCGGGCCCGCCAGGGCTGCGAGGCGCTCATGAACAAGTTCGGCTTCCAGTGGCCCGAGCGCCTGCGCTGCGAGAACTTCCCCGTGCACGGCGCGGGCGAGATCTGCGTGGGCCAGAACACCTCGGAGACCCCCGGCCGAGGAGGGGCCGGCGGCCCCACCGCCTACCCCACCCCCTACCTGCCCGGCCTGCTCACCCCGCCGCCGCCCCACGCCGGCTTCGCCTTCTCCTGCCCCCGGCAGCTCCAGGTGCCCCCTTACCTGGGCTACCGCTTCCTGGGGGAGCGGGACTGCGGGGCGCCCTGCGAGCCCGGCCGCCCCCACGGGCTGATGTACTTCAAGGAGGAGGAGGTGCGGTTCGCCCGGCTGTGGGTGGGCGTCTGGTCGGTGCTGTGCTGCGCCTCCACCCTCTTCACCGTGCTGACCTACCTGGTGGACATGCGTCGCTTCAGCTACCCGGAGCGGCCCATCATCTTCCTCTCGGGATGCTACTTCATGGTGGCCGTGGCCCACGTGGCCGGCTTCCTGCTGGAGGAGCGGGCGGTGTGCCTGGAGCGCTTCTCGGAGGACGGCTACCGCACCGTGGCGCAGGGCACCAAGAAGGAGGGCTGCACCATCCTCTTCATGATCCTCTACTTCTTCGGCATGGCCAGCTCCATCTGGTGGGTGATCCTGTCCCTCACCTGGTTCCTGGCCGCCGGCATGAAGTGGGGCCACGAGGCCATCGAGGCCAACTCCCAGTACTTCCACCTGGCCGCCTGGGCCGTGCCGGCCGTCAAGACCATCACCATCCTGGCCATGGGGCAGGTGGACGGGGACGTGCTGAGCGGGGTCTGCTACGTGGGCCTCTCCAGCGTGGACTCGCTGCGGGGCTTCGTGCTGGCCCCACTCTTCGTCTACCTCTTCATCGGCACCTCCTTCCTGCTGGCCGGCTTCGTCTCCCTCTTCCGCATCCGCACCATCATGAAGCACGACGGCACCAAGACGGAGAAGCTGGAGAAGCTGATGGTGAGGATCGGGGTCTTCAGCGTCCTCTACACCGTGCCCGCCACCATCGTCATCGCCTGCTACTTCTACGAGCAGGCCTTCCGCCAGACCTGGGAGAGGACCTGGCTGCTGCAGACCTGCAAGAGCTACGCCGTGCCCTGCCCCGGCCACTTCGCCCCCATGAGCCCGGACTTCACCGTCTTCATGATCAAGTATCTCATGACCATGATCGTGGGCATCACCACCGGCTTCTGGATCTGGTCCGGCAAAACCCTCCAGTCCTGGCGGCGCTTCTACCACAGACTCAGCAGCGGCAGCAAAGGGGAGACCGCGGTATGATGAGACCTTGCTCCTCTTCCCTGATGCCGGCTGCTGGTGCGTCTGGAAGAGCCACACAGACACTAGAGTGACTCTTGAAGGACTGGGAGAGGTCTCCCAGCTCTGCCTTGCTGAAGACAAAATCCTCAGACAGTGACTTGGTGGCTTTCTTGCCAGCCAAGTTGAAAAGCGCAGAGTAAGTACCCTTCTCAGATTGCTGGTGGGGAGCTCTTTCCCTGCAGGAAGTTCCCTTTTTAAAAAAATGATTCCTATAGTTTCTGGGCAAAAGGTTAAGCTGGATTCGCTGTGCTGTGACCGATGTAAAGTGTGGACCAATGAAACTTTGACTCAAGAAGTGGTCAAATCATAGTTTACTTCGGTGGGGGTCAGATTGCAGCCGACATTGGTTTAATTTCCTGAGTCCTATTTTACTGTCTTCTCATTCAAACCCAGAGTAATCACGTGAGTATTTTAAAAGAAGCGACCAATTATAATCACATGCTGTTGAGCGTCCCATATTCTGTCATAGAGAGGGGGTTGCTTTTATATCTAACGATCACTTATCAAAGCGAATCCTAACTTGGGTGGGGGGAACCTTGCTACTTTGAAGGAGGGAGTTGCTATTTAACACTCTAAAAAGACAGGACTTGTTGCTTTTCAGCCAAACGTTCCCCCCCACCCCACCCCTGCCTTTGTTATAGGAGACAAAGAGGAAACAAAAGTGTTTTCTCTGGGGAAAGGCATAAGCATGAGACCGGTTTTTATGGGCAAACTCACAAAAAGAAGTCGTTAAAATTCAATCTTGGATGTGACCAGCACAGGTCGATAAACATTATTTTTTATGAAAAAGGAGGCGGCAGGCTGTTTTCATACACTGTCCAATATGGGTTTCTGTCCTAGCTAAAAGAAATGCCAGACTTTTTGTTAAACAAGCTTAATTCAGAACACCTGACAAAACACACTGCATTCAGATATGTAAGATAAGTATATAAAATTTTTCTCTTCCTTCCCATAAGCCTTATTTCTTTGCTGTTTATGTTTGGATTGCTCTAGGGTACACTAAAAAAGCAAAGTGATTGGGGTGGGGGGGGGAGAGAATAGTTTAGACCATGAAGTGCCAATTTGCCTTGTCCTCTAATTCCCTAAATAGCACAGTAACAAACAATGGTGCAGTGCTGTTTTTTAAGATGGAACTGGTCACCTTGTTTTAGGTACTTTCTGAACAGAAGTACAAAGACTTAAGTTCCCAGTAATCGTATCTGAAACTCTGTCAGAGGAGGGAAACTGAATAACAAGAAATTAAACTTCACTTCACAGTCCTTCATATTCCTTTTGATATGTGACCAGTGACTTATTCTTTCAAACTTTTCTATCATGTTACATTTATGTGTTAAATGTTTAGGTTGACTTTCATAATTTTATATCTGAAATACTACTTTTTAGCTTTATGATCTAAAGAGTTTGACTTTTATTTTTGCCTAAAGACTAATCAGGGAATTAAGGATTTTTAACAAGCTCTGCCCCCTAACTTCCCCCCCCCTAAGTATGTAATTGCTGCTTATAATGAAGAGCAGATATCTGAAATGAAATTTTAAAAACCATTCAGGGTGAGGAGAACAGACTGTTTTTTGTCTAGTGGGCATTACAGTAGCTTGGGCTGGGGGAGAAGGAAATATCGCATCAGTCAAATCCTCCAGTACATCTGATCCCAAACTCATAGGATTTGTTTTGCCTTTTATGATGTGCACATGAAAAACTGTAAGACAAGTGCAGTATGTATATTTTGTAAATGTCACATTTTGTAAGAAAATATATATGTATTTATACATTTTTACTTGATTTTTTTGTTTAGTTTTGGAAGGCCTGAATGAGGCCACACTTCATCACATGTACAGATCACTAAATAAATTGATTTTTCTTTTTTAAATATAAAGTTTCTTTCTCTAGACTAATTTTATGTATTCTGTATATTGGAGGAGAGGGGAGAGAGAGAAAACAAGCTCCACCACTCCAATTAGGCCTTGTTTTGGCGGTTGGGAGGGAGGTAAAGTAGATAAATACACAAGAGATCTGAAATTCAGGGCTCCAAAGTATTATTTCTGATGTACTGTGACTTCTAGCAATAGAAGAAAGATCCAGTTTTTTCAGGCTATTGGTTTAAATGCGTTTGCCCTTCCTGAACTCCTTGTGGTGCTTATATCCCAGCCATGCCTAATGTTTATTCCTGGATCTCCCCTTGACTGTAAAATGGGGATGATAATACTTTCCCACCCCTTACACACTGAGATCTATGACTGAAAAGTGCCACACCCTTGCTAAGATGTAGCTTGACTAATGTTTTAAGGTATTTCTTGATCAAGTAAGAATTGAAATTCTTCTAATGGTCACTGGGAGAAAAAAAGCCATTTTTAAATAGCTTTCCTAATGGAAGTGGAGGAGGGTCTTATTCTCCTCAAGCCCCTGCGACTGTGCCTGGTTTTTGTTTTTCCTAGTCTGTTGGGGTGAAGTTGCTTTAATTTTTTAATAGTCTAGGCAGCAGATGGAGGTGGGGGTTTTTGAGAGGGTGGGGATATTTTAGCATAGTAATCTGAAAGTTGACAAGACCAAACATCTCATGCATAAACTATCACTTATTTTCACTAAATTGAACTCTGCAGATCCCTAACTGTATGAGCTCCACTGGCAAAGTGATATGACAGATTCCAAATCCAGACAGATTTTACAATCACAGAACTTTGTTTAGCAACAGATCTGCTTAAGTATTAGTGACAAAGTAATATTTGGATTTATCTGTCTTCTGACTTACTCTGTTCAACTTCACTTTTCAGCTTCTAGGATGAGATTTTGGTAAGCCCAGTTCTTAAATTAGGTTTGTGGGTCTCTTTGTTGTTACAGGCTTGGGGAGGGTTTTTTGTGGGGGGCGGGGTGTTAATATATTGAGTTTATACATGGCCACAGCCATCTCATGATGTGGACTGATCTTGTACTCCCAGATTTTACTAGGAGGCCTGGCCAAAACTCCTGGCCCCACAGGGCCTTATTCACTGACGCTTAGGAACAATGGATGCACCATTCTTTTAGGACACTTTCTGATCTGAACATTGTACTCTCAAACGTTTTAAAAAATTTTGCATTTAAGATGCATAAAATGTGGTGTCAGGTCACCTTCAGAGCAAGCAAGCCCATTTATGCTGCTCTACAAAAGACACCTTTATGATTTTAAAACACCACTAACTGTTCACCAAAACCATTCATTTCTATCAGATTTTCTTTGCTTCCTACTACAAGTCAAGTTAGACCTCTTCAAACTGTTCCTAGGACATGATGATCATTGGTAACTGCTGAGAGTGCTTTTACTCTGTTCACTTAGGAAACCTGAACCTTTCTATAAACATTTTGTTCCCATAAATCCATCACTTTACCGTCTGTAGTGGCTGAAGCAGTAAGAACTTTCAAAGAATAGGGACTCATTAGCAATCTTATGAATGATGCCTAAGCCATACTCTGTTTTCATAGCTCTGGTGCAAAATCTGCAATTAATACGTAATGTGTCAAACAGCTAAACACTCAATTTAAACAGGCTGAATACCTAAACAGTCTCCCTATTCCTCTGCTCTTCACCCTAGGTGATGAGTAGGACTGGTCAACCTTTAAAAGTTGTTACTCAAATATGAAACTGCAGTTAGGTACAATAGTTTTCTTTGCCCAGGAACTAGAAGAAAGAACTTCAAAGAAAGGCTTTTTATTTATACCAGAGACAAGCACAGAGTAACAACTTTGTGAGCATCTTCCTGAAAAGAAAAACTTGGTGATTCTCTCCTGAAACCGTTAATACTAAAGCAGTTATTTGACTGGATATACCTTATTAAAAAATACTTCTGTATTTGAAACCACTTATACTAAACTCTAATCAGCTATTCTCCTAAATTTAATCTGAAACTTTAGGCCAAATTCAACATGTGTGTAAAAGGGAGCAATTTGTATTAACTTGTAAGCAGATATGACTCATACCAGGACAGAATTTGTTTTGTAGTAGAAACAACTATCACACTTGCAAGCAACGATGGTACCTGGATTGTTGGAGCAAAAATGTTACCACCGTACCTTGTAATCTCTTTGGGAAGAGCAGGTTACACTAGCATGTTACCACTGCCTGATATCACACTGGCCCTACCTTCTTTGATGGAATTAAAGCAATTTTAAAAGTTTGATATTTTGTGAAGCAATCCTGAAGACATGGAGGGGGGGAATAGACCTTTGCTAATCACAAAAAGAAAATCCACATTGATCTCTAGTACCAACTTTCAATTAATATTTTCTCAATTTTAACAGAAATTTCAGATATTTTACACTTTTCACCTTCAGTTCTCATGTAGGCAGGAATTCTCACCTCACAAGACTGTGGCAAGTAATGATTATCATTACTAAAGATCAGAGGTATTTTTAGATATAGAGCACTCCACTACACATGAATCTTAGCAATGACTGGTTTTACTGAACAAGTTTCATAGGGTATAGGTTCATCAAAGGCTATTAGTCAAGATGATCAGGGATGCAACCCCTGATCTGGGTGTCCCTAAGCCTCTGACTGCCATATGCTGGGACTGGAGGATGGGATGGATCACTCAATAATTACCCTGTACTCTTCATTCTCTCTGAAACAACTGGCATTGGCCACTTTCAGAAGACCAGATACTGGGCTAGAGGGACCATTGGTCTGACCCAGTATGGCCATTTATGTTTTTACCCAAACTGTATTAAGATCAATTCATTTCCCCCCCTTTTCATGACAAATGCAAAACATTATGTCCTTGAATATTCAGACAGTACACCGGTGCTGCTTTGAATAAGAAAGAACTTGCCTAAAGTGCTGGTAAAGTGGAAGGCCTACAGCATTTTTGAATCCCACAGCCAGCGGCATCTGCGTGTGTGTGTGTGTATATATCTGTCTACAGGTAAATAAGTGCTTTTATACTACCCCAGTTTTATATTTGTTAATGGAATACCCTGTCTTTCAGTACTTCAGCCACAGCCAACAGGTTTGCATGTCAGTGAAAACCACACAACTTTGTACTCGGCAACTGGCAACAATAAACATTTTTTATACTTTCTCATGAGTTTAAAATCAAAAGTGCTAGCTTATATGCTGAGTAGCTGTCACTTTCTGTAGATCATCCTCACTTCCTTTCAGACCTTTGTATCTACGTTGTATACAGTATGCTCCTCACATTTGCCATCTACTCCTATTATTTAAAACCCTGAATCTGGCTGACAAAAATTCAATCTGTTGCTTGGAGAGGAAAGAAGAATCTGAAGGGAAGGCTTTAAGGCACCCTTTCAGCATTATGACTGCTCACTGAGGTAGAATAGTGCCAAAGAGACTGCTCTGTATAAACCAGGATAATTGTTTCATGCCCACAAAAGTGCATGGTTTTGGCAGCTCTGATTCTGTATAAGATAATACAGGAGGGTATAAACCAGGACAATTGTTTCATGCCCACATAAATGCATGGTTTTGGCAGCTCTGATACTGTATAAGATAATACAGGAGGGAAAAAAAACAAATACAGTTTAGGGCAAGCTCCCAAATGCCCCCTTAAAAGTGACAAATTTCAACTAACACAATATCCAAACTATAAAAGGAAAACAAACACATCAGGGCTCAGCATTCTCACATGTTTACTATTTTGCAACGGGAGCAGAATTGTGAGCGCTCCAACCACGTTCAAAGGTTGTTGCTAGCAGGGTTTTCCTGATTAGTTTGGACAGACGTCTTAGAACCACGCTGCTGTACAGGTCAACTCTAAGGTGGCTTTCCAACTGTTTAAAAAACATGCCTAAACATAGTGTCACCATGGTTGCAGCCAAACAGAGCTCTGTCTAAACTATGGCAGACATGAACACTGTTCTAACATAGCTTGATCCTCTCCACTCTGACCAGCTAAACCATGTCCGGAAACATATGGATGAAAAGCTGGAGTAGGGAGGGCCTAGAGTTTTAACTATAATTGTAAAAATCTCTCTCCAGGTTAGTCAGGGGAACTTTGCTAGCAACACCATGTTCATGAGGACTGGCCAAACCAGGTCACAATTTGGCTTGGTTGTAACAAGATTCAGCTTTGCTTAAGCATGTTATTGTTACAAATGTAGCTGGAAAGACAGTGTATACTACACAGGGGAATAGTCTATACAATAAGGCTTCGGCTGCATGGCTCTCAGAAATAACTATGTGGTGTAACCAGGCTAAAACATTGCTAGTAACAATTGTGGATCCCAGGGGTAGAATGGCACCTAGGAAAGGGATACAGTCCTCCTCCAACCCCTGCTCTGCAGAGGGGCTTGGAACCAGCTGCCATGACCCACAAAGAAACAGGAGAGGAGCAGTGCCCTTGTCAGTGTATATAATGGGCTATGGTTATTTCCAAATGTCTGTTTTTCTCATATGATCAGAGTTAGGTGCTTTAATAAAAGCTCAAGGTCAACAGGGATATTTTTGTAGAACAAAGTTGATGTCAAACTCAAACAGAGGGAGGATGGTCCAGCAGTTAGGGCACTAGCTGGAGACTTGGGTTTAATTCCCTGCTGTGCCCCAGACTTCCTGTGTGGTGTTGGGCAAATCACTTAGGGCCAAATTTGCAATGGTATTTAGGCACCTAAAGATGCAGAGAGGTGCCCAGTGGGATTTTCATAAGTACCTAAACACCAGGGAGTTAAGCATCTAACTCTGCATCTTTAGGTGCCTAAATACCTTTGCAAATCTCGCCCTTAGCCTATCTGTACTTCAGTTTCCCATCTGCAAAATGGGGATAATTGAATTCTCTACCTCCTAAGTATGTTGTCAGGACATTAAAGATTGTGAGGAAATCAAATCCAATGGTAACGAGCCATTTAAGTATCATTGATAGATGTCTGCTCAGTGGCTGCATTGTGTGAATAGGCCCAATTCCAGAGACAGCTAAATTAAGACCTCCAATGGGAATTAATTATTTGTATTTTTCTCATAAGTTATGTATGTTAGGCAGGACTGACCACATAACTTCACAGCAGTGTCACCCAAGCCAGGTTTCAAATATGAGGTACTAGAGGGTAAAGAAACCTAAGCTATTGCAAAGTAATCAGAGAAGTATCCTGAACTGTACCATGCGTGCGAATAAGAGGCACAAAGTACTCCACTAGAGGTCAAACATAATGGGCTAATTTCTGCCCTCACTTAAACCATGTATTTCAGTAACTGAGATAAATATTTGGACATGTGTGCGGGTGCTATATATATTTAGAGATATACACAGCTCTTCCAGTTCACCCCAATCTTAGGTCATCTCTGTACTACATAATCAATGGACTCGACTATACACTGTTGTTCCTCAGTATTCTTAAAACTTAGGGCTTGTCTATACCTAACCAAAAACCAATGCATACTAAAGGACTGTGATTTCTAAAGCACACCAGTGTGTCACATAATAACTGGCCAATATAGATGCTGATGGCATGAACTAAAAGTTCCATAGTCTGCATTAATGTAGTGCTGTACTGTATATTTATGTGCACTAGAGAAGTTTTAGTTTGTGCCAGCAGGTCCTACATGAGCCAGTCAGCATACATTTTAGAAATCACACCCCTCTAGTGTGCATTGCTGCTTCACGTAGACAAGCCCTAAGTTCCAGCTTGCATTTGAACAAGACTTAACCATATTATGTGTTTAGATCCAGTAAAAAGCACTGGAGATGTCCAAGGCTTCAGCCCAATTCTTAAATCCAGTTAGGGCCTGACTACACTGCTATATTGTAACTGTGTTGGAGAACTGTGCTGTCATGGGGTGCCTCACCACAGTTAATTGTGCAGTGCAAATGTTACCATAACCTGAAACACACACCTTTCTCTGCCCTCTGGTTTTCTCCTCAGTAGAGCTGGCAAGTAGGTAAATTAGGTGGCAGTTTGTCGAGGCAGGAAAATGTCCAGTAAGAACCAAGTTGAGACGGTGACACTTCTTTCATTTGTGACCTAAAATACAGAGAAATCTAGGCTGCCTGAGGTAAAAGTTTTCCACGTTGCCTTACTAAATCTCTTTGCAGCGAGACATGTACACCACCCACACAGCTCCATCAGAATTTACTTTTCTTGTCAATAATTTACCTTTTTTTTTTTTACAAATACATCAGAGCATGTTGATGGACAAAAAGCTACCTTTTTAAAAAATAGAATTTCTACTGAAGACAGTCAAAGTGAACTGCTTCCCAAATGTTTGCGTAAACCAGGAACCAGATCAAGTGTCTGACATGGGCCCCCTTCCAAAACTTTCCCATAGAGTATTTTTTTAAAAGCATAGCAGCTGAGAGAGGTACAATTGTAGGTAAATCTAAGATCAAAAACTCAGCAAAAAAGGCAAAATCAAAAGGCCCATGCCCAGCGCAGATGCCTGCTAATTAAACACTGGTGTTAATTGCAATATGTGTCTGAATCCCACTCCCTGTGTTTGTTGTGGTGCCTGTGTGAGCTTTGGTTTGCTCAGAACTTTCACATTCTCGCAAAAAATGAAAAGGAATAAAAGGAATGAAAGGCTGTGATATGTATATATATCTATAGGGCTATTTTTAAGGAAAAAAAGATTTTTTTGTGTGTGCGCACTACTTCAAAGCCAGCTTTGATTATTCAAATGGAGAGTCAGATTTTAGAAAGGAAAAAAAGTAAACGTAGAGATGCAATCTTTTGTATTTAATCCATGATGAAAAGAGCATTTCTTACTTGCAATGCCTCTCTCTCTCTCTCTCTCTCTCCCCGTCTCTCTTTTAATTAACAGAGAAATGTAGACGTTTGAGGCAGTATTTCCCGTCCTTACTTTATGAGCTGTGCTAAGCAGCATTCCACTGGGGCCAACAGCCAGTAAAATGGATGTCATTTGACACCCTTAAACAACTACACATACCAGTCTGAAACTGAGTGGCATTATGTGAATGGATAGAAAGCCATTCTGGAGAGGATTTACTCTTTGCTTTTCTTACACATTCTCTTGTCTATGGACAGTAATTCAGCCGTTGGATACGCACAAACAACTCGCATGAAGTCAACAGGACTTAGGCACAAGTAGCTGAAGGCAAAATTTGGTCTATACTAAGTAACCTATTGCTACTAAGCAGTGCCCTTGTCCTGAATACTTCTGCACTACAGAAGGAGGGTGGGTTCAGAATCCTGTTTCAAATTCCATGGCTGGTTTCTACTTCTGTGAGAGGCTAAAACAAAATCCTGGATCTGAATTCTAGGGAATTTGAAGTCCATGTCCGGATCCACATTTTGCATTTACTATTGGAAAGAAACCCTTTCTTCAGTAAGGAATCACCTATCTGCATAGATGGATAGATGTGTGAATATTTGTGCCGTGCTTTGAAGATGTAAAGCTTTATATAAGTGCTAAGGAACACTGACTTTCGGTTTTCTTGTCTTCACTGCTCCTTGTGGTTTTTGCCAGTGTGTCTTAACTCTGCTCTGCTTGTTCTCCTCAGTTTAAAAAGATCTGAGGGACAGAGTTAAAAAATCTTGATTAAAAACACTCAGGAACACACAAAATGGGGACAAACAGAACAACCTCAGGGATTTAAAAGTGTTATTTCAATGTTTCTGTCTAGTATTTTTCTACTTATGTAAATCAAATTCATAGTTCCCTTAACAAAATCAACTTTCAGTCGAGCATTTGGCCACTGTCCTCAAACTTAAATATATTTAATTAATTAAAAATATTAAGAGAAATTAACAAGATGGATAAATAAAAATAAGGATAGAAGATGATCTTTTGTTATTATAACCCTTGCACTCTCATACCCTGTCTCCCGCCTTTTGTCATGCCATCCCTGGCTGTATTAAGGCTTATTTAGACTGTGAGCTTCTTTAGTAGGAGCCAGTCCATTTTATTTGTCATTAAATATACCACTGCATAAATAATCATTGTATTAGTAACAGAGGCAGTATGGTCCAGTGAATAGGGTACTGGCCTGGGAGTATGGAGACCTGCGTTCTATGCCTGGCTGTCAGGGATCTGCAATTCACTTCAAGCCTCTGTTTCCCTTCTGCTTTGTTTATTTAGGATGTAAGCTCTTTGGGGCACAGACTCTCTCTTTCCATTTACAGGAATAGTGCTCCGCACAATGGGGCCTCTAAGTGCTACCATACCACAAATAATTCTTAATAATAAAGAGTAGGCTTTGCTGAGAAATGAACATGCACTTATGTTCTGTGGGGGAATAGTCAAATGCTCGTGTCAAAGTGGAGACTTGTGATTAAGTTGGGTCTTCCTAACCTAAAGAAATGAAAGGCAGAGGTGTTCCTCCTCTTCCCACCACAGGTACTTTGTATAATTTTGTATGGAATGTTCCCTTCATTTCAGAGCAGTTTCTGTGGACCGCTTCAGATGATGGTTGTTACTATCACATGGTATCTCCTGCCTCTCTCCCTTTGGGTTGTTGTACAAATTGCTGTTATGCTGTGTGATACCAAGTAGGGCAAAATAACTATAGTTAAGCCAGATCTGAGCCAACCGTCAGTCAGATTGCTGGTTGGCTGACCATTGACTAAAAATAAAATCAGCCAGTCAGAAAGCTAGCATATTCATAAAGGGACAGGACACAATAGTACATTCATCCACAGTGAAAAAACAATTCACTGGGTGTTTCTGCTAAATGATCAGCAGTGAAATAGTTAAGTCATGACATTTAAATAAGACAGACAAGGGGGGTGAAGTAATATCTTTTACTGGACTAACTTCTGTTGGTGAGAGAGAGAAGCTTTCGAGTTTACACAGAGCTTTTCTTCAGACCTGTTTAGACTACACGCTGTGGTCACTGAAACTGAGCTACACCCGTGCATTGTAAATTTGGCAGAAATCTGAAAATGATCGGTTGCTACTATCTGTCTCTGTTAAGGTTTTTCCCTCCACACTTTTTGGGAAATGTGCCCTGCTAATTTGTGCAGTGGGATTAGAAGGAACTGAAACTATTTTTTGAAAGATAATAAATTACATATGCTCCACGTAGATAGGTGAGAATGATTGATTGACATATTGCTACTTTTCTGCCTGGGGGATTATTATACGCAAGTGCCAGCACTGATTAATCAATTACCATTAATTAACTAGAGGGCAGATGAAGGACAGTTAGGATATTATAGTCCTATTTCCTGAAAAATAGAACTAAGTATGCTTAAGCTCAAGGGGTTCCTGATATGCAGCCCCCTAAACATGAGGAGCTCATAACATTTTTAGATCCTTACAGTCTTTTGGTGCAGAGCTAGGGAATACTGGAGGAGTGGGGAATCAGAGCAGTGAGAGGGAATGTGGGTGTGTGGGGGAGCAGTACTGGGAGTGCAGGAAGGGAGGAGAGATTTGGGGCAGAGTGGGGGGGTGGTGAAGAAGAGCGATTTGGTGCTGCAGCAAGGAGAGAGAGGAGTAGGCACAAGAGGATAAATTAGGATGGGTGGTAGGGCAAAGGGAGAGGGGTTGGAGGAGCTCAGGCCAGGGAGAGAGAAGCTTAGTGGCTTTCCAGGATGTGGAGTCGCAGCTAAACGTAAACTTCTGACTGGGTGGGCTGGGGCATGGCTGAAGAGTCCTGACCAGAGTGGGGGAAAGGGGCCCAGCTGCGGGTGCTCATGTAATGAGGGCATGGGGCCTGGCTCAGTGACCAGCTCAGCCTATATAACCAAGGAAGCATGCAAGCCTCTGGCCAGCTGCTACCTGTGATGTGTATGCAGCAGTGGAGGGCACTGGACAGAAAGGAGCAAGTTTTTCTGTGCTAATGAGTTCTAAATAGCTAATGGCTTAGTGAGATGGGAAGGGGAGGGTTGGCTGGAAATACTGGGGTGGAGGCTGCATGTTGCAAGCGATGGAGGGAGAGTGGAGAAGGAAAAAGACACACCAGCCTTTTCTCATGAGCTGAAGTTACTGTAACCAAAATGGAATAATACTGTCAAGCAGAGGCGGATTAAGATTTACTGGGACACTGGTCCAAAGCAAGTGGGGGGGGCCCTTCCCACCATGGTCCTGCTCCTGTTCCACCCCTTCCACCTGCAGCCCTGTCCACAGCCCCGCCCCTTTCTGCCCCTTCCCCAGGGCCCACTCCTATTCCATCCCCCACTGCAGCCCCACATCACCTTTTGCTCCTTTCTGCTCCCCACCACTGTGTCTTCAAGACCAGAGAAGCTCTGTCCCCGCATCACAGCCCTGGGGCGCAGTGGAGAGTGACAGCTCCTCCAGTCCCAGGGCACAGTGGGGGTCTGGGTGCTGAGTCTTCCCCTGCTACGCCCCACACTTCTGCAGATGACCAGGGTCGGGTCTCAGGGGCTTGCCCGGCCCCACCTGCCTGGCAGCTGGGGTTCTGACCCCAGTGGCAGATTTTTTCCAGGGCCGCCCTGTTGGATGGGGCCCTTGGGTACGGGCCTCATAGGCCCAGTGGCTAATCTGTCACTGCTGTCAAGACTTTAGGACACAGACCATGTCTGGTTTCTCTCCCTGCCCTGCTAGCAACTCAACCTTCCAGACATTTCCAAGCATGACCATTACACCCTTCCATTGATCAAAGCATACAGCCAGGGGAAGGACCACCTAGCAATCACATAGCATTCTTTACCTTGGCTAGGCCAGCAGTGCCTCAACTGCAAATCTACGTGATAACTACAGCTGCCCACACGAACACTAACTGTTATAAAAAACATTTCTCTGTTAAAAAAACCTAGGAATTTCACTGGCATAAAATGTCATTAACTCAGACTTAAGGTTGTCCAGTTGTATCCACTGGCCTTCCAGAACATCGAATTCAGCAAAACTCAAACATCGGAAAACCAGGAAATAAAGAGTTAACATTGTGTTGGCGCATAACTCAACTCACCTCTTTGAAGGATGCCCCAATACACCCATAACACAGACACTCACACTCAGCCTTTGCAGACAGTGCCGAACACGCAGGGTATAAGGCACATGGCCGCTGAAGGACAGAGTCTCTAACGCCTTCTCTTTGCTAAGACAAAACTTGGGTTTAGTTGAGTTCTACTGAACAGGAACTACCTATGCCTGTCTTACTCTCCAACACTTAGCTTACTCCACAGAAAGAACACCCTACATGCTAATTTTACAACCCCTTCACCCACTTTTATAAGACCTTCACCCTTCCGTACAGGATACAGTTTGACTTACCCATCATTAAACCCACAGATCACCCTTACATCTCACCTCACTACTGAAAATCCTCACGGCAAATGACCCCTGTGCACCACTACTGATACATCCTACACAACACAGCATTAATAGGAGCCATACCGGATCCCTCCCGGTACACATGCGCCTCTTTCCTTTGATCACGCCTGTGGGAGTGGGGCTGAGGACCACCGCCCCCTCCAGGTGGCCAGAGCCCCCACATCTCCTCATATCACAATTACAGCTCTGCCAAGCTGCTCTAATTAATCCCTCCACCATTCAACACAGCTACACCTTACACTGGAAACGCAACTTGAGTGCATGCTGACTATCCCCAGTGGCGATTGCCAGCTCCTGGGGGGCTGAGTTAAAGTTGTGTTGGCAGGTACCTTAACTCTCATTTCTTATTTTTCAGATATTTGAGTCTTGCTGAACTGGACATTCTGGAAGGGCACAAGACACTGCTGGGCAACCTGAACTTTTTGTTAATGCAGCTTTTTGTCAGTGAATGTGTTAGTTAGGCTTTGGCATTAAAACTGTCTTGAGGTGAATGGAGGCAGAACAACGGCTTAGAGCCACTGGGCCAAATCAGTAACTGGAGGGTGTAAGTGGTGTTGTTCTGCCGTCATTTGTCCCTGAGCGTATACTCCCCATTCTCTGCTCTCTAGGAAGATTATATTAGTTTTTCTTCCTACTTCAAATACCCAGTAGCCACCTCCACTATTCTGTGACAATGTTCCATCTCACTGACATCTCTTAAATATGTACATATTTTTTATTTGGCCTTAATAGTGCTACATACTTTAAAACCCATTGCTTGTCCTCCATAGTATGCAAATAACATTGAAAATAACATGTTATCCTCATATTTTTCAAGTCTTTTAACCCCTAAAGCAGCAGAAATCCCCAAAGCAAACCTAAGTCCTCTTCTTGGTAGGAATACACATGTAGAAGGAAGAGAGCCTGAGACATAAGCCCTTCCTACCACAACACGTACAGCTGCTGACTACAGCCCCCTCACTGCATTTCTAGCTTTACAATTACAGTACATTTATAACCAATAAGGGCCTATTCCTTGGACATTTACAACTCCCCTTGACTTCAGAGGGAGTTTTGGGTTAGCAAAAATGCAAAATGGGGTCCTATGTGATGTATAACCCTTAAGTGATAGAATGATATCACACAATGGTTGTAAGTGTCACTCCAACATTTCTGGTTAGTCCAGTCTTTGTATATACACAAATGATGTGTGCCATTGCTGATATAATGATGAGACCAAGAGACGGACTACAGCTGGAACCTTGAATACAAACCTCTTCTAGTTTTGGAGATCCAGATTCAAATCCTTTAATCTAGACACACCTCTACAGTTTTGGCTGCGAGTTAGATCCAAAAATCAGAAGGGACCGATTTTCTATTCTGATTTACACAAGGCCAAAATATGGCAATATCCCGCAAGAACAGCTAAACTCACAGGATATTGATTGTTCCAGTCGGCAAAGCTCTCACAATACCAGTACTTTTTGGGGCTGAAACTCAGCAAAGGTGAAGAGACTGCAATACTGCAAATCTAACCCTACACCCGATTGAGGCTATGTCTACACTACAGCCTATGTCGACAAAACTTATGTCGCTCAGGGGTGTGAATATTCTACGCCAAGTGACATTAGTTACACTGACATAAGCGCTCATGTGCACAGAGCTATGTCGGCAGGAGAGCTTCTCCTACTGACACAGCTTCTGCCGCTCTCAGAGGTGGTGTTTTTATGCCAACGGGAGAACTCTCTCCTGTAGGCATAGAGTGTCTTCACCAGATGAACTGCAGCAGCGTAGTAAGTACAGACATATCCTTAGTCTCAGACTTCAAATCCTAGCCCAAATGTAATCAGTATCCAAATACTGCCTTCTTGGCACTTCTGTAGTAATAACCATTGCATTTCACGTAAATACATTTGTGACCAGTAATGCAAGTGTTACCTAAGAGTGTCATAAGAACAAAAGAACGGCCACACTTGGTCAGACCAAAGGTCCATCTAGCCCAATATCCTGTCTTCTGACAGTGGCCCATGCCAGGTGCCCCAGAGGGAATGAACAGAACAGGTAATCATCAAGTGATCCATTCCCTGTCGCTCATTCCCAGCTTCTGGCAAACAGGTTAGGGACACCATTCCTACCCATCCTGGCTAATAGCCATTGATGGACCTATCCTCCATGAATATATCTAGTTCTTTTTTGAACACTGTTATATTCTTGGCCTTCACAACATCCTCTGGCAAGGAGTTCCACAGGTTGACTGTGCGTTGTGTGAAGAAATATTTCCCTTTGTTTATTTTAAATCTGCTGCCTATTAATTTCATTTAGTGACCCCTAGTTCTTGTGTTATGAAAAGGAGTGAATAACACTTCCTTATTTACTTTTTCCACACGAATCATGATTTTATAGACCTCAATCACATCCCCCCTTAGTCATCTCTTTTCCACACTGAAAAGTCCCAGTCTTATTAATCTCTCCTCATACAGAAGCTGTTCCATACCCCTAATCCTTTTTTTTTTTTTCCCTTTTCTGAACGTTTTCCAGTTCCAACACATCTTTTTTGAGATGGGGCGATCACATTTGCATGCAGTATTCACGATGTGGGCGTACCATGGGTTTATATAGAGGCAATATGATATTTTCTGTCTTATTATCTATCCCTTTCTTAATGATGTCCAATGTTCTGTTCACCTTTTTGACTGATGCTGCACATTGAGTGGATGTTTTCAGAGAACTATCCACAATGACTCCAAGATCTCTTTCTTGAGTGGTAACAACTAATTCAGACCCCATCATTTTATATGTATAGTTGGGATTATGTTTTCCAACATTACTTTGCATTTATCAACACTGAATTTCATCTGCCATTTTGTTGCCCAGTCACCCAGTTTTGAGAGATCCTTTTGTAGCTCTTCGCAGTCTGCCTGAGATTTAACTATCTTGAGTAGTTTTGTATCAGTGGGTCAGCCCACTGTGGTTCTACCGTGTATTAACGACTTACAATGCATTTGCCTGGTTTGGTTTGTCTAACTGTTGAACTCCTTCAGAAGCAGCTACAATGTCCCTTTTCTGACTTGTGAAGGATCTTTCATACATACATCTTAGGCCCTTTCTAGTGTGGACATTCCTCCTAGAAATAAATAGTTCTGTAAACACGTTCACATTATCTGCTGAGAGTGAGAATCTTATCAGTCTTGGAGAGAGATATAAATTGAAGCTGTTTAAAAAAAAAAAGATTCAGAGTTTACTAAAAGCAGCTATGATTTCAGGCAGGAATTAATTAAGCAAGATGAAACACTTCTAATAGGATTTATGCTATCAGATCATTTAATTAGTTCTGGCTTTTAGTTCATAATAACAAGTTTCTGTGAGGGTGAAAAAGAAATAATTGTTTTTTCGAATGGCAATAATTTGGGTTTCTCTAATTGACTCCTACTGTGAAAGCGTTGATTCCTGCCGTTTTCGAAAATGAAGGGTGGAAAAGTTCCAGCAAGAACTCAAATTCCGGAGGCAACTCAAGGAGTCCATTTCCCACAGCCGCCTATGTCTGTGATCTCGGCTTGATTTCAGTCCTATCAGTTCTCATCGTTTGGCTGTATGCAGCACAGTGATATACTGGAGCTTAGCCATTTTGCAGCGCCAATGGACTTATTAAGAATTCTAATGCAGAACTGATGATATTCTCTAAATAACGTTGGCGGGATTGAAATATATATATTTTTATATATATATAATATATATATATATATATATATAATATATTTTATAATATATTTTCTACAGCATAGGAAAGGAAGAACAGATTTGGTATTTTGGACAGGAAATTTTTAAAAAAGAAAAATTCAGAAAACCAAACAGTCTCTGGGGATGGAGGTCTGAGACATTCCAAAGTCTTTGAAAAAAGAGATTCCATTTTTTACCTAACTAGATTTAATTCAGAAGTTCTTGCCCAAGAACAGGGATGGAAATTGATTTTGCTTTTCCATCAGGGCCACGGTCCATATATTTATTAGTAATCAGGGGTGCTGGAATTAGGCATGCTGGGGGTGCAGCAGCACCCCCGGCTTGAAATGGTTTCCATCATATACAGGGTTCACAGTTTTGTTCAATGGCTTTCAGCACCCCCATTATAAAAATTGTTCTAACACCACTGCCAGTGATATAAAGACATGCCAGCGCTTTTAGAAGTAGGGGTGGTGACTGCCTCCTTCCTACATCGATTACTAATTTGTCAGGTGTGTGATGTACTGAGGACCCAATTCAGCAGAAAGGCAAAGTATTTCCCACAGGGTAGAAGATTATACAAAGCTGAGAAAGTGCAGAAAAAATATTTTTGCAGTTTTAAACCCCACAGAAGCCAGATTATTGATTTATACCCTAAATCATTATTGGCTTGACTCACTGCTGTCAAAACTGTCATTACATTATTTAAGACCTGATCAGACATTAATGAAATCCGTGGGAATGGGAACAGACATTTTGATTGCAAAGTCTGTGAGGCAGGGACCTTGTCTTCATACTAGTATTTAAACCTTCAGGCAGAACGTTTGATCTATATAATGTGTTCCATACGACAAACTACATTATAAAAAAATGTTAAGGTTGAAAAATGTCAAGAGTCAGGAAGTGACAAAAATTCCCATATAACCTTAACTCTGCCCCTTGTGTGTAAGTATTACAATGCCATCTTTAATTATATGATCATATGTTGTAGAATAGTTCTTGGACAGGAGCCATTTACTAAGTGCACAGGATAGTTGCTCAAGGAATAAGGCAGCTGTTCAATATTTCTTTTAATACAAATTGTTCAGTATGTAGCCCATGCCTCAGTTACTGCAAACCACATAAACAATGCTCAGAATAAGGGAATTTTCCTATTCTTTATGGGCTTTTCTGTGGTGCTCATTGTCAATATCTGAATGCCTCACAAAAATTTATACATTTATTCCCACAACACCGCTATGACGTGAGGGAGTATTATCCTCATTTCACAGAGAGAGATTAAGTGATTTACTTAACGCCAAATAGAAAGCCTGTGGAAGAGGCAGGAAAAGCACCCAGTCCTAGGACTGTTCTTCCAGGAGACTTCTGCCTTTATTCATACCACACAGCTTCTTCAATGAGTTGAGCAAGGGTGCTACAGACACAAGTCTCATTCATGACATGCCATAAAACTAGTACACTGAAAAAGGCTGGGTTGCTCTGGACTCTACACAACCCTGCCATGGGTGCACTGAATGTGGAATTCAACCTTTTGCAGAGGGCCAGCCCAAAGCATATGCAGCACTTAGATCCTGCTTCAGCCTTCAAAACAGGGCATAAGTGGGACTTAAGCAGTGCTTTTGCTGGTTTTCTGAATTTCACCCCTGAAAGAAGCAGAGGATTCAGCAGATAAACAGTACACATTTGATCAAGTAATATCAAGATTTGTGTGTATGCTCTGTGATTAAAAGGGAGCAGAGTTAAGGTTACACAGGCTTTTGTGAGGGCTTTTGAGTGCTTCATTTTGTAACTATAAAGTTCTCTTAACATAGCTTTTTTGTTTAGAATTTCCTACTTTTTAAACAAAGAAATTCCACCATATTTAACCACATATTACACAGCACTAGAATGCTCTGTACTGCACATTATTTGCAACCAGTGAGGCAAGAGCCGTTGCTTCAAGCCATACATATCTTTCTATATCACATGGAAGAAGGCCTCAGATTTTTCAGAGCCCTGCCTCCCTCCATATATATCCCCAGCTATTGTGTAGGAAGGAGGCAGGATTCCATATGTATCTTCAGCTATCTTGTCCATACACACCTTCATAGACCATTTGCACATTGCACTTTGTTAAGCACACATCTGCACATTCAACAGAACCTTGAGACAATCTCTCCAGTGGAAATTTTCACTCATTTTTAGGACCCTACCAAATTCACGGTCCATTTTGGTCAATTTCATGGTCATAGGATTTTAAAATAATAAATTTTACAATTTCAGATATTTAAATTTGAAATTTCACGGTGTTGTAACTGTAGGGGTCCTGACCCAAAAGGGAGTTGGGAGGAGGGTTACGAGGTTATTGTAGGGGAATCTCGGTATTGCCACCCTTACTTCTGTGCCGCTGCTAGCGGCGGCTCTGCCTCCAGAGCTGGTTGGACGGAGAGCAGTGGCGGCTGGCCAGGAGCCCAGCTCTGAACACCAGCAACAGCGCAGAAGTAAGGATGGCACGGGATGGTATTACTACCCTTACTTCTACGCTGCTTTCTTCAGAGCTGGCCCCTCAGCCAGTAGGTGCGACTCTTTGGCCACCCAGCTCTGAAGGCAGCAGCACAGAAGTAAGTGTGGCATGGTATGAATTGCCACCTTTCCGTGCTGCTCCTGGTGGGGCGCTGCCTTCAGAGCTGGGCGCCTGGCCAGCAGCCACCGCTCTCCGGCCACCCAGCTCTGAAAGCAGCACAGAAGAAAGGGTGGCAATACCATGACCCTCTTACAATAACTTTGCAGCCCCCCTCACAATCTCTTTTTGGGTCAGGAACCCCAGTTTGAGAAATGCTGGTCTCCCCCGTGAAATCTGTATAGTTTAGGGTAAAAGTACACAAAAGATCATGGTCCGTGATGCATTTTTCATGTCTGTGAATTTGGTAGGGCACTACTCATTTTCTATATGCATAGGCTCTCCCAACATTCCATAATGCAGTGTGCAAACATAAAGTATGTCTTCTGAACTCTTATAAAACTTCGGCAAATCAAATCTGGTTTTCATTGGACCAATGAAAGGCACATCTACAACCCAGGGAATAGGACCCTTGCTGAATTCTGAGTTGTCGTCACTTTCCCCTGCGGCCCTAGAGCTCGTCAAAAAAGGTCAATATTTTTTTCTCAGAAGAAAAGCTGTATTCCTCCCCCTATACACACGCTCCTTCCATGCTTGAAAATGGTTCAAACGTTGTGATGAAACCTTCAGAAAAGAATAGCTCACTACCTCAAAAGCAAGTGCACCAAATTTAAAAAAACGTTATGGTCAAAACAGGTTAGTTTTTAAACTTCCAATACTTGCCATGAGCTCATCTGTCAGGGAGGACACACATCTTCAATATGTGTGAAGAAATTTGGTTCACAAAGTTAGAAGTGACTAAAAACAACATACTTGTCACATGAATAACTTAATTCATTGCTGCTATTGCCAATTGTTTATAGCTTTTGAATTTCTTCCTCTAAAATATATTTTAAAATACGTACAGGCTTTTCTGTGGCTCTCAGCACTGTAGTATCTAAACCTCTCTCATATATTAATGAGTTTATCCTCACAACATGCCTGAGAGTTCAGGGAGCATTATCCTCATTTTACAGATTATTATTATTATTACTACTACTATGCTTAATGGTCTGTACTCCCACGTATCTAGAAGCCCCAGTCAGGGAACTGGACCCCATTGTCTTCAGCACTGTCCCCACATTGAACAAAAAGATAGTCCCTGCCCAAAGATTTTACAATCTAACTAAAGAGGGAATTGAGGCCACAGAGATTAAGTGGCTTCACTAAAATCACATAGAATGTCTGTGGCTGAGGAGGGACTTGAACCCAGATTCCCAAGCCCCAGTTCAGTAATTTAGTCACAAGATGGTTCTTTCTTTTTTCTTTCTTTCTAAGGTACCTATTGCCTTAGCATGTCAGAGCCAGAGAGCAGTAATGAATACAAAGCATAACTTGTCCCAAAAGGGGTTTTCCTCCCTTCTTTCCCCATATTCAATGGAACATGTGGATTCATTTTATCTTTTAAGTTCCTAGGGAAAGGCTGTATCGAGAGGGTGGGGTTTATATTTAGATCCAATCAAAGCAGGTTTAGTTTCAGTCTTCTCTCCTCTGGCAGGGAGTTTCATAACGGGGGTCCCAATGCTGAAAATGCTCCGCCCTTTCACAGCCTGGGTTTTAAGTTTGATACCAGGTGTTTCCAGCTGCATCATATCTGTGGAGTGCAACTGTCTCTGACGGTTGTGGAGGATGACGCAGTCTCCAAGGCTGTGGATTAAGGCCTAGGAAAATAAGGGAAATATACCTTTTAAACTTCTAGTTAATTAGGCCGAAATAATTCTTTCCAGGGAAGCCTGGTGAAGGGAGTGTTAATTGCCATGATTATTAATCAGGGCTCCAGTATGAACCCCAAACACTAGAAAGTATAGAGAGTATGTCTGTGCCTCCAGCAGAGGCTTTTTCAACTTCTATGCAACCTCTGAAGTGCCAGAAATCCCATTACATGAAGCCCTTGAAGTGGCTTAATGTGAACTTTTTATTCCCATTGTTCTCCAGTTCACATGTTACGAATTTTCATCTTCCTGCTTCCTTCTTGTCAGAGGACAAGACTTTGACAATATGGATTTTATTGTGCTCTCCCCTGCATCCCACTACTGCCCCTTGTCAATAGCAGAGAGGCCTGACACCACGCGAGCTAAAAACAGGAAATGACTATTCACTAAACACAAAGGCTTATAGATTTGTGCCTAACAGATTATTCCTAAGGGGACTCTTTAGGTGCTGCCCTATATCTCTTCCAGTAGAAAACCAGATACCTTCCAGTGTACCCAATACAAATCAGTACATGCACTGTCTGGGGCAGGTGTACTATATAAAGATAGCCTCTTACTCTTCTCACATTCACAAGCACTATTTTTCATACCAGCTGCCTCTTAAACTCTCAGTTAAGATGGTGATTAGTGGTGGTGGTGGGGTGTCACAGTGGGAGCTTTCTTAAGAAGAAAAGGCTTTGATTGAGCCAATGAAAGCTGTTGCCAAGGAACCAGATGCTATGAACACACCACTCCAGCAGTGTAAGAATACAAACCATGTGAGTGCTGGACTGAGTGCATTTGGTGGTTGAGGCCTGAAAGATATCGTTAACTCTTTCAGTACCTGGCAGAGCTCACACAATGGATCAGGAAGGTGGTAGTCTGTTAGAAAAATGTGTGAAGTGCCCAAGCATTTGCCAGTATCTCCCTATTAGACCATACTGAGCCAAAAGAACAAAAAGGGGAAAACTTAACACCTCCAGAACTAAACACTGACTGACAGTGTTTAAAAAACAAAAATAAACCATACATGATTAGGCAACTTCTCTTCAAAACAACATTTAATTTTAAACAGATATAAACAGTAGAGGGAACAATCAAATAAATCTAGAGATAACCCTATCCCATTAATAACCGTGTTTATGTAAAAGGTGTTCCACATTAGCTCTGATATTACAGTGTGTTCACAACTCAGTTCCCCTGCAAGAGGAATAGAATAGCTTGGAGTCAGCTTTTCCCAGATCTGGCTTGGGTTCCAACACAAATGTTACCAATTTGAATTTTTATCTGATCACTTGCCAATTTGTTTCTAAGTTGGCTTTCCACTCTGATTACTAGACAATCCTGTATGATATTGATTGTATATTTTTCTTAATGTAAATTCCGCAGTGCTCTGCTGCCTGCACAGTAAAACACAGCTGAAGGCTTTAATTAAAAATCATGCCTACCATATGTCAAACCAGAAGTACTAATACTAAACTAACATGATGGTTCGGAAACCAAAGCTTTTTCAAACGCAGGAGCCTTACTACCCCATTTGGAAGCCGTTACCTTTTGAAGACTGGATAGTTTGGGGTGTGGCAATGCTTGGACACAGACATTTTCAAAGGCATGGGCCTGATTGCATTATTGTCTCGTCCTATTGCTTCAGCAGCACCAAAGGGCAGCAAAGATTCTGGACATCAGGAGCCACTGGAGAACTCCTTTGGTGCAGGGGGATCCTCAACTGCAAAGAGGCAGCAGCTCTACTCAGTCCCCAGCATACGGTGCCGGTGGCTTGGGGAAGAGGGGCATAAGCTATAGCCACATTATGCTCCATCTGCTGGAAAGCCCCCCTCATAACCCTAGCCATCTGGATGTAAGTTAGAGTAGCCCTTGGACCACACTAACTTACTCCAGGGTTTCAGCATGACCTTGGTTGGCCCAAGAAAAAGGGCGCAAAACGAAAGTGGTTTAAAGTTCACTCCCATTCCTGCACCTAGCAGAGTTTGGCAGGAACAGAGAATCAAGCCCTACATATTCACAACAGAAAACTCACCGCTGTAACTGACACTAAGCATCCCTCTTATTGGCAGTCTCATCAGAGAGACCAAGGAGTGCATGGGTATAATAATTTTGTTACTTTCTCACCCTTAGAAATTGGTGGGGAAACTTTTCCTGCAGTTGCCTGGGCTATTACCTATGTACGCAGTGTTACTGTAGCCATGTTGGTCCCAGAATATTAGAGAGACAAGGTGGGTGAGGTAATATCTTTTATTGGACCAACTTCTGTTGGTGGGAAAGACAAACTTTTGAGCTTACACAGAGCTCTTCTTTAGGTCTTCAGCATATGCTTTGAGGAGAAAGTCTGGGATACACACCTTAGCACACTGAAAAACCACCTTCACGAAACAAGAACACTCCACCAGAGAAGTAGATCATATTGTGCATTGGGCTACCCAAATACTCTGAGAGACCCTGCTTCATATACAAGGGGTGGGGGAGAAACAACAACTCTGCATGCACACCCCTAATTGTCATCTACCACCCCACACAGGAACCCATACAGGGTATCCTTTAACAATTGCAACGCATACACAGCATGGGGACCACATCCTGAAAAAAATCTTTTTTGATCCCCATCTTCTGGCCTTCAAATAACTCCCCAACCTTGCCAAGCTCATCATCAGAAGCAAGATCCCCCAAAACCAGGACCTACCAACTCAAAGCAGTATCAAGCAGACATCTCTCCACTGCTATGATGATCAATACCTCCCACAACACACCTTTCAAGATATATGGGTCCTACACATGCCTATGACATCATGTGGTATATCTCATCTAGTGTACTAAATGCTCCAGTAAAATCTATGTGGGTGAAATGAGAAAATCACTACACTCTCAAATGACCTCACACATTAAAATGATAAAACACCATATCACCTGTGGGTGAACACTTTCCACAAAACAATTACTCCCTATCTAATCTCTCAGTCCTCATTCTCTAAGGAAACCTGCACACCACTTTCAAAAGACAAGCCTGGGAACTTAAATTCATAACTGTGCTAGACACCAAAAATCATGGATTTAATAAAGACACTGGATTTATGACTCATTACAACAATCTGTAACTCACTAACCCTCCTTTCTCGTACAACGGGCAGAGGTTTTAACGGCCCACTTCACCTTGCATGGTCTCTTGAAACGTGTAAACTCCTTATCTGTTCCATCTTGCGTTTAGCTGAGACACCTTTCCCAGACCTGAAGAAGAGCTCTTTCTGTGAAAGCGCGAAAGCTTATTTCTTTCACCAACAAAAGATTATTACCTCAATCACCTTGTCTCCCTAATATAACCTGGGACTAACACGGCTACAATAACACCACAACCTGCAATTCACTTGAAAGAAATAAAACTTGTTTAAAGAAACTAAAAGGTGGCTAACTCTGCAATAACCATGGTCCAGAGGGGAGAAATTGCACATAATTTGGGCAAAGAAAGAAATACATGGCATCATCCATTTTATTGCTACAAGCCCTTCAAGACTAGAAATCCCACTCTCACTGGACTAAGAACAGAAGAACCCACAGGATTCAAGAAACTACACACATTGGTTCTGATTCTTTACTGCCTTACACCTTGTGAATGTGTGGTAATGTACACTAGTGCAAATGGGGGTAAAACACTACTCGATCAGCATGGTAACATTTCACCCGTTTTGCATTGACTTTGTACAAGTGTAAATGACTAAGTTAGTGAAGCATCAGGCCTATTCTCTTGAAGGTACTGAACATTAAACACAGAGGTCCAAAAACATCCCTGGTTTAACTCCCTTGAAGATGACTGAGTTAGACTTGGGATGAATTTGGCCTCAACATCTTACACTCAAGCCACAAAGCAAGAGGCAGTCAGTGTAGTGAATGAAGCAATAGTTTGTTATGCAAGAGCAGGGACCACAAAAAGGCATATATGGTTTCAAAAGTAGTAAATACTTCATTAGGGATAGCTAAACACACAAGAGTCAGCATTGCTTGTGAGATTAGTGAGGCCTACAATATTAACTCTTAAAAAAAAGCACGAGGAGTACTTGTGGAACCTTAGAGACTAACAAATTTATTTGGGCATAAGCTTTCGTGGGCTAAATCCACTTCATCAGTTGCATGCAGTAGAAAATACAGTAGGAAGAGATATATATACACAGAGATCATGAAAAAATGGGGGTTGCCATATCAACTCTAAAGAGAGTAATCAATTAAGGTGGGCTATTATCATCAGGAGAAAAAAAACTTTTGTAGTGATAATCAGGATGGCCCATTTCAAACAGTTGACAAGAAGGTGTGAGTAACAGTAGGGGAAAAATTAGCATGGGGAAATAGTTTTTAGTTTGTGTAATGACTTATCCACTCCCAGTCTTTATTCAAGCCTAATTTAATCGTGTCCAGTTTTCAAATTAATTCCAGTTCTACAGTTTCTCATTGGAGTCTGGTTTTGAAGTTTTTTTGTTGAAGAATTGCGACTTTTAGGTCTGTAATTGAGTGTCCAGGGAGGTTGAAGTGTTATCCGACTGGTTTTTGAATGTTATAATTCTTGACGTCTGCTTTGTGTCCATTTATTCTTTTGCATAGAGACTGTCCGGTTTGGCCAATGTACATGGCAGAGGGGCATTGCTGGCACATTGGTAGATGTGCAGGTGAACGACGCCCGGATGGTGTGGCTGATGTGATTAGGTCCTATGATGATGTCCCCTGAATAGATATGTGGACAGAGTTGGCAACGGGCTTTGTTGCAAGGATAGGTTCCTGGGTTAGTGTTTTGTTGTGTGGTGTGTGGTTGCTGGTGAGTATTTGCTTCAGGTTGTGGGGTTGTCTGTAAGCAAGGACTGGCCTGTCTCCCAAGATCTGTGAGAGTGAGGGATCATCCTTCCGGATAGGTTGTAGATCCTTGATGATGCGCTGGAGAGGTTTTAGTTGGGGGCTGAAGGTGACGGCTAGTGGCGTTCTGTCATTCATCACACAGGGAAGCAGAATCCCCTTCACTTCCTATTAATAACTATTGCATGGCCACATTGTACGTCTGTTGCAGGGATAGACCAGCCTTTTAAGCAGCGGTATATAGAAAGCATATTGCAGTACTAAAAAGTACACTTTGCATTTATTTAGCACTTTTACATCCCAAAGGATTCCCAAGTGCTTTACCAGCTATGGGCCGAACCCTGAGGTCCTAATTCAGTTGCTCTTCTGTCCTGATTCTAAAAAGGTCCCTGTTGTAGTCAGTGGGACTTACCTGGGTACGGTCTAACTAAATAGTGAGTAAAGACCTCAAGATTTGAGATATTATATGTATAAACACACACACATACATGTACAAAGATCACTGCACCCATTCCTACTTCACATCATCTGTATGGTGGAATACAACCATTTTACAGTGTTTAAAATAGCTATGTAATCCTTGTTTTTAAATAAAGTGTTTAAAAAATAACAGTGAACAGCAACAGTGCACAACCGTTTAGGTTAGGAAGTAAAGAATACCATATCTACTTGAATTTCAATAGGCAGAATATAATTATCCAAGTAAGAATTTGGCAGCATGTCAGAGCTAAGAGCTGTCTCATAAAGAGATTTGAGAGGCAGTAGCTATGTTGAACGAGGGTTAGGGCAGTATTGCTTGGGGGGGGGGGGGGGGGGGAATTTTTCACATCCCCTAGTGTCATAGTTATACCAAAGTAAGTTTGTAATGTGGAACTTGGCCCTAGTATCACAAAGACATTACAGATGCATTATAGTTATCAGGTCAGAGAGTGAGATGAAAGGTTGAACATGGCTATCAGCCTTCCACAATATTCTAATCTGCTCTCAAAATTTAGCAAATGTCAGAATTAAGGTTCCCTGTGCAATCTTAATACGGCCACCATCTGGGTATGCAATGCCACAGGATGGAACTGCTCTGGGGATGAATCAGGGTTGTGCGGCAAAGGAGACTTATCTGCAGGACCTCTGCTTCGTTTGTTGCAGAAGTTGGAAGGTGTGTAGAGAATAAGACAGGGACTGCAGGACAAGAAAGAATGGTCTCATGGGTAAGGCAGTTGAATGCTGCCTTGGTGAATTGGATTCTATCCCTGCTTCTGCCATGGCATTCCTATGTGAAGCTGGGCAAGTCACTTACTGCATACTTTTCACAGATGGTCAGTAATTGTGTGTGTTTCTGAGTGCCTGACTTGAGGCCGTGGGGGGCTGATTTGCAGAAGTGCTGAGCAATCACTGCTGCAAGTGAAGTCAAGAGGAGCTGTGATTTGAACATCAAAAGTGCTATATAATGCTAACTACTTTGAAAAATCAGGTCTTATGAGTCTCAGACTGGGCACCCAAAATCAGTGAATGCTTTTGACCTTAATCTCCATGTGCCTCAGTTCCTCCTCTGTAAAATGGTGATAATGCTACCCCCTCATCTCACAGGGGTGTTGCGAAGCACTCACACACTATAGTGATGAGCCCCATAGAAAAGACCATGAGAAAACATTAAAAATTCTGCCTTCAGATCAGGGTTCCACAGTGTTCAGTAAATAAGGCCTGAGACCTCACACTGAGCAATAAGAAAAGAAAATATTGCATAGCTTCTCATTAAGTGAGCACCATCCATTCTCTGAATTGTATAAGCCAGTGGTCCTGTGAAAAAAAACAGCACGAGATCATGTAATTAAAAGACTGTATCATAACATATACATGCAAGGGGTTGGAATTAACAATGTACAGGCAACCTTAATTTTGTCATTTCTTAACTTTCGAGTGCTTGACTTTGCAACTTGAATAATGTTCTTTTCACGTTCTTTTCAATGTTCTTTTTGCGTACAATTTCCTAGGCTTGTAAAAAGGCAAACTGAAAAAAACAAAAATTCCATCATGTGGCATCATATTGACATCCACATGGGTAATCAGCAGAGTTGGAATCTTTAAATCCACTGCCCAGACCTCTGCCACTAGAGCTAACAGGGTAACTGATAGCAGTAGTAGTTTGTCATCCTCTGTGTGGGCTGGTTCTACAGAGGAAGGGACACTTTGCCAGTGGATATCACAGATATTTGCTGACAGCAGAGGAATTGTGAGACTCAGGAAGCTTGAGTTCCATTCCAGGTTCTGGAGGGGCTGTTCATTAGTGAGCACAGACACATATGCCCATTCCGCGCAAGCTTCTGCCTCAATTACGGTGACCAGATAGCAAGTGTGAAAAATTGGGGCCCTTTTTTGTGTGTGTGGGTGTATATTAGACAAAGCGTCTAATATCGAGACCGTCCCAATAATATTGGGACGTCCGGTCACGCTAGCCTCAACCCGTCCATTCTGTCCCTGTTCCAGTCCTGTCTCTTTCCCACCCTTGGCTCTCAGTTCCAGTCCTGTTCCCCTCACCTAATCAATTCCTGTCTCCACTCCTCAGGCTTCTCATCCCAGTCACCTCTCTTTGCTCAGTTAGTTAGTTCCCTCCCTCCCCCCCCCGTCTTTTCATTCACTCTGTCTCTCTCCCCCACCCTAGCCCACCTGTAGCCTCTCCCCCAGCCACATTCACTATCCCCATGGGTTTCCAATCCCAATCTCCCTCCACGGTCTCCTCGTCCAGCCTCAGCGTCCTCTGCTGACTCCTTGTCCCACTCTCTCAATCCTCTCCCCACATCTGGCTCCTCATCTAATCTTTCTCCCCTCACTCGCTGGCTCCTTCCCCCTGCCCCACAGGTTCTCAGTCCCAGACTCCTTCTCCTTCTAGTCCCAGTCTGCCCCTAGGCTCCTCACCTGATCTCAACTACAGTTTTTCAAAGGCTACATTGGGCAGATTTTCACAAGAATTGCAAAAGGCACATCCCTGACACAAATGCCACCTTTCTGTCAAATTTGAAGTAACCATTCCAAGGCAACAGGCTCTAGAGACTCTCAAAGAACATTTTTCACTAGCCTCATTCTCTGAAACAGGTCAACTGTTTTGGCCGAAATGATAATGAATAAATAAATAAACAATCCAGCCAGAGGCAGAAATCCAGAGAGCAAACTTTCAGCCCAAATGGTTAGTTTGTGAAAGTTATAAGCAATGAAAATAGTCTCTTATAATGGAAAGTGGTGACCAATCTTCATAGGCAGCGCTATCAGGCCATGCTTCCTTTTTGAAAGATGCAACTTCATCCAGTCGGAATCAAGTGTGTCATTCTAAGTATATGCTTTGAGTACTGCAGATACCTTAGCTTCAATGAAGGACAAGATAGTTGTTTTTTCCAAGGCAATCTCTTGGGAAAGTCATTATCTCAGTGAGACAGAGGCACTCTGGTGTAAACTGAAAAGATACTCAGAGCTCTGTAGAGCTACAGATTATGAATCTGCTACACCATTGCATTACTCGGAATTTCTATTGCTGTAACTTAATAGAGTTTAAATAAATGGAGTTACACGGGCATAACACTGGTATAACACATTGGAAAATCCCATCTCTAATTTAAAAAAAATATTCCTTTTAGATTTAAAGTGACCATCAATGTCTATTAGAAAAATTCTAATCACAAACACAAAGACTTTTGATACCAGAGGTTAGGTAAATATAGACCCCTCTTACTTCATTAATTGATGTTTATAAAGCACTTGGGAGAGCCATGGATGAAAACTGCTATAGAAGGACAAAGCAGGAAATTAATCACAAGGTTTGGATCTGAATTCAGATACAGATTCTGATCCAAATCTGAATTTTCCCAATGTATTTTGTGTCCTGAAGTATGGAACCACATCTGGATCTAGGACCAAAATTATCCCAAGTTTGGGAAGATTTGCATCTGGTGTTCCAGTGCAGACTTGTGTCTATTACCATTCTGCCCTGGAATGGTCCACTTCTGCTTGTTCAGGAAAGCTGATCTTCTGTTTGAAGGCTTATTTGATTTGTATACTTTCTATTGCTGTTTGTATACTGTAAAGCTCTTTGAGCACATGTTGCATGAAAGGCACTATATAAAATGAAGGTGAAAGTAGAAGGGCTGTAGCCAGCTGTAAATCTTTCTACAGGGCAGCAGGGGGCACTTCTACAAGATTGATGCTGAAGTGCAGTTGACACAATATACTGGTTTCAGGACGAACTGGATTATCCAGAGTGCATGTCCCATTAATACAAGCAGAAAATGTTTTTATCAAATGGTTACTCCCTTCCCTCTTGTTCCTCCTGAAAGCTCAAGGCAAATTAGGTAGTTTAGCAAACAAGTTAAAGAAACAGAAACTTGCACCTGTATGAAAGATAAAGAAGTTAAGGATTTGCGCGCAGACCCAAAGCAGACAGATCACAAAGCAGGGAAAATGTCATCTCAGTTTTGATCGAAAGATTGGATTCTCAGCCTGGGCTCATGAACAGATCTGGGAGGCACACAACTCTTCTCTGTTTTATGGCTAGTTGGGAGGTTGATCCTGAAACCTTTTTCTGTTGTAATACAGGATCACTGTATGGAAAAGGTTGAGAACCAGAGATGTAGAGTCATCAGAGCCCTGCACAGACACAAGTATGGGGGTAATGAGCATTACACTAAATGACCCAGGTATTGGTCTCTTTCAGCTCTAACAATTCTGTGTCTCTATTAACACCAGAGTTACAAATGATGGAGGTTTGGGGGTTGCTGGGAAGAAAAAATAAAGCAGCTGTTGGAAGGATGATGTCATTCCTTCAGCTAGGAGTGATTATTGCACGGCAGCACATCCTTGAAATCTGAGCCTGGCCCTTTGAATATCTCTGCTCTTTCACACTCCCTTGCTGGTTTAAGGAACTTAATTTCCTTTTGCTGCCATAGCGACAGACAAACAACCTCTGATCACAATAAAAAGGATGGTTGTGTTTCACAAATCCCTAGATGTACCAAAGCAACCAGAACAGAAGAAACAACAAGTGCACAGAACAGGCAGGAGAAAAGTAACTTGACTCCACTTAGAACTGTGAAGGAGACTGAGGACTCCGGAAACCCAGAGAGGCTTTTCTGCTATTCGGAGCTGCGCATTAAGGAAGAGCTGATCTATAAATTACCATATTTCATAACAAAGATCTTGTTTACAAAGCTCACTTGCAGACTACTCTGATAATAAGTTTACAGTTTTAGAGGCAAGATGAAAGGTCACTAAGGAAAAATGCCCAGTCTCTCCCTATTAAGCCGTGGCACTGGACAGGTGGTCAAAAAACCCCAGGAGAAATTGGAGGTGCACTTTGAACCAGAGGTGAGTCCTGGTTACAAAAGTGCAGCAAACAAACCATTATGGATTGTACGGTAATTTTCTGTTCTGTGATTTTAACTAACATTGAAATAACTGTTATGGAGACAGAATTTTTTTCAGTGATGTCTTATTTGTTGTTGAAATTAAAATGCCTTAGTAACCTAAGAAGTATGCATGCCTGCTGTAATTCAAACTGGAGAATCTTGAACCAGAATGTTTGGCAAGCAAGTTAAAGAAATAGAAACTTGCACCTAGAGGTCCAGAGGAAAGAACCTAAATATAAAGAAATAGATTCTTCAGGGGATATCCTTATTGTTTGGTTTTGTTTTTTGTTGAATATTAGACCAATCGGTTACTAGGCATACACATCGGTTCTGGGATCTGCATGGAGTTGTTGTGAATCAGAATCACAGAGCTGAAGTTTACTGTGCTGCTTTTAAATAATATTTTGTTTAGCTTATAGAAATTGCACAGTCCAAAGCAATTTTACAGCAGTTAAAATTATAGATTCACTTAGCTAAAAATATATACTTAAGAGTTATAGTTAAAACAGTGAATTCTTATCACCGATCTTATGCCATAAAGCATTTTATATAATGGCACTTAGACTTCAGAATTACCTTAGTGTAACCAACTGCAAATCAGATTTTTTTTTTTTTAAGGAGTGTGGGTCAATCTAATCTAATCTCAGTTACACTGGGATAATTCCACTGAAAGCAGTTGAGTTACTCAAGGTTTGCACCAGTGTAATGGAAATCAAAATCTGTCCCAAATTCTCATCTCATTTACAACAGCCCAGTTTCATTTACATCAGTAGATTTGGACCAGAGTGTAGGAGGAGAGAATTGGCCTTGTTTGTATGTTAAGTCATCTTACTAGCATGGAGTAGCTGGGGCCTGCCATTTAAATTCTCGACAGTACACACCATGGGAACCAAGGGTAGTTATTAGTGAGAGTAATTATCATCATATCATGAAATTTTATGTAATTGAGAAGCAAACAATGGTACTGTAGCTTTAAGTCAAGAAGAGCATGTGAATGCATCTATTAATAGAACAATTTGGAAACTTCTGACTAATTTGAGATTGTCTAATGAATCTCACCCACCAGGTCAGTGTTTTTCCTAGGGAGACTGTTACATGGCTACGTTCCACGTCTTTCTTCATGGTCTATGACCACTAATACATCAGAACCCACTCTAAGTACCTCATTCAAAGAAATACCAAGTCTGTCTACCTTACTTACCTATGCTATTTCTAAGACACCCATCACAGTAGTATTTGAGTGCAGTGGACAGTATCTCAGGGTAAAAAGAGTAGGGTCTGAAGATTCAAAGTAGATTATCATACTCTTTATTATAAAATGTTCTGCATTGCCAGCCAGCACACTGAAAAGACTCAAAAAGTATTTGAGACAGAGCCCATCCTTGAAGAAAGCCTTGTCAGACCACCTTACAGTTACTGTGCACAGTACTACTCTGCTTTACAAACTGATCAATAAAGGCTTCTAAGAGTAACAGAAGATTGAAGAGAGATTTTAAAAAAGAGGAAGCTGTTTGGGGTAGGAACAAGGTCTTCAGATCTGTTCACAGAGCATCCAACACAGTGGGGCCCTGATCCTGATTTGGG
Source organism: Chelonia mydas (assembly GCF_015237465.2). Classification (NCBI taxonomy): domain Eukaryota; kingdom Metazoa; phylum Chordata; order Testudines; family Cheloniidae; genus Chelonia; species Chelonia mydas. The sequence goes on from NC_051251.2 coordinate 59,094,748, forward strand.
CCTCTGATGTTAGGCAATATTAATAATTATTATTATTTCTATTATGATAGCAATAATAGGCCCTAATCTGGGATCAGAGCCCCATTGTGCTAGACATTAAGAATGCTAGACACACAAAATGCTAAAACAGCCCATGCCACAAAGAAATTATATTATTATTTTAATGATAATACAGAAAGAGAAGGCATTAAGAACATAAATAGACAATGAATTGCAATCGTTTTTAATTATTAAAGAAATCTGGTAAGTTAGTTTTTACATTTGAAAACCATTAATTTACTACTGGAAAAAAACTGTTTTGGCATAACGAACTGCCCTCTCATCCTAATGGATTTGGAGGTCTGATTTAGTAAAATTAACATAGTTCACAATATGGTTTTAATCCAGACCCTCATTTTGGAGAGTCTTTAAAAAATTGGATGGTATGTTATATTAAGGATCAATGTGAACACTGACTTTAGAATTTAAGATTATCAACTAACACTCATCACTTTTCTTAGCACAATAAGTACTCTGATATAAATTTCACTATTTAAGGTATGTAAACACGCTAAGAAAAACTTTTTGTGCTGAATCATAGAAGTTAGAGATGAAAAAGTCGTAGTAGTTCATCCAGCCCAAGCTCCTTGTCAATACAGGATAGTCCCCTATAGTACATTTGATAGTGTTTGTGTCTAATCTGGTATGAAATATCTGAAGCAATGGATTACCATTGCTTGAGCCCATTCTACAGCCCAATAGATCTGTTGGTCATAAGAACATAGGAAAGACCATACTGGGTCAGACCAAAGGTCCACCTAGCCCAGTACCCTGTCTTCCGACAGTGGCCAGTGCCAGGTGCCCCCGAAGGGAATAAATAGAACAGGTAATAATCAAGTGATCCATCCCCTGCCGCCCACTCCCAGCTTTTGGCAAACAGAGGTTAGGAACACCATTCCTGCGCATCCTGGCTAATAGCCATTGATGGACCTATCCTTCATGAATATATCTAGTTCTTTTTTGTTATAATCTGTTATAGTCTTGGCCTTTACAAAATCCTCTGGCAAGAAGTTCCACAGGTTGACTGTGCGTTGAGTGAAGGAATACTTCCTTTTGTTTGTTTTAAATCTGCTGCCTATTAATTTCATTTGATGACCCCTAGTTCTTGTGTTATGAGAAGGAGTAAATAATACTTCCTTATTTACTTTCTCCATGATTTTATAGACCTCTATTATATCCCTTCTTAATTGTCTCTTTTCCAAGCTGAAAAGTCCCAATCTTATTAAACTCTCTTCATACAGAAGCTGTTCCATACCCCTAATAATTTTTGTTCCCTTTTCTGAACCTTTTCCAATTCCAGTATATCTTTTTTGAGATGGGACGGCCACATCTGCACAAAGTATTCAAGATGTGGACATACCATGGATTTATATAGAGGCAATATTATATTTTCTGTCTTATTATCTATTCCTTTCTTAATGATTCCCAACATTCTGTTAGGTTTTTTGACTGCCGCTGCACATTGGGTGGATGTTTTCAGAGAACTATCCAAGATCACTCTCTTGACTGGTAAAAGCTAATTTAGACCCCATCATTTCATATGTATAGTTGGGATAATGTTTTCCAACGTGCATTACTTTGCATTTATCGCCATTGAATTTCATCTGCCATTTTGTTGCCCACTCACCCAGTTTTGAGAGATCCCTTTATAGCTCGTCGCAGTTTGTTTTGGAATTAATTATCTCAGTAGTTTTGTATCATCTGCAAATTTTGCCACCTCACTGTTTACCCCTTCTTCCAGATCATTTATGAATATGTTGAATAGTATTCGTCCTAGTACAGACCCCTGGGGGACACCACTATTTACCTCTCTCCATTCTGAAAACTGACCATTTATTCCTACCCTTTGTTCCCTATCTTTTAACCAGTTACCAATCCACGAGAGGACTTTTCCTCTTATCCCATGACAGCTTACTTTGCTTAAAAGCCTTTGATGAGGGACCTTGTCAAAGGGTTTCTGAAAATCTGAGTACACTATATCTACTGGATCCCCCTTGTCCTCATGTTTGTGGACCCCTCAAAGAATTCTAGTAGATTGGTGAGGCATGATTTCCCTTTACAAAAACCATGCCGACTCTTCCCCAACAAGTTATGTTCACCTGTGTGTTTGACAATTCTGTTCTTTCCCATAGTTCCAACCAGTTTGCCCGGTACTGAAGTCAGGCTTACTGGCCTGTAATTGCCGGGGTCTCCTCTAGAGGAGCCCTTTTAAAAAATTGGTGTCACATTAACTATTCTCCAGTCATTTGGTACAAAAACTGATTTAAATGATAGGTTACAGATCACAGTTAGTAGTTCTGCAATTTCACGTTTGAATTATTTCAGGACTCTTGGGTGAATACCATCTGGTCCTGGTGACTTATTGTTTAATTTATCAATTTGTTCCAAAACCTCCTCTAATGACACCTCAATCTGGGACAAAAAGAAAAGGAGTACTTGTGACACCTTAGAGACTAACCAATTTATTTGAGCATAAGCTTTCGTGCGCTACAGCTCACTTCATCGGATGCATACTGTGGAAAGTGTAGAAGATCTTTTTATGCACACAAAGCATATACACATGCCGAGGCTGAGAAAGGTTATTTCCCCCCAACCCCCAAAGTCTATCCTATCTTTTGATTTTTTCCATGCTAGGATTATCTGAACTGGAAGTCTCATGAAGGTTATTGCCATGTCAGCAGATTCCTGAATGAGAGGCAGTTTATGAAGGGCTGCTGGGGTTTGTATCTTCCTAAAACCTACAGCACAAAAACTGGTGCGCTGGTTCTCTACTCTGAAGATTTAGCACAGCCATCATGGAAACAAAGAGGAGGGAGGCGTGGCCAGCAAGGCCTCAGACACAGAAGGAATAAGCTACAGATTGAACTGCACACGCTCCAAGATTTGACAAGAGCCATTTTGGCATATGGAGGCAGACAGGTAAGAGCACACAGGATGGTTCTTTCACTACCAGAATTGAGACTACATGAGATCCCTTAAAATGCTAATCCTGCTTTTCTAGATTAACACCTTGGGATTCCAGGAGTCCTGATAATGTATTTTTTTTTACTGAAGAAAGCAAGCTCCTAATAGGATAAAACTGGATTCTGTATTCAAGCAAATACACAAGCAACATCTTGTTCTTCTCCTCTTCCCTTTAAGCACTCTCTGGTATATTTACATATGGGTTTCAATTTTACATGCTCCAGTTTTAGGGGCTTAAAAGGGGTTTAAGTGATCACTAGGCCTCGTGTGGGCCCTCTATACAGGGTGAATCTCACCCTTCTGTAACTCAGTACAGAAGGCAGCGGTAGCCCTTTCCCTACAGCCAACTTGGGGTGAAATCCTGGCTCCATTAAAGTCAACTGGAGTTTTGCCATTGGACTTCAATGGAGACAGGATTTCACTCCTGGGGTTGGTCCCAAACAGCCTTGGTGAGGGTCAAGTCTCCCCTGTTTACATAAAAGTGGGAAAATTTTCATGCTAAAATGACATTTTTCATCCTTGACCTCAAAAAGAAAGTGTTGCTCATCTGTCAGCCAACCATTCTCATGCCACATGATCATAATCACATAAACTCTTATGTTTCGCAAGCTATGGTATACATCGCAAACTATTACATGATATTATTTTATACTCTACTTGTGAACATCACTAAGCTCCACCCATACCAATGACATGATTCTTTCTATGTTGTAGTAACTAAAACCCTACTTCAAAGGGGAAGACATGGAGTGAGATTTTTAAGAAGACAAAGACATAGTATCTAACCATAACAAAACACATGATGGTGCGAGGTACCATATAGTTATTATTGCCACTTGTCTGGGAAGACTTGCATAACTTTATCTTGGCTCCACTGCTTATGAAGTAATGAGCTCATCCCAGATTTGTAGCAACTTTTTTTACAACATCCCTCATCACCACATATTCCATATATATATATTATATATACACACAATGATCTGTATATGGAGAGATGTCTGTGTATGACAGTAAGTCCTCAAATTTAATTCACATCTGATGTACTACTTTGCTGATGACACAGCTTCCTAGTAAGTGAAAGTGAATATAAAACATCAGGGATCTTCACCCAACATCATGTAGTCTCATACTCGCTGTCAAATACATATATATCATCTAATCGTCATTATAAGAAGAGTCAGAGCTGACTAAATGTTTTAAGAGACAAGCCTATGCAGTGGTTGTCCCTGTCATATATTCTGCTATAAAGATCAGTGCCAGAGACTGAAAGTTTCATACATGGGGTTAGATTGTGTCCCTGGGCACCCAAGGCATGGATAGTGAATGCAAAAAGAGCCTGCCCTCCACAGCTGTGCCCCGGCTCAGGGACCGTCACTATCCTGGTCAGTGCACTCCTGGCATGAGACATGAACTATGACTCTATTACATGGTTGCCCACTTTATACATGCTGGGCCAGATCCTCAGCTGTGCCAGAGCAGCATCTGGTATAGCTGTGAGGGTTCTGTGAAAATATGACTTTGTGCCACCTCTGTGGTTCCCTGATCCTGGGGTCACCAGAGGACTGCTCAGCCCCAGCATAACAATGCAGGTTGGGGCTGCTGCAAGTTGCACTTGGCTGCCTATGGCCCCCAGGGGCCATTCTAACAGCTAAAAACTGCTGGAGTGAAGGGGCACTCTAGCCATGGCCTCTTCCCTGCCCATTCCCATTAAACCCTAGTCTGGCTCTATACCATCAGGGCCTTCCCCTCTAGTGGGAATCCTCAGGAGGCCTATTAAACTGGCTTTTTAGCCCCTTTCCGCTACTGGGTGCAAACGGGCCAGGGTGGGGCCAGGGCTCTGGTTCACAGTTCACAATTCGTTTAATAAAGTGCAAGCAAGTTGCAGAAGTGCATTTTTAGGGAGAGAGGAATGATGTGTTGGTGGAGGCTTGTTGAATAGATTTTGGAAGGGTGCCCTGAGTGTCAGGGATGGTGGGGAGGAAGAAGAAGACACAGCACCTTGCAGAGCCAGTTCTATACATTCTGACTACCATCAGTAATAACAGCACAGAATCCAGCCTTCACAATAGCTAGCACAAAGTTAGGCCTGATGTTAAGAAGTGTTGAGTGCTCACTTCTCCCTCGAAAGTCAATGGGAGCTGCAGGTATTCAGCGCTTCTGAAAAATCAGGCTCTGATTAGTAAATATTTCCTGCAAAACAGCATCAGAAGGCAGCATTTAATCCTTAGTTGAGGAATGAAATACTTAAGAGAACTACTTCTCCAGGAAGACTATGTCTCTGCATTTCCCTAGCCAGTGTGTTAGACCAGTCTCCTCAAGTTCTTCTTCTGATCCCTTTTCTCCCTGATTTTCAGTCTACCCACAGATGTATTTAGTTTTGTTTTACAATAACTTGTACCTTTTAATAACATGAACTTCGTGCTAATGGAAAGGTGGCAACTGAAAAACGTCATTCTCTGAAAAAAGAAAAGGAGTACTTGTGGCACCTTCGAGACTAACAAATTTATTTGAGCATAAAAGCTTTCATGGGCTACAGCCCACTTCATCGGCTGCATAGAATGGAACATATAGTAAGAAGATACATACATATACATACAGAGAAGGTGGAAGTTGCCATACAAACTGTAAGAAGCTAATTAATTAAGATGAGCTATTATCAACAGGAGAAAAAAACTTTTGTAGTGATAATCAAGATGGCCCATTTAGACAGTTGACAAGAAGGTGTGAGGATACTTAACATGTGGAAATAGATTCAATATGTGTAATGACCCAGCCACTCCCAGTCTCTATTCAAACCCAAGTTAATGGTATCTAGTTTGCATATTAATTCAAGCTCAGCAGTTTCTCGTTGGAGTCTGTTTTTGAAACTTTTCTGTTGCAAAATTGCCACCCTTAAGTCTTTTACTGAGTGGCCAGAGAGGTTGAAGTGTTCTCCTACCAGTTTTTGAATGTTATGATTCCTGATGTCAGATTTGTGTCCATTTATTCTTTTGTGTAGAGACTGTCTGGTTTGGCCAATGTACATGGCAGAGGGGCATTACTGGCACATGATGGCATATATCATATTGGTAGATGTGCAGGCGAACGAGCCCCCTGATGGTGTGGCTAATGTGATTAGGTCCTTTGATGGTGTCACTTGAATAAATATGTTCTGTGGTGACCTAGAATCCTACTTTTGACATCTCCGACTCAAAGAATATTTCCAACACACCTCTGAACAACATACTAACCCACAGAATCCTTCCTACCAACACTAGAAAAAGAAGGATTCTGCGTGGACTCCTCATGAAGGTCGAAACAACAGACTGGACTTCTACATAGATTGCTTCAATCGACGTGCACTGGCTGAAATTGTGGAAAAGCAGCATCACTTGCCCCATAACCTCAGCCGTGCTGAACACAACACTATCAACAGCTTCAGGAACAACTCGGACATCATAATAAAAAAGGCTGACAAAGGAAGTGCTGTTGTCATCATGAATAAGTTGGAATATGAACAAGAGGCTGCTAGGCAGCACTCTAACTCCAGATTCTACAGGCCATTATCCTCTGATCCCACTGAGGATTACCAAAAGAAACTACATCATCTCCTCAAGAAACTCCCTGAACAAGAACAGGAACAGATCTGTGCAGACACATGCCTAGAACCCCAACCAGGGGTATTCTATTTGCTACCCAAGATCCATAAACCTGGAAATTCTGGATGCCCCATCATCTCAGGTATTGGCACCCTAACAGCAGGATTGTCTGGCTATGTAGACTCTCTCCTCAGGCCCTACGCTACCAGCACTCCCAGCTATCTTCGAGACACCACTGACTTTCTGAGGAAACTACAATTCTTTGATGATCTTCCAGAAAACACCATCCTGGCCACTATGGATGTAGAAGCCCTCTACACCAATATTCCACAAAAAGTTGGACTACAAGCCATCAGGAACAGTATCCCCGATAATGTCATGGCAAACCTGGTGGCTGACCTTTGTGACTTTGTCCTCACCCACAGCTATTTCACATTTGGGGACAATATATACCTTCAAGTCAGCGGCACTGCTATGGGTACCCGCATGGCCCCACAGTATGCCAACATTTTTATGGCTGACTTAGAACAACGCTTCCTTAGCTCTCGTCCCCTAATGCCCCTGCTCTACTTGCGCTACATTGATGACATCTTCATCATCTGGACCCATGGAAAAGAAGCCCTTGAGGAATTCCACCATGATTTCAACAATGTCCATCCCACCATCAACCTCAGCCTAGACCAATCCACACAAGCGGTCCATTTCCTGAACACTACTATGCTAATAAGCAGTGGTAACATAAACACTACCCTGTACCGGAAACCTACTGACCGCTATACTTACCTACATGCCTCCAGCTTCCATCCAGGACACACCACATGATCCATTGTCTACAGCCAAGCTAAGATACAACTGCATTTGCTCCAATCCCTCAGACAGAGACAAACATCTACAAGATCTCTATCAAGCATTCTTACAACTACAATATTCACCTGCTGAAGTGAAAAAACAGATTGACAGAGCCAGAAGAGTACCCAGAAGTCACCTACTACAGGACAGGCCCAATAAAGAAAATAACAGAATGCCACTAGCTGTCACCTTCATCTGGGCCATCTTGATTATCACTACAAAAGTTTTTTTCTCCTGCTGATAATAGCTCATCTTAATTAATTAGCCTCTTACAGTTTGTATGGCAACTTCCACCTTCTCTGCATGTATATATATGTATCTTCTTACTATATGTTCCATTCTATGCAGCCGATGAAGTGGGCTGTAGCCCACAAAAGCTTATGCTCTAATAAATTTGTTAGTGTCTAAGGTGCCACAAGTACTCCTGTGCTTTTTGCGGCTACTCTGAAACCTGCCATTTTAAAATGAGTGTGTATAGGCCATGCATGAGGGGCCAGAACCTTGTCTTCAGCCTTTCTGTGCCACCTCACCGTTGATTATTGTTTGTATTAGGTAGCACCTAGAAGCCCCAACCAAACTCAGGGCCAGCTCTGCCAGGCACTGTACAAACACAGACTGAGACAGTCTCTGCCCCCAAAAGTTTACAGTCTAAACAGTCAAGACAGAGAGAAAGGAAGTGTCTTTGTCATTTTATACAGATGAGGAACAGATGGCCCAGAAAGGCCAAGTGGCTTGCCCAAGGTCACACAGGGAGTCCGTGGCAGAGCTGGGCATTAAACCCAGCCCTTCTGAGTCCCAATTCAGTGTCTTAAGCACAAATCCAATCTTTCCCTCCAGTTTATAGCCAGAGTCACGCCAGCAGCTCAGGAGGAAGCAGGAGGGAACTCACAGAAGTTCTAGTATCATTTGTGGCAACCCAGGTGCCTCTATCCCCAACAAACACCAACTCAGGAATTCTCCCAAAATTCTGGGGAACCCATGGCCACTGGCTTTGTAGACCCCAACAAGCACCTCATGGCAGCTGTGGTGAGGACAGTCATGAACAGGAAAGATCACTGCCACTAACCTTCCAGCCAAGAGATTTTCATGGTTAGAACAGCTAGAAACTTCTCTGTTGCAAAATTAAATCTGCAATTATTAGCCTTGCCATTTAAAGGATCTCCTGCTCCTGCTCCCCATCCTCTTCCACAAAAAAAGTCAACGCCGGGGCTTGCAGGCTAGCTCTGGAGAGAGTAGTGTTTAGTGTTCACTCTTATTCCAAGCTTGAACTCTCTGCTGTGTCTGTCAACAATTATGCAAATGATCTACTGTACACTAGGAACTGGACCAAGAACACTAATTCATTTCACACCCATAACTGAATAGACATCAGTTAGTAGCAACTTTCAGTCACTATCTTTCTGACACAGATTCGAACCAGCAACCTACATGTGGGGAGATCCAGATCCCATTTACCAATATCATGACTACCATCCAGTCCCTATTACATTCTATTTTAAATCTATAGCTACCATAAATATACAACAAATGTGTGCAGCCATTCCAATGTTAATGTAATTGTAATGTACAAATAGAGAAAAAAGTGAAGACTCCAAATTATTAATCACATTTTGCAAAAAATGTTTAGTTGCTTCAATAGTTGCCTCATGGACATCTAGAGGGTTTTTTTTTTTGACAAATCTTGCTTAATAATTATCTGAATTGCAGTAGCATTTAGAAACCATATTCCCATTGTAAAGGAATTGTACAAACACATGATAAAAAGATAGTCTCTGCCCCCGCAAAGACTGTATGCTCTTATAATCTCGTTTTATATAACATGTATTTATGAAATTATTTTCATTATATGCAACACATATACACATAGTCTCTAAAAAGCCAAATGCCAAAGCTTAATAACTTAAGTAAGTAAAACTTTAGGAGACACCTCAAATACTTCAGCTCTACTGCAGTAGCAAAGTGTAGATAGTAAGAACAATTATTTAAACAATTTGTCTGATTAAAATATTAAAATGATCTCAGAAACAAAGAATTCTGTACAAAGTACATTCAGAAACCTGGAAATAATCCCAAGTAATGACCCTCCCAACCCTAAATTTACAGTTAAAATATTAATCCAACTTCTCTGTTTATGATCTGAGAATTTAACTTTAGATATAAGAGTGCATACTGATGACCCCAATTAAATATTTGGAAAAGTCCCAGGAATTTCAACCCATGCATATTCATGAATGAACATTTTGCACACTCCTAATTATGGGACTGTTTTGTTTTTTTTTTAATTACTTCAGTAGCAGCATTTATGTCAGAAGAGCAGCCCTATTTTAGCTCCATCACATCAGAGTGAAGATATCCTTTAGGGATCAAAAGTGAGCTCTTTAAAAGAGACAGCCTTCAATACATCTTCTGAACCAGCATCTGAACTAATGAGGAAGACCTCAGTCCAATCAAGGTAGCTCTTGCCTAATGCATCCAGCATTTGGGAATAGATTAAGCTGGTTGTAATGGTCTGTGATATAGCTTTCCCTTTAAAACCCCTGGGATACCATTAATAAATATTGGCCGTCCCATAAGGAATCCACACTTCTGGAGTCAAGGCAAAACATCCTAAATGAAATCGCTGCCTACTGTGTCATCATGATCTACATCAGTGAAACCAGGCAGGACAGTCAAAGATTAAAAGAAGAGAAAATGAATACTGCTGTGACCAGACACATGAAATCCTATGCTGACTGCCGCAAACAATTAGCATTGAGCAGGGATATTTTCAGGCATTTGCAAATCATGTGGCCACAGGAGGTCCGAGGAAATGAGGTTGGGATCAACCCATCATGCTATCCTCAGCCATAACAACGCACTATTATTGAAACAGAGTTATGAGCCATCCTAGTAGTGAAAATTGCTCATTTTCGTAACCACCCTTGAGACAGATTTAATTTTTTTCTGTTGTAAATTAAGGAGCCAGCCAGTATCTTGTGGTTAATGCTTTGCTCTATAATAGGGGAGACCTGAGTAAAAGCTTTCCGTCACCAAACCAGCAGGAGATAGGAACAGCATGCAGGCCACATGTTCAGTCCCTTTGAGGAAGGGGGCAGCTCTTGTCAGTCTGCTACAACCCTTCTGGATAATGTAGGTGTGGTGTTGAAGGAGACAGCACTGTTGGACTCCAAAGGAAGGCCCATCGTGCCCTCTTTATTCAGAAGGTAGATCACTAAAAAAGTAGAGTTTGGGAGCAGTGTTTGTGGGTGATGGGTGGTTAATAGTGGTCCTCAGAGCTCCAGGAGCACATGGAGAATTCCTGTGCAAACTGAATTAGGCAGAGCAGGGATTTAAACCTGGATCTCCCACATCCCAGGTGAGTGCCCTCAAGCATCACGTTACTGGCTATTCGGGGGTCTCCCAACTCACACGTTTTCACACAAAGTTTTGGTTTTGATGAACTGGCATTTTCCAACAAAAAACATTTAATCAAGACATTCTCAACCAGCACTAACTATAACTAGGGCCCTACCAAATTCATGGCCATGAAAAACGGGTCAGAGACCGTGAAATCTGGTCTTTTGTGTGCTTTTACCCTGTACTATACAGATTTCATGGGGGAGACCAGCGTCTCTCAAATTGGGGGTCCTGACCCAAAAGGGAATTACAGGGGGGCCACAAGGTTATTTTGGGGATTGCAGTATTGCCACCCTCACTTCTGCGCTGCCTTCAGAGCTGGGTTGCCAGAGAGTGGCAATACCGTGCCATGCCACCCTTACTTCTACGTTGCTGCCTGCAGAGCTGGGTGGCTGGAGAGTGGTGGCTACTGGGCAGCAGCAGCGCAGAAGTAAGGGTGGCAATACCATACCAGGCCACCCTTCCTTCTGCGCTGCTGCTGGCTGCGGCTCTGCCTTCAGAGCTGGGGTCCTGGCCGGCAGCCGCCGCTCTCAGTAGCAGTACAGAAGTAAGAGTAGCAGTAGCGCAACTTCCCCTACAATAATCTCGTGACCCCCCCATAACACACAACTCCTTTTTGGGTCAGGACCCCTACAGTTACAACACGGTGAAATTTCCAAATGCTACAAGTGAGGTTCTAGCCTGCAAATGCGTGTGGTTTATTTACTCTGGAGGAAGAGCTGTGCAGAGGAGCAGTTTCCAAAGGGGAGTGTTAGACTTGTGTTTCTCTCTCTTTAATTGGAAACTTTTCCTGTGTTCAGTAACAGCTAAGGTTCACATTTTCAACAATTCATACACGCAGGTGCCTCAGTTTCCAGATGCCCAACACAGGACCTGATTTCAACTGGAGTTGTGGGTGAAAGTCAGACTTCAAGTGTATCAAGAAGGGCCTTCAATCTGAGACACTCAAAATGAGTGGACACTTGAAAATTTATGCTTAAATATTTTATTAAGTAAGGCAACTGGGCGCTGCGTGAGTCTTCAATACAAAACAGGTCCTATTTGGAAAAAACTCTGGGTAGAAGAAATTTACTGAAGCCAGAAATGCCTACCCAAGTAGTCGATGAGGAAAGTGTAAACGGGGACCTCAGAGCAGAGTGATTACATACAGTAACTGGCTGTGGCATCAAAGAAAATGGACGAGTCTCAACATGCCTGCTGCTATTATGTGAAGCATGGTGGCAATTTTCATTAACAGGGCACTCTGTACATGCTAAAAATTCAGCTAAGTGGAATCTAAGTCCATTAGAAACTGAAGCTAACTGGCAAATTTTGCTATAGTACTATTAGATGTCAATTCTTCTGAATTAGAACCCAACCCTGCCTCCCTGAAGTTAATGGGAGTTTTAACATAACCTTTAAATGGGAGCAGGATCAAGGTTCTAGTTGTCTCTCCCCTTTCTAGGCTCCTGCCACAGTTTTACAGTCTTCCATGTCTGACAGACTGGTTCCTTGCAATTTAGGATTGTCAGGGGACACAAAGCTCTGGGGAGCTCACATACAAACTTGTCATACCTCATCCCTCCAACACACAAAAATATTTTACGTCTGTGGTGATGCTTTAGAGGAAGCTGAAGATTCCTGTATCCCATAGTTTGGGATAGTTACGTTACATCTGCCACACCCGTGAATAGCAGCAGCCTATTGTATTTTAATTCCTCCAAGTATCACCCTATATCCTGCGCTCTTAATGCTCTTAATTATGCAGCTGTGGGCCCCTTCAGTCATTTCCCTCTCATGCTGCCCTTCCCCTCTCACCCCGCTGCCAACATTGCACTTGCCCTTTGTGGAGTTATTATCATTTCTGTATTTACTTGCTTATTTTACTTTCCATTTCTTTCTTCCAATAGCAACAACGGTTTTCTTATAAAACCCAAATACTGTATCTTCCCAATGGCTTAACGGGAAAGATACGTATCTGGGTATTTTTAATTTGCCCACCCTAGTGGCATCTGAATGGTAGATTTGTTAAAGCTTTAAAATAAGATTAGAAAACAGTGATTTAGATTACCTTAATGTAGATGATAAATCCATTAAATAATTATATTCTAAAATATATAAACGTGCGTGGAATCCAGCTTTATTTAAGTCAATGGGAGTCTTGCCGTTGACTTCAATGGGGCCAGGATTTCATCCTTAATGTTACTGAGATTAATACGTACAGTAGAACCTCAGAGTTACGAAAGGTCAGGAATGGTGGTTGTTCCTAACTCTGAAATGTTTGTAACTCTGAACAAAAAGTTATGGTGGTTCTTTCAAAAGTTTAGAGCTGAACATTGACTTAATACAGCTTTGAAACTTTATTATGCAGAAGAAAAATGCTGTTTTCCTTTTTTCTTTTAGTAGTTTATATTTAACACACTACTGTACTGTAATTGCTTTCTTTATTTCATTTGTCTCTGCTGCTGCCTGATTGCGCACTTCTGCTTCCAAATGTGGTGTGTGGTTGACTGGTCAGTTCTTAACTCTGGCGTTCGTAACTCCGAGGTTCTACCATATCTGTTATAGAACTGCTTTTCTCTCCCAAGTGTGTCATTGAGTTGCTCCTCTGTTTTCAGCACTTTCACTTGCACTCCTGCTGGCCGTGATATGCAGGATCCAAGTCCTTCTAGCTGAAGAAGAGTGACAGGTCTCCCTTTGGTGGAATGTCTCAATGCTACTCCTAACTAGCCAGAAAAGTTTCTGTAGGGCAGTATGAGCTCCTTCCCTGCCTAATCAGGGACTAAGTGTGATGCCCCCTAGGGATTCTGTAGGCCTGCTCTTCACAGTATAATGCTTGCAAGGCACAAAAAGTTCTCAGAATCATTTCCAGGGCATGTCAAGCATCACATTGCAGTGTGGTGTCAAAACACCACAACACAACGTCACGATGTTTGAAAGCAACATAGCTACACTGAGCCATAGCACAAGGACACCAAGTCCCAGCATAAACTTTACAAACATTATGAGAGTGGAGTTTATCCCATCTGACTAGTCTATATAGGTGCACAACCCAACAAAAGAGAAATAAAAGAGAGAATTAAACCTGGATTTCCGACATGGCAGCACATAGTACAGGTTGGTCTCTGGCCTAAACCCATCAAGATGCTTTTAAACAATCTGTATCTAATTCTGTTGAACAGTGTGGTCTCATTTAAATTTAAACTAAGTCTACATTTTGGGACTTTAACAAAGGTATTTGTTTCAAACACTCTTACACTTTAATTTAACTAGATTTGATTGGAAAATAGTTCTTGAAGCCCAGTGAGATGGTTGCATTAATGATATGCGCGCCCTGGCTAAATGTGCTCTTTCCTGCAAGTTTTGTAATATGGTGGGAGGACAAAGTACCTGAAAAATTGCCTTAAAAAGAATATTGGCGGTGACTGTGCATTCAGCTGCTATGGGAATCAGAATAAAACTGATCTTAAATAAGCTAGAATAGCTTTGTATTTGCATTTAAGTTTTCCATAGCTGTATTTGTTTTATTTTTATTTTATTTTGCGCTCAGGAAGCCAATTGTGGAACTGAAATTACCCCCAGAGCTACTCTCCTCTTGGTATTTTCATCAGCCAGCAACTGAAATACCATGAGAAGACCAGATCTTTCATTAATTCAGTTCCATAAATGGCTCCTTGCAACATTAACAAAGACCACAAAAAACACAAATAAATAGACATTAGGTTAGAAATGACATTTTAGGTACTTTCTAGTTTTGTATAGATTGCAAATGTAGAAGAATAGCTTTTCTTGCAATGTATTGGTATATGGCACTTGCACTTCCAGTCCCTAGTGAAACCAAGAAGTCGACAGCAGAGCTGGTTGGGAATTTGACAAAACTTTCTCAGGTTCAGAATGAAATTTCTTGGAGAGGATAAGTAGAGAGAAAGAGGAAGACCTTTCCCCACGCCACATTAGCTGCTAGCCCAGTGGTTAGGGCACTCATCAGGGATGTCAGAGACCCAGGTTCCCTCCTCTGCCAGATTTGGAGCAGGGACTTGATCCTAGGTATCCCACATACCAAGCATGTGCCTTAACCACACCAGGGTATACTGTCAGTTTCTCTCTGACCCAATGAATAGTTAATTATTTTTTCAAAGTGGAATAGCATCAACAGAAAAGACTGAGGCCAGGTCTACACTACCCGCTGGATTGGCGAGTAGCGATTGATCTATCGGGGGTCGATTTATCGCATCTAGTCTAGACATGATAAATCGATCCCCGAGTGCTCTCCCGTTGTCTCCTGTACTCCACCACCGCGAGAGGCACAAGCGAAGTTGACGAAGGAGCAGCAGCAGTCAACTCACTGCCGTGAGGATGCCACGGTAAGTAGATCTAAGTACGTCGACTTCAGCTACGCTATTCATGTAGCTGAAGTTGCGTATCTTAGATCAATCTCCACACCCCCCCCACTCCCCCAGTGTAGACCAGGCCTGAGAGAGAGAAAGACTGACTCAAAGGGCTTGTCTCCGCTACAGGGAGATCGATGCTGCTGCAATCGATGCAGCAGGGGTCGATTTAGCCGGTCTGGTGAAGACCCGCTAAATCGACGACAGAGTGCTCTCCAGTCGACCCCGGTACTCCACCTCTCTGAGAAGAGTAAGGGAAGTCAACCAGAGAGCATCTCCCATCGACGCAGCACAGTGAAGACACTGGGATAAGTCGACCTAAGCTACATCAACTCCAGATACGTTATTCACGTAACTGGAGTAGCATAATTTAGGTCGATTTACCCTGGTAGTGAAGACAAGCCCTAAAGCTCAGTGGTTAGGACACTTACCTGGTTCTCCCACATTTCACGTGAGTGCCATTTCTGTTCCAATATGGAACAGAAACAGATTTCAAAACCTCAATAACTTTCATGAAACAAGTCTTATTTTCTGGCCCACTCTTGTAGAGAGCTCTGATAAAATTAGAAAGCATCAGAAAGCTAACTAAACTTTTTCAAGCTTCAGCATCCTGTCAGGGTTTGGATTTGGTTGGGAATTTCAGTTAAGGTCCAGATCAATTTTTATTTAATCCACTCTCATTTTCCACATGGGTAGAGAGATTAAAAAAATAAATAAAAATCCATGGCCTGATCCTGCTTTCGATAAAATCAGTTGGAGCACAGCCATGAACATCAAAAGAAGTAGGATTAATTCCCTGATGTCCAGAGTATAACATTTATTTTCTTGACAGATTATCTTTAGCCTTCACTGGTATTTAATTTAAACTGAAGATCTGAATTGTTCCCTTGGGTTTTTTTGGGGCAATTTTCAGACTCGCACTCCCAACCTGTTTGCTTTAAACTCACCATCATGTGATTTCCCCATCATAGTCTACTGTCTTGAGATGCCTTTTCTACTATGCCTGCAGGCAACTTCAGGGTTTTTTCCCCTGAGTTATTGATTAGAATCTGTTAACATCAACTCACCAGCTGCAGGGAGAAACAAAATTTAAAGCAACTGAAGTCTTGCCATGCATATTATTGCTGCAGAAGGATCAGAAAGGGACAGCTTGGCAGCCACACCTCCATTTCCTGAAAAAGCCGGATAACCAGATTGACCGACAGATTCGCCCAGGCTATTCAGCCAAGAGGTACCTCTTCAGACTCTCTCAGACCTGGGATCCTAGCATTATATACAGGCTCCAGTGTGCAGGTCAGTAGAACCTAAAGTTAAGCAAGGTTAGTGCAAATATTTCTAAGCTAACATTTGGGGGACTGAGTAAATTAAATTAATTGTGTGTAGCAAGTACAATTAAAAGACCAAGCTATTTCTTGCTGATAAACAGAAAGAATAGACTTCATCTCTAGATGCTGTGATGGGGCAAGGCCAGATGGCTATAGAAAAGCAGTGGGAGATAGATATATTAGCTCCAGGCTAAACAAATCCCTGGTATCAGGATAAGTGAAATGGCAGCTGCTCCAGGTCACTTAAGAACTTTCCAGAAGGCAGGGAGAAGGCTAGGTTGACTGGGACACCTGAAGCCAATCAGGGGCTGGCTGAAACTAGTTAAAAGCCTCCCAGTTAGTCAGGTGGGTGTGCATGTCCGGAGCTGTGGGAGAAGTTGTGCTGTTGGAGAGTCTGAGTAGTACACACCGTATCAGGCACAAGGAAGGAGGCCCTGAGGTAAGGGTGAAGTAGAGCTAGAGGAAGTGAGGGCTGCTGTGAGGGAAGTAGCCCAGGGAATTGTACATGTCATGTTTCTAAAAGGTCAGCTACCATAGCTGATACTATTAGGGTCCCTGGGCTGGAGCCCGGAGTAGAGGGTGGGCCCGGGCTCCCCCTCCTTTGTCCCCTGATTAATCACTGAGACTGGGAGACAACAGAGACTGTGCAAGGAAGGATAACTTCTCCTCACCTCCCTCGCTGGCTTATGATGAAAACGGCTCAGTAGACTGTGACCCTTGTCTCTAGAGAGAGAAGGGTTACATGGAGGGTCACAGTGAGCCTCTGAGACTAGCAAAATACACCCGGAAACGCGGGACCCACGGAGGCAAGGACAGAGCTTTGTCACAATTGGTGTCAGGAGTGGGACTTCATTCACAGCGTGGCAGAAGAAAGAGTGTTTTGTTTTGTTTTTTTAAAAAGTGCACTGGGGTTTTGGATTTTTTTTTTGTTTTGGTTTGTTTGTTTGCTTTGTACCACAATGGAGGAGGTGGTCAGAGCTCTGGTACAAGCCACGGCAGCCCAGCAGGAGGCCACCTGGGTTCAGGCAATGGCACAACAGGAGTCTATGCGGCTACAGCAGGAAACCAATCAATTATTGATGAGCCAGGCGACCCAAGATCGTGCCCTCTTGAGAGAGGTGGTGGACCTGCTGAAGATCCTCACCACCAGGCCCGGGGGTCCGATGGGACGCAAACCCTGAGGGCCACTGGTTGTCTGCCAGAGATGACGTCAGGAGATGATGTAGAGGCATATCTCCTCTCATTTGAAAGGACCGCTCAGCGTGAGGCGTGGCCCCAGGAGCAGTGGGCTAGCATTCTCACCCCTTTTTTGTGTGGAGAGGCCCAGAAGGCCTACTTTGACTTGCCTGCCACAGATACTACTGACTATACCCGTCTGAAGGTAGAGATCCTAGCACGATCAGGGGTAATGGCAGCAGTAAGGGCCCAGAGGTTCCATGAGTGGAAATACCAGGAGAACAAACCCCCGAGGTCCCAGCTATTCGATCTCATACACTTCTCGTGGTTACAGCCCAAGGTGTGCAGGCTGGAGGAGATTTTGGAGACCCTGGTCATAGACCATTACATGCGGGGACTGCCTCCAGATCTCCGCATATGGGTAGGCCAGAATGATCCATCCACGTACGACGAGATGATCACGCTGGTAGAAAGACAGATGACAGCCGGGAACTGATCCGACTACCCAAGGAAGGCCCCTTTCGAAGCAAGCACCCGACCCCAACCCTGGAAGGTTGGGCAGCCAAACCCCCAGGGAGTCCTAGGTGGAAGAAGTGGGAGGCCGAAAACCAGCGGGGGCCCCAGAAGGAAGGGATTGGCCTGAGTGGGGGGAACCCCGGGACTAAACCCCCTAGCCCCCAGGATAGGGGAGTGATTAAAAGCAATTTTCGATGTTATGCATGTGGGGAGTGGGGACACATAGGAGCACAGTGTCCCAGCACCGAGGAGCCTATGCAATGCAACTTGGGGGATTGGGAGGTCCCATGCTCCCTTATCCACCTCGCAGGGGTCGCATTAGCCCTGCATAATTACACCAGGCCAGTGAGGATAAATGGAACAGAGACTACAGCGCTTGTGGACTCTGGGAGTGCTATCACCCTCATATCGGGTAAGCTGGTAAAAAGTAGTCAGCTGCTACAAGCCAAATGCGTAGCAGTGACGTGCATGCATGGGGCCGTGAGCCATTATCCCACCATCCCAATGGAGACAGAGGTTCAGGGAAACCCCATTGAGGTGACCGTGGGCATAGTTCCTAAACTCCCATATCCTGTAGTCATTGGAAGGGACTATCCAGGGTTTGATAATTTCCTCCCCCCGGAGAGGCTGGAGGGATGTGGGGACCCTGAGGACAGCGACTCATCACCGGGGGAATGTCAACCCCCAATGTTCGCTGAGATTTCTCAGGATCTGTTCTCAGCCTCCCAAAAGACCCAGAAGACAAAAAAAGAGAGGAAGGTCGCAAAGGCCTTGGGAACCCAGATCCTGACCCAGGCCAGAAGACCTCCCTAGTAGGCAGATGGATGCAAGCAGCCAACAGAGAAACTTCCACCACAGAAGGTGAGCCAGAGGCTGCCCCCAGCCATGATGGCAGCGAGCCATTGGAAGAAGCAGAAGTCGGCCTCTGGGAGCTTGGGCAGGTTAGTCCTGGGAGAGAGACTTTTGGGCGGGACCAGGCAGAGGACCCCAGATATGATAACACCAGGAAAGAGGTGGCCGAGATCGATGGGATACCCGTGGATGGGAAGGTCCAGGGTTCCGGACCTTACTTTATAGTGAAGAAAGATCTCCTGTACCGTGTGGTACAAATGCAGGAGCAAGAGATACAACAACTTCTGGTGCCACGAAAACATCAAAATGCCATATTGAGTCTCGCCCACAGTCACCTGTTTGGAGGACACCTAGAGGTAGAGAAAACCCAAGCACGGATCCTGCAGAGGTTCTTCTAGCCAGGAGTACATGAAGATGTCCGGCGATACTGCACCTCTTGTCCGGAGTGTCAGTTACATAGCCCTCGCCCGCACTTGCGGGCTCCTTTGATACCTCTTCCAATAATAGAGGTTCCTTTTGAATGGATAGCCATGGATCTGTTAGGGCCCCTAGAGAAGACAGCTCGGGGCCACCAACATGTGCTTGTTGTACTGGACTATGCAACCCAGTACCCGGAAGCTGTTCCCCAATGCAACACAGCTTCCCAGACAATAGATAAGGAGCTAGTACAGATCTTTGCCCGGGTTGGGCTACCCAAGGAGATATTGACTGATCAAGGACACCTTTCATGTCCAAGTTGATGAAAGATCTCTGTTCATTGATCCATGTACAAGCATTACGGACCTCTGTATACCACCCACAAACAGATGGCCTGGTGGAAAGGTTCAATAGGAACCTCAAGGCTATGATCAGGAAAGTGGTGAGCCGGGATGGGAAAGATTGGGATACCCTATTGCCTTACCTCATGTTCGCCATCTGGAAGGTTCCGCAAGCCTCCACGAGTTTCTCTCCATTCAAACTACTGTATGGGCGCCACCCTCAGGGTATATTGGATATAGCCAGAGAAGCCTGGGAAGAGGAGCCAAATCCCAGAAGGAACATAGTTGAGCATGTGCTGCAGATGAGAGATTGGATAGCCCGAGTTACGCCCATTGTATGGGAACACTTGGAGAGAGCACAGGAGGCCCAACGAACCCATTATAACCACCAAGCGAAGCTTTGCCCGGTTCCAACCAGGGGATCGGGTGATGGTACTGGTGCCCACAGCAGAAAGTAAACTGTTGGCCCAGTGGCAGGGACCCTATGAAGTAATCGAAGCCGTGGGAGAGGTGAACTATAAGGTGTGGCAGCCAGGCCACCGGAAATCGGAGCAAATTTACCACATCAATCTTCTAAAATCTTGGCACGATCGAGAGGCATGCTTAGTCATGCAGAAGACCCTTCCCCAAGAGGATAACTTACACGAGCAAGTGAGGATATCATCCAACTTGACGCCGATCCAAAAGATCAAGGCAGCCAGCATGATTAATTGCAACTGAGATGTTCTCTACAAAACCAGGGCGGACAACTGAAACCTATCACCATATCCACACGATCCCCGGAGCCAAAGTAACATTGAGACCCTACCGAATCCCAGCAGCCAAAAGAGAAGAAATCAAGGCCAAAGTAAAGAAAATGTTAGAATTAGGGGTTATTGAAGAATCTTATAGTCAGTGGTCCAATCCAATTGTTCTAGTGCCTAAACCTGACGGTACCATGAGATTCTGTAATGACTTTCGCCGGCTGAATGAAATATCCCAGTTTGATGCATACCCCATACCACGCATCGACGAACTGGTTGACCGACTGGGTAGTGCCTGATTCTTGACTACAATGGATCTGACAAAAGGGTACTGGCAGATTCCTCTGAACAAAGAAGTTAAAGAAAAGACAGTATTCTCCACCCCGGATGGGCTATTCCAGTACACCGTCCTCCCTTTTGGACTACATGGGACCCCAGCCACATTCCAGCGCCTCATGGATAAGCTGCTGCGCCCCCATACTAGTTATGCAGCTGCATACCATAGCTGATACTATTAGGGTCCCTGGGCTGGAGCCTGGAGTAGAGGGTGGGCCTGGGCTCCCCACCCTGCACCGCTTTGCCCCCTGATTAATCACTGAGACTGGGAGACAACAGAGACTGTGCAAGGAAGGATAACTTCTCCTCACCTCCCTCACTGGCTTATGATGAAAATGGCTCAGTAGACTGTGACCCTTGTCTCTAGAGAGAGAAGGGTTACATGGAGGGTCACAGTGAGCCTCTGAGGCTAGCAAAATCCGCCAGGAAACGCGGGACCCACGGAGGCAAGGACAGAGCTTTGTCACAGTGCCTAATCCAATTTCCTTTGAAATCAATAGAAAGACGCATAGATTTCAACAAGAGTTGCATTGGACCCCCTTGTTATGTTTACTTAATGTTTATGAAAGCTACAGTACTGAATACTAGAATCTGATATGCTCATAATTTAAATACAAGTGAGATGTAACATGGAAAAGATCCATGTTCTGTACTTACTGATCTGGAGAGTTTGAGAAGGGAAACTTCCACATCTATCAAAACAGAGGTGGGCCCAAGCTGCAAGATCTGTATCTTGAGCCAGACCTAAATTTTCCCCAAATGTGGGGGTGTTGGTTTAGTCCACTATAGCAACAGAGGACAATCACAAAATTTGGATTTGGATCAAAATGTTACCGGACTTCAGGGGAGTTCAGCTCTGAGATTTTGGTTTGGGCCAATCTCTAACCTTCAGCATCTTCCATAGATGAAGGTTTATTCATGGTCCATATGTATTTTTAATTCTTTAGTCTGTACACAATTGAATAACCTGCAAACTACAGGTATAGTTTACAGTCTGAGCCAATACACTGTACTAGACACATTCCTGTCAATATCAGAACTAGTTGAAAAAAAATTGTTTGAAAATGGAAATAAAAACATGGCCTTATTTAACAAAGTTGAAAATGAAAATGGGGGGCGGGGGGGGGGGGGGGAAGGAAAGCCAAATTGAAAACTGAAAAATTTAGAAGTTTCACAACCAAAATTGTTGAATAGACAGAAACTCATCCTTTTCAAAACCCATGGAATAAAAATGGCTTCAAAATTTTTCAGTATTTCCCCTTCCTTCCATTTTTCAATTAGGTCTAGCCAACACATGTAACATTCTCTCCTGTCCTATCCCAAGTAACATCTCTTTGCTTTGCAATATATGCTTTCCAGGATATATCAGGGACCCTTTATTACTTCAGAAGAATTCCCTAAACACACCAAATCACAGAATAGGACAACAGGACCTGTCAGCTGCACCCAAAAAATATCACCTCCTGCCTGTGTTCCCATCTTTCTGGGCTGAGCTAAGCCAACACGTCCATCCAGGTATAGTAGCAGGTAATTATTTTTTAATAGACAAAAATCCACCCTGGGTAAGATTTAATATTTGATTCAGTGTTTATGCCTGTAGACAGATCATGTGCATAATAAAGTCTTCTTTGAAGGGATGTATTATTACTAAGTTATCATCTTATGAGATAGCTCTCAAAAAGGAAAAATTTCATAGAAAAGGCGTACTTCAAAAATTAGTAAGGGAATGTTTGGGATTAGAACAAAACCTATTGAATCTTTCAGTGAGATCGCCAGATAAGGTAAGTGTGAGTAAGCAGTGCAGCTAAGGGCAAGAAACAAGGACCTACATGTACAATCCTCTGTTAAAGTTAAAGGAGTTGTGCACTAATAGTTTACTTCCTTAGGTTTCCACTCTGTGCCATTATTACTGCACCACATCCACAAACTCCGCAAACACAAGAACCCAACATTTCTCTACTTAGCACTTCCTTCATTTTACAGTACAAGTAGAAAAGCGCCATGATATTGCTCTTTCTTCCATAACACTGTCTCTAAGGTTATCTGTGATGGTGCTGGCACCATTCTGAGACATGACCAATGCCTCCAAAACTTATGTAGGTCTGATCCCAAGAGGCACTATAGTGCCCTCAACTCCCATTGCAGGCAGTGGGGGCTGAGAACCTCAGCACATCACGGGAGGTGCTGAGAACATTTCAAGGGTAGCCCTGGACTCTGCCTCTCATGTACTGGCCCAGCCATTCCCTGGTTTGTGCACAATGGTCACCCTCAGCTCTGGAGCCCGGGCTGACAATTCCATAAATGTAAACATCTTTTTGTAAAAAGCGGATTTTTGAAGGGAATGTGGTGCTTCAAAAGGGTGCATGCACCAAGAACGGAGTGCTGCGTTTATCCACAGGAACAGCGTGAGCAGCAGCAGAGCAAGCTTCGCCACAAACCTGGCAGGGACATTTGGTTGTGTGGCTATTTGTCCACTGGGAACTGGACTACCAAGTCATTTTACATAGGTGACTGGACAGCCCTCAGACAGTAAGGACTCATCACTGAACGGTCTGGATTCAAACCCAGTGACCTAGGTGAAGAGCTCTGTATCCCATTGCCAGCCTTCCCAACTCTCCGTGATTCATTGCTGCCTCTCCTTTGCCATGGCAGTTCCTGCTACTCCAGTACACATGTTCATACATCTATTTCCAAGAGGTGTCAACAGCCAAAAGCGTCTTTTCTCATGCACACCTGGGAAGGCAGCTGTGACCATTTCTCTCTGATGTGGACCTTGCCTCAGTTACCCACTGCCTTTGCAATAATCCCATCTGGAGGTCACAATCGATGTGTTTACACTGCAGCTGGGAGTAACCCTCCCAGCTCAGGTAGACAGATTCACACTAGCGGGGCTTGAGCTAGCACGCTAAAAATGGAGACATGGCTGCACCAGTGGAGGCTCACGGCTAGGTACCCGAGCTAGACCCAGGAGGTTGAACAGGTCTGAGCTCAGGTGGCCAGCCCAAGCCTCTGCTGGTGCAGCAACACCCACACAGCTATTTGGAGCGTGCTAGCTCGACCCCTGCTAGCACAAGTCTGTCTACCCAGGCTGGGAGACTGCTCCCTGCTGCAGTGCAGACATACTGTACCTACTGACCTCTACATGGAGCTATCCATGAAGATCACTCAAGAACCACACAGCTGGTTCCAAATACAGCTAGCTGCCTGCCTGCCTGGGGAGGTTAGCTGCAGCGAGCGTATTATACCAAGAGCCATGCCCTGGCCTCTGCTCCAGCAATATAAAACATCTACATAGCTGCTGGTCCTGTACCATCTCTCTACCTAGTCCCCAGAACAGGAGGTATAAATGGGGCATCGATATACCTTGGTGATTCCTGACGGCCAGAGTGAACTCTTGGAGCTGTGGGCAGCTGGGCACAGGTTTGATACATCCCAGGATCTAGGCCCAGTTCTCCAACGACTGCACTGATTTCCTGTGTGTTTCCACTACAAAAATAGGTCAGTGTCGGAAGCCACTATAGATCAATCGAATTCCCCCTCAAAAAAGCCACACAAGAGGCGGCTGGGAGAGAGGGGGAATTGTCACAAGTCCCCGTGCTGTGTTACCCTCTAATTGTTTCCCAGGGGTAGGCAGGAGTTCATTTAGCCCCCACAAACTGGGGGGATCTGCTGCAGGCCCTGTGGTTTCACTTTGCTTCCCAGTCCCCTGCTGCTATCTCTACACAACTCTAGGCTTAGACAGTTACTGCTCCTGGAGCTTCCCTTTAATGAGGTGAGGTTTTCGCTACATGGTAAGAGTTCTCCTCAGAAAAGTTATACTGTACAGTCTCAGGCTGCATGAACTCTGAGTGGTTTCCCCCTGGGGCTGGGGGAAGGAGAGAAATGGCGTGTTCCTTTCCCTTTCTGATACAAGGATTCTGGAGCCATGAAGCCTGCTACATGGAAAGGGTGAGATGGTACTGTTTTGACCCAGCTGCCTTCTCTTCCATGCAATAAAAGGCACATACACGTCGATCCTTCCAAGCCAGCCCAGCCCACAGCTTGAGCCCTGGCTATCAGAGAGATATCCATATTCCTTATACACCAGCAGGAAAAGCAGAGACCATGAGATGCACTCTAACCGGCAGTCATTAGATTTGGACATCTAAGGAAGATTGTTCCTCAGCAGAGGGCTCTCAACCACTGATCCAGCAAAGCTAGAATAGTCATTTGAGGGCATGGTGTCAGATGCATTTTCTCTCAAGCTTTTGCTTGCAGGAGGGTGACTGTGGCATGTATACACAGTTTGTTGTGCGCGGAGTAATAATAAATAACACCACCCACCTTTTATATTGCACCAGTTCAGTTGCTTTCAGTCTGTTGACACTGGTCAGTGCATTGTTTCAGTAATTTTGAATTTGCCCCCAAGGATTATGTGAAGGAAGCATTTAGAATCTAAAACAAATTAAATATACTTCCAGTGCAGCCAGACTGCTTCAAGGAGCTACATGAGAAAATCCAAAGCAGTGTGCACCTAGTCTGTTGGCTCCACTGAAAGCTATTACAATGTGCCAGCAATTATGGAGCAACCAAGGCTATTCTGCTCTTTCTCCCCTGTGAGGCAGCAGGTGCCATTGGAGGGTGGAGGAAGGAGGGAAGGGCTACAGAGCACATGTAGAGGCAAGGAATAGTAAAGGGTCCCAGTGTTCCTGGCCACACCGCAGCTGCAGGGCAAGATGTGAGAAGAAGTGAACCCGCAACTCCTCCACAGCAACAGACATGACTCAAACACGTCAGTTTAAAAATTGCAGGGAGCAGCTCAGGGGACACATTTTCAATTCATAATAAAATGGACAGTTTTTTCCTTAACACATTCATCCTCTGAAACCACAAGTGTCCTCAGGGCACAGGTTGGCTGTGACTGCTCTAAAGCATTACTGAAAGATTTGTTAACTTTGCAGAAGACATATGTTGATGCAAACCCTGTGCTAATAAGAAAATTCCAACAGAATAAATGTACTGAACAGACCACAATGCTGCTGAAAAACTTGTTGCAAGCCAAGGCCATGCTGACTACTGAGCAGGCTTGGAGCATGCAGCTGTCAAAGTAGTAGTGGAAAGCCATATAAAATATGGTATAGGGAAAATCCCCTGTACAATGAACCTTTCCCACATCTGCCTGAGGCTTGAAAGTTAATTTCCATAGTAAATTTCCTTTTCAACTTGATGTTGCTTTGCTCCTGGTTCAATGAATACCTCCCCTGTTTGGTACAGACTCTGCTAGGATACAGGATGTGAATTATTAATGCAGGTTGCATTCAAGTTATGTTTCAATCCTTTCTTCAGGATGCATAGTTTTAACTTCCAAAGCACTGGGAAACACCCTAAAGAAATCCAATCATTGAAGTGGACCCCCGCTTTCTTGAATATAGTATCAATTATGAGATACATTGTGACTCACCTGTTCCCAGGTACATGGGAGAGCACACAAGGAGCTTTGTCCCCTTTTCATGCCCTGCAGAAGGGCCACTCACAATTGCTGTCCCTAAGCTCAGGTGGCCAGGGCCCTACCCTCCTCCATATCAGCCTGTTCCTAAAGGATAGTTCAACCTGCATTAATCACATGTCCCCAGGCCATTCAGGAAAGGAGCATGTCCCTGTGGCACAACCTGGCCCAGCTCTCCTGCTGGGGTGGTACAACTCCCAGTGGGGATCAGTGGCTAAATGCCACAATTTGGCCCTAAATAAGTTAGAACCTCTCTGAAGTGTAATAGTTCACTTTGTGATCCAGTCCTGACACGCTGTCTTGCAGGCCAAAGTTACTCATTTCAGAAGGAGGCCGAGAACAGAGAAAACCTGGTGGGAGGAGATGAAGTAGAAGCACATGGCCAGAGGAGAGCTCGAGTACCTGTTCGGGTTTCAGTGAGAAGATTGAGTCTAGAACTCAGACCTCCACCTGCAAAGGAGGCTACCTGGAGCCAGAATGCAGCATGCACAAGGGTCCCACAGGTACCATTTCTTCATTATGTGTTTACATTGCAGGTGATCTCTGTCTTCATCTTTACAACGATGATCTCTGTCTTCATACAGATCAGAATCCCCTCAGTTCCTCTTGGGACTGGTGCTGGACTAGCATGGTGGTTATTCTTACACCAAAGTTTTGCTAGTATAGCTCTGGCTTCATGCAGCAGATACTAGTCATGTTGCTTAATGTACACATACACTATGGTGATGAGCCTGGTGTAAGAACCTACATACAGATGATAATACCTAAGGCCTTGTCAACACTGGCAAGTTTCTGCACAGTAAAGCAGCTTTCTGCGGTGTAACTCCCGAGGTGCACACGCTGCCAAGCCACTTAGTGCACAGAAACTGCGCAGTTGCAGCGCTGTAAAAAAACCACCCCAACAAGAGGCGCACAGCTTTCTGCACTGGGGCTACAGTGCTGCGGTGCCAGTGTAGACACCCTGGTCAATTACAACCCTGCAGTTGGCCTCTGGGAAGTGTCCCACAATGCCTGTTCTCGCTTCTCTGCTCATTGGTTTGAACTCTGCTGCCCTGCCCTCAGGTGACCAACTGTGAGCCTCATCCCTTAAATTCCTAGGGAATTTTGAAAGTCCCCTTCCTGTTTTCTCGGCGATGCGTGCAGTGGTCTCAACGCATCTTTCCAGGTTGTCATGACTGCTCCACAGACCAGTGATCCACCGCTTGGAGCAACGCTGAGCTGCTGGACCTCATCGGTATTTGGGGAGAGGAAGCTGTCCAGTCCCAGCTGCACTCCAGCCATAGGTATTATGATGCCTACGGACAGATTTCACAATGCATGACAGAAAGGGGCCATGACCGGGACACATTGCAGTGCAGGATCAAAGTGAAGGAGCTGTGGAATGCCTACCACAAGGCACGGGAGGCAAACCGCTGCTCCGGTGCTGTGCCCATGAGCTGCTGGTTCTACAAAGAGCTGGACGCGATATTTGGTGGCTACCCCACCTCCACTGTGAAAGTATCCACTTTAGATACTTCAGTGGCTCGCATGCCAGTCGGGAGTGGACCGAGCCAGGAGGAGGAAATCTTGGACGAGGATGTGGAGTGGGAGGAGGACCCAGAGGCAGAGGACGACTTGGAAGTCAGAGATGCATGCAGCTAGGAGCTTTTCTCTACCCCGGAGAAGGCTAGCCAGTCACAGCTGTCGGAGCTTGGTGAAGTGCAAACAGGAGAGGAGGCCCCTGGTAAGTGGCTTTGATTTTGGGAATCGCTGAACCGAGTTGTCGGGGGCAGAAGGGTTGCAGAAAGCAAGCTTGTGTCTGTATCATGCACGTACCACCACATGCCTAGTCTGAGCGGCGGAACAGGGTGTTGATTGACTCCTCACTTCATGGGAATCTGCCCCAGAGATCTCCACGAAACTCTCATGGAGATACTGGGAAATCCGCTGCTGCAGCTTCCTTGGCAGAGCTGCTTTGTTTCTTGCCCCATTAAGGGTAACTTTCCCGTGCCACTCTGCCGTCACTGGGGGAAACCATTGCTGCACACAAGTGAGCCGCATAAGGGCCAGGGCGGAAGCTGCAGTCTTGGAGAAGACCCTCCTTTGATTCTCTGCTCACCCTCATATCTTCCATAATGAATGAGATATCTTCCATAATGAACACTACCTGTAGAAAATGTGGGGACATGTGATTATAAGCTCCCCCCACCCCCCCCACACACAGTGTTGGCTCTCCCCAAGAGCCACGTGCCCATTATACAGTACAGTCGTGGAACACTGATTTCTCCTGCCTCTGCAGTTGCTCACCATCTTGGGGGTCTTGTGGCTCATGTGTGCTTGCCTGGGGTCAGCCAGTTAGTGGCAGGTATTTGAATAGTGGCTGTGTTTTAAATCACTGAATCAGTGGTCTGTGTGTTGCGAACAGTACTGCTTCTGTTGCATTTTGGCTTCACAGATATGACCTTGGGATCCCAGCCTCCCTCTTTGTTATCACCAGCTGAACGGCTACGCAGAATTAGAAAGCGGCCACAAAGAACTAAAGAAGAGTTTCTGTGTGAGGTCATGATGCACTCCGCGGCCGAAAAACAAGAATTGAAGGAGGGTGGGACAGTGAGAAGAGGGACCGAAAGGAGAACACGGCATGCCAGAACGAAGCCATGGAGCGGCTCTTAAACATTATGGAGTGCCAAGCGGACATGCTCCAGGTGCTACTAGCACTGCAAACCGAGCAGCTCTGTGCCCGCCCACCCTCCCCTGCAGCCACTGTCGCAAAACTCCTTCCCATGCGCCCCCCCCCAGACACCGCCAACACACTCTTATCAACCTCCTGTCTCCAGTCTGTACCCACTGCATTCCACTCCTGCCTCATCACAGTCCAGCCCTGCGGACACCCACTACCCACTGCACTCAACACCTGTCCCTCTGCAGTTTAGCCCTGCTGAAGTATAGTACCTGCTGCACTGTACTCCAAAGGACAAGGTTGCATATGATAGCTGGACATACACAAATCTTTAACCGTCCCAGGACCCCACCTCCTCCTGGCACCCTCCCTTCCCCCATCTCACACAGTGCTGATGTGTTTTTTTGTTTGTCTCTCTCCTCCGGTTGTTGTTTTTTAATAAAATAATTGTTTTGGTTTGAAAGCAACCTTTATTCCATTAATTGAAAGCAAACAGAGCCCTACAAAGCAACAGGCAATTTTCTTAAACTTTCACAGTGCATCATCTGCACCAATCACAATCACCTCCTAACATTACAAATCACTGCATTCCTGAGCATGGCAACAAATATTAGTGGCTTTCAGCTTTAAATTGCTGCCTCAAGGCATCCCTGATCCTTATGGCCCCGCACTGCGACCCTCTAATAGCCCTGGTCTCAGGCTTTTCAAACTCAGGGTCCAGGCGCTGAGCCTCTGTGGTCCATCCCTGAGTGAAGCTTTCATCTTTCCCTTCACAAATATTATGGAGCATACAGCACGTGGCTATAAGCATAGGAATATGGTCATCGGCCAAATCCAGCTTCCCATACAGAGAGCGCCAGCATGCATGGCTTCGTAAGCCACGGCATTAAGGGTTAGGCAGAGTCTCCCAGGATCACAATGAGCATTTTGACTTCCCCTACAGTGATCTTCTGGACCGGGAAGAAAGTCCCTGCTTGTAGCTTCCTGAACAGGCCAGTGTTCCGAAAGATGCGTACGTCAGATACCTTTCTGGACCAGCCTGCGTTAATGTCCGTGAAATGCCCATGGTGATCCACAAGTGCCTGGAGAACCATAGAGAAATGTCCCTTCCGATTAACGTAGTCGGTGGCTAGGTGGTCTGGTGCCAGAATTGGAATATGCGTGCCATCAATCACCCCTTCCCCGCCGCAGTTAGGGAAGCCCATTTGTGCAAAGCCATCCACAGTGTCATGCACGTTGTCCAGAGTCACGGTCTTTCGGAGCAGGATGCGATTAATGGCCCTGCACACTTCTGTCAACATGAGTCCAATAGTCAACTTTCCAACTCCAAACTGGTTAGCGACCGATCGGTAGTAATCTGGAGTAGCCAGCTTCCACAGTGCAATCGCCATGCGCTTCTCTAACAACAGGGCAGCTCTCATTCTCATGTCCTTGTGCCACAGAGCTGGGGCGAGCTCATCACACGGTCCCATGAATGTGGCTTTCCTCATGTGAAACTTCTGCAGCCACTGCTCATCATCCCAGACGTGCATGACAATGTGATCCCACTACTCAGTACTTGTTTCCTGAGCCCAAAAGCAGCATTCCACTCTGGTCAGCACTTCCGTGAATGCCACAAGCAATCTTGTGTTGTAGCTACTACACATGGTGAGATCAGTGTTGAACTCCTCTTGCCTTTGCAGTTTAAGGAATAGCTCCGCTGCCACTGTGATATGTTGGTCAGAGCGAGCAGCACATTGGTCAACAGTGCGGGATCCATTCCTGCAGACCAAAGAGGGAGAGCATGCAGTACACAAACCACTGAAAGATGGCACCAAATGCGGACAGATGCACAGAGATTGCTGGTATGCGAAGCAATGCATCATGGGGCATTGGGACAGGACCCAGGATGCCCCACAACCCCCTCTGCCTTCCCAGAACTTTTAGCAGAAGAGGAAGAGATGCTCTGTGAGATAGCTGCCCAGAGTGCATCTCTCCGAATACCACTGCAAGTGCTGCAAGTGTGAACACGCTATTGTGCAGGCAGCTGACAGTGTGAACACACAACAGCGGTTTCCTTTCAGTGCTCTCTGAGCAGAGCTGTAACTGCCAGCCATGTAACTCTGCCAGTGTAGACATACCCTTACTCTTCTATAACGCTTTTAGTCAGTAGATCTCAAAGGAGGACAGTATAATTAGCCCCAAACCATGTCTTGGCAGCACTGACTTAGCCCTGGTCTGCTCTAGCGGGGGGATTGATTTAAGTTACGCAACTTCAGCAATGTGAATAATGTAGCTGAAGTCGACGTACTTGGATTGACTTACTGTGGTGTCTTCACCGTGGTGAGTAGACTGCTGCCACTCCCCCTCCGCCTGCGCCTCTCGCGGCAATGGAGTACAGGAGTCGACCGGAGAGTGCTCGGGGGTTGATTTATCTCATCTAAACTAGATGCAATAAATCAACCCCCACTGGATCGATCGCTGCCCACCGATCCAGTGGGTAGTGTAGACATACCCTGAGTATACTGAACTAACAAAGAATAGAAGTGAAACTGTTATACTCTTAGCATTTCGTTTCTTCCTCAACACTGTATCTTTTTCAACGTCTGATTTAAGAATTGCTGAATAGACAATAAAAGATAAAATTTAAGTACAAAGCAGGAGCTACCATGCAAACGGTCATAAATTAGTACATATTCAGAGAGACAGCAGAAGAGAAATACCCAGCAGCATTATATCCATTAGAAGTTCTCAATCTTTTGCGGCCCCAGTCTTGCACTGCTGAAGTCGGTGGGAATTTTGCGATTGATTTCAATGCAGGCACGCATAGTCCCTTGGACTATATGGTATATAAAAAAAACATAATAAATGTAACAAAAAAGAAGTGGTTGTATATTTAAGCAGTTGATACCCTACACAGAATGAAACCTGTGACAACTGAGAAGAGAAAGACTTACCATTATAAGTCAGGCTGAAATGGTATTCATGAATGTGGGCTTGTAAAAAATAGATGGTTGAAAATTTTCTGTTGAAAAATGGTTTTTGATTGAAATTCTGTGAAAAAAGTCTGCTTTCCAAAGAAAGTGTTGAGTTTTTGCATCAAAACTGAAGACATTTTTTAGTTTTCTGACAAAACTTTAAAATTTTCTGTGGAAAATTGACAAAAATGATTCCTCCCCAACCCCCATTTTCATTGAAGTTAGCTGCAGGGGAAAACCATTTTCTGTCCAGCTGTATTGTAAAGCCAGTCATTCTGCCATCTCCTAGGGCACAGAGGTGGAAGATCACCAAGATGTGGAGCGTGCAATGGAGGACCAATCACACTGGGAAAAGCCACACCAGACAGAGAGTCAAGAGCACTGTGAAAAGCTGAACCAAACTGTCAAGAGCTCTGTTGGGAATGCCACTGTTGATACTTCTCAGCTTTTGAGTGAGAGATCCTACATGACTTTCTATGGAGGCTATTTCCCCGGAAGAAAAAAGACCTACAGCAGTAAGAAATACCCCTCCTTAACTTTATTTCTTGTCATAGTTTTGTTTGTAATGAATTTACTGGACTTCTGAAGAATGAGGGAAGTCCAGTAAATTTTATGGGTACTGTTATAACAGTCACTTCTGGATTATGAGCACAGCAAGAATCTCTAAGGTTGCATTTTAATTAATGACTATGGTCGTGTGTTGCAGTGCTCATTGGGAAGAGGGCAAAGAGTTGTATGAAGAAACTTTCCTTCTCCTTATTACCATGGGTGCACAGACTGGTAAATTTATTCTTCCTCCCATCCTTGAATGGTTCAATGATAGAGTAAATACTGACCGATATCTGATGCCACTAATACATATTTAAATTTCATCCCCTTTTCATCTCATCTCCATTTTCCCCCTTCAGTTAAACAAGGACATCTGAATAACCAGGATGGAAAAGAAGGGCACCTTATTGAAACAGGTTTTTTCCCTCCCATTCAGTCTGCCATGGACTCAGAGCAAGGTGTGGTCAGGGTGGAACACAGAAAGGTCAGATTTTTAAAAACAAATACTGCAATTGTTGTGATAACGTATGAAGTGGTCTCCTCTCAGGGTTCATAACATGAATATAGGTAATCTTGCGCACATACGAATTGCCATATTGGATCAGACCAGTAGCCCATCTAATCCAGTATCCTGTGTCCTACAGTGCCAAGATCAGATGCTTTAGAGGAAGGTGCAAGAAACCCAGTAGTGGGTAGTTATTGGGCAGCCTGCCCCTGTGGAAAGTTCCTTCTTGAACACCAATAGTTAGAGGTTGGCTTATGGGGTTTCTATCCCCTCCAAAACACATTTATTTTTAAATATTTATCTATTTAAGTGCCTGTCCCTTTCTGTAATTGTGAAAATGGAGTTTTATCCATTTCAGTATATATAAAATAGTGAAAGTGAAGCTATAAAGGGAAACAAAGTGCTACTGCCCCCTTTGAACTGGGGGATGCAACAGAATGCTGGAGATGCTGAATACATGAATGTTCTTGAGCTCATCCTGAGGCTACTCTATACCACAGGGTTAAGGGCACTTGAAGTGTGAAAGTAGCAGGTGAAACAAAAGACACTGAGGAAGTGAGGGGAAAAATACTTACGGCCACATCAGCACTACAAAGACAAGCATGGTTGTTCCTTGATGTGGTTACAACATTGTAACAGATTATACGTCTAGGGTTATAGTTCTTGTTACCACATGATCAGGTACCATCCACAATACACATTTTAATCACGCTGTAACTGCATCAGGGACAACAACATGGCAACCAGGCCTCCTGATACAATTATATTTATAGTGTATAAATTCAAAATAGAGATTCAAAATGGAGCAAGAGAGTGTCCAACCGGTAAAGAGGTAAGGAGCTGGGAGTCTGAAGGCCAAATGCTGGTACCCACCACGAAGCCTCAATAAATCGGATTGTGCCTGGAGAGACTGAATGCTCTTGTGTGTGTGCGCACGCACACATGCATGTGCCCCTCTGCAGGGAGGTCTTGGGTATCCATGCATGCTAGTTCTTCAGATGCCACGGTTGCTTTTTTAAAAAGTAGATTGCTTGACATTTAAAAAACCAAAACGTAGAGGCAAATCTTTCTCTCCTTAACAATGCCTGTCATCATATACTCATAAAAATGAGGCTATGTCTACACTTAAAACATGACACAGCTGCAGCTGCGCCACTGTAGTGTTTTAGTGCATTGCTGTAAGTAATCCGCCTCCCTGAGAGATGATAGCTAGACCGATGGAAGAATTATTCTGTTGACC
The DNA here is from genome assembly GCF_015237465.2 of Chelonia mydas. Classification (NCBI taxonomy): domain Eukaryota; kingdom Metazoa; phylum Chordata; order Testudines; family Cheloniidae; genus Chelonia; species Chelonia mydas. Next base: position 59,129,042 of record NC_051251.2, read on the forward strand.
TAGCTCTATTTGCACGGGGGGTTAGATCGGTTTAACTACATATCTGAGGGGTGTGGATTTTTTACATAGCTATGCAGTGTAACTTTTCAATGTAGACCAGCCCTAAGTTAAAATCTGATCCAACTCCCATTGGAGTCAAGAGAAAGATTCCTGTTAACTTCATTGTGTACATGTATGTATGTTTTAGAACAAGACTTTAAACAATTCGGAACCATCAAATTAAACACCCTGGGCCTAATCCAGTTTCTTCTTCCACTGGGTTCTGGAGAAGTCCAAGGCTTTGATGCCGGTGGCCACGACTGGGACAGAATTGGGGAGGGTCAATCAGCCCCTGTTCTGCAGAAGATGCCCAGCGGAGTTAGGGAATGCAAGAGAATGGAAGAGTGAAATCAGCCTGGCTTTGTTGAGCTAGTAGGTTGTGCTTTAGCAAGCCTATAGAGTGAGGAATAAAAATATAAGTCAAAAGTAATGGCAGTATTTGGAGTTTCTGACATTTAGGATTTATATTTTACAGCAGGCGCCAGAGACTTTGAAGTTCCCTTCAATCTCAGAAGAATTACCCAGAGCCCAAGTCCCCCATAGGAAACAATTTAGATCCAGTGATCCCCCAAAGGAGCTTCTGATCCTGCCTTTGCTTATTCAGTTGCAAACCCAGCCCAAGACCGAAGCAAAGAATCAAACAGGTACCATCAGCTCTAGATGAAAGATTCTCTGATCTATCTAAATTCAAGGTATTTGTAAGCTACACAATGATTAGATTGGGACTGCAGAAAAAGGGAACTCTCCCATCCTGGACTGGGTCATTTCAGTGTTAGCTCTTGTGTTCTTGAAGATATTCAGAGCAGGTTTATTTTGGATTCCACATGGTTTATATCCCAAAGATGAGTCAGAGCTCTGCGCCTCAATACAGTGTAAAAGCAGCAAAGTTTCTGCTAATATTGGGCAAATGTCAGGAGATTCATATCAGATAAAACACCCCCAAACTCAAATTGTTTTTCCAAAGCTTATTTGAATAAGCCAAACATTTTTGGCATGAAAAAAGTGGGCCGGAGATTGACTGGTATTTCAATATCAGTTGAGGACAAGGAATATTGGATATGAAATAAAGACAGTTCATTAAATTGAGGCACAGGGAGGAATTGGCCGGGGGCCCAAATGCTGCACCTGATTTGCCCTAGATGGAGCAGATTGCAGCCTCCTTTATCTTGAACACAGAGGTGTGCCTCATGTAGACTGCAGGTCCTAACATGCAATGTACCATCTAGATTTGAGTGGCCTGCTTATCAGATCAAGACAGAGCACTGCGTGCTGGGACCTGTAGTCTCTGAAGGCTACATCTCCTTATTAAAGATGAAGGTGGCCACAGGATGCATTGCAGAACTTCACAGATCACATATGGCCCTTTCAGGGTTTGTCTGCAGCATGACATACTGCCTGTGGAGGAAATCAAATTTGGAACCTGCACTGTCCAAGCAACCAGGGCCGGGAATGCTAAAGACAGAGAATGCTCTAATCTTAGGGAGTAGAGAAAGAAATTGCCTCAGATAAATACTGAAGCTCCCTTGCAAGATGCAAAGAGCAGAGCTGCTGGGTCCCAGAAATAACTGAGTCCACCATTTTCCACTGGAAAGAGTCACCACCGTGCAGACAGAGGAATGGGTAAAGTGAGGAAAGAGGACACATGGATCCTTTGATTTCTCCCTTCCAGGAAATAAAACAAGGGGCATGTAAGATCCTAAGTCTGACTTCATGTTCCATAACAGTCTTCAACTGGCAATGTCCTCTTTAAGGGAACGCCTGGAACTGTTACTCACATACTAAATAGCCCCTCTGACTTCAGTGGGACTGCTTGCAGGAATAAGATTTGAGGACTGATCCCTTAAAGAATTAATCTAAATGTTAAATGGTCAGGATTACATTTCACCTTGTATTTAGCTGTGACACTTTGAGTTAGTTTCCCAGGCCTGAAGAAGAGCTCTGTGTAAGCTCAAAAGCTTGTCTCTCTCACCAATGGAAGTTGGTCCTATAAAAGATATTACCTCATCCACCTTGTCTCTCTAATATCCTGGGACCAACACAGCGACAGCAACACTGCAAACAGGACGACATTGTCAGAACCTTTGGAAAACCCGGCTTCCAATGACAAGTATTTTTTTAAAAAATCAAAAAAATATAGAAAAGTATGAAAAAGGTTTGTCTGAAGTTGCTAATGCGCGATAGCTGTTTCTACGTTTATGTGCATTGTAAATGGAAAGGAAGCTCAGCAGCTTTTCCATTTGCCATGTAAGGAAGCAGCTTTGAGCAGCGATCTTCTCTCACCACAGTGACTCTTGAACCACTGATGTCAGACTGGGCAGAATCAACAGATTTTGCAAATCCAGAACAAAGGGACAAGGGCAACACCACTTTCTGTAGAGTATTATCAACCCACACCGATGTGCTGCATGGACGGTTATATTTCAACATGACCAGAAACTAGAAACTGGGTGATGATATGATGTGATGTGTTGGGGGGTGGGGGGTGCTGATATTCCATCAGAGGCCCCTGCTTTCTGTAAGCAGGCAATCTGAATACTTTCACGTAGGACTATGCTGCCACTTATAACAGCAGTTATGCCTCTTTCCCAATTTTCACCTTCTCGGGATACCTTTTCCCATTCTACCTCATTCTCTTCGTTCCCTCCCCTTTCCCCACTGTTCCCTTCTCCCTCTACATTAGTGTTCTCTTCTTTTCCCCCACATTTCCCCTCCCTTCATTCTCTACCCACCTCTTTCTCTCCCGTTTTTCATAACACTACTTCCATAGATTTTAGGGCCAGAAGAGATACTATGACCATCTAGGCTGACCTCCTGCATAACACAAGCCATAGGATTTTGGCATCTGCCCACAGCTCCTCTTCCCCTGCCCTTTTCAGTATCATCCAGCTGTCACCCGAGGAGCACATATTTGCTCATGCTGACTCAGCACTCTCAGAAGCAGCAATTCCTTTCTGTCTGGCTACTGATTTTATTCCCTCCACACAGAAGGAGCTTTGCTACAGCTCCAGCTCAACATGAACTAGGCGGGAAAATGGCCCAGATGCTCCTGCTCTTCTACATATTTGCAAATGTTAAATAAAATGGGAAACCCAATAATCATGGTAAAAAAATTGTTGCAGTACTACACAAAAAAAGTACAACTGCCGTCAATAGATCTTCACGAAAGACCACATGGGTAAAACTAAACTGTATCCCAGACCAGCTGCAGGAATGATTGGAGGTACACTATTTTAGTGAAAAAAGCAGCATGCCAGTAACCATTTAGGGCCAAGTTCTGCCCTCAGATACATGCACATAACTCCCAACGAAGTCACTGGTAGTTGCATAATTATACCAGTATCTGAGGGTGGAACAGAATGTAACATCAGTCCCACAAGTCTAGATTCTGGCTTCAGTGCGATACTCAGTGCTGTGCACTAAACAGAAGTTGTTCAGAAAAGTTAAGAGAACCCCGAGTAGAACCCCGATATTGAATTCTATGAGAATACTCTCATCATGGAGGTGGATTCCACGTTTCTTCAAGGCCAGGTGTTGACCAAAGAAGCTGTTAAGCTCAGCTATCTAATGTCCTCCTTTTAGGAACACTAATCTGGTTCACCCACCACTGTAGTTGCATTTCTCCCGTTCCAGCATTGCACCAGTCTTTCTGGCTGAGACAGCAAGTTATGTTAGTCAGTTCATTAATTTCTTGACATGAATAAGAGAGTTTAAAGATGATGCTTGTGGCTGCTGTGTGTCCTGACTTCACCAAGTCTGATTTCACAATACAAGACAAACACAGGAAAACACAGAGGTTCAGAAACGTTTTTTTCCCAATAAACTGGTGAAAGGAATGAATCTCATAGACTCATATATATTAAGGTCAGAAGGGACCATTATGATCATCTAGTCTGACCTCTTGCACAATGCAGGCCACAGAATCTCACCCACCCACTCCTGCAATAAACCTCTCACCTATGTCTGAGCTATTAAAGTCCTCAAATCATGGTTTAAAGACTTCAAGGTGCAGAGAATCCTCCAGCAAGTGACCCATGCCCCATGCTGCAGAGGAAGGTGAAAAACCCGCAGGGCCTCTTCCAATCTGCCCTGGAGGAAAATTCCTTCCCGACCCCAAATATGGTGATCAGCTGAACCCTGAGCATGTGGGCAAGATTCACCAACCAGATACCCAGGAAAGAATTCTCTGTAGTAACTCAGATCCCACCCAATCTAACACCCCATCACAGGTCATTGGGCCTATTTACCATGAATAGTTAAAGATCAATTAATTGCCAAAATCATGTTATCCCATCATACCATCTCCTCCATAAATTTATCGAGTTTATTCTTGAAGCCAGATAGGTCTTTTGCCCCCACTGCTTCACTTGGAACTTCACTCCTCTGATGGTTAGAAACCTTCGTCTAATTTCAAGTCTAAACTTCCTGATGGCCATTTGTTCTTGTGTCCACATTGGTACTGAGCTTAAATAATTCCTCTCCCTCTCTGGTATTTATCCCTCTGATATATTTATAGAGAGCAATCGTATCTCCCCTTAGCCTTCTTTTAGTTCGGCTAAACAAGCCAAGCTCCTTGAGTCCCCTTTCATAAGACAGGTTTTCCATTCCTCGGATCATCCTAGTAGCCCTTCTCTGTACCTGTTCCAGTTTGAATTCATCCTTCTTGAACATGGGAGACCAGAACTGCACACAGTATTCCAGATGAGGTCTCACCAGTGCCTTGTATAACAGTACTAACACTTCCTTATCTCTACTGGAAATACCTTGCCTGATGCATCCCAAGACTGCATTAGCTTTTTTCATGGCCATATCACATTGGCAGCTCATAGTCATCCTGTGGTCAACCAATACTCCAAGGTCCTTCTCCTCCTCCATTATGTCTAATAGATGAGTTCCAAGCTTATAACTAAAATTCTTGTTATTAATCCCTAAATGCATGACCCTACACTTCTCACTATTCAATTTCATCCTATTACTATTACTCCAGTTTACAAGGTCATCCAGATCCTCCTGTATGATATCCCGGTCCTTCTCTAAATTGGCAATACCTCCCAGCTTTGTATCATCTGCAAACTTTATTAGCACACTCCCACTTTTTGTGCCGAGGTCAGTAATAAAAAGATTAAATAAGATTGGTCCCAAAACTGATCCCTAAGGAACTCCTCTGATAACCTCCCTCCAGCCTGACAGTTCACCTTTCAGTAGGACCCGCTGTAGTCTCCCCTTTAACCAGTTCCTTATCCACCTTTCAATTTTCATATTGATCCCCATCTTTTCCAATTTAACTAATAATTCCCCATGTGGCACCGTATCAAATGCCTTACTGAAATCTAGGTAAATTAGATCCACTGTGTTTCCTTTGTCTAAAAAATCTGTTACTTTCTCAAAGAAGGAGATCAGGTTGGTTTGGCATGATCTACCTTTTGTAAGACATATTGTATTTTTTCCCATTTACCATTGACTTCAATGTCCTTAACTACTTTCTCCTTCAAAAATTTTTCCAAGACCTTGCATACTACAGATGTCAAACTAACAGGCCTGTAGTTACCCAGATCACCTTTTTCCCCTTTCTTAAAAATAGGAACTATGTTAGCAATTCTCCAGTCATATAGTACAACCCCTGAGTTTACAGATTCCTTAAAAATTCTTGCTAATGGGCTTGTAATTACATGTGCCAATTCCTTTAATATTCTTGGCTGAAGATTATCTGGGCCCCCCGATTTAGTCCCATTAAGCTGTTCGAGTTTCGCTTCTACCTCAGATATGGTAATATCTACCTCCATATCCTTATTCCCATTTGTCACCGGTGGCTAGTATCTCCATTTCATGTTCCTCTTTCATTCCAGCAGCTCCGTGTGACAAATCCAGATCAGAGGTTGATGATGACTGTGAGAAGTTGTTGGCTTCTTCACCAAATGATCTCATTTCTGGGCCAGAGGGTACAACGGAGCAGCACCAAATGGTCATTGGCGAAAACCCAGAGATACATCAAGGTAGCTTCTTCCTACCTCCAATAACCAATCGAAAGTTCACGCTGGAGGGGAGGAAGGCAGGAATAAGAGGGGTGAATGCTGGAAAGGAGGGCCACTATAAAAGAGGTCAGTCAATACAAATCAGAGATTCAGCTTTTGTCTCAGTTGTAGCTAGACTAACACCGTCTCTGCTATAAAACTAATTCAGCTTCTAGCTATTCACCTACTACAGCTCATCTTTGTGGCGATATTACCCAATCACATATGGTGATTGGCAACATTCGCCAATCCGATGGTCTAAAGGAATTTATTTCACATTCAATTGTGTCAGAAGTACATGCTGCATCTAAGCTTTGCATTAAGATAACACTCTTAGGGGCCTGTCATAATGGAATTTTGTTAATTCATAACAACTAACATTTTATAACATTTGTCATCCAATGATCCCAAAAGGTTTAACAAATTTTATAAACCAGTTACAAGACATATTAGGTTTTACTTCATTTGTTATTGAAATGCAGCTGCTTTTGTTTATGGAAGATATCAGACAGTCCACTACACAATAGTCCAGTAGAGAAATTAAAGAACGTCTATGCCAGTCGAAACTACAGGGGAATTTTAGGTAGACGGAATGCATTGATTAAACTGGGACTTAGCCTGAATACCAAAGTAATGAAAGTGGGATCTTTAATAACTACACTTCGTCATAACCTACACCCTTACACGTCATTTGAAAGATGGCACCTCCAGCAGCACAGCACCACTCTAGCATCAAGACAGAGCCTGGCTCATTACTGACTCAAAGGAAAGAATGCTCCCCAGGAACTACCACCACCACCTTCCTGCAGCAGCTAGATTTTCCTTCCAGTGCTTGGAACCCAAGCACTGGCTGCAAATAATTGTACAGAACAGAAACCACTGCTGTGCACTTAATATCTTAAGGGTATTAAAGTCATCAAGGCAGCAGTTATTTTCTATAAACTATAGTGATCGCCAATAAAAATTCAACATTTACGCATTACCCACAATTACCCAGTGGAATCTAAGATACAGCAGTTATTTTCTATTCCAAGTAGAGGGAGAAACTTTTGTATCTCGGATATCATTATAGAGTTACTATAGGAAAATGAGTCTTTTTTTTTTCAAAGGCAACTACTGTAATTCTGGTATCAGATCCATCCCTCTAATTCTGTTCCACAGCTCATAGTTCAATAACAACAATATGTTGATGGAACATTTCATGTTTTCTTTAGGTTGATCCAATTTCTCATCAGTTTTACGCAGCACTTCGTAGACCAAGCAGCACTTTATAACATTGGCAGTGAGGATAAAGATTAATTAGATAGGGGTAGCTTAGCAGGATAGACAAACAACACACCACTAAGTCACTGATTAATTGTGGCCCTTTTGTGCATTCACTCCCTCTGCCTAGGTCTCTATTTCCTCTCCCGCCCCCCATACATTTATTGTTTTATGCAGATCTTTAGTATTGTTCCTTATATGCTTTTTCCAAGATGGTGATTTATTCACCCAGAATGCAGTCCCAGGATTAGATCTGCTGCCCCCTATATATGGAAAGAAGGGTCCAGGGAACCAGAGTAGCAAGACAAACTTCAAAACTTTCAGCAGCAGCACTTCTATAGGAAACACGCGTGGCACCCTACCGGAAGAGCTGAGAGGTAACATGTTTGTACTGTGCATGGATTCTGTAATTATGTTTATCTGTTTGTACTGAACATGCTGGAGGGACACAATACTTTTTTCTTCCAGAACTTCTGGAGAAACTAACATGCTGGTTTTGATAGCAGCACTGGGAATTCCAGGAATTGTTTACTATTCAGTGTGCATGTTTCAAGAAAAGTTTGTTCCTGATATAAGATGCTACTGAAAAAACATGCTCATTACACAGATTTTTAGGACATGAGAAGGGGAAGGGGCAATACTTCCAGCAGGAAGGAGATAGCTACCCTATGCTGCAAACAGACATGACAAAGCCAGCACATACCACTGGCATGCACACAGGCATGCCGGTTAAATACGAAAGTCAGTAATTCAGAGGGAGAAGCCAGTGATGGAACTAAACTCCAAAAGCCTACAGTAAGAAAGTATAATTCAGTTAAAGTCAATGGAATTGTGCCCATTTACACCGGGAGTTATTTTGTCCCAAGCTTATTAAACATGTGCTCTTTCAAATCCACGGCTCCGTTTCTATGGCAGATAACATCAGCCAGCCAAAAGCAGTTATCAGTTAGTGTCAGCACCTGAAGTTGCCACTGTATCAGAAAGAAAAAAAGATAATGGATAGTTACCAAACTGGAACTTCATTTGCAGATGGTGGGTGGGGAGTGGCATGAGGGGGAGATGGAAAGGAAAATGCCAAATAAAGTGTGCTTTTCATGTCATCATAGGCTCAGAAGAGTCATGTTCAGACATATGAAAACTGTAACGAAAGTGCTGGATCTCCAGGCCCCCAAGCTTTGGAGGAATGGGGTTCAGAACTCAAAACCTGACCTGATCTGAAGGTCATACTGGACAGAACCAAAACCTCAAATAAAACACTCATGAGCTTTGGGGGCGGGTTTCAAAATCTGCTACTGAATTTTGTGTTCCAACCCATCTCCTGTAATGGACAAAGCTTTCTTAGAGTCACCCGGTTCTTAATTATGACATGATAATGTGGATGCATGCACAGAGCTACTGAGAAGGATATTTTCATGAAATGAACATCAATGCAGTAGGTCTCCAGGAATCCTTCTTGGTGGTGTGTATTAGTAACAATGTTCATCTTTATGTTTTCAAGAGTGTTATAATGGTACTTCACTAGGCAGCCTCATAATGGGCCCTGATGGAGAAATCGTCTGTCTGTCCCTCTTGGCGTCTGTCCAAGATGCAGATGTTCCTGCTCAGTTTAGCTTTGTTCCGGATAAAGGTAAGGACACATAATCTGAAGAAGTTTCCTTTCCAAGAGGAAGAAATGGCATGCATGGCTCTCCAAAGTTTCAGACAAACTGAATAAATAAAAATCAGACCCTGATCAGTGTTGCTCTTTTCACTGAGACGGTGTAACTTCTGCCAAATCAGCCACAACAGTTATGTTTGCACAGCAAGTTTACTTGTACTCTAGGATAGGTAAGATCATGGAATGGCTGTTAAAAGGGATGCTGGATTGTGTAACTGAGTTTTAAAAGGGTTTACAAAACTGCTGTGGGATTTGCACAGTATAAACAATGTCCTTCTCTCCTTTAAAGTGAGCCTCAAAAGGAGGAGGTGGCTAATTTATAATCTGCTCAGGTATTTGTGCTGTGCGCCTCAGACAGCCAGTGTGAGTCATCTTCTGACAGACACGTCATGCAATCTCCAAAAACTGACAGGGATATGAGCTTGTGGGAATAGAAAATGGTTTGTTCTGAGCAAGGGCCATCTCACAAGAAAAGAAGCCCAAGAGTGGTTAGTGCCAAGGAGCCAACAGACAGTAGGATTTGTTTCCCCAAGAATAACCAAGATGTGTGCTGATGGGCTAGAGAGCTGCTGCAAGAAAGGTGTGATTCATGTTAGAAGGTCAATACAATTTGCATGAGGAGGTTTAAGTTACAGAACCAGCTGGCTTGTACCATTAGAGAATGGCCAAGCCATTTGACCGAAGAAGCCCACAGCACAGCAGCCTTTGGTCTGCTGCTTTAATCTCTGGCTCAAAACCCAGATCTTTTCAAAGGGGAGAGATGCTACTGCTCCCCAGTGAAGACATTATCTCTCACTGAAAGTATCACAGTATTTTACAGTAATGATCTAATTCATCACTACAACTATGGCCCCTTTGTGCCAGCTCCACTGGAATGAAGGGGCCGGCTATTAATTGGGAATTCTCCAGACATAGGATCCCTCCCCAACTAGTTCTACACCACTGTCCACAGAAGTCAGGGCATTCTCAGAGCACTACTGCACTCCAGCTATTCCCATGAGTGGCTATAGGCAGCTGGACACAAGCTGCCCAAAGTAGTGTCAGGAGCCAAAGCAGCCACTGCTCAGACCAGATCAGGGAAAGAGCAAAGGTGACACAGAGCCACCTTACTCCATCCTCCACTCTCTTTGCACCATATTCCCTCCCCCACCCAGTTTGCACCATCTTTGTTACTGTATCTCAGTGTTTTCTTTGTATTATCTACATAGTTTACTGGTTAAAGCAAAAAGAAAAGGAGTACTTGTGGCACCTTAGAGACTAACCAATTTATTTGAGCATAAGCTTTCGTGAGCTACAGCTCACTTCATCGGATGAGTACTGTGGAAAGCATAGAAGATCTTTTTATACACACAAAGCATGAAGTGTTTGTTACTGACAGCACCCTAGAGTCAATAATGCTGTAAGCTTGTCAGTTTTCATTCTCTGGCATCACCACTGGTAACAGAGGTCCTGAAGGCCAAGTTAGGGGTTCAGTTACACCTGTGCTGCTCCAGTATGTTCAGAGTCTGCCCTCAGCGACACCTATGCAAACCCCATTGTCTTCAGTGACTTTAGACAGATGTAACAGACAGACCATTATGTTGATACACAAGAAGGAATAGAATCTAGCTCATTCTTCTTAGCTAAGCTGGGTCTTCCAAGAGCAAGACTGCCATATTTGGCATCAGGAAAGAATTCCCCCCCAGGTCAGATTGGCAGAAACCCTGAGGGTTTTTCGCCTTCCTCTGTAGCATGGGGCATGGGGTCACTTGCTGGTTTGAACTAGAGTAAATGGTAGAGTCTGTGTAACCTGACGTCTTTAAATCATGATTTGAAGACTTCAGTAAAACTCAGCCAGAGGTTATGTGTCTGTTGCAGGAGTGGGTGGCTGAGGTTCTGTGACCTGAGATGTGCAGGAGGCCAGGCTAGATGATCACAATGGTCCCTTCTGGCCTTAAAGTCTATGAGCAGCACAGACTGTGTCACTGAAGTAAGCTCTGGCTATACACAGGAGATAGGACTGTTGATTACAAAGATTCCTTTTTAACATAGTCTCGCTTGAGAGCACAGCTGCACTTTGAGATTTGATTCCATAACCTTGGTGGTGGCTGATGATGAGAGAAGGAAGAAGTGCACAACTTAACTTTCAGAGCTCAGGGTGAGCTTGCAATTAGATTGCTTTAACCTGTGAACTTTTTACATCTTACTGATGAAGAAGAGATGTAGAACAGCTAGATTTCGTCTTTCAGAAGTTAGTTTTCTTACCATTACTATCTTCAAAGTTCTGCAGCCAGTGGCAAAGTCTAGGTTTTATAAGGTCACCTATTGCCATTACCTGATCAGCACCCAGGATTTATGCCCCCTAGAACTGTACATGGAAAGTGCCAGTTGTGCACAGCTCTGTCCTCCCATATGCAAGGGAGACTGCCACCTCCATGGTACTCTCTCACTTCCCCTCTGGATCCTGTGTAGGCCTCTCCACAGGGTCCTGGATCTTTGCAGAGGCATGGCATGAGGGCTCAGCAGGCAGGTGCAATGCACATCATTCCCCCTCTGGTCCTACAGAGATCCCCTGAGATCCCCAGAGACCCTCCAGCTGCAAACAGGAGGACATGAAGGGATCTCTGTGAGAGAACCATTGCTAATATTTCCTCCCCCAGCCTCTCCTCCTGTGAGTCATTTCTATAGTCGGGGATGAACTGAGCCTTCCTGACATGCGGTTTGGGTGCTCGATGTCAGACACAAAATTAACCTTAATCCATATAAACCCACAGAGATATTTTCTGATGATATCAAGGATCCCATTTAAATCCACTAGAGCAAGGGAGTTCAGAATAAAGGCTAAGACCTTGTTCTTAACCTACCTTATCATGCCTACACAACAGAAGTGACCAACACAATTGGGAAACATGCTTGTACCTCTGCCTGATCATAGAACCCAGCCAGCCTTCCTCTTGGCAGCATGGGATGAAAAAAATATGTTTTCATAATGGTGTTAGGGGAAAGGGTTTTAGCCTACATCAGGAGACTTAGGAGCATGGTCAACCATGTTTGAATTTCATCATTTTTGTAGAATAAATAGGGCCTTCTATAAACTATAATTTTAACCTTGCTAGAAATAGCTCTGTACAGAAATGATCGTCAAGCACATCTCCAGAATTGTGTAGGCAATAGCCTTTTTTTCAGTTATCCCTGTTCATTATAGACAGAGCTTTTTTAATTTTAAGAACTGTTCTATCCCAAGCAGTGCTAAAGTATCCCCCTGAAGAAGCCCTTATCACGTGTGACACATTTTATAATCATGTTAACTATGGATGCAAACTGTTTTAACCATGCTACTCTTTTTTTTTTTTTAAAGCATGTTTAAAAAATAGTTTCAGGGATAGTTAACTCCCCTAAAGCCCCGTCTGCACTGGCTTTTAAACCAGGCTTCAGAATGGTGGTTGTCTGAATATATGTTACTTCTTTGATAATATCCCATGCTTCGCAAGTTCACTTCACAGCCAATGACGCTTTACGCTACAGGACAATGATAGAGGCTACCAAATGAGGCTATTATTGAACTGTGCCAGATACCCTGTCACAAGCAAGCTTAGATGCCCTAGCGCCTATCAACCAAAAGTTTTGTACTCCATTTTTTTAAAGCGGAGCAATAAGCCACAATAAAATCTACATTATTAAGTTGTTGGGACATGATCCCCAGTGGAAGGACTCCTATGGACTTCAGTGGGCATTGTGTCAAGCCTGGGGTGCCCGCTGAGGCACAAGAAGTAGAATACCCTCACAGGTAGCCTGCTCATGCACACCCTGGAGTGGCTTATTGTTTATTTTTAAAAATCTTGTGTGGGGTCAGAGGGCAGAGTTACTAAAGTATCCTTCTGTGAAAAATAATTCCTACTAAAAAGATCAGACAGAACAGGGAAAGTGACATTCAAAACAGCAGAAAAAAACAGAAAAAACATTCAAAACAGCATTTATGTTTATTACATATCCCCCCCCCACACACACACACACTTTACAAGGTTCACTGGACTATTTAGACCATGCAAACTGATTTTTTTTTTAAAGGCTTATAACTTAGCTTAATGTGGGGGAGAAATTTCACAGGAATAGCCACAAGCACATCCCTGACACAAAAGCCATCCTCCTGCCAAATTCCAAGACCCTGCTCCAAAGCATGTAGACACTAGAGCTTCCCGACTAACTGGTTTTAAGAATTTTTGTATTTTATTTTTATCATGGGCAAAGGACATATTTTTCCCTAACCTCATTCTTGGAGGCGGCTGAACCTTTCAAAGAAATTAAAACAAAAACAGAACCATACACTCAGCCTGAGGCAAAGACTCGGGGTGGAAAATTTAATCCCAAACAATTCAAGCTTGGCAAAGTTATAAGGAAGTAAAAACTAGGTTGGCTGACACTGTGCATTAAAAGACCCTAACTGAAGGTATTACCTATACTGCCTATATAGCTACAGTATTGCTAAGGCCCTTTGTTTTCAAGGGTTTATTTATTATTAATTATTATTTTAATTTCCCAGGAATTTATTGGTGTTTTATTCCAAAATTTACAAAATGGGTGAAAAATCAATAAAAAATGAAAGCCAGTGGGGAGAGGAGCCTGGTACTCACAGGGCACAGTGGGCACATGGGCTGGTATTCATGATTAAGGCTAAGATTTTGTCATGGTTATTTCTAGTAAAAGTCATGGACAGGCCACAGGCAATAAACAAAAATTCTCGGAAGCTGTGACCCTGTCTGTGACTTCTGCTGCTGCGGCTCCATGGTTTCCCCTGCCACTGTGATGGCTGGGAGCTGTGGGGTTCCCCCCCTGCCCACGGTGGCTGGGAGCTGCAGGGTGACCATATTTCCATATTATTATTTAAAAAGTTCAAAAATATAGAAGGTAGACATCAAAAATAAATATTTTCATTGATCTGACCAGGAATTTTTTTAGTTTATTGGTTTGTGAAAATTCAAGATTGACTCTTCATCAGTAAAAACGTTGAAATCTCCAAAACTCTCACAGGACTGGAAAAACATTTCCAGCTCAGCTCTAGCTGTAAACAGGATGTAATTTAGGTGCTACAATATGCACAAATCAGCCTCTCTTTCCACCTCTAGACTAATCAGCCAATGTATATTTTCAATTTGTACACACTCTGCTCACATTATAACACTGATAGGCAGCTATCAAGCTGCCTACAACGCATAGCATCTAGTCATCACTAATACTCTGTACACCACACCACATCCAGACTCCACCATATATCATTTTAATGTTCTTGCTCCATCTGAAAGTGGTAAATAGTGAGGTTCTCCAAGGATTTGTACTCGGACCAGTGCTGTTGAGTCTATTCACAAATGATCTGGAAAAGGGAGTAAACAGTGAGGTGGCAAAGTTTGCAGATGATACAAAATTACTCAAAATTGTTAAGTCCAAAGCTGACTGCGAAGAGTTACCAAGGGATCTCATTAGCTGGGTGACTGGGCAACAAAATGGCAGATGAAATTCAAATGTTGCTAATGCAAAGTAATGAATATTGGAAAACATAATTGCAACTATACATACAAAATGATGGGTCTAAATTAGCTGTTACCACTCAAGAAAGATCTTGAAATCATTATGAATAGCTCTCTGAGAATGTCTGCTCAAAACGCAGCAGCAGTCAAAAAAGCTAACAAAGTTAGGAACCATTAGGAAGAGGATAGATATCCATGGTACACCCACACCTTGAATACTGCATGAAGTTCTGGTTGCCCCAACTGAAAAAGAAAGATATATTAGAAAAGGAAAAGGTACAGAGAAGGGCAACAAAATTAGGAGTATGAAACAGGAGAGACGACAAAGACTGGGTCTGTTCAGCTTGGAAAAGAGACAACTAAAGCGGGATATGAGAGAGGTCTATAAAGTCATGACTGGTGTGGAGAAAGCGAATAGGAAAGTGTTATTTAACTCTTCACATAACACAAGAACAAGGGGGTCACAATTAATAGGCAGCAGATTTAAAACAAACAAAAGAAAGTACTACTTCACATAACACACAGTCAACCTGTTGAACACTTTGCAGGGAGATGTTCATGGAGAATAGATCAATCAATAGCTATTAGCTGAAACGGTCAGGGTATCTGGGTATCCATATACCTTTAACTGCCAGAAGCTGAGCCTGGATAATGAGTGATGGGTAATTGCGCTGTTCTGTTAATTTCCTCTGAAATATCTGGCACTGGCTACCATTGGAAGACAGGATACTGGGCTAGACGGACCATTAGTCTGACCCAGTATAGCCATCCTTAAGATATTACCTCATCCGTCTTGTCTTTGTATTCAGATATCAGTCATGAGGAACCGTGGTCAGGTGTTTGGCACATTCTGGCAGGTAAAGTTGAAGTTCTCCCATACTGTGTTCTGCAGTAAGAGGCTATTTAAATAATAGGATCCATTAACTCATCTGCAAAAGTGATATTATTTTTCCAAGGGTGCAAACCTCCTTCAATTGGAGAAGACTTTTCTACTGGAGAGGTTCCACAGGGAGGAGGAACATCATTTCCTAAGGGAAGGCACATCAGTACACTAATTTAAGAATTAGTACACTTGGACAGATGGCATTTTGTCACTCTAAGATCCAGCCACAGAGAGGAGTTTTTCACACAGAAAATATCTCTGAACATATCCCAGCTCTGAGAAGACTTTCATGCATGAGATGATTCCTTGACATTTTTGTTAAATATGTGGGGAAAAGGGGATAGGGAGTGGGGGAAATCAAATTTTTTTTAAAATTCACATTCAGTTTAAAAGAGATGTAACTTTTTTTTGATAAAGTAATACTTGTGTCAGTTTTTCAGCATGAACAACTGAAAGAGTCACCACACGTTCACCAAGGATTAGTGACAGATGGGGATGAATTGATGGCTTGTGTGCCAACTGGTCTGCAAGCTACTCAGTCTAAGTAAGAAGTCTTTTAGGTTGGAGTAGAAAGGCCTCTACACAACTTTTAAGCATTCAGACACAGACTTCATTACATCTCACTATAGCTATTTTCCATTCTAGCCAAAGGGATTCAAGAGAAGTTTTAGAAACAAGTAGGACACATGAGATCACGAAGATCAAGCCGGTCCCTTTGGGTATGTCTACACGATGAAATTAGGTCGATTTTATAGAAGTCAATTTTTAGAAATCTATTTTATACAGTCCATTGCGTATGTCCCCACTAAGCGCATTAAGTCAGTGGAGTGCATCCTCACTACCGTGGCTAGTATTGACTTATGGAGTGGTGCACTGAAGATAGCTATCCCACAGTTCTCGCAGTCTCCACCACCCATTGGAATTCTGGGTTAAGCTCCCAATACCTGATGGGGCAAAAACATTGTCACGGGTGGTTTTGGGTACATGTCGTCAGTCGCCCTTCCCTCCGTGAAAGCAACAGCAGACAATCGTTTCGCGCCTTTTTTCCGTGCAGACGCCATACCACGGCAAGCATGGAGCCCGCTCAGCTCAGCTCACCGTCACCGCTGCTGTTGTGTCCTGGGTGCTGCTGTCAGCAGACGGTGCGGTAGGACTGCTAACCGTCATCATCCACCGCTTCCGCTGCAACTCTGCTCTCCTGCTCTTGTAAATGAGCTCAGTCTCAACAGCAAATTTCTCCATGTTGTCATCATCCACTGCTTCCACTGCAGCTCTGCTCTCCTGGTGCCATGAATCCACCTCGCAGGTCCTCTCGTCGTTTTGTAGAAGTATCTATTCTCGTGGCATCCATCGTCATCCACCGCTTCTGCTGCAACTCTGCTCTCCGGCAGACACCATACCATGGCAAGCATGGAGCCCGCTCAGCTCATCGTTGCTGTTGTGAGCATTATAAACACCTTGCTCATTATCCTGCCGTATGTGCAGAACCTGCAAAAGCAGGCGAGGAGGCGACGACAGCGCAATCACAATAGTGATGAGAACATGGACACAGACTTCTCTCAAAGCACGGGCCCTGGCAATTTGGACATCATGGTGGTAATGGGGCAGGTTCCTGCCATGGAACGCTGATTCTGGGCCCGGGAAACTAGTGCAGACTGGTGGGACCGCATAGTGCTGCGGGTCTGGGATGATTCCCAGGGGCTACAAAACTTTCCATGCGTAAGGGGACTTTCATGGAACTTTGTGACTTGCTTTCCCCTGCCCAGAAGCGCAAGAATACCAAGATGAGAGCAGCCCTCACAGTTGAGAAGCAAGTAGCGGTAGTCCTCTGGAAGCTTGCAATGCCAGACAGCTACCGGTCAGTCGGGAATCAATTTGGAGTGGATAAATCTACTGTGGGGGCTGCTGTGATCTAAGTAGCCAATGCAATCGCTGAGATGCTGCTATCAAGGTTAGTGACTCTGGGAAATGTGCAAGTCATAGTGGATGGCTTTGCTGCAATGGGGTTCCCCAACTGTGGTGGGGCGATAGACGGAACCCATATCCCTATCTTGGGACCAGACCACCTTAGCAGCCAGTACGTAAACCGAAAGGTGTACTTTTCAATGGTGCTGCAAGCACTGGTGGATCACAAGGGACGTTTCACTGACATTTACATGGGATGGCCGGAAAGGTGCATGACGCTCGCATCTTCAGGAACTCTGGTCTGTTTGAACAGCTGCAGGAAGGAACTTACTTCCCAGACCAGAAAATTACTGTTGCGGATGTTGAAATGCCAATAGTTATCCTTGGGGACCCAGCCTACCCCTTAATGCCCTGGCTCATGAAGCCGTACACAGGCACCCTGGACAGTAGTAAGGAGCAGTTCAACTATAGGCTGAGCAAGAATGGTGGTAGAATGTGCATTTGAACGTTTAAAAGCTCGCTGGCACAGTTTACTGACTAGGTTAGACCTCAGCGAAACCAATACTCCCATTGTGATTGCTGCTTGCTGTGTGCTCCACAATATCTATGAGAGTAAGAGGGAGATGTTTATGGTGAGGTAGGAGGTTGAGGCAAATTGCCTGGCGGCCGATTACACACAGCCAGACACCAGAGCGATTAGAAGACCACAGCTGGGTGTCCTGCACATCAGAGAAGCTTTGAAAACCAGTTTCATGACTGGCCAGGCTATGGTGTGACAGTTCTTTTTGTTTTTCCTTGATGAAAACCCGCCCCCTTGGTTGACTCTACTTCCCTGTAAGCCAACCGACCTCACCCCTTCAATCACCGCTTTCAGAGGCAATAAATTCAGAGGCAATTATTGTTCCAAATCATGCATTCTTTATTAATTCGTCACACAAATAGGGGGAAAACTCGCAAGGTAGCCCGGGAGGGGTGGGTGAGGAGAGAAGCACCGGGTGGGTTGGTGGATGAGGGGAGGAGGGAAGGACAAGGCCCCACTATAGTTCAAAACTTTTTGAATGCCAGCCTTCTATTGCTTGGGCAATCCTCTGGGGTGGAGTGGCTGGGTGCCCATAGCCTCCCCCCCCCGCGTTCTTGGGTGTCTGGGTGAGGAGGCTATGGAACTTGGGGAGGAGGGCAGGCAGTTATACAGGGGCTGCAGTAGCAGTCTGTGCTCCTGCTGCCTTTCCTGCAGCTCCACCAGACGCCTGAGCACGTCAGTTTGCTCCCCCATAAGCCTCAGCATTGCGTCCTGCCTCCTCTCATCGTGCTCCTCTCTCCTCTCATCGCGTTCATTTAACACTTTCCTGGACTCTGCCATTGTTTGCTTCCATGCGTTCTGCTGAGCTCTTTCAGTGTGGGAGGACTGCATCAGCTCTGAGAACATTTCATCACGAGTGCGTTTTTTTTTGCCTTCTAGTCTGCGCTAGCCTCTGGGACGGAGATGATAGGGGGAGCGTAGAAACATTTGCAGCTGTGGGAGGAAAAAAGGAAGAGTAGTATTTAAAAGATACATTTTAGAGAACAAAGGGAAGACTATTTCACACTGAATCAAGCAATTCACATTACATAGCACATGTGCTTTTGGTACAAGGTCCCATTTTGCCTCTTATATTGAGTGCCCGCTGGTTTGGTGTGAGACATCACACACACTCAGCTGGGCAACAGAATTCGGCTTCCAGGCAGCCATGGTAAGGCAAAGAGTTTCAGCTTCTTCAACCTTCATAACATGTGGGAATGGTTTCAAACAGCAGCGCCCTCCTTTCCTATACCAAGCAAAGCCCGTTGGATTGGCCATTTAAAAGGAGGGGCTGCAATTTTAGGGTGAGTGTGCAGCACAACCCAACCCACCCCCCTCCACCCAATTCTCTGGGATGATCGCTTCACACACACACACACCCCTACCTGCATGGCTAGTATCAGGGAAGATCCCTGTCAGCCAAATGCGAACAGCTCAGCATGAACGGGCCTCTTCCCCCACCACGTGGCTAACAGCGGGGATGATTTCTTTTCAGCCAAAGGTAAACAGCCCAGCAGGAACGGGCACTTCTGAATGTCCCCTTAAACAAATTTCCTGTATTTCAACCAGGTGACCATGAATGATATCACTCTCCTGAGGCTAACACAGAGAGATAAAGAATGGATGTTGCTTGAATGCCACCAAAGCCCGGGCCCATTCGCTGCAATGCTTTGTGCTGCTATGATTCCAGACTACTTGCTACTGGCTTGGCGTGGTAAAGTGTCCTACCATGGAGGACGGAATAAGGCTGAACTCCCCAGAAACCTTCTGCAAAGGCTTTTAGAGTACCTCCAGGAGAGCTTCATGGAGATGTCCCTGGAGGACTTCCGCTCCATCCCCAGACACGTTAACAGACTTTTCCAGTAGCTGTATTGGCCAGGAATGCATCCCAAGGATTCAGCGCAAATTAATCATTAAACACGCTTGCATTTAACACGCCTATATTATATTTACAAAGGTACACTCACCAGAGGTGCCTTCTCTGGCTTCATGGTCTGGGAGCCCGCCTCAGGGGGTTGGGAGGGTGTTGGTTCGAGGGTGATGAACAGTTCCCGGCTGCCGGGGAGAAGGGATTCTCCGCTTGCCTGCTGTGCGCTATCCTCAACCTCCTCCTCCTCCTCATCTACAACATCCTCATCCCTGTGGTGTGAGACTCCCCGCATTGCAGGTATCCACGGACAGCGGTGGGGCAGTGGCAGGGCCCCCCCAGAATGGCATGCAGCTCATAATAGAAGCGAAATATCTGGGGCTCTGACCCAGAGCAACCATTTGCCTCCTTTGTTTTTTGGTAGGCTTGCCTGAGCTCCTTAATTTTCCACACGGCACTGCTGGGTATCCCTGTTGTAGCCTCTGTCCATCATGCCCTTGGAGATTTTTTCAAATATATTGGCATTTTGTCTTTTGGAACGGAGTTCTGCCTACACGGATTTGTCTCCCCATACAGTGATCAGATCCAGTACCTCCCATTTGGTCCATGCTGGAGCTCTTTTGCGATTCTGGGACTGCATGGTCACCTGTGCTGATGAGCTCTGCATGGTCATCTGTGCTGATCAGCTTGCCACGCTGGCCAAACAGGAAATGAAATTCAAAAGTTCCTGGGGGTTTTCCTGTCTACCTGGCCAGTGCATCTAAGTTGAGACTGCTGTCCAGAGCGATCACAATGGAGCACTCTGGGATAGCTCCCGGAGGCCAATACTGTTGAATTGCATCCACGCAACCCCAAATTCGACCCAGCAAGGTCGATTTTAGTGCTAAACCCCTCGCTGGGGATCTATTTTAAGAGCCCTTTAAGTCAACAAAACAGGCTTGGTCGTGTGGACGGGTGCACAGTCAAATGGACCTAACACTTTGCTAAATTTGACCTAAACTCGTAGCGTAGACCAGGGCTGTGTTGCAAAACTCTAAAACACTACTGGTCTATAAGAACATCATAAAAGATTTTTCTCCTATAGCATGGGGATAAAGGCTTGAGCTTTACTGTTAGAGGACAAGATGATATAGGACCCTCTTGGATGTCTGAGCAAAAGCAAATAAGAAAGTATTTCTAGCAGTTAGTCATTCTCTTCACGGAGATTTCAAGATAAAAAAATGTTTATAATTGGATTGGAGGGGGTCTTTTGATATAAATGACAAAGGAAAAACAAACAAACACAAAATGGTCCCACAAAAAGAGATTGTGGAAAAGTAATCACCCAAAAAGACCCCAACTATATTTGATGTTATTTGAACTTAATTGGTATAAAACCCCTACAGCATTGTTTGGAAGAACAAGTAGCAGAAAGCCAGACTGCCTCTGCCTACTCCTTGAAAAACTGCCATGCCTATGTGGAGCTATTTACTGGCAAGAAAACAAACAGTGTGTTTCTGAGTTGTTTCTGGGATTTCACAGTGGCCCTTCAAGTTTATTACACAAGATCCCACAGATAAGGTTAAGCAAGAAGTCGAGAAATGAGGAGTTCTCAGAGGAAAGGGGAGAGGGTAGGCTCTCAACTGTGGAATGTCACATTCAGATTGGTCCTTCACATTTTTTGGTCATTTCTGCAAGAGGCCATGACTGTGACCCTGCTCTGGATGCAGCACAGTGTTTTAACTCTGGAGTCTCCCTGTCTAAGCCTATTTACACAGGCACTGACAGAAGTCAGGACAAGAGACAGCTGCTTTCATTCACCTGATAACTAGGACTATAACAGGGTTTTAAAAAGAACTTGATAAATTCATGGAGGTTAAGTCCATTAATGGCTATTAGCCAGGATGGGTAAGGAATGATGTCCCTAGCCTCTGTTTGTCAGAGAGTGAAGATGGATGGCAGGAGAGAGATCATTTGATCATTACCTGTTAGGTTAACTCCCTCTGGGGCACCTGGCATTGGCCACTGTCGGTAGACAGGATACTGGGCTGGATGGACCTTTGGTCTGACCCAGTATGGCCATTCTTATGTTGTTAACTAGATACCTTGGTTCTGCCTCCCAACTCTGACACATAAAGGACAAAAATCCTACCTCACCATGCTGCTCAAATACACAGGACCAATGCTGGGGGAGACCCTAAGCAGAGTAAACTCCTGCTATCAGTTTTTAATCCACCAGTGCTAAATTAGCCAATTTTCCAGTATTCAGGCATTTTGCATCATTAAATCTACCAACACAGTTGGCACCTTTACAGCACTTTTATCAGTGAAACCCAGGATTGGATGTGCATGGAGCCTATTGCATCCTCTCACCACTAAAGGGTTCAGATAGGGACATATCTGCAGGGTCTTGTGGGGGAACTTGCTCTGCTTATGTTGTAACATTTCTGTAACAGAGAGACAACTTCAGTCTCCAGGGCTGTCAATCTAGCATGTTTTAGAAGAGCATTAAAATCACTCTATAAAAATATATAGAAAGTGTTAGATATATATATATCTCCTGATCCAGATTTCTCATTTTCATTGCAGGAGACTGTGGATTACCCCTTGAAACAGGAACCAGCCTTCATATAAATCCACATGAAACCTCCCCTTTGAGTCAAAAGATGAATGACAAGGTGCGATCCATGACAATGTTTTGTAAGTTCAATATAGAGGCAAGATGGAAGTAGTGCACATAAAATATTTATGGAGAGCCCAGTATAAGCTTGCTTTGCAACAAGTGAGGAAAGAATTAGATGTGTTTCTTTCTAGCATCCCTTGGTGATTTTCTCCACAATTTGTACAGCTATTCAGGTTAAGTATACCTATAATTTGTCTGGGGGGTTCACTTTCTTCTGAAAAATCCCACCCTGGCCATCACTGGAGGCAGGACTAGAGGGGGCAGTGATCTAATCTCATAGAGCAAACCTTTCTTAGCTAACCTGTGGAACAGTATTTAGGAAGAGTAAATATTAGAAAGAAAGAAAGTTGATTTGAAAAATTATCAACGTCATTTGAAAATAGAGGAATAAAAATTGATGATGTTGTTTAAGTGGAAACATCAAGACTGAGGGTCTCTCTGGCTTAGGCAAGTCTGAAAAGAGACCGGTCCTTTAATTTACTGTGTGGATGACAGAGGCCCCAAAGATAGCTCCAGTGTGCTCCAGTTAGAGATTATCTCCCAGCCTCATTTTGCATTTACGTCCCTCTCCCTCACATACTTTCAACAGAAAAGATTTTTTTTTAACATATCAAGCTTTGAAAATCAACTGGGCTGCATCTGTTTTACTGTAGACTTTCTAATCCATCAGTCCTCTGGACTACAATGTAAAGGTGGGACACTACTAGTAGACATTTAAAAAAAGGAAGCTTTTTCACTCTCAGCTTTTAAATCACACCTTTCCCTGTTGTACCTCACTTGTCCTCTTTTTGACTGCTTAGTAAACTAAAGAATGATGTTAACAGAGGAAAGTGCATTTCGATTAGCTACCTTTTATTTTAAGTCCCAGGAAACGCACAATGGGGTGAGAGTTGCAGAATTTGGATCCAGATTTTAAACATCTAAAGTTGGGTGTATTACAATCTAGGGTTTTGGTTCAGCCCCATCTCTAGCATAAAGAGAAGCAAACCATAAATCCTTAAGGCTAGAAAGACAGCAAGACACTGATTTTAGGAACACTGGTCTTTTGGCAAAGTAGAGAACTCAGGTGTATGAGGGCTGATGGCAAGTACTGTATCCAATTCAGCAAATCTCATTTTAGCTGGATGACCAGCAGGAGGGGAAAAAAGCAGTTACTTGATTGGCCTCACAGCTGCTAAATTAAGTGCTAGAGCAGGGGTGGGCAAACTTTTTGGCCTGAGGGCCACATCAGGGAATAGAAATTGTATGGCGGGCCATGAATGCTCACAAAATTGGGGTTGGGGTGCAGGAGGGGATGAGGGCTCTGGTTGGGGGTGCGGGCTCTGGGGTGGGGCTGGAGATGAGGAATTTGGAGTGTAGGGGGTTGCTCTGGACTAGGGGTTTGGAGGGCGGGAGGGGGATCAGGGCTGGGGCAGGGGTGTGGGAAGGGGTGTAGGGTGTGGGGTGCTGGGGGTGTGGGCTCTGGGGTGGGGCTGGGACTGAGGAGTTTGGGGTGCAGGAGGGTGCCCCAGGTTGAGATCAAGGGGTTTGGAGAGCAGGAGCGTGATCAGTGTTGAGGCAGGGGGTTGGGGTGTTGGGAGAGGCTCACGGGTGCAGGCTCCGAGCGGCGCTTACCTCAAGCAGCTCCTGGAAACAGTGGCATGTCCCTTCTCCAGCTCCTATGCGGAGGCGCAGCCAGGCAGCTCTGCACGGTGCCCCATCCACAGGCACCATCCCTGCAGCTTCCATTGTAGTGCTGGAAGGGGCCATTGGACTGCGTAAGAGCCAGAGTGGGGCCATGCCGTGTGGTGTGGCCCCCCACCCAGCGCCCCCTTCCTTGAATGGAAGAGGGCTGAATGGGACTCTGTTCTGAGACTCCGTCAATCAGACGGAATAGTCACTAGAGTGTAACACAAGCTACACCCTTGACCCCAGGGAATGAATGCATGGACTGCACAACACATCCAGTGCCATGAAGACCAAGATATGAGAGGTCTCTCATTCTGAAATGCATTTTACTAGTCACAGAGCCCTGTCAGTCCTGATATAAAGGTCTATTTGTTTCAGGGATTCAGCTCTGCTTAAATAAGCCAATACAACAGGGCAGCCCCAGGGAGCTTTGCCCTGGAGAAAAATGGGGGCAAACAGGAGAAATTCAGGAGCAGTGTTTTAATCTCATGATTTTATCCCAGCTCTCATATTAAAGGCCCAGCTTCTGGAATCACCTGGTTACAACATGAGAATTTCAGCTTTGATTTTTTTAAAAAAAGAAGTTGATTTCTAGCCCTCATGGTTGCAGAGAAAAGCTTGAAAGCATGACATGTCTGTGACCCAAAAGCTCAGAAAGCAGAAGGCAAATAGAAAGAACCCAACATTTAAAAAACGTATTTTTAAGCCTTTTTTAAAGGCCTGACATGATTTTTGAACACTTGGTGTTGGCAATACTGAGTTCCGTTACTCAGCACAGCCACACCTCAGGACAGGTCCACACTTAAACGGTGCAGTGGTGTAGCTGCGCTGCAGTGAAGACTCTACCTACACCGAGGGGAGGGCTTCTCCCATCAGCATAGGTACTCTACCTCTGCAAGACAGTGACATCAGTGGGAGGTTGCTGGAGATTGAGGGGAGTATGGAGTCCTCAAAGTCTGTACCCTGGCCCACCCACCATAATAAAACATGGAACATATCAACAGGAGATGAATGGAGCAATTCACATCACTTGGAGCTATTGTTTCAGCCTCTTTGCAGACACAGGCATTAGATGCTGCCTCAGTTTACAGTCTGCTCAGATTTGTGGTTTTCTCCACGAACATAGGAATCTTTTTTTTTTTTAATTAAAATTTAAGACGAAATTCTAGAGCACAATTCTGTGGCAGGAGTGGGGGTGTGTGTGAATTCTGCTACAAGCGCTGTGACAATGGATTTGCACAGTCCGCTGGGCCCAACTCTTGGGCCTTTCTCCACTCAATCCTTACTCAGAATTATCTCACCACCTTCAGTGAAAGTTTTGCCTGAGTGAGGACTGATTAAAAACCAAGTAACATCTAGATTTTACCATGTGATAGAAGGAAAAGGCCTGGTGTCATGTTTTAAATTATTTGTACTTGTGGTAGGATTGCGGCTATTCAGGCACTGTAATGAGGGGCTGGGGAAAAAGACATTAACAGACTGAACCCTTTTTATTAAAAGTATTATTTACAACATACAAGTTGAACTTATTGTACCACAACTGATACTATGATTTCAGCATCAGAAAGTTGCCTTTGTTACAAACTAATTGGAACAGCTGACCAGGTCAAATCAAGGTTCAGAGGCTATATTGGGCATTTAGAACTCTCTAAGACCAAATTACATACACCTTGATGGGGCCTTGTTTTCAGATGGCAGGTGCTCAGCACTTTCTGTAAATCAGGAACCTTAACAGCATCTCAAGTTGGGCATCCTAGGTCACTTTTGAAGTTCTTGGCTGTAGTTTAAAGTAATCAACAGCAGAGATTAAACAGTTGTTACTTGGTCAGTCTCATGGTATCTGATTCATCTTTTTTCATGTTATAAAAGCCAGGAAAAAGTTCCTGAAATTCTCAAGTAGGCAACACATTTCATAGCTGAGAAGTGCTTTTTTCGGAGGATGCTGGCTATATACATGCTATCAACTGCTATGCCCTTACTAGCTCTTAAAAGCAGAGCAAGTGTTAAAAAGTGTTTTATGACTGGACAGAGAAAAAACAAGAGATAGACTATAAAAGGTATGGGAAATAAATGCATAGTCAATGCAATCTTACAGCTCTATTGCATGATCCCAGTAACACAATGGAAAGTTGCCAACTGGCAGATAAATTGACCTGTGCGCTCATGAAAATGAGGTACTGATACCACCAGCTAGAACTTGTATTAAACCAAGCTTCCCACACATCTGTGCCAATTCAGGCTCAATCCTGACCTGCAACAACCTAGTTATTCCAATCCTGGGCCTGTTTAGAGCAAAGGCTGCCAGTCAATGTGAACGAACTGTGCCTCGAAATTGTGTGATGGTTTTGTGATTAAGCGTTTTTAAACACTGATAAATAGTGATGATTGTTATGTGAAAGCATCAGACAGCTGGCAGCAAAATTACCTTTCTGCAAGTTACTGCCTATCCGCTATAATCTGACCATAAGATTTAACAATCCTAGTGAGCGCCATTGTATTTACAGTTAATTATTTATACAGCACCATAAACGTACCCAGCATTTTGTAACACACAAAATAGAGACACTACCTCTCTGCAAGTTGGAAGAGCTTACACTAGTTCAGGGCAACGGCTCAGGAATGAGCGAATGCAGATACAACAATGAGGAGGAAAACAGTGCAGGTTGACTAGGTCTGAAGAAAAAGAGCACACAGTGACTTAGAAGTGGGAGGCTGGTCCAAGCATGGGGTGAAGCATAACAGAAGGCATGAAGCTTCTTCTGTGGCCTGATTGACACTAGACAAGCATACTAACCACATCCTCCAGCACTCCTGTAAAATGCTTCTGGAAGTATTCCACAAGGCCTTTCAAAATTTTCCAGAATCTACTGCTTCTAGGGGCTGTGCCAGGATCAGTGGGATAAGTATCCAGTTGACATTGCACTAGTGGTGTAGTGCAGAACTAGTGTGATGAGCAACAAAACAGCAGCAGGCTATTTTAGTTAACTACGGTCTAGTTTGGACACACCACACTATGGGCACACAGTGCTGCAATCTGACCAGTTCAATTCTCCAGCACAGACAAGCTGTGTATGTCCTTAGGGGTTAACATCTGTAACAATAATTTGCTTTTTGTAACACATTTCATTCAAAGGTCTCAGGAACACTTTATAAACATTGCTTAAGACAACACCCTGGTAGAAAATAGAATGTACAGGAATCACTTCGCCCACCACTGAAATATGCCCACCTCTGCTCTGTAACACAGCAGCTGTTTAACAGTGTGCAACAACACTGCACAGCTATTTAGAGCAGGGAGATGTGTTAACCATAAATCAGTTTGTGCTAGTTTCAGGCTGCACTCAGGAGTTACCATTTAATATTTTCTGTTATGAAAGCTATTTCTGAAAATATTTGTGCTATTAAATAGCATTCATTGTAAGTCAAACCTCTGCAGTTCTTGTTTATCTTCACAGAAATGCTCAGAGTCCTTGGGAGCAGCTGTCTTGAAGAAAGGAGAGCCTCAGAGTTTTATAAATAAAAAGCTGGTATGTTAAAACAGGAAAAAAATTACATAAGTACTGTATAATATGTCATTACAGCCCTTTATGCCACACGTAGGACTCAAATTTTAAAAAAGATTTTAGTTACATTGCAAAGAATATCTTCTCATTTATTTAACTTCACAGTAACAAAATTGGGAATCGAATCCAGCAAAGGAGTCAAAGTTAAAAAAAAAATGACATTTCAAAATAGCTAAACCAGGTATTTTCAGTGCGCATTTAAAAACTGATTTGTAAAAGATGGCTTTGGTTTGGGGCAGTTTTACTGGTTAAAATCTAAAACCAGAAATACTAATTTTAAATCACCTCTAAATTTTATAATCCACAGACATTCAGTCAGATGCTTAGCTGGGATGAAGCAGTGTATCTCCATTGACTTTAACTGAGCTACAACACCTTACACCAGCTGAGGATTTGGACCATAACCTGCCTTTTAATTACAAAGCTGTCGCCCTTCATTTCCTTTGCTTCTTTTAAAATAAAGTTCAAAATGCCCAGACACTAAGCATTTTGTTTGACCCAAAACAATGTTTTTCAATTGTACAGTCAAGTGCTTTGCATCTCAAAGCGCTTTGCAAAAGGTATCATAGTTTTTAAGGCCAACAGGGACCACAAGATTATCTAGTCCAAGCACCTGATCAGTATTCCCATTTTACAGGTGGGGAAACAGTCACAGAGAGGCGAGTATGATCTCTCAAGTTCCTGCACCACTTCAGAGTCCCAGTCCAGTCCAGTCCTGTCCTGTCCATTGGATGTTTTGGTTGAAGTGATCAGTGTTTACATTTAAATTGGTTAATATTAACCACCATTGAGAGGAAAGGGGCAGTTTACAAGTTTTGGTTTCAGGCTGTATGCAAGATTAACAGAGACGTAACTGCATCTTGTTACACTTCATACCTGGTTCACATTGCTACGATTTTCTTCACAACCACAAAGTCTAGAAACATTATTTTTAATTATTACATCTGATTCTGGAGCAAAATTCTGTGGCAAAGAGGTAAATTCTGTAGCCAGGTTGCTGAAGGGGCCCTGTACATAAGTTATTGTACTCTTCTACAAGATGTTACACCAGCTGTCCTTGGAGTTTTACCATAATAAATAATGTTTCCTTTTCATTGTTTATTAAGCATCGACAACATGCTCTGGACCCATCTTCCTGACTTGGTCCATCAAGGCTCCGCTCTTTCCTCCTATAAAACCCTTTTCCGTGAACCGTTCATAGAATCATAGAATATCAGGTTTGGAAGGGACCTCAGGAGGTCATCTAGTCCAACCCCCTGCTTAAAGCAGAACCAATCCCCAACTAAATCATCCCAGCCAGGGCTTTGTCAAGCCTGACCTTAAAAACTTCTAAGGAAGGAGATTCTACCACCTCCCTAGGTAACGCATTCCAGTGTTTCACCACCCTCCTAGTGAAAAAGTTTTTCCTAATATTCAACCTAAACCTCCCCCACTGCAACTTGAGACCATTACTCCTTGTTCTGTCATCTGCTACCACTGAGAACAGTCTAGATCCATCCTCTTTGGAACCCCCTTTCAGGTAGTTGAAAGAAGCTATCAAATCCCCCCTCATTCTTCTCTTCCGCAGACTAAACAATCCCAGTTCCCTCAGCCTCTCCTCATAAGTCATGTGTTCCAGTCCCCTAATCATTTTTGTTGCCCTCCTCTGGACGTTTTCCAATTTTTCCACATCCTTCTTGTAGTGTGGGACCCAAAACTGGACACAGTACTCCAGATGAGGCCTCACCAATGTCGAATAGAGGGGAATGATCACGTCCCTCGATCTGCTTGCAATGCCCCTACATATACATCCCAAAATGCCATTGGCCTTCTTGGCAACAAGGGCACACTGTTGACTCATATCCAGCTTCTCGTCCACTGTAACCCCAGGTCCTTTTCTGCAGAACTGCTGCCTAGCAATTCGGTCCCTCGTCTGTAGCAGTGCATGGGATTCTTCCGTCTTAAGTGCAGGACTCTGCACTTGTCCTTGTTGAACCTCATCAGATTTCTTTTGGCCCAATCCTCTAATTTGTCTAGGTCCCTCTGTATCCTATCCCTACCCTCCAGCGTATCTACCTCTCCTCCCAGTTTAGTGCCATCTGCAAACTTGCTGAGGGTGCAATCCAAATCCTGCCCTTCCCTGAAATACGCAGTACTGCATAGCCACACAGATTACAGAAAGCTCTCAGAACCTCCAAGACACACACATTACCAGCCAAAACAACCCAATGATTTTACTGCTGTGTCCCTCAGCCTCCTTTCCCCACAATCCCTTAGCATTTATAATAGCTGCTTGCCATGTAACTTTGTCAGCAGTCCTTCACTTGGGGCTCTACATGGTGCAGAGACCTGCCCATGCTGATCTGGTTTCACCATTGTGGCCGTTGCCTATAACTTCTTTGTGGCAGAATTTACCTGTCTGTGAGACACAACACATATTTGTGATGCTGTGTAAACAAACAGATGTCACTAATCTCATATACTATATGATAGCTTTTCCTTTCTTTAGTATTTGTCCTTATTTCAGCGGTTGATATCATGAGGCCTGAAATGAATAGATATGTGAGCTATTTAAGTAGCACTAACTATAATTGTCATGCCTCTGATGGGATTTATCTTCACAGGAAGTCACCCTGCCCTTGGAAGCAGCTGCCCTGAAGAAAGGAGATTCTGGGGCTTGTACAGCTAAAGGGCTGGTATGTTCAGAATAGAAATTCACCAAATGTATTTAAATGGATGCAAGGAAACGCTTGGACAGAACACACAACCCAAGCGAATGGGCTGTACATTCAGAAAAATGCACGTAGAGCTGAGGAAAGTGGTCCTCAGCCTAAAGAAGATCACAAGTGGCCTCCTAGCCTGAACTAGCAGCTGTGGAGAGGAACAGTGATGTAGCCTGCTGTACCCTAGTGGGGTAATCATCCTGTGGATTTTAGCTGTGTAGGAACTCCCTGGCTACACTGCAAGTCACCAAAGCTACACAATCCACCCTCCTCAGCTGCAGAACAATTCAGCTCCCTGTCATGTAGGGGGAAGGAGCGGGGTTGCAGAATCCTCCTGCACAGAACCCTACTTTGTGCCCCTTACCCGAACATAGTCCAAATGCTGCATTTAAGCCTGGGAGGATCCACAAATGGGGCCAAAAGACTTGGCCCACTATACATAAAGTTTGAAATTTGCCATGAAAATGAAACATTTAGAAGTTGGAGGAAGCCATTACCACACAACTGCTGTTCAGTAGCCTGTGTCAAGTTAGATTTGTTTTCTTAGGCTCTCTCTAGAGTTTTTAACTGTGATTTGGAACCAGTTAGCAGCATGGTCACTTTAACCAGTTACCAGTAATATGGTTCAGTTTGAGTCCATCCTGCACAGAAGCTCTTCCACCATCACAGCCATATTTGTATCAGTATTCTGGGCAGCAGGGGACAGAGTGTCTAAAGCACATGGCATTTGCAGCACATAGGGCAATGCATTCTGGGATGCCCTATTGCTCACAGAGCTGGGAGAAAGGAGGATTGGCCGAACCAGGTGGACAAACATGGTTAGCATGTCTTGTACACTGTGGAGACAGCGTGCTGAACTGGTCACAGGCAGACACCAGGTTATAAGCTGAGGCCACTGCAGACATAAAAGCACTAAATAGCATCAATAGGAACACAAAGTTCCATACACATACAAAATCCACTCCCCCACAAGAATACACAATAGTTAGGATATTATTGGTTCCACAGAACCTTTGCCTGTAGGTCTCCAATAAACTATATCTCAAGCTCTCGGAACAACTCCTTCTCTAGTACTGCTTCTTCAGCACTGACTGAGAGGTAGGAGTGCCTGCGTCGGCATAGCAACACAGACTCCTCTCCTTCCCAGTATGCCCTGTTAAAAGGATATTAGCAGACAGGCCTCCTCTCCCACTACTCTTTCATGGACCAAGGCTGCTCTACATCATGCCCTGAGTCTACTTCTGAGGTAGGGACAAACTTCCCAAGCCCTACTTTCCCTCCCTCCTTCCCTCCCCCTGAGAAAAAAGCCAGGTAACAGTGCGGAAAATGGGAGCCCCAACAATCAGGGAGATTTATCCCAGCTTCTTAAATAGCATGGACTATCTCTCCACTGAGGCACCTTCCTTTTCTCCATGATTGCTTGCTCTGTCACATCTCTGTTTAAATGTGCTTAAAGTTAATGGGTATAAAACCCCAAAATATAAAGAATTCTAGTGGCAACTTAGGATGAAGAAGGCATGTGTGTGAATTCATAAGCAAGTCAGAGGGGAGGTGAAAAGAGGTGACCCCTTCTTCCCCACTAAAGAAGTTTAAAAATAATTAAACCAAGGCAAGGCTCACAAGAGGCACGTGGTACCACTCACACTTCTCTTTTGTGCACATCTATATTACACACATTTCAAAAGCACTTGGGTGTGTGACTTTTTACTAGCTTTAACCAAAACCCATGAATTTTGCCATGACAAATCTCTGATTTTCTCTCAAATTTACCATGACACAATTAGAGCTCTATCTTGCGCAGTAGTGACAACAGGGGCACGAGGACTCAGGAATTCTACCTGAGGCTAGATCTGTTCAATGACCAGTGAGGGGGAAGAAGGAAGCAAGCTAATTAACCCTATGTACCAATCAGCAGCCATCAATTGCCTGTGTCAGATAGAACATGGTGTTGGTTATGGACAGCAACTAACCTCGCAACTGAGGTAAGAAGAGGAGCTAACAGACAGAGACAGAATCTGAAGAAAACAAATATGAGAAGATTAATAGGGCCACTGAAGTCAATGGAGTTTACTCCAGATTTGCTTGAGTGTAAAGAACAGCAGATTTTGAGCTAAATTAGAAGGGCCTGATTCTGCTGTCCTGTCACAGGCAAACCTATTGAAATTAATGGGAATTTTGCCTGTCTATTGTCTGGAAAATCAGGCTCTTTGCAATTTCTTAAGCTCTCTTTGCCCAGCTATCCTAGATATGAAGGTTTCAGAGTAGGCTCAAACCTGCAAGGTGCGAGTTGTGGACACTCTGCTTCTCACTGGACTGCACTTTGTAGAAACGAGCCTCATGTGCCACAGACAACAATACATCTCATGCTATTGTTCAGTTTATACTTTCCTGCACTGTATCAGTTTTTGTAGTCCACAACCATCTTCACTATGTGCAGCTCCAGCAGTCAGAAGGGGATCTGCTCTTGAATAAGGGACTTATTAATCATCATTAATATGGGAGCGGTGCTACTGTTGTGCCCAGGCATTTCTGCCTTCACTTTCCAATGTCTCTCACTGCCTTGTTTGTCACTACCTTGTTTGTTCATTTGCTTTTCATAGAAGTTATTACTTGAGGGAGGACATGTGGTGCAATATGAAAATTAATTCAACTTAAGTGGAGAGACCTGGTTTAGTGACTTGAGCACAGAATTGGGAGCCAGGAGCTCCTGGCTCTCCGTCTGACACAGTCTCCCCCCATGATTTTCTGAAAGCAAAATCTTCCTCCCTCCTTCACTAATCCCAAGTAGCCAGGTTCAGCACAGGGAAGGTTCCAGGGGATAGAAGGAATCCTTCTCTCAGACTTCTCTATGAATACTATTGCAGCAACCTATTCTGCAGCTGTGGTAGCTCTGTGCAGGGAGCAATGGGGCTGCTCTTCACTAGACAGTGAGTTAGAACACGACCCTAAGCAGTAGTTAACCAACAGATTGTTGACCAGAACTTTGCAGTCACCATAGACAAGGACAAGTCAAGTTCCCTGTATCAGATGGTCTTGCGTAAACCTGATTGGGGCCAGGATTTTTATGACCAGCTGCCACAATGTTGCATTTTACTTACCCCCATCTACACTGACTGTTCGTATTAAAAAGATGCTTTTCTTTTTTAAAAAAACCAGGAAATTAGAACACAACAAGGATACAGACACTGCATAGAAAATGAACATAAAGGTAAAGTTAGTTGGTGCTTACTCATTCATTTTAATTTTTACTGCATCATTTGATCTGTGAGCAAACACTATTGCTAATTCTTCCTTCATTTTGGCAGTAGGAAATGGGGACTCTGTTCCTGAATTCGAAGAGGAGATCCAACATGGCCAATATAGTCTCTCTGGGCACCTCAGGTTGACACAGGTTCAACAGACTAAGTTGTGCTCTGGCTCACTGATGCATTCCAACGGTGTAACACAGACACCTGGAGCAAAGCAGCAGGAGGACAGTAACTTTGTGAAAGGTGAGAGATCCATGATCATCTCTATTTTTCATACAAGGCTGGTACCTGTTTACAGAAATGTGAGAGAACGATTTTTCTATCATTTGAAAATGTGTTGGATTGGAAACCGATAATTTTGGTGACGTGATTGTTTGAGAATCATTGCTGTGCTATTTTCTTCCTAGGTAATAGTCCATATTCTAAAGCTTCTCCAGTAGTCAGGTCTCTGGGGAAACACCAAGTTTACATGACAGGAACTCTTGAAAATTTTACACAGAATTCCTAAGTCCCACTAGACTCTCAATGAGATTTAGGATCTTAAGTGCCATAGGGACTTTTGAAAATGGGATATAGGAGCTTTTGAAAATTTTACTCCTCTGTATTTTTTTTCATTTTAACATGCGTTGGAACTTCATTATCTTTTTAGCCAACAGTGAGTTGGTACCGTATTAATCAGCAACCATCCTTTAGACTAATAGACATCTGGGAGTCTTCAGGTTTGGGTGCACAATAAATAAAAATTATATATTTGTTTATTATTGCTCTGGAACCAAGGCCTAATGTTCTAACTCAGCCCTTATTCAGGTGACACTCCCAGTTAAATCAGGATTTGGACTAATATTATTAAGCACAATTTCCCTTACGTATACAAACTTTCCATGTTAGGAGATCGGGATTCTGAATCAAGCTGAGTCATTGATTTCATTTCAGAGGAGGGGTTGTGTGGACTTTTATTTTGGTTTCAATCTCGATGGGTTTACACCACTTGGCCCAAAGGAGTTTCCAAGGTATAACAGCAGAATTTGGCCCCTGGCATTCAAGGTTCAAACAAGCCAAAAACTTAAAGCAAAATACACTCAAAAGGGAGGGACTACCATATGTGAATCTGAGCCAACTTAAAACAGAGCCAAGGTCCAACTCAGAAGTTTGAGAGTCTTGATGATCCTTTCAGTGAAATTTACCAAATTTTGAATTTCAAATGAAATGCCAGAACAAGAGAGAGTTGTATATGGTTCTGGGATTTCAGTGCAAACATTTCACACAGCTTTAATCCCAAAGTTACTCTTGAACCCAGATCTCATGTATGGTAGCCAGGGGGCCAGTTCATCCCTGGTGTGACTCCGCTGAACTCGGTGAAATTACACTTGGATTAAATTTAAACCATTGCGTTAAAAGCAGAGGACCTGGTTTTGCAACTCTTATTATACTGAGCAGCACTTATGTGAATAGCCCCATTGCTACTACTTGATACAATTCAGCGTAAAGGTTGCAGAATTGAGCCCCAAGCTAACAAAGTAGACTTTGATGTCAAATGCCAATTGGTTTTGTATGCCAGAAGTTGTTCAGATTCTGACTCAAAAGAATGCGTTTTCCCCTTGTCTAGTTTATAGCCTGCACATGAAAGAAAAAAATGAATCATTTGGTCCACATTGCTTTGTTTAACTTCGAGTACAGTTTTATTTTATTTTTCAAAACCACGGGTCAGTCAACAACAAAGATGTTTTCCTTCCAGACAGTTCACTCACTTCTGGGGGCATTTGTGGAGAGTTTGACAGCTTTATCTTCTTTCTGAGTTACTTACACCTATGACTTCATTATTTGGAAATTGACTTGGGGTTTTGTCTGACATGAAGTGTAGATGTGAATGATTGGGACTAAATATGTCACCTGCATTTGTTTATCTTGTAATGGCCAATTTAACCATGCATAACTTCTTGTTAAGGCGTGTAGGTGAGATGGAAATGCTGACCAGAGTTTCAGGAAATTCTTTCCTTTCTGCTAACAGACCATTTAATATCTGATAGACCATATGAAATGTTCTCCTAAGGGCTTAGAATATTTGGGGTGTTCTTTTTATAGTGCAGGAGGTCATTAATGAGCAAGTGAAAGACATGTGGAAATAGCCTGACAGGTCCTGTTAAGTCAGTGACAAACTGTCACTCTGCTCCTGTGCTTTTTCTTCTTGAGCCTAGTAACACTCATGTATGTCTGAAGAGACTGACATTACAGGTCTATTTTAATACTTGAATCATTTCCCTGGTTCTTAGATCTTGGATCAAAAGGGAGTGTAGTTTATCCCCTTTACATATGACCCTTTCAAAACAGTACCTTCTAATTCTCTCTCATCTTTCCCCACTAGAGTCCTTGAATTTCATAGGCCCAACTCAAAAATTCAGACCTGGAGTAGGTAGGCACAGCTTCCCTTTAGTCACTGGATTACCACACACTTACACCAGGTCTGATTTTGGTTCCAGACACCATTTACTATCTCAGGTTTTATAGACAAGCCAGAGAAAGCTGCCACATTTTCCCCATTTCTGCACTGTTGTGGACTGGATTGAAAAGACAAACCATAGGTAGGAGCCTACCAAAATTCCTAGAAAGATTTTTTGGTGTTACACAGAAATTCCCATTTACTTTAAGGGGAGTTACTTAACTAAGGACAGGTCTACACTTAAAATACTGCACCGGTGCATCTGTGTTCCACTGTCGTGCTTCAGCGAAGACGCTGCGACACTCATGAGAGAGCGTCTCCCGTTGACGTAGTTAATCCACCTCCGTGAGAGGTGATAGCTATGTCCATGGGAGAAGCCGTCTGTAACAATGCTGGTTCTGGTGGGACTCAACTGAGAGCGCCAATTCAGGACAAACTGCTTAAAGCAGGGCAGTTACAGCCCAAGGCTGGGGTTTCTGTGCACACCAAGGCAAACCAAACCAGCCAAACAGAGAAGACTTTGGTTTTACCCCACTGGCTAACCACAAGTCACACAAGCAATTCCCTGAGAGGCTCCAGTTTCCCACTGCCACTCGTTATGGGGACAAATGGTTATAAAAACCAATACCCCAGTAAAAGAAAAAAGGCTCTCTCGATCCCAAAGGACCGAGCCCCAGACCCAGGTCAATATTCGAATCAGATCTTACCCATAAATCATGCTGTTGCCAATCTTTTAGAATCTAAAATCTAAAGGTTTATTCATAAAAGGAAAAGATATAGATGAGAGCTAGAATTGGTTAAATGGAATCAATTACATACAGTAATGGCAAAGTTCTTGGTTCAAGCTTGCAGCAGTGATAGAATAAACTGCAGGTTCAATTCAAGTCCCTGGAGTACATCCACAGCTGGGATGGGTCTTTCAGTCCTTGGTTCAAGGCTTCAGTTTGTAGCAAAGTTCCTCCAGAGATATGAAGCAGGATTGAAGACAAGATGGAGGAGCTGCAGCAGCTTTTTATATTCTCTTTCCATGTGGTCTTTCTTTCTTTGTTCCAAAGACAAGCTGTCCATCACATGTCCTGGAAAAACCTCAGAGTTCTGTCCATAGGCATGTCCCTGCATACCTTGCTGAGTCACAAGGCGTGTCTGCCTTCTCTCAATGGGTCAGTTGTGTAGCAGATGGTCCTTAATGTGCCATCAAGCAGGCTGGGCAGAGCTGACACCAACTTGTCTGGGGTGTCACCCAGAAGCATAGCATAAGTTTGAAATACAGACAGTATCGAGCCAATATTCATAACTTTAACTACAAAAATGGTACACACATATAGACAGCATAATCATAATCAGCAAACCATAACGTTGTCTTAGACACCTCATTTGACCCCCTTTATACAAGATTTGGTGCCACTACAGGACCTTGGTTGCAACAATGTTCTATATGGTCCCAGTTCGAGTCAATAACATCACACCCTCCCATCAACGTAGCACTGTCTACACCAGGGGTTAGGTCAGTATAACTACGTCGCTCAGGGATGGGGATTTTTCACACCCCTGAGTAATGTGGTTATACCAGCGTAAGTTGTAGTGTAGCCCTGGCCTCAGGTGCTGCCCAGTGCTTTACTCTTAATTGTTCACTGCCAGCAACCTGAGTCTCATAACTGTGCAGCCTTATAATATAAAGCCTATCTGTCATGTGACAACGGTAAAGAATCCCAAAGGAATGTAAACTGTCCTCTAACAAAGGAGGACATTTTTTTAGAAATAAGGAAAATGGTATTACACTTTAAGCTACTCTGTCTCTCACTATTTCAGTGGAGTGCTTCTGCCTAGAACCCTACGACTCCCGCCTGCTTGTCCTCTTGCTATATATACTCACAGATAGGACCAAAATTACCAGCATTCCACAATTTTCAGTACATGACCACAGAGTTTTTCCTTAAAAAACAACATTTTCTGCTAGCAGGTCCTGATGTCCCCATTGTCAAAAATGGACTCTGATTAGGCTGAAGTCTGATTCAAAGCACCACTGGTTAACAGTAAAGAATCAGTAATAAGAACTGGTCAAGCCCCTACAGACCCATTAATTTGAGCCCACTCTGTAATTATTCCATTGAAAGGAGTGCTGAGTCAGAACAGCATCATTCAAGTGGACATCAGCCAGGGCACGTAGTCCTGGAACAGCCGTAGGTTAGGGAGAGTAGGTGATGGCAGTGTTAGGAGAGGCCCTGTATAATAATCCACACCGCCTGAGCGACATAGTTACACTGACCTAAGTGCTGGCGTAGACAGCGCTCGGTCAGCGGAAGAAGCTCTTGCGGAGCTGGAGTTATTAAGCCGACAGAGAGCTCCCTCTCGTCGGCTTAGAGCGTCTTCATCGGAGGTGGTGTCTCGCCAGGTTGGGAGGCAGGGTTGCCAGGTTGCCATCGAGCAGCTCTTGAACATGCTTGCTGGTTGATGGAGGCTGGAGTGACCAAGCACTGGGGCACCTTCCATCACCAAAAGGCAGCCAGCAGCACAGCTTGCTCTCCTCTTTACACACTTTGGAGGAGGAGGGAACAGCAAGCCTCCCATCAGCCATGAGAATGACTATTGCCACTGCAGTTTCTGCAGCCAGTCTGAACTGGCCCTGCCAACTGTTTCAATAAACATTAGGAAATGTTCTGTCCTGAACCTTATTAAGTTGTTACGGCTGTGTGACAGGGCCCCAGCTTTTAAACAGTCCCTTGGAGTAACTACTTCGATGTGGCAGTCCCCCAAGTTGTCTCACTCTTCCTTAAGGGTAGGCCATGCAGCCTCAGTGCCTCCAAGACTGAGCCTCCAGGCTCTAGCACTCTTGCTTCACACCGTGAGCTCTGTCCAGTGGGTCCAACTGAGACACACACCTGGTCCGAGACTTTTACACTCTTCAGGGACCAATGCGCCTCAGCAAGTATTCGCAGTGACACCAGGCAGCCTTTTCAAAAGAGTTGGATTTATTAGTCAACTAGAACACAGCATTGGGAAATCCTTAGGGCTTACACTACCGCTTAATTTGATCTAACTTACGTTGCTCAGCGGTGTGAAAAAGCCACCCCCTTGAGCAACGCAAGTAACAATGACTTAAGTTCTGTCCACACTGGCGCTATGTTGGCAGGAGATGCTCTCCCAGTGACATAGCTTCTACCTCCTGCAGAGGTGGAGTAATTATGCCAACGGGAGAGCTCTCTGCCATCAGCATAAAGCATCTTCACCAGACGTGCTGCAGCTGTGCCGATGTAGTGCTTCTACGGTAGACTACCTGTTAGGTTAACATAGAGAAATAAAGGTGAAGACATAGTCCAGTCTGGCCAAGCCAACTCTCCCCACCCTGCCAAGCTGCCATTGAATCCACTTTTGGCTGTCTCCTGTTGTCTCTTTTTCAGTCCAAGGTGAGAGCTGCTGAATCCCTGCAAAAGCCAACTCTTATCCCAGTATCCTGACACTTAAGAACATAAGAGCAGCCATACTGGGTCAGACCAAAGGTCCATCCAGCCCAGTATCCTCTCCTTTGACAGTGGCCAATGGCAGGTGCCCGAGAGGGAATGAACAGACAGGTTATCATCAAGTGATCCATGCCCTGTCACCCAATCCCAGCTTCTAACAAACAGAGGTTAGGGACACCATCCCTTCCCATCCTGACTAATAGCCATCGATGGACCTATCTTCCATGAACCTATCTAGCTCCCTTTTGAATGCCGTTATAGTATTGGCCTTCACAACACCCTCTGGCAAGGAGTTCCAGAGGTTTACAGTGCGTTGTGTGAAAAAATACTTTCTTGTGTTTGTTTTAAACCTCCTACCTATTCATTTCATTTGGTGGCCCCTTGTTCTTGTAGTATGAGAAGGAGTAAATAACACTTCCTTATTTACTTTCTCTATACCACTCATGAGTCTATAGACCTCTATCACATCCCCCCCTTAAGCACCTCTTTTCCAAGCTGAAAAGTCCCAGTCTTATTAATCTCTCCTCATATGGAAGCCGTTCCATACCCCTGATAATTTTTGTTGCCCTTTTCTGAACCTTTTCTAACTCCAATATATCTTTTTTGAGATGGGACCACTTCTGCACGCAGTATTCAAGGTGTGGGTGTACCATGGATTTATACAGAGGCAATATGATATTTTCTGTCTTATTATCTATCCCTTTCTTGATGATTCCCAATATTCTGTTCGCTTTTTTGACTGCTGCTGCACATTGAGTAGATGTTTTCAGAGAACTATCCACAATGACTCCAAGATTTCTTTCTTGAATGGTAACAGCTAATTTAGACCCCATCGTTTTATATGTATAGTTGGGATTATGTTTTCCAATGTGCATTACTTTGCATTTATCAACATTAAATTTCATCTGCCATTTTGTTGCCTAGTCACCCAGTTTTGAGAGATCCTTTTGTAGCTCTTCGCAATCTGCCTGGGACTTAACTATCTTGTTCCACTGTCTTGTTGCAGAGGCACACTGAGTTCACATGCTCCATCTGCTGGCGTTTCCCATTGTTAGATGTTCATTGTTCAGTCCTTGGAGTTCCCATTTTCTTTTCTGGATCCTCCACTGATATGGTCAGTTTCAGTCAGTCCTTTAATAACCTGACCCATTCATTCACCCCAGACAGTTACGACGCAACACTTCATAACGCTTGCTCTGCCCCAAGAGCAGATTTGACCCTTTTGTACCCTCTGGGTAGCAATGCAGAGTACAGAGGGAAACTGAGGCATACACAGGCATGATAAAAATATTACAGAAAATTCCCACTTCATCACAGACAGCTTTATATCACCATTTCATCCAACACAGAGGGTGCTTCAAGTGTCTGTGTCTGGTAGAGATCAGGTCTTGCATGGGAACAAGTTTGTGAAAGCTCAGTCTGGATAAGAATGAGGTGACAATGGTTGGCTGGAGAAAGGAACTGGAGAATGTGGCAAACATTATATGGGCAAATCTGACTGGAGCTGTCTGTGCTTCTACTAGTTGTCATTCAAGTTCACTATGGGAGGGCAGGGGGGTTGTTAGATTGCCAAGTGCTTTTAGACGAGCACATAGCAGGAGTGAACTGAAATCTGGAAAATTCCTTCCTCACCACCCTTTCAGTGTCTCCCAGTCATGAAAACCAAGGAACTGTCAGGCACCATTACTTTTCTCTGGAGCAGATCCAGGATTGTAGTATGGAACCTATCTCTAGGCACAGAGTAGAGGCATTATAGATACTCCTTGCTGGGAGGCACTTATGACTTGTCGTTTGTTCACAGTTCATCAGTGGGAAGTGTGGCAAAGAAATCTGGGCCTCATTTTTCACTGGCCTCCAGCTTGTGGAGCCCTTTAATCATGTGCAAAGGGAATGTAAAGAGCTACGCTTCTAATGTGGTAGTGCTTTACACACACTTGGCACAGGTTTCAATGACTACACCAGCCAGTAGAGAATCAGGGCAGGGAGAAAAAGATATCAGAGGCTTGATAGGTTAATGATAATCAGGCAAAAGATTAATAACCTGACTCAGTCTCATTCACTTAAAGTGCCAGCTGGCTCTGCATGGGTACAAGGGAATGAGAGGCCACAAGGAGCAGTCCCACAAATACAAGGGCCAGCCGCAATCAGGATGCAGAGTGCAGGGACTGCATGAGACTGGTGTCACTGGTGACTGTAGCCTCCCCAAAAGTGGTAGGATGTAACCAGAGCCAGGGCCTTATTTCTCCTTTGCATTGTCAAGCAGAGCCGAGCTGGTACCGTGGGGAGCACTAAAGGTATGTCTACACTGCAATTAAACACCTGTGGCTGGCCAAGGTCAGCTGACTCGGGCTCGCTGGGCTCAGGCTGCGGGGCTGTAAAATTGCTGTGTAGATGTTCAGGCTTCGGCCCGAGCTCTGAGACTCCACAAGGGTCTCAAATGTCTACACCGTAATTTTTAGTCCTGCAGCCTAGCTCTGAAAGCCTGAGTCAGCTGACCCGGGCCAGCCACGACCATGCTGGGGGTCTTTTATTCCAGTGTAGACGTAACAGTAATGCCACCATAACACTTCAGTAGAGCACCTGCTTTCCCCTAAGCCTTTGGAAGAATTTTGGCCGTCAGAGAAATTTCTCCCAGTGACCTGCACTGTGGTATGATTCTTTCTCAGCCCCTACAATCAGGCTAGTAGCTAAAACCCATGAGCTGGCCCCAAGTAACTTAAGTCAAATTTTCATACCTAAAAGCCTCAAATTGGGCCCCTAAATCTATATTTAGGCACATAAGTGTCCTGCTTTCACAGGTGCTCCGCAGCTGCAGCTCCCATTGACTGCGGCCACCTGTGCTGGAAATTTACAGGACATCATCTTGTACTTAGTAGGTCACATTGCAAGCAAAGACACGGGGAAGCGCCATTCACTGTTCCATTCCTTCAGGCCCTAAGCCAGAAAAGGCTAGGAGCGCTACAAAGGGTAGTGAGTTCAACACCTGGAGGGAACGGATGCTTGATGTGTTACTTTATAGCAATTCCTCCAACCAGATAGTATCCTGTGGGTGTCTTGCCCAGTCCTTCAAAGCCAGAAAGATAGTGACTGCAATATTGGGTCTGAAGTCTGAGTGGAATAAAAGCAGAGGGAAATGGAGAAGATCCTTAGGACTCTGTCAGGGATATGGAATACTCTTGGGGAAAAGTGAACAGGTTTAGGAGGAGGAGAATTGATTTTCTTTCCTGTATTTTACAGATACAAGACTTCTATACATATATCAGACTATAACCACTACAACTGAGTAATCTCACTTCTCTCCTGCTGTCTATAACATTAAAGAAAACAGGGCAGTGCATAAGCAGGGGAGTTTCATTCTCTTATCTGTGATTCTCCAGCATTTGTTAGCTAAACCTCTTAGCTCCCCCAGCTATCCATTACTCACACCAGGGAAGTTCTTAAAGCACACCTTTTCACACAGCATGAGTTTTATCTCTTAGTTGATTTCGCCTTCTGAACTCCACACACATGGAATTTCTTGTTAGTAAGCCCATAACGGCTATACAATCCCACTTCTGAAGGCTCCCGCTAGAGCTGTATCCAA
Source organism: Chelonia mydas (assembly GCF_015237465.2). Classification (NCBI taxonomy): domain Eukaryota; kingdom Metazoa; phylum Chordata; order Testudines; family Cheloniidae; genus Chelonia; species Chelonia mydas. Next base: position 59,172,045 of record NC_051251.2, read on the forward strand.
AGAACTCATTTTTTAGGTTAGTTTCTTTTCTCCTCCAGACAACAAGCCACCAAAAATCCCTAGATCTTTTACTGCATAGTGGTGCTTCCTGCAGCGCAGATGCAAAGACAAGAAGCTGAATTTGCTGGAGGTTTTAAATCTCAAATCAATATGGTCATACACGAGAGTCCAGGTGAAATCATTTTCAAAGGCCACTGAGAGGGGAGGGGAAGAGGGGAGAAGATGTGGATATATCTCAGGTCTTAGGTACTGTAGTATGTCACAAGCTTCCTGTGATTAAATGAAGGTGTGTCATTGGGGGTTTCTGTTGTTTTTTTTTCCCAAATATCCCTATATTTTTGCCTGGTTCATTATGACCCATTGTCTTACCTTGGGGGAAGTTCCCATCATAATACCATTGGTGCTAGTCCACCATAGTTAGCAACAGCAAAAGCACTAGCGTAGACTGGCTGCCAAGTTTTTACCAGAATGCTCTAAGCCACTGGTTCTCAGGGGCCACAAGCAGGTTTCAGGGAGTCTGCAAGGACTGGGCTTCAGCCCAGGGTGGCAGGGCTCGGGCTCGGTCTTCAGCCCCTGGCGGTGGGGCAGGGAGAGGGAGTGTCCTCCATCCTCTGACTCACCTCAGCAGGCTATGCAACCTGTCTGCGTTCGGGGGAACCAACAATGGCAGCGTCACTGCAGAAGAGAGACCTCCCCATCATCAGAAGGGGTTGCCTCATAGCCATTGATTCCATGAGCAGGCAGCAGCTGGCCATGGAGACACACCACTGCTCTGCCCTGCTACATCAGCATTTCATGGAGCAGGGCCAAACGGAAGGCAGAAATCTGGGGGTCACATGACCCTGCCTGTGCCCCCCGACATGGGTCACCTCTGGTTGGGAGTCCACAGGTTTGTCTATTTTAGTTTAGGGGTCTCTGGGTAAAAAAAAAAAAAAAAAGGGTTTAGAACCACTGCTCTAAGCAGGGCCAGATGACCAAGTATTAAGGATGCTGGTCTCTTCTCTGCACTAGCGCTCTTGCTGTTACTGTCACTGAATCACAATGGTGGGAGACTTCCCCAGAAAGGTTCAGTGTAGATACAACTACAGTGTACTCCCCACTACCTTTAATATAGCTTTAGCATTGTCAGCACCCCCAGCACTCCTCAAATACCATCCCCAGGATTGCCCCACAGTACTGCATGTGATCTGCACACCACACGTGTGCTGCAGAGAGTGATGTGTGCAGATCAGGCAGCACAGACCCAGCGGTGGAAGCTGCCAAGACAACATTACCAGCAAGGTTAGTTTGGGAGGAGAATGCCAACTGGCCTTAAATATCAATTACAAGTTAATTAGGTTCTCGTTTTAAATAAAGCTATCACAGGCCATTTAAAAAAATTGTATTTTTGGTAAGGGAGAGAAACAGAATGGGCAAAGTGGGGAGAAGCAGCAGCTAAGGCAAGAGCCATGTAGCACTCTAGCGGTTAGAGCAGGGGAGTGGAGTATCAGGACTTCTTGGTTTTATTCATGTGGCTCTGTAACTAATTTGCAGTAATTTATATTAAATCACTTAACCCCTCTGTGTCTCAGACTATCAAATGGGGATGCCTGCCTACTGCACAGAGGTGATGTGAGAATTTCTTAAAGTTTGTAAAGTGTTTTGAGATCCTCTGAAGGATGGTCTTATGGAAATGCAAAGTATTGAACATTATTGAGAGAGACTTGGTCTTTTTAATGTTCTGGGACTTCTGTCAGAATTTTGGGAAAAAACAGAAGTGCTCTGGATGAGTTAGTGCCAATAGACATGTGACATCCTTCTCTTCTGAACTCCTCCCACCTCGTAAATCAAGTGGTTCAGGCTTTCCTTCTACTCCCAGTTGCCTCACTTGCATCTTCTAAAATCAGCACTTAGTTATTATTTGATAAGCAGGATGGTGTTTGGCAGGGTGGATTTTTCTCACTCTGTTTTCCTCTCACTCTTTACCTGGATTTTTTGTTTGAAACTTTGATAGTGAAAGATGTGACTGTTGTCAGTAAAGATGTGCTTTTCATGCTGGCATCATGTCTCCTCAGGGCTGTCCCTAGGTTTTGCTGGGTATTACACAAGTATCACATACAGATGGGGTGCTATGCGGCTCACTCCTCACCTGTGACTAAGGGCATGTCTAAACAGCAAAAGCCATGCACAGGCTAGCCTACCTAAGTTAGCTTGAATCCAGCTAGCGCAACGCAGGTCACAATAGCAGTGTGCAGACAGCACAGCATGGACTGGGTGAGCCAAGTATGTAGCTAGAGTCCGTGCTGGCCTTGTATTACCTGCGCTATCTCGATTCAAGCCAGCTTGGGTAGGCTAGCCTATGCAGTTTTTGCTGTGTAGACCTATCCTAAATCAATACATCAGCTAACATGAGGAGCTGTGCAGCTGTTGCCTTTCCTTACAGGCAGAAAGACAATGGGAGTTGACCTCTCGAGGGCAGGAAACAAGCTGTGTGAAATGAGTATGATGAAATCTAAACCTGTGCAAATCTTATTTGGTTTCACATTTCATCACCAAGCTAACTGAAAGGTTAGCTAAGGTGAGAGAGAACCGGGCCCAGTTGATGATTTTGTATCAGTCATGTGCAGGGCCAGATTAACCTTTTGTGGGCCCGGCCCCAAACATATTTATGGGCCCCCATGGAGGCAATGGAGCATGGCGCGGGGAAGTCAGTCCCCAGAGCAAGGGGCCAGCCAGGGGCAATGGGGCATGGCATGGCAGGGGCAGCCCTGCTCTGCACAGCCCAGTGCAAGGGCACTATTTACAGACCAGCAGTTGCCAGACGCACACTGGCCTGCCCGACCCTGTGCTACCAGCATGCCCCTTCCCCTTGGGGGCAGGCCCAGGCCACACCACACAGCCCCCTCACCCAATACCCCAGAGGCTCTGACTCCATGGGTACTAAAAATAGTGTGTGCTGAGCACCCACCAGCAGCCCCGCCATTTAGCTCCTCCCACTCTGTTCCAGAGCCTCCCCCATGCCGCTGAGCAGCTGTGGGCAGGAGGTGCTGGGTGGGGAGGGGCAGGAAGAGTGAGGGCGGGGGGTGCTCGGGGGAGGGTGTGGAATGGGGCAGGAAGAGGTGGGGCTGGGGTCTTTGGGGAAAGGGTGGAATGGGGCTGGGGCCTGGGGGAGAGTGGGGGATCAAGCACCCCTGGGGAAATCAGGAAGTAGGCACTTCTGCCACACTCCCTCAACTCCCTATGGCCAGAGACCTCAAGGACCAGCTATACCCAGCACCCCCTCTGACCCCCGCCCCCCCCAATGCACAGTGACCTGCACAACACCTCTGCCCAGCGCCCCCTGCCCACAGCCCAACCACAACTGCCTAGCACCCCACATAGAACCCCCACTCCCTAGTGCCCCAACAAACACAGATCTTCCCAGCCCCCTCACAGCCCAGCACCCCCCTCCTCCCGCCCAGAGACCTACTCCCCCACGCCCTGCCTCCTGGTCGTGCTCACTGGCCCTGCTGAAAGGTGACTGTCTGCCGGGCTGAGCCAGCAGAGCAGCCAGGGCTGGTCCTGAGGGTGGAGAATTGCTCCAGTCCCTCAGGAGTGGTGCGATCAGCCAGGCCAGGGCCTGCCCTGGCCGATCTCCCTCAGGACTGGAGGGCCCCAGCCAAGCCCCCACACTATCCCCCACCCCACAACTGGCCAAGACTGGCCAAGCTTCTGCACCAGTCCCAGACAGTTCAGCTCCGGGGAGACAGGCAGGGCCCCACAGATAGTGGGAAGCAGAGACTGCCTGCAGCCAGAGGTGCACTGGGGTCCAGCCAGGGGGCAGGGAGGAGCCCTCAGCAGGCCGGCGGCCCAGCAGAGAGGAGCAAGTGATGGGCGGTGGGGGAGCCAGTGGGCAGGTGGGGTCTATGGATGCAGTGCAAGCGGAGCAGGCTAGGGCCCCGGCTCCATGGCGCCACTGTAAACCCAGTACTGGTCATGTGACATTCATGGTTTGGAAGTTTTCAATGTAAAGTGAGAGGAGACTCAGGTTTGGCTGAGTTCTGGTTTGGGATTTTTAGTTCATTCAAGCTCACAAAACGAAATCAGAGAAATGACACCCCAGACCCCAGCAAAATGAAACCATCACAGTTTTCATAGTCCTAGAGATGGGCACAAGGTACAGGAGAGCTGGGAACTTCACACTTTCATCTTCAGCAGACTCAAGGGCAAATTTAGCCAAATGCAGCGTAGAGTAAGCAGTGCAACTCCCATGCAAGTTTCTGTGCCACAAACTCCATTCTTTCTGTCACTCCTGTAAGTGACACTTGGAGTGTAAACTGATCATAAGACTTGTGTAAATGCCAAAACATAACTTGCTCCCATTTGGCATTTAGTGGGTTGGGTTTGCAAAATGAGTGTAACTTACATGCTGAAACAGTTGAAGAGGGAGGAGTAACAGGAAGGTATAAATTAAACCAGACCAGATTTTCTATTTTAGTTTAGACTCAACGGCACCATCCCCAGCACTCCTGGGGACACAGTGAGCTTGGCACAAGTGGGTTAATGGCACCTACTGACACTAAGGCTGAATTTGCTTCCCACAGATTTTGATGCAAGTTACACAAGTCACACTCTTACTGAATGTCAGGTTGATAAAAGTTTTAGCAACTTAGCCATTTACAACCTTTTTATACCCCATATAGCATTTATGCCATCATTTGTGACATGTGAGATTGGCCCACTGGACTATTTTGAGACTGTCCACCCTCCCAGATGCTGTCTATATAAAAAAAGATACGTTACTTAAAGGCCACATGTTGCAAAAACAAGTGTAGAAAAGCAAAGGCACAGAGCTACAGAAACCATACCGACAGGTTTCAGAGTAGCAGCTGTGTTAGTCTGTATCTGTAAAAAGAAAAGGAGTACTTGTGGCACCTTAGAGACTAACCAATTTATTAGCGCATAAGCTTTCGTGAGCTACAGCTCACTTCATCGGAAACCATACCAGCTTCCTTGGCTCCTCATGTGACTTTGTCCAGATATTTCTGTACAAAGTACCAGGGAAGGGTCCTTCCATAAAAGAATTTATTTAATTTTAAAACAAGTGAGTTTTTGCAATAACACAGCCTCTTGGAATGGTATAAATCACTGAAAGCAGTCAACACTGTCTGACTTTTTATGCATGCTTGGAACAAGGGCTCTCTCTACTGGTGCCTTAACATCCTGTACCACAGGCCAACTCTACAGAGAAAAGAAGTGGTCTGACATGACAGCTTATTCCTTTAAGAGTAAATCTTACACCCTCCTCTGCAGATTCAGAGCGCCCTCCTGCAGTGAATGCTTCCCAACACTATCCTGTTTATGGGCCTCAACCCCAACGTGGAGGGCCCATCTTTAGGCACAAGAGATTACTTTAATTTCTATGTCCCATTCAGTCCTTGGGCTTTCTGCTGAGATACCATCAAACCTGCCAAAAGAAGTGGTAGTTTTTGGCAGCAGCAGAAGATCCTAGTGCTCTGAAGTCCTTTCATGTTTATTTTTATAAACATTCTGGACTTCATTAGAAGTGGCCTCAGAATTCACAATGTGGTCCAGCGCTTTGGGTTCAGCCTGTTAGAGAGCAACAAGGGTCAGCCGCAAAATTCATATCTATTTTTGAAAACAATACCCACCTCAAAGATTGGGGCTGATCCCAGATTACTGGCCTCTAGATTTCATGAAACTTTTTAGAGTTTCAAGACTCAAAAATGTTTAATAAAATCTAGAGATGGGTCTGATCCAAAACCGTCGTATCCCAACCGCCCTCTCCCTACCCCAACTTTGGGGGAATTCAAAATTTTGATATGAATTTTGCTTCTGGCCAAGACAAAAACCCACAGTGCCTCACCAAAGTCAGTGGAGTTCCTTTTGATTTATACTGCTGTATGTGAACAAGAGCAAAATGTAACCCTCACTTTCTAATTAAATGGAATCTGTAATTTACACAATAATGGTTTTCATCTGAACTACATTCTTGGCCTCTTTTAGAATGGACAGGGAATAACATCTGAGAAAACAGGCAGCAACCTTGAATGAAATGGGACCTCAGCCTCCAAAACTGAGTTCTGTTCAAGCTCTATTCTAAATCTAGATTGAAGGATATTTAAGTGGATTCTAAATCTGGCAAAAATTATTTCTCCCACATCTTGTCTTTGGACGCTTGTCCACAGGGAATGGTCACATGCCACCAATGCTATTCACTTTAAACTATGTTAAGCATGGCTTTAAAACAAAAGCACAGATACACGTATAGCAATGATACTGAGTAGTTTCACCAGTTATAACCCTGACTTGGAGAATAAGAATAATGTTTTCACTTTTACAGATCCAGATAAGCAAATGGATGGAGCACCTGGATCCTATAGTAATTCACACCTGGGATCCTATGGGGGCCATACAGTGAGCCCTACTGAAGAAATGTGAGTAGTAGGTGCTTTTTTTCTTTTAATTAAAAAAAGTTTCCTGTTTTGCATCCTACCTTGGTTTTCAATTACATTTCATTTTTATTGGAGAATAGAAATGCAGGAAGCTGAAATTGATCTGTAGCCAGGGGCTTTGAATCTTGATTAAATTACTTTCTAGTAAGCACTGAAACATCAGAGTAGAATTTCTCTCTGATTATGACTTACTTAAGCATATTAGGTAGCGAGAAGTACATTCCGAAAGGATAGAGGGCACCCACACTCTCTTGTTATACAGAGTCAGAAATAGAGTTCTCCTCAGATGAGGGGATATGACTGTAGAAGAAACTATGAGGATGGGTCTTGCATCATACCCTAAAGATGATTAGACTCTGGAGCATGATGCAAGACCCTCCTACAACCAGGGTTGGGAGAAGAGGAGGAGACTCCGTGAAGTCTGCTAAGGACTTCCCTGTGAAGATCTAATTTAACTCAGAAGTGCTTAGACGGTACAGTATTGGGCACAAGAGGAAACCCAAAACAGCCAGATAGTAGTAGTGTTTAGGCACTTTGATACCAAAGTGATAAGAGTTTTTGAAAAACCTCAGATGGAATTACATGTCTCTCCTACTTATCTTACCCCCGCCCCTGTGACACACCTGTAAAACTAATGGATATCCAAGGTTACATCACACTGGTGCAAACTCCCTTGCTTTCATGAATTTAAAATAAATGCCCCTCCTCCCCACACACACAGTGCTAGAGCTTCAAATCAAGCACTCTGTGTCCCAGAAAGCAAGGAGCAAACTGATCTGTTGATAATAAGCACACTTTGGAAATATGCCTTTGAGGCACTCTAACTCTCTTAAGCAGCGCAGTCAGAGAATAACAGATCTTTCTGGACAAAAATATTGTTTCCTACTGTAAATTAAACTACAGGCAGGGAAATGGACTACTGTAGCCTCCTCTTCCTCTCTGGTCTCTGCATCTCTCATCTTTCCCCTCTCCAGACCAGTCACTTTTGCCTAGAGGCAATCAATTAACTTGAGTTAAAACAGAACCACAGACTCTTGTCTAGACAAACCCCAAAGTAAGAAGGAAAACAAACAGTGGTGGATTACGCAGAAAGTCCATTACTGAAAATTTACTAAGAAGTCTGGATAACACTGAGCTAAATTCTTCAGTATGTTCTGTCTGCTTTGCACTGCTCTAGTGATGCAAAGCAGCTGGTGACACACAGCAGCCAGCCATTTAAGCCAAATTTTGTGGTTGCTTTGCATCAGTGAAGTGGTGCAAAGCACCTGGAACCTACTAGAGAATCTGCTCCAAAAGGAAAAGGTAAAGATAAGATCTTAGACACACAGAGGTAGAGAGAAGTCACAGTGTCTGGTTGAAGGAACAGACCTCAATGAGATTGCACTGGGTGTACGTCAAGGCAGAATTTGTCATTGTCATTAAACATTTTCTTCTGTTAGTACTGTAGTTTATCATCAGATAAATCACAGCCCCTCACTTTTTTAAACTGATTTGTTATATGGAAGTTTCAGCTTGAGCTAGAACTGCTACACCTGCTGCAAGGAATTATCATTATTTATTTCTTTGAGTATAATGTGGTATAATGTCCCTTAGCTCTGGTATTGCTTTGACAGCTAGAAGAGCAGTAACTTGCATTAAATGAAAGTGTTTCATTTAGAGCATGGATTGAGATCACGCCTTTTGGATTCTATTCCCAGCTCAGTTGCTGACTCACTGTGAGACTTTCAGCAAAATTCTCATTCTATGTCCCTCAATTTATTATAATCAGTTATTTAATAATTTGTATACAGCATTACCTACCTGCATGGCAGATAGATGCATTGAATACAATACGGTTTCATACTCAAAAATATGTACAATACCTGCTTCACAGAGGTGGTGTGAGATTTTGTCACCTGAGCGCTTGTAGTTCCCATTAACTTCAATGGAAGCTGTGAGTACTAAGCACTTCTAAGAGCCAGGACATTGAAGTTTGTAACATTTTTTAGATCTTAAGATGACAAGTGTTACAAGAGTGAAAAGTATTTTAATATGTATGATTTTGCTATTAAATGGCCAAGGCACCCACCAATCAGTCTTTGGATCTTTTTTACAGCACAAAAGAGAATGTTACTTGCTTTCCTCAGTAATGAGGAGACAAGAGACCTCCAAGCAGAAAAAGCAGCTACCTGCTGGGGCCATTACAATTACATAAGTTGTTCACTATATGATATTGACAGGTTACTCTAAAGGCTTTCAGGGCTTGCAAGGGAAAAAAGAAAACGCATCAGCTTTCCCGACTCCTTCATAAGGAGAGACTCTGGAGCTCTAAGAGTTTGCCAAAATCTTGGTCTAGTTATTTGTATTGCTTTAATTTTAAAGGGGTCAAGACTCTGAATCTGGTAACTATCTTATGGGACCTTCCAGTCACAGGGTGATGCTACAAGAGAATGTTGGAGTAGCCATGAGTCATTCTGAAAAGCAGCATGTGACAGAGGGAGAAAAGACCACTCTGCTAAAGGAGCTCTGCAAGCAAACTACTGCCAGCATCAATGCTGTAAGTATCACAGGACACATCTCCAGTAGCAAAATGCCTATTGCGTCCTCCTCCTGGAAGGGGTTTGAGAAGAAAGTTAATATTATTCATACTGGTTATTTACATTAGAACGAAACGGACACTGACTTCATCACTTACAGCCTATCTCAGACACAGAACACAGTGCAATAAGGAAGTAGCCTCTGGTTCATGTTACCAAGTCAGACGCAGTTCTATACCAAAAGGATAGAATTAGGAAAGCACAGAATAAGTCTAGTGCTATCAAAGGCCAAATAATAAATACTGTACAGGACTGACACCAAGTGGACATGATAGAATTGGTACTCCACCACTAATCCCCCAGGTGCGCTGCCTCTTTGGGGCCAGCAGCCTTGGTGGACACACCAGCAACAGAGAAGAGGAATGCTATAAACCAATGTTTCCAAGGACAATCCCATCCTTCCCTGCTGCCTGTTTTTGGTCCAGAAACCTGTGGATTGATTCAGGGTGAGGTGGAGCAGTGGGAACAGAGGGAAGGGAATGATGGATGGTACATTATGGGTGACTGTGGGCACAGTGAGTGACCTATCAGGAATAAAGCTGCCCTCCATTTTGTTGTACAACTTTGACACCTGAGTAATAAACATAAGCTTTTATTCAAGCATGGGTACGAAACATCTTATAGAGGAAAGCTATTTCCCTCTATATGCCAGAAAGTCACTTGTCAGTGGTCCTGAGAATATGGGTAATTCCAAAGTGCCAAGGCAATTTCTAGACTGATTCCAAAGTGTGATTTTCAGAAGTGGTACCATAGGAAAGCCTTTAATGTGGGATGCTCCAAAAACAATACATGTTATTGCTACAGGTGTGGTGAAGTTCCACTGTGCCTATGAAAAAAAGATACTCTTACTGTTCAGAATGAAATGATACAGGTTTGAGGTAACTAGTGTGGGCTGCTTGGTACAAAAAACATATATTCTTGTTTTTAACTAAATAAATATAACTTATCAGTATGTTTCGGATAAACGCTATTACTGTCAATTCTAGTTCCAGGACACAGAAGTTGCAAAGAACAAAACCATGAAAAAGCAGAGAAATGAATTGACCAAGATAGACCCAGTATCCAAAGCACAGAAAAAGAGCAGTAACAAAGACAAACGACACAGCAGAGAAGAATTTGTTGTAGGTAAGAACACATGTGTAAAGAAAAAGTCTCAGCTCCAGTATCCTACTTTTTTACACATGTGCACACACAGAAAAATAAGAGATCTGGAAGAAATATCACCAGGAGCAGAATATTAGAACCAAGATCTGCAGCACTGAAAAGATAATATTTTTATGGTGCTTTTGTTTTGCTCTCTGCTCTGTTAGCTCAAAAGGTCCAAGGGAGATTCTGGCATTTAGTTCTTATTTTTAGATGTGTGATCAGTTTTTATTAAGATTAATTCCTTTGCTATTTATCATTGAATCAGCTAAGCCGAGCTGTCACTGCAGCAGAAAACAGCTGTGTTGTAACCATGCATACCTAGAAGGAAATATCTTCTGTTTTGCCAGAAGCAAATAATTGTATGTAGTTTTGCAAATAGACATGGTCTGTAGCTAGGTTTTTCCTCCAAGGGTGATTGCAGTGTAGCAAAAAAGAAACATGCATACTGAGAGGTGCACATTTATAGTAACTGCTCTTCCTTTTTCATGTTATTTCTACATTATTGCTTATTTGTATTTCAGTAGCACCTAGGGATGGAGGTTCCCATTTTGCTATTCAGTATACACAGATTAGCCTCCTGCCTTAAAGGTCTTACACTGCAAACAGACAAAGGAGTGGGGGCGGGACAGAAAGAGGAAGTGACTTGTCCAGGGTTATATAGTGGGTCAGTGGCAGAGCTAGGAAGAGAACCCAGGTCTACTGGATCCCAGTCCAATGCTCCATCCATTAGATCACACTGTCTTTTGATATTTTTAGGTGCGTTCTCTCTTGTTGTGAACAAATGCTAACATCAGCGTTTCATAATAATTTTTGTCTAGAGAGATAAGGCCTCAAGCAACACCTTCGGAAGAGAAAAATACAACTAATGTAGTTAAGATTGTTGTTTGATATAAGAATAATAATTAGATAGAAAATTACAGTTGGCTGTCTCAAAAAAAATCTAAAAGAATTTCTGGATAATTGTTCTGACATTAATCTCTAAACACTGACAGAGCTATCTTCCTTATTTTTAATTTCATCATTGTAGTAATAAAAGGCATAATGTTTTGGCTCTTTAAATTGACCTAAGCTGAGCAGGAAACACGACAAAACCAGAAAACCAAGAGCACCAAATTCTTCTTTTCAAAATCACTAAATTCTGTGCAAGAGGGAAATGTTCATGTCTAAAATGAGTGTTTAGAAAAAAGTTTATGTATCATACCTAATATTTACACTGCCTCCCAATAAACTAACACCAGCTCCCTATAATAAAAATATGGAATAGATTTGCCTATGGATTTAAGTACTTGTATTGTAGATGAGCACAAAGACAACTATCTGCAATATTGGTAAAAAAAACGAGGAGTCCTTGTGGCACCTTATAGACTAACAAATTTATTTGGGCATAAGCTTTCATGGGCTAGAACCCACTTCATCAAATGTATGAAGTAAAAGATACAGGAGCAGGTATAAATACATGAAAGGATGTGGGTTGCTTTACCTAGTGTTAGGTCAGTCTAACGAGATAAATCAATTAACAGCAGGATACCAAGGGAGGAGAAATAACACAAGAGGTCCACTTCCTAGACACTACAGTGCTAATAAGCGATGGTCACATAAACACCACCCTATACCAGAAACCTACTGACCGCTATACTTACCTACATGCCTCCAGCTTTCATCCAGACCACATCACACAATCCATTGTCTACAGCCACGCTCTAAGATACAACCGCATTTGCTCCAATCCCGCAGACAGAGACAAACACCTAAGACTCTTTATCAAGCGTTCTTAAAACTGCAATACCCACCTGGTGAAAAGAAGAAACAGATTGACAGAGCCAGAAGAGTACCGAGAAGTCACCTATTACAAGACAGACCCAACAAAGAAAGTAACAGAATGCCACTAGCCATCATCTACCACCCCCAACTAAAACCTCTCCAGCACATCACCAAGGATCTACAACCTATCCTGAAGGACAACCCCTCACTCTCACAGACCTTGGGAGACAGGCCAGTCCTCACTTACAGACAGCACTCCAACCTGAAGCAAATACTCACCAGCAACCACACATCACACAACAAAAAACACCAACCCAGCGACCACACCCTGCTACAAACCCCAGTGCCAACTCTGTCCACATATCTATTCAAGTGACACCATCATAGGACCTAACCACATCAGCCACACCATCTGGGGCTCGTTCACCTGCACATCTACCAATGTGATATATGCCATCGTGTGCCAGCAATGCCCCTCTGCCATATACATTGGCCAAACCGGACAGTCTCTACGCAAAAGAATAAATGGACACAAATCTGACATCAGGAATCATAACATTCAAAAATCAGTAGGAGAACACTTCAATCTCTCTGGTCACTCAATAACGGACCTCAAAGTGGCAATTCTTCAACAAGAAAACTTCAAAAACAGACTCCAACATGAAACTGCAGAACTGGAATTAATTTGCAAACTAGATACTATCAGATTAGGCCTGAATAAAGACTGGGAGTGGTTGGGGCATTTCAAAACCTAAACTTAATTTCCCCAATACTAATTTCTCCCTACTGTTACTCACACCTTCTTGTCAACTGTCTGTAATGGGCCACTCTCTTACCACTTCAAAAGTTATTTCTCCTCCCTTGGTATCCTGCTGTTAATTGATTTATCTCGTTAGACTGACCTAACACTAGGTAAAGCAACCCACATCCTTTCATGTATTTATACCTGCTCCTCTATCTTTTACTTCATACATTTGATGAAGCGGGTTCTAGCCCACAAAAGCTTATCCCCAAATAAATTTGTTAGTCTGTAAGGTGCCACAAGGACTCCTCGGTTTTTTTGCTGATACAGACTAACACGGCTACCGTTGAAACCTGCAATATTGGTGATATCTGGAAAACATTCTGCAACTTGATTAGAGATCAGGTTACAGTGGGTTGGCAGTATCAGCTGACACCATGGGACGTGTGCAGGAATAAAAATTTGACCGCTTTTGGAGGGACACATTCTGGGCCCCTGCCACGGCCCCAGGGCTGGAGGAGTTCTGTGCCCCTGCTTGCCCCCCCTTGTGCACACCCTTGGCTGACACAAATCAAGATTTGGAATTAATTTCTTACAGGAAAACCAAAACAGAAAAAGGCTGATGAGAAAAGAACATCCTCTCTCAGGAAAAAGACTACTAGAGTCAAAAGACAAGGGACCATCCAAGAACCAAAGCATAAGGAAGGAGGGCAGGAAGCAGAAGAAGCTGATCAGAGCAGTGCGGCTACTGGAGATGAGGAGTTACGTGATGACAGCAGTCCTTCTCCCTCCAGCTCTCCTATTAAGGACCATTTGCTCTCTCCTGAGAGCCCTCGGTTTTGTTTTGAGGATTATGGCAATCCTTCTGGGTCTAGTCCAGTTCCCATTCACAAAAAATTTACTCAGACTGGCCCAATAATCACCACAGTTAGTGGCACTGAATTGGATGCAGGCATAAGCAATGAGGTTTCAGAGGTAAGAACTGGGGTTTTCCCTTATGGTCAGAGATAGAAAGAATGATTCACTGAACTGCCTTTTACATTCTACGATTGCAATAGGGACCTACCTGGTCTGGCTCAGGGCCCGCTTCAGATTCCTTCATCTTCCATGGTTCTCTCACCCTCAACGCGGTTCGGCTACTGAGGTGACTTAGCCCTCTAGCAGATCACAACAAGCCCACCCCTTCCTGCGTATCAAGTCCAGACACAAAACAAAAATCTTCTGCCCCAGTCTCAGGGTGGGCCCAGCCTTGCCTTATAGAACACCTGTCTTCTCTTTCACCATTGCTCTTCCGTTCCAACTCTGCTATTCTCCTGAGCTCAGCTCCAGCCCTTTGGGGCTCTGCTCAGTCCCTCCAGCTTCTCCCTGATCACGGCATCACATCACTAGATGGCACTGCAGACTGTTTCTTAGTCCTCTGTAGCAGTTGAGGGAACCCACGCTCATGCCCACCCTCTTCTACAGGCTCCCAGGCCTGGGAACCCAAAACAACTGGGCTTACTGCCTGTCCATCACTTCAGCTACTCTGATTCTCCTTCCAAAGGCTTATTTCTGACTGCCAATCCTCCTGCCCACCCACCAGCCCATCCGCTCCTGATAGAGGACTGATTCCCAAGGCTGTTTTCCCTGTTTGGCTCCCCATTTGACTAAACAGCCAGCTGCTCATTTTCCTGCGGGCCTGCTATTAGCCACAGGATGCCCCATCATGTGACTTTGCTCATTCCTCTACTTGGAGAGGCAAGCTCTCTAGCACTCTGCTGCTCAGCCCAAACCCCTTAAAGGACCAGACCTTTTGGTTATTGCAGGTCAGCAGGTTATTCACCTCACAGCAGTCCCTGTCTATTACAGGAACAAGCAATCACTTGGTGAGATTTATGGCTGGTGAACTTAGAACGAACAAACAAAAGAAAATATAGCAGTGTAGTCAGCTTGTGGGCTTCACTGCCACCAGAACATTAAATACTGTAGCTAAGGAATTTAAAAGGCTGCATAATATTATGACCAATAACAACATGTGTGATTATGTTTGCTGCAGTAAATATAACAGATTCTTTACCTTCCTGCTATGGGAAAGAGACCACTGCCCTTCAAAAACAGTCGTCCCCAGGCTGGTAGGAGAAGCCTGGGGAACATGGAAGGATATGAAGTCAATTAATCCTCTCGTTCTGGGTCAGGCAGGCTCAGTTGTCCTTTCCCCAGTATCAGCTGTGATCTGCCCCCTTGATGAGAGTTCTACCCTCTCTGGAAGCCCTAGCATGGTCAACACTGAGCCTTGAGCCCAGCCCCGGACTGTATTGTCCCAGGCTCTCTCCTTCTCTTGTTTCACTCCTCCCAGGTTCTTCTATTTTTTGTTTCTTGATGGGCCTTTCCCACAGCTCCCCTAGGCTCTCTTAGTGGAAAACCCTGCACCAGGTTTCAGGTCAGATATCTATGAACCAACCTCGCTCACTCACACGTCTGAGTGTTGCTTATGTTCCTTGGCACTCCTTCCCACTTCCCAGCATGCTTTGTAGTAGCCTACAGTCCTATAACCCTAGGGAGACTACAGTTTTCAGAATGCCAGTCTTTCAAGGGCAGGACTCAGAGCAGGGATGAGCAGGCCCAGGCCTGTCCTTAAAGGGATAGTAGATCATGTGACTGTGAAGAATAACTGAATCTTGTGCTTCAACAGGTGCAGACAAAAAATTTTATTTGGAGAGGCTAGAGTTAAAAAATAATAGCTGCTGTCTATCACTTCAATGAGCAATTCTGTAGCATAACTAAATTTGTCCACTTTTAATAGAAAGATGAATAAGCTTCTGTTCCAAATTCAGTATTTCCTTCATTTATTAATGCAATCCCTAATTTTTCTGGGGAGGCAAAGCCTCACTGAGCCCTCAGCTGTTTACACCAGGGTTGGGCAAACTACGGCCCATGAGCCGTTTTAAGCCAGCCCGTGAGCCACACCACGCAGCTCAGCCCCGCTCTGGTGCTCTAGGTGGGATGCTGGATCAGGGGCCGCATCACATGGCTTGGCTCCACTCCGGCTGGGGCGCTGGGTCGAGGGCCGCACCACATAGCTTGGCTCCGCTCCATCCAGGCGCTGGGTTGGGGGCTGCACCACACGGCTCGGCCTCACTCCGGCTGGGGTGCTAGGTAAGGGGCTACTCCGGCGCTCCAGCCGGGGCGCAGGGTCAGGGGCTGCACCACACAGCTCCCGGAAGCTGTGGCGTGGCCCTGCTCTGGCTCCTAAGCACTCCAGTGGGAGCTGCTGGGGTGGTGCCTGCACATGGGGCAGCATGCAGAGCCGCCTGGCCACACCTCCACATAGGAGCCAAAGAAGGGACATGCCACTGCTTCCGGGAGCCGCTTGAGGTAAGCGCCACTCAGAGACTGCACCCCCTGAGCCTCTCCCCATGCCCCAACCTCCTGCCCCAGCCCTGATCTCCCTCCCACTCTCTAAACCCCTCAATCCCAGCCTGGAGCATCCTCCTGCACCCCAAACCTCTCATCCCCAGCCCCACCCCCAGCCCAGAGCCCACACCCCCAGCCGGAACCTGCACCACTTCCCGCACCCCGATCCCTTTCCCATCCTCCGAACCCTCGGTCCCAGCCCAGAGCACCCTTCTACACACCAAACTCACCATCCCTAGCCCCACCCCAGAGCATGCACCCCAACCCCAATTTTGTGAGCATTCATGGCCCGCCATGCAATTTCTATTCCCCAATGTGGCCCTCGGTCTACACCCATGTTGAAGATATCCTCTTGATCATCATAGGGTCAGAAAAGATTCCCTTTCCCTAATCCATGTTCAGTGCTGCACCGGTGCCTTATGGAGATGGTAGAATCTCCCTAAAGCATCAGCTATAGCTGATGCGACTGCCAGAAGTTGGATAGTGGACTTGATAAGCCAGTGGTTCAATTTGGCATTGCAAATCTTACAATACTATGTTATTGATGAGTGTTGAATTTATTAAGAGTCTGGGTCCCGGTTTAGAAACTCTGTATCCTCAGGCTTCAGTGCTGAGACCTTTCATATCCTTGCATTTTTGGTGTAGTATTTTTAGACTTATTTTCATTATAACCATTCTTTTGCCTTGCAACTATGAGACACATCACTCATATCAATTTCCTGACAATGCAATACAACTGGCTTCAGTGTTTTGGAGTAAACCCAGCCCTTTTTCCTCCTCCTCCCCCCCAACATACTTTTGGACAGTCAAAGCATTCCCAAAGAAATAGAGAGGAGGTGGTATCAGAAATCTGAACTTGAGCCGAGCTTCACAGAATTTGGTTTACAATGGTGAAAAATCAGGGGAATGTAAACTATGGGGGAGCCTTGTGATAGTTATCAGATGTCATAATGCAAGGCACCCGCTAGGAGTCACCTATGGAATGAGAGGTATATTTACGGTTCAGAGTAAATGGCACAGGTAAAGTCAATCACATTAACAATAAGTGTCCCAGGTAAGGCAAATGTACTCTAGGATATGTAAATCTCATATAAAGTGCATCCATTTCAGGGACTGTGAATCCCATTGTTATCAATTGAACAAATGAACCATTCGGCAATTAGCAGAGTGCAAACTTTATTTAGTAGGTGTCTTTTCCTTCTATCCATTCAGGATCTCCCTGGAAATCAGCAGGAGGAGAAATTATCACGGGACAGAATGCGAGCAGAGAAGGCAGAGAGAAGACGGCTAGAAGTAGAGAGGAAAAGAAGGGAACAGGAGGAACAGAAATGGAAACAGCAAGAGCAGCAGGAGCGTATGGAAAAAATAAAAGAAGAACTGGAACAGGAACAGAAGAGAAGGGCAGAGGAGATACGGTTAGTAGGGATAAGGTTCCAGATGGGAAAGGAAATATTTGGGTCGAATGGCAACATAAAAAGCATGATTGTTCTTTGGGGGTTTAAGTGTTTGATGTGTTCCTTAAATGGCAAACTCCATCTACCCATACATCAGGAAATACACCTCTCCAAATATCCCACTTCTCACACCAGGAACGCACTAAGATATCTCAAGGTTGGGCATCCTCTTATACCAATACTCCCTGACTGCATTTCCAAACAGTAGAAGAAAGCAGCACAGATGAGATATTCTGGAACCTTCTTTTATATTTATATTTTATATTAAGTAGGGCTGTCAAGCGATTAAAAAAATTAATGACGATTAATCGTGTGATTAAAGAAATTAATTGCAATTAATTGCACTGTTAAACAATAGAATACCACTTATTTAAATATTTTGGATGTTTTCTACATTTTCAAATATATTGAGTTCAATTACAAAATATTTTCATATTTATTACAAGTATTTGTACTGTAAAAAAACCATGAAATAGTATTTCAGTTCACCTAATACAAGTACTGTATAGCAATCTCTTTAACATGAAAGTTGAACTTACAAATGTAGAATTATGTACAAAAAAACTGCACTCAAAAAAAAAAAAAACAAACAATGTAAAATTTTAGAGCCTGCAAGTCCACTCAGTTCTACTTCTTCAGCCAATTGCTCAGACAAACAAGTTTGTTTACATTTGCAGGAGATAACGCTGCCCACTTCTGATTTACAGTGTCACCTGAAAGTGAGAACAGGCGTTCTCATGGCATTGTTGTAGCCAGCGTCGCAAGATATTTACATGCCAGATGCGCAAAAGATTCATATCGCCCTTCATGCTTCAACCACCATTCCAGGGGACATGCGTCCATGCTGATGATGGGTTCTGCTCAATAACAATCCAAAGCAGTACGGACCAATGCATGTACATTTTCATTATCTGAGTCAAATGCCACTAGCAGAAGGTTGATTTTCTTTTTTGGTAGTTTGGGTTCTGCAGTTTCCACATCAGAGTGTTGCTCTTTTAAGACTTCTGAAAGCATGCTCCACACCTCGTCCCTCTCAGATTTTGGAAGGCACTTCAGATTCCTAAACCTTGGGTCGAGTGCTGTAGATATCTTTAGAAATCTCACATTGGTACCTTCTTTGCGTTTTGTCAAATCTGCAGTGAATGTTCTTAAAATGGACAGCATGTGCTGGGTCATCCGATACTGCTATAACATGAAATATATGGCAGAATGTGGGTAAAGCACAGAGCAGGAGACATACAATTCTCCCTCAAGAAATTCAGTCACAAATTTAATTAACGCATTATTTTTTTTTTAACAAGCATCATCAGTATGGAAGCATATCCTCTGGAATGGTGGCCAAAGCATGAAGGAACATACGAATGTTTAGCATACCTGGCACGTAAATACCTTGCAACGCCAGCTACAAAAATGCCTGATAACGCCTGTTCTCACTTTCTGGTGACATTGTAAATAACAAGAGGGCAGTATTATCTCCTGTAAATGTAAACAAGCTTGTTTGTCTGGGCGATTGGTTGAACAAGAAGTAGGACTGAGTGGACTTGTACACTCTGAAGTTTTACACTGTTGTATTTTTGAATGCAGTTATGAAAAAAAATTACATTTTAAGGAAGATTAAATTAGACAGTAGAAACTATGTATTTTAAAGAAATCTAAACAAATTTGTGGAACCAAGCTGACATCACTAATCAGCCACTCTGTCCTGTTTTAACCATCCCTTCTCCTACATAGCATTCATTTGTAGATCTTTGGGCCAGGAACCTGCTCTTTTTACGATCTATGAAGAGTGCTCAGCAGGCCCTCAGTGCTCGATCAATTAATAATTTGTGTTTCAGTTTACGGAAACAGGAGCTAGAAGAACAGCACCAGCGCCAGGAGGAAGAGGCAGCGAGGAAGCTACAACACGAGAAAGCAGCACAGGAACGTATCCGACAGCAGCAGGAGGAATATCGAAGAAAACTTCTGGAGCTGCAGAAGAAGAGACAGCAGGAGGAACGAGAACGTGCAGGTGCTCTAAAGAAGGGCTAAAACTTACTGTATCTACAGATAACTCACCCAGAAGGGTGGTTTTCTGGTCAAGGCACTGGACTCAGACTCAGGAGCTCCTGGCTCTGCCTGGAATTCCTGAGACACCTTTGGCAAGTCTCTTAATCTCTTTATTCCTCATCATCTGCACAATGGTGATAATAAATACTCCCCTTCTTCAGGGAGTGTTGAAAGAGTGAATTATTTAATGTCTGTAAGGCACCCAGGTACTACAATGATAGGGACTATCTATGTAAGTACCTAGATAGGAGCGTCTTCATTAAAATTCCTCCATGGCTCTAGTAATAAGGGATCCAGAGAAATTCACCACAGGTGGCCTAGTGTCTAACAAGGCAGCAAAGAGCTTTCTCAAGCAGTCAGTCCCCTTTGATCACAATATAGAAGAACCTGCTTATAGTGAAGTGAAAATCCCAAATTGCATCAGCGCAGTTGGAGTGAATTTCATGCCCCCAGTGGTGGGGTCCATTGTTCTGATTCCTCTAGGAATATTTCATTCCAAGGACACTCTTACCATCCCCCATCTCTGTTCTGACTGAAAAGAAGCTGCCACTACTGTGTGGGTGCGTGAGAGGCAAAGGAATTCTTACCGTCTGCGTTGGTTGCAGCTGCTGTCACTGGAAGTGAAGACATGGCTTTTGAGAGGCACTGGTGTAGCTGCTAGTGCCCCCTGTGGCAGGGGGGTAGGTGGAAGAAAGACCCCCAGCTGCAGCTGAAAAGGGGAGCTTTGCCATATTGGCCTCTCTGTTTACAGTGAAATTCAGCTTATAGTAAAGTTTTTTGGAAACATCATATCTTGTTTAAACAAACAAAATCAACTGTGATGCACTCCAGTCCATTTGCTGGATATTTGCACTACTGTGAGAGGGAGTGGTTAGTTTCTGGGTTCTCTTCCCAGCTTTGCCAGTGATTTGCCCCATAACCTTATGCAAGTCACTTAACTTCAATGTGCCTCATTACCTGTATTTTACAGATGGGAGAAATTAGTACTTCACTACTCACAGAAGTCTTGAGGTGATTAATATGTTAAAGTTTGTAAAGCACTGTGAGATGCTTGGAAGAAAGGCCCTGTAAAAATACAAAGGTTGGGTCTGATACCCCAGGTCACAGGCAAGAGCAGAGAATGAAAACACTAGAGCTGTTAATTTTAAAAAAATTAAATCGTGAAATTTTAGAAGTTATTCGTGATTAATTGCTGTTTTAATCACACAGTTAAACAATATTAGAATACCATTTATTTAAATATTTTTTGGGGTATTCTATATAGAGGGTCAGGGCTGGGGGTTCTGGGCTTCAGTCCTGCTCTGGGCTTCAGACGCTTTTAGGGCATGGGGCTTCATCCCCACTCGAGGTGCAATGCAGGGCTCTGGGTTTCAGCCCGGCGCAGGTGGGGCTCGGGGCTCCAGCCCCCCCCCGCCCGGGAAGCTGCAGGCTGGGGCTACTTCAGCCCTGCCGCCACCACCACCGATGCCTCCTGGCTGCCCACGCTCCCTGGAGCCATATAACTACATGAGAATTGCCTTAAAAATGTAAGTAATTGTTTAACACTAATAGCTGAAAACAAATACTTGAAAATGTGCTGAATGAGAAGTTGTTTTTTTTTTAAATCTCAATTTTAGGGGCCTGGGGTTTTTAAAACACTTGGGGTTGACAATACTGCAATAGCAATATCATTTTGGGTTTTCAGTACAGTTAAACAACGATTTCCTAAATAGGAAATCTTGGCAGCTACTAATTATCTGGTCATCCACCCCCTAGAGGCAGAAAAACGCGAACAGAAAGAAAGGGAAATGTGGCTAGAGGTGGAACGACAACGGCTAGCAGAGATGGCAGAAGAACAACGCCTGGAGTATGAGAGAAGGAAACTGGAGGAGGAGGAACAGGCAAGGCGTGAGGCCGAGGAAAGGAGGATGAAAGCAGAAGCAGCAGCTAGATTAGCTTTGGAGGAAGCAAAGACACAAGCACAACTTCTAGCCAGGTAAACAGCCTTATTCAGAAAAGGAAATTATTCCTGCTGAATAGTAACACATCAGTAGTTAACATCGGTCACTTGGGGCCAATCTAAACAAAAACACTACTAGGGCTGGAACTATGTCAGTGAAAATATCTTCACTGGTTCACACTGGAATTCCAGTAATGAGCCTCAGATTCTAACGTTTGGTCCTGTGTACTCTAGAACTCCAAATTACAAAATGATTCTTTGTGGTGTAGACAAAACTCAACCATGTTTTCAGTACATCCCCAAACTGCGTGCTAAAGCTTTACATGGATCCCAAGTTTTTGAATAGTTCAGCGACACAGCTAGTATCCCATCTATACTACAAAATGGTGCATAGTGCCCAGGTTTCCCACTACAGCTGAAATTGTAGTATGGCTGAAGTTACACCAGCATGAATTTAAATTGCTGAGTTTATAATTATTAAGGAAAAAAATATTGACCTAGCCCACTCCTAATAAATCAAGGAACACTAGCTGCCTTCCTTTCATTTATCTCTAAATATTTTAATTAGCACTGTTTGTTTGCAGGCAAAGAGAAGCTCTGGAGCAGCACCTGCGATTCCAGCGGGAGTTGCTAGTGGAAGCCAGTGGACTGGAACATACACAGCAAATTTCACGCCCATGGGTTTATTCTTATTTTCAGCTGCTCCAAATGCTAGGCTCGGAGACAGCAAAAGAAAACAAATAAATGCAAGGATACTGAGAGGATAGGGGTTATTGCAGTGGACTCTTCCAATTCACTGAATCCAATTAAGAGTTCCTTTGAACTTGTCTGACCCAATGGGAAGTATAAAACATGGCCTAAGACTTCCCTATTGCTTCTTGGGGAGACATTTTCTCTTCTAAATTCACTTCCCCAATAGATAAGTACACTTTATATGTTCATCCAATAGGTGGGAAATCAAGCATTCAAGATGCTATAGTCAACCAATAGACGACCTAATTAACAGCCTGAGTTAGCCCTACAGTCTTTTGTGGACCTTGTAAGAGCAGACTTCTCCTACCCTGTTGCCCCCTCCCAGATTCTCAGGACCATTCTGTAAAAGCAGGGCAGTAGCTTTCACAATCTTGTGGAGGGTATGAGGGCTTCTCTGACTTGCAGAAGGATCCTCAGGCCAACTGACTTACCTATGCTCATTAGATCCAGAAACCGCTAGATTTTATGCATATTAGCATCATGCAATCCCAAGAAGCCAACGAAGACGTCAAATAAAGACTGCTACCCCCAAGAGAACAATTCTTGTTTCTCAAAATCAGGTTAATCATGTTTTCTTCTGCATTGTTTTCTTTTATAGCATATAACAGAGTTAAATTTACATGTGCAAACCACACCGCACATTTTCAATAGATTTGGAACAATGTCATGAGAAATATTTTTATGCTCTTGCTGAATTGGAGCTGGACTTCAGTTGAATTAAATGTGCATTAACTACTAGTGCTAGAAGCAAAATAAATTGATTTACAGTACTTGAGCTTTCCTGTAAAAAAAAAAAAAAAAAGGTAGTGAGTGGTGTCTTAATGTATGTAGCTCCTTTAACCCTTCGTATATATTGCCTGTGGCTGATCCTTAATAAGCATGTCTGGCTGTGCACCAGCAATTCAGAGTTCGCACTTGCTGGACATACACAGCACAGATTTTCATAAAAGAAATACTCCATATACAAAAATAACTTTCCCTTTCTACATTCTTATTATGAAACAGTATCCACCTGCAAGCTTTTTCCATCATATCTGTACATTAGAAGACCTCTTGATGAATATACCCTTATTTTACATAGATGCAGTGTGTGTTATAGGCTTTTAAAAACAATGTATTACATTCTGTGCATGGTATACAATATCAAGAGATTTTGAGTGGAAGGGACAGAATTTAGGTGACGACTTTTCACTTTGATTCCCTCTTCCTAGCAACATGCAAGCACAAAGCCCAGTCCACCTCTGGGTAAAAGAGGCCTGGATGCAGCTCGCGTAAGAACTTATGAATTCTGTTCCTACAGAACTCCTTTTTCTGCCCGAATGCTCCTTCCACATGCCACTTAACTCCTTCCAGGGAACAATGGAAAAACATATCAAAACCACAAAACAGGTATCTAGCACGTGATTACGTGGGAAAGACAAGATGGGTGATTATCTTTTTTGGATCAACTTCTGTTGGGGAGAGGGACAAACGTTTGAGTTTACAGAGAGCTCTGTGAAACATACTCAGTGTCACAGCTAAATCCAAGGTGTAACAGATTGTTTAGCACAGATAAGCCTGGAAGCTTTAATTTGTAACTTTGCTAGATACTACAAATTATAGAGAAGAGAGACACTAGAACAATATCTAGCATCTTTCTACATGAAGCCAGGGTTGAGTTTCCAAGATTTGTCTTGGGGAGGAGGGTGAGAAAGATGATAGCGTACACTCCCCTAAATCTTCCCAACAGTACAGCTCCACTGATGGTCACAGTGGGAGAGGAGTATTAACTATAGGTTATCTAACTGCTCACAGCAAGTCCAGATAAAACATGGCTGTCCAACAGCATCATATGTATGCAGCTGAAGGAAGAGCAAACTCCCAGTGGGAAATTTCAGGGGAAAAAAGTTTAGTATAGAAAAGACCTCACTATTTCATCTTCACTGGAGTGAGCGAGAGAAGGCCATGTGCAGCAAGCTCTCCACCCAACTAAGACTCTCTAGTAGTCTCAAAAGAGGGTTTTATGCAGTCCCTCCTCACCTCAGGAGTTAATGTAAATCAGCATATAAAATGTAGATTGGGAGGAAAAAGGTCCAGTGGTTAGGATGCTAGTCTAGAAGTCAATTGATCTGGATACAATTCCCAGCTGTGCTACAGTCTCTCTCTGCCTCAGTTAATCCTCTGTGAAGCAGGAATAGTGGTAATTTCCTACCACATAGAGATGTTGTGAGGATGCATTTATTAGAAAGATGGAGAGGTGCTCAGATACTGCTCTTATAGAGGCACGTAAGTACCTAAGATATAGCTAAAGCACATAGAGAACATCTCAAGGAAACAGTATTTTGCTTCACCATATGTTATATTGGTGATTTGTTCTTTTGAAGGTTATTCTTCTTCTAGAAATCATTTGGTTAAACATAACACTTAAAAAATTCCATATTCTCTGACTTTTTTAAAGCAAAATTTTAATATTTTAAAAGAATTGTTTAGTGCAGCTAGGAGTACAAAAGAAGTGTACTACTAGATGGGAAAAGGGACACAAACCACAAGCATGAAAGGAAATGCATTTATAACTGTACAGTGAGCTCCATAAAAAACCCTCAAAACCCATCTGTGAAAGTATAAAACATATTTTAGCAAAATGACAATGTGAATTGAGTTTTCATGAAAAGTGCTTGATGTAAAAACCTGCAAACTCAAGTCCTTTTTATTTGCACGTCACATGGAGCAGAGGCAAAGCAATGCATTTTTCTACACCGTCCTGCCAATCCACCTCTACCTGAGCTGTAAGACCCATTTAAGTGTGACCCATTCATAATTGTGTGATGCTCTGTTGAGATGGCCCAGGCAGATACCCACAATGGTGGTACCTCTTGAGATGTGGATACCTGGTTAGGAACTGCAATGAGCCCATAACTCATTTTAGATAGGACACCATTCACCCATCAGATGGTAATTACTTTGGGGCACTACTGACCCGGACCATTTGTGACACAGTGATCTAGAGGGAAAAGGTTAACTTTTTGGGGTTTGGCTTTTTTGAAAACCTATTTCCTTCCAACTCTCCCTTCCAAGTTACAGGTTTCAATCTAACCTTTAGTTTTAGAATCCAAAACTGAAGCTCCAAGTACATATTTTCATCATCCAACAGGTACCGGAAACAGTTAATAGCTTCAAGAGAAAGGAATGCACATTACTATTACCCAAACAAAAAAATCAATGAGTATTCAATACTTGGAGTAAGAAGGGAACAACAGAATTCTAGTTTACAGTGTATATTTTAAGAGAGAGTAATATTTGCTGGCTCTGATCAATATTTACTAAATAAGCACATCTCTTGCTCTTTCATCTCCAAATATGTGAAAAGAAAATACAAATTGTTAATGTTTATAAAATTGTTTTTCTTGTTTATTTTAATGAAGCTGGTACAGACAACGTCCATTCAAAACCCATGTCCCAGGCTAGAAGGTACAAACAAGAATGTCAGAATACTACAAGTGTCTGCTGTGTACATTCTTGCATGAATATTTGTGTATTAATTGCTATATGAAAGAACTTTTTTGGGCTCTTCTGCCAAAATTTAAGAATAGACAGGGTTTTCAATTTTATGTCTTCTGTGAAGTCATCTCTGGAAGAAAGTACAGATCTTTTTCATTTCCAGCTGGACAGTCTTCTTTCCCAGGCCCCCAGCACAATTTAAGGAAAACAGCTCTCAATTATGGACACACAATTTCTCCATTGTTTAGTTCTCTGAAAAACTTCATCTCCCACTGAAAGTTATAGTCCAGGAGTGAAACAGTCACACATCAAAACTTCAGGGCTGATTTGGAAGTCATTAGGAACACTTGCCCACCTGGCAGATCTTACAACCTTCGTGCCTGAAAGGCACGATCCTAGCGAACATACAAATGCATGTGTGTACATGTAATTTTAAAGGGGAGGGGGAAAAGGAGCAGGGCTGCAGCTGGATCACAAGAGTTCAGCACAATGAAAACAGAAATTATAGTGTATAATGAGCACGAGAATTCAAGATACCAGATGTTTGAAAATAAGTTCCCAGAGATGGGGTGCCAGTTTCAGTTCAGTGTTGAACGCCACATTACAAAAGAACTATTATTTAAAAATAAAAAAGGATTAAGGGGAAAGAAAAAACAAACAGAAGGATCTAAACTGTAGAGTGACCCCCTGTCTGTTCCTGATAAACTTCAATCACATCTTCCTCCTCCATCCCCAGCTGTGAGAACAGGGAAGAAAAAAAACAAAAACAAAAAAAACACACAAAATTGTTACAAATCAGATGTTTTGAATGCACAGCAGCTCCTGGACAAGCAAGGGAGCTAAAGGTTTTCTTCCTCTCCCCAGCCATATTTCCTCAAAAGGACAAAGTGGTGGAAAAAATAATCCTCTGTCACTGCCTTATTAGCCAACACTAATAACTTTATTTAGTCTGCTCCCCCACCCCCCAAGTCACTTGTTTCATCTTTGCAGCACATCTACTTCAGAACTGGCAATATTCTGTAGGGAGTCCAAATCCTTTTCCAGATCTCAAAAAATCATTGGCTATTTTTTTTTTTTTTTTAAAGTCTCTAACTTTATTCTTGTGCAGCTGTTGCATGATTGTCATGCAATTGTGTACCAATGGCATAATGACTGCAAATTATAGATCATGTAGCTTACTTGGTTATAACAAAGGACTTTCACTTCAGAAACTACAACTGATATCTAAAGTTTTCAAGTTCGTTTTCCATTCTCTAGACAGCTGAAAGTTTAAGACCAAAAGATGATTACATCAACACTGCATAACTCACATCCTGCGTCCAAAAGGTCAGTCTTTATAACTTCTGCAATACCAGGAATAAATTTATGCAACAATTAAGTATAATCCTGATATGGATAGTAAACAGAAAACAAGCTACTCATGTTTTCCTACCTCTCTCTGGTAAAGATGAGTACATATACTTGTATTAAAAAACGTTTTCAAGCAAATAATGGAAGTTTTGGCTGGACAGTGAAATCCCTAACATGCGAAGCACAGTCTACTTCTTTAGTTGTCCCATGGTGCATTGTTTAAGCTGCCACTTGCCTTCTATTAAGGAAAGAAACTCACCTCTTTGGGGGTATGATTATCAGTAATTCTCTGACCCTCGAAGAGGAACCTGAGCGAATTCATTGGAACTCCCTAAAAACAAGCCACAGAAATGTTTAGTAAAGCACATGTAAGCTTTTAAAAATTGATACACAAATAATATTACGTTTTCAATATAAGCAAAGAATTTGAAAACTGAAGATTGGGTACTAGCCACTGATGTGCAAGCATCTAAGCTGTGTGTATTTTATTACGCACCTAGTGCACTAAAATAGTTAAGCGAATGTTAACATTAAAGTACAATTTTATTCTGAAAGCAGACTGTAGTTGTGTATTTGTTGTCAACCACCACCACATGAAGTTTGTCCAGTTTACAAGAAAAGAGTTTTTTTGACTCCTCTCCACCCTGCAAACTCTACCTAGTATTAAAAAGTCAAGTTGGGTTCTTTCTGACCTGCAAATCAACAGGAATAAGATTTTTGTTCTCAGAAATTGGGTAGTGTTTCTGTCAATGCTATGTATTCCAGCACCCCCTTTCCCAACACTCCCACACCCAGCATCACCACAAACTGACCAGACTCCTTCCCCACTATCCTTTCTGCAGAAGTTGGAGGGGCAGGTGAATCACTCATGTCTGGAAAAAGGGGTGCTGGAAGGCTGGCATCTCTAATGGGGATGAGAAAATAGTGATGCTTTGTCTGTGGTGTATGGTGGTTGTGCTAGTGGTTAGGTATGTGTCTGAGGGAGAAAGAGGGTATGAATAGTTAGACACCTTAACTTTTCTTTTCCTAGTTTTGTGGATTTGGGTTAGGTATGTGTGTGGGCCAGCTTTAACTGAAACACAACACAGTGGTTTTGTGTATTAATTTCCTAGGTTTTTTCCAGATTGAAAAAGCATCTCTGACGCAGCAATGGCTGACTTAATTAAGAACAGGATTTTTGTGAAAGAGTCCAGCTGGCTCAGGAGTTTTGCCAAAGGCTTTCACAGAAGACCTATCCAGCCATGCTTCACAAAGATGTATTTCATAGCCACTGCTTTGCCAAAGGTCTTCATCTACTACACAACATAAATGTTGCTTGTACTAGAAAAACCTGCTCCTCTTCCATTTGGACCATTTTGGGACATAAGTGGGGGCATGTGACAACAGGCAGTGTACTGCTCCCCTAAAGTAGGGCTGGTCAAAACTAGATTTTCCTTTTCAACAGCTAACCATTGCTCAAAAGCATTCAGTAATGACAAAGAATACTAAAAGCCTAAGAAGAGATCTCCAATACAACAGCTCCACGCACAAAGACCTTGATATTTGTCAGAAGCAGTTGATTTGTCACAGGTACTATATTCTTTGAGAAACTATTCCACTGGTTCAAGAGTGCCACTCCTGAATCAACTGAATTGTCTCAGACCGGGCTCTCCATGAATTGTTCCACCAGTTCAGTGGGAGAACTTCTAACCCAGCTGACTGGGTTCACAAAGAACAGACTCCTCAACACTCATTGCTTTGTTGAAGATCCTGTTTTTCATTAAACTTTTCAACTTTACTCCTGAACCAACTGAACAGCTTCACCAAGATCCAGTCTTCAACAAAGTGACAATGTCCTTTGTCAAAGATCTTCTCTGACTCCCCAAACACACTCTTGGATTAGCAAAATTCATTCCCGATGCTAGCCACAATTATGGATGCAAGGAAGTTACTGGGGGCATACATTAGAAAGCAGTGTTGTATTCTTTCCTGAACCATTCAAAAAGGCTTTTGCACCCCATGTTGAAGAACGGAAGTAGCTGACATAAATCATGTTATTCATCTGCTAACCGCAGCAAACATGGAATCAGTTATGGCGAATAATACTAATACTTAAAAAGAAAAAAGAAAAAGAATTACATGACTCCAAAGAGACCTCAAACACTCACAATGTATGTATTTTTGACATTCTATAGTTCAGAGTTAAGCTAGAAAACGTTAAAAACCAAAACACACACAATAACCAAGAGACAGAATAAGAACTTTTAAATGCCAATTTAAAGTGATTAGAATTCAGTCTAACAAACAGATATATTTGATAATCTGCTCAAAAATTTGGGCCAGATGTACTGTATCTTTCATACAATACAGGTTCAACTCCCACTTCAAGTGCAAAATAAGACCCAATCTTAATTGTGCAGTTAATACTGCTGGTCTCTAAATATGCCAGTATAGCAACACCAGATAATGAAACCCATACTCATCTTGTTTTATGCCATCAGCAAAAGGTAAGTAGTTCCAGGTTATTAAATCCATATTAAATTGTCTGCATACACAGCTACTGTCACTTACAGTAAACTCTTCTAAACTAAATAACTTGCACAGAGTCATTTTTAAGATGAGTTATTCTGAAGCACCCAAAGTCTGTAGTGTATTGTACCTCAAAGACAAATGGCTTGCAAGTTAACCAGGCAGGCAAACTAATAGGAAAGGAAGACCTTCTCTAGTAATCCCTCTTACAGTTGGGAAGCATTTTTATGGCCCTGGAAGAAGCCACCTTAAGACCCCTCTCTCAGAAGATGATGTGACATAGAAGCATCTGCCTTTGAGCACACTTGAATAAGGAAACCTAAAATATCTCCATGGTTACTTTGTTCACCAAGGTATAGCCCAGGTAAGAAGTAAAAAAAACTTCATTCTATAGTATACACATACTACAGTGGTATCCATTCAAACTGCTATAGAATGAGCTTTTGTTTTTTAGATATACAGAGTAACCTATAGATCTATGTATGACTGACACACACAAAACTTGTGTGAAAAGGTTCACAGCATCAGGCCCTAAGATTTTAAGCTCATCATGGCAGCGTTCTCTCATTCATCTGAAAAAGACCCAGCATACATTCAATGCGATGTAAGCAATAAATATTAATACTCTTTCTTCCTGTACGTAGCAGCAAATCACACAATGACAAGGACACAGAAAAATGAAGACATCATATGACCAAAGAATGAAGCTTCACTACAAAGCTATTTGTTGACAAGTTTAGTTGGTCTCTATTAACACAAAAGTGTTAGCCATCACTGCTTATGGTCACAGTTGGTAGGGTGAACCTGAAGAACGCCACTGCTGATCCAATAGCTAAACAGAGAATAGGCAAACAAGAGAAGTGTTAATTGGTAGTTTTAAGACAAACTGATGTGGAAGATAAATCTGATCCCTTGCAGCACAAAAAACGGCCATACTGGGCAGACCAATGGTCCATCTTGCCCAGGATCCTGTCTCCCGACAGTGGCCAATGCAAGATGCTACAGAGGGAGTGAACAGAGCAGGGCAATTATTGAGCGATCCATCTGCAGTTGTCCAGTTCCAGCATGTTGAAGTCAAAGGCTTAGGGACACCCAGAGCACGGGGTTGAATCCATGACCATCTTCACTAACAGCCACTGATGGACCTATCCTCCACGAACTTATCCAATTCATATTTTAAATTTGTGACCTTCGCAACATCCCCCAGGCAACAAGTTCCACCCGTTGACTGTGTATCATGTGAAGAAGTACCTCCTTTTGTTTGTTGTAAAACTGCTGCGCATTAACTTCATCAACCTTGTTCTTGTGTTATGTGAAGGGGTAGAACACTTTCTCTCCACACCATTCATGATTTTATAGACCTCTCTCATATCCCCATTTAGTCACCTCTTTTCCAAGCTGAACAGTCCCAGTCTTTTTGATCTCTCCTCAGCTGGAAGCTGTTCCATATCCTTAATCACTTTTGTTGCCCTTCTTGGTATCTTTTCCATTTCTAGTAGATCTTTTTGAGATGAGGTGACCAGAAATGCACGCAGTATTCATGGTGTGGGTGTTCTTTCCTAATAGTTTCTAACATTGTTAGCTTTTTTGACTGCCACTGCACATTGAGTGGATGTTTTCAGAAAATCATCCACAAAGACTCCAAGATCTCTTTCTTGAATGGTAAAAGCTAATTTAGACCCCATCATTTTGTATGTAACACTGTGACTACATTTTCCAGTGTGCACTACTTTGCATTTATCAAACACTGAATTTCATCTGCCATTTTCTTGCCCAGTCACCCAGTTTTGTGAGATCTCTTTGCAGTCTGCTTTGGACTTAACTATCTTGAATAATTTTGTATCATCTCCAACTTTGCCACCTCACTGTTTTCCCCTTCTACCAAATCGTTAATGCAATGAATTTAGTAGTCACACATTGTCAGTTTATTACCATATTAACAATATTGGCAGTTGTAAGTCTAATTCTGCTTCCATACAACAGTGAAAGTATTCCACAATTCTAAGTGCATTTCCCTTTGAGCTGTAAGAGGTAAAGCGTCTTTTACAGTACCCATAAGAACATGCATGAGCAGATTAAAAAAGGGAGCATTTGCTTTTAACAGATACCTTGTAATTTCAATCAATAATTTGAACACATTATAATAGGACAGGGTCCACATCATGCTGTAGAGCATAAATGCTAATGACTGTCAAACTTAATTAGGAGGTCCATAGTTCTGTGGTTGTTGGGTCTATCCCTCTGGTGAACAGAGATTTGACATGAGTTCACCTGTCCAAGCAGATCCCTTTACTTGGGGAAGGGAGGAAAAAGAGGTTAAAGTGCTTTTTCAATAGGACAGTGCCACGGTTTCACAAACCTGTCTTTGACAGTATGATTCTTTGAGTTTCTTGAGATGTGTCGTCATTTTCACCTTGAAGTGAATTTCACTGCTGTCCTAAGAACAGAACAGGAAGAAGTTACCCCTCTTTGTAATAACTATTTGATTTGTTTGAAGGTTTTAATTTTTACACTTTATTATTACAAAATGTATCCAACACCAGCTTTACTGGACAGCTGGACCATCAATAGATGTGCGTACAGTAATGCTTGATAAGTTATCCTACTAGAGATTTATATTACAACACATTAATCAGAACTCACCATTCACTTCCATGGGGAGTTCTGCTCAAAAATAGATGGTATGATATGGCTTGTGGTTTGCTAAAGACATTTTGAATTTAAAAAAAAAATTAGCAATAGTCTGTGTCTCCATCTTTATCCTCCAATCTGCCTAATAAAAATATCATCATACACAGCAGATCTCTGGTCTCAAGTTCCAGAAGAGGCAAGTTAAGCTCACACTTCAAAATTCATAATAAAACCCTGCTCATTTAGAGAGCATCTACCACTGTAGACATGCTGTCTCAGCAATACAATAGTAAGTTAATGAGCTGTCCTTGTCCTACAAAAAGATACATTACTGCAAGAGGTGACAAAATGATTACAAATACAAGTGTTTGAAATATCTTCTGTGTCACTGGACCACATTCAGCCCTTATCTAAGGGTAGGTCTACACTACCAACCAGATTGGCGGGTAGCAATCAATATATCAGGGGTCAATTTATCGCGTCTACTCTAGACGCAATAAATCGATCCCAGAGCGCTTTCCTGTCGACTCCGGAACTCCAGCACCAGGAGAGGCGCAAGTGAAGTCAACGGGGGAGTGGCAGCAGTTGACTCACTGCCATGAAGACGCCGTGGTACGTCAATCTACGTAGGTCAACTTCAGCTATGCTATTCCCATAGCTGAAGTTGCATACCTTACATCGACTCCCCCCCCCCCCAGTGTAGACCAGGGCTAAGTGATTACAGTTTCTACTGAAGCTAATTGGAGTTGCACCATCTTATGCCTAGACTGAATTTGGTCCCCAGATTCCAACCAGCACCAAATTGCCAGGCTAATAAAGTCTTAAAATTCCTAATATTAAAAGAGTTCAAGTGAACCAGTAGCTCCCGCAGTACTCTGTGGTTCTACTCAGAATTACTTCAGTTCATGAAGGCCTTGAAGTTCTCATTCCCTCCACTACTGAAAATTATAGCCTTTATCTCTAAAGAGAAGTTGCTGGCTAGAGGCTGAATTGGCCTCCCCTTCCACAAACAGTTAAGTAAACAACCAATGGCACCTTCACCCCATTCCTGTCCAGGAGGAAAGATGGTCTTTTGCTTAATGCTGGACAGGGACTCAGGCTATCTAAAACCAGCTGCTACAGACTTCCTGTATGACCTCAGGCAAGTCACTTAATCTCTCTGTTCATCAATCCCTCATCTGTAACACAGGGATACTACTACTCCCTTCACTCACAAAGGAGTTGCAAGGATAAAATTAATTAATGTTTGAGACACCTAGAGCTATACTGAGAACCACCATTGGCAACTGGTAAGTAGGAGGGTAATTTTGGGGGGAAAACTCCAGATCAAAGAATTGTAGGGTACCAGAATTCAACTGTTCATGTGTGTAATTAAGAGAGATGATCCATCTGCAGACTATACATTGGACAACTATGAAATATCCGCCAGTAACTGATTATGTAAAAGAACTCACCTGCCCAATGACTTTGAGTTTAATGTATTCTCCCTCTTTCTTATCTCCCAAGTCCTCAGCTGAAGGTTTTGCTTCCTGAAAGAAAAACATTCCACAGGGATATTGATAAATCCTACTTATTAACTATTTTCATTAGACAGTACGCTAACTTCTCCCTTATTACAATGAATCAGCACTACACCAGTGATTAACAGTAGCAGCTAAGAGAGGAACAGAGAAGAGAATGGATGAATTAGAAGACATTAAAACAAAGAATGCAATTTTACACCAGTTTAACTCCATTGAAATAAGCTCAAAAAGAGAAACATGGAGAAAGCAGTAATAGATCTTTCTCTGTCTCATATGCTAAAACAGAGGCAGAAGTAAACAGATTTTGTTGCATGTATAGCATCAGTGTGTAAAGATGCATCACAAGTCACTACCACTTTCAAAGAATGAGCAGAGCCCTCACTCCCATGTGTAAACAGCATCCCCAATTAAAAGCTTGTGTCATGGTATGTTTGTTATAAATAAGGCTGCGAGTTTGTCACGGATGCCACAGATTCTGTGACTTTTAGTGACCTCCGTGACTTCTGCAGCGGCCGGTGCGCCTGGTTCAAGGGCAGCTCAGGCAGCCCCTGCGCCAGGCCACTGCTGGGGCAGTCCCTTGGCCCCTGGGCCCCCCCCACCCCAGCAGCAGAGTTTGGGTGTGGGAGGGGGTAGGGGCACTGGACAGGGTGGCGCTTGTCTGGGGGTCTCCCCAGAAGTGGCAACATCCCCTTCACTCAGCTGCTAGGTGGAGGCGTGGCCAGGCAGCTCTGAACCGTTTTGTACATTTTGATGGATGTGGTGTATTATGGCACCTACACCTTTAGTCACTGCATAAATTCAAGCAGTTGCTGGATAGAGAAATCTTTAAAAAAAAAAAAAAAAAAAGTCTTCAGAGAGGAGGATCTCACCAAACTACAAGTCACGTTTCAATCACCTTTCTTCAGCATGCTGTTGCCCAGCAAGATGGACAAGATCAAAGCTTTTATAGCTCCCCAGTGCCAGAATTCCTTCTTGGCAATAAAGACTTCCACCCTCCCTGCCACTTCCCCCCGCCACTATCCTGCCATATTCACAGGCCTCAACCCAAACCTCAAGGGACCACTTGTAGGAGTGAGAGGATAGTTTGGATCACACTCTCGGCTAGAAAAGGACCAAAAGACAGACATTTTCTGGAGACCTAGATCATGGACCTCTTTCACCTAATGGCCGATCGCTCTCCTGTAATTACAGAAAGGGTTTGCGGAAAGAACATTTTTAGCATTTACACACTGGACAGAATAATTCTCCAAAAGAGGAGAGAGACTAATCTCTACACACCCACTGAAGTATAACATAACTTCATGCTAATTAGTCATTTGCTTTGCTAACATATGAGAAACCCATCACTACAAAGGGTTTTTAAATTCTAAGTGTATGTAGTCACCATCTCTGTTCACTATGCAAAAGAACCAATTTGCAAGCCAGCCTGCTGTCATAATAAGAGAGGACTTCACTACCATGCAGAGGATTCAAATTAACTCTTGTCACTGTTCTAGCTATCTAACTCTCCTCACCAGAGTTTCTGAGCTCTTGTGTGGGGTATCACAGAGTTCATACTCTTGTGTCTAAAGTAGAGCATCACTACCATGACAGCCCTCCTTGGTTGATATGAGTGGAAAGCAATGATCCATAGGGGGCTTGATTCCGGTCCTCAGCTCCAGGAAACTGAGGCAGTGCACGCCAAATGCAATGAGAAAGGGAGACAGTAGGAAGACAAAAAGGGAATTAGTGGGATCAAAATATCAGTATATCACAAAGATGCAAGATTAAAGCCTCAGGTAACCCCACTATACACCAAACTGGAGCAAAAGCAGAGATGGAATTCTTTTTTTTTGGCGGGGGGGGGGGCGGAGAAGGGGAGAAGAGGGACTGAAATGGGTTAGAGTCAAGAATGGCATTGCCAACAACTGAAGTTTAAAAAGTAAAATCCCAATAATCTGGAGCCAAACAAGGGCAGGCAAAACTGAAAGAGCATTTTTTCCCCTACTGCAGGTTTAAGGGGGAAAAAATGGGTGGATGGGAAAGCCACCAGAAGAAATTAAAGAACAAATGCACAGTTAGGTAGACTTGATGGCAACTAAGTTACAATCACTCATTTGTAAATTAAACATTTCACAAACAGTTCATGTGCAAGTCCCTACCACTTAACATGCAGTTAAAAGACTGGTATTCACTATCATACTAGGAAAAGAAAGTTTTTTACTTAGCGGTCAAAATAAAAATGTTGAATAAAACCACTTCTGAATCAGATTCTGACTTTTCATTAGGGCCATAAAAAGTTCCTATAGCCACTGTTTTACAGAAAGGGTTCCTAAGCAGCATAAAAAATGTTCTCTAATACCTACCTCATACTTATGTCATGAGGTTTAATTAATTAGTGCTTGTAAAACACTTTGAAGTCCTTGGACAAAAGGTGCTGAGAGGGCCAAGTATTTATTATTGCAACTAACGGAACCACAAAACAAAACACTTCAAATGCTGCATTGTAATTTGCTTAAACAATAAATTAGTTATTTTTTTTAATAGATTTTGACCTTCAATTTTCAAGAACATAATATGCAATAAGATTTTAGAATCATGATTATAAGATGATTAGTACACACACCACCAGTGCTGACATTTAGCAAACAAGTGGTGTTAATTTATGTATTCTTCCTATACTCCTAACAGTTAGCAATATTTTAGCTAAAAGAAATGCTACATGAAGCCAATATTATGCTGATTCATTCTTCTATATTTAATTAGAAGTTAAATTTGCTTTATTAGATTCTACAATTTCCCTCTTTATTAAACCAATCTACACACCTACCCCTCCTGTGACTTTGTCTGTTCCCCATATTCTGGGATTGTTACCTAGGACCCACAAGCTTTTTGTATCCCCCATCCCATTTTGTTCCCCCCTTTATTATCAGTAACATGATCTTTTATCTCATCCTAATGAAAACTAAACTGATTATATCCCACTTTGGGAATGGGCGACAGGGGATGGATCAACTGATAATTACCTGTTCTGTTCATTCCCTCTGGGGCACCTCGCATTTGCCATTGTCCGAAGACAGGATACTGCGCTAGATGGACCTTTGGTCTGACCCAGTATGGCTGTTCTTATGTTCACTGTTTAAATTAAGACAGCTATAATTGCCATTATTAACAAATGATTATATCCCTGGAGGACAATATCCTCTGAAACAACTATTTCCAGCACAAGATAGGAGAAAAAGAATCTGTAGTTTTTCCATGCAACATGGCTAACTCCAAGAAAAATTATTTGCATGGAAAGATGAGCACTAATATCACCTTAGAGCCCATTCCCACTATCATTTATGCATGTTTAACTCCAGTCAACTACTCATTGACTTCAATGGAACTAACTGTGGAAGTAAAAGTTAAGCGCATTTACATGTTTGTCCCACTGTAAGGGTTTACATGCATGCTACACTTTATGGGTCGCAAGAGCTCCCACTCAAGTCAACAAGACTACTCAAAGTGCATAAAGTAAAGCATATGCATAAATCTTTGCAGATTTGAGGCATAACAAAGGATTACTTATTGAAGGCTGCTTTTTGTAAGAGACTTGTGGCCTAATTCAACATAAGAATGGCCATAATGGGTTAGACCAATGGTCCATCTAGCACAGTATCCTATCTTCCGACAGTGGCCAATGCCAGATGCTACAGAGGGAATGAACAAAACAGGGCAATCATTGAGCAATTCATCCCATTGTATAGTCCCAGCATCTGGCAGTCAGAGGGTTAGGGACGCCCACACCATGGGGTTGCATCCTGACCATCTTGGCTAACACCCAGTGATGGACCTATCCTCCATGAATTTATCTAATTGTTTTTTGAACCCAGTTATACTTCTGGCCTTTGCTACATCCCCTGGCCACAAGTTCCCCAGGTTGACCGTGCATTGTGTGTTGTTCGTTTTAAACCTGCTGCCTATTAATATCATTGGGTGACCCCTGGTTCTTGTGTTATGGGAAAGGGTAAATAATGCTTCGCTATTCATTTTCTCCACACCATTCATGATTTTATAGACCTCTGTCATACTCCTCTTAGTCATCCCTGTTCCAAGATGAACAATCCCCAGGCTTTTTAATCTTTCCTGATATGGAAGCTGTTCCACATCCCCAGTTATTTTTGTTACCCTTCTCGATATCTTTTCCAGTTCTAATATAACTTTTTTGAGATGAGGTGACCAGAACTGCACGCAGTATTCACAGTGTAGGTGTACCATGAATTTATATTGTGGGATTATAACATTTACGGCTTTATTATCTATGCTTTCCTAATGGTTCCTAACATTCTGTTAGCTTTTTTGACTGCTGTTACACATTCAACAGATGTTTTCAGAGAACTATCCACAATGACTTCAAGATCTCTTTCTTGAGTGATAACAGTTAAATTTAGACCCCATCATTTTATAGGTATTGTTGGGATTATATTTTCCAATGTGCATTACTTTGCATTTGTCAACACTGAATTTTGTGTGTCATTTTCTTGTCCAATCACCCAGTTTCAAGAGATCAACTTTGTAACTCGTCACAGTCTGCTTCGGACTGAACTATCATGAGTAATTTTAGATCATCTGCAAACTTTGCCATTGCAGTGTTAACCCCTTTCCCCAGGTCATTTTTGAATATGTTGAACAGCACTGGTATCAGTACAGATCCTTGGACAACCATGCTATGTACTTCTCTCCCTTCTGAAACAGACCATTTATTCCTCCCATTTGTTTCCTGTCTTACAACAAGTTACTGATCCATGAGAGGACATTCCCTCTTATCCCATGACTGCCATTCTGAACAGATTTAGTTGGAATCTGATTATTTGATGGAACCCTGTCACCTCATTGAGCAACTTCTCCTTATCTCTATTACTAGCATCACATTAGATTCAAATGGAAAGAGTTCTTAGAAAAAGGGCTTTATACTGCAAATCTGAATAGTTCTTACCCAGGGAAGTAGTTCCATTTATGACAACAGCACTACTTACATCAATAAGGGCAATTATGTGAGCAAAGGTCTGCAGGATCTGGTCCAAAGTTTCCTCTCCCCCTCCTCCATTTATGCTGCTAGTTTACTTTCTGCATTTCACTTAAGCCTGGTCTACTTGTTGTGGGCCTTATTCTGATGACAGCCATCAGTTGTCAGACACCTGCAGAGCTCCACTAGTGTAAAGCCTTAGCAGCAACAGGCAATGCCATTATTTGCACTAGTTAAGTCTACTTCTGCCTGAACTTAGGGTAAAGTCCACCAGTGTAAATAGTGATTTTTCCTGTCCACACTAGGGATTTCTTACACCTTACCTACATTAACAGCTGAAATGGGGTTCAAACTGGGGATGTGTCATGGCCTAAATTTCACTTTCCCTTCTGACCAGTTTTGCTTCCTGATTCTCATATACCAACAGTGCTCGGTTTCCCAACGCTATAGAAGCATTTTAGAGCATTTCCATTTTTTTTTTAAAATACCACACATTGCTACTAAAATTAGGTTTCAAAAAACTGCTATGAAAAATCCACATTTTTCACGCCAATACTAGTTGAGAGTGTCATCTAAAGACAGAATACATACACACACAAACCACACACACTACAATTTAATGAACATCATTAATAGTTCCTGAACAAATCTTGGGAATGAAATAAGGTAGCCAGGATAGGATTTGAATTAGGAGCACTAAACACAAATCACAACAACTCCCCAGCGTGAGGACAGGCCTAACAGGAAAGAAGCTTAAATCCTGGCTGCAGCTATCAGCCCTCGTCTCTTGCTGTCAGATCCGAGCCAGGCTGCAAACTCTGGGGCTGCCTCTCCCTCCTCCGGCCCCGAGCAGGGGGGGCCTGGGGCAGGCCAGAACCGGGGGTACCAGCGACTGACCCCCGTAAAGCAGGCCAAGGAAGGCTTCCATTGTATGACCTGGGCCTAGGCAGGGTGGGAGGCCGGGTCAAGCAGTCACGGGAGGGGACCCCGCAGCCCCGCCTGGAGAGGGAGCAGGAGAGTGGGGGGGCATCGCGAAGTGGGGGAAAGGGGAGCCGCTCTCCGGGCCCTTCTCCCGGGGGGTGCCAGGCGGAGCCCCGCTGGGGAGGCGCAGGGTAGGGGGGGCTGCGCCCGGGCACTGGACGGGGCCAACCCCCGCCGCTCAAGGGCCTGCAGGGCCCCCTACCCCGGCGCCTCTCGCCCCCTCCCTCCAGTCTCCATTGCGGGCTATGGAGAAGCGGCGGGGAGGCCGCCGGGCTGGCTCCGGAGCCTCGCTCCCTCCGCCGCGGGCCCCTCAGCCCGGCCAGCCGGCCGCGGGGGGCCCTTACCTGGTCAGACATGGCTTTGCCCGTGGTCTCCGGCGCCAGCCCCGCTCGGTCGCTAGGCTCCTTTCTCTGCCCCTCGGCAGCACAACACAGGCCAGGCGGGCGGGATTTCCTGTGCGCTGAGCTCACTTCCCGCCCGGCGCGGCAGCCTCCCTCCCGCCCTCCGCCCGTCCTCCCCGGGGCAGCCCTGCGGGGAGCCGGCGGCGGCAGCTCCGGGGGGCGGCGGGGCGCTGCTGTGCTCTGCCCCCAGCCGGGCGGACAGTGGTTTCTGGCCTTGCCAGCCGTGCCGGGTGTTTCCGCCCGGAGCCAAGTTCAGTGTCGGGAAACTGAACCCACAGCCCCGCGGCCGGGCCTCGGAGCGCGGCTGCAGGCACCGGGGGGGTACCGCACACGTCTCCCCGCTAGCCTCTGTAGCGCCAGCTCCAAGGTGGAAACAGGCTCCAAATTCGCACCCCATTCACCACAGGGCCATCAAAGGCCCTGGGCCCACGAAGAGGCAGGTCAGGCCTACACTACAAAGTTCGGTCAAAAGTTGCCTTAGGTCAACCTGTACCTGCACCTGTGTGCAGGCAAGTTGGTCTCTTGCTGACCTGTGCCCCCTGTTACAGCAAGGCAGCAACACCATCCCCTGAAGGATTTAGAACCAGGCATAGCTGTACTCAGGGGAGCAGCAGCCCCATCTTGGCATAAATAGGTACAGGATGAAGGCCTAAATCCCTACAGCTACATCCTCTCAAGGCACAGGGGGCAGAAGAGCCCTGCACAGGTCAAAAATGTGTATCCACATCTGATCCACAAATATAGTCAGCTGATATCAAGAAGATATCTGCAGATTTGCAGGGTTCCAGGGTGCAGCCCAAAGTGCTCTGATACACTCACTAGCTTACATCAAACTTCTTGCAGGACATCATTTCCAGGCTGTGTTCTCAAAATGACTTGGTTTATAATAAATGTGGCACACTGTACATAAAGATATATTAAAAAAAACCAAAAACCTCTTGCTGCTTATTTCCCACTAGAATGTGTTGTTCATCTGTTTTACATGACAATTGAGCCCTATGAAATTGTCACTAAGATGATTAATTTAACCAAAGAAAAGAACAGCAGGAACAGAAGAACTCGAATGCCAAGATCAGGACAGACAAGACAGTTGTCTCTAAATAGGTTGTTTTTCATAGCTCCTCAATAATTAACATAGGAATTGCCATAACATGACAGGAGGTCCCTCTAGTCTTGTATTCTGTCTCCCACAGCAGCCAATGCCAGCTGCTTCAGAGCCAGGTGCAAGAAGTAAGCAACAGCTGAATAAAGCAGCCACAGGAAAAGTTTCATTCTGACCCCCACTAACTAGAGGTTGGCTTATGACCTAAACTGTGAGTGTTTACAAAGCAGTTAGTTGTATAGTTGTCCCAACCACTAGATTGAAGATCACATGACTCTGCTGTTTAAAAAAAACATTTTATTGAATATTCTTTCATTATGCTCGCTAAAATTTTAGCATATATATTTGGCAATGGGCTCTTAAAAACTTTCGTCAGGTAACAGTAGGTTTGGTATACAACTGTAGAA
The DNA here is from genome assembly GCF_015237465.2 of Chelonia mydas. Taxonomy (NCBI): domain Eukaryota; kingdom Metazoa; phylum Chordata; order Testudines; family Cheloniidae; genus Chelonia; species Chelonia mydas. The sequence continues at coordinate 59,213,656 of NC_051251.2, forward strand.
AAAAAAAAAGATACAATGCTATGTAAATAACAGAACTGGTCTACATTGCACCAGTGCAAACCTTGGATGTACACATGTTGAGCCACTGCAATGCAAGCCCTGGTTTGCATCAGTGCAGCACAGCCATGTTAGAGGTATGCATCAGTAGTGTCAGTGGTGAAAATTCTTCTAATGTAGACTGACCTACAGTATTGGTGGGTTGGACTGCAATACTTACTAGTATTCTTTTATGCCAGATATTTAAAAAAAATGAAAGCAATACTCCTGTTCCATTTTGTCTTCTGAACATGCTCACTGTGGAGAAGACTATATTGGTAAATATATATTTTGCTTTAAGTACTAACTACATGTAAAAATACATGTAATAAGAACTGACTGGCAAGGGGTAGTGGAAGTACTTCTTCAGATAAATTGGATACAAATCACTGGAATTTGGTCCCACTGAAAGACGAGAATCCTACTTGAACTCCCTTACCTAGCCAGGCTTTTAACTTGATTGAAACAGCTATCTATTGAACAGGGAAATCACACTTCCCAGGGACATCAGTTCTGATAACAAGGGCCTGGATTCATCCTGCCCCTTCTATAGTCCTTTATCCTCATGGAAAACCCTACCAACTCTGAGTGGTAGTCTTTTACACTCACTTTGCACAAGTACAAATGAACAGACAAAGTGAAGAACAACAGAGAATCTGACTCTAAATCCGCATTGCTGTATTTCATAATCAACTGAGTTCTACTTGAAACAGCGCCACATCAAGGAGCAGACTTGAATCAACCAATTGGGGGGTGCATTACTACAATTCTGAGAAACTGTTTATATGACAATTCATGGAATAAAATCAATGGAGAAGGAATTAATATTTAGTTGTGGCATTAAAAAACTAGAAGAGTCTGAAAGAAACAAAAGTTCAACATGGCTCCATGTACACAGCTACAAAAATGCATTTTCTTCCTTATTAGAAAAGCTTTCTTGGACTGCAAAGCCAAAAGCAGCAATCCAACATCATGAGAGCTAAAGTCAAAAACTCATAATGAACAGAAGAGATTCTTAAGAATCTAGAATCCACAAACAAAAATTGAACTAAATGGATACTTTAAACTAACCCAGATAACACTAATAGAAAATAGCAGATAAGTGCTGCTCATGTTCCAAGTTCTATTACAACTGTATTCACGGTGATTCTAAGTAACAGATTATTTTGTGACTATGGGAATAGATTGGGATTTAGATATGTGTTCAATTTTCAGCTCTACCATACGCTTCCTGGGTGACTTTGAGCAAGTCCCCACACTTAAAATGGCAATAATAATACATCTTTTTGCCCACTGTCTTGTTTACAAAGAAATTCTTTACAGCAGAAACCATTTCTTACTATGTGTTTGTACCGGGTCTAGCACAATGGGATCTTGATATCAGGTGAGCCTCTAAGAACAACAATAATAATACATCAAGCAAATTACACAATGTAGACCTCAGCTAGAGCTCAAACACCTTCAACACATACTTCATTTAAAACTAAAATACAACAAAGTACCCTGTATTTTAAGGACCAAATATACACACCAACAGTTTCTCTCAGCCATGTCCACAGTAAACCTTGCTGACACAATCACAACCAGCCCTTCACCTCTTCTGTAAGCTCACTTTTACCCTCTTTCAGTGCATTCCCAGGTGCTATATATAATCTTTCCTTCTTATTCTTATCCCTCCCCATCTTTTAGGGAAATCAACTGCCTGATGCCAATAAGATTAATCACCATTCATGCAATGAGCAAGTAACCTATCCTTATTTACAGAATTCAGAGGCTGACTGTTTGGGAAAGGCTTTTAACTACTTCCCTGCCTGTCAGCCCCTTTACTCCATCACACAGTTCCTCTCAGATCTTTAGTATGGGACCCACTAGAAAGCTCACAATACCAACCTGTAAAGCTGGAAGGTGCTCAGATACTAATATAGTGGTGGGCGCCCATACAAAACAAGACATAGAGAGGACAAGTATTATTCAATGCTGAACGGTTATAGTCAAAACCTTTTGAACCAGAAAGCCTAGAAACTGCATTTTTATACCAGTGGAATGCTCTTTTCAGTGGAATGAAACATCTTTTTCCAGACCTAGATGACCGTCAGATACTGGATTTTAAAATCATGGCATTAACTATTTTTTAGACACCATTGTAGATAATTTTAGAGGTTTTTTTTACATATACTAGTTAATTAGTTATTTTTGTTCTCCCTCATAAATCTATATTGCTGGATTCACAGTGCTAATTAAACCTAACTAGAGTGATTAAAAAATCCTGATCAAGAGACAAATCATGATCACTTTAATAATTAGAGAACTTGCATTACCTTCAGTAGCATTACCAGTATGAATAAAGTGAACAGATGTGGGTCAAAACTCTCAAATACTATCATTTTTTTTGCTGAAAAATATAAATTAACATAATATTTTGCTCTTCTGTAGCAGCTTCCATCTGTGAATCTCAAAGTGCCTTACAAACATCAATTATCTTAGCTTCACAAACACACTTGTCTATGGGCCCTGATCTCTGTAAAGGCTGAGCACCTGCCTCTCTTATTTAAATAATTTGTCACCGTTTCATTCAGGTAATTTTTTTTTTAAAAAAGGTACTAAAATATAAAGGAAAACTGTTAATCTTGAGGAGCCAATGCCAAAGTCTTTTCACATGCAAAATTTCTATTGAAATCAATGGGAGTTCTGTGCATGCAATGACTGCAGAAGCAGACCCTTATTTATATAGAATTTGACCAGATTTCTGGCTATTGGCCCCACCATGTATTCCTTACTCAAGAAACAGGAAATAAGAATTCAAATGGTGGCTGACTCAGATCAAGTTCTGGATTACACAAACCCCCTTAAATGGAGTAGTGAGTGTCTGACATTAATTTATCAGGCATAGGCGTCACTTGGAACCTCTCTTTCCCCTTCTTTTTTAATTCCTACATGTTCCCATGTACCTTGAACCCAATCCTGCATTCCTTACTCAGGTAATACTCTGTCTGAAGTCAATGGGAGTTTTGTCTGAGAAAAGATTGTAGGCTTGGGCCCCTTATCCCTTATTTAATTCTCAGCCTTTCAGTTATTCAAAATATACATGAAAGTAGGTCAAATGCAATCATGCAGAGTGAGGGTGCACTTTCTCAAGAAGCCAGTAGTTGACACACATGAATGTTTTAAACCAGTCACGTCTGGCAAACTTCCTTATTTTGAAACAGCATTATGATTAGGGTCCTACTAAATTCACGGCCATGAAAAATGCGTCTCAGACACTGAAATCTGGTCTCCCCCCAGATTTCACAGGGTATACCGGCGTATCTCAAATTGGGGATCCTGACCAAAAAGGGAGCTGTAGGGGGTCACGGTATTGCCATCCTTTCTTCTGCACTGCCTTCAGAGTTAGGTGGCTAGAGAGAGGCAGATGTTGGCCGGGCACCCAGCTCTGAACCAGCTTCCCCATCAGCAGCAGCGCAGAAGTAAGGATGGTAATACCATACCATACCATGCCACCATTACTTCTGCGCTGCTACCTTCAAAGCTGGGTGGCCAGAGAGCAGCAGCTGTTGGCCGAGCACCCAGCTCTGCAGGCAGCAGTGCAGAAGTAAGGGTGACAATACCATACCATGCCATCCTTACTTCTGCACTGCTGCTGCTGGTAGTGGCCCTGCCTTCACAGCTGGACTCCTGGCCAGCAGCCGCCGCTCTCCAGCTGCCCAGCTCTGAAGGTAGCACCGCTGCCAGCAGCAGTGCAGAAGTAAGGGTAGCAGTACGGCAACCTCCCCTACAATAACCTTGTGACACCCACCCCCCACCCCACCCCAACTCCTTTTTGGGTCAGGACCCCAACAATTACAACATCATGAAATTTCAGATTTAAAGAGCTGAAATCATGAAATTTGTGATTTTTAAAATCCCATGACCATGAAATTGACCAAAATGGACCATGAATTTGGTAGGGCCCTAATTATGATTTTATAAATAATTAATAAACAATATTAATTCACACATAAATTTAACATATTTAATAAAGAATTAATGAAAAAGCTTTTCTAGTACACATGCAATTAAGTAAATGATCTAAAAACTTAGCACTTCCTCAAACTAATTTAAATTAGAGATAGATTCAGGGGGGCTGATTCTCCTTTAGTCCTTGTCTAAACATACACAAATTATGACACTAACTATGCTAGCATCATTACTATACCCCCTTGGTATGGAAGGAAGTAATATCAATTTAAAGGTATAACTATTCTCATAGGGAAGACCAATAAGCTATACCAATATAAGGCACCTTTATACCAGCATATAATTGTGTCCACACATATTGGTAGAAAAATCATGCCCTTAATCAAAATATTATAACAGTACAAAATCTGTGTGTAGACAAGACTGTGTAAATCAGGAATAATTCTGCAGAAGTCTTTGGAATTACACTAGTGCAAGCAAGAGTAGACACTGTCCTGATCTTGCGCAGTTTGAATCTGGACTCAGATCCAAATCGCATGAAAATTTGATGATATTTGAATTCAGTGTTCTAATTAACTCATTGTAGTGATACATTCAACTCATAGACCAGGTCAGAATTCAAACTTCCTGACTTCCAGGAACAGGGGCAAGATGCAGTGTTCCAGTACAGATGCATTTTTAAATTAATTAACACATTATATTTCTATTTTAATTTTGTTTCTTGGGAAAAAGAACAAATGTGGTATTTGATCTGTGACAACTGTCAGAAAACGCATTTCCCAAAACCCAAAAGAAAAGAAAAAGCCTTCTTGAAACTTCAAGATAAAACAACAGAGCACACAGGCTGTATACATAATCTCTCCAAAGCAAAGCAGTTTCTTGTCCAGCTTGAAATGCAGTTGAGACACCACATGAGTGCACAACGGCAGAGTAAATTAATTTTAATTTTCTTCCTTTAGTGAGAGGAAAGCGAATCTGTGTTCAGTAACCTACTAAGTCATGAAAAATAAACAAAGAGTTAAACTCAGGAGGACATAGAAATCTGTTATCAAATAAAACCTAACAAGACTAGTGCAGTAAAAACACATAAAGACAGCATACTGTTACTACAAATGATATATTAATAAACCATAACATTCTGGATAGTGATTTGAATATTTACAAGTATCATGTTTAGTAAGAAGTTACTCAAACATTTATAACTACTGCATTATAGGAGAAGTACTTTTCTCTGCACAGTTCAAAACAAAACAACACTGAAACTGTAACATACCTTCTGATGACAAAAGTTATCTCAAAATATTATTTCTGTGGCTATGGGCTACAGCCATGATGATGAGCATTTTAGAAAAGCCCTGCCAACAGATATTATGTGAGTAGACCCATTGTCTTTAATGAGAAATGTATGCGGAGGCCCTTAATTAGACAGCAAGACCCAAAGGAAAAGATATCACCAAGTCTCCTAGCTATCCAGAGAAAATAAATGAAAAGCACCTGATATAAATAAATTACTGTCCACTGGCTTTGTTCTGTACTTTTTCACTGATCAGGACACTGTTCAGTTTTTGGACTTTATGTCCTGGTCACCTGTAACAGAAAAACACAAGTATTTTTCAGGGTAATATATAAAGTTCCTCAAATTAGAGCCATCTACAGCAGTGATTTTCAAAGTATGAGTCGCAACCCAGTACTGGGGTCACGGAATGGAAGGCACTGGGTCATGGTGCTTCTGGTCAGCACCGCAGACCGCACTGTTTAAAGTCCCGTCAGTGGTTCTGCCCAGATAGGCAGGGTAGTTCCTACCTGTTCTGATATCGTGCTGTGCCCCGGAAGCAGCCAGCAGCAGGTCTGGCTCCTAGGGGGCGGGGGTCACAGGGCTCTGCGCACTGCCCCCACCCAGAGCATTGGCTCCGCACTCCCATTGGCCGGGAACCAGCCAATGGGAGCTGGGGCGGGTTGGTGCCTGCAGGTGAGAGCTGCACGGAACTGCTTGTGCACCTCCACCTAGGAGCTGGACCTGCTGCTGGCCACTTCCGGGGCGCAGCGTGGTCCGTGGTGCCAGGACGAGCAGCAAGCCTGCCTTAGCACCCCCGCTGTGCCACTGACCGGGATCCACCTGACGTAAGCTCGTGCCCCAATCCCCTGGCCCAGTCCTGAGCCTCCTCAAACCCAGAGCCCCTTCCTGCACCCCAAACCCCTTATCCCCAGCCCCACCCCAGAGCTTGCACCCCCAGCCCAGCACCCTGACCTGCACCACTGATCTATGGCATTCAAGATATGCACACAACTCCCATTGATATTAACTGCAGTTTCAGTTTCATCTCCTTCCAAGACTTCTTAAACCAGAGGTGGGCAAACTACGGCCCATATCTGGCCCGCAGGACCGTCCTACACGGCCCTTGAGCTCCCGACTGGGGCGGCTAGCCCCTGGCCCCTCCCCTGCTGTCCTCCCTCCCCCGCAGTCACACTGCCATGCAGGCAGCACAGCTTACGCCTGCCCACCTCCCAGGCTTTCCAATAAGCCAGTCCTACCACTCTGAGCGGCATGGTAAGGGGGCGGGGAGGTTTGGATAAGGGGCAGGAGGTCCTGGGGGGGCAGTCAGGGGACAGGGAGCAGGGGGCGGTTGGATAGGGTGGAGGTTCTTTGGGGGGCAGTCAGGGGATGGGGAGCAGGGGCCGGTTTGAAAGGCATGGGAGTCCCGGGGGGCCTGTCAGGGGTGTGGATAAAGGTGGGGGCAGTCCAGGGAAAGGGGGAGTTGGATAGGGGGTGGGGTCCCGGGGGGGGCAGTTAGGGGTGAGGGGTCCTTGGAGGAGGTGGTCAGGGGACAAGGAGGAGGGGGAGTTGGATGAGTCGGGGGTTCTGACGGGGACAGTCGGGGAGTGGGAAGGGGGAGGGGGTGGGGGCCAGGCTGTTTGGGGAGGCACAGCCTTCCGTACCCAGCCCTCCATATAGTTTCGCAACCCCGATGTGGCCCTCAGGCCAAAAAGTTTGCCCACCCCTGTCTTAAATTGTTATGTAATGTTGCTGTGCAATGTTAAACAGTTGCTCCACTTCAGAGCTGTGTGAAAAAAATTCTGTATATAGTTTGTAAATCTATTGGTAATATTTATATAGCACTGTGGGATCCTTCTGCTAAAAGTGCTTTATAATGTCATTATATGGCGGTTGGAATCATTGTTATAGGTATTAGTAATATAGGATACCACCAGACATGAATGTAACCATCAATTCCTTTATTAAATCCAAAGGCCCAATGGTATTTATACTTGCTCTGAACATGTCTAAAAGCCTAAATAATAAGCAGTTACTATACCCAAACAGTAACAAACATTCATAAGCATTTGATCAAAATACTCACAAAGGATGAGCCCCAGAGATAACCCTCTTACCCTGGCTTGCTCCAGCATATCAGAAAGAATCTGATAAATACTCCTAGCAAGCCTGGTTCTTTTATACAGTCCAACAAACAAGTGATGTCGTACTGACCTTTATAAAAAACAGGTTTTGGCCAGTTTGTGGTTGACCTCTTTCTTGGCCTTGGCTGAAACAAGATATGACTGTGAGGCCTCTTTCTTTCACATTATCTTAAATTTATGGATCTTAAAGCTTGGTTCACCTCCTTACACAAGCCCATATTTTAAGATAACGCTAGTATGTTGGAGGTTACTATAAGTTTATCGCATCATAAGACAACTTCTCTTTGTCTGTTAGAACCAGTTTGTAATAAATTCTTATCGCTGAGAGGCCCCTTTTCCAGAAACTTCCATTTTATCTTATTAGCCATATTCCAAGCCCAGCATCCTCTCCAGATCTTGTCTTGCTAGACGCCACTTTCTAACTTTTTAACATGTTATTCTCAAGGCCTTGTTACATTTGCTTAACCACCTACAGTCTACACAAGCTACAAAGAACATATGCGTAACTAACCCATTTATCTTAAAACCGTCTTACAATGGCCTTAAGTGAAAAGCTCAGCTTGAGCCAGAATAGCCAGTATACCCTACCAGCACTTCTGTAGGTGCTAATGGCCTTTCTGTCCTCCCTAAGGAGTTATTTTGCTTTCAGAATGGATTCCAGCCAGTACATGAATGGACAGAAAGGCCCTACAACTGAAAACTCACCCGGTGTGGGGATGGAGGAGGCCAATGTCAAACCAATTCAGATCCAACACTTGAGACATCAGAGAGCTGAAGGCCAGTTAGCCTGCTTATATTCTTGTGCTGGAGAGCCATTTTCCAATAGGGCAGAAGACACTGAGGCCAGACTTGCTGGATGAAGATCCTGGAGCCCACCAGGATAGAGGTAGATGGGAAGAAGCCAACAGTCATACTCCAGAGTACAAACAGCTGCAGAGGAGATTGGTTTGGGCTAAAGAAAGAGGTGAGAGAAGGAGACAGGGAAGACTAGAAAGGGGAAAGCAGATGGGAGTGCAGAAACATTCGTTGATTTTGTTTTGGGGTAGAGAGAACTATATCAGCTTATATATATATACACTTCCTTTTGCATTAGACACTGTCTAAGCATCTGATACAAGTGGTCAAAATAGGGGGACTACTTAGAACAGATCCATTCCTCCATCTTAATAAAAAATGAAGGCGTCAGACTACATTTTCTGTGAACCTCACAAGCCTAGAGCCCAAGACAGGTCTACGGGCAAGAGTGAAAACGTGAAGTTGGATTGTCTCACCAACTGGAAATCCAAACAATTCAGCAACTCTGAGCTAGAGCCAGCTTCTACACTGATGTGAGTTGTAGGTATATCCTGCAGCTTATTAACCCCCAGGACATTCGGGGGGGGGGGCAGGAAGGGGCAGGGGTTCAAACAACTCTGATAAAATACAATGTAGTCACCTGCAGAAATGACCACAGTGGTACCAGCTACATGAGCCTCCCAACAGCTTGGGGGCTCCGGAGGAATGTAACTCCGGAGGAATGCACAAGACAGCCCCACAGACTTACACAATTACAGAAGGGTAGAACTGGCAGGGACTTTGAGAGGTCATCTAGTCCAGTCTCCTGCTCTCAAAGCAGGACTAAATAATAACTACTGCGTTCCTGACAGGTGTTTGTCTAACCTGTTCTTAAAAACCTCCAGCAATGGAGATTCCACAATCTTCTGAGGCAATTTTTTGTGCTTAACCACCCTGACAGGAACTTTTTCCTAATGTCCAACCTAAACCTCCCTTGCTGCAAGTTAAGCCCATTGCTTCTTGGCCTATCTTCAGATGTTAACATGAACAATTTTTCACCTGCCTCCTTGTAACAACCTTTTATGTAGCTGAAAATGGTTATCACATCCCTTCTGCTCCAGACTAAACAAACCCTGTCTTTTGAATCTTTCCTCATAGCTCATGTTTTCTAGACCTTTAATCATTTTTGTTGCTCTTCTCTGGACTTTCTCTAATTTGTCCACATCCTCCCTGAAATGTGAGGCCCAGAACCAGACACACAATGCTCCAACTGAGGCCTAATCAGTATAATTACTTCTTGCTTACAACGCTCCTGCTAAGGCTTCCCCCTTCATCCCAGGGCCAGGGCCAGGGCCACCCCCGGGCTGCCAGGAGCCCTGGGATCAACAGCCGGGATTGAGCAGGGCTCTCACCCCCGCTGAGCCCACCCACAGCCTCCTCCTGCCAACCAGCCGGCCCGAGCCCTCTCCTCACAGCCCCGTCACGTCACCCGCTGCGCCCGGCCCCCCGCGCGCTCTCCCACAGCCCCGCCCCGTCATCCACTGAGGCCACGCCCAGCGCCCTCTCCAGTCCCGTCATCCGCTGAGTCCCGCCCCCTCCTTCCGGCGAGGCCGGGCAGCTTCCGGTCTCCTCACTTCCGGTTCGCCGTGTGCGCTGCGTCTTGCCGCTGGCAGCTGCGGCCCTTTCGCCGCACGTGGCCGAGTCCTGCCGCGCTTCTCCCGGCGGCGCCTGACTCTCGCTGGCCCGGCCCCGCACCTCTGCCCGCCATGCTGGTGCTCTTCGAGACCGCGGCCGGCTACGCCGTTTTCAAGGTGAGGCCGGGGCCGGCCGCGTTCCGCCGCCTCGTCTCGCCGTTCCCCGGGCGGGCCGGGCTCGCGCCCGGGGGATGGGGCGACCCGTAGCTCTCGCGGCCCCTTCTGCGGCAGGAGCGCGGGGGAGGGGGTGCGCGCGCGCGCCGTGCCCGGGGTCTGGGTCCCACCCACGTGGCTGCGGCGAGAGGCCAGTCTCCGTCAGCCGCTGGTCGCCCTGCCCGGGCCGGGCCCTCACGCCTGGCGCCCCGAGCCTAGCGCCGATGCCGAGCTGGGGAGCGAGGTCGGGGAGGAGTTGGCCTGGCTCTGGTGCGGAGGCCCGTCTCTCTGGCGTGCCCCAGGTGTGCAGGCGGCGGGAGCAGCCTCGCACGGGACAGGGAGGATTTACTCCCGCTCCCTGCCCTACGAAATCGTTGTCTGCCTCGCCTGGCTCCTTGGAGGGTAGGTCTGACCCCTGCCTGGGGCCGTGGCAATTCGTGGATGCGTCTGGCGGGGTCAAAGGGACGTGACCCATCATGCAGTGTAGTGCAGGTTTAAATGCCTTTGCTAACCCTGCAGAGGTCAGTTTCTATCCTGATGTATGAGGTTTGATTTACAGTATTCTGTTTGACTAAGTGTAATTGTAAATGTAAGGTTTCAGAGTGGTAGTCGTGTTAGTCTATCAGCAAAAACATTTATTCTTTTGCGTAGAGACTGTCTGGTTTGGCCAATGTACATGGCAGAGGGGGCATTGCTGGCACATGATGGCCTCTACCACATTGGAGGATGTGCAGGTGATTGAATTGGCCTCTTTAGCACTATAAAAAGTAATTTTCCCTCTGATATTCACCCTTTCTTGTCAAGTGTTGAGAATAGGCCACTTCCACCTTTTATTGAATTGGCCTCGTTAGCACTGACCCCCCACTTAGTAAGGCATCTTTTCATGTACTGTGTGTATATACTTGCTACTGTATTTTCCATTCCATGCATCTGATGAAGTGGGTTTTAGCCCACGAAAGTTTATGCCCAAATAAATTTGTTAGTCTCTAAGGTGCCACAAGGACGCTTCGTTGTTTTTGTGAATGTCAGTGGCCAGAGGTCTACAGCTACAACATTTCATTGTGATCTCCTGTGCTATCACAGACTGACTTCCTGTTCACATCCAAGAAGAGCAAGCTGGTAATGCACTTTTTAATTTTAACCAGCAGTTTTGGAACAAAACAAAAGCTTTCAGAATTCTATCAACTTTTAGCAGAAATTGTGGTGTTTACCCCTAATTAGTCGTCAGTTATTTGCCTTTAAATATGCTCACATTGCATCAATTTCTGGGACTTTTTAGCATTTGTTGTAATTGATATCATGCCTATAGTTTCTAAGTGAAAGGACTGAGGCAAATGTAATAGCAAGGATACTAATATATTTTAAATACTGTATTTACAAGGTGTGTGAATTTAAGTTCATCTGCTATTGTTTATGTAAAATGCTTGGCTTGACAGGTGTACACGTACATTTGCATTCTGGTTGAAATTGGGAGAATTCATCCACTATACCTGAAAAGCAAAGATTCAGTTCTCACATCTCTCCTATCTTTACATAAGCAGAGATAGGCTGATGCGCCATGCTACTGAACTGGTGTACTCTGTAACCCGTCTGCCAGGTGGAATCAGCAGCAACCAGGGCCTGGCTTAATATCTAGGGGTTCCTTTTGAACAACAGAGCACAAAACCAGTAACATGGGAAAATTACACACCATCCCCTGAATGCTTCTAAGAGGCAATACTTCCCCTCTTGCAAGCACAGAGTCTGAGTGTAGAAAAGAAATTTTTAATGAAAGGAGGGGAGTCACCTGGCATGAATTTTAGAAAATGGCACCAGCAGGATTCAGCCAAAAATACCTATCTTAGAGTATGTTAAATTATTTTATGATATTTGTATTGTGATAGTGTGCAACGGCCCAGATCGGAATTGGGACAGCACCATGCTAGTCTGAAGTGGAACTTCTTAGCTGATGTTACCTTTTGCTCTACTTAGCTGCAGCTTCCTTCTCTAGATCATAGAATCATAGAATATCATGGTTGGAAGGGACCTCAGGAGGTCATCTAGTCCAACCCCCTGCTCAAAGCAGGACCAATCCCCAATTTTTGCTTCAGATCCCTAAATGGCCCCCTCAAGGATTGAACTCACAACCCTGGGTTTAGCAGGCCAATGCTCAAACCACTGAGCTATCCCTCCCCCCAGATGTTTGACTGTGCTGTTGCTGCTAGAGCCACATTGTCTGCCTGTAAAATGATATAGAAATCCAAAACTCAGCAGGGCCAGGGCTTCATTAAAATCAGTGGTTTTCAGCCTCTGGTCCGTGGAGCCCTGGGGGTCTGCAGACTTATGTAAGGCATCAACAATAGGTGACTATGAAAATGAAGTTTCGTAAGAACAGCCATACTGGGTCAGACCAAAGGTCCATCTAGCCCAGTGTCCTGTCTTCCGACAGTGGCTAATGCCAGGTGCCGCAGAGGGAATAAATAGAACAGGTAATCATTAAGTGATCCATCCCATCACCCATTCCCAGCTTCTGGCATACAGAGGCTAAGGACACCATCCCTGTCCATCCTGGCTAATAGCCATTGGTGGACCTATCCTCCATGAACTTACCTAGTTCTTTTTTGAACCCTGTTATAGTCTTGGCCTTCACAACATCCTCTGGCAAGGAGTTTCACAGATTAACTGTGCGTTGTATGAAAAAAATACTTCCTTTTGTTTGTTTTAAACCTGCTACCTATTCATTTCATTTGGTGACCCCATGTTCTTGTGTTATAAGGAGGAGTAAATAACGCTTCCTTGTTTACTTTCTCCACACCAGTCATGATTTTATAGAACTCTGTCATACCCCCCACCCCTTAGTTGTCTCTTTTCAACGTTGAAAAGTCAGTCTTATTAATCTCTCCTTATATGGCAGCCATTCCATACCCCTAATAATTTTTGTTGCCTTTTTCTGAACCTTTTTCAATTCCAAAAGGAGTACTTGTGGCACCTTAGAGACTAACCAGTTTATTTGAGCATGAGCTTTCGTGAGCTACAGCTCACTTCATCGGATGCATAGCATATCGTGGAAACTGCAGAAGACATTATATACACACAGAGACCATGAAACAAAACTTCCTCCCACCCCACTCTCCTGCTGGTAACAGCTTATCTAAAGTGATCATCAAGTAGAGCCATTTCCAGCACAAATCCAGGTTTTCTCACCCTTCCCCCCCCCCCCCCCCCACATACAAACTCACTCTCTTTGAAACCTCTCTTTATAATGCGCATGATAATCAAGGTGGGTCATTTCCAGCACTAATCCAGGTTTTCTCACCCCCCCCCCCACACACACACACACACCCCTCCAAAAACCACACACACAAACTCACTCTCCTGCTGGCAATAGCTCATCTTGTCTTCTGCAGTTTCCACGATATGCTATGCATCCGATGAAGTGAGCTGTAGCTCACGAAAGCTCATGCTCAAATAAACTGGTTAGTCTCTAAGGTGCCACAAGTACTCCTTTTCTTTTTACGAATACAGACTAACACGGCTGTTACTCTGAAACTTTTTCAATTCCAGTGTATCTTTCTTGAGATGGGTCAACCACATCTGCACGCAGTATTCAAGATGTGGGCATACCATGAATTTATTTAGAGACAATATGATATTTTCTGTCTTCTTATGTATCCCTTTCTTAATGATTCCCAGCATTCAGTTTGCTTTTTTGACTGCTGCTGCACATTGAGTGGATGTTTTCAGAGAACTATCCACAATGACTCCAGGATCTCTTTCTTGAGTGGTAGCAGTCAATTTAGACCCCATCATTTTATATTTATAGTTGGGATTGTGCTTTCCAATGTGCATTACTTTGCATTTATCAACATTGAATTTCATCTGTCATTTTGTTGCCCAGTCACCTGGTTTTGAGAGATCCTTTTGTAGCTCTTGAGTCTGCCTGGGACTTAACTATCTTGAGCAATTTTGTATCATCTGCAAATTTTGCCACCTCACTGTTTATCCCTTTTTCTAGATCATTTTATGAATATATTGTACAGGACTGGTCCCAGAACAGACCCCTGGGGGATGCCACTATTTACCTCTCTCCATTCTGAAAACTGACCAGTTATTCCTATCCTTTGTTTCCTATCTTTTAACCAGTTACCAATCCATGAGAGGACCTTTCCTCTTATCCCAGGATAGTTTACTTTGCTGAAGAGCCTTTGATGGGGGACCTTGTCACAGGCTTTCTGAAAAATCTGAGTACACTATATCCACTGGCTCTCCCTTGTCCACATGCTTGTTGACCCCCTTGAAGAATTCTAGTAGATTGGTGAGGCATGATTTTCCCTTTACAAAAAACATGTTGACTCTTCCTCAACAAATTAGGTTCAGCTATGTGTCTGACAATTCTGTTCTTTACTACTGTTTCAACCACTTTGCCCGGTACTGAAGTCAGGTTTACTGGCTTGTAATTGCTGGGATCACCTCTGGAGCCCTTTTTAAAAATTGGTGTCACATTAGCTATCCTGCTGTCATTTGGTACAGAAGCTGATTTAAATTATAGGTTACAGACTACAGTTAGTAGTTCTGCAATTTCACATTTGAGTTCCTTCAGAACTCTTGGGTGAATATCATCTGGTCCTGGTGACTTATTACTGTCTAGTTTCAGTTTGTTCCAAAACATCCTCTGGAACCTCAATCTGTGAAAGTTCCTCAGAGTTGACACCTAAAAAGAATGGTTCAGGTTTGGGAATCTCCCTCACATCCTCAGCCGTGAGTACCGATGCAAAAAATTCATTTAGTTTCTCCTCAATGGCCTTATCACCCTTGAGTGCTCCTTGAGCATCTCGATCCAGTGGCCACACAAGCTGTTTAGCAGGCTTCCTGCTTCTGATGTACTTTTTTTTTTTTTTTTTTTTTTTTTTTTTTTTTTTGCTATTGCTTTTTGAGTTTTTGGCTAGTTGTACTTCAAATTCTCTTTTTGGCCTTCCTAATTATATTTTTACATTTCATTTGCCAGAGTTTATTCCTTCTTCTGTTTTCCTCATTAGGATTTAACTTCTACTTTTTAAAGGATGCCTTTTTGCCTCTCTCTTCTTCTTTTACTTCATTGTTAAGCCATGGTGGCACTTTTTCAGATTCCAGATTCCAGAAAAGGCATTCTGGTTCTCTCATCAGTCAAATGTATGTGAATACCCCAGAAGTGCTGTTACCACCATAGAAGCGCACAGTTTAGCACCTTTCTCACGCTGTGTCAAATGCCTTGCCGAGCACTTGCAACATTTATAGTTGAATTCTGGTTAGTCAGTTTTCAGCCTAAGACTTCTATGACAGTGGTCCATGGACCACAGGTTGAATTTCCAAAGGGGTCTGCACCTCCATTTGACATTGTTTAGGAATCCGCAAATGAAAAAAGGTTGAAAACCACTGGTTTAAAAGTTAATTTCTGAATAAGAAGGAGGAATTGGAATTGGGGGACTCAATAGAGGACTTCAATCTGTTGGGCATGCCTAGGAGGGCGCAGAGTATGTTGCGGGGGTGGTGTAGTTGGGGCCCAGACCAGCCCCCACGGAGAATGGGGATGGCGGGACTGCCACCCAGCTCCGCTCCTGGTCCCGGCTGCCAGCCCCACGCTCAGGGATCCGCTCCCAGCTGTCTGCCTGGGGTTTTGGCTGCCTGCCCCGTGCCTGGGGATCTTCTGCTGGATCTGTGTCTGGCTGCAGGCCTTGGCCCCTGGCAGAGGGTCCAGCTGTGGCCCCAGCCTCGTCCCCCTTATCCCTGTCTGCATCCCCCACTCCCGACTCCGTGGGCCAGTGGAGCGCAGACGGGTAAGGGAGAGTGTGAGGTAAAAAGTTTGGGGACCACTGCAATAGGTAAGGGAAGTTATTAGCTGGCCCAGAGACTTTTTTTGCTTTATAACTCTGTGGGCAATGTGTTACTGTGTTTTACTTGTTTAGCTAATAGTTAAGTTAAAGAAAAAATACAGTTCAAAAGAACCCTCTTGGTCTGGATTTGGAAATCTGGGAGGAAGTGAAGTGGCTTGCTCATTTGCATGGTACCCAGAATGATTTCAGCATTCCTTCTGTGTCAAATTGTAGTTGTGCTGTATTTGATTTGTGAGGACAAATCACAATGGTTTTTGAACATGGTACAAAGAACCGCATTTATATCTTTGAAAAAGATTAGTTCAGTGCTCCTTTGCATTTTACTAAGAATTCTAAGGCCTTGTCTATGCTACAAAATTGTTGACCTAAATTATGTCGACATACAGCCACCACATTAGTTGCTGCAGTTTTTCATATCCACACTACTCTCCTGTCGGTGGTGCATGTCCTTACCCGGAGTGCTTGCCCCGATTTAAGGGGACAGTGTGGGGGGCTGACAGCCTGAGCTATCAGGCCTGCACGGGGCTCACCACTGGATCCCCCTTTCCCCAGGGCTGATGGGCTGTCAGCCCTGCACTGGACTCATCGCTGGAGCCCTCCAACAGTGGGGCTTCAGCCATGAGCCCAGTGCTGTCAGCCCTGGGGTGAGAGGTGGGGTGGCTCCAGCTGTGAGCCTGGCATGGGATTGACAGCCAACAGGCAATGTAAGTAATAGTGTATACATGGACACTGCATTTCCCTAACTACATTGACCTAAGTGCTATGCCTCTCACGGAGGTGGAGTTATTAGGTCAGGGTAGTGGGCGAGTTACATTGGCAGGAGAAACATTGTAGTGTAGACCCCAGGCCTTAGTGCACTGCAGATTAAGTGAATGCAGAAATATGGTGGAGAAGTATAACTGTGATCTCAACTCACCTCTGCCCCCTAAAGGATTTCTTTTTTGGACGGCAAGCTGAAATATCAGTGTGTTAACCAAGTGTAATGTCTTTAAAATTTACTCTTGAGGCTGTATTGGCATGGATTTACTGTACTGCAAAGAGGGTGAGCTCTGTTTTAGAAGTGGCCTCTTTCTTCCTCAAGTAACTTGAGGCTCTCTGTGAAGGTGACTTGTTTTGTATTTTCCCATTGGTGGTGGTGTCCTTGATCAGCTGGTGTGTTCACAAAGCAGTAGTAAGTTTGGTCCCAGGTCACTGGCGATGAGACACATGATACTAAGGCTGGTTCTTAAAAAGAGAGGAGAATGTAGATGTTCAGAAAGGGCCTGCCTTTATTGGGGGGTGAAAAACAATACAGTAGCTGTGTTCCTGCTGAAAGTAAAATGCTGTTAACATGATCAGATATTGGTGGGGCAGAACTGGAGAGAAAATGGTAAGCAGTGGTCACAGACTGGATGGCTAAGAGCTACCCCATTGACTCAATTAACATCAGCTTTCAGGCAGGACACACCATAAAAAGTGGGGTCAGGGTTTCTATACTGAACAATGATCCCAAACATCTTTAAACATTGGTTTAATGATTCTGTCTTGTATCCACAGGTCCTGGATGAGAAGAAGCTCCAGGAAGTTGACAGTTTATGGAAAGAATTTGAAACACCTGAAAAGGCAAATAAAATGTAAGCCGTTTGTTGAGGGGCTGGCAGCCTGGCTTTGGAAGATAACTGCATGTTCAGATTAAGGAGCAAGGCCTTGCTTTGTTTTCAGTATAGTTCAGAGCTTTTAAATGTTAGAAGAATGATCTGACCCAAGAACAAGGGGAGATCCAGTGGAATTAAAAAGTGAGAAATTCAGTACTGATAAAAGGAAATACTTTTTCCCCACAATGTATAATTAAACTGTGAACCTCATTGCCACATGAAGGCGTTGAAGCTGAAAACTTATGTTCTAAAAGGGATTGAACATTAAAATGGATATAAAGAGTATCCTAAGTTTGACAAACTTTTGGAAGGTATATTAAACTTCAGTCTTCAGGGGTTAAGCCAGTCAGAGTATTAGAGATCAGGGTGAAACCTAACATGGGCGGGTGTGCCTATAGCAGAGTATCCTACATCTGCCCACTGCAGGCTTTTTACACCTTCCTCTGAAATGTCTGATGCTGACTACTGTCAGACAGGATGCTAGCCTAAATGGACTTTGGTCTGGTCCAGTTATGCAGTTCTGATGTTTCTGAAAAGACGTTGGTCTCACTCAGCCTTGCAGCATAAGCCTTGAGCTGCTGTTGGAGATGACGCAAGTGCAATTTAGTAAGTTGAGAGGGTAGCTTTATCTGGGACCTTGCTTCTGTTAAAGATAACACAACTTTTTCTGACACAGATTAATCAGAATTGGACTAGAGTCAGAAATCTGGGTCTGGAGATAATTGTCCTGGGTCGCGATGGCTTCTTAAGTGCAACTCTTTAGATAACAGAGAGGAAGATTACACAAGGAGGAGGAAGTTGGGCCTGGAGAGGTGTCACAGCTGATGTAGTTGGGAACTGTCCATAGGCTACTTGGACCTGGTAAACTGATGGGGATTAGAAAATCCTTCCATACACACATGAATGTCAGTAGGTGTTCTCATACCCCATCCCCAGAGCCAGTGATATGCATTTAGTGTGACTGTTTTCCACCCCTTACCTTTCAGCCTCAACAGTATATTTTTGGTGCATGCTCCCAGCATGGCTGTTCTCAGCTTCTCACCCAGAAGGGTAGGGCTTCCCCAGACGTCTGCTCATGTGGAGGGGCAGGGAGGAGTCTGACACCGTGGATTGTGGGTCACACATAGGAAGGGAAAGTGTGGGGCCATCTTGTGTTCTCACCCCATATCCTTGCCACTTGCTCTGCCACCCGTTTATTCCTGCCCCATTATCCTCTCTCCCCTCTCTGCAGTCCCAGACTCCTTACCCCCTAATTCCCCATCCAAGTGAACATTTGTATGTATCATTTATTTTCTTTTCAAAAATAGTTTGAGCCTTCTGAATTTTCTGCTATACTCGGATTGTTTCCTCCAAATAAAAAACAAAACAAAAAACACAGATTGTAGGTACATGCCTTCATTCTTCTCTCTCCCCCCCGCCCCCTTTCATCAAGGCCAAATTAAAACTTACAGTGCCAGGGTGTTGCTCCGGTTTGATGGCTGTAATATGTCCCGTTGACTCATACAGGTTTTGTGAGTCGTGGCTACCTAGCATACCTCTTGGGCACTGTTTGCACATGTGCAGTGTAATCCATTTGGCTTTTGCGAGTGTTAGGAATGTGCCTATCCGAAGAGCTAAACTTTTTCAAATGCTGTTTTCAGTATTGCTCCTCCAAGGGGTAGAGGGTGCCATGCAAAATACAGAAAAAAATACAGAAAATACAGGGGAAAAAAAATACTATCTGTTAACTTTAAGAAAAGTTGTTTTGGGGGGCCTGTATCTCAGGAATCCCTTGGTCAAATGATCCCAAATTTGGATGTCTACCCTGTGCCGCCATGAGAGTCAGTAAATTTCAAGGAAATCCAAGTAACTGGATTGTAGAGCTCTTAGAAGAGTCAACCTGGAAACAGAAAGAGTTTTGTAACCTCAACTCTAGTAGACCTGGTGCTCTGCTACAGTAGAGAGCATATTCTTTGCTCTCACTAGTTAATCAAAGGAGTAGTGTTGAAATCTGAATAGTTGGTGTCTTTTAAATATGAACTGCAAAACAAAAAGATGGCCTCACTTTTTTTTCAAATTTTTTGTATGTATTTTTTCATTAGAAATAGTAGATCTTGATTTCTCACCTCTTTGGAGGTCTCTAGCAAGATCTTTGGGGGACTTGGGTGATGAAATAACAGGGGTCTGAAAGCTGACCTACAGTTCCAAGACTCGGACTCCTTTTCCCTTCATGTGGAGGTTGGGAGATCTGAAAATCAAACTTCAGCCTCCTGTGATGTTCTAGGGAAGTAGGTATTTATGATGGGGGTTTGGGAAGTTAAGACAGATGCTATGCATCATAAAGGAAGAGGGAAGGACCGGGGTATTCTATTGTAAACTTGAATATAAAAATACATTTTCTCTTCTCTAGAGTGAAGTTGAAACACTTTGAAAAGTTTCAGGACACAACAGAAGCACTTGCTGGTAAGTAAAGATGAGAAAGTTAACTCTGAACTTTGCAGCTGGGTTCTTTCTGAAAAGAACCAATCACATATTTTCATTATATGCCTCATACTCTCCTCTCACCCTCTTATTATGTCTTCATTGTTTATCTTTTAGATTACAGTTGCTTCAGAACAAAGAACATAACTATTTGTTTTCTGGGGCAGCTGCCATGCCTCTGGACACTAGATAAAAATATTGAAATCTGGTTATTTGCTCCTGTGTTTATGGTCATGAGTGCACAAATCAGTAGAGAATAGAACCCTGTTGTCAATGATGTATTGTCGTTGGTACTGAATTCTAATGATTTGATTCAACGTTTCGTCACTACCACTGAGACAACAGATAAAATGCTAGTAATAAATACGTTAGGGCTGTTTACGCTGCACTTCGTGGCAATGTATGATGGATATGTTTGTGTATTTAATAAATGCCTATTTCTCTAAGATCATGAATTCCTGAATTATTTGTAAATCACATGCAAAACCTGCCACTTGAGTGATTCTTAGGAATTAAGCACAAAAGCATTATAGGCTCTGAATAATCTGAACTGAAGTGATAGAAGAACATAGGCTAATAGTTATTTACAGGTGGCCTGACTCCTGTTCTTGAATGCAGTGTTTTTGTGTGTCCATAACAGTAAAATCAGTTGATAAATGTCAAATGTAGCATTTTGGCCAAACAATGAGTCTTACTACATTAGAGTTGTTGGGATCACAAGTATAAAAAACAAAACAAGGAAAGAAGACCACCTTTAAACATGGGATGCAATGAAATCATAACTGAGTTTAAAATTCCTGTTTTTTCCCCACTTACATACGTGCACACTATCTAGCATGAGTGTGGCCTTGTTATAGCACTGGGTGCCAGGAATTCCTGGGTTCTAACTGCGCTAACTGTTACTGTGATACTGAAGCTGTGTGAGTTGGGCAAATCACCCAGTTTCTTTGCCTTAGTTGAGGAATCTGTGAAATCAGGGATATTTAAACTACCTAGCTCACATGATTATTGCTAGGATGGATTTGTAAATTGTTTTGAAGAGAAGTGATAAATATGTAGCTAAGCATTATTTAAATATCAAATGGTTTAAGAACTATCTGTCGGATTTAAGGTTATATAGCTAATGTCCCAAATAGCAATGATGAGAGGGCATTTATCACAGCAGTTACATTTGTTCTTCTATTTCTTTCTTTCAGGTTTTTTTAAAATAATGGGTCACTGGGTTCTGCTTCACACGCTAGGCTGTAAATGTTGTACCAATCACAGAAGGTCACTGGAGCATGGAGTTAACGTGTCAAGGGAGTTGCATAAGTGACCTCTTAAAATATGCCATATGGGTTTGTGAAGCTTTTATAGATTTATTTATACCTCAAAATAAAGATTCTTTTTAAAACTCCTCAAATCCACATCACATACCTTAAAAAGGACCGTATCTGACTTCTGCCATCCCCACAAATTGGCTTCATGCTTCAGTGGGCTTTCATGGATATTACAACATCATCAGCGGAGAGTAAATACTGGACTATTGCCTGTGGTGGCTGGTGATGTATGACTTCAGGGGGTCTGAAAATGGATTGGGTAATTCAATTATATGCCAAATCTTCTTAGAGTTGCTTCTGGGGATGTTCAGTATATCTCTGAAGTTGGTGGACTGTTACCTTTAACAAAGTTGGCATAATTAGGAGTCAATCCTGGTGATTTTCCATATATAGGGAGGAGGGAAAAATTAGAGGAGAAATATTCTCAAATTAAGAACAGCAAATGTGCTAACATTTTACGACATTCATTTAAATGACTGCAGGGTCAAAAAATTTCAGCTGCAATTTTGGTTAGTATAGTAGCTTGCAGAGGTGTGAATGTAAGTGTACAGCCTTGTGTATCAAGTTGGACATGGTATTTTTAATAGCCGTTAGATTTTAGAAAGCTTTGTTTGTTTGTTTATTTAGCCACATCTTTGTTCTCTTCTTTCCTCTACAGCATCCACAGCTCTGGTTGAGGGCAAGCTCAGCAAGAACTTGAAGAAAATTCTGAAGAAGATCATGGCAAAAGATGCCCATGAACAGCTGGCCATAGCAGATGCCAAACTCGGAGGTGTCATAAAGGTGAAAACTGACTTTGCTTCTCTAATTGGTTTTATTCTGCTGAGATGTTATGAATACGGGCCTTTGTATTTTGTGGTCCTGTAGCCATGGAGTGTGCTGCAGATTGAGCTTTCATTAGAAAAAAGTTTCTGGTTCTTAGATGGAAAGAGAAATTTTCAGCTGTGAGCTGAATATAATTTGATAGGACGTTGTCTGCTCTGCAAATGGACAAACCTGAAACTGCACTCGGATGTGCACACTTCTTGTTTTCTCAGTGGGGTATCAGCTGTGAAAGCAGACAGCATAAATAAAAACTGTTGCCCTACTGATCTTATTTATAGAAACATCCAGTTGATGTGCTTATTCACTGTTGGTTGCTTTGGCAAGTGAGGCAGCTGCTTATTATAAGGGTTGCTGGGAGTTCACATTCCCCATAATCCCCAAATATGCGCATGTATTCTCCAGCCCTTGTCTGAAAGGGGGGGAAGTATAGAGGAGATGCATTAGGTTTATATTCTAAAATCCTCACTTGTCTCTGAGATTTCAAAACCCAAACCATCTCACATTCCTTCCTCAGAACCAGAGCCAGCTACCAAACTCTCCGCTTCCTACTGTGTTCTGTTCGATGACACAGTTGTGGGTGGTGGTTAGAGAAAACTGCATAAAAATTAGCATGCAGTGTAGAACTAATCACTTACACAATCCTGGTGTTGCCCCAGAGCTTAGGGGCAGAGTACACAGGACCTTATTACAAGTCTTGTTGCTCCTGATATCAGGACGTTAAAATGCAAAATACATATGATTATTACAGTAGTGGAAACCCTGATGTTTATTACCCGTGAAGGTTGTCACTGCTTCTGACTTTTTGCCTAGCATAAATGGGTAACAAGTATATACCTTAGTAGGAGAAAAACTATAAATATATACTAGTATTGAAAAGAATTTGTAAAAGGATTTAATTAACTTGGTTAACACCTAATATTCACCTTAATTTTATAGGACAAGCTGAACTTAAGTTGTATTCATAGCCCAATGGTTACTGAACTGATGAGAGGAATTCGTTCTCAAATCGAGGGGCTTATCACTGGCCTTCCATCGCGGGAAATGGCAGCTATGTGTTTAGGATTGGCGCATAGGTGAGTTGGCATTGAAGTTGTACTTCAGTACTTTCCACCAGCTTTATTCCATTCCTGCATCCTTGGATGCCCAAAACTCCCTTTGATATCAGAGGGAGTCTGGGGTGTGAAATGAATACAGGATTAGGCCCAAAGTCTAAGCATATTAATTTGGTTAAATCTTGCTCTAGAAGCAAGCTCTTGCAAGGTTCACTGTGTTTAGCACCATAGGTGCCAGTCAGACCTCTCAATATGTGCTGTAGCGTTAACCCGAGTTGAGTAGTTTTTTCTTGTATATTATGTATGCAATTGAATAGTATCTTCTTTAAAATGCAGTCATTGACAATATGAAAATTAATTTTACATTAATCCATCACCACTGAGATATCTGATACCTCAGTGCTTAGTGTAAATGTTGGACTCAGTGTTGCATGGAGATATGTAATTTATATCTCCATGACTGTACATATCCCAGTGGTACATAATATAAACATTAAATAAAGGCAGTGTTCTTGACTGTAGATTTAAGCAGAGCAGTAGCTCTGCACACAGAGCCATGACAAGTACATAATTAGGTGCCAGAAACTTGAGTTTCAATCCAGACTCTAAGAGGAACTCATTGCATGGCCTTGGGCAAGTTGCTGAACCTTTCTAGTTTACTCTTCTAAAATGGAGATTGTTACCTTCCTTGCTGGGGTAAATGAGAGAATTAATGTTTGTGCAGCTTTTTGAAGATCTAAATCCCTATGTACATGCAGAGTTTTATTTTGGCATAATCCAAATGTGTGATGCAAGATCCTAGAATGTATTTTAAAAGTATATACGTTGGGCTTGTGCTAAAATGTGGATAGAAGGACGAGGGAAGTTTATCTATTAGTTCTTTACAGTCATACTCCTGAGTTTCACCACCTCATAGACACTGTTTCCCATGGATCAGTCCCAGCCACAGTAAAACTGGAAATACTTGCTCTGTTTGTTTTTGTGAAGAAATTTGCAAAAAGTAACGAACAGCAAATTTCCTGCCACTGTGTGCGTGTAGACTATGCAGAGGGACAGCCAGCCAGCCAGTCATGCTTCTCCTTTCTGGTGCCTTGGTTCTGCCCATCATACTGGGTACTGTGTGTGCTGCAGTTGTTATGGGACCAACCAGCAGCAGTGCTTCTCCAAACTTCCCATTATGGCCAGCAGAGGCCAGTCCTTGGCTTTAAATTAAACAAGTGTGAATGAGTCTACAGCTGGACTCATTCATGCAAAATAAAACAGGTGGAGAATATATGGTTTTTGCAGTGGAATGCCAGGGGTGTAGCTAATAACGATATCTTTGTTTTTAGCCTCTCCCGATACAAGCTGAAATTCAGCCCAGACAAAGTAGATACAATGATTGTCCAAGCAATCTGTAAGTATATTCAGAATTTCATCTTTAAGAATTCTGCAGGGGCAACTAACTTGATCACAGTTATTAAAATGTGCCCTTTTCAAGATTTCTACTAGTGTTTTAGTATAACAGGGCGGTTTGAATCAACCCAGCAGAAGTTTTAAAAATTATTGCTTATGGAAGGTGTTACTGTAATTTAAATATCAAATAATCGGAGAGGGTGGTATTAAAAGGTGAAGACCTTTATTATCCAGAAAACAGCTATAGCACATACAGTGGCAGTTCAAGCTTCCCATTGCTTCAATTCCCAGTGTGACTCACCCTGACTAGTGACAAGAAGTTAGTTGTTTCCCTAAGTATTTGGTTGTTGGTACATCTGCTGTGGGTGTCATTTGTTGTGGTAGCTTGAGTGAAGTGAACTGAGACCACAACCCAGTAACAGTTCTAAAGATGCGTGAAAATAACTAACAGGTAGTACCATGTTCTGCATGCTGGCTTTTCTTAAGGGAAACAGACTAAACTTTCTTTGGCAAATGGAAAATAGAATATTCAGACAAACCCTTACTTTTCCTTGAAGGATGCATGTTATAAAGGAGTTGCTCACTCTCAGGCAGTAGTGAACGGAACAGTTCAGTGAGGCAAATTCCATGCTCTGTTGTCAGTGGAATCTTGTTGAGCTGAAAATAATGATTGAATTCACAATTTCATCACTACTGCTGAGACAGCAGATGGGAATGTCCGTATTGCATTACAAGAAAATGCTTGTAGCCTTGGGGCTTTGTAACAGTATGTTCAGTGGGTGTTCTACTCTGCTGTAATAGAAATAAGCTTATAGCTTGTATCTGCAGCACTGGAGTAGACCGCCTGTTGCATTAGTTCTAGGTATGTTTATATTTTAAATAAGCTTAAAGGGTTATTACAGTTGAAAATAATTTCTCTGGGCTGAAACTAAATCTTTTCAGTTTCTTTCATTATTGAATGTGGAGGGGCGGGGGAGGCTATGTGGTCTCTTCACACTTAACTCAAACGCAAATTGTAACTTAGATTTCATATGGAGGAGGGCGTTCTTCATTTACTATGCATGTGTAGTAACTTTAACATAGTGTATCACCTCCACGCTGTTTGTATCTACATCTGGTTGTACAGTGCCTCACACAGCAGGGCCCCAATCCTGATCTGGGCCGCAGAGTGCTACTGTAATTTAAATATCAAATAATCGGACAGGGTGGCTTTTGACATCTGCATCCTGTTTAAAGAAAAAAACTGATTAGAGGGCTAAACTTTATACCTTAGACACAATCCCACCATCTGGAATGGATGACTCTGAGCTCCCAGATAGCCAAACTGCTGCTCTTTGTTTCCCTATAACCATCACTGTTGCAGGAAACTGTTCATATGCAATACATTATGCAGTGTATGACATGTGAAAGAGGCTCATCATTTGAGTGGCAGGTCCCTGTGATGGAACTTCAAGCCTTACCATCATGTTAACTAGTGGTTCTTTTACATTATTGTGAAGATGATAAAAGTTTGGCTTAATGAAGAGTTTGACAAAATGAACAAAATAAAACAATTCAAAATCAAAACTCATCCTTGTGCCCATCTTTGTGCTTACATGGGATTATTCGCTGCCCGAACACTGCAAAATCTAGGCACATTGGGATGCGTTAAGAATAGAATGTTAGTCATAACCCTAAGTTCCCTGTTTGTTGGATGTTTAAATTGAACCTTTCCTGGTTGTAGCTACCTGTGGGGAAACACATTAGCACCAGTTAAACTTTCAGAAAGTCTATTCCAAAGTGGCTTTGTACAGAAGATTCAGAGCATGTATGTTGCCCAGTAAAATTTAACAGTGGAGTCATGGAGTGAGGAATGGGTTTGAAGGATTTTCATCAAACTGTGCATTACTAAGAGATAACTTTCAATTTCTGAGGCTGGTTTCTGTGGAAAATAAAACAGCTCCCTTTGAGAATACAGGGTTGCCTCAGCATCCTTAATTCTGGCATGTCCTGACTTTTGAATGTTTGACTATGGAACAGTAATGTTCTTTTAACATAGTGCGTAATTTGATCTATTTTATTTGCAAAGCACATTTCTTCACTGAAACAAATCCTTCAGTGATTTTAAAATAAAGTGACGACCAGCCGTGTCACAGTACATTGGTATTTGTATTCATGCAAAGAAAACATTGTGGAAAAATACTTGATATTTCCCTTTGCAGTGTTCATTACATCTGACATTAAAATGTTCCTCTTTAGACTATACTTTTTTTTTTAACATGTCTGTCCTATCTGCAGCCCTTCTTGATGACCTAGATAAAGAGCTGAATAACTATATCATGCGCTGTAGGGAATGGTATGGCTGGCACTTCCCTGAACTAGGCAAAATCGTCGCAGATAACCTAACATACTGTAAATGTGTGCGGAAAGTTGGTGAGTAACAATTTTGAGCATGCATGGGAGACTGTTGAGTATTAATATGAATTGCAACTTAATAGCACTTTGTGGACCAGATTTCCTGCTGTTCACTAATGTGCAGCCCATTTCACAATCATGTATCATCTCAGTGACGCGCTAGAAAATGCTTATATGGGAAATTGATGTTAGGAAAATAATATAATTTGGCAATAGTTTGTTGTAATCTAGCATTTGGAAACAAGGAGAGCTAGCACTGGCTAGCTCTCCATGGACCACTAACAAGTGCTCTGTAGACCACCGTTAGTCCACAGACCAAAGTTTGGGAATTTATTGCTTAAAACTGATATACAGAGAGAAACACTTAGTGTTTTTTGGTATTCCTTGAGACCACAGTGGGTTTAATCTTGTGGACATCTGCATTTCAACATCTAGGCGTGGTTTTTTCTATTGATTTGTACAGTGATGTGGTAGCTTTGCAGTTCAGAGAGGAACTTGGGGCTTTAAGGGAGTTTCCTGTAGCATATTGGGGAGGAATAAATTAGGTCTTGATAGTGCTAAATGGCTGATTTCTCTCTTTTCCTGGAATTCTCCCTTTGTATTAGGTGGGTCCAAAACTTCAAACCTTAGCAGTGCTTTAAAACGTTTAAATATGTTAGGAAATCTTGAGTTCTGGCATAAATTCGTTCATGTGATTGCATTCTCCAATTATCTTATTTTTTGCCAAAAAATAATTCACCCTTGAGAAATCTGCCATCTTTTAAGGTATATGAAGCTACAAAATCAGGGATTTTATTTGTTAAATTGTATTCAGAATGGGCAGTTAAAACCATTTTCAAATTGAACTGGCTTAACAGACCTATATGCTGATTTACACATTTGGAATTTAGAAAAAGAAACTCATAGAAATGTAGGAATGGAAGGGACCTTGATAAGTCATCTAGTCCTGTCCCCTACTCTGAGGCAGGACTGCGTATATCTAAGCCATTCATGACAGATGTTGGAATGGTTTAGAGGTGTATAAAAACCTCCAAGGATGAGATTCCACAGCCGCCTTAGGTAATTTGTTCCAGTGCTTAACTACCCTTACAGTGAGGAAGTTTTTCTACTGTGTAACTTAAATCTCTCTTGCGGCAATTTTAGCCCATTACTTCTTGTCCTGTCCTCAGCGATTAAGGAGAACAATTTATTACCATCCTCTTTATTAACAACCTTTTACAGACTGTTATGTCCCCTCTCAATCTTCTCTGCAGACTAAACAAACTTAATTTTTTCTCGTAGGTCATGTTTTTAATTTTTATTGCTCTCTTCTGGGCTTTCTCCAGTTTGTCCACATCTGTGCACCACAATTCAGTAAAGAACTGGACAAACACTACTCCAGTTGAGGCCTTCAGTATTGAGTAGAGTGGAAGAATTACTTCCCGTGACTTTCTTGCAGCACTCGTGAGCTGTAGCTCACAAAAACTTATGCTCAAATAAATTCGTTTGTCTCTAAGGTGCCACAAGTACTCCTTTTCTTTTTACTCCTAATATATCCGAGAATGGTGCGTGATTTTTTGCAACAGTATTTGTTGTCTCATGTTCTGTTTGTGATCCACTAGAACCCCCTACGTCCTTTTCTGCAGTACTCCTTCCTAGGCAGTCATTTCTTCTTTTGTATTTGTGCAATTGATTATTCCTCCCTAATGGGTAGGTATTTCCATGTTGATGCACTTGGCTCTTACCTCTTTATACTCCCTCTGTTTTTGATTTACTTAAATCATCTTTCTCCTTTTTTCCCCACCTTCAATCTTGTCCCACAGGAGACAGAAAAAACTTTTCTACCTCTGACCTCTCGGAAGTCCTGCCAGAGGAGATTGAGGAGGATGTGAAGGCTGCTGCAGAGATCTCCATGGGGACAGAAGTATCAGAAGAAGATATAAACAATATACTGCATCTCTGTGACCAGGTATATATACATTTAGAGCTTTAATTTAAGATGTGTAGCAATGTGGGCTGCTTTTTCTGCAGACAGCTGTTTTCCTAAGGAGCAGCTTTCCTGTGGTTGCTTCAGCACACTTTCTTAATGGCAGTGATGATTCCTGTATTGTTGCTCGCCTGATGTACAAACATGAGGGCGCACAGTCACTACCTCATCTGATGCCATCTTGGGTTGCTGACATGGAGAGGAGACGAAGTTATTGGATAAGATTGTGGGAGGAAGGCTAACATATATTAAATGAAAAGTGCTTGGAGATCCTTAGAAAGAAGAATGCTATGTAAATTCTAAGTTTTTATATAGCCCCTTTCATCTCTGTTTCAAAATACTTTATAAAAGTGTGGTGTTAGCCCCATTTTGTAGATGGGAAAACTGAGGCCAACATTCTTGTAAAAGATAAAACTCCCATTTCAGTGGTGCAGAGTCAGGCTATTTGTTACTTACCCAAGCCAACAGAGTCAGTGACAGTGGTAGGATGAGTAGTAGAGAGTTCCTGGCTCTTAATCCCAAACTAAGTCTGCTGTATCATGCTGACTGCCCATTGATTTTTTTGTGTCTAACATTTTTTGAGGTAAAGAATATCCCATCTTAAGAGAATGGTTAGAAATATTTGTGTTAAAATGGAATGTTCCAGATTTTGTTTTACAGAAAATGGCCTCAGTAATTGTCCTTCACTGTACTTGGCATATTGGGGTTTTACTGATAGTAACAGCATAGTGAAGAGAGATACAAATCCTATGCATTGTATTCATATGGATCTGCTGTGAAGCTGCCCATATAAAGCTTTTAGGTAAACCTCACTTTTGGCTCTGTTAGGATTTCATACCCCGTTACATTTCAATGTGCTATAACTCACTCACATTATAAATTTGAATTATACAAATAATTCAGTAATACAATTACAAATTCACTAACAGCCTCTTGACTGCAATCCTTGGTGCTTTCCCTTTTTGACACACACATTAACACTTTTACAGCTGGTTGTTAGCTGTTAGATTCCTTTAACCTGATCTTCCGATGTGTCTGTGCCAGGTGATTGAGATCTCAGAGTATCGAACGCAGCTGTATGACTATCTCAAGAACAGAATGATGGCCATTGCACCTAACCTCACTGTTATGGTCGGGGAATTAGTCGGAGCAAGGCTTATTGCTCATGCAGGTAGGTCACTTTGATCAGTATACAGCAAGTTAGATGTGAACTGACTTCACCAGATAAGTCCATCAACAGCTTTCCCTAAGGACCTGGTCAGTTGAAAGCATTGTGCTAAGCTCTTGATGTAAAACGTTTTGATGAAAGCCAGAAGAACCTAGTGTGGTGTCAGAATATTGGCACGAGCACAGAAGTAGTCGATGATGATTCATTTTTCAGTTTGCCTGACTTCTTTTCAGAATATGAGGGCAACTTAAGTCACTACCTCTTCTGAGACGTTTTCTGAGCCTGTTGCCAACAGTTCGGTCACATCTGAGTTAATCTGTTAGGAGACTGACTTGAAAAGTGTTAGGTTTATCTCACCTTCTTAAAGTGTAGTGCCAGCTACATATTGTGCTGTCAGCATTCTTACTGCAGAGTGCAGTCAGCACTACTCATTAATCTAGTGGGATGTTTTGTGTCAAGTCAGTCTTCCCATCTCCTTTCCAAATGAAACCTGGAGATACGAATTGGTCTCAAGCATTGTTACTTCAGTAGTAGAGGATCAACACCACTTTCCCTCCTCCTCAAAACTAATGTAAATCATTTTATAAATCCTCCACCACCAAAGTTTGAAACTTGTCTCCTACCTTCACTCATTTCCTAGTATCGGTCCCAGACTTGTAAAGTTATGTCTACACTGCAGTAAAATACCCACAGCTGGCCTGGGTCAGGCTTCGGGACTAAAAAATTGCAGTGCAGATGTTTGGGCTTGGCCGGAGCCTGGGTGCTGGGACCCATGGGGTTTCAGAGCCCAGGTTCCAGCCCAAACCTGAACATCTGTATTGCAGTTTTATAGCCCAGCAGCCCAGGTTAGCTGACCCAGGCCAGCCACTGGTATTTTATTTGAGCATAGGCATACCCTTAAGCTGTTCATATTCTGATTAAATTGATAATCTGTGACTTTTTCTACCCTAGGTTCCCTTTTGAATCTGGCTAAACACCCAGCTTCCACTGTTCAAATTTTGGGTGCTGAAAAAGCACTTTTTAGAGCCCTGAAGACTAAACGGGACACACCCAAGTTTGGCCTGATTTATCATGCTTCCCTTGTGGGACAAACTACTGCAAAAAACAAAGGAAAGGTGAGTTGCTGAAATGATTTATTTTGCTAGTTAGCTTTTTCCTATTCAGGTGAATGTCTGTGGAGATTAGATGGATAACTTTACAGTCCTGATAGGGATTTTTCCACTGCATGCTATACTTCTCTCTCTCTTTTGTGATGGTGTGCAGCATACCACTGCACCACAGATCTTGCAGTCAGCTGTCACTCTCTTTCCTATTAGAAAAAGGGAACAGAGTTATCAATGCAAAAATCTGAGTGATAACTTGAGTGACAAAATCCTGCTGGATTATGTGATTAGCACTGGGTATCAAACTTTAAGGTGCGTTAAATTTCTTTGCTGTTGGTAAAATACATGAAGAGAACATTAGGCTTCCTCAACTTCAGAGGAGGAAATCCTTGAAATCATAGGCTTCTACTCCATGTTGGAACTAACAGCTTATACTTAAAGGACATGGGGAATTTTAAAGGTGTTTTTTTGGAACATGACTTTGAATGTGTGTTCACATTGAGGAAAAAGTTCTTCAATCGTTTTTTTTAAATCGATTGCTTCCAGTGTATATGTCAAGTTGGCCTGATGTGAGAAGGATGGATGGTGAAGTAAAGTTACCATATCAAAAAAATCTTAACACTGAAGTGGCTGAATGGGATGTACTACTTATTTTTGGGGCTAAATGCTACTACTAAGGGTCATTTTATTCTCCTATTTCTTGACATGATTTGCAGATCTGAGTACATAGTGAATTACTACCTTGTGTCCCATCTTAGCATTTAACACTCACCTTTTTTTCCAGATCTCTCGAATGCTAGCAGCCAAAACTGCATTGACTATTCGTTATGATGCCCTTGGAGAGGACTCCAGTGCTGAAATGGGAGCTGAGAACAGATTAAAAGTAGAGACTAGACTGAGACACTTGGAAGAGAAAGGGGTGAGCCTGGGATGCAGCGTTGAAAAGATAATTAAAGTTATTCAGGAGAGAGGAGACTTGCATTTTGTTTGTTTTATGTGCAGGGTGAGGGGTATGGTTCTGAGAATACTCTTCTCCCAACTCCTCTTTCCTGCATAAGATTATGGTACTTTCCCTTGCCATACTTTTCCCTGGCCTAGCCTGGGACAGAAAGCGGGCGACTTTAGGGTGAGCCCATCCCTGCATTCCTAGGCCACCACTTGCATTAGCTTTCCCTCATTCCATATCTACATTTAGATGTCAATGTGAAACCTCAGATCTTATCAGGAGCGTGAGTGAGATCCAGATATATGTTCCACTGGCATTGCTGCTGTGGCTGCTTGATATTTTGTGGCATTTCTGTGTCTGGGAAGTAAGCTCCCTGGAGCTTTAAGGATTCTTCCCTTCTAATATTGCCCACGATACATGTAGTCCACAAGAGCTCCCTCTGGAGCCAGTAAACAGAGAGCCATTGTGCGCCAAAGAGGATGCAAAGTGCTCCGTTCTTTTCTCATCACCAAGTACAAAGCACCCTGCCTCCCCACACCAGTGTTGCATCTGTCTATGTAATATGGTGCACTTGTGTCAGTATCATTGCCCTCTTCTGGGTGGAGTATCCACCCTGCTTCAAGTATGTGGTTCTGTTTAGCTGCAGTGGCTGCAGCCTTTAAAGCTTAAACATTCTACTACAATACTGAAGCTTGTGACATTTCTTGTAAATTACAAAGAGGGATCTGCACTTCGTGAACCTTAAACGGGTTAGAAATGCAGTGCACTTAACACCTACGTTTCTAAATCCAAATTAAGACCCCTCTCATGAGCTTGCCCCCAATAAGTAAATATTGTTCAGTTATACTTCACTGGCAGCTGAGAACATGTGGCTTTTTTGCCAGGCATTGCATGCCTGTCTTTGCAGTTTTAATTTCTTTCAAGGGCTGTGGAGTTTGTTCTAAATTGTTTTCGTTATGAGTAATTTGTTTTTCATTTCTAAATTTTTGTCCTAGATAAGAAGAATAAGTGGCACAGGAAAGGCCTTGGCCAGGGCAGACAAATATCAGCACAGGAGGTGGGTAGTTTTCTGTTCAGCTTGGCAGTGTATAACTTTATTTTTATCACCCTGGGACTTGGGTTTTGATCTCTGTTGACTTGAGTTCTAGGAACATTTTTCATGCACTTAAATACTGGCAATATGCCCACTGCTATGTACCACCTACTTTAGAGAATGGGTTGCTGAGACATCCTCTGGGAGAACATTGGGTGGTATTAGCATCAGTTGTGAAACTTTGATAGCTCTGAGGATCAATGACTAGCTCTTTTATTTCATGCTAGTCAGAATTATTTAAAATTTTAGAAATACAGGGTTTAGGTAAACTTTTTCCCCCCCTAACACATTTGAAAGCCACACTAGAAACTTCCTTTGACAGGTTCATTCTAAAAATGCTCACATTGTGCTGAGCAAATTTTCATCTTTCCCGTTTGGATCCCATACAGGATCAATGTTATTGGGTCCTTAACAGTAAAAGTTTTGTGTATCCTGATAATTTCTGGTACCTGCAGTGGTGCTGGAAAGTGCAGCTCAAGAAGTGAAACATCCAGGTGTTGGGAAACTGGCATAAACAACTGACAGGTCATGACTGATTGCACAGGTGTGACCTGAGGACTGTTTAGCTTAGTTTATTTACCCCCGGTGAATCATCTGTTGCAGGTGGACTACGGGTATGTGTGCAGCAAAAGCACTGTTGAGAGGGTAGCTCTGTCAGTTATTAATCAGCATTGCACACTCAAACCCATAATAGCTGCTTCAATCCTGGCTGCCAGTCACAAAACTCCCAGGAGAAATCTTCAAAAACTTTCAGTGATGTTCCATGGTGTGGATTGGTTCCATGATGTGATTTATGGCAGGGTTTTACATATAGAAAAGATGTGAAATGGCAGCAGGTGGAGCATCAGTGGCTTTTAGGGTGGAGAGTAGGAGGGTGGTCTGATACTTGTATATCCTCAGCCTGTTGACTTGGGGAGTCCTGACTTCCTGGCTGGACATGTGTGCACAACATTTCAGCACTAACAAATGGAACTCTAGGTTTAAAAGGAGAGTGGATTAAAGATAATTTCCAATCTGTGTGGCTCAGTTTAGCAGTCAGGAGTAGAAAAGGTGAGATGTACATTTTACCACAAATAAACTGTAGAAATTACTGTTTCTGAGTTTTTAACAAGATGGCCACTTCTGGTAGAAAAGTAGCAGCTTTTCTGATGCTGGTAATGTGGGAGACAGATTGTAAGTCAGATTCTACCCTACAGTAATACTGGTTTAACAATAAAAATAATTCTTGGTGTTGGCTATTTCAGGTGTTAAATGTCAGTTCTCTTTATGACTGAAAATGTCTTGGGGAGCTTCTGTTACAGTCTGACATGGACCACTCTGAGTTACTGACAGTGTTGCTTATCTAATTTTTGACCAAGATGGCCTTCACCAGTTGGATCAGAAATACCCTTCTCACAGTCTGTGTAGAGTGAGACGCTTACTGCCACATGAAAGCTTACATTTACTGCAGCATGGGGTGCAGTTTCTTTTCTGAGTCATGAATGTATCAGACCACACATAAAATCAATTGTATGGTATTCTGTAGAGTTGGTCCAAACACCCCTTTCTCCCCCCGAAAATCTTTGCAAGATGTTGAACTTTGCTTATCTATAATAGCTAGTTGTAGCCCTTTGATCATCAATAGTATTTTAGCGATGACCAAAAGGACTATTACTATGGTGGTGCTCTCCTCCTGTCACCACTACTGAAGCAGTATATGCATACCCGTAAAATGTTCTGATTGTTAGTAGGATCTATATTTAAAACTCCTTTCTGCTTCAGTGGAAATACTGTTCTTAACTGATGCCAGAGACTGTGCCGTAGCAAGTAACTGTCATTGGATAGGACAAGCCTTTAACTGCCCCAGGGTCTGGAACAGATGTTGCGATATTGAAGGAAGTCTGAATAGAGGAGTGAGCAGAGTACTGAGATGGGGACATGCTGATGAGGGTGGCTAGAGCTGGGAAGGCTCCAGAAGAAGCTGGAACTGAACAAAGGAGAAGT
Source organism: Chelonia mydas (assembly GCF_015237465.2). Classification (NCBI taxonomy): domain Eukaryota; kingdom Metazoa; phylum Chordata; order Testudines; family Cheloniidae; genus Chelonia; species Chelonia mydas. The sequence continues at coordinate 59,248,871 of NC_051251.2, forward strand.
CTCAGGGTATGTCTACGCTGCGTTTTTAAAGCCTGTTGTAGTGAGTCTCAGAACCTGGGTCTACAGACTTGGACATGTGCTATGATGTTAAAAACAGCAGTTTACGCATTGCAGCTTGGGCTGTGAAACACACTCTCTCCTTGCGTTTCAGTGGCTGAGCTCCAGCCCAAGCCCGAACGTCTGCACGGCTGTTTTTAGCACTATAGCATGAGCCCAAGTCTGTAGACCCAGGCGCTGAGACTCTGCTTTTAAAATGCAATGCAAACATACCCTAAGACACTTGAGAGCAGAATTCCCAAGACAAAAATCAGAACTGGATATCTAACTGCCTCTTGTGCCTTTAAAAAATCATCTGGCTTATGGACACTGTTAGGAGACTTTCTGAATTGCAGGGACTATCTATACTGCATTTTAAAACTTGCAGCAGCGTGTCTTAGTGCCTGGGTCTACAGACTTAATTCACATGTGAAAACATAATCCTGCCTATACAAACAAAATAATGGGGTCTAAACTAGCTGTTAACCTTCAAGAAAGAGATCTTGGAGTGATTGTGAATAGTTCTCTGAAAACATTTGCTCAATGTGCAGCAGCAGTCAAAAAAGGTAATAATGTTAGGAATCATTAGGAAAGGAATGGATAATACGACAGTAAATATAATGCCACGATATAAATCCACGGTACCCCACACCTTGAATACTGCATGCAGTTGTGGTAGTCTGTTGCAGGGCAAGTACATCCAGTCATCCTGGGGGTGGGGCAAGGGCATGGTAGCCCCGTAGTTAGGTCAGTTGGCTGCCTTCAGCCTCTGGGCTGCATGGCCCGATGGCCAGCATCAATGGGACTCCCCTTATCTGCGGGGCAGCACGGCCTAATAGCTAGAGCCAGTCAGACTCCCCTGGGCTGTAGGGAAGCCTGGCCTAATAGTCAGAGTCAGTAGGTGGGGGTTTGGTGGGCTGCCCCCCAAATAGGGCAGCTGGGGTAGGGGCACCTGGGCCCTCCCTGCTATACCTAGTCTTAGCCCAGCGCCCTGGTAGTGGCGAATGGGTTTGCCACTAAGCAGGCAGGGAATCTGCCTGCAACATGCCAGCTGCTGCAGAGACACTGGCTGGTCCACCCCTGGACTACTTCCTACTGTGACTCCTGCAGTTGAAGTCACAGTGTCCTCGGAGTCTCTGGACTCCTTGGGTGGTGGCTGCAATCTCCCTGGGACGTCCTTGGGTACCTGCCTGGGCCTTGGCATTTCCTGCTCCCGCGGTCTGGGATCCTGGCTGCTCCTCAGCTGGAGCTGGTGTGGTGCATCCTTCCTCCTTGGTGGCCAGCCCAGCCTGAGCAAAGCTGCTCCCTTTTTATACTGGAGCATGCCCAGCAGGGTTGAGGGGGCGTGGCTTCTGCTGCTAGAGTGCTACCCCTTCCACTCCAGTGTAGGGCAAGTACACCCCGCCATATCGTCCCATCTCAAAAAAGATATATTAGAATTGGAAAAGGCACAGAGAAGAGCAACAAAAATTATTACTGGTATGGAACAGCCTCCATATGAAGAGATATTAAAAAGACTGGGACTGTTTATCTTAGAAAAGAGACCACTTTTCTAAAGGGGGGGGGGCGGGATATGAGAGAGGTCTGTAAAATCCTGAATGGTGTGAAGAAAATGAATAAGAAACATTATTTACCCCCTTCACATACAACAAGACCCATGGGTCACCCAATGCAGTTAATACACAGCAGGTTTAAAATGAACAAAAGGAAGTACTAATTCACACAGCGCACAATCAACCTGTGAAACTCGTTCCCAGAGGATTTTGTGAAGGCCAAACTATAACTGGGTTCAAAAAAGAATTGGCTGTTAGCCAAGATGGTCAAGGATGCAACCCCATGCTCTGGATGTCCCTAAGCATCTGATTGCTAGAAGCTGGGAGTGGACAACAGGGGATGGATCACTTGATAATTGCCCTGTTCTGTTCACTCACTCTGCAGCATCTGGCATTGGCCATTGTCGGAAGACAGGATACTGGGCTAGATTGACTATTGATCTGACCCAATATAGCCGTTCTTATGTTATGCTCGTGCAGGTGGCCACACCCTCTTGAAGGAAACAATTCTTCAGGTTCAGCTGTGGAGAGCAACATAATGGATGACGTGGTCTCAGACTAGAATAGAATTGAAATCTTGATTACAATGACTATTACAATAAAAAGTAAAATTCAACACCTGAACTGGCTTTTCTGTGCAGTTGAGACAGTTGTACTCTGTTTTCAGTGGAGTTGTAGCCTTGTTGGTGCCAGGATATCATTTACTGGACCAACTTCTGTTGGTGAAAGACACCTGCTTTTGAGCAATGCAGAGGAAGAGCACTGTATAGCTCAAATGCTTGTCTCTTTCACCAACAGAAGTTGGTCCAGTACAAGATACTACTTGTTTCTCAGATTGCACAGTTCCCATGTTTTTGTTCTCAGTAAATGGAAACCAGTCCACCAGTGATCCTTCACTTTCCATTCGTTGTGCTGTCTCCACTGAAAATCATCCAGTGAGGAGATGTTGGTAGAGAATTCAAAGTGAGCATTTCACCATTGTATCTTATTTACAGTGCTGTATCTTCCCTTGCAAGTTTGCAACTTAACTTACTCAGTTTTCTTCATTCCAGTGAAGTGAAGATATATGACCCCTCTGGTGACTCTACACTCCCAGCTGTTCCAAAAAAACGTAAAATTGAAGAGGTGGAAGAAGAGGAGACGGAGGTGAAAGCAAGGAAGGTCAAAACCGAAATTAAAGGTTGGTTACTGTATTTGTGTCTAACTCATCGTTTCCTGCGAGCATTGTATAAAGGGAATTAGAGTGGCCTGTCAGAACATACAACTGTTTTCCATGAGTTTGACATGTTTATTTTTTAATCTTCTTGTGGGCTGAAACTGGACTGGTATTTGTTTTATATACGTTTCTAAAAGGCCAGTGGTGCTGTAAGCATAACATAGACGAGGTTTAAAAACAAACAAAAAAACCCAGCCTCAAATGTCTATTACAGAAATACTTGCTGAGTAGATTAATCATTCATCGACATTGTCTGTTATCATGAAAGGAAATGGCTCATATTTAAAAATTTGGCATTGTGCTAAGTTGTTTATCCCATTTACTATGAGTATGGATAAACCCCTATTATCCAAATAGTTTGGGTCATATCCAAAATTGGGGAAAGTCAGAATTTCAAGATAAATGACATTTTAGAATTTCACAATCTGAATTTCAGATAATTAGGGTTTGGATAATAGGAGTTTATTTGTATGTGTGTTAAAAATAACCACTCCATTCTAGAGTGATAGACTTTGATAGGCTAGCTACCAGCTCTGAGTTACCTTGTGAAAGATCTTGGATTGTAATTTCGGAATCATGAGGTTTTGTATTGAGAATTGCTGTGCAAACTGCCTAGGCAGCTATGCTAAAAAGCTACTTCTTCCTCACTTCCAAAACATCAATATAGCTAACCTGATACTTGCTCTGGTGGAGGAGCGCAGAGATGCTGCTTTTTAGTTTCCCTGAGCCAGAGTTGGCTGTGAGCTGCTCCAGGTTATGTCAGCTGCAATGATCTAAATCACAATAATTTACTCCTGGGGGAATTCTGCGCCAAAAAATTACAAATTCTGCACACAATATTTTAAAATTCTGGAAATTTTGTGTGTCAAAATAACACTATATAACCACACCAGTATCAATTGTTTTGATAATTTATTTCAAAATTCCTGTCAGCGAGTATGTCTAACAACACAGAGACCTACAAAAATTCCCCCTGGAGTAGAGAGTTAAAGAAACCCCTATGACAAACCAGTTCCTGCTTCTCTGCCCCCTCCCCCCTAGAGCCCAGCCAGGGGGGCCAGACATTCCTTCCTCACCCCCCCTAGCGCCCAGAGACCAGCTGCAGGGCCCCCACCCCCCCATCCAGAAACTCGTACACCTTCTCCCAGCCACAGCCACTCCTCACCCCAGCCCAGACATTTACACCCTCTACCCCCTAGAGGCCAGCTGGAGGGCCCTCCCGGCCCAGACATTCATATTACCTCCCCACCAGAGCCCAGCCATGCTCCCCTCTCCCCAGCCCAGACACTCTCACCCCCTACCCCACAGAGGCCAGCTGTGGGGCCCCCCAGCCCTCTACCCTCCAGAGCCCAGGGATCCCGAGGGAGAAACTGCCTGATGTTGAGTCCCAGGCTTGCACGGAGTTTCTTGCATGCTGCCGCCTCCTTCCTTCAGGGCATGCTGGGAACTGCAGCTGCTGGGAACCCTCCAGTTCGCTACCCCTCACACTGGCCTTGTCTTCTATTTCCGAGCTGGGCTCTGCTGGTCCAGTGGTCCCTAGTGGCAGCCAACATCTCTGCAGCCCATTTCTGTAGGGAAAAAGGGAAATTCTGTGCGCAACATTAATTTCTGCAAAATTCTGTATTGAGCAATGGCGCAGAATTCCCCTAGGAGTAAACAATGGCTGGCAAAGGCTGTAAGAGCAGCCAGGGCTTCTACAGGAATGTCTAATCCACAACCCCCCCTCTACAGCCACCATTCTCCATGTACCAACATTTGGACAATGAGGGTGATTTCAGAGCAGTTGTGCTGGCTCTGCATCATCCTTAGGTCCCCTAATGCCAAGGTGATCTTCCTGGGGGCTGGCTATGCTGGCTTTATGGCATCTTGCACTGGTGGAATGGCTCACAGGCTCTGTAACTTAGCCGAGTTTTGGGCCTACCCTCTCCCGTGATACAGATATATCTTTTTCTGTACTGTTGGGGGAAAAGGTCCACATCATGACTTTTGCTGTGATATTTAATATGATAAAGAGACAAGGACACATGGGAGTGGTCTGTGATGATTTTAATGTTCTTTGCCTAATTCCTTTTGTAGTATGTGGACATTTTTAGTCACTACCTCTTCTGAGACCCTTCTGAATGTGTTGTCAGCACTAAAATAACCCTTTATTATAGGCACAGAATTGTTTCCATAGACTACCTTTCCATTATAAACCTAGATGTGAAACACTCATACTTATGTCCCTACCCCAAAACTGCCCCAGAAAACATGGTGCCTTGCTGACATTTCTCTCAAGTATTCTCCCAGAACAGTGGTTCTCAAAACTTTTATACTGGTGACCCCATTCACCTAGCAAGCCTCTGAGTGTGAAATTCCCCCCTCCCCCTATAAATTTAAAACATTTATTTATATATTTAACACCATTATAAATGCTGGAGGCAAAGTGGGGTTTGGGGTGGAGGCTGACAGCTCACGACCCCCCATGTAATAACCTCGTGACCCCTGAGGGGTCCCAGTCCCCTGTTTGAGAACCCCTGTTCTAAAAGGAGAAAATCTACAGGCAATTCCATATTCGTCAGGTATGGTTCTTAAAGATTAGTTTAACATTTTTTTTACTCATGAACATGTCTTCTAATGGGCCTGACCACAAATACCTTTGCCTACTGATCATATCTCTGATTCATTTGGCCTCAGTGATTACTGGTGCCTCTTAACACTTTGGGGATGTCTAAAGCTTAGTTTTGGCGAGAGCTTGGAAAATCAGAGCCACCAATATCCTGTGTAGTGGGCAAACTTCAGCGTGGTTCAGTGGATTGGCAAAGTTATGTTGCGCATATGTTAAACTTTGTCAGATGTCCTGGTTTTGTTGGGGAGTCCAGAGCTGAGCCATGGTCCTGTCTTTCCAATAAAGAGGTGCACTGGCGAGACACACATCTTAAAAATCTAACTAGCTGCTATGATCTGCAAACAAACTTTCTTCAATTAGAATTAAGGGTGTAAATAGCTCAGGAAAAATAAATCATTAAAATCTACTCCAAAAAAACCAAAATACCCAAAAAACACTGAAGAGCTACAAACTCCTAAGTGAAATTAGAAGTGAGAATTTGAGTTATAGGAATGCCAAGCTGAGGTACCATAAACCACGTTCATGGTGTCTTTCATCCTCCACCAAAACACACAGCCGTACATCTTACTTCATGGCCAGTATTAGCGACATATATGCTTTGCGCTAATGTTTACAAAATTTTCCCTTTTCATTTGTGCACCCTGCCCATCCAGACCTTTTTTCAACTCTAATTCTTTTTAAGCCAGTTGTAGTATGTTTATTAGTGCACAGATATCCCAGTCATGACTGAGGCGCTATTGTGCTAGGGGCTGTACACACTGAGTTAGGCAGATCTGAAGAGCTTATTTATCTCTTACCATCCATGTGCAGACATCCTTTCTCATTGTCCTCTTATACCCTTTAAAATCACAACCTCACAAGGTTCACACATTACAATTGTATCTATATAGTTCACAAACCCCTTTCCCAGCCACCATTCTGCTCAAATCCAAACTACTGTTTATCCTTTGCGTACCGCTGCAAAATAGAACTTTACTTAGCACAGCACCAGTCTACTCTCAATCCCAATGTACCTCTTACTACTTTCCACCCGCATTTAATCAGCTATCCACCTTACACCTTCCCCATCCTGTGGCCTGGCCATCCACCAACCTGTGTGGTATTCTCTGAAACAGGACAGATCGTGACCTCACTATTTTCAGGTAGATGACAGAAGAGCTGGCATGTCCATCGTGTGTTGTGGCAACGGTAGCTTAAGAAGTTTGGCAGGTAGTTCTAAGTGGCATAAGGAGTGCACTGGATGGCAGGCTAAGACTGTTTCTAAAGCCTTAATTCTGCATTTCTACACGTATACACCTAAACCCCAAATGTGTTAGGTTCCTTGGCTTTAACTTTTTTTAAAACGGCAGTGCTCTAATGAGGTGTTTTCTTAACTTAGCATTACAACGTGAAAGGGACACCACCTTAAAAATCATGTTTGTCTGAAATCTTTTACCTAATGTTACTGTAACAAAAATAAGAGAATTTATTTTCTGTCTCCTCTGAGCATTTGGTAGCACTTTGGATGTTGCTTTTCAGTGTTTCCCTATTTGCGTGGATCCGTCAAACTGAAACCAGGGGCACACACGTGCTTTTTAAACACACAGGTTTGGAACCACTTCAGTGACTTCAGATACTCTCCCTGCCAATTTTTGAAGTTTTTTTAAACTGTCTAGAAAATAAGTTGACACTTTCCCTTGAACACCACTATTTCAGTGGGGGCGGGAAACCCAGTATGAATCGATGGGAGTATATGTTAGACAGAATGACTTGAGGTGTTAGCCTTCTAACATGACCACTAATAGTGCTAACCAGTACCACCCGTAAAACATTCAGCTTACATTAAAGGTCATAGTGGGCAACTATGGCTTGTCACTAAAACGCCTGTACTGCAAGAAGGGGAAATATCTTCTTTAAAATAAATTAATGGTATTAACCCTGCAGGGCAGGCTCAAGTGATGGGGGCTACCTATCAGGGCACATTTTAATCATATGCTATTTGACCTGTCGTCTGTACACTGGAAGAAGTGGGTGGAGTATGATGTGTATACAAAGTGCTTGGTATGTAAAAATGCATTAAAGATTTTCGTGTGGTAAAACACTCATGGTGGAACCCAGGGTACTGATCCCTGCTCTGTATAGGTGCTGGTAGGTACATCAGTCAAGTTAAGCTGTTCTGGGTGCTCTTCAGTCTGTTTCAAAGCCTGCTGACAAAGGCTTTTGCCTCTCTTGTCAACTACCGTATTGCAAAGAAACCCTACTGGGCTGAGTGACTTGCCAGTGCCAGGTCTGGAGGGAAAGAACAGCCTCCCTGGAGCTGTTATCCTCATTCTGTCCAGGTTCGAACATGTGAAATCTTGTGATGAGCTCTGTTGGAAACTAGCAATTTAAGTCTTTATTAAGGCATCCTACTGCTCGCTGTGAGAAATTACAAGACCCATGAATACAAAATACATTATTTTGTATTGAAATTTGTGACCGTTCCCTTGGTGTTTCAAAGCAGATGACACAGTAATAACACAGGTTATTTTTCAAAGGTAACCACCCAGCACGTTGCCTGAAAATTCAGTCTTTTTTGCTCAGTATCCCAACCAAGCGAAAACTTACAGTACAGCAAATTTCAGAGTAGCAGCCGTGTTAGTCTGTATTCGCAAAAAGAAAAGGAGGACTTGTGGCACCTTAGAGACTAACCAATTTATCTGAGCATAAGCTTTCGTGAGCTACAGCTCTGAAAATAATGTATGCCACATTGTTTAGCAAGATAAATATATGAGTACAATTATTTGTACGTTACTACTTCTCTTTACATGTATATTATCAATTTGTGTAGGAGGTTATATTACATGCACACACATTAGTTGCATGTTGGCCTGCATATCTGTTGTGGAATCAGTTTATTATTGTACACACCAGGCCTTTCATCTGGAATCCTCTTCTGATGAGGGTTTCAGCATTTTTTTATTGGTAAACTGCATGTGTTGCTCTATTTTGCTGTATATGTAACCAGGCATTTTATACACTGGAGTCAATGTTGTGCCTTATGTCCGCCCTTGAGGCAAATGTTAAAATGTTCTTTTGTATCATATTACTCTTCTGCTGGTCTGAGGAGTTAATTCTGCTGCTGCATTTTTGTAAGTTTAACGGGAAGTCCAAGTCTGTTCAGTTTATTTTGTCTGAGATGTTTCTTTACTTTTTTGTGTTGTTTGATTCACCTTCTCACTTTCAGTATGAAATATGCTCTGATTTTTGGAAGTGGTGTCAGAATTGTTTCCTCTTTTGAGTCATGACTATGTGCCACAAACGCTCTTGGCATCAGCATCCCAGTTATGTAGAAACTGAAGTATGGTTGCGACATCATGAGTTTGCGCATTGCAAGGCATTGCGTGCTAAAGAAGGTGGTATCCAAGACTGACTCAGTTAAGCAAAGAATTTAATGAGGTGGGGCTCTAGTGGTAGTGTGGACCCTGCTGCATAAGATGTCAGATCAGTAGTGCTTTATGCTTGATTTCTCTGTCTGGAGGTTTCTAAAGCTAAATGGGGTGGGGGTGTGAGTGTGTTATAAATTAGTAGTAGATGATACTGTACTTGCCTATACAGTCTGTTGGAAGACAGAACTGAAAATTAATCGTAGGTAGCTGTGTGCTCAGATCTGTTTGAACGATGAAATTTTGAGTCTTAAGCAGAATTGTGAGCCCTGATGCCAGCAGGCAGTCGGCATGTGAAAAAGGGAGATATCGTGGAGTGAGAGAAAAGAAAGGTGGTGCGGAGAGGTAAAACTGCATGTCGGCCTCCTGAATGCACTGTACCACGCGCAGCTTCATTCTCTCGTGTAACACATACGGTGCAGCTGCGGCTTTCTTTCTGCCTTAAATACTTCTGACAACTGACAGCCTGATTTTTTGCTTTTCTGTGATATAGAAGAGGCTGATGTAGAGGAAGGTGAACCGGTCAAAAAGAAGAAAAAGAAAAAGGAGAAAAAACAGAGAGCTGAGGAAGAGGCAGCTTCGGCTGAAGAGCCATCCACTAGCACAGCAGTGGAGGTAAGATGGGAATCATTCTAAATGATCAGCTGTGCTGAAATCTGCAAGGATATTTTCTTTCTGAAACAGTGAGGGGGAGAAAAATACCCACGTCTGTGTAGCTCAGTGTATGGGGACTATTGTTTTATAATCTCTTCAGCCCTTTTATTTTGTAATATTCAATATTGAAGGGTATGAGAAGGGTCAGATTTACAAATCAGGGTCATGGGAAATTCATGACTGTCTCCAAATACACTATTTCCTATTCTCTTACCCTCATATTTTGAAATGCGATCCCTAACTTTATACTTCTACCCTCCCAGCTCCGCTTAATGGCCACTACTCTTCTAAAGACTGGACAGGGTGTCCTTCAATCCACTCAGTGGTATTCACTCAGCAACATCCCTTAATTGCTCAGAAAGATTCTGTGTGACACTGGGGCTGCACCATCATGTTTCACTGCACCAGCTGGGCTGCTGCAGTGAGTCAAAAGATCTGCTAAATGGCAATATAGAGTGGCTGCCACACAACTAAGCCCTGAATGAATGCCCTATTCTTTAAATGTTTTCTGTTTTGGGCCGCCAGGGGTCTGAAACCATGCTAGCTACAATTGTGAGCTACCAGCAGTGGTGACTCACTACAGTTTCTCCCATGAAGTTGGGCAAGGATTTTTCTGAGACCTGTGCTAGCCAAACCATACTGTAAACCTGTGGAGTACAACCCAGAAATGGAGGGAATGCCAGTTGGGTTGCACCCCTCTGCCTGAGTACTAAAAGCTGGGGTCACTAGAACACAGTGGGTGCTTAAGGAGGGAGGGAGAACCTCACTCTTTGCCCCTCCTACTTCCCACCTAATTCTCAGGCCACTTCCCTGCCTGCACAGTGCTCAGCTCCAGAGGAGGGGTCATAGCTTCAAGGAGGCTGTAAAGCTGGCCCTGCAGCCCCTCAAAATGGAACTCTCCCATCCTTGATGTTGAGTGCCAGGGTGGGGAGGAAAAAGCATTGATAACAGCAGCTCCTTCAGGCCACATCCCCACCCATCCAGTAGCCCCAGCTGTTCCACTCTATAGCACTCCTATAAGACCCCACCACTCAGAACCTTCCAGTCTTTCTTTCTTTGAGCCCAAACCCACAATGTTGTGGCTACAGTATGTTGGGAGGTTATGCGAGTTAGGGGATGATTTTTCAATCTGGTTGTGGACCAGAAAGTTTGAGAACCTCTGACGCATGCTATCTGAGGAGTAACATTTAATAGTTACCCTGTTCTGTGCTAGTGGTGGAATTAGCACTGTTTAGAAAGAAGCGTGAACATTACCTTGATTTTTTACAAATGAACTTTGGTTCTGCTAAATGCTGAAATCTGTAGAAGAATTTCAATTGCAGACCTCTATTGCTGATGACGTCTTCCCATATGGATAATAAAGGATGTCTTGCTTTATGAAGTCCTTAGAAATTAGTCTGTTCTGTGGCCGAACTCCATGTTTGCAGGCTTCAGCTTGCCCTGCTTTGCATTGGAGGTAACTATGGGTTCCTGCAGTCCTGTGAGCATCCTTTTCTTCAAGAGACTAGGGAAGGAAATGAATGAGTTTGTGGGCCCCTAACGGCAGTTTTGTTAACATTTGTAAACCCCTTTGTGAATATGAGCAGCACTACCCGAGTCCTAAGTTATCTAGCTGTTCCTGTTGGTGTTCTGCACTACCTGTTCGTTATCATTTGTTCATAGAAATATTTCCTTTGTTTTGCAGAGTACAGAGAAAAAGAAGAAGAAGAAGAAAATCAAAGTAGAGCAAGAGGACTAGTGGAGAGAAATAATTAATTTGGCTACTTCAATTCAGAATATATTCCCTAGAACACTTTCTCTTTAAATACTTGCTCAAACACCATAACTTCCCCCAATAATGGGAGAGGACAGGTGTAAGATGAATTTGATAAGTATCTGCTGTCCCTTCCTCAGAACAAAATATTTGTTTTTGACTCCTTAGGTGGACCTCTGCCTTATTGCAGTTTCTTTAATTGACAAGGTCACAACAGGTCTTTGTTCATATATGGTCTATTGTGATACTGAATAAAAATATACTTTTTGTATATATCTTGAGCCAAGTTTGTTTTGCTTCTTTCTGATTTGCTGGCACACAGTAACCAATTTCACTAACGTTTCTAAGTCAATTTAATTTTGTAAAATGTGTAACTATGAAGAGGAGGATCTGGCTTTCTTACCTTTTTTAAACCTTAAAGGTTTTTGTTGTGATTGTTTTCTAGAAAGGCAATTCAAAAGCTGCAGTACAATTCCAGTATTTCTCATTTAGAAGACACACCCTAAAATTAATGTGAATAGCTGTGTATTCATAAGAATGTTGATTTTTACAGAAGCCAGAAGAATTGTGTGTAGAGCAGATAAGCTACATTATCAGTAGTGTTCAGTGCAGTTTTCATGAGAGACCTTGAGAGAATCTGGAAGCAAAGATTACAGGTTTTGCAAATGACTGACAAGACAGACTTATGTTTGTGGTAACCTGAGTGAACTTCTAAATTGTCTTTTATGCTTATCATTCAACAATTCCATTTTACTTGCCACTCAAAAATCCAAAGGATTGAGTTCATCAGCTGTTTAGTGACTAAACTGAAAAGGAAAGCTTTTCTTTTGTTTTCAAAATAGAAATGACTTATTTCCACTATTGTTAAATGTTTTTATTGCTTTTGGGTAGCAAACAGTATACTGCACTGCTGAACGTTCAAAAGACTCATTTGATCCTGACTATAAGGGTTTACAGTAGAAAAGCAAATTCAACTTTAATTGTATAATTGACCTTTGCCCAATATTTAGTGTAGATTACCCTTTCATATTACTCCACGCACTCCCTTTTCTTATCGTTTTTTATGAGGCATCTTATATTCCTCCCTAACAAAATGCGGGATTCTGTCTCTGGCTGGAAGACATTTGATATCTGCTTTAGGTCATTGCAGTTGATGATTTTATGTGGTAGATAATTTATTGACCAGCTCTTCACATTTTAACTGCTTGTCCATGTTTGCGTTGTGGCAGTGTAAACGGACATATTTTGTTGACTCTCTAATGAAAATGTTAATCTATTTGCTTAATTCACCCCTCTTGATGTGTAGAGAATGCAAAATTCCTCCTCCTTCTCTGCCCATGTGAATGCTTAGCCACTGCCTTCCCTGGGGTTCCAAAGGAGGGCAGCTCTAACTAGCAGGGAGAGGCTTCTCAGAAGATGCTGTGAATCAGCATATCTGGCACCTATCTCTGGCACCTCCTACTGCTCTGAACCCCCTGCTTATCCTTGACAGAGCCAGGGTTGCTGGTCCTTGTGCTATTGCAGTCACCCACACGAGGTGATCTTTCCCCCACTTGGAGCTCTGTGCAGTGGAATTCTCCAGAGGCAATCTCCAGAATTTGAGAGCATTCTGATTTTGCTAGCTAAGTAACAGACCACATTAAATTGGAATCTTGCAGTAGAAAGAAAAAGCATGTGCAATTATCCATGAAAGACAGAAATCTTTGATGTAATGCCCTGAGCTTTTTTATGATAAATGTATTCTCAAATACAAATAATTACAGATGAGGGATTTCATTATCCTCTTTCACATTAATGTAATCACTTCCCCAAAAGTCTTAAATTATGTATTCAGTGCTCAGATACTGTCCTGTATAATTTATCTGACTCGGAAAATTTGCATGAACATTTTATTAGCCAAACAAAAGTTATCAGTCAGATCAGGATTTTTAAAGATTATTCACATTTCCATGTTCTTTTAAGTGCTGCAGGTTCTTACACTGCAAAACAAAACTGCACTGTAGAAAATGGGGTGGTGCTGAAGGCTTTCAGTGTTTTGGTGAAGGTGATGGGCCTTTTGGACCAACGAACATGGGAGGGAGACCGTTCAAGTTTTGGATCCTGTACAGGTGATGCATCGCATCTCTTCTTTCCCGCTGTCCCTCTTTTGAGCAAGGCTGGGGATTACTTTGAAATCAGGGTTCGGGTTTGAGCTGCTTGAGAGCAACTAGTTGTCTGACTACAATATTTGGATAAGCATAGTTCTGCAAAAACGGCCAGTGCAAGTGAACAATGTTATGTTGACCCTAAAATGATAATCCCTGTACTCCAGAGCTAACGAGCCTGAATCTGTTTGCTGCTCTAAGCATTTAACACTGGCTTGGTTACACTGAGTTCCCCCTTTGAAGGTAGTATTCACTGCCATAGAAAGGAATTTGCCTTTAGAAAGGAATTTGAGCCGTGCTGCTTATAGGAAAGTATAATTTTAAATTTGGCTGTGTGTAAAATAAAAAAAACTAATAAAATGGATTCAATATAAAAGTCCTCAAGTAACATGGGTACAGAAACTTCGTTTTAGACCTGGATGAAATTGATGGCAGTTCAGCAAGGATAGTGGGACCCATACAATCACAACTGCCATATATGCTGCTCCGTGGAAGGAGGGAATGGCTAAGGCCATTGTAGAAGCTTCACTTTACTTTCAAGGGCTTTTGTTATCTGAAATGTGAGCTACTGCTTCTTATCTTTTCAACTTATCAAATTCTTTTGAAAGAGATTTTATGAATAAAAGTTTGACACTGATCACTGGGTCAGGCCCAGAAAACGGGGGAGGGGTCTTCACTGAGGTTGCTGATAACTTTGGAAGCTATTTATAGACCAGTTTAGGCAAACTGATTTTATATTCTAAGGTGTTCGTAATGTAATAGAATGAAACAAAAGAATCTTTTTATATCTAGACAAGATGTAGAGGTGTCTCCAGCAAAAGTGTCATTTTTGCCTGCCGGATAGCACAAAGTCTGCATCTTTTTTCACTCCTCTTGGCTAGTGGATATACTCAAATGGATGCAGGTATTTCTGTCTGCTTTATTTTCAGCAGTCAACAGAGGAGGACTGGCTGCTGTGGTCAGTAATGACCTCAACGCTTTATGGTAGCACGACTTGGACTGAAGACAGGAGTGGGGAACTCCAAAAGTTTGGTATACTGTGTTGCTGAAAACTACACATCATTGTGAAGGCTTCACTGGTGTGTGCCAATCACTATGCTAATTCCCTGTGAAAGAGCAGATTGTATTCAAGGTCCTGAGGATGAATTCAGAGCCCTGCTTTAGGCAGCCCTTATCTCAAGAACCACTTCTCCCTCTGATAGTGACAAGGGAATAGTCATCTACAATGGTAAAGCGTTCTAGGAAGAGGGAGCAAGCTTTTTGTTGGAAGACTTGTGACTTTAGAACTCCCACAAGACTTGTCACCAGAAATCAAACCAAAATGTAAGGCCCACCTCTTTGATAGCTTGTCTACTGGAACATGACCATAGAAAACAGGAAGTGTGATAATATATATATTTTTGAGGTGCTGACAAGTGCTTATTCAAGTGTCAGAGCAATATGTGTTTTGTGTGGGCCCTCTTCTCTCTTAGCCTGAGAGATTTCGCCATTTAAAATTTAAAAGTATGGAGACTGGATGGTTCTGGGGCTTAGAAATTGGAAACAAAACCTTTCCCTTGGTTCACACTTGGTCCAAGCTGGCAGTGAAAGAAAGTTACCTAGCTTAGGGTTTTGTATAGTTCCATCGCTGTAGTGTCTCAGTGCATGGCAATGTCCGCAGTGGACTTTTATGGAGTTTTCTGCTCTGTCACACAGATTCCTAGAAGCTGGGAATTTCCCACTTCAGTTCTGGTGGGGAAGCTTTAGCAAACTAGTGGGTCTTGTAGCATGTTCTCTCTACCCTCTGATGTCTATTCGGGCTGTTTACACGTGAACTTACGATCCTCTTTCCTAGTAGCCAGTACACACTTCTAGTGCTTCTGTACCTCTTGAATTAATGAATTCATTGTCTTCTAGAGGCTCATTCTGGCAACTTCCATGAGCACTAATTTTGAACAAATTCTAATCAGGTGATATAATTTTTCTTTAAATTAGAATGTAAATTTTACAAACTAAGTTGAAACTTCTCCCTCTTAAGTCGTTGGGAGAGAGGAAAATAGCTAATATCTTAATATAGGCTTTAGTACCAGGGCATAGCTAGAGCATAACTAGTCACAAAAATGACACCATAAAAATGGCACTACATTACTGAACATATTTGCCTTTTTTTCTGAGATTGCTGCAAACAAAATTTGATTCCTATTAGCACTGTAGATCCACTCTGGGTTAGGAAAGTGAGCCGGATTCTGTTCATGGGCAATTGTCCATGAAGTTCTCCTTTTTGTAACTTCTGTTACTTGATATGATGCATGAGGGGAAAAGAACACAACATGGCTTGATCTGGATGCTATTGAGAGAATAAATACTGGAGCTTACTGGAGGATGAAAATTCTGTTTTGCAGCAACTCTCAATGTTTAGAAATTTTGTTTTTGTTTTGGATTGGAATGAAAATAAAACCTTTCCAAAGATTTCACCAAAAAAGTGCACATGAATGTTAACCACTCTCTATAGTCTGGTCGTTAGGGTGCTAGGCTGAGATGTGGAAATCCCAGGCTCAAGTCCATGTTCTGCCTGATTCAGAGCAGTTGTTCATCTAAGTGCAACCTTTTGTCTAGACTTTACTCTGAGCTTGCGTAGAAGACACAATTTAGAATGGCAGGTGTGCCTTAAGTTAGAAAAAGATTTTCTTCTGTTTTCTCCTAAGGGAGAGAACTGGAATATTTCTTAGAATGATTCTAATTCTTCACAGATATAATTGTATCCAACCCCATACCAAAGTTGTGCCTTATTTGTACAATGAAAAATTCCAAGACTTAGCTTCCCACAACCTCCTGGATTTGGTTATCTAAGTTAAACTTGCACATAGAGATTCTTAGTTTCAATGCAAAATAAAATAAGTCTTAATATAACCAGTAGAAAATTCAATAATAGTTTTCATAATCTAGAAATTTTATTTGTGTGCTTAAGATCTTCTCTCCTTCTGTTTCTATCTGTGAGCATGTTATATAATGGACATCTTTTGGTCAGGCTACTTGTTTCTCTGCCTTTATAGTCAGTGGGATTTTTTAAAAGCTCTCATTGGCCTAACTGCTTCCATTGAAATAACGGTAAATTGACTTCAAGGGGAGCTGGTTCGGCCAATGCTGAGCACTTCCACCCATAATCAATTTTTTATCCACTTTTTAATTAGTCATACATTGCAAAACAACCATTTTTATGTCTAGTATACCCTCTTGTTCTATGGTTCTATGGTTCTGGTGATAGACTTTGATCCAATACTACCCACACAAGTCAATTATATCAGGTACAGTAGCTTGGATTTATCTGACGGTCACCTGTCCCCAGTGCCCCACTGGGTGTTATAATTTTAGTCAGTATTCCATGCATCTCTTCCTTGAGTAGATGGATCATGATCCACCCCCAGTCTATCCCATATTAATTTCAAAAGCAACTTGCATGAACAGTTGTCTTTACTGCACACAATTCTGTCCCTTCATACAGACTTGGTTTACTAATATATACATACCCCTTTGTGTCCAAGATGGACACGTGAATTTCAAACCAGATTAACATTCTTCAGCCACTCTGCATAGCCTGGCTTAATTGTTAGACAATGTCATTCTTGTCACAGCCTTAAAATTGCCAAATATTCAATAATTCTGTATTTTCACTAATATTAATCTACAGCAAATAGGATTTCTTAACAGTAACTCATCACAGTTATACATAAGCTAAGGATTTTGTCAGTGGTGATAACCAAATGACAAATGGAAATAGTGATCTTGTCTGTGCAAAGATGAGTCAAAATGTAATAGAGAAACTGATTGTAACTGGAATTGAGTGATATGAAATTCATGATAGATACCTCTGATGAAGGATGGTCCAGGAGCACAGGACTGGGAATTGGGACACTTGGACTATAGGAGTGGGCTCAAAGGGCAAAGCTTGGTTCTGGATCTAAACTGCTCCAAAGTTTGTGGGGTATTCAGATCTTGTATGCTGGATCAGGCCACTCCCCCTTGCTTTTGCCAGATTTCATCTATGGCCCCAGATACAAGTCACATTGTCTCTTATTCCTCATCTTTAGAAGTGAGAAGATTCTTCCCAACTCATAGGAGTGTGCAAGACTTAATTCAGTAATATTTGTAAAACACTCTGAGAACCTCAGATAAGAGGTGCTGTAGAAGTGTATTATGTAGGGGGAGGAGAGGAGTCTTTGAGAACACAGAGTGCACTACAGCTGTTTGTTTGAAACCAAAATGAAATCTCTATTATAAAACTGCTGCAAAGGGCTCTGTCATGGTAGCCATCTTGGATTCATTCCGGCAGAAAAGGGAATTAAAACACCTACTTAGAATCTTTTAAAGTTCCATGTTTCATTGTGTGTGGCATAACAACAATAGCATTAACAAAATGACCCAATAATGATCTAGAACCACTTCAAAATCTCACTATTGAACTAAAAATGAATGTTCCAGCATTCCTCTGGTGGAGAGCGGACTGTTGCTGAAGTCTGAGTTCTCCGTTTATCAGTGTTCTTGCTCAATTATGAGATCACAAAGCTCATAAACTGCAGCCACAAAGGATGGGAGACAGACTATTTATACAGCTGTGAATGCAACATCATAACATTACAGAGATAAGAAGAAAATACTACCAATTACACAAAGTGTATTGCAACACACTGAAGTAATAACGGACAACAATGTGGCAATGGCAAGTTTGTCTCATATTTGGTGGGTCAGTACTGGGGCAGGGAAGAATAAGAACATTAAAAACACTACAGGGCCTTTATTACTATTCTCTGCATTTTTTTTAAATTGGCGCCAGCCAGCCAAACTAACTAACAAGAAAACCTACCTTACCAGAGTGGCTTCAGAGTAGCAGCCGTGTTAGTCTGTATCTGCAAAAAGAACAGGAGTACTTGTGGCACCTTAGAGACTAACAAATTGATTAGAGCATAAGCTTTCGTGGGCTACAGCTCACTTCATCGGATGCATACTGTGGAAAATATAGTAGGAAGATTTTATATACACAGAACATGAAACAATGGGTGTTACCGTACACACTGTAACAAGAGTGATCACTTAAGGTGAGCTATTACCAGCAGGATAGGAAAAAAAAAACACCTTTTGTAGTCATAATTAAGATGGGCCATTTCCAGCAGTTGACAAGAACGTGTGAGGAACAGTGGGGGTAGGGGGGGGAGAAGGAATAAACATGGGGAAATAGTTTTACTTTAAGTAATTGACACATCTACTCCCAGTCTTTATTCAAGCCTAATTTAATGGTGTCCAGTTTGCAAATTAATTCCAATTCAGCAGTCTCTTGGAGTCTGCGTTTGAAGTTTGTTGTTGTTGTAATATTGCGACTTTTAGGTCTGTAATCGAGTGACCAGAGAGATTGAAGTGTTCTCCGACTGGTTTTTGAATGTTATAATTCTTGACGTCTGATTTGTGTCTATTTATTCTTTTACGTAGAGACTGTCCAGTTTGGCCAATGTACATGGCAGAGGGACATTGTTGGCACATGATGGCATATATCTCATTGGTAGATGTGCAAGTGAACAAGCCTCTTCTGGTGTGGCTGATGTGATTAGATCCTATGATGGTGTCCCGTGAATAGATATGTGGACAAAGTTGGCAGTGGGCTTTGTTGCAAGGATAGGTTCCTGGGTTAGTGTGTGTGCTGTGTGGTGTGTGGTTGCTGGTGAGTATTTGCTTCAGGTTGGGGGGCTGTCTGTAAGCAAGGACTGGCCTGTCTCCCAAGATCTGTGAGAGGGATGGGTCGTCCTTCAGGATAGGTTGTAGATCCTTGATGATCCTTGGTGTTCTCATCCATCCTCCCCGTGGAAGGAAAAGGCCTGGGTAGAGACCGTCGAATCGTGGAAGTCAACGAATGGCTACGCAGGTGGTGTCGGAGAGAAGGCTTTGGATTCTTTGACCATGGGATGGTGCTCCAAAAAGGAGAAGTGCTAAGCAGAGACGGGCTCCACCTAACGAAGAGAGGGAAGAGCATCTTCGCAAGCAGACTGGCCAACCTAGTGAGGAGGGCTTTAAACTAGGTTCACCGGGGGAAGGAGACCAAAGCCCTGAGGTAAGTGGGGAAGTGGGATACCAGGAGGAAGCACGAGCAGGAGCGCGTGAGAGGGGAGGGCTCCTGCCTCATACTGAGAAAGAAGGGTTATCTCAAGTGCCTATGCACGAAGCCTGGGAAACAAGCAGGGAGAACTGGAAGTCCTGGCACAGTCAAGGAATTTTGATGTGATTGGAATAACAGAGACTTGGTGGGATAACTCACATGACTGGAGTACTGTCATGGATGGATATAAGCTGTTCAGGAAGGACAGGCAGGGCAGAAAAGGTGGGGGAGTTGCACTGTATGTAAGAGAGCGGTATGACTGCTCAGAGCTCAAGTATGAAACTGCAGAAAAACCTGAGAGTCTCTGGATTAAGTTTAGAAGTGTGAGCAACAAGGTTGATGTCGTGGTGGGAGTCTACTATAGACCACCGGACCAGGGGGATGAGGTGGACAAGGCTTTCTTCCGGCAACTCGCAGAAGTTACTAGATCGCACGCCCTGGTTCTCATGGGAGACTTCAATCACCCTGATATCTGCTGGGAGAGCAATACAGCAGTGCACAGACAATCCAGGAAGTTTTTGGAAAATGTAGGGGACAATTTCCTGGTGCAAATGCTGGAGGAACCAAGTAGGGGCAGAGCTCTTCTTGACCTGCTGCTCACAAACCGGGAAGAATTAGTAGGGGAAGCTAAAGCAGATGGGAACCTGGGAGGCAGTGACCATGAGTTGGTTGAGTTCAGGATCCTGACACAGGGAAGAAAGGTAAGCAGCAGGATACGGACCCTGGACTTCAGGAAAGCAGACTTCGACTCCCACAGGGAACGGATGGGTAGGATCCCCTGGGGGACTAACATGAAGAGGAAAGGAGTCCAGGAGAGCTGGCTGTATTTCAAGGAATCCCTGTTGAGGTTACAGGGACAAACCATCCCGATGTGTCGAAAGAATAGTAAATATGGCAGGCGACCAGCTTGGCTTAACGGTGAAATCCTTGCTGATCTTAAATACAAAAAAGAAGCTTACAAGAAGTGGACGATTGAACAAATGACCAGGGATGAGTATAAAAATATTGCTCGGGTATGCAGGAGTGAAATCAGAGAGGCCAAATCACACCTGGAGTTGCAGCTAGCAAGAGATGTTAAGAGTAACAAGAAGGGTTTCTTCAGGTATGTTAGCAACAAGAAGAAAGTCAAGGAAAGTGTGGCCCCTTACTGAATGAGGGAGGCAACCTAACGACAGAGGATGTGGAAAAAGCTAATGTACTCAGTGCTTTTTTTGCCTCTGTCTTCACGAACAAGGTCAGCTCCCAGACTACTGCACTGGGCAGCACAGCATGGGGAGGAGGTGACCAGCCCTCTGTGGAGAAAGAAGTGGTTCAGGACTATTTAGAAAAGCTGGACGTGCACAAGTCCATGGGGCTGGATGCGTTGCACCCGAGAGTGCTAAAGGAGTTGGTGGATGTGATTGCAGAGCCGTTGGCCATTATCTTTGAAAACTCATGGCCATCGGGGAAAGTCCCGGACGACTGGAAAAAGGCTAATGTAGTGCCAATCTTTAAAAAAGGGAAGGAGGAGGATCCTGGGAACTACAGGCCAGTCAGCCTCACCTCAGTCCCTGGAAAAATCATGGAGCAGGTCCTCAAGGAATCAATTCTGAAGCACTCAGAGGAGAGGAAAGTGATCAGGAACAGTCAGCATGGATTCACCAAGGGCAAGTCATGCCTGACTAATCTAATTGCCTTCTATGATGAGATAACTGGTTCTGTGGATGAAGGGAAAGCAGTGGACGTGTTGTTCCTTGACTTTAGCAAAGCTTTTGACACTGTCTCCCATAGTATTCTTGCCAGCAAGTTAAAGAAGTATGGGCTGGATGAATGGAGTATAAGGTAGATAGAAAGCTGGCTAGATTGTCGGGCTCAACGGGTAGTGATCAATGGCTCCATGTCTAGTTGGCAGCCGGTATCAAGTGGAGCGCCCCAAGGGTCGGTCCTGGGGCCGGTTTTGTTCAATATCTTCATAAATGATCTGGAGGATGGTGTGGATTGCACCCTCAGCAAATTTGCAGATGACACTAAACTGGGAGGAGAGGTAGATACGCTGGAGGGTAGGGATAGGATACAGAGGGACCTAGACAAATTGGCGGATTGGGCCAAAAGAAATCTGATGAGGTTCAACAAGGACAAGTGCAGAATCCTGCACTTAGGATGGAAGAATCCAATGCACCGCTACAGACTAGGGACCGAATGGCTCGTCAGCAGTTCTGCGGAAAAGGACCTAGGGGTTACAGTGGACGAGAAGCTGGATATGAGTCAACAGTGTGCCCTTGTTGCTAAGAAGGCCAATGGCATTTTGGGATGTATAAGTAGGGGCATTGCCAGCAGATTGAGGGACGTGATCGTTCCCCTCTATTCGACACTGGTGAGGCTTCATCTGGAGTACTGTGTCCAGTTTTGGGCCCCACACTACAAAGATGTGGAAAAATTGGAAAGAGTCCAGTGGAAGGCAACAAAAATGATTAGGGGACTGGAACACATGAGTTATGAGGAGAGGCTGAGGAAACTAGGGATGTTTAGCCTACGGAAGAGAAGAATGAGGGGGGATTTGATAGCTGCTTTCAACTACCTGAAAGGGGGTTCCAAAGAGGATGGCTCTAGACTGTTCTCAGTGGTAGCAGATGGCAGAACAAGGAGTAATGGTCTCAAGTTGCAGCGGGGGGGATTTAGGTTGGATATTAGGAAAAACTTTTTCACTAGGAGGGTGGTGAAACACTGGAATGCGTTACCTAGGGAGGTGGTGGAATCTCCTTCCTTAGAAGTTTTTAAGGTCAGGCTTGACAAAGCCCTGGCTGGGATGATTTAATTAGGGATCGGTCCTGCTTTGAGCAGGGGGTTGGACTAGATGACCTCCTGAGGTCCCTTCCAACCCTGATATTCTATGATTCTATGATATGCTGGAGAGGTTTTAGTTGGGGACTGAAGGTGATGGCTAGTGGCGTTCTGTTACTTTCTTTGTTGGGCCTGTCCTGTAGTAGGTGACTTCTGGGTTCTCTTCTGGCTCTGTCAATCTGTTTCTTCACTTGAACAGTTGGGTACTGTAGTTGTAAGAATGCTTGATAGACATCTTGTAGGTGTTTGTCTCTGTGTGAGAGGATGGAGCAAATGCGGTTGTATCATAGAGCTTGGCTGTAGACAACGGATTGTGTGGTGTGGTTTGGATGAAAGCTGTAGGTATGTAGGTAAGTATAGCGGTCAGTAGGTTTCCGGTATAGGGTGGTGTTTATGTGACCATCGCTTATTAGCTCTGTAGTGATCCACTTCCTGGACTCTTGTGTGGACTGGTCCATGCTGAGGTTGATGGTGGGATGGAAATTGTTGAAATCATGGTGGAATTCCTCAAGGGCTTCTTTTCTATGGGTCCAGATGATGAAGATGTCATCAATGTAGTGCAAGTAGAGTAGGGGCATTAGGGGACGAGAGCTGAGGAAGCGTTGTTCTAAGTCAGCCATAAAAATGTTGGCATATTGTGGGGCCATGCGGGCACCCGTAGCAGTGCTGCTGATTTGAAGGTATACATTGTCCCCAAATGTGAAATAGTTATGGGTGAGGACAAAGTCAAAGTTCAGCCACCAGGTTTGCCATGACATTATCGGGGATACTGTTCCTGACAGTTTGTAGTCCAGCTTTGTGTGGAATGTTGGGGTAGAGGGCTTCTACATCCATAGTGGCCAGGATGGTGTTTTCAGGAAGATCACCGATGGATTGTAGTTTCCTCAGGAGGTCAGTGGTGTCTTGAAGATAGCTAGGAGTACTGGTAGTGTCAGGCCTGAGGAGGGAGTCCACATAGTCAGACAATTCTGCTCTCAGGGTGCCAACGCCTGAGATGATGGGGAGTCCAGGATTTCCAGGTTTATGGATCTTGGTAACAGATAGAATACCCCTGCTCGGGGTTCTAGGGATGTGTCTGTGTGGATTTGCTCTTGTGCTTTTTCAGTGAGTTTCTTGAGCAGATGGTGTAGTTTTTTGGTAACCCTCAGTGGGATTAGAGGGTAATGGCCTGTAGAATGTGGCGTTAGAGAGCTGCCTAGCAGCCTCTTGTTCATATTCCGACCTATTCATGATGATAACACCTCCTCTGTGAGCTAGAGTTAATAGCAGTAATACTACTTCATACATATGTGCTTCTCCAAGAATATCAACAGGTATTACAAGGATCAATTAACTCACAGCAGCTCACCGAGGGATTAGCCTAACTCTGAAGAAGGTAGGGTGAGGTTAAATACCTTGTCCAAAGTCATACAGGGTGAAACTGACCCCTTTGTAGAAAGCCAGCACAAGGCCTGTGCGCTGTTTAAGTCCAACTGCAGCTCTCAAAATAGAGCTGAAGCAGGCCTCAAATACTGCATATGCATTTTGATGGCCCCTGTATAGGGGGTCAGTTTTAATTACAAGGAGTCAGAGACCATGACAAATAGAACTCAAGAATCCTTGCTTCCAATCCCCTGCTACACCCACACAGCAACAATGCTGCTGTGCAAGTAATTAATATCCAACTATAACATTGATATATCAATCAGTTTACTAAGGGTGTAATAAACAGAATAAATATAAAGGATCAACATCAAACGTCAGATAAATGAGCCTGTCACTACCAGAAAGGAGACGAAAATAGAAATCCATGTTCAAATATTTGTGTTATAGCGTCACTCATTTTTCTAGATGCGTGTCCTACCAAAAAGCCAGAGGTTAATGTTCCCATTGTACCAAACTGGAGTCTGGCTGGCTAGAGAATAGCAGTAATTAATTCTTTCCTGGAGGAAATCCTTTTTGATCCCCAGTAGTTCAGGGCCCTAATTTGGAGGGAAAAAATAGTTTGGCACTCTTTCAAGCAACATTATTTTTATCTTTTTAGCAGTCTCCAAAAGCCCATTGTAGTCTGATCCTGTGAGTCACAAAGGGCGACAGTCATTTTATCTCCAGCCTTGCTGGCTAGGGATTGGCTTTAGTTGGGAATCCTGTAGTATCATTTTATGGAAATAGGGTTCTCCCTCAAATCTGTAGCCAAAAGATTTGGTGAGACCTTCCATGAAACTGAGGATATTATTGTCTTCCTTCCATCGACGGTTCCTCAATATTCCTTCATTGCCAATGCTCAAGCATCTCTAGGCATCCCCTAATTCCTTAGGAGTTATTCATTGGTGATGTTTGGTGTATTTGCTATCTGCTACCATCCTCCAAATTACCCTAGATTTGTTCTTTGTTTCAGGCAAACTGCCTATATTCTACCATCAATTTTTAACCAGGACCACCTCAGTGTTTTCCAGGGAGAGTTCTGTTCAAGTCTAATGGCAGGACATGGGCTAAGGGGATGCAAGGCACACCGCACTTCTCAGAGTTGAGCCATAAAGATTCTTAGTCCAGACGCCACCCTACTACAGTAAGTGTTCAGAACTCTGAATAACAGAGTATTCAGTTTCTGGACCCCAGATTAAATAAAATTAAATCTTTGGCTCTCTCTACTCCCTCCTTGGTCCTGTAGAAGGCCAGAGGATTTGTTTGGGTTTAGCCTCTTTTTCTATCAATAACCAGGCTCTGGTATAATTGACGTAAAATTTTTTGAACTGCCCAGTGCCCAAGTGTTATGGTAGGATCACGTCTTAAGAGTTACTACAGCTTGTTTCTCTGCTCCAAGACTAAGGGCATGGCTACACTTGCAGATGTAGAGCGCTGGGAGTTAAACCAGCCCTCCAAGACCGCAGCAGGGAAAGTGCTGCCATGTGTTCACGCTGTCAGCTGCAAGCGCACTGGCATGGCCACATTTGCAGCACTTGCAGCAGCATTGGGAGCGGTGCATTATGGGCAGCTATCCCACAGAGCACCTCTTCCCATTCTGGCACTGTGGCTTGTGGGAAGGGGGTGCGGGGACAGAGGGGCATCCTGGGTCCTGTCCCAATGCCCCGTGATGCATCACTTCACAACTCAGCAATCCCTGTGCTTCCGTCCACATTTGGCACCATCTTTCAACGGTTTTTGTACTGTGTGCTCTGTCTTCCCTTTCAGCCTACAGGAATGGATCCCGAACTTGTGACGAATATGCTAATGGGTCTCACCAGTATGTCATGAATTGCAGTCAAGTTTACTCCTTAAGCTACAAAGTGACAAGGAGGAGTCCAATGATGATGTCGACACACATAACGCATACGTCACGAGATTGCTTGTGGCATTCACGGACGTGCTCACCACAGTGGAATGCCGCCTTTGGGCTTGGGAAACAAGCAGCGTATAAACACACGGCAGCGATTTCCCTGCTGCGTTCTCTGAGGGCTGGTTTAACTCCCGGCGCTCTACATCTGCAAGTGTAGCCATGCCCTTATCATCTACAGTAGGAGTAAGGCCTTTTCTGCCTGAGAAAGTTGCACTGGTTTAACAAAAGGAGTTATTTTAAACAGATTTAGTTAAACCAGTGCAGCAGGCTGTGTGGACAGTTGCTTCAGTCTAAACTCATTTATTTCCATTTATCTTAAGGCCATTGGGGACTGGAAGGAGTACCAACTGTCACGCATCTCACATGCTGTGCACCTGCCTGCCGCTCAGCCTGAATCTCGTGCATTTGGCGGAGCTGGGGGAAGGCAGCACTGAGGTTCAGCCTTTTGGCAGCAGAGCTGCTCTGGTGCTGTTAAGCAGGCATCCAAGCACAGCTGGGTGGGGGATTCGGAGTGGGAAGCTGTGTGGGTTCGCTGCTGGGGGGCTGCTCTCTTGACGCTCCCTCTGCTGGGTGCCAGGCAGCCAGGAAGGAGCTTTCAGAATGAGGCAGGGGCAGCAGCAGTAGGAGGTGAGGGGCCCAATTCAGGTGGTCTGGCGCCAGGCTCCCCACTCAGTCAGCTACACTGGACTCCTTCAGCTACTTTACTAGCCTCTGCTCCTTAGCAGCCGCAGAACTCTCTATCCCTCTGGAGACCCCACCAGCCAACCCACCCCTGTACCTCCAGTTTCCCACTCAGCCTACCCCACCCAGCTGTGCCCCCAGGCATCAAGTGTAATGGAATGCTAAACTGTGTTTAATGTTCAGCCACTAGGTGGTGCAGCATGTAATGTACTGTATTTAAGCATATAACAGGTATACCTGGCAATATGCTAAGGGATCTTATGGAAGACACATCCCTAATGTAACTCTCTGAGAAGGAGGTTCTGTAGCCAGTCTACATCTGGTACAGGAGCCTGATCTGCTAGTAGCAGCCTTGCAACCTACCGTGTACATGACACCTCAAGCACCCATCCGCTACAGCTGCCAAGTTTTATACAGCTTCATGTCTTACCTACACCGTTGCTCAGGGCAGGTTGTGATGACCATAAGCCTAAATGTATGATATTCAAATTAGATAATTAAATCGTTTGTGTAAAATGCCAGTGATGTTGCACTCTATCTGATTTTATAAAAATATGCTAATGAGTGTGAATATAATATAACTGGAATATGCTCCATGCAGAAGGTCTCTTGTAAGGTATCGTTACAAAGCTTATAATCTAATGAGTATGTTTATCCTATTTGTATAAATGTATCACTCTTGTATCTGAAACTAGAAATATGAAATAACTCTGAGGTCGTATGGTAGTTATGCAAAGTGTGGGCCAGTAATGGTGGTTTGGAATCTTAATGGCTCCCATTAAGCAGGACAATTGACTGTAGATGGCTTTGTTTTACTTGTAAGTCTTCCTGTATAGTGTGTGCTGGCAAGTAGGTAATGAAGTCTTACAGTGACATGTGATCATGTCACCTGAACTGGAATCCATCTTTAACCTGGTGCTTTTCCATTGAGAAGAAGGGGTGGGAATCCAGAGGGACTTATGCAAAAGATATATAAGTGGGTGGCACAGAACAAATGGGGCGGCGGCCATCATGAGAAATCCCTAGCTACCACCTGAGCTGGAACAAGGGCTGTAGCAGTGGAAAGGATTGTGCCCAGACTAGGAAGGAGTCCAGTCTGTGAAAGAAACTTACTGAAATATCTGAGGGTGAGATTTTATTGTATTCAGGATTGTGCCCAGACTAGGAAGGAGTCCAGTCTGTGAAAGAAACTTATTGAAATATCTGAGGGTGAGATTTTATTGTATTCAGTTTTATTACTGTATTAGGCTTAGACTTGTGTGTTTTATTTTATTTTACTTGGTAATTCACTTCGTTCTGTCTGTTACTACTTGGAACCACTTAAATCCTTTCTGTATTTAATAAAATCACTTTTTACTTATTAATTAACCTAGAGTATGTATTAATATCTGGGGGGAGCAAACAGCTGTGCATATCTCTCTATCAGTGTTATAGAGAGTGAACAATATGAGTTTACCATGTATAAGCTTTATACAGGGTAAAATGGATTTATTTGGGGTTTGGACATCTGAGTGTTAAAGACAGGAACACTTCTTAAGCTGCTTTCAGTTTAAGCCTACAGCTGTTAGAGGACGCGGTTCACACCTGGGTCTGGGTTTGCAGCAAGCTAGTGGGTCTGGCTCAAACCAGACAGGGCACTGAAGTCCCAATCTGGGAGAGCAGGGAAAGCAGGGGCAGAAGTAGTCTTGGCACATCAGTTGGCAGTCCCAAGGGGGTTTTTGTGATCCAACCCATCACAATGTCATGTGTAGAATGGCACAAAAACAGGTTTAAGCTCAACTGAAATAAATGTCCAATAAGGATTTGCATTGATTTAACTAAATCAGCTTAAAAACCAGTTTATGTTAAAGCACTCCAATTTCTTTATGTAGACAACACCCAAAAGCCTTTACTCATTCTCACTGGCTCTTGCAAGACTGACAGGATCTATATGTGTGCATGCTCATACTGCTGCTAAAATTGTGTGAAATATGCAGGATTTCAAACCAATCTTGAGTGAAAAAAAGGCAAAACAACAAAAAGTGAGTTCAAGTAAGTATACTATCACTGTTTGTATTTAGTGACTGCTTAGTTTCACTGTAGATCTTTTTGAGATGGCAGCCTAGAAGCTTGATGCCGTACTACAGAGCCAATCCTTTTATTTTAACATTCCTCTTATAGATTGTGCCATTTTGGGATTTTTCCTACGGGCATTATGGAGTATCTGCTGAATCAAAAGTTCTTGCATAGTTGGTAAATGTCAATGCATGTTTACAGTTTGTTTATCATTCTACCTTTTGTATAGCTCCCATCCAGTAAAGCACTTAAGCAGATACTTAAAGCGTGAGTAGTCCCACTGACCTCACTAGGTCACAAGGTTAAGTATTTTGCTGACTCGGGTCCATATTTGGTGCATCCTTCTTATTTTCCCATTCTAGGGATGAGTAGGACTGACCAACTCCCATCAGCAACATCCCTGGGTGGGGGATAGGGCAACAACCTGCAGAGATGCATGACAGTTGCAAATATTTAATAAGCAGTTGCAGACCAACTGGCAACATCTCTCGGCAGGCTGTGGTGGGGTAGCTGGTGGTGTGGCTACCTCTATAAAATGCCACTTAGACCCTACGATGAGGATGTCAAGGGGAATAAAGACCACCTTAAAATAAGTCTTTCCAGGGCAGGTGGGGCTTGTCAACCTTGGCAGGTAGTTCATCTAGGCAGGGCCGTCCTTAGGCATATGCAGCTGTGTAGGACACCTGAAAATTTGGGGCATCATTTCCCTTGCTGGCCGTGGCTGGAACCCTGTCTTCTCCAGCCCCTCTCCCACGCTGGGCCAGTGGGCTTCTCCACAACCCTGACCCCCCTCTCCCTCACTCGCTCCTCAGCCAGCCGGCCTCTGGCTCTGCCATCCCAGCCCTGGGGGCCCAGAGCAGCACGGCCGGTCACTGACGGTGCAGCGACCTGGCCCACCACCACCTGGAGCAGAGTCCCTCCCTGGACCCTGCCTGCCTGCACCACTCACTCTCCGGCAGGGGCTGAGCTGGGACCAGGACAGGAGGAGCGAAACTTCATGAGTCAGCGGGGGGGCCCAAGGTGGGGGAGGGAGGGAGACTTAAAGTGACAGTGCATTCACTGTCTCACACTTTATATATACACACAGGCTCTCAGACCCCATACACTGCCTCTCACGAGTCACAGTCCCCCAATACAGATTGTCACAGTGTCTCACAGTCTCCCAACACACAGTCACACACAGGCTCTCTGTCTCTCACACATGCAGGGTGGATAAAAATCAATGATTTTTTTTTAAATAAAAATTGGGGATTTTTTTGATATGCTTCTTGAGGAAAAAACCTTTTATCTAAAGATATCTTAATTAAAACTATGTTATAGTTCAAAGATATCTCACCATGGAATAGGGCTTATAAATTCTAATTGTATAGTATGAAAAAATATATTCATGTAATGTTTAAGAAAAGTTTTGCAAATGAGTTCCAATAGTTCATGGATTAGGGACCCAGTTTGATAGCGTTTCAGGGGCTTCTCTATAGATTATTTTGGTTAATCTTTGTATCTACACAATGGGACTCAGTGCTCAGTCTAGAAGATCCCATCAGAAATGCTTAGTTTTGCAGTTCTCAAGCTGTGGATTTGTGTGTCCAGAGATAACAGCAAAAATGTTTTAAAATAAATAAATTAAATATAGAGGTGAGAATAACAGACCTCAACCCTATTGTCCCTCTGCAAATTTGTGTACACAGAGTTAATCCCTTACCTCTCTCTAAGAGTGCAAACTTTCAAAAAGTTAAATGAATAGAAGATTGTTTGGGGCGGAATAGATCTGGACAAGGAGAAGAAGCAGTGGTTTCCCCAGAAATTGAAATTGGGGGGGTTTTACCACCAAATTTATAGGGGAGGGTCAGGGCCAGAGAGACTGAGGGTGAAGGTGGGCTGTATGGCACCATAGTAAAAACAAAAATGTTTCATGACCATTTTATCAGATTTTAAAATCATCACACAAATTAAAGTTGGCTACTCAAACCTTCCATGAAGCACTACATCTACATCCTTCTTGGTTTCTTGTTATAATTTTGCATAACTCTGTTAATGAACTTCTTGAATGCAATGCATTCATCTTTGGTGGCTTCTCGTGTGTCCGGTACTTCCATTCCTTCAACTGATATGCTCATTAATTCATTCACATGATCAGGCAGAAGGTGACTTCTTTCAAAACACAAAATGCTATTCAATGATGAAAAAGAATGCTCAACTGTAGCTGTTGTAGGAATTCATCTCTTGCTACTCCCACTCACTTTTTTCAGCCCAGGAAACATAGCATAAAGATCGAGTCGAGCCACTAGTGATGATAAAGAAGAAGTTGAAGTCAAATCTTCATTCATTCGTTGTGTGATATTCCACTCTGTGTTCAAATTCTCTTATGTCCTGAGCACATGGCAGCCCCATTGCTGGTAGTGCCTCACTCCACTCAACTGTCGGTGTTTTATAAGACCGGGATCTGTAAAAGCTACGTAGAGGTTGAATAGAATCTAGAAGTCGCTGTTGTAGATTTTTAAGAATCAAGTCTGTGTACTTTTTCAGTTGTCTTAAACACTTCTTGTCCTCTTCACTTAAGGATTCAATATAAATGCCTTCACTCGTCAACTTCTGGACTGAAGTCTTTGCTTCTTCCAGTACTTTTTCAATTGATAGCTCTCTGATTCATCTAAATGTAGCTTCTATTGCTGGACAAAGATCTACTACTGTTGTAGCAGATGCCTGGATGACATTGTTTAATGACCCAAGTGGTTTCAACAGTAGACTTACAAGAGAGAGAATGGCAATAGTCTTCTCTGAACGTAGTAGCAAAAGTAATCCACCAGCCTCACTACTTAGATCCATCCCATCTTGGTAGCTACTTTCCAAAGCCAGTAGGAATGGCTGGAGTAATTTTAAGACAACAGGCAAGGATCGCTCATGAGAAAGCCAGAGGGTTTTCCCAGGTTGAGCTAATTTGAACTTCAGTCCCAGTGTGTCTTCTATATTTTCCAAGATATTCAGTCTTTTTGGACTCTTGCTGAAAAAAATATAATGAAGATATTAAATGTATAGCTTTTTTAATGTCTTTTGAAGAATCTGCAGCTCGTACTAGCGCTAGTTGGAGTAGATGGTCTCTGCAGTGTGTGTAAGAAAGACTAGGGTTACACTTTTCTCTGAGCAAAGCTTGTGCTGCTCCACCATGTCTTCCAGAGAAGTTTGCAGCTCCGTCAAATGCACAAGCAGCCATCTGTTTGGGGTCCCATTGATAAGCATTTAACTCTAAGATGTGGGTTGTCACAGATGCAGCCAATCTGTCTTCTTTAACTTGAACATCTAGAAATGCATCTACTGGCCTACCACTGACATCAAGATAACGTACACAATGACTTGATGACCATTTGCATCGGTTCATTCATCAGCCATGTATGCAAATTTTTTGCATGTGATGAGAGAGTTCTTCACTTTTTCAACTGTTGAGTCTTTCACTGTTGCACCACATGCGTCTAGCCAGTCAGTTGAGTTTCTTGCAGAAAGATATTAAGCATTTGCTGGTCTTGTTCGGAACCAGTGTTCAGCTTCAGGATGAACAAGTGACAATGTACTTAACATTGGCCTCCAGTCTGTAGTGTGTGGTATCTCTTGCCTAAATAGAAAGTATGATGCCACAACCGTGTTTGTTCACATGAACTGTGTTGTGTCTCCAACATTCTTCACGGCCTCATTAACACTCACAGGTGTTGTCCTTGGTTGGTGGAGACTCAGAGTTCAGAGGTGCTTTCACATGAGTTCATCTCCCAGGTGCGGGGCAAGAAGGCACCTTGCTCGTTCCTCCAGCTGCTCATTGGTCGCTCTGGCCACTGTTGTTCGTTGTGCCACTGTTCACTCCATCGCTCTGTTGCCAATGGCCCTGCGCAGTCACCTTCTCCTGCCACCTGCCACTGTGACCTCTGCGAGTTGGTCTCTTGAGGTTCCACCCAGCTCTCAGTGATTTCAGCTGAGCTCTCAGTGGGGGAACCTCGCTGCTAGAGCAGACTGGGCCATCTCTTCCACAGGAACACTGTCCCACAGCAGGTCTAAGCACTTAGACCTGATTATCAGTGATTTTGGCTGTAGTGGTCACTTAACACAACAAAGGACTATCTATGGAGCGTAATCAGCTCTGTCTTTAAACAGTGGAGAGGGGCAGGTCTAATAGTACTTGTGACTTAGGCAGACCATCAAGCAAAACACCTGTCCCCACCCTCTCTTGATGCCCTCAATCAGCAGAGGCTAAGTACAGTTCTACTGCCCTTTACTCTTACAATAAGACCAACAACAACAACATTTCTTTACCCCCCCGCATTCAAGTGATTTGTAACCCAACCCCAGCCAAAATCTATCACTTGGGCAACACAGCTCTATTTACTGGATACCTAGGTAGATTAGGTGTGAATGTAAATACAATCTGGTCCTGAAGCCTTTCCCCCCAGCCCCCAGCTCATCACTAGCTGTCAGGGAGAGCTCATTTAGACTTTGTTTACAAATCATAATTTGAAGTTATTAGGTTGGCCAACATCACCAAAATGAATGCTCCGACATTGTCATAAAAAACAGCTGTATAAGGAAGCTAGTCTATGTTCATACGTGTATCTGAAAAAGTATAATGGATTTGAAAAGTATTTTATGATACACGTTATATGCTTTTAAAGTGTGCATTAATGTTTCAATTTCAATTCAAATTTCTGAACAATAACTAAATTGGCAACACTGCATGTAACTAGTTCACAAAACTGGGGGGGGGAGTGTTGGGGAAATTCAGGGGGGAGTAAACACTCCCATGTGGGAGGTGGAGGGAAATCCCTGAGAAGAAGTCTGGAGATAAATGTGAGAAGGGAGGGACAGGCAGTAGAAACAAAAGTGAAACTGTTTGAGCAGCATATTCCAGAAGTCTTGAGGTCTTTCCGAGTGTAGCCTTCATTGATTTGAAATCTACCATACCATTCTCTCACTAGAAGGGAAAACCTATAATGGCAGCAGGCCCTAAAAGAGACCCAGTTTGGGCATAAGAGCCATTCAAGAAATATATGTTTGCTGATGATGTTTTAAAGAAAGTCACACCAGTGAACTGGTGGAAGTCACTTAAGCACTTGGATTTGGAGACGGCTGAAGTGATAATCTCACTTTTAACAGCAGTAGCTTCTACTGCCGGTGTAGAAAGAATATTTTCTTCTTTTGGACTAATTCATTCCAAATTGAGAAATTGTTTGGGACCTGAAAAAATCAATTTGATTTAAATCAAATCCACCCTGCTCATACGCACCAGCTCTCTCTCACACATACACACACACACACACACTCACACTCGTATTATTGTTATTACTGCTTGGTACTTCCTGTCAAAATGCTCGTGGTGAGCCAGGAGTGGCTAGGGGCTGCAGGAGGGCCATGGCCTCTGGCAAGATGCAACCCCCATGTGACAGCACAAAGCCTGCCTGGAGCTACTGCCGCGAAGCTCAGTGTGTGTGTCAGCAATGGGCCGGGGGGCAGGTTCCGGGGGTCTGCGGGCGGGGGTGGTGGCTGTGCCTCCTCAACACCTGGGGTCAGTGGCACGAGCTGGGGACCACCTTCAGTGGAGCATAGGGCCACCAGGTCAATAATACTGTGTAGGGCCCCATAAATCCTAAGGATGGCCCTGCATCTAGAAGAAGGAAACTCAGATTTCAAACCAAACATGTCAGGCTTGGACAACTGACCTATAAACCTCCCCTCTTAGGTATGCTCATGTGAACTGATGTCTATGTCAAATACCCCAGAGGGCTAATGCAATGTTCCCAAACTGTGGGTTGCACGCCCCCAAGAGGGGTCATGCCATCAGCAAATGGGATCATGGCAATCCCTAGTGTGCAGAGGACGCCATTTTGCTCTGCACAGCATGCCCTCCTATGTACAGTGCATGCAAGGTCACGCTGTGTGAAGAATGCCATTTTGCTGTTCAAAATAGTGTCTATGCTGTCTGGGGTCCCAGGGGGAAATTAAAAATTGGGTCATACCAGAAAAATGTTAGGAACCTCTGGGCTAAGGCATTCCCCGTATCTGCCGTACAACAGCATTGCCTGACTCTTGTAACTGGGCAAGAGCTGCTAAAGCAGTGGTTCTCAAACATTTGTACTGGTGACCCCTTTCACATAGCAAGCCTCTGAGTGCGACCCCACCCCCTTATAAATTAAAAACACTTTAAAATATATTTAATTATTATAAATGCTGGAGGCAAAGAGGGGTTTGGGGTGGAGGCTGACAGCTCACGACCATCCCCCCATGTAATAACCTCATGACCCCCTGAGGGGTCCCAGCCCCCAGTCTGCAAACCCCTGTGCTAAAGTTAAGGAAGTGAGTAAGCAGAGATGTGCAAGTTGGAATGTAGTAATGCTGGCTGGACGAAGTTTGGAGCTATGTGAGGTCTTAAATTGGAGAAGAGTCAGTGTGGCATGTGTACAAGAGACTAAACAGAAAGGTTGCAAAGCCAAATTATGGTACTTTAATATTAAAATGAAAGGCTTACAGTACCTATAATCAAAGTGTTCTTAAAAGTTGCTCCCTTCAAAGATCAGATAGTTACAATATGGGGCCTAAGAGGACTTGATAAAATCCTGTTTGAATAACCACCAGAGGGTGTCTGAACAGACAGTAACAGAAATTTACGAATACTAGCAGCTATAAAAAAAAAGTCCAACAATATTTTGATAAAGCTATTGAGTTTATTAATTCACAAAAGTTAATCCTCTAGTTTGCAGCAACTTCTATATTAATACAATAATTCATTAGAATCTATGGGCCAAATTCAGGTCTAGCTCCTTTATCTTCGACAAAAGCAAGGGAAAATCAATCAGGATGAATTATTGTATTGATGTAGCCTAATCTGGCCTAGCGCAATTTGATCACCGAGATTATAATTAACAAAAACCACCATGTTCTCACTCTGACTTTGTTTCTCTAAAAATCCAGCACACTGTTTTCTTTATTTTGTTTGTATCAGATCTTACTTTAAGTAGGTCTACATCAAAACACAATTCCACAATCTTAGGAACTGTTATGGAAATTTTCCATCCAGTGTGGTCTGAATAGACATGATACGAGCATTTTATTTCAAACTTAGCTTAAAATCACTAAACTGTTCCATTGACTGCACTAAGAAAAAAGTTTGTTTTGCCCAAAGACTTAGCAGAACCACCACCACCAAAACAAACCCTCCTGAACCTTGATACAGATTTTTTTCTACTTGGTCTGCAACAAAAAAGGGCTTAAATTCACTATTTAAGGGTAAAATTCTGCTCTGTTACAATACGGTGGTGATGCTAGCCCATTGCGGGCCCTAAACAGGCCCCCACAACACATAACAAACAGAATAGAATCATAGAATATTAGGGTTGGAAGAGACTTCAAGTGGTCATCTAGTCCAATCCCTTGCTCAAAGCAGGGCCAACACCAACTAAATCATCCCAGCCAAGGCTTTGTCAAGCCCAGCCTTATAAACCTCTAAGGATGGAGATTCCACCATCTCCCTCCTAGTGAAATACTATTTCCTAATATCCAACCTAGACCCCCCCACTGCAACTTGAGACCATAGCTCCTTGTTCTGTAATCTGCCACCACTGAGAACAGCCTAGCTCCATCCTCTTTGGAACCCCCCTTCAGGTAACTGAAGGCTGCTATCAAATCCTCCCTCACTCTTCTCTTCTGCAGACTAAACAAAATCACCTCTCCTCATAAGTCATGTGCCCCAGCCCCCTAATAATTTTCGTTGCCGTCCGCTAGACTCTCTCCAATTTGTCCACATCCCTTCTGTAGTGCGGGGACCAAAACTGGACGCAATACTCCAGATGAGGCCTCACCAGTGCTGAATAGAGGGGAATAATCCCTTCCCTCGATCTGCTGGCAATGCTCCTACTAATACAGCCCAATATGCCAGTGGCCTTCTTGGCAACAAGGGCACACTGCTGATTCATATCCAGCTTCTCGTCCACTGTAATCCCCAGGTCCTTTTCTGCCCAACTGCTGCTTAGCCAGTCGGTCCCCAGCCTGTAGCGGTGCATGGAATTCTTCCTTCCTAAGTGCAGAACTCTGCGCTTGTCCTTGTTGAACCTCATCAGATTTCTTGGGCCCAATCCTCCAATCGGTCTAGGTTACTCTGGACCCTATCCCTACCCTCTATCGTATCTACCTCTCCCCACAGTTTAGTGTCATCTGTGAACTTGCTGAGGGTGCAATTAATCCCATCATCCAGATCATTAATAAAGATGTTGAACAAAACCGGCCCAGGACCGACCCCTGGGGCACTCTGCTTGATGCCAGCTGCCAACTAGACATCAAGCTGTTGATCAGTACCTGTTGAGCCCAACAACCTAGCCAGCTTTCTATCCACCTTTTAGTCCATTCATCCAATCCATACTTTTTTAACTTGCTGGCAAGAATACTGCGGGAGACCATATCAAAAGCTTTGCTAAAGTCAAGATATGTCACATCCACTGCTTGCCACAGAACCAGTTCTCATTATAAGAGGAGACCCCCTTGAGTTGTTTGGGGCCCTAAGCAATTGTTTAGTCTGTTTATGCCTAGTGCTGGCTCTGCCAGAATAATAACTCCAGTAACTTCAGTGGAGTTATCCTGAATTTTTAATGGATCACTGAGAGCGAACGGCCATTGCTGACAGGTTTCGTGAGATCCCTCTTGAATGCTGTATTTTTCTGATGTGATTTCATACAGCTAACATATTAAGTGTGAGATTGTGTTCTGTGCCTCCTGGAGAGATAACATGCAGGGTCCAAGGGAAGCAAAAGTGGCTTTAAGGTCTATCTATTTTAACTTTGCCCGCTGGTGGTAAGATATTCTTTTACCTGAAACCCCTTCCAGTTATTTCTTCCTTTTGAAACTCCTTAAGCAAGCTATTTCTAGTGTTTCTGACTGGAAAACATTCTAGCTTTATATTTTATGACAGGTATTTGGGTTTTTTTTTTTTTTTCATTTTAGGATGGCCGATACAATGCCTTGTCTTTTATAGCAATGAAATGCTTCCTGTTCAAATATTAATTATTTTGTCATGCTGTATTTGGTACCACTTTAAAAATTACAGGCTGCCAATATATTACTAATGGTAATGCAAGGCCAAAAGCACTGGCTGGGAATGCTGATGTGCTTAATAGCCCTCAAACAGGAAAGAGAAGAGTTCTCCTTGAGACATGAAAAATGTTAAAGCACTGCATGGAATTCATTTGCAGGCAAAAGCTAAATTTAATTAAGACTGAGTGGGTCCTGTAATTTCCAGATGCTTAAATGTAAAATTATTGAATACTAAAATCCACCACTTACAGATTCATAGCAGACAAGATAATCAGATGAAATTCAATGGGCAGAAGAGTTGTTTGAGACAATATTTGCATGCCCATTGTCGACACACTGATTGTTTTTAATCAATTAATTTTAAAATGTGCTTTTGTGCCTGCTTAGCTGAAACCTACAAAATAAGATCCGGATTCTGCAAAGACTTACACACACAAGTAATTTTACAAGTGAACAGATCCATTGAACTCAATGGCATGTGCATTAAGTTAACTGCATGTATAACCATGTGCAGGATCAGAGCTTACGATGTTCTTTCTTACCTCACGGGGTAGTGGGAGGGTTGACTGATATTTCTAAAGTGCTATTAATAAATAACTTTTATTTTTCTTCCTTTGTGGTGGCATTCTATACTTTTATGGTTTCTGTTATGAAGGAGTAGAAAATAAATACAGTTAGATGTGTCTCAGCAGAAATATTTAATTCAGGTACTAAACATATTCTAAGAAGTTTATTAATGTATCTTGAAGTATATATTATTGCAATGCATTGTTTCTGCTTAATCATATATCAGCCACACAAGTGATCAAATTCTATATTTAGCTTAATATTTGTGGCCAGAGCCAGTCGGCACTGACCTTGCCAAAAATAATAACCAAAAAGATTTCCATAAATAATAACTGAAATTTACAGTTAGGCAAAGTAAGAAAAATGCTGATTGAGAACTTTAGAGTTTGATTTAAGGATATGCACTTTGTATATTTTGACATGTCATGTTGACAAGTTGTGTTTTAACAGTTATAAAGCTCTAACTTTTTGCATCTCCACACTATGTAATTAAGTAACTACTTTTGACCCCCTCCAGTTTCCCACAACTGTGAAAATTTAAATCAGTACAAATAAAAAAACGTAACCCCCCTCCCCCCAGCATGTACCAGGGCCAGATTCACCACAGCAGCACCTCCTGCTGGTTGGTTTGGGAATTAGCTCTTTCAGCAGTGCGCCTTCGCTAGTGGTGTCTCACCCAATGTTACTCTCGGTCTCCACCGTCCTCACAGTCGAACCCACGTCACTCCCGAACCACGGCATCCACTTCTAGACAACGCTCTCCAGCTATGCCCGCTCCACTGGCTCTCCCCCATTCTGGGGGACCGGCAGCTTCTGGTTCTACCACACGCCTCAGTGTCTCACTGCAGTCCTCAGCGTAGCCCCTTCCTCCAAGGGCAAACTGCAGTCTGGCTTAGCCACTCTCATCACTGGCAAGTGGGGGGAAAGGGGCAGGCCTGCCCACTACCCTGAACCCCAACCAGGGACCCTCTAGCGGCAGCCACTTACTGCCCTCTTCCAACTCTCCTCTGCTGCCTGCTTCCCTGGGCCACTTCCCCATAGCCTCAGCATCTTCTCTGCACCTTTGCATCAGGGCTCCAATCTGGCAGTCAGCAGCCTAGAGCTCTCCCAGCCCCTGCTGACCTTGCCCAGCCCTGATCACTTGGGGGGAGTGAGTGAGTGACACTCACTCACTCGACTCTGCTCCTCTCTACCCTGCAGCCTTCTTATAGGGCCCAGTCTGGCCCTGCTACTTTCAAGCCTCCACTTGATTAGCTCCCAATAACCCTTTCCATGATTGGCTGGGGCTCTGCGCAGCTTCTCTGGCTTCCTCTAACTCCTTCCACGCCAGAGTGGGGTAGCTGCCTCACTACACCCCATAATTATATGCAACAGTGAAAATTTAAATCCATAAAAATTGAAAAAAAATGCTTAAAAACAAACATTTATATTATCTGTCAAAATTATATTAAAAAAATCTACTTCTGCTAAGCCTAGCTAAAGGTTAGCAACACTTCCAAATACAATATGACAGCATATCAGTGCAGTGTTGTGTGGACTTTGTGATACTCAAGGCAAGTATCTTAAGCCACTTTAGACAAAGCAATGTATATATACACCTTCAGTTTAGTTATACCTGCATAATTATAGCAAAACCAAAAACTATGAAAAAAAAACCCTGCCTCATAGATCAGTCCTAATTCCTGTAAATCCTGTGCTTTTCTAATCAGCCTATTGCATCAAACAACAGTTGGTTTGAGCCGTATACACATCTGGTCTTGGCTTTACTAAAGCCTTCATAATAATCTCTAATAGAAACCATTTCTAGAAGCAAAATATGACTGCTGTTTGGACTGAATGAGATCTGAATAGGCTTGGCTCTTTAATTGCTTCTTTTATAATTAACAAAAGCTCAGTCATTAGTATTAGGTCAGGCAGGGTGAAGAGGGAGGGTTTCGTAAATATGAATACGTTTGTAAGACCCTCCTGTACTTCAGCTGATTTGTACAGATATAAATTCAAGCATGGACTAATGATTAAGTTTTGAACTTCTAAACCGAAGAGAACTAGGTCTGTGATTACTGATTTTTTATTTTATTTTAAAGGAAAGCATTTTAAGCCCTGATTTATCCAAGGTTTGTCAACAAGAATCTCCAAGATACACAGAACAGTGAGTACCAGTGCTGAAATGGAGGCCACATTTGTTGAGATGTTTTTGACCAGGACAAATGGAAGTTAGAAAGGAAGAAAATTCTAGTGTATAAGGGGGTTAGCAGTTGAAAGAGTAGCCACTTGCACTAACTACTTGTATCTGTGGAAGCTGCGAGAGAAGATAATACAGTAGCAACAGCTGCCCCTGAAATTATTTGTACACATGTTTGGTTTCAGAGATTCCAGTGAAGCTGGCTGGAGGTCATTGTGAGGGCTGATAAGGATGCAGACCAAATGCCAAAAAGAAGAGAGGACAAGGTCATAAGCCTTCCTGGTGAAAAAGCAGAGCATATTTAGCAGACAATGCTATTTTTAAAATTTGGGTAAGAGATTTGATCAGAGAAGAACAGAGTGGAAGTATGAATTCTAGAAGAGGGCAAAAGGTACCTGTTTAAATATGGCTTGGTCTTTCCTTAGGGGGATGTGGATATTGTCCATTTAATTTCAAAGTTGAAAACAGTGTTTTGGATTCCCACTGAAGATTATAAATACCAGATTTGTTTAATTTAAAGATTTTTCCATATAGAGGAGTTGAGTATTAGATGAAGAGAATTTTTTTAAAAATATTTTTTTTTCACACGACTGTAGCGCAGGCGAAAGGTACCAACCCGACAGCCCTAGAGACTGAAATCCTTTAATTATCCACAGAACATGCAGGGCAGTATAAGCTTCCACCCTACTGCCTTGCTAACGTGCCTCAACTCTTCCTGTCAGGAGCTGCCAGGCCAGCAGTGTCACCCAACAGCGAGAGTCAAGGGCCGTGCTGCCTAGCAGCTATAGTCCACAGTAGCATCACACAATGGCAAGAGTCATGGGCCCTTCTGCCGAGCGGCTATAATCCTGGGGACGGGAGTAGGGGAACCCAGGCCCACCCTACTTCATCAGGTTCTGACCCAGGGCCCTGCAAAGCAGACCATATGCTTGGCCTATGGTCTGGTACTCCTACTCACACTCCCCGGATCGCTTCCCACCCCTGTTCCCTGTACCTCCATCAGTGTCATGGCTCAGTCTTGGGATCCCTCTTGGCTTCCTCCCAGGTTCATCTCCGGAGCCCCTTCCCTTGAT
Organism: Chelonia mydas; assembly: GCF_015237465.2. Lineage (NCBI taxonomy): Eukaryota > Metazoa > Chordata > Testudines > Cheloniidae > Chelonia > Chelonia mydas. Next base: position 59,290,111 of record NC_051251.2, read on the forward strand.
GACAGTGAGTCATTGCCTTCAGCTCCCGTGGTCGATGGGCTTCCAGCAGCTTGACCGGGAGGCTCGGCCCCAGTGACTTGGAGTCCTAGCAGCTACTCAGCAGGAGGCTGCTGCACCCAACCACTCTCCTCCTTGGTCAGCCCAGACTGAGCTGAGCTGCTCCCTTTTCATTGATCCCGCCGCTGGGAGCATGGTGGGGTGGCTTCCTGTGTCCAGAGCAGCTCCTTAACCTTTGCCTCACCAGTTGGGGTTGATATACTCTGTCATACTACCTAAGAGATGAAAGGATAATTCAGGCTCTGTCTTTTCAATCCTCAATCTCTCTGCAAAGAGATGACAATAATGCCCTGCCTACTGGGAACTTAATTGAGAATCACATATTTAATAGAGCCACCATTGAACAGCCATCGGATAATAGCAACTTTAATTCACTATGTGTCTGAACTAGAGTTAAACTGGGGACCTAGGAATCAGATTTTTTCTGATCAAACAGAAAGGCTCAGTAAATAGCCTTAGATTCAAAGGGCCAGATTCTCCACTGCCTTACAGCTTTTTATAGTCACCTAACCTTGTCCAAAGTGTGTGCAAAATGTCTGTAAAATGCTGCCATTCAGTAGCAGGTGCAAGGCAGTTGAGAATCAGGCCCCAAGAGACTACTTTTGCAGAAACTAGGTAAGAAAACTAATAGCCATCTTGGAATGGGGTACTCTGAATAACAAACATCACACGGGCTGCTTCCCTTTCCCACAACCTCCTTTTGGACAGACCAAAGGGGATATGTATCAAAATAAAAAAGACTTGAGGTAGTTTAAGCTTTCCTTTTCCTTCACACAAGGATGGTGATCAATTGTTCTGCATTTCCATCAAGGAAGAAGTAACAGCTTAGTTTGCAGCAATGGAGATTTAGGGTAGATATTTGAAAAAACATTCTAACTATAAGAATAGTTAAGCACTGGAGGAGGTTACCTAGGGAGGTTGTGTAATCCCTGTCATTGGAGTTTTTAAAGAACAGGTTAGACAAACATCTGTCAGAGATGGTCTAACTACACTTAATCCTGCTTGGTGAGGCAGGAGGGAATGGACAAGATAACCTCCTGAGGTGCCTTCCAATCCTGCATATCTGTCATTCTACACATGCATTGCATGCTATGATATAAAAAAGGAGAAAAGAAAAATGTAAATGCTGTTGATGATAGTGTCACGATGTGACTTTACTATCAAATATGTGACTGTCTCAAAGTAAAAAAATTAATCCACAGGTAGGCTATGTATTATATATTATACCTAGAGTTCCTGTGAAAGGCTGAGGATCATAATCAGAACTTCTGATTATCCCAGGAGAAGAAATCAACCCAGTCCTAATCGGGAACATCTGTAGTTGAGCTGATCAAAATATTTTATTCAGAACATTAAAAAAAAAAAGTGGATTATTTTTCAAGTCTAAACTTTTGCTAATTTTTTTTTAATTTTCAGTTTTGTCACAACTGAAAATTTCAGAATTTAAAATTTATAATATTTTGGTTTTCCCCCCTTTTCTGTTCCCTTGCCTTTTTTTTCTCTTTTGCCATTTAATGCGATAAAAAAAAGGATGTCTGGGTTTTATTTTTATTCACCTTTTATTTTTTTATTTTTCTACTCCGTAGCTTGTTAAAATTTCCTCAACTTCGGAAAAGTTAGAGTGGCAGTGTTACAGAGCTTCATTTTTCCTTTTGCCACTTTGTAATTTTTCCAAAATTGAGGAAATTTTGAAAAGGTACAGAACGGTAAAAAAATAAAAATTAAAAGTGGTGCTGGGGGAAAAAACCTACGTATCATTCATTTTATTACACTCGCTACAGATTAGAGCTGGTCAAAAAATGAAGGAAAAATGCCTCAAAATTTTTTGAAATTGTTTCCATTTCACAGGGTTTGAAATAGTACAAGTTTTTTTTATTTTTAATGTTTTTTCACAAAATATTCTTTTGAAAAAATCTGATTTTTTGACATGTATTTATTTATTTATTTAAAAATCTGTAGGGAGATCATGATTGTTTTCACTTTTTGAAAAGTGTTTGCTAAGGAAATCAGGGGGCATGTTTTCTGCGTCTATTACCGCAATGGTTCTCAACCAGGGATCAAGGGCCCCTTGATGGGGCTGCAAGCAGGTTTCAGGGGGTCCATCAGGCATGACTGGTGTTAGATTTGCTAGGGCCCAGGGCAAAAAAACAAAGCCCCACTGTGCAAGACGGCAGCCCAGGGCCCAGAGCCCTGCCTCCCGGGGCTGAAGCTGAAGCCTGAGCAACTTAGCTTCCTGCAGGGTGCCCTGTGGTGTGGGGCCCTGGGCAATTGCCCTGCTGGCTATCCCCTAACCCTAGCCCCAGCTTTTGTACGCAGCAAAATAGTTGTTGTGGCACAGCTGGGCCGTGGAGTTTTTATAGTATGTTGAGAACACCTGTATTACCAGACTCGCCAAGATTGTGCGTCTATTGCAAAGTTGCCATGAATGGATCCAGTCTTGTAACTTGGTGAGTGGGAGCAATGTAAAGATGTGATGCTTTTGTTTACTTAAAAAAAATCTAGATGGGTTTTGTGCAGCCTTTTTTACTAATAGCTGTGCGTTTTAATTTAAAAGCTTATTTTAAATAGCAAGTAGGGGAGGAAACTGCAGGGAGTCAGAGGACAGTGTGCTGGAAATGTCATTGGTAGATTTAAGTCCATCAGTTTTGGTCTGAAAGTGACCTTTGCACACCAGTGTTTCTCTTTTGTGACTCAAAGCTTATAGACCTCAGAAATTATGTAGAACTCCCTAAGGGAATGTGGGAGTAAAGGAAGTTATTGTGCCAACGAAACTGGCTGTGTGCCTGAGGGACCAACCACTAACTTCAACGGAGAATTAACTTTTCTGTCCTAATATAACTTTGTCAAAAAGGCTCGTTAAGAGGTGTTTGGTGAAAGGAAATATTTGTTTGGGGTTAAAAAATTATTTTAAAATATTTATATAGAATCCAGACAAACCCTGGGGATATAGTGAACTTCTCTTTCTCATTAAGGTAGAGTTATTTTGCTGGGATAGGAGGCTCTGACTCAGGTGAAAAAAGAATATCTGAAAATGTTACACAATAAATTTACAAAAAGAAAAGGAGTACTTGTGGCACCTTAGAGACTAACCAATTTATTTGAGCATGAGCTTTCGTGAGCTACAGCTCACTTGGCTGTAGCTCACGAAAGCTCATGCTCAAATAAATTGGTTAGTCTCTAAGGTGCCACAAGTACTCCTTTTCTTTTTGCGAATACAGACTAACACGGCTGTTACTCTGAAACCTGACAATAAATTTAATGATTCAGGTAAAAATGTACAGAATAAAAATCCTACCGATACAGGGTAGTTTTATGACTCATTGCACTCCTGCAACTAAATCTCAGAAGGCACTTGTAGGCTGCCTGAGCAATCTAAATTGTTAAAGAGAAACATTTGTTATTGATTCTTTGCAGTTTCCAGAGCAGAAAAAGATTAAGATGTATCATTTCCTGAAAAGTAGTAGCGAGTAGCATCTAAATATGGGTTTAGGCCTTGAAACTCTACCACTGTCCTGGCAGTCTCCTCTGGCTTAGAGAGGACAAAGACAGAATGTGTGAATTAGTCATTTTATACCATCATTAAATTAAACTCCTAGTGGGAACTCAGGAAGGGCAAAAATTCAGATTTGATAATGACTTCTATATGTGCTGAGAGTTGCATGGAATTTAGGAATAACTTTATAACCGCTTCCAGGAATGTAATTTAGGAAACATATAACAGCTTCCTTCTAACCACAAAAACTCAGAGTTTTGTTCCTGTGTTATCTAGAACAGATCATCTAATTTGCTTTGTACAGTACAAAACGGAGTGTTTAACTTACGTTACTTTGATAGGTATTAGTGGCCTCAGTGTTTACTGTACCCAAGATAGAAATGCTGAGCAGGCATTGCTCAAAGCTGCATCTTTCCTTTGAAAGGGATGTCTCCAACTAAGGTCTGTCCTTCATTATAATGTTTGTGATGGCAGTGAACTCTATAGCTTAAAGACACTTCCATTCTAAACGCTCTTTTCACTTGCTCTTGCCTTTTGAAAATTTTTTGCTTTGAGACGGAATCTGCACACACCTTTTCTCAGTTCAAAGGTGAACTATTGTGAGAAGTTTGAGCAATATCTATTCACTGAAGACAGATGTTCTCTCTCTTTTTAAAAGTGATGGTCCAAATAGCAATGAGGTTTCTATATAAGGGAACACTAAAGGCTGAGAGATAAATTGTGGCTGAACTTTCAGTGATCACATAGTGTGGGGATGGAATAATGACAGAGGTGATTGGCCACTAAAAAAAGGCTCTTCTCTTGAGAGAGTGCAGGGGCTGCTGCTGGATTGCTTCCCCAGGAGGTTAATTGCCAAAAAGAAGGTGGTAAGAGGTCTGGAGTAGACAGAATCATGGCTCTGCCCCCACCATCCACCAGGACTAACTAGCCATACAATGGGGAGTATACTGCACTCTTCACAGGAGTGGAGCAAATTTACCCCCGGACCAGTGTGACTGGAGAGCTGAGGAAAATGCCTCTTGGTACTCCCTCTGAGGCAGTTCAGAACGACACCACTCCTTTCCATGGGCTGTGCCTAACAAGCACAATTTAGCCCTTGAGAGGTCAGTTCTGTTGAATCCAGTATCTCTGAGGATCCTAGAGCACTGGTGACTGGACAGATTCCAGCAGTGAAATGTGCTTCTTTGACGCATCTAACAGCAAAGACTTTGAGACCTGCATTCAGGAAAATATGGTAAATACTGGTTTTCCACATCAGAAGAAAAGAATCTACAATGTGTGCCAGTTTACATAGGATACACCTAGGTGGGGCAGTTTTCCCACGCCAAAGCTTGGTGCCTCTTTCCTTGGAATTTAGATTCCTTTCAGTGGCTTTGAAATAAGATGGGTAGCTGAGGGTCATAGAGCCTAGTAATACTCAGGATATCTTGAGACATGTTTAAAGGAATTACTAGTTTAGCTTCAAAATATGTAAAGTAAAAAGTCATTTAAAGTAGTATTTAACCACTGAATTTGGTAATATTACTAAAGAACCTGTGCTGTGACAGACTCGTGACCCCCATCCCTTCCTTGGGAAATAGCTCCTATAAGACATGTGATTGGCAATTGGCAATCCCTGAACTCCATGTCAAGTTGAAAGCACAACATGACTGCACATGCACGCACATTTCTTCTTATTGACCTATTTTCTCAGCCTCAAATCAAATGCAAGTCTATGAAGGTTAATAATGTGGTTGGTTTGTTCTCAAAGTGTAATTTTTTTTCTGAGCCATTCGATTAGCTTTCTTCTATAACTTGTGTGTTGATTATATCAATATTATTATGTCTAATTGTCCAAGCACAGTTACAGAACAAAAAGAAAGGGTAGCTTTGGAAAATCAACATGCCTTTTCACTGGGAACCAGCTGGTGTGGATAGTGATTTTTAAAAAAAGTAATGTAACAATAGCAGGATTCTATCAATTATATGCTTAGTTCTAGTTCTAACAGTACCACAGCGAATGCGAAAATATGATAGTTGACAAGAATGAAAATATGAAAGTGATCGTGATAATGACATACCCCTTTTGTTCACAATGAGAAGGTGAATTCTGACATGACTCATTATATTTCTATTTCTGACAAGGTTATTGTTGGACTTAATAAGTAAGTGTTATTTCCAATAACAAACACCCTCTGGTAAATCTCCCACTTAATATTATGATGAGTAAGCCAAGAGTTTCATGCAAACACTAAGGATATGTTTACTCTGGAAAAACAGACCTGTGGTATGGCCGTGGCTGGCTTAGGTCAGTTGACTCAGGCTTGCAGGGCTTAGGTTGTGGGGCTAAAAATTGCTGTGTAGGCATTCAGGGTCAGGCTGGACATCGAGATCTGGGACCCCCACCCCTTCCAGGGTCCCAGAGCTCAGGCTACAGCTGAATGTCTACATAGCAATTTTACAGCTCTGCAGCCCCAGCCCCATGAGCTCAAGTCAGCTGACCTGGGCCAGCCATGGGAGTTTAATTGCTGTGTAGATGTACCTTAAGGGACTTTCCCACAGGACTCATTGAAGATGGGAGGTGCTTCTCAGAGGTACAATGAAAGAACAAATAAAGGAGGGCATGGGCAGCAAGTGAACTGCCAGCTGGGGGAGGCTAGCCCACAACCCCACCCCTTCTGCCTGAAGCCCCACCCCTTCCATGTCCCTTCTGCCCCCGCTGAAGCCCAAAGTCCCCTCCAGCAACCCCCACCCCAGGCTACTGCCCCCACCCCCAGAGTGCCCCCAGCCTTCCCCCCCAGCCCTGGAGTGGGTGGCGCGGTCCGAGCCTGGGCCACCCCACAGGGAGAGTGTAACCGTGCCAAGTGGAAAGGGGGGGGCCTGGGGGCAAAGTGTGGGCAGGGCCACGCCTGGCTGTTTGGGGAGGCACAGCCTTCCCCAGCCTATGATACACGCCACCCATGAAGAAGGGCTAAAGTTACCATGAACTAAGCTGTATACTCTCCCAGACTAGACAGTGCCTGCTATGAGCCACGTTGGCAGTTTGTACATCACATGTGAAGTATCACACAGCATGAAACCTGAAGATGACAATTTAAATGTCAGCATTGTTAACTATTTCACGGCTAATAATCTTAAGATCAGAAACATCCAGCTAATGTGCTTAACCCACAGTCCTCAACTTCTTCTTCCGCTTCCCTGGACAACAAAGCTGCTATCCAGCTAACATCTCCAGTTTTGACCCTAACAATCTCTAGCATGCGGTTATACGTTGTTGGTACAAAAATATTTGGCATATTGAAAATGTGGGGACAGCATAAAATAAATTGAATTTAATATCAAAATAAACAACACGGGCTATTGTAATTACTGTATAATTAATTTTCATATTGAATGACTTCAAAACCTTTTTTAAACAAAGCAGTTACAGAATTTCCAGTTTGACATAGCAGAGTGCCACAGAATCTTCCTGCTGAGTTTAGGTTCAGCTTGCTAGGGATTATATAAAGCCTTGACCCTACTTCATGGTCTATATAGGAGGAGAATGATTCTGGAAACACTTATTAATTAATAGTTGCAAAATGTTTTTTTTTAATACCTGACACCTGATGCACTCTGGTATATTTCAAAGGCAAAAAATATGCTCTTCAGAAGTATTTTGTAGAGTCCAAGGGACAAAATAGGCACAGATAGTTTAACTGTACCAAGAGACAAGGTGAACTCCATCAGAGGCAGGGAAATCACCCCATGACTTCTTTAAACTTGATGGTAGAATTTTAAGAGTGGTCATGTGGGAGCCTGGTCTCGTATATCATTGCCATGAGGTTTTGTTGGCTTTGGACTTTGGCAGGGTAGCCAGGATTGCTTGTGGGTGGTTCTTTTCCTTTGTGAGTTCCAGACTTATTTTATAGAGGCGCTGTGAGGATAAATTAATTAATGTGGGTGATGTCTTATATATAACAGGGATGAGTGCCATATGAAAGCCTATATAAATAACTAAAATAATTCAATAAATATGTTGTAGTGACCTCTACATGGGGCTACTTACTTTCCTGCATTCTGCTGAAGCTTCCATCTGTTTGCTCAGCAGAGTTGGCTGAATGGAGTACATTACACTAGTATTCAGTATATTGTACTGCTTCCATTTCATTCACTGGCAGCAATTCAGGATGTTAATAATGATCTGTAAAGTCCTATAAGGTACTAGGTTTGGGTCCTAGCTACCAGAGATCACTTCTTGCAATGCAGCATCAGAGCAGTTGAGATCAGTTCACCAAGAGTTCCTAGATCAGGTAGTCGTAGGATATTTTCAGTGGAGGGCCCTGAACTCTCGAATTCACTTCCCCCACTTGATCCGATAGAGTCCAAGCTGAAGTTTCAGGTTATGTTTCACACCCCATTATTTACTGAAGTTTTTACTGACGGGCTCAGATGGGGAATATTTATTTTGATGAGAGACCATCTATTCAGGTGGTCTTTATTACATTGTTTCGTATTGTTTTAACATGTTTATGTGTCAAACAACTTTGAGGAATGCATTTTTAAATAAAAAATGAATAAAATAAGACTTTAGCCTTATTATTATCCTCTTTCACCAGTATTTATGATAACATTATGAGAATACTCTGACCAAGCTGATGGGCAGCCAAGTATAATTTATAACTTACTTTAAAGTGTTGATTTATCAGCCTCACAAAAGCTCTATCATAAAAGGAGTTCTTCTTCAAGTGCTTGCTCATGTCGATTCCATTCTAGGTGTGTGTGCTCCCACGTGCACAGTTATCGGAGATTTTTGCCTTAGCTGTATCTGTAGGGTTGGCTGTGGTGCCCTCTGGAGTGCCGCGCTCATGTTTCGATATATCAGGCACTGCCGGCCCTACACCCTCTCAGTTCCTTTGTACCAGCCATGACGGTTGGCCGGAGCGCCTTCCGCTTGCCTAGTAAGTGGATAGCAGTTCTTCCTGCTCTTCATTTCTCAGTGCTCTGTAAATAGTTTATTTACAGTTAGCTAATAAGTAGTTGTTAAGTAGTGTAGTTAGGGAGTTAGAGTCCCAGCGGGGACTTTGTCCCGGGTGGGGCATGCCCCGGTCTCTGGGTTTTAAGCCCTGTTATGCCTGCAACAGGTCTAAGCCTGTGAGTGACCCCTATAGCAGCTGCCTGAAGTGCTTGGGGAAATCACACATGAAAGACAAGTGTCGGATTTGTAAAAACTTTCGTCCGAGAACCCAGAAGGAGCATGATATTCGTTTGAGGGCTCTCCTCATGGAGGCTGCGCGCCGCCCGGCACAGGACTACAGTCTCAGCAGGACTATAGGCCCAGCACCTCGGCCTCAGTTTGTAGTGCACCCCTGGCACCGGACTCAGTCTGGCACCGCTCCCCCTTGCCCATTCCCAAGAAGCAGTCAAAAAAGTGGTACTCCCTAGCACCAAGCAAAAAGGGTCAAGCGATATCGGACAAAGGACCTAGTTCAGGCCACCTGCCCACCCCAGAGCCACATGGGGGTTTCTCTCTGATTGGATCCACTAGTCCCTCCAGGGATCCACCACTGACTCCCGGGAGTGGCACAAGACCCAAACTCACTATTGGGCTACTGTCTTCCCAGGCCCTCCCGGTGACCAGGGAGCAGAAAGCCCCTCCAGCACCACCATCACCGTGCATGGCATTGGATCTGGCAAAGGCTCCCTACGAGGGCAAGCCTGCATAAGAGTCCCCCAGAGGGCTAGCAAACACCATCAGTCCCTGGAGCTGAGGCAGAATTCCCTGTGTCCATGACTGAGATCTCTGTCTCTGCAGCAGAGTCTCTGGTTGGCAGACCTAGATCACCGGCACTGCGTTCGTGGTCTCCGTCAATTTAAACATAGGTGGCTCAGAAGGAGACATCGGTCACCATAGGCCTGGCACCAATTGTCCTCCGTCCACCAACTTCACGGCGCAGATCCTCATCTCCCAGACTCCATGAATGATCTCTGGGGTGGCACTGATCTCCACACTCCCAGCACCAATCCCCAGGAAGAAGGTCCTACACGAGGCACCACTCACCTATGGTGACAGTTAGCCATCAAACTCAGACATTGATGGCCCCGCCATGGTCTCTGGAAGGGGATTCCTCTGAGCCCCTCACCAAGGCAGCAGAGACCGCATTGATCTCCATGATGCTGACTTGGCAGCAGGGTTGGTGGCCTGCCCAGTGCCCTTATTGGAATGCATGGGTCATGCTGGTTATGCTGATGCCCTTCTCATACCACTCTTCAGTGGTCACTTCAGAAAAACAGCCTCCTGCAGCAATGGCTCTGGGCTCAGTGCATGGAGTGGAATCAGACTCTGGGGTGGAGAAGCGAATACCCACCCTAAAGTCCCTTCCCCCATGGGGGATGATGCGCCGGGCCCTTCCCCAGTGGTTCAGTCGTCCTCTTCGTCACCCGATGAGGCAGTGGCTGGACCATCTCACGCCAGTCCAAAGGACGATTTCAAAGAGCATCAAGCCCTGCTCTGAAGGGTGGCCACGAACTTGAGCTTGGAGGTGGAGGAGATGACAGAGCAGTCAGACACCTTGTTTAATGTGCTCTCGGCAGCAACCCCCTCTTGAGTCACACTGCCAGTACATGAGCGTGTCCTAAAAATAGCTAAAGCCCTCTGGCAAACTCCTTCCTCCATCCGTCCCACCTCCAAAAAGGCCAAAAAGAAGTATTTTGTCCTGGTCAAGAGGTTTGAATACTTATATACCCATCCGCCCCGAGGTTTGCTGGTCGTCTCTGCAGCCAATGAGAAGGGTAGGCAGGGCAGACCAGTTCTACCCCCAAGAATAAAGAGGCCAAGAGACTGGACCTTTTTGGGAAGAAGATATATTCAACGGCCAGCCTTCAGTTCAGGGTGGAAAACCACCAGGCACTACTGGAGAGATAAACCTGAATCTGTGGGACTCCCTAAGGAAATTTAAGGACTCTCTTCCCCAGGACTTGTCCCAGGAGTTTGTAGCTGTAGTAGAGGAGGGCATGACAGCAGCCAGATTTCCCTCCAGATGGCCTGGGACGCAGCTGACTCGGCAGCCAGGGTGGTCGCATCAGCTGTGGTTATGAGGCGAAGTTCATGGCTTCAAACTGTGGGCCTGTCCCAGGAGATGCAGTCCTCCATCCAGGACCCCCCATTTGATGGGAATGGACTCTTTGCAGAGCATACGGATGCAAAGGTGCATGGACTCAAAGACAGGTGGGCCACCCTCCATTTGCTGAGCATGCATACTCCGCAGTCAGTGAGGAAACAATTCAGGCTGCCCTTGCCTCTTCGGCCTTGGCTGTCTCGGCAGGACTCCACTAGGAGAAGGGACAGAGACACAGGTTTCAGTCGCTGCCATCCCTCCACCTCCCGCTCACCAGCTCAGCCTGGCCGGGCAAAACACCTGAGGTGCCAGAAGTGCTCATTTTGATGGTGTGCTCAAGAGCGATGCCCCAGTCACCGTGGATCCACCTTACCCCCTTCTTGACCATTTACGTCCCTTCCAACCAGCCTGGTCACGAGTGACATCGGACTGCTGGGTGTTAGAAATCATATTTCTTGGCTACACCCTGCAATTCTTGGCTATACCTCCTTCCTACCTCCCTTCCTGTCCCTCTTCAGGGACCCTTCTCCTGAGGAACTCCTCGTTCAGGAGGTTGAAAACTTCCTGCAGCTGGGGACAGTGGAGGAGGTCCCTCGGGAAATGAGGGGGAAAGGGTTCTACTCACACTACTTTCTAATCCTGAAAGCAAAAGGGGGCCTAAGACCCATTCTGGACCTCCAGCGACTCACCACATATCTCAAGATGTTGAAGTTCTTCATGGACTCCCTGGCCTCCATCAGTCCCTCCTGGATCTGGGAGACTGGTACGCTGCTCTTGACCTCAAGGACGCTTATTTTCATATTTCCATCTGTGACGTTGCACTCCATACGCTTTATGAAAATATGTTTTGAATGTTAATATAATGTAACTGGAATATGCTTTATGCAAAAGGTCTCTTGTAAGGTATCATAACAAAGCTTATAATCTACTGAGTGTGTTCATCCTATTTGTATGCATGTATCATTCTCGTATCTGAAGCTAGAAATATGAAAAAAGAAAAGGAGTACTTGTGGCACCTTAGAGACTAACCAATTTATTTGAGCATAAGCTTTCTTGAGCATCTGATGAAGTGAGCTCTAGCTCACGAAAGCTTATGCTCAAATAAATTGGTTAGTCTCTAAGGTGCCACAAGTCCTCCTTTTCTTTTTGCGAATACAGACTAACACAGCTGCTACTCTGAAACCTAGAAATATGAAGTATTACTCTGAGGTCCTATTGTAAGTATGCAAAGTGTGGGCCATTAATGGCAGTTTAGAATCTTGATGGCTCCCATTGACTAGGACAATTGATTGTAAATGGCTATTTGCTTGCAAACATTCCTGTATACGTGTGGGCAAGGCCAGGAAGAATGGAGGCTGGGGTCTCACAGGACATGTGATCATGTCACCTGATACTGGAATCCATCTTAAATCTGGTACTTTTCCATTTAGAAGGAGGGGTGGGGACCCAGAAAGACAATAGATTCCCGCTTTGTGCCAAAGATATAAAAGGGGGTGGAACAGAACAAAGGGGGCAGCCAGTCATGAGAAAACTCCTAGTTTCCCCCTAAGATGTCTGCTGGAACTAACAAGGACTGAACCAGGGGAAAGGATTGGGGCCAGACTAGGAAGGAGTCTAGTCTGTGAAAGAAGCTTATTGGAACATCTTTGAGGGTGAGATTTTACCTGTAATCTGTTTCTTAATGTATTTGCCTTAGACTTGTGTGTTTTTGCTTTATTTTGCTTGGTGACTTACTTTGTTCTGTCTGTTATTACTTGGAACCACTTAAATCCTACTTTTTATACTCAATAAAATCACTTTTGTTTATTAATTAACCCAGAGTAAGTGATTAATACCTTAATTATAAGCTGTGCATATCTCTCTATCAGTGTTATAGAGGGTGGACAATTTATGAGTTTACTCTGTATAAGCTTTATACAGAGTAAAATGGATTTATTTGGGGTTTAGATCCCATTGGGAATTGGGTGTTGGGGTGCTGGAGACAGGAGACTTGCTGAGCAGTTTTTGGTTAAAGTCTGCAGCTTTGAGGGCATGGACCAGACCTGGGTCTGTGTTGCAGCAGGCTAGCATGTCTGGCGCAACAAGGCAGGGTTCTGGAGTCCCAGGCTGGCAGGGAAAATGGGCTCCAAGGTAACTTCAGCATGTCAGGTGACAGTCCCAAGGGAGTCTCTGTGACCGAACCTGTCACACCATCTTCCATGGATACAGATGGTTCCTCCGTTTTATGGTAGGCCAGCGCCACTTCCAATTTACGGCATTAGCCTTTGGTCTCTCATCAGCCCCGTGGGTACGCAAAAAATGCATGGCCCCAGTAGCCGCTTACCTGAGATGTCAAGGGGTCCAGGTCTATCCTTATCTCGACAATTGGCTCATCAAGGGTAGATTGCAGGATCAAGTGCAGAGGCATCTCGATCTGGTAAGCTCCACCTGTCTCGACTTGGGCCTGTTAGTAAACGAAAAGAAATTGACCCTCATACCAGTGCAACTAATAGAATTCATATGCGGGCCAGAGCCTTCTTTCTAGAGACCTGTTTTCAAGCCATGTTGGACTTGATCTCTCATATACAGGGCCACCTGCTCACCACCACCCGCACCTGCCTGAGGTTATTAGGTCACATGGCAGCTTGCACTTATGTGGTCCGTCATGCCCAGCTCCATCTCCAGCCTGTGTAAGCATGGCTGGCGTCAGTCTACATCCCCAACAGGCACGATCTGGACCTGGTAGTCAGAGTACTGTACCACATCTGGTTGTTACTGGAATGGTGGTTGGACCCCAGATCGGTGTTGGAGGGAGTTCCCTTTACGGCCCCATCCACTTATCTGACCCTGGTTTCTGACGCCTCGGACTTGGGCTGAGGAGCCCATTTGGGTGAGCTCAGCATACAAGGCCACTTGTCGCAGGACAATCGCTCCCTCTACGTAAATGTCAGGGAGCTCAGACAGGTTCGCTTGGCCTGCCAGGCTTTCCAGTCCCACCTGAAGGGCAGCATGGTACAAGTCCTGACAAAAAGCAAGGTGGGGCCAGATCATCAGCCCTTTGCCAGGAAGCTCTCCAGCTCTGGGACTTCTGTGTGCAGCATGCCATTCATCTCATGGTCGCGCACCTTCCGGGGACATGGAATGTACTAGCAGATCACCTCAGCAGAACCTTCTAGTCTCACCATGAATGGTTACATCATCCCGAGGTAGTCAGCGTGATCTTCCAAAGATGGGGAACTCCCTGAGTGGACTTGTTCGCGACCCATCAGAACAGGAAATGGCGTTCTGCTCGATTCAGGAGCTTGACAGAGGCTCCCTGTCAGACGCCTTCTTACTCCCGGGGTCAAGAGTACACCTGTACGCATTCCCACCAGTGCCATTAATCCACAGGGCCCTCATGAAGATCAAACAGGACAGGGTAAAGCAATCCCGAAAGCCCTGGCTTGGCCTTGCCAACACTGGTTTGACACGCTGCTGGACCTCTCAGTGGCGGCCCCACGGCAGCTGCCTCTCTGGCCGGATCTGCTGTCCCAGAACCACAGCATTCTCCTACACCCGAACCTGGAGCGCTGCACCTGATGCCTTGGCTGCTGCAAGGTTAAATGCGGAAGAGCAGGAGTGCTCGGCCCATGTCCAACAGGTCCTGTTGGGCAACAGGAAGGCCTCCACCAGGGCAACCTACGTGGCCAAATGAAAACGGTTCACATGCTGGGCCTTGGACCAGGGAATTAGGCCTGAACAGGTCTCGCTGCAGTTGATCCTGGCCTACCTTCTGCATCTCAAGCTCCAGGGCTTGTCCCTTTAATCAGTTAAGGTTCACTTGGCCACTACATCAGGCTTTCACCCTCCATTCCAGGGAAGGTCGGTCTTCATTCATGACATGACAGTCTGATTTCTAAAAGGTCTGGAGCAACTCTACCCCTATGTTCGGGACCCTGTCCCTCCTTGGGACCTGAGTCTAGTGCTGGCGTGGCTCATGGGGGCCCCCTTTGAGCCATTGGCTTCCTGTTCCCTGCTTCTACTCTCCTGGATGTCAGGAGAGCTCTAGTCTTTTACATTGAAAGGACCAAGCCATTCTGTAAATCAACACAGCTATTCATTGCGGCGGCGGACAGAATGAAAAGTAGTCTGGTGTCCAACGAGAGGATTTCATCATGGATTACCACCTGCATCCAGTTTTACTATGAGCAGGTGAAAATGCCTCCACCGGCGATTGTAACTGCCCACTTGACTAGAGCGCAAGCCTCCTCGGCCGCCTTCCTACCCCAGGTGCCAATTCAAGATATGTGCAGAGCCGCTACCTGGTTGTCTATTCACACGTTCACGTCTCACCATGCACTTACCCAGCAAGCCCTAGACGACGCTGGCTTCGGTATAGCAGTGCTGCAAACCACGCAACTGTGAAGTCTGAGCCCACCTCCTTGGATACTGCTTGTGAGTCACCTAGAATGGAATCGACATGAGCAAGCACATGAAGAAGAAAAAACGGTTACCGACCTTTTGTAACTGTTGTTCTTCGAGATGTCTTGCTCATGTCCATTCCATTACCCGCCCTGCAACCCCTCTGTCAGAGTTGCTGGCAAGAAGGAACTGAGAGGGTGTAGGGTCGGTGGCGCCTATATACCAGCGCATGGGCGTGGCACTCAAGGGGGTGCCACAGCCAACCCTACGAATACCACTAAGGCAAAAATCTCTGACAACTGTGCATGTGGGCATGCACACACCTAGAATGGAATGGATGTGAGCAACACATCTCAAAGAACAACAGTCATGAAAGGTAGGTACCATTTTTTCTCCAGAGACCCAACAATAATAAACATAATACAGCTTCAATACGAAAGAAATTATTGGAAAACAATAACCGATCCTGAACATCTCTTAAAAGTGAATGAAAACTGTGTATTTAGCAAGGAATATGTCTAAAATTATATTAAAATATTTTTATATATTTTATTGTTTTTTACTTTCCACTGATTGCAATATTCTCTTTGAAGCTTGAAAATGACTTTTTCCCCCTCAGATGCCTGGTAATTTTCCATTTTTCTAACCTGTGTTTTTAATGGAGTTGAAATTAACAAGGGCATGTTTAAATAATTTTAATTTTTGTACTGTCTTGTCTTATGTTAATAATATCAAGACACCTTTGTGTATGCATCAGCATCAATGACGTCAGTAGATTTATGGGACATACTTTGTCCCTGATTCTTTTCAACATCTGCTCTGTGCATGGATGTAGTGAAGGCGGCAGCCACAGGGCAGATGATTGTGCCTTCCTGATTCAGAACTGCCCAGTCACAGCACAAGTTAGGGTTTCACAGGGGTAGACCTAACTTATGCCACATGCCTAGAGTCGCAGGGGTGAGGGGTCTTACACCAGTGAAAGACTGGGCATAGAGGAACTCGTTCTACTATGTCGCCTGCCCATGCTCTGCCCCTGCAATGCTTCTGACACTTACCCCTCCATACCTATGCTGGGACTGGGTGTGCAGCTGGTGGAGGCAATGGAAACAGCTCCACTAACTTTAGATCAGTGAAGAGTTCCCCTGTACACTGGTCATCTCTGGCTGCCACTGCAAAGTGGCCTTAATAGACTAGAGAATCTAGCCCAATGTCTCATGTCACAAAAGCCCTTTTTTGGGGCACTGGGCAATAGCTGCCAAAGAGTCTGTGCTTAGTGTTTCAAGAGTTTCTTTGTTCTATAATATATTTATTTATATATTTATTTGTATTACCATAGTGCCCCAGAACCCTAATCATGGATCTCATTTTACTAAGTAAACTTTTCTCAGTTTAGCTCAGTACAATACTCTCAGCTTTGTGTGCATTTTTTTCCGCCCGTTGGAAATCCAGAGCATTAGAAGAAAATCTTTTGTGTTTTTAGCCTTTTTCAAGTTTCTCTCTTTTTTCCACATTCTTATTTGGAGTATCATAGTAGCTTGGTATGCAACACTTTTGTGAGTTTTCATTATTCCAAGTATTTTTCTTTGGTTTTCATTTAATTGTTATTGCTGAATACTAGTTTCCTGGGTTTCCTGCTTAAAGTTAAAACTTATAAAACATCACCAAAGCAAAGAACTGAGAATTTTTTTTAAGTACTCTAAATACTTAGAGAGCTAGCTTGCAATTTGCCTTGAGTAAGGGATGGCACAAATCTTCACTGCTCCATGAGAAGATCAGGGAACAAACTGTGATTCTGAGAGTTACAATTTGGTCCCTGTTTCCCCCCGTGGAAAGAATCTGCCATGATGCTTGGCCAGCAGTGTGTTACTTCCCCTTTTGCTGGCTGCTACATTGCGGTGGCGGAATCCAGGCTCAGCCCATTCCCTGACCTGACCTAGTCTGGCCTCGTCCTGCCCACCCACTCCACATCCAGGGAAAATAAGGAAATAACAGTTCTGCAGTTTCTGCTCTACCCCAGCGCTGTGACCAGTGATATAGGTAGGCTTTGCAGGGGAGTGAGGCATGCTGGGCAAATAACAATCTTGCCCTTAAAACTTACCCATTTTGCAAAACTGAATATTGCTTGTGGACGAGTCTTAATAATTCCGCACACCCCACACTCTCTGGGAGCTCATCTCCAGAAGAGCCTAATAAGCCCTTGGTCCTGAAATGAGCTGTATGTGGGCAGAACCCTGACTTCAGTGGGTTTCTGTGAGGATATACGATTCTGCCTGTGCAAAGCTTTTTCAGGATTGAGGCCCAATTTTGTACATAATTGAAAGGAAAAATTATATCAAAAATTGTATAAAATCCTACTTCTCTTGAAAAAACCACCCACTTTAATTTTCCTAAAAATACCCCCTTCCTCCCAATTAGTGGAAAAATAAGCATCACAACCCAGCTTGGTTGTGGGTAAGAACCCTAAGTATTAATTAATAGCCCAAACCTACACCCATTAAAATCAATGAGACTTTTCCTATTTATGCTTCAACAGCAGCAGGTTCAGGCCCTTTGTTTTCAATATACATGATATATAAAATTACTGTAATTTTCTTTTACCATCTAAGCAATAAATGTGCTGAGTAAAACATATTGTTAAATTCTTGGTTTTGGTGAACAGGGTGGAGCTATCCGCTATTCTACTGATGGGCATACCTAGTCAGAAAGCATGCTATGTTGTCAGGTGCTTTTGCTAAGCCAGGGAAGAACATCATTTTTTTCATCCCCATGAAAATATTGGCTGTAATTTTTTTCTTTCTCTTTTGGAGGTAAAACTATTTTTTAGGTTATTTCCTGACAGTTCCGTTTCCACAAATAAGAGGAAGGACTGTTGTGTGGTTAACATGTGGTTGTAACTCTGAAAAGTGACAGTAAAAAATGACAATCTGGGGTTCTATGCTTATTGTCTCTGACTGACTTCCATATAATATCTGCTCAGGTAAGAAGTAAAAATATTGTAACCAACATGTTTTGCTGAACTGCCTGCCCTGCAAGCTCAATATGAAGTCAACTATGTTGTTTCTGACACATGCACCACCAACAATAAAGATGCTAATATTGGAACACAGTTAAAAATTCTGTAGATAATACATGAGCCAGGAAAGAATCCAGACCATTCAATCTTATCTGTGCTGGCCCTTGAGGTATGAGTAGTGTAAAAAAAATAGCTAAAAGCTTATTATTGTCATCAAAATCAGCAAATTTGACACTCAAGTCATATAGGCAGCAGATCTGTTGAATAAAAAAAGCACCATTTGTACATAATAAATTTTCTGATACCATTTTAAGGTACTGGACTGGGAATCTAGAGACCTGGGACCCTGATTCTTCATTCATCCATCCTGGAATTTAGGATAGGAACGGAAGGAGAACAAAGATGGCTTTAAGCCATTTTTGTATTCCCTATATTCTGGGGCCGAGCATAAGTTATAGAAGCCTTGAGGTTGGACAGGTGTAGAGCCCTTACATGGTGACCCCTTGTGTGCAGAATGTATTTTTAAGAGGCCTTTTCCATCCCATTTAAAGCTCCTTTAGAGCAGTATAAAGAGGCCTTAGGGTGCCAGAGAATCAGGGACTAATCAGATTCTAACCCCAGTTTTACCACATACTTCTGAGGCCTGATCATCCCTTCAGTTGTGTGTGATAGAATGATCAGGCCCTTGCTGTGACCTTGGGCAAGTAATATAATCTCTCTGTCCTACATTGATTTTTGTGTGTGTGGAAATCTCCTGCTGTTTTTCTACCACCTGGGTAATTCCACTGTTGCTAGCATCAGTGGATGAACTGGTGTAGATTAGAGCTAGAGCAACAGCGGGAGAACTTCACAAAAATCTTGGCGTAGACACAGCCTTTGTTTCCTTATCTGTAAAATGAGAAAATCTCGCACAAGATTTGTGGCAATTTTTAGGCTAAATTTATTAATGTTTTAAAATGCTTTCAGATTCTCAGATGGAAGTCACTATATAAGTCAAAAATATTAATAAGAGGACAAAGAAAAACAAAAAATTTACTTGGGTACAGCACAAGCCCTATACAATGCATTAAATGAAGATATAAACCTAATTCAGAAGTCTGAGGATATTCCCACTTGTATTTATTTATTTATCATTATTACGAAAGTGGTGTCCATAATTCCCAATCAAGATCAGAGGTCATTGGATTGGGTGCTGTACGGGCACATTAAAAGACAATACCTACCCTGAATCTTACAAATGTTTTGCAGTAGGTTAAATCTTAGATTTGAACTACTAGTCAGTGTTCCTGTGCCACTGATTCCCTTTTAGATTACTCAGTACTCAATCTTCTGAGTCAGTAAAATCTAAGAGGAAAAAAATGATTTTAAAACATCAGAATTTCACTGAAAACTGGATGCTGTGCCTGAGATGAGTTTCCTGTCACATCTGATATATAATTTAAAAATATTTTAAAATTAACAAATAATGTAAAATCAAGTAATTTTGTGTATTGATTTGCTGTTCCTAGTTGTGCTTCTTAATATATCAATATTATATTAATGCTGGGAAATAATTATTATTTGTTTCAAATGGAAAATATGCTTGACAAAAACTAAAGTATCTGAATTGAAGAGTTTACATTCTAGAAGGTAAAAAGATTATATGCAGAGGTATGAAGAGCTTAGTGGATTTGCTTTGGCTTTCTTATTTTAAAAAAGTTTTAAACTCACTTCTTTTAAAGATCGTGGAAGAAGTGTTGTTTTTTTTAAGTGACTTGAATGGGAAGCAGTAAGCTTGGTGAACTGGCTTGGGAAGAAAATGTAATGCAGAGAGATGGCAGGATGGAAAAAAGCATGAATACTGGTCTGAGGGAGAGCAGAATAAGGCATTAATATTGGCATTGTTGGTGATTCAAAGGGCTTGATGGGGAACATGGCATCCAGGATGTAGGACAGGGCAGAGTTTTCAAGGGCTTTGAAGGCCAGGACTAAAAGTTTAAAGTCGATGTAGTGCTTAAAGGTAACTACAAACGAATTCTTTTGTAATCATTGGGGTTTTGCTCTTTCTTTGTTTTATGATGTAAGAAGATGATCTAAGAGGTTGATTTTTGTTTTTTAAATAGTTTTTTCAGTTTTTTTTTTTTACTTTAGAAATATCAGATCTAGTCTTTCCTGGTTTTGCTGGAGGAGTGTGTGTGTGTGTGTGTGTGTGACAGATGTTTCTTATGAGGGTTCACATCTTAGATGAAGGGTAGGCAGTTGAATTTGTAATAAAGATATCCTTTGTTTCAGTCAGTCTCCCCCTCATTATTGTTATTACTGTTTGTGTGACAGAAGCACCTGGGAACTCCAGTCCAGAGATAGGGCCATACTGGTATTGCACTTGTGCAGGCAAGTAACAAAGAAGACTCTGCCCCCAAGAGTTTACAAAGCAGGTGCTGATGGATGCACCAGGGGGACAAACATGAGTTGGGATGCGGTTGGGAGGATGAAGGTACAATAGAGCAATGTTTAGCAGAAGTGTCCTCACTGCACTCCCTCTCCCAATGCCCAGGGAGGAAAGAGGAGCTTCACAACATGGCCAGGTTAAACTCCAGGCTCTGATAGTGTGTATGCAAGAGTGTGCACTCCAGAGGCAAAGAGCCTGCATAGAAAATGCCTTGCCCCTGCAGCCATGGATGTGAAGGAGCAAGAATATGGCTGTCTTGTTCTTTTTAATTTCTCACTACAGAACATGACGTTGAAACATCCCTGTGGGGGAAATCTCAGCCAGGAGCTGCTGCACACTAGAGAGAGCGAGCTCCTGGCCTGCAGAAGATGCTTTCAAACCGTGCTCCGCAAACAGCGCTGCAGCTATTGCTATGAGGAAACCGGCCACCGCCTCCTCCAGCCCACCCGCCCACGCACTTTTTCTCAAGGCCGCAATCTGGCAAACGCACAATTCTCCACAAACATGGCGGTGCGGGAGGGGCGCGGCAAACTCCCCTGTGAACACCCTTCTCCCCCCCTCACAGAGACTGAGGGGGCGGTGCCGCGGCCCCTCTCTAGCTACCTGGAGGCCCACTCTATGATCAGGGCGCTCGGAAAGAGGGCGGGTGGCATGCGGCGGCCAGCGCGGCCGTTGACGGGGCAGGCTAGGTACGAGGCAAACGGGGCGGGGCCAGGAGGGCGGGCGGTGGAGGAGGCGGGGGCCGGGAGCGCAGACTGGCAGTTAGCAGCGACTCCCCTTTGTGTCTGGGCTGGCAACGGGGCGCGAGCAGGAGCCAGCCGGGGCTGGGAGGCGACGCGTGTGAATCCCCCGCACCCCTCCTGGCCGAGCCCGTCTGTGGAGGGCGAGGGCAGGGAGCAGGAGCTGCCGCGCGGGGGAGTCAGCCTGTGGGAAGGCGCCGGGCTCCGCTCCAGCCCCGGGGGGACCCCGCAGCCCGGGGCCGCCGGCTGAAGCCCCGGGACGCCCCTCGCGGGGTCTCTCTAGGCGGAGCAGCGCTGCCCGCCGACGGCGGGGGAAGGGGCGAGGAGGAGACGGGAGGAGGAGGAGGGAGAGGGGCC
The DNA here is from genome assembly GCF_015237465.2 of Chelonia mydas. Taxonomy (NCBI): domain Eukaryota; kingdom Metazoa; phylum Chordata; order Testudines; family Cheloniidae; genus Chelonia; species Chelonia mydas. The sequence goes on from NC_051251.2 coordinate 59,311,655, forward strand.
TCTGTCGCTCTCCCGGCCGGCGGCGAGCAGGAACTGGAGCCTGAGCCATTGCTTAGCTGGAGGCACCCGAGCGGGCGCCCTCCCTTCGGAGGGGCGAGGGCTGCGCTCGCGTCCTGTGCGGCTGAAGAGACCAGATGGGCCAAGGCACAGCCTGTCCGTGGAAGTGACTGAGGGCGCCTCTCCTTGTTACGAGACACGGAAGAGGGCGAAGGCAGACCGAGACCGTCCACGGGATGGGAGGCGTCTCTGGCCCCCGTCTTCTTCAGAGCTTGTTCCGCGTAGCCAGGGCCGAGTAAGGAGGCACCAGAGGTGACCGTTGCTGTCGATTCCCCCTCACCCCTGGATATGTTTCATGCCAAACCTGGATGCTTCTTTGATATCGTGAAGTTGCGTGGGAAATAGTCTGGGTTTCCGGTGTGACCGCAAGAGTAGCTGCTCACCTAGGGGAAGCGAAATGCATCGTGGTTTGGAGACAAAACCTCCCTTTTCTATGGTCGTTAGAAAGAAGAGGAGCCAGGTCCCGAGGCATGAAGACAGATACGTGTAATGGAGTAAGACCTCAGACAGCTCCTGTCATCTGCCGTTTGCCCTTCCAGACTGGATTGTGATCCAAGAGAGTTTTAAGATTGTTTAGAAAAGGGAGGAAATTCCTCCTTTCGGTATTTTTTTCCCTTCTGCCTCCTTCTTTGGCTTCCTCAGGTATGAGTGCCTCTCTGCAGCACCTTTTGCGGGTGCTCTTGCTCTCCAGTGCCACCCTGCTGCTCAGCACTGCGGCTGGTAAGTAGCCACCGGGTGTAATATACTTGCCATTTTGGCAGAGGAAAGGGGGTGGGGTCCGGCAGTATTTCAGTATATCTGTGACCCATTAAACAGTAGTATGTGTGTCTCAGTGAAGTGTGATAATGGTTTTAAGTGAGGACCATATTTGAGACCGTATTTTTAAGTGAGGACCATATTTGAGAATAAAACATGCTTTTTGTATAAAGGAACCCAATCTGCAGCTGAGGTTTATTTTCTCTTGGTCTGTTCATGCTGGTTAATGGCTTGTTCTCTCTCTCTCCTTTTAAAAAATAAAAAGGGATAATTTGAGCTGGTGGGTTTTTTTCCTATGAAATGTTTAACATCTTTGTGAGGTAATGCCAGAATTTTTAAAATACAGTTTAATCACAAGAAAGAGCTATGTCTGCTTGCTAATGGGGTCTTTGGGCACAGCCATTTTTTATTTTACTAACATCGATGCTATTAGGGGCAATATAACTACAACATTTGATACATCTTTTAGGGAAAATGGACTTATTAATAATGCATATTTCTTGGAGCTTGAAACAAAAATGATTTTTTTCACAATTATGTTGTTTATAGAATAGTAAAATAAGACGGTGATGAGGAATACTGCAAGATCTGAGTATACATAATGTTAAAGGTTTCATTTTCCTACAGTAAATGAAAATCTAATACTTTTGAAAAAAATGCTCTATTTTAAATTTTTTGAAGCTCAGTGTTAGATGCACAGAACAATTTGCCATGAGATTGGAACAGTATATAGCCCTTGCATCCATTGGCTTTTGGTCATTGTGACAGATTAGCATGAAGGACTCTCTGAAGTGCTACCCAGGTTTATTAGGTGCTAATAGTTATTCCTCCGTTCTATATACTTTTAATGGTTTTTGGAAGATTCATAGTACCTTGGTATCTTTCTTTCCACTCAGAAGCCGGTGTAGAATGCTCAATCTTCCCAGCATTTTTTTATAATCTACTGTGATCCTCAGATATAGGATAATAGAGAAATGTGCAGTTTCTTGTGAAGATGGCATAAGAAGATTGGTAGTTGGTGCACATCCTTTTTTTTTTTTTTTTTTTTTTTGTGGTTTTAAATTAATTATTTTTAAATGCATTTTGGTCAGTGTTCAAAATAGTCTCTTTGCTAGTAGAATAATACTGTGAATTGGACGTGTTTGGTCAGTTTCTCCATTGCTTTACTAAGAATGGATAGTCTTCCATTTTATAAAAGGCTTTCTTTGGGGAAATATTGAACAGAAATCATTGATATGGAGCACTTTCCTGCATCAGCCTGACTTTTGCCTGCCCTTGACATTTTAGATCCATATCTACTGTGTTTTTCTGTGATAGTTTGGTAAGAGGATTTCTTTGAAGAATAAACCTTTCAAGGTCATTGGGATATTTCAGAGTCATATACATTTTAATACCAATTATCTAACCTTGTCCCTTAAATGTGAAACTTAAAAAAAATAGTTCTGTTTCTCATTTAATTACTTCATTAAATGTTTATGAGTTAATTTTTCTTTGTGCTGTTGAGAGTGAAGGTTTAATAGCACTGATCTGAGCCAGGCAGGGGATGGGGCAGGTGTCTACAAGCCTACTTAGTGAGCTTCGCCAATTCTCACCTGTCATCATCACTGCTACTTCAGTCCTGGGTTTGTCTTGTACAGACTGATCATCATGTCACGTTCTTTGGTCATCTTGTGAAATGCATGAATAGGAACTCATTTTCACATTATGGCTGTATAATACTTCTGCTGATAATATGTACAATACAAAAGTTCTGTACAGCTTAAAAAGTCTCGATGACAGCCATGTCGAAGAATATGCTAATGTTTTGAGATTTAGCTAATATAACCAGTCTAAAGCTTGACTCTAAATTTAAACAGTGTATTTCAGAAAAGAAACCTAGGAAACCACGCTACATGAAGGTCTACCCTTATATGTATGTGAATGACCCTCTCCCCCACTTCCCTGAAAGTAGGAGCTGTGCATTCACATCTGAGTGTATACTTTTGGCCCTGTGCAGCTCTGAAATCCTTCATTAATGTCCCACAATATGGCTGACCTAGTGAATGGATAAGACAATAGTAGGTGAAATGCATTGTTGATGATCGTGAAGTAAGGCACAGTGAAGGGAAAATTTTAATTTAAAACTTTATAAGGCATATGAGTAATTGAGTATCAACTTAGGAAAAATATCTAGGCATCCTTCGAGGACAGCTCAGTAAAGACCTTTGCAGCTATAGTCTAAACAAGGAAAGATGTTAGGAGCCTAAGAAATGGGGTTGGAACATAAAACAATGGCATTAGAAGTCTATGGTTCACTCTTATCTGGAATACTGTATGCAGAAAAGGAGATGGTAGATAGGGCACTTCCTGTCCATTTAACATTTGAAGGGCTTAATTTCCTCTTCGCGACACCCTCCCCCCCCCCCCCCGACTTTTCATAGGTCTATATGCTCCATGATATCTTCCATTTCTTGCCCCCTCCCTTCCCCCCTGGACTTTGCAGGGTATAATATAATCACATATAGTATTCTATATGCTGACACAATTCCCCCTCCCCCTGTGATTTTTTTTTCTGAAATGACACCTGAACCTAATAAAAATGTATAACTGAAGACTCAGAATTCTTCCTGTCCAGTCACAGTGAGGAAATCTACCACCTTCCTGTATAAAATCTCTACAGATCTTAAGTGTCCAGTATTCTTCTATTAAACTTGTATAGCCCTCCCTCTAAAGAGTAATGCTACTGTGAGGGGAAAAAGTCTCAACCAAGTGTTGATCAGGTTTTTAAAGATGACCTACGAAGGGAAGGGAAAAATTGGCTTATGCCACTTTTATTTAGTTTTATTTTGTATAAAGAAGGCTTGACATTCTTCCTCACACTTCTTTTCTTTAGAAATATCAATCATATTGAATCTTCCCCTTCTTTTGTTGGAGGACTTTCTGGATGACTTATATCCTGGGACCTTAACTGAAGAGGAATGGGTATTGAATACTTGAGAACTTTTCTCGTGTGGCTTTTGTTAAAGCTTTTGTTTTGTTTTTTATAACATTTATTTAATAGTGTGAATAAAAATCACTTCCCCTCTAAATCAATCAGTTTCACTGCCTTGGTATCCGTGATGTATAATCCTCAAGAAATTGCACTTCAAATTTTTTTTTTTTACATTGCTAAAATCAGAAAATATTAGAAAAAAAATGGGTTTGTGCCTTTTTAGGACATCTTTAAGAAATCTGTTGGTCTTTATCTGCATGGTTCTTTGTCTCAATTATTAATATTAAAAAGCTAAAGTACTGTAAAGTAATGATTGAAGTATTTTTAAAACCAATTAAAATACTGTTTTAAAATTTTAAAATGAATGAATTGGGGCAGTCTTGTCTTGTTCTGCTTAGAAAGTTAGCTTCCTCAGTGTTTCAAAATTTTAATCCCAAATGTGAAACTGTGAGAGGTGGGACAGATTGGCCATTAAATTCAGTTTCTCTAGTGAGCAGTATTTCTGACTCATGATCTAAGATGGTGTCCTCCTGTGTGGACTATTGATCTTGTATATGAAAGTGGTTGCCTGAAATCATCTCTACTCCAGATCCCTGCTGTTTTGCCATAGATGTGCCCGTTGCTAGGGCCCCATCAAATTCACAGCCGTGAAAAATGTGTCACAGACTGTGAAATCTGGTCTCCCTCTGTGAAATCTGGTCTTTTGTATGCTTTTACCCTAAACTATACAGTGTGCATGGGGGAGACCAGCGTTTCTCAAATTGGGGGCCCCGACCCAAAAGGGAGTTGCAGAGGGGTTGCAAGGTTATTTTAGGGGAGCCACCCTTACTTCTGTGCTGCCTTCAGTGCTGGGTGGCTGGAGAGCAGTGGCTGTTGGCCTGGTGCCCAGCTCTGAAGGCAGCACCTCATCAGCAGCAGTGCAGAAGTAAGAGTGGAAATACCATACCATGCCATCTTTACTTCTGTGCTGCTGCTGGCGGTGGCTCTGCATTCAGAGCTGGGCTCCGGGCCAGCAGCTGCTTAGCTTTGAAGGCAGCGCCGCCACCAGAAGCAGCGCAGAAGTAAGGATGGCATGGTATGGTATTGCCACCCTTACTTCTGTGCTGCTGCCTGCAGAGCTGGGCCCATCAGTAGCTTTCACTCTCCAGCCGCCCAGCTCTGAAGGCAGTGCAGAAGTAAGTGTGGCAGTACTGCAACACCCTCTGCCTCATAATAACCTTGTGACACCCCCCCCCCCCCCTTTCGGGTCAGGACTCCTACAACTACAACACCATGAATTTTCAGATTTAAATAGCTGGAATCATGAAATTTATGACTTTTAAAAGCCTATGACTGTGAAATTGACCAAAATGGGCTGTGAATTTGGTAGGGCTCTGCCCATTGCCTGTGGCCATTGGATTTTTCCTTTCCCATTTGAGTAATAGTCAGGAAATCCAATTTTTGATGGTTAGAGATGGGAACTTGTTCAAAAGGAGTTAGTCTGGCAGACAGAACCACTCTACTTGCTTGAGGGATACAGTTGGTACACTTGAGGGTAGGTTAGTACATAAGCCCTTCCCCCACATTAAAGTAGGTATTGATTAACTTTTCTGAGGCCTTACTCTGAATGTAACAGCCCCTCCTTTAATGGTGATTTCTGTGTGTCAGCTGTGATTTCAAAAGTCATGTTGCCAAGGCGCCAGAGAACAGAGCAGTGCTTCCTTGAGACATTGCTTCTGTGTGAATGGCCCTGCCCTCTAGACATCCAGGGGTAACTGGGTAGCTGAGTCTCCTGCTTATTTTGATCTGATGTAGGGAAAACTTCACTACTTTGCCCTGGACGAAGAGATCAGGGGAATTTAGCTGAGTTTTCCTTTTTCACTGGAGCCGAGCCTCTGCGATGTTTGCTTTTATTTTTTTGCAGAAGAGGGGTTGTCTGGCCTTGTTACTTTTTTAGCAAATATTGCCTAAAAGGGACATCAACTTAAAAAAAAAACCTCACTGCTATTTGAATTTTTTTACATATTAACACCAATCTTTAATGTAACTGAAATAGACTAGAGAAGAATATTTTCGTCAAGTTTTTTCTTTGTGCTTTTTTTCAGCACTTTGTGCAGTCAGCTTCACTGTTTCCTCTGTAGAGTCAGGAAACCAGTACCCTTCTTATTTGTCTTTCATGCAGCAACAGGAGAGAGAACATTTTAAAATGTGATTGTGAAATCACAGAAATTAGAGGTACTCATTGAAGTGCTTCGGTTCTATACCAGGAGGCCTTGTAATTCATTCTTTAAGATTTACTAGATTTAAAGTGGATGGGTGTGCCTTAAACATGAATCCTCTTGGAAAGGTGCTAATACAGTTTCCCTGGCCAGTGCAAAAGGGGCTTGTATGAATGGCTGCATAAATCCCATTGGGAACAAAATGCTTAACCTGGAATGAAAGAGAAACAACAGTTATGATGGATAATGGTTCTCAGCCTTATAGGAACACGAGCACAGCTTGTTTGCAGCTTTGACTGTCTTAGTAAGCATTTTGTCTAGTCCTCTGGATTTAGTGAAACTGATGCTCATTTTTCTTTTTCTCAGACTTAAGTCAGTTTTATTTACCTTTATAATATCAAGAAAAGGAAGAAGTCAAGATAATCTGTTCTTAAAAACAAACAACCAAAAACTTGTTTGAATACAGCAGTCTCTATTGATATTTTTAGCATAAGAATTATTATACTAGATCAGGCTAGTCCATCTAGCCCAGTATTTTGTCAAGTGCAGGGGCTACTGTGAGATGTTTCAGAGGAAGGCACAAAAAAGTTATGGTTGGCTTTTCCCCTAAAACATGAGGGTTTGTTATCAGTGTCAGTGGCAACTCTATAAAATTATGTTGAGATTTTGGAAATAAAATAGGATTAAAAACACTTTGTTGTATGCCTTGGTTTTATTTAATCTTCACATTTGGCACAACAATTCTTCACAAGATATTTGAATTTTTTATAAATCTTTCAGTTAATATTACTATTCAGAGGACATATTTTAAAAATGCTCCCCTCTTGCTCAGTTTCTGAATATTTCTTTGGGTTCTTCTAGCTAAACAACCAGTCTTGACAAACTCCAAATTTTTCACACACGCATTCTGATAACATTTTAGGCAGAGAGGCTTCTGAAATCGTAATATTAAACACTGAGTCAGTCTCTTTATTCTGGACAATCTAATTGAGCAATGCCAAGATGAGACAGAAATGTCAAATTCTGTCAGTTACTTCTGGTTTTGGTGCTGCCAACATGATTCACCAGGTCAATTCCTCACAGAGTTTGGAGGCAGGCTGGGCAGCAAGTGGTATGGAGTGCCACAGAAGTGAGCAGAGTCTGGGTGCCTGTGAATAAAGAAGGAAGAGAGGTAGGCAGATTAAGAGGGAACTTGGAGGCATGAGGAGTTGAGCTGTGTTTGAGGGTAGAAATGTAGAGATGAGAGGGGAGTGAGGTTATGTATGGGAAGAATGTGGAGGTCTGCAACTGTGCAGGGGACCTGGGTCCTGATGGGATGGAGCCTAGTGCCTTTGCACTAAGGGACTGCTGTACAGATACTCAACTCCCTCAGCACTGCGAAGAGCTGAGTTGGTACTGCAGTGCTCCTCATGGTGCTGCCACATGAATGTCTCAGTGCAGAGGCTGGGTACTGCGCTCCCTTTCTTCTCCCTTGTGATCCCTTCACATCTTTGCTCAGCCTCCCTATGTCTGAAATCCCTGCCCCTTGCTTGACTGACTGCAAATATGAGCTATTGGAAAAAAACAAAATACAACACCATACTAACTGTATCTTGTCTATATAACACTACTGCAAAATTATAAACAGTGTCTTCCAAAATGATAAATGCTATTAAAACCATTTCCATTAAAAAAAAATCAAACATTTCCTTCTATTAACAATCATCCAGCACGATACACAACAACACAACCATTCGCTACGAATCTACACAATATGCACTTACCATCAACGCAGACCCAATTCAGTGTCATGAACAAATACAAAACATCTGTTTCTAATGACATTGAATAACAGGTTGAACATCTTGCATGGAGGTAGAGAAAGGTTGTATGTGTATTGGGACTAGGGATGTGGGTTAAGCCTTGTGGAGACAAAGAAATCATAATTGTAGGTTGCAAGGGTTGGATGAAGATTTAACTAGTTCTTTTGCAGTTTTGTTAGTGGTATATGCGCTTGAATAACCTTAACCTGGTTGTTAATGAACTTTTGGGGGCTTAACCTTTAAAATAAGATTTATTCCCTTCTCTCTAATGCACAAATCTGAATGTGATATGATCCATTCATATAAACATCAAATCTTTTTAAGAATCCTACTGAGCTTTTGGCCTGTATATTATGGCATCGAGTTCCACAGGGTGTTTGTGTTTTTTCATTTATCAGTTTCAAATATATTGCCTTTCAATCTCATTGTATGTTCCCTTACTCTTGTATTGTGAGACTTATGTATATACCCTTCAATATTTTATATTCCTCATGTCCCATCTTAGTCTTCTCTTCTCTTCTCCTTAACCATTCCCAGTTTTTGCGGTCTCTTATACTGAAATCTCTTTATGTGGCTAACTTTCATGGCACATTATTGTACCTCTTTTATTTCTGTTACATCTTTTATCACATGGGATTATCGGAGCTCAACACACTGTTCCAGGTCAGGAGTAAACAACAGATTTCTATAACAGCATTATAGTGTTTTCAGTATCTTTTAATCCTATTCTTTATGTATCCTAATGTTTTTCTTATTTTTTGACTATCACTGCACATTCAGCAGAGGTTTTCATTTAACTCTCTATGAACACAAGGATGCTCGGATTACTTTCCTGAGTGGTTATGGTTCATTTAGGATCCAACATCATTGACTATCTTATATAACATGGGTCCTGGTATTGAATGTTTAGCCACCTACTGTTAACCTTTGTTGGTGCTTTTGTTAGTCATGGACTGATTTTATTCACAATATTATGATATTCTCCTGAGAGATTGGACAGTTTCTGCAGAGCTTCTTTAAAGAAAGTGCGCCAAAACTAGGCCAGTGTTTTTTGGTAGCAGGTACCCCATTCGTGTACAAGTAGGCTTTGCTGATTGAAAAAGCCTGTTCTGCATTTCTGGGGGGTAATAGGTGCAGCGTTTTTGTTTTTATTTTATTTATTTATTTATTTATTTATGCTTTGCAGGCACAGATTCAGAAGCTCTTATTTATTAGTTTTTAAGATTTTTAGCAATCTTTGCTTTTTATTTTTTTGTGCTTCTCAGAGCTGCAGTATATTTAGACTCTAGTTGTGAAACACTTACCAAATATATCATCACATATCCAGCTATTATGCTTTTTCAGTGATCTTATCTGTTCATGCAGAATCTGTACTCGAGACCAAACATTATAAATATAATTTTCCTTTAAATGTAAAACTTGTTTTGAATATATCACTGTCAAGGTTCCTTCCCCACTCTGAACTCTAGGGTACAGATGTGGGGACCTGCATGAAAGACCCCCTAAGCTTATTCTTACCAGCTTAGGTTAAAAACTTCCTCAAGGTACAAACTTTGCCTTGTCCTTGAACCCTATGCTGCTACCACCAAGCGTGTTAAACAAAGAACAGGGAAAGAGCCCACCTGAAGACGTCTTCCCTCCAAAATATCCCCCCAAGCCCTACACCCCCTTTCCTGGGGAAGGCTTGGTAAAAATCCTCACCAATTTGTACAGGTGAACACAGACCCAAATCCTTGGATCTTAAGAACAATGAAAAAAGCAATCAGGTTCTTAGAAGAAGAATTTTAATTGAAGAAAAAGTAAAAGAATCACCTCTGTAAAATCAGGATGGTAAATACCTTACAGGGTAATCAGATTCAAAACATAGAGAATCCCTCTAGGCAAAACCTTAAGTTACAAAAAGACACAAAAACAGGAATATACATTCCATTCAGCACAGCCTATTTTACCAGCCATTAAACAAAAGGAAATCTAATGCATTTCTAGCTAGATTACTTACTAACTTCTTACAGGAGTTCTGAGCTGTATTCCTGATCTGTTCCTGGCAAAAGCATCAGACAGACAGATCCCCCCAGCTTTGAAAGTATCTTGTCTCCTCATTGGTCATTTTGGTCAGGTGCCAGTGAGGTTATCTTAGCTTCTTAACCCTTTACAGGTGAAAGGGTTTTGCCTCTGGCCAGGAGGGATTTAAAGGTGGTTACCCTTCCCTTTATGACCATCACTAAGACTCTTTTCTCCTTTTCTGTTTATTTGAAGACAAGGATGTTACTTATTCAAGGATTAATCTTCTGCTTGCCGTTCTCTAAAATATAGCTTTTAATTTAATTTTTAGTCATTCCTCTGAGCTGGGATTGATACATAGTGGCAATATATAAATAATTAAATAAAACTGAAAATTGTAGCAGGCATACTTTCTTGAGGTGTGTAATCTCCTAGGTTAAATGGGTGAACCTTCAGAATATTGGAACTACCAGTGCAAAGAAAATACTCTGATAATGAGCAGTTCTTCTGTATAAAAGTAATATTTTAATTGGCAATCAGATTAAAAACAAAAACAGCTATTTAAGGAAGTTGGTATAGATACCATCACAGTGTTAGTTTCTTATGTTTGAATGTTCTTAAAGCTCTTCTCTTACATCTATATTGGAATAAAAAAAACCTATGGCACTGAGTCTCAAGAGCCTGGGACAGTTAACTAGGGTTTGGAGTGGGGGGTTGCATGGTTAAAAAATAGCAGTGTAGACGTTCCAGCTTGGACTGGAGCCTGGGCTCTGAGATCCACCTACCTCACCAGGTCTCCGGAACCTGGACTCCAGCCCAAGTTAGAACGTCTACACTGCCATTTATAGGCCTGCAGTCCGAGCCTCGCAAACCGAGTCAGCTGTCCTGGGTCAGCTGTGGCCATGCTGTGGGTCTTTTAATGCAATGTAGACATAAATTTCCTGCTGTAATCACTTGGGCAAGAAACTGCAGCTAGAGCAGCTGCCATGATTGAAATAGATATGTATACTTCATGTCTCCTGTTTCTGTTGGCAGACAAACTGAGTTATAGTACATACACTGATGGCTGGTATTGTGGGACTAGCTTGTTTATGATATTTTAGTAGGACTTAATTAAGAAGCTAAAAACTTACTCATAATACTCTGTTCGTATTGTGGTTTGTGGACTAGTACAAAAGCATCTGGGAAATTAAATGGGTGGGTAAGATCTGAAAGCAGCTTATTTCTACAGTAGTATGAAGTAGGGGTTTGGATGCTGAAATTATTTCCAATACCCTGCCTGCTATTTTGTTGGCTTTGTATGATTTCTCTGTACAGCACATGTAGTAAAGTCCCTGATTCTGTTATGAATTCTAGATACTGTAGGGACATTTTATAATAAACATAGCTACTTTTGTGAAGTATAGCTATGACCTGTGGGTAACAGACAAGTATACTAATCTGTTACTGCTAAATTATAATTTTAATATTTGCAAATTAGACACTCACTTTATGCTGACATATTGAATCGTTAGTACCACTTTCCTTTTTTCAAAAAGTTCATCGAATACGTATTCATTAAATGTAAATTATTTAACTTCTCTATGCCAGATTTGGCTTTTTGATGTACATCTGGCTTAACTGAAGTGTAGTTATTATACAATCACACTATTGCACCTAACAGCAGTTATTTTTTTTTGGCTACCCTCCTTTTTAAAACATCGGTCTTACCTAATTGTTTAAAATATTTACCTGTATGTTTCATAGTAAATTTACAAGAGTTAAAAAGCTAAAATATTTTTTTTGCTTCCATTGTTTCCTGTCAGAAGCTGTTGGTCCACATATTGCTAATGATGTTGTTAAAATGAAGGAAATTAAAGCTTCTAAGGGTAGGCCAGTGAAATAATGCAGCATGTTTTGCATGGAAAACAAACACAACGAACCCTTGATTATTTTTGCAGCGCACTAAAATGAACTGTGTGCCTCACAAAAATCATCTAGAATATGCACAGAAGAGTACGTGGTCTAAGTATGATGTGACAGCAAGAGAATTTCAGAAACTTACAGTAGAAGGATGAGGAAGGAGAATATGCAACTATTCAGTAAGGAACATCTTCATGGTTCCACAATTAAAAATTAAAATAAATAAATAAATATATGCTTATATATATATTTTTAATAAAAAGGGAGGTAGCTTGGCAAATGACTTCGAGTGGATTCCAATGGAAGAAAGCACAGAGGTATTTGTAAGAGTAGATGATGAAAGGGATGTTGTAAGTGGTGTCACTCATGGAGTGGCAGGGTCCAAGGGGAATGCTGTCAGGCTGTGTGATGTAGAGCCTTGACAGAAAGCACAAGAAGTTAGGACTTAAGGCAGGTCTATACTACGGCAGGGATTGACGCTCTGAGATCGATCCATCAATGGTCGATTTAGCGAGTCTTGTAAAGACCTGCCGAATTGACTGCAGATCTCTCTCCAGTTGACCCCCTGTACTCTACCCTCGACGAGAAGAGTAAGGTAAATCGATGGAGATTTTCTCACTTTGACCCACCCCAGTGTAGACCCCGCGGTAACTTGACCTAAGGTATGTTGACTCCAGCTACATTATTCACGTAGCTGGAGTTGTGTAGTGTAGGTCCACTTTACCATGGTAGTGTAGACATAGCCTTAGTGTGTACTGCTTTAAGGAACCAGTTAAAGATTTCAAAAGGGAGCTGATATAGTCAAAACGATGGACAAGAAAGAGAGGATTTTGGCAGGCATGTTTTTGGATGGATGGTAGAAAGGCTAAATTAGTCACAAAAAACACATGAGGAGGACATGATTAGGGTATGGAAGAGTGATTGGATGTTGAGATAGGAAGGAAAGAATGGAGTTTTTTTAAATACTGAAGAGAAAAGAGTGAGAGGGTTTCATTGTGGTCAAATTGTGGGGTGAAAGGGAGAGGGGAAAAGCTAAGGTGACACCCCCTACCTACTCCTAAAATCTAGAGAAATGAAGACGACATCTTCAGTGCTTTTTTCTTTTTAGTGTTAAACTATCTGTGTACCCGTGAGAGATGAAACACTCCACTTTTATCCTTCCCTCAGTCATGTCTTCCTTCCCTCAGTCACCAGAGACTCCCTCCAAACCTTTCTTTCTGTTACATTCCTGATCATCTTGCTGGTTACCACCCAAGCAGTATGCTAAAAGTGCATTGATAAAATTGTGGCGGGGAGGGGTTGAAGCAACATTATCTATTATTTTGGGAAGGAGCCTGCAATTGGGTTAGGCTAATATTCTAACAGACAAGTTATGTGAGAAAATCTGGGATTCCAACTAACTACAGTAGACCAGAGTATGCCCCCAGGAACCCCACATGAAGGGACTGTGTGTGGGTGGAACTCTGTGTCTGGAGGGTAGAGGGAGCCGGGCCTGGGCAGGTTGTGCTTGGAGTGAAGAGCAGGCAGCCCTGTGCTGAGTTGGGTGGAGCGAGAGAGGATTTATGTATTTTCCCTGCAGTACTTTTTGATTTTACCGAAAAAAAGATAATACAGCCTGGAAAAATTGCCCTTTAAGGAAGGTTGTGACACGGAGACCCATTTGTGGTTCGCTATTCTGTGTCATCAACTCTTGTCACGCCTGACATGCTTTCTACACTAACACATAGTTGTCATATTCTGTATCTGAAAAGTGTCGTGTAAGATGATATTGGAAAACTAGTAACTCACTGATAATTCTTGTGTGGTGTATGCACAGGGCACGTACAGCGAGTTATGTGTATATGCTAGAACGGCGGTTCTCAAACTGTGGGTCAGGACCCCAAAGTGGGTCACGACCCGTTTTAATGGGGTTGCCAGGGCTGGCTTAGACTTGCTCTGGGGCAAAGCTGAAGCCCAAGAGCTTCAGCTCTGAGGTTACAGGCCCCCTGCCTGAGGCTGAAGCTCTTGGGGCTTCAGCTTTGCCCCACCCCACACCTGGGGTTAGCGGAGCCTGGGCGGGCTCAGGCCTCGGTCCCCACTCCTGGGGTGCTGAGTAATTTTTGTTGTTAGAAGGGGGTCGTGGTGCAATGATGTTTGAGAACCCCTGTGCTGGAATTATGTTGTTCAGATTTGTTTGGCAAGCAATACCTAAGCCCAGACTGCCCTAGACAAAGGAATGTGTATTTATTTGTCTGACCAGCTTGTTTGTCGGGCAGAGACAATGAAATACATTCTGTACCCCGAAAGATAATGGAGCAAATAATTAAGCAATCAATTTGCAAACATCTAGAAGATAATAAGGTGATAAGTAGCAGTCAGCATGGATTTGTCAGGAAGAAATCTTGTCAAACCAATCTGATAGCTTTCTTTGACAGGGTAACAAGCCTTGTGGATGGGGGGGAAGTGGCAGATGTGGTATATCTTGACTTTAGTAAAGCTTTTGATACTGTCTCATAAACAAACCAGGGAAATGCAACCTAGGTGGAGCTACTATAAGGTGGGTGCAAAACTGGTTGGAAAACAGTTCCCAGAGAGTAGTTACCTTGTTCAGAGTCATGCTGGAAGGGCATAATAAGTGGGGTCAGTTCTGGGTCTGATTCTGTTCAATATCTTCATCAGTTATTTAGATAATGGCTTAGAGAGTACACTTATGAAGTTTGAGGACGATACCAAGCTGGGAGGGGTTGCCTGTGCTTTGGAAGATAGGATTAAAATTCAAAATGAACTGAAGAAATGGTCTGAAGTAAATAGGGTGAAATTCAATAAGGACAGATGCAAAGTGTTCCTTCCTAAGTGGAGTAATCAGTTGCACACATACAAAATGGGAAATGACTGCTGAGGAAGGAGTACTGCGGAAAGGGATCTGGAGGCATAGTGGACCACAAGCTAAATATGAGTCAACAGTTGCCCTCCCCCCCCCCCCCCCCCCCCAAAAAAAAAAAAAAAAAAAAAAGTGAACGTCCTTCTGGGATGTATTAGGAGGAGTGTTGTAAGCAAGACACAAGAAGTAATTCTTCCGCTCTACTCCGTGCTGATTAGGCCTCAATTGGAGTATTATGTGCATTCTGGGCACCACATTTCAGGAAAGATGTGAACAAATTGGAGAAAGTCCAGAGAAAAGCAACAAAAATGATGAAAGGTCTAGAAAACATGACCTATGAGGGAAGATTGAAAAAAGTGGGTTTCTTTAGTCTGGAAAAGAGAAGACTGAGAGGGGACATAACCGTTTTCAAGTACATGAAAGGTTGTTACAAGGAAGAGGAGAAGAATTGTTCTTCTTAACTTCTGAGGATAGGACAAAAAGCAGTGGGTTTAAATTGCAGCAAGGGAGGTTTAGGTTGGACATTAGGAAAAACTTCCTAACTGTCAGGGTGGCTAAGCACTGGAATAAATTGCATAGAGAGATTGTGGAATCTCCATCATTGGAGATTTTTAAGAGCAGGTTAGACAAACACCTGTCAGAAATGGTCTAGATAATAGTTAGTCCTGTCATGAGTGCAGGCGACTGGACTAGGTGACCTCCTGTGTGATTCTGTGCTTTACATAAAAGCTATCATGCTAACAAGGGGAGGAGGTAACAACATAGCTATCACTAGCAGGGGAGAAACTAGCACAAAGTCTTCATCAGACTCCATGGCATTTCTTCCCAGCAGGAGAAAAAGAACTCTATCTAAGAATACATTTCCACAGTTTATTGATCTATAAAGACAGGGGGTTCAAACCTTAAAGCATGAGTTCAATCAACC
Organism: Chelonia mydas; assembly: GCF_015237465.2. NCBI lineage: Eukaryota > Metazoa > Chordata > Testudines > Cheloniidae > Chelonia > Chelonia mydas. Next base: position 59,327,127 of record NC_051251.2, read on the forward strand.
AATTATACATGAATATTGTATACAAAGTGTATTGAGTAAGGTCATTTATGAAAGTTGGTGACATGCTGATTATTGATATTGTGAAATGTGTGTGTTAACACTGTATGAGAAATAGTGAATACTTACTGATATTATGCTTTTAAGTCTGTGACCAAACACGGAGATAAACAGGTTTTCCTCCAGACAAGAGGGAAGGGAGCTATCTACTTGTCTCCAATGTGTAAAGTAAGCATAATGAAATCAAAACAGTGGGTGTCCTATTTGCATGTGAATCAGCAGGGGAATGGGAAGCCCGCTGGAAGGGAAGAACAGCATGACATCATCTTGCCTCTTTAATCGGGGTCAATGGACTCTGAGATATATAAGGGGAAACAGAGAGCCATTTTTGCATCTTTCACTTAGGATGACAAGGGAAACCAGCACCTTATACTTCTGTGGAAGGTCCTGACTGAGAGAGAGCCACTCATGTCTGGAAAGTAGAAAGATTGGTAAGAAATCTGCCTTGAGCTAACCCTGTAGCTTGTTGAGTTAAGTCTTAGCCACTCATAAGAGTATTTTATTTGTTTTTGTTTGTAACCATTTTTCTCTTTATTCCTTGTACCTGAATTCACTTAAAACCTATCTTCTTGTTAATAAACTTGTTTTACTTTTGATTGAAACCAACCCAGTGACATGTTTGAATTGAAGTGATTGTTAATGCCAGTAAAAGTAATAAGCTGTGGTTTAGTCTCTTTAAAGGAGCAATGAACCTTATTACTTCTCTGAGTATTCCAGGAAAGGGCTGGATAGTTCAGGGCAGATGGTTTGGGGAAAGTTCGGACCTGGGAGTGTGTTGCTGTCACCCTGCAAGTAGTAACCGAGATTGGTGGAGACCAGTGTGGGGCTGTTGTGGTGTAGGCAGGCTGCCAGGGTCAGAGTGCTGAACATCACGCAGACGCTCAAGGAACTGCACGGTCGTCAGCTAGCTTTTGGTGTCTGATCTCTGAGCTGCACTAGCAAAGCATTTAAAGCACCAAGGATTAAAGGGCAGGTGTTGACGCAACCTTTGACTGGTCTGGTTTGATCCCCAAAATGTCACAGAGGTTCTTAAAGTATCTGCATGCAGAAGGAGTCCTTGGTAGGGCCGTGCCACTGGAGCCATGCAACTCAGGATGGAGTTGAGGAGCTGCTAGGAGCACAGACCCAGTGAGGAGGGACAGGATCTACATATGGGTTGTATTGTTCCCCTGGTGGGGAGGGGTCATAAAAATTTGTGGGGAGAGATCTCTGTACTCATGCTAGAGGGTGCCTAGCCCTGCTTCCCTTCCTCCCTGGCAGAAAGATCAGAAGATGCTCAGTGAGGGGAACGTTCATAGATTTATAGATACTAAGGTCAGAAGGGACCATTATGATCATCTAGTCTGACCTCCTGCACAACGCAGGCCACAGAATTTCACTCACCCACCCCACGTTGTGGAGATTTCCTTCGTATAATCCCGTTTCATTTCATGTGGAAGTGGTGAGGCATAACCTTTTTAATTTTCATTGTAGCTTGTGCACAGACTCAGGAAAATAAATCTGCTGCTCAAATCCATAGTCATTAGCAGCATGCAAACCTAAGTCATCTTTCAAACATCACTTTGATAAGGAATGGCAGAGGTAAAATATTGGCTCTTAACTTGCAAAATGTATAGATATTTTAAGTATTTCTACATTGAAAAACCAAAAGAAGATACTATTAAACAACAGATTACAATGCAAAGAACCTGCATAATCCAAAATTATTATTTGTAGATATTTATCCTAGTTAGTGTATCAACCTTTATATTAAATGACATAAGCCAATCACTTTTTCGTTGGAAATAAACTTCTCCCCTAAACTTGTTGCAGCATAATTAAGAATGTTTAAGATGCTCCACAGACTATGTTGTAACTTGTCTAAGTGGTTGAATTCCTGATGGGAGTTTTAAAAATAATACATATGCAGCAGTCATTACTTTTGTAGTATGAAGAAGTGAACTGCCCCTCTTTCCTGGCGATCCTATTCTTTCTGCAGGTCTGAATGTATATGTATTTTATGTATATTTATGTGCCTTTGATATGTTTGCTTATGTAGTGTTTCTTACTATATGTCAACTTCAATAAAACAAATAAGTTAAAAATGAATTTAAAAATATACCTTAGAGCTATAGCTTTCATTCATAAAGACTCATCATGAAATGTGTTTTCATCACTAAAGTTAATGAACATTTTTCACTTCATACAATCACTCTCAATCTTTTTATAAAAACATCAGTGCATAAGTAAACTTTAAAAAAAGATCCTTAGCAGTGCACATAATTCAAGCTTTAATCAATATCATATTAAACAAGGAGAGAGCATGGCAAACAGCCAAATCATTCTTTTGCTAGATCAGTTGGTTGGTCTGAATTACTGGTTGTGCTGATTCAGAAGGAAACTGCAAGAGAACTTTTAAATAATTCAGCTGTTTCTCCATTACAGGGATGTCAATTTATACAACTTCAGCTAGGTCATTCTGTCAGCATTACTATTATGGGCCCATATTTTGATCTGTTTAGGGTTGAACTAAAAACTCATAGCCTAGAGTACTTTTTCTAGAAGATTAATCAAAATGTATTTGGTACAACAGTTGTTTTTTTTTCCAAATGCTTTTGTGACCAGTATTGCAATATAAAATAGCATCTGCTTTTTCCAGCATATCTATTCTCTGTATGTCTTTATACCTTATGGATTTAAAAACAATTTTTTATTACCCTTACTCCTGTAAGGCTAATACAACTACAGATGATCAAGCATTTTGTAGTGATACCATGAGGGGGAAAAATGTCTAATGTGTTTTTAAAAATCAGTTAAATTTAATCTAGAACTACAAACACTGCTATGCACTAATCAATATTGTATATTTAATGATGTTGCTACAGGGCAGAGTTAGGGTATTGGGGTGTCTTAACGTATTTGATTTAAGATTAACTCTAAATTTCCTACGTTTGAAATGTTTTTAAGGATAATTACAACATCTCTGTAATTACTTTATCATTAAGTTACTGATATATATACAGCAATTAATTTCAGAGGTGAGATGAACCAAATGTAGGTCTCAATTCATAAATTTAGGGTTTGATAAATTCTCATTTTCACTGGGGTAAGGGGGTACAAATCACAGAGGTGGTTGTATTACAAAGAGGATTCATCTTAGTTGGCAGTTTGTGTGCTTTTACCTTTCCCTTCATTAAAACGTCCCCCAAGTGCTGTGCTGGTTAATTTTGGGCACGCAGGTGGAGTGGAGGACACAGTTGCATTTAATCCCCTCCAGGCAGACTTTTATTAGCAGAAACATTAGGTACTGGATTATATTTAGAGCCCTGTTCTGATACAAAATTTTGTCCACATCTGATCCGCAAACATGGTCCTTGCATATCCTCAGATATAAAGTAGATTTTCAGGGCTCTAATTACACTGGCAGAAGCTGATGTATTCTAAAGATGAAATAAGCACAAATTCAGTTAAATGAAAATCAATAATTTTACTTCAGGTTAAAATTAGTTGTCTTGGTAACTCATTTCAACATTCCTTATGTTTTTTTTAATTAAAAAATAAAAATCCATTTGATCTGCTGTTTGGTTAAATACTTTATTACCCTTAATCCTAGGTTAGGTTTAATATGAAACTTGAATATTACATTTCTTTATCTGTAATAGACTTTCTGACATGAAAATCTCTTTCATATATTTTTCTTACTATGGAAAGGTGAAATTAAACTAATTCTAAAATACTTACAAACCAGCCTATTATCTGCATCTATTTTATTTGATACCAAATTATATTTTGGAATTCTCAGTTCTTCCCAATGCTGTGAGGGTAGCTTTTGGATATTACTGAATATGCCATATATATCAGGAAAATCTCGCCCAAAATCAAATGGTTAACCAAATAACTGAGGATGTGAATTTTTTTTTTTTTAAGTCATGGTGTTCTATGAACTTTCCTTTTTCAGTGTATTAGCATTATTGCATATTGATGTTTAAATCTTTTAGCTTTTATTAGTGTCTCCTGAGAGAAAGATAAGTAATACACATTGACTTTGACTCTTGGACACTGTTCATGTCCAAGGCTTCAGTTGTGCTAAACTTTAATATCCTATCCAACAAAATATTTGGATCAACTGATAATAGAAACTCTGATCATATCTACAGATTTCTTCCCCACTCTCAATCAACTCATCCCCTCTGATGGTAATGTGTTTTCATTGTTTTAGCTTAGTTCAGACACTTGGCAAATAACTTTTTTTGTGAGATTGAGGTAGGTGGGAAGACTAACTCCACTGCATACATGAAATTTAAAAAACAAACCCTTTCCTAGTGGACTTTTACCCTGTCATAAACTATTCCCATGGTAATCATAGACTGGATTCTTATTCTGTTTCTGGCTGTGGTGCCTAAACCCAGTTAGAGCATAATTTAATGTAAGATTTCTCCAAGGCTTACAGAAGTTAGTGGAATATATAAAATACCATACTGCCATATCAAAACATGAAGACATATAGGAGATTTAAGTTACGAAAAAAAATTAATCGGTTACTATAGGAGTTTTGATATCATTAAAGGTGGTGGCACCAACATTTGTAATGGAAATACTGACATTTGCGGGGCCAGGTGGAGTAACTGTTGTTCTCTATCCTCATCCCCTCCCCAACATTAGTCTTCATTTGCCTTCTTAGTTCAAAAGCTTAAGAGCAAAAATTAATTGAAAACAAATAAACAAAATGCATACAGTGCTATGATTAATATTTTCAATGCACAAGTCAGGAAACTGAAAGTTATCGATCCCATAGAAAGCCTTATTTATTCTTTGTGTGGAGGGGTGCTGGAACAGTTTTTATGGGGAGGGGGTGCTGAGAGCCATTGAACCAAACTGTAAACCCTGTATATAATGGAAACCACTTCAAGCCAAGGGGTGCGGCAGTTCCAGCACCTGTGTGTGTGTGGTATCACATGTTGCTGTATATGTTAACTTAACTTAAATATAATCACATACAGAAAACACAATACAATAATAAAATTTAATAATCACATACATTAAAACATTAAATTGCTAAGTCAAGCACTGTAAAGTTAGGAAATGCCAGGATTTAGGTTTTGTGCAAGTTTAATTTTCCTTCCTTTTTCATCTGTATTATGTTGGTCTTTAATTATATAACATACTTTTTTTTTTTTTCCCCCTCCATAGGGCCCTTATCTCATTTAGTTTGCAAGGCTGAGGGTGCTTGGGGAATGAAGTTGCTGTTAAATATTTTATTCTCATTATTCAGTTAGTGGTTATTGCCTTACTACATGTTGCCCACGGTCCAAAGCCTGCCATGACTACTGTAATGCATGGTAGTCAAGGTAGGCTAGGGAACAGTCCAGAGCAGCAGTCAAGTGGATGTGCATTGTCAGTAGCCAGGAGGTCAAACGGTATCAGACAGTCTGGGGCAATGGTTAGTATTCTCACTGGGGTCAGTAGTTGGAAGATCCAATCCAATGGGCCAGGATAGCGGGTTAGGGAGGCAAGGTCAGGTGTGGCTGCAGGGCAACAAGTTATGGTCCGGCAAAGTGACAGAGCGAGGCGGTCTAGGCAGCAACCAACAGCCAAATGGTCTGTTGCTCACACAGCTTCCTTTTCCTGTTGGGGTCTTTATATAGTCCAGGTATCCAATGAGAGTGCTGCTTGTCCATCTAATTAGAGGCCTGGAGCGTGGCTGCTGTGGTTCTATAGGACTTTAGCACTAAGGCTGTTGGTCGGGGCAATGGTTCAGTTCACTGCCATGGTGCAGTGAATAAGGATGCTGCCTAAGGACCTGGTGGGACTCAATCCTTACAACTACGGAATTAATAATTTCCTTTTGGTCTTCTCTAGGGCCCTTGTCACTACAGTATCTGAGGGCCTTACAGACATTAATGAATTTATCTCTACTGTGAGATAAGAGAGCACTATTGTCCCCTTTTTACAGATAGGGAAACTGATACAGAGACTTAGTGGCAGAGAAGGAATTAGAATTTATGATCTATTGTTGACTTCCAGTCTTGTGCTCAGGTTATACTACCTTACTGCCAGAGATGCTAAGCATCCATAACTACCACTCCAGTTGCAATTCTGAGTCCTCAGTGCTTCTGCTTATCAGTCCACAGGTGTCTCAAATTGGGCCCTAGGAATGAGGAACATTAGAGGTCACCTGCCAAATTTTAGTTTAAGTACTTGGTCAACATCACATCAGAAGATTGGCAGAGTCAGGGATTAAGACTGAGCTTTCCTGTGTGGTAGTCACCAGCCTTAACTGCAAGGTTGTCCTTTTTCTTCCTTTACTCCCCTCTTGTGTACTTTATACATGTTCCAACTTCTAGAACAAATTAGACGAGCATTCTGTGCATCAAATGAGTCAGGGGTCCAGTGGAAAAAACAGTATGTGACTATGTAGTTAAAAATGGTATAATTTTTTGTGTGCACAAGAAGGCAAATTAGTGCTGCACAGGCAACAAAAATTTTGGCATTTTCCAACTTTGGAGTTCTTGACTTTGCAGCTGGCAGGTGCTAAGTGCTGTACTTAGAGGGAAAGTTTAACTGTATTGTGACAGTGTGGCCGGATGGCTGCAAGAGGGTCCTGGAAGGCCGATATATTAGCCCTAGAATGTTAAAGGCCCTTTTTCCTTCAAGCTGAGAAGGGATTACCTCAGGTCAATTAGGGACACCTGAATACAATTAAGGACTGCATGAGGCCTTTAAAAACCCCTCCTCTGGAGAGAGCAAAGGGGAGAATTTGGACGTATTGGACCTGCACTTGAGAATTGTGGGTAGGATCAGGCCAATGATCCGCTGTATGATAGTATTAGAAAAGAGGTAATTGCGGTGAATGGGATCCCGGAGGAAGGGAAAACCAAAGGGCCACAATTCATGATAAAAAGGGACCTATATAGAGCACAGGTAGTCTTTGGACTTACGATACAATTCGTTCCTCAGAATTGTGTTGTAAGTCAAAATCACTTTTCCCATAGGAATCAGTGGTATTAAGGGGGGATTTGTTCCTGAATCAAGGCTTAGTACACTATTGTCACCACAGTAACTCAGATTTTTGTACTAAATGAATTATAGATGACTAATGTAGCAACATCAATGTATTTATTTGGTAAACAGCATTCAAATAAACATATAAAATCACATATGCTTTGACTTTCCAGAACTTTTTGAAGGGCTCTTGGCTGGGGGCTTTTCTGGAGACTTAAAGAAAGTGTCCAAGGAAGTTTGGACAGGTGTTCTCCTCTTCTCCGTGTAAACTTCTCTGTAGCAGCAGTACATGTTGAATATGCCCCTATTCACAGATGCACTGCGTTCAGTGTTGGGGTTGTCAAATAGGGACATGGCAGCTTCCAAATGTTGAAATGCCGGCAACATACTACGCAGAATTGGGCTTGCTTTTTACAGAGTTGCTTGTAAATAACTTCACGGTTGTGTTATAATGAATGGATCTAGAAGGAGGTCCCTTGCAGTTGCTTGTCTGATTGGCTTCCAGGGCCAGGGTAGCCTTGCTGCTCGTTTTTGATTGGCTGAGCCTGGGGCCGGGAGCCAATCAGAAAGCTTGAACAGTGAAATCAGTGATTGGCTGAGGCTCAGCATGTGATGTGTGCTGTTCTCCCTGCCAGCTTTCGTTGTAAGGGCGAAACAAGCATTGTAGGGGTGTAACGGGTACTCAGTTGAAAAGCGTCATGAGTAACATCTGACGTAAGTCGGGCGTCATAAGTCTGAGGACTCCCTCGAATGCAAGAGCAAGAAGTGGAGCAGCTCTTAGTACCTCGAAGGCACCAGAGGGCAGTGTTGGACCTAGCTCATAGTGATTTGTTTGGAGGACACCTAGGGATAGATAAGACCCCTGATCAAATCCTGTGGAAGTTCTTTTGGCCAGGAGTTTATACGGAGGTCTGATGATATTGCACCTCCTGCCCAGACTGCCAATTATATGGCCCCCGACCACACTTAAGGGCCAGAACCATGATGTGCTCTCAGAGAAGCCAGGCAGGACCACAGAAGTTCATCATCCTATTGTCTCAGATCCTGGGGTAAAGGTGAATGTTAAGCCCTACCAGATTGCAGAGGCAAAAAGGGAGGAGGTCAGGACTGAAGTTAGAAGAATGCTGGTGCTAGGAGTCATTGAGGAGTCCCATAGTAAATGGTCCAGTCCAATTGTCCTTGTACCTAAACCATATGACAGCATGAGATTCTGCAACGACTTCTGAAAATTAAAGGAGGTGTCCCACTTGGATGCTTACCCCATACCTCGGATAGACGAGCTAATTGACAGATTAGGAAAAGCCCTTGACCTGCCCAAAGGTTATTGGCAAATCCTTCAGGCCAAGGCAGCCAAAGAGAAGACTGCGTTTTCTACACCAGAAGGATTGTACAAGTATAGGGTCCTCCCTTTTGGATTACATGGGGCTCCCGCAACCTTCCAGCGGCTCATGGATAAACTGTTACATCCACATGGCAAGTATGCAGCCGCTTACATTGATGATGTCATCCGACATACCCCAGACTGGGGGACACACCTAGGAAAGGTGGAAGCAGTATTGGATACCCCGGGGAAGGCGGATCTCACTGCATATCCCTCCAAATGTGCAATAGGGCTAGCAGAAGCCAAATATGTCAGGTACATCAAGGGGAGGGGCATAGTGAAGCCCCAACTGAACAAGTTAGAGGTGATACAAAGTTGGTCCTGACCGATCCGGAAGAAACAGGTCAGAGCATTCCTGGGGATAGTTAGGTACCATAGGCGATTCACTCCTCACTTTGCTACCAGCGCATACCCATTGACTGATCTGATAAAAGCCCAGGGCCCAGACCTGAAATGGACCAGTGCAGCTGAAGAAGCTTTTACAGATCTGAGGACAGCCCTCCGCAGTAACCCATGGCTAGTAGCTCCGGACTTTGAGAAGGAGTTTATACTGCAAACCAATGCCTCCGAGGTTGGGTTGGGAGCTGTGCTTCCTCAAATGGTAGGAGAGGAAGCACACCCAATCCTATTCCTTAGTAAGAAACTCCTGCCCAGAGAACAAAAGTATGCTATGGTAGAGAAGGAATGCCTTGTGGTAAGGTGGGCCTTGGAAACCCTCCGTTACTACCTAGGAGAAGGAGCACAGCCTCTCAGCCTGGAAAAGCTTGTGTCCCTGCTGCCACTAGCCTGGCAGTAACTTTGCTCTCCCCAGAGGAGGGGTTTTTAAAGGCCTCAGGCAGCAGTGAAACACCTACATGAGAGCTGCCATTGGCATGGAGAAGCATGTGGCCGTTAGTATCGGGAAACTCTTCATATCTAACGGCTACAGGTCTGTAGCTAACCAGTTTGGTGTCAGTAGATCAACTACAGGGGCAACTGTGATGGAGGTGTGTGCTTTAGTCAGGAAGGCGCTTCCTCCCTCCACCCTCTGATCATAAGGCTGGGCAACGAACAGGAGATTATTAACAGGTTTGCACAGATGGAGTTTGAGTTGCATTGGATCCTTTTTTGAGGACTTACATGCCTATTCTTTGTCTCTCCTCTGTGCTTTGGAGTTCTTCAACAGAAAGGTATATTTCTCTATGGTGCTGCAAGGTCTGTTTGATCACCACGGATGGTTCACCAACATTAATATATAGGATGTTTTGGAAAGGTCCATGACATCAGAGTCTTTAGAAATTCATTTTTTGTTGTTGTTTTTTTTCCTCAGTGAGAAATGGGACTTTTTCTCCAGTGGTGTTGATGGACATTGATGACGTTGCCATTCTTCCAGTCTTTCTGGGACACCTTGCTTACCCTCTGCTTCACTGGCTTATGCCTCTTACTAGGCAATTGGATGGGCAAGAGGAACTACACTGAGTAGCTGCAGAATGACTGGAATGTGCATTTTGGAGACTGAAAGGTAGATGGAGGCATCTGATGTTTAGGCTGGATGCTGATGAGAAATAACTGCCGCTTATGATAGCTGCTTGTTGTGTTTTGTACAACTTTTGAAAGAACAAGGGGGAGAGCCTTGCAGATGGATGTGAGGAAGAGGTTTGGAGACTTGCTGAACATTTTGAACAGACAGAGAAGATGCCTCTATGATATGCTACAGGGGCAGGGGCCTGTTCAGGGGCACAGAGTCAGGGATGCCTTATGCTCCTACTCTGAAGCTAGGGGCCAGTTGTGATCAGTGTGTATACGTTTGCTTAAATCATGATTACTGCACTTGAATTCATGCATATGAACAATGGGCAGAGCTTTCTTCAGGACATAGGGGTTCCAGTATACTTCTGTGGTGATTTTAACATAGTGTAGCTAAAGATTTTATTATAGGACATATGAAGGTGCAGTCGAAGTAGCTATTTACATGAATTGTCCTAGATGCAGAATCATGACTACAGAGATATTGAGAATGTATTTTTAATAAATAACAAGTGTACCAATGGACTGTTTTAGTAAAAAATACATAACAATGTGTAAATAGAAAAAGAGGAAAAAGAACTAACCGCTGCACTATGTTTTAAAAAGGAGCGTGCAAGTTTCTGACGCATGGCCACAAATGTGTACATATAGGGCACTCAGAACTGTGCTCTGCATCTTGGGGTGTGGGATGCCAGTGGAAAGGTATCTCCCTTTATATGTGAGGGATTTAAGGGGATCTCCCACTGTCTACTGTCGTCTTTATTGTCCTATGGCATAGAATGCCTGGAGAAGGATCTGTTTCTGGGCATTGTCGGAGGAAATTGTGTCCCCCCAGAAGTGGACATCTCAGCGGTTAGAGGGCTGTAGGAGATCTGAAGGCTGTGGTACCATCCTTACAGAGCTACCAGGATGGCATCTATAACAGCTGTGCTTGGGAGGGCATGTCCTTTTTCTTCCTCCTCTTTGTGCTTCGGACACCCTTCCCTCCACACCTCTGTCTTTTTTTTATGCCTCGCTTGGGATGTGTACAGGAGTTCTTTGAACATGTCTTCCACCTACGTAGGCTGGAGAGGTGTTCACTTAATACTAGCACCTCTGTCCTTGGTCACCACAAGGTGTCAGCTGGTATGGGGAAAAAAAAAAGAGGACAACAGGTTATTGTCAAAATTGAGGTCTCCATGCCAACAGTGATAAAATACTGCTTTTTCCTTGATTTTTGGAACTCCATTTCATAGCCTCTTCCCATTCCTTGGTGATCTTGTAGATGGTAAGGCGTTTTATGTTCTTGCTCATTTGTGTACAATCCCTGGGCCTGTGAGGTGGGCAACAGGTTGTTCTGCCAACTTGGGAAAAGGGTTAATTAATGCAAGATGGGCTGTGGCCATCGGGAGTACGGACTATTTAAAGACAGTGCAGCAGAGGAAGATTGGTAATTTTGAGTATTTCTCTAGCTGATATGATGGGCTCTGGGGATGGGTCCTGCAGATGTAGGCTAGTAATTGCATGTGTACTTATTCAGGCTGTCCTTATTTTTGAGGGTGTTTACCGTGATGTGTGTCCCCAAAAGGCAGATGAGCACTGTGTTAAAAAGCAATGGACAAGCTGTGAAAATACGCTACTGTTTGCCAGGATGATGCCCGCAGACTCATGCACGAGTGGAAGGAAGACATCAACTCTATGGGCAGTGTTAGGAGTCCACCAGTTCCATTAGTTTCAGAGGTTTCCGAAGCCCTTACTTGGATGAGAAGCACAGACTGTTAAGAAGAGCACAATGGAGCTGACTTAGGTTATGCCAGTAGGCCCTCGTTGGTCTCCAAATAACCAGTATTCAGCTGGAATTAGAGTTAAAATTAAAGGAGAAATAAAATATCTGTCAGCATAAGATATTAATGCTGCATGTATAATAGTTGATGCTCCAGTACAGGTGTTTTGAAATCTATGGTTCATGGACCACTAGCTTGTGGGCAGCAGCAAGCTGGTAGATCACATGGTGCTGACTTTTTCCCAGGCTTCTGTTTCTACAGATATATATCGCTGGTTGTCTTCACTGTAGTGTTGGCTAAAGCTACTCCTCTTGAGTTAGCCTAAGTCAAGTGAGAGCAGCCACACTCCAGAATAACACTCATGCATTGTAGAGTGCTTGTATTAGCAGCACAAAATGGCTGTGTTCCCACTGCATTTACTAGCTCATTCCTCTGTATCATTTGAGCTTCAACCCACACCCCTTCATGGGCCAGTTAGCTTGAGTTTAGCAGTGGTTCTCAACCAGGGGTATGTGTACTCCTGGGAGTACGGAGAGGTCTTCCAGGGTGTACATCAGCTCCTCTAGATATTTGCCTAGTTTTACAACATGCTACTTAAAAAGTATTAATGAAGTCCGTACAAACTGAAATTTAATATGGACAATGACTTGTTTATACTGCTGTATATACAATACACTAAAATGTAAGTATAATATTTATATTCCAGTTGATTTATTTTATAATTATATGGTAAAAAATGAAAGTAAGAAGTTTTTCAGTAATAGTGTGTTGTGATACTTTTGTATTTTTTTGTCTGATTTTGTAAGCAACTAGTTTTTCAGTGAGGTGAAACTTGTGGGGTACACAAGACAAATCAGAGTCCTGAAAGGAGTACGCTAGTCTGGAAGGTTGAGAACCACTGGTTAAAAGCACCACCAAACGTGAAGTAGAGCTTTTTGTGTGGATGGGAGTCGGGTTAGGGCAACATTCAAGTTATGCCTTAAACCTAACACTGCGGTAGAGAGAAGCCTAGATGCTTGTAAAAGCAGCTGAAGGAAAAGGACTAACCAGATTAGCTGCTGCTACATAAGATGAAGGGAGGAAATGGGAGCCTCCCTCAGACGGGAGCCTCCCTCAGACGGGAGCCACTAAGCAGAATGGTTAAAAATAACTACTTTTCCATGTAAGTAATTGTTGAAGTTGCCACGGGACTGTTGCTCAGTCGTGAACCGGAGGGGAGATATTCCCTAGACATTTGGAATTAAGATGTGGTTCACACTTGAAAAAAGTGAGAGAACCCCTGCTTTATTAAGTCATTTCTATTTTATTTTTTATTTGTAATTACAATATTGCATTAAGGCCCTGAACAAGACTAGGGTTTTATTACAAACATGTAATAAGAAACAGAATCTTCCTCAAACTGCTTGCAATCTAAATAGAGTGGGAGGAGAGAGAGAGAGAGGCAGAGGTTTGCCCTGGCTCTCAAAGCCGGTCAGCTGCAGAACTGGAAATAGAACTCTGGTTTTCTGACGGTCAGTCCAGTGCCCTATCCACTAGACTAAACTGTTTCTTTCTGTTATGATCCCAAAATGACAATCTTTATGAAATCTCAGAAATCCAAAGTTTGTTGTGAAATTGTTACTTACTTTTGATCTGATAAAACTTTCAGCTTTAAGGGAAATGAGTAGTGATTTTTGTCTGACAACCCATTGTGGAGGTGTTAACGTCTATAAAAATTCTGGCTGGTTCTTTTAAAAGTTACAAATGCAATACTTAATATTTTTACAGCTATCAACTTTTTCCAGTATGTAGGCTAATGTTCATATAAATAATCCAAAGAGTACAAAGGTACTAATTAAGAATAAATGTTTTTAATTACATTTAAAAATGCATACTGTTCTACTATTGTCTAAGCTATGTTAAATTAAATATGAAATTTTATTAACCTCTCAACGCTTGGTTTTTCTCTTGTTGCAATGCTACACCAAGCATCCACAGGAAATTTCCCACAAGTCAGATCTATTGATGGTTCTGATTATATAGTCCATTTACCCTCTTTAGTCTTCTTGAATGACTCTCTTAATGTAAATTTCTATTAAACAGCAAAGACAATTGAGCAACTGTCCAAGTTGTTTTTGATAGCACAGGCAATTAACTACTCCAAGTATATGAAGATATTTTAATTATTCAAAATAAAATCTCAAACAGTTTTTTGTACTGAGATTCAGTTAATCCCTCCTGCAGCATGTGTAAGTGAATTTCCAAAACCAAATTGTGTATAATTTTTTTATCCATTGCTCCACTTTACCACATTAAAGAACGGGTATACTGTGGTATATGTTCACCCGATCCCCCCCCAAATTAACAGTCCATAAGAAGCTTCTCTATACAACCTACACTTTTCTTTCCTTGAATGGTGGTTGGCCCTTTGTTTGTTTTGTTTTATTTCTTGCTCCTCTTTACTGCAAGGGCCATACTTTTAAAACATACTTATAAAATTAGGTAAGAATTATCCCCTTAAAATTGTCTGTCTTTTTTGCTTTTGTAGTTCCTTTCTCCGTTTTGTTTTTCTCACATACTTTACTTCCTTTTTTTTTTTCTGTCAAATGTTTTCTCTTAAGTGCCTGTTTAGCCTGAGCGGAAGAAAGAATGGGCAGCCTGAAGCATAGGCATTCACAGTTGTAAGACATTGGTTGAAGATTTTGGCATGCCATGTTATTCTAGGAATACTCATTGTAAACCCTGTGTGTACCCCAGATTTTAAGAGGAGGATCTAGGGACCAAGGATATAAAAAAAAGGGGAGTTAACTTTTTGTAGGTGACTCTCTCTTTACATCCCAATTAAATTTTTTTTAAAGAACCATGAACAGAGGTGAAAAAATGGTCTTACTGTGTGATAGTCCAGTGGGCTACTAAAGTACACACTGTTTTGGAAGCTCATTTCCAGACACAGGTGGTGCAAATAATACTTAATGGGGAAAAATTATGTGGGGCTCGGTCATTGTAGGATCACCACTATTTTTATCCTTTTTGTTTTTCCTTTTTTTCTCCGCCTTCCATTCCTTTTTTTTTTGCTCACAGCACTGGTATTACTTTGACTGATTCTGGGTGCATGTTTGTTACCTAAAGTAAATCCTGGAGGGCAGTGGATTAATCAGGAACTGACAGTTAGCCAACAGTACATGGTGGGCCTGCCACGCGCACACACTTTTGGTAAAATACTGGCAAATACTCACCATATCTTTCTTTGATTATAACACTCTCTAATTTGCCAGTTGTCCTTTCCTTTAAGACTAAGTGTATACAAATTTTTCTAATGAACAAGGAGGATAACTGTACAACTTGAACTTTTTTGCTAACTTACATTCTAATGCATTCTAAATTACATTCTAAAGCTTATCTGTGCAGAAGACAAGAGATTTTTCAGGGAACTGAGGACCATCAGAACCGCCACAGCAGGCCAGGTCAGGAGATGGGCTATTGGGAGACAGACAGCGTGGGATACTGGGTGGGGGACAGACAGGGGCTCGTAAGGGCTAGTGAGGGGGAGTATAGACTGGGGCAGGAGCTGAATGGGAGTGGAGGCACAGGGCCATAGGGGCGAGGGAGGTGCAGGGCCACGTGGTGATGGGGGAGGAGGTACAGGGTCACAGGGATAGGGGACAATTCCTTCCCAGCAATTTACTTCCCTCTCCCTCACTCCTCTGTTACTGCTGACTCCCCCAAGCCTTTGCACTGCTTCTGAGGGGTGTGGGAAATATGGTTCTGTATTGTAGTTTAAATGAATTATTAATCAAAGTTCTGTATTAATATGCCTAGTAAGGAATCTGTTTGTCAAAAAACATTTCCTGAATCTTTTTTTTGTTGTCCGTATTGTTACAGACATACTTACTGACAAGTATTTTGAAATAAATGACCAAATATAATTGAAACTGGTGTGATTATATTGTATTATTACAAAAAAATGCAGAATTTTGCATAATTTTAAAATATTGTGCACAGAATTTTTTGTTGTGGAATTTTTTATTTTTGGTGCAGAATTCCCTCAGGAGTAGAGAGAAATGTCAGAAATGGCTATTATAATCCTTTTTCTGCTTGTAAACAAGAAGAACACTAGTGAGGCGGAAGAGTGCTGACACAGTTGAAGATAACTTTTGCTAATTTGCATATGCTGCTGAGTGAATGAAACTCGAGACTCCAGATTAGTATGAAGAATGAATCTTCTGATTCGGTACTACATAAAGAAGATCATTTTAAAGATCAGAATAACAAAATAGAACTCAGTAAGCATTGAAGATACTGAACAATAATTTCTGGAGGAATATTGTGCTCTGCACAGTCTTTTTCTGGGTTCTTTGACTAAATCTATACAGATAAACTTTGATGTCAGCTTAATGACACACAAGGTTCGTGCGTAAATACCACTTGAGACTTCAGCACCAACATTTTTATTTATCCTGCTGTTTTCTCTGAAATGCAGATTTTATCTAATGTTGTTGAGGGTAGAGTAATCTGTGCAGAGCTGATGTGTTCTTTTACTTCCAAGTCCCTCATAAAAGTATTATATGTATATGTAGTGTTGAATGTTTTTGATGATTACCTTTTTCTCAAATTCTCAATCTTTTAAAAAATGGTGGTATAATTCTGCAAGTGATGCATTTAAGAACCAATACTTGAAGTATGTAAAGGTCTATTCAGTCAAATACAGTGGACACCATGTACTCCTTATCTATTTAAAAGACAAAGTATTGTTGAAGATGGGGGGTTTTCCCCTGACAAAATTGCTACAAGTTTACAACCATTTAAGCCACTCCCCAAAGAAAAAAAAAAAGGTTTTGCTTATCTGGCATATCTGTCTGGGACTCCATTACCATAGTATCGGAGTGCCTCACAATCTTGAATGTATTTACTAGTAGCTGAAAGCCTATGCTGTCGCAGGGGTGTAAATAGTAGTGTTATACATGTAAAAAAACTGGAAAATGGATGGGAAATTGGATGGAAATTAAAAATTGGATAGAAATAGATCTCTAAGCCGAGCGATGATTGAACTTGGTGATATTCTGAACAAAAAGAGCTCTCAGCCTTGCTTGTAGCTATTGGCATTGCTTCATACTAACTCAGCAGAGTTCCATGAGAGGACCTTCCCTCTTATCCCATGACTGCTTACTTTGCATAACAGCCTTTGGTGAGGGATCTTGTCAAAGGCTTTCTGAAAGTCCAAGTACACTATATCCACGGGATCACTCTTGTCCACATGTTTGCTAACACCCTCAAAGAATTCAAATAGAATGGTGAGACATGATTTCCCTTTACAAAAGCCATGATGACGCTTTCCCAACAAACCGTGTTCATCTGTGTGTCTTATAATTCTGTTCTTTACTATAGTTTCAACCAGTTGGCCTGGTACTGAAGTTAGGGATACTGGCCTGTAATTGCCAGGATTGCCTCTGCAGCCTTGTTTAAAAATTGGTGTCACATTAGCTATCCTCCTGTCATCTGGTACAGAAGCTGATTTAAATTATAGGTTACATACCACAGTTAGTAGTTCTGCAATTTCATATTTGAGCTCCTTCAGAACTCTTGGGTGAATACCATCTGGTCCTGGGGACTTCTTATTGTTTAGTTTATCAATTGCTTCCAAGACCTCCTCTATTGACACCTCAATCTGGGACAGTTGCTCAGATTTGTCACCTAAAAAGAATGGCTCCCTCACATCCTGTGCAGTGAAGACTGATACAAAGAATTCATTTAGTTTGTCTGCAATGGCCTTATCTTCCTTGAGTGTTCCTTTAACACCTAGATCATCCAGTGGCCCCCCTGATTGTTTGGCAGGCTTCTGCTGCTGATGTACTTAATTTTCTTGCTGTTAGTTTTTGACTCTTTGACTAGTTGCTCTTCAGATTCTTTTTTGGCCTGCCTAATTATACCTGGCTTGCCAAAGTTTATGCTCCTTTCTGTTTTTCTCAGTAGATTTAACTTCCAGTTTTTAAAGGATTCACTTTTGCCTCTGCTTCTTTTACTTTGTTATTTAGGCAGGGTGGCACTTCTTTGGTTCTCTTACTGTGTTTTTTAATATGGGTTATACATTTAATTTGAACCTGTATTATGGTGGTTTTTAAAAAGTTTCCATGTAGATTGCAGATATTTCACTTTTGTCACTGTACCTTTTAATTTCCATTTAATTAGCTTCCTCATTTTTGTGGTGTTCCCCATGAAATTCTTACTCACTTTGTTGGGGCTTGTTTAGGCATCTTTGAAGTTCCTCACAGTCTTCTCTGATCCTGATTAGTCTTGTTGGGGGTGGAGCTTGCCTGCCTGCGTTTGATACCTTGCACTAGGGAATCTCTGACGTTCCATGGAGCCCTTGAGCCTTTCTCTTTCTAGTATTACAGTTCCTTCTGGAATGTTGATTTGCCTTGCAGCTACTTAAATCAGAACTGACTTCCCATTAATGGGTGAAGCAGAGAAACAACAAGTCATATCGTCCTCCCCAAAAAATGTAGAGGCCTGACTCCATTGAACATCGGGGGAGGAGTTTTCACAGGATTCCAGGGAGGAAGTGGAAGAGCATATTGTGGAATCAGCCTTCCAGCCTCATTTACTTCCATACTCCCTGGGCAAGAGCTGATGGTTTTGGTGGTCCTATCCTTGTGGAAGGGAAAATATTTCGCAGGATTAGGGTATAGGAACAATTTTAAGTAAAGCTCTACATAATGTGAATTTGTGAGGGGAATAAGATATTACTAAAAAGATCAGAAAAAATTACTAGATTTTCTTATCTTGCTGTAGTGAGAAATTGCATGAAAATAATTGAGTTTTGGTTTCCTAACTATGAGAAAGTTACTAAAACCATAGGTTTCAGAGTAACAGCCGTGTTAGTCTGTATTCGCAAAAAGAAAAGGAGTACTTGTGGCACCTTAGAGACTAACCAATTTATTTGAGCATAAGCTTGAAGTGAGCTGTAGCTAACTTCATCGGATGCAACTAACTAACTAACTAAAACCATAGATACAGAGGGCTCTTGATACTGGCATAGGGGAAGTATACAAATTTTGGTCTTCCATGACAAAACAAAGATGCTACCTCTTGGATTTCTGACGTATTCTTAGTCTAATAACCTCTCTTCTTGATCAAGGAATATCATATAACTTATGATAGCTAATGATCCACAAATAGAAAAACTTTGTATCATGGCCTAACATACCTTTAACCAAAATACCCCAAAATTGCCCTTCTGCTGAGTGATAGGCCAGTTTTGGTGCCTTGCAGGTTAGTTTCCCATTGGAGGGAAATAAATTATTTAACATCTGGATATTTTTGTAGAGAAAATTGTTTTATTTACACTATATATACACCCCAGTCCTTGAACAGCGGTGAGCAGACAGCATGCAGGCAATCCCATCTTTTCTGGAATCTGAGCCAAAACACCAATGCTTAGTTCCCAAGGGAGCAACTCTGTCCCAGGATTTGAGTACGGCTAGACTAAGCAGAGAGCAAACTCTCCCTTGCTGTTTGCCACACCTCCTTCCACTCAAAAAAACCTTCATTACAAAATTAAGAACAATACAGCTTTTCTTCAAAGACTGAACGATGCTCAACTGCCAAGAAAAATAATTTGTAAAACTATGTGGTGTAACTCTGTCTGGTGCCTTTTGCTGTGACAATAGAATTGGAACTTACCAATTAGTTTATATTCTCTCTCCTTAAATGGCAGAATAACCACTTCTTAAATGGTTATTTTGCCTAGATTTGCACATTTGAAAATATTCCATTTAAAAAAAAAATTCTGGGAACATTAACTGCATTATTGCTGCTTTTCTTGCTTGGGCTAATGGAAGAGTCAAAGTGAGCATAAACTCTACAACTATCTGAGGGTATCCTTGCTTTCCCTATTTTCAGAATGTGTCTTTCAGCTACTCAAATATAATTTGTTGCTCCAGGTTTTCCAAAGACAAACTTACACTTGCTGAATCATCAGACGGATGATGAGAGAGGGTTTGGGAGAGGGGTTGAATAGTCTTTTGACCTGTCGTGTTGCGCCAATTGTGTGTGTGTGTGGGGGGAAGTGGTAAAGGTCATAGAATGTTTATAACATGTTAGTATGTCAGAGAAATGGTTGGAAGCAATTTTGTCTAATAAACTGAAATCCCTGTAAATCGGAATTTGGCTACACCATGAAATTCCGGATAATTTAATCTTTCAAAAAAGACAAGCAGAGACTTTTTGACAATGATGATTGGACTTTTTCTGGGACATAAAATCAATTTATATTTGAGGTCTGTCAGTTCCTCTCTGATTTAGTTGCCATTTTCCTGTTCTGATATAAAAAAATCAGGATTCAGAAGGCCTTGTGGTGGAAGGAGGGGAGCTGATAAGCACAGCCATTTCTATAGCTGTTTTCTGCTGAACCAGTTCATGAGCTCCTTGAAATGATCAAGGAAAGTCCTCTACCAAAGGGAAGATGCAAATAATATGGGACTAAAAGACCTGTGTCTCTAGGAACTTTCCTACATAGGGGAATTGCCATTGTAGATCAGAATCGAAGTCCATCTAGTCCTAGTATACTCTCTCTGATCGTGGCCAGTAACAGATACTTCAGAAGAAGATGTAAGAACCTTGCATTAGGCAGTGGTGGGGTAATCTGCCCTGTACATAGGTCTCATCCTGGCCTCTAATATTTAGGCCATGTCTACACTACCAGCTTCTCCCATCGGCATAGAGCGGCTACACGAGTGATCTTACAGCGGGCACCTCTAACCTCGCTAGTGTAGGTATGGCCTTAGATTGGCGTAAGCTCTGAAGCACGTTTTTATATATATTTCAAAGCTTGTTGTCATTATTTATAACTGGAAATTCTCGATATTTTTATTGAAATATTCAATCCTTTTGTGAATCTTGCTATATCCTTGGCCACAATAAGTCCACAGTTTAATCTCAAATTGTGTAAATAAGTATTTCCTTTTATTGATTTTGAATTTCCCACCCTTCAGTTTTATTGACTGCCCTTTATTCTTATTTCATGAGACTGGGAGAACAAAGTTCTTGATCTACCTTCTCTATAACATTAATTATAAACTTTCATTATTTTATGTATTTTACCCTTTCCCTTCTTATTCTTCTTTCTAAGGTAAACAATCCCAGTCTTCTCAATCTCTCTTCATGGGGGAATTTTTCTAGGCCTTTGATTATTCTCATCACTCTTTCCTGAATCCCCTCTGCTTCTGCAGTTTTAAGATGAGGTGACTGGTACTGCATACAGTATTCCAGATGAGGCCACACTGTTGATTTTATTTAAAGGCATAATGTTCTCTGTATAATTTCACCATCCCATTCCTTATTAATAATAGTATCTTATTAGCTTTTTTGTCCACAGCTACACAATAAGCTGTGGTTTTCATTGAGCTGTCTACTTGCACCCAGGTCCCTTTTTTGAGTTGATACAACTGATTGAGAACCCTGTGAGGTTCACAAATAGTTTAAATTTTTCCCTTTAGTGTGCATTATTTTGCATTTATTGACACTGAATATTATTTGCCATCGTGTTGCAGATGGATCTAGCTTGTTTAGGCATCTTTGAAGTTCCTCACGGTCCTCTCTGATCCTGATTAGTCTAAATAACTGGGTGTCCTCTGCAAATTTTGCTACATCACTATTCATCCCCCTTTCTAGATCATTAATAAAAGTATTTAACAGTATGGGATCTGATATGGAACCTTGAGGTATGCTGCTGTTGACCATTTAATCCTACTCCTTGTTTTCTGTCTCCTACCCAGTTGT
This sequence comes from Chelonia mydas, assembly GCF_015237465.2. Taxonomy (NCBI): domain Eukaryota; kingdom Metazoa; phylum Chordata; order Testudines; family Cheloniidae; genus Chelonia; species Chelonia mydas. The sequence continues at coordinate 59,348,571 of NC_051251.2, forward strand.
TGATCCATGACAATACTTTGCCTCTCATCCCATGGCTACTTAGCTTTTTTAGTAGCCTCTTGTGCAGGATCTTGTCAGAGGATTTCTGGATGTCTAAATAATCTGTTGTCTTTTATCCATTACTTTGACATATTCAAAGAATTCTGAGAGATTAGTGAGACACAATTTTCCATTGCAGAATCCATGCTGGTCAGCTCTGCTGTATAGTTTTTACAGCTTTGGCTCATTTGGGGCATTTTTCTCCCTTATATGGTGTTTTATTGCGGGAAATCTCTGGGAGCAAGAAACAAAGACCAAGTATTTATTTTGTATAGCAACACAGATTTGTTACCTCTTGGCTACCAGGTCAGCCCAATATTAAAGTTTTTAATATTGGCTTTTTTACGCTTTGAAAGGCTTCTGTAGTATTCAGCTAAGAGTATATCCAGTCACTTTGTCATAAAGTTAGAATCCTTAACATTGACTTCTTCTGAAACTAATGTTTTATGGGAAACAGAATTCCGATCTGCCCAATACAATTGTAGTTGTTTTGATCAGTAACTATAGAAATTATATACTGAAAAACCATTCCTGTGAAATTACAGTTGATTTATCTGGTAGGGTAATCTGGGAATTGTATCTACATAGAAGAACACTTCTATATTCAAGATTTTCATGATTTTAAAATAATTGCTCCAGGGTACCAAAAGAATGTATCTTAATTAAATAAAAGATTAATCAAAAAGTCCTGTTAAAAATATAAAATGGTAGAACCTCTCTTTTTTTTTTTTTTTTTTTTAGACCTATAACAAAAACTGTTGGTTTCGTACTATAGTTTGTTTCCAGTATATTTTTAATGCAGTGTATATTGGGGATTTGATGTGTTCTGACTGTTTGAATAGATTTTATTTTTGTTTTAGCATTTGTCAAACCATGAAATGCTGCAGTGTGTGGGTTCTGAAATTCCCAGGGTAAGAGTATGTTATGGCAATGTAAAGAAAACTAGTTTTTTCTTTTGGAAGGCTGTTGCGGGGGGCCAATTTCAAACTGCTTGTGAGAATACTGGCTTTCAATAAAAGGAGACAAAGAAAATATTTGCTACTGTTTCTAGTAAAACCAGAACTTCATTAGCTATTAATTTACATCCTGGCTAGCAGTAAACATGCTGATGCCGTAGAAGCACCATGCGCAGTACCAACTTTTGTAAAGTGCTTTGAGCGTCTACAATGCAAGTTACTGATTGTTAGTCCTAATAATAAATTCAGCCCTGCTAGTTTATGATTAAGTTTATTTTGGGAATTACCAGGATGGTTAGATGCCAAGGCAGCAGATAGAAGTAAGGGTGGCAATACCATAACATGACATTCTTACCTCTGCAGGTGGAGGGTCCACCGCGGCTCACCACAGCTGCCAGCATGGCTCTCCCCTGGCTCTGGGTGGGAGTGGGCCTCGGAGCCTCAGCCCGGCCACACTAAGTAGATCCCTGCAAATCTGCAGACAATTTTTGCGGATTGTGGATTGGATGTGGATACTTTTTTTTTTTTTTTTTAAATTCCCGCAGGGCTCTACTTAAAAGTTTGGGAAACCAGTCACATTCCAGAAGATGGGGTTGTACATGTTTTTCAAAGAAGAAAAATGATCAGCTTGCTGAAATTATAGAAGAATAAAGCTGCTATCAGGCCCAGGGAAGGTGTTTGTTACAATTGTACTGCTGAATCAACTGAAATACTGTCTCAACCCAAAAATGAGAGACAACCAGTGTGGTTTCTGTAGAGGTCGATCTACAATCTGTACATTTATATGTTTTGTGGAATGTTATTGAAAAACAACTAGAGTGACAAAAGGAAGTTAACATCACATTTATGGACTTTGCATCTGCTTTAGAGTCCATGCATCCATTAGTACTATGGATACTGCTACACCAATATGGGGTTCCTGAGGACCTAGTGTGTCTAGGTTCACTGGTTGTATTGGGGACTTATTTTCAGTAGAATCAGGAGTATGCCAGGGATGCATTCTCTGATCTACATTGTTTAATATTCTAATAAACTAGCTGATGACAACAAACCTGATTGAGGCCCAGATAGGATGTGTAAAACTTAGATTCATCTTTAGAGGATTTTGAGCATGTGGATGATATTGCCTTACTTGGAGAAATTACTAGTCAACTGCAGCTAATGCTGGAAGAGCAGGGGAAAATTTCAAAATCTATAGGACTTAAGATGCATGGTGATAAAATTACAGCTATACGTGACTCCTATAAAACAGGAATGAATGGTGGCCGATTCTGCATGTAGATGGCAATGGCATTGAATGGGCGAATAGTTTTATCTATCTAGGTAGTTGGTTGATTGCAAGGGGTTCTATAACCAAAGAAGTCACATGTCACATTTTTTTGCCTCTGTTTTCACTAACAAGGTCAGCTCCGAGACTGCTGCGCTGGGCATCACAAAATGGGGAAGAGATGGCCAGCCCTCTGTGGAGATAGAGGTGGTTAGGGACTATTTAGAAAAGATGGACGTGCACAAGTCCATGGGGCCGGACGAGTTGCATCCGAGAGTGCTGAAGGAATTGGCGGCTGTGATTGCAGAGCCCTTGGCCATTATCTTTGAAAACTCGTGGCGAACGGGGGTAGTCCCGGATGACTGGAAAAAGGCTAATGTAGTGCCAATCTTTAAAAAAGGGAAGAAGGAGGATCCTGGGAACTACAGGCCAGTCGGCCTAACCTCAGTCCCTGGAAAAATCATGGAGCAGGTCCTCAAAGAATCAATCCTGAAGCACTTACATGAGAGGAAAGTGATCAGGAACAGCCAGCATGGATTCACCAAGGGAAGGTCATCCCTGACTAATCTAATCGCCTTTTATGATGAGATTACTGGTTCTGTGGATGAAGGGAAAGCAGTGGATGTATTGTTTCTTGACTTTAGCAAAGCTTTTGACACGGTCTCCCACAGTATTCTTGTCAGCAAGTTAAGGAAGTATGGGCTGGATGAATGCACTATAAGGTGGGTAGAAAGCTGGCTAGATTGTCGGGCTCAACGGGTAGTGATCAATGGCTCTATGTCTAGTTGGCAGCCGGTGTCAAGTGGAGTGCCCCAGGGGTCGGTCCTGGGGCCGGTTTTGTTCAATATCTTCATAAATGATCTGGAGGATGGTGTGGATTGCACTCTCAGCAAATTTGCGGATGATACTAAACTGGGAGGAGTGGTAGATATGCTGGAGGGGAGGGATAGGATACAGAAAGACCTAGACAAATTGGAGGATTGGGCCAAAAGAAATCTGATGAGGTTCAATAAGGATAAGTGCAGGGTCCTGCACTTAGGATGGAAGAATCCAATGCACCGCTACAGAGTAGGGACCGAATGGCTCGTCAGCAGTTCTGCGGAAAAGGACCTAGGGGTGACAGTGGACGAGAAGCTGGATATGAGTCAGCAGTGTGCCCTTGTTGCCAAGAAGGCCAATGGCATTTTGGGATGTATAAGTAGGGGCATAGCGAGCAGATCGAGGGACGTGATCGTTCCCCTCTATTCGACACTGGTGAGGCCTCATCTGGAGTACTGTGTCCAGTTTTGGGCCCCACACTACAAGAAGGATGTGGATAAATTGGAGAGAGTCCAGCGAAGGGCAACAAAAATGATTAGGGGTCTAGAGCACATGACTTATGAGGAGAGGCTGAGGGAGCTGGGATTGTTTAGTCTGCAGAAGAGAAGAATGAGGGGGGATTTGATAGCTGCTTTCAACTACCTGAAAGGGGGTTCCACAGAGGATGGCTCTAGACTGTTCTCAATGGTAGCAGATGACAGAACGAGGAGTAATGGTCTCAAGTTGCAATGGGGGAGGTTTAGATTGGATATTAGGAAAAACTTTTTCACTAAGAGGGTGGTGAAACACTGGAATGCGTTACCTAGGGAGGTGGTAGAATCTCCTTCCTTAGAGGTTTTTAAGGTCAGGCTTGACAAAGCCCTGGCTGGGATGATTTAACTGGGAATTGGTCCTGCTTCGAGCAGGGGGTTGGACTAGATGACCTTCTGGGGTCCCTTCCAACCCTGATATTCTATGATTCTATGTTGGATTGGTCTTGTCAATGGTATTTCAGCATCTTGAAAGGCTTATGTTTGGGCAGTGGGATGTTTGTGTGACAACTAAGATATGAGTGTCAGTGTGGTATGGTGGTGATAACTCTGTTACATGGAGCAGAAACATGGCCATTAAAAACAGCTGAGGAGAGGAAACAAAACAGTTGTCAAAACTGTCAAAAGTTGTGTCAGTGTCAAAAGTTAAGTCATGTTCTTAACATCCATTGGTCTGATTTTTGTCACAAATGAGGAGATACTTGGAAGATCCTGGCAAGTTGCAGTCTTACGTCCAAGGAGAACAAGACGACTGCAGGGGCAGGTGGTGTCATGTCCAATGTGGAGAAGAATGTATGCTTTTTACAGAAGGTCTACAGAGTTGAGGTTGAAGGAAGTAGAGCATCAGGCTGACCACAAATGAGGTTGGAAGATGCAATTTTGAGAGATTTAAGAAGCCTAAATCCTCCAATACTGACTTGTGGTGAAGAAAGAGTATATGCAAGGGACCATTCAAGCTAGAAGTCTATTCTGTACTCCACCATTGCTACCTCATAGCCATGTGACCTGCTGCTGCTTTGCATTTGTACTTTCTTTATTTTCCCAAAGAGAGTTGATTTTCTTTAGATGGTAACCATTAAAAGATGCTGATTTGCAACATAGTTGCAAGGTATATAGTTTTTATGCTAAATCTGGTACTACTTTTACTAACCAGGATGATATACTATCTATACACATTTATTTAAGCAATTATATAGCTTAATTTATATTTATTCAGATTTGTAATTTTTACTTTTTTATTATATTAGAAAATGGTGAATGATTCATTTCTTATTTACTAGATTAATTTGTTACCTGTGATTTAGGTCAAGCTCTATTTAGATGGAAATTCAAATACAATTAAAAATGTACAAAAAGCCTATTTTATTTAAAAAACTACTGTAAATGTGCTGGATACATATGAACATTTATCTAAAGTGTATCGAAACATTTTGCATCTAAAACTAATTTATTAAACAAAGGAAGGATCTGTAGCTAGTGAATTGAGCTGATTTGTTTCTGGTCATCAGGTCCCTCAAGATTTTTAGAACTAGTGAATCTCCTCTTCTAACACCTAGTTTTTATTCACAGATTTGAAGAGGCAAACAAGCTTTCCTGCTTCAACTCCTAATTAGTTTCTTAACTTGCAGTGAGCTAGTCATTGAACTGAATTAGATGAATAAACTGAAATGAAAGGGATCCTATCACTGCACCGCCAGAGGAGGCTACTAGTGTCAAAAGCTGGTTTAGCACTTCAGTATGCTCTGGTTCCAAGTGCTTAACTATTGACTTCCATAAGTTCAGTGGTTTGACTTCCTTTAAAACTTGGCAGCAAACATACTGCTGAATATTTTTTTTATTTAATGTAAATGATTTTAATAGATAATAATTTTAGGCCTTGCATAGGTTGCCAATTTCAAATATGTTTAATTTTTTTAAAATAAAACTATATTTTAATTTTAGTTTTAAAACTTCTGATTTAAATCTTTTTTTAATGGACATCTGTCTACCCTGATTTCTTCCTATTGTATCACTCCACCATCAAGCTGACAGTCACAGAAGGCTACATTTCAGTGAAATGTGTGTATGGAATACTGCATCCTGTTTGTAAGCAGGTAGATGTTTGTGTTTCCTTCCTTATTTGTATTTTACACATTTTTTTAATCAGGGAAGATGTTAAGTTTTAAGCTGTATTGAGGGTTGTATGTTCAACTATCATAAACTTTAAGGTCAGAAGGGACTGTAATGATCATCTAGTCTGACCTCTTGTACATTGCAAGCCACAGAACCTCACCTACCCACTTCTGAAATAGACCCCTAATCTCTGGTTGCATTACATGTGATGATTGGCGTGACTGAAATCCTCAAATCATGGTTTAAACACTTCATGTTACAGAGAATTCACCATTTACACTAGTTTAAACCTGCTAGTGACCTGTGCCCCATGCTGCAGAGGAAAGTGAAAAACCCCAGAGCCTCTGCCGATGTGACCCAGGGGAAAATTGCCATATTTGGGGTTGGGAAGTAATCAGTTAGACCCTGAGCATGTGAGCAAGACCCACCAGACAGATACCTGGGAAAGAATTCTCTGTAGTAACTCAAATCCCTCCCCATCTAGTGTCCCGTCTCCAGCCATGGGGATTTTTGTCTGTGTATTATATAGCCAGCAGGTTTAAAGTTACTCCAATTCTGCCAGCTTGCCCTTGCCACAAACACCCGTACTATGGCTCATTGTGTTATGAAATTGCCCTCTGATAATACTTGATTCTTTTGGCTCTCATGTTTAGATTTCAGAGTGAAGGCTAACACAGTGAAAATTCTGTAGTTCATCATGGAGAAATGATCCTGTAACTAATGAAGTAAATTATTTACAGAGGCAGGGCTAGATTGGCAGAGGTTCCCTTATTGTCAAGTGAAATTTCCCTAAAGCAATGGAACAATTGAGGGTAGAATTAGAATGGAATTTAAACGAAGTAAAGGTTTTGTGGTAGGCAGCCAGAAGACCAGACCCAGTATTCTGAAGTACCAGCTGGGTCTGTTTTCATAATCTAATACTGCAGTGTTTCTTGTCTAGTTTATAGTTGACTAAAATTCATGAGAACTGCAGTATCCCCTTAAACTAGGAATTGGTAGTAGGTTTTGTTGAGGATGTCTGTTGGAGTGTTGGCCAGTAACATGGAGGCTAGGTCACTTTAGTTCATCTCAACATACCTCACTTATAAATTGGCTAAATTGACCCCTCTTGGTACAGTTTAATAATAATAATTAATAAATAATAAAACCAAAAAGTTAGTGACTCATTAGCAGAAACAAATCAGCTGTCCAAAGTTTACCAATGGATTAGAATATTAGCCTCTGAGGTCCAAATGTGCACTGATAGTATGAGCAGGATATGAGTCATTTTTGTTGTTTCCAGTTATGAGTGCAGTCTACACTGGAGATTAAGAGTAAGATCAATTGACCGTGAACTAAAAGCATTAGCTGTGGAGAAGATTTACTCATTAGCAGCTAATGCTGTTTCAGCAAATACTGTTATGGCAATGTAAAGAAAACTAGTTTTTTCTTTTGGAGGGCTGTTGGGTGGGGGTGGGGGGCAATTTCAAACTGCTTGTGAGAATGCTGGCTTTCAATAAAAGGAGACAAAGAAAATATTTGCTACTGTTTCTAGTAAAACCAGAACTTCATTAGCTATTAATTTACATCCTGGCTAGCAGTAAACATGCTAATGCCGTAGAAGCACCATGCGCAATACCAACTTTTGTAAAATGCTTTGAGCTCCTACAATGCAAGTTACTGATTGTTAGTCCTAATAATAAATTCAGCCTTGCTAGTTTATGATTAAGTTTATTTTGGGAATTACCAGGACGGTTAGATGCCAAAACAATCCCTGTATGTACAATGCAATGCTGCAAATGGCGAATGTGCTTAGTTTAAAAAATAACTAATAAAAGGAAAACCAGAGCAGTTTGCCTATGGCAGTTTTTCTCCAGAGAAATCAAATTTTAACAATATTGGACTTCCCAATGTTTTTCTCTTGGGTGGTATTTCAAAGCCAGCTGGCTAGATTGTGTCTGCAAAATTTGCATGTTTACTAAGTTATTGTGTACCTACCAGTTTGTGTACAGAAATGCCAGATCGATGGGCACACAGTTTAGGTGATTGCTTTTGAAAATGTGATTCTTTTAGATATGAGAAAGATGGGCGGTTACAAGATAAGTTTTATAACGTTATGGCTCATCATTTTTAATGTAAATAATACCACGGTTTGGTAAATGATGTGTATAGTATATCCACATTCAGGAAATATTGTATGTATTTGATTCCTTTAACCAATTTTAAATCTCACTTCTTTCTATAAATAAACCTTTAGATGTTAGATACTAAAGAATTGGCAACAGCGTGATTATTGGCTAAGATCTGAGTTATATACTGACCTGGATATGTGGCTGGTCCTTTGGGATCAGAAGAACCCTTTGATGAAATTGGTTTTAAATAACTACTCATCATTAAGTCTTGTGTTTTGGGTTTTGAATCCGTGACTGGAATACCTAACGAGGCTGCATTTCTGGCTTCCTGTTAGCCAGTATGGTGAGACAGAAGTTTATTTTTGTTGCTGGTTTGGTATATCTTATGGAAGAATAAGCACCAGTTTTGGGGTGTGTTTGCCATATTTCTCAGCAGCTTGTCCTAAATTTGGTTTTCTCAATTGTGGCCCACTGAGACATGGTGACAGACGGGCATGAGAAGGATTTATTAGCAGACTGCTGACTAATAAGACTGTTTATGTATTAGGATATGAATTAGCAAAATATTTCTTCTAAAGATTTTTGAGAGAGACTAACATTTTTTCCTCCTGTATCTGTTCTTATTGATATTTTTGTTAATTTATTAGAGGTAGGGAGAGCTTATTTTTGGCCTGATCCCAGGCCCACTGAAATCAGTGGGAGTCTTTCCATTGACTTCAGTGGGCTTTGGATGAGACCCTTAATCGAAAGAAAATGGAGAATGAGTGGCTTTGTGCCTGTAGTTCTCTGTTCTCTGTGTCACCAGCTGACGTTGACCTTCTGTTTTGAGAGGGTCTACAGTGATGTTACTTTGCATTTCTGTCAGTAAAGTGGTGGGAGTAGGTAAGGGGAGTACTTAAATTGGATTTTAAGTAAGTCCATTTTGTATTGGAAGTAAGTCCATTGTGTTGCTTTGTAGTGTTGTGTTCTTTGAAAGAAAATCCAGTCTTTTTCTTGTTTTTCATTTAGGGTATTACAGAATGTTAAAATATGTTAATTTCTAACAACAAGAGAGTGTCTCTAATTTTTGTTTTTGCTGGGCCCTTGGTTACTTGCTTAAGACAATACAGAAAATGTAAATAATGTAAAGTAAATATAAGTAGTGTACATATTTACTGAAAGCAGAAGTACGTACAATACAGACATTGCTTAGTCATAGATTCCTAAAGGGAAGAGATTCACTTATAGCAGCCTTGCGAAACTGTCAAGAAGCTTTATTAGCCCTGGTACAAAAACAACTCTCCTGCTCTTTATCATGGTAAAAGGTGAAATAAACTAATGTTTTACTTTCCTGCTCCAAAAAACTGATTGCCGCAATTAAGTGGGCAAGTGGAATTTTGCAAGGATATGGCATAGTTATAACCTGAGTTGCTGGTAAGGTATAGTATTCTTAAGGCCCTTCATTTTTAGTTTTTTATTTTGTTTAAAATTTCCAAGAATTTATCTGTGTTTTACAAAAATTTAAAAATGGATGAAAATCAATGCAAAAGATTAACTTCACAATTGTTTGGGTAAATATTGGGGGATGGGAGGACAGAAAAAAGCAACAAATAGAGAAAAGTAAGAGGATTGAAAGTAAAAGCAGCTTAATGCTATGGGTTATTTCACAAACTGTACGTAAACCCATATATGTGTACATATATGTATCTTCTACTACATTGCCTTACTTTAACAGGCAGTCTCGCATCATGTAATGTATTGGTTGTTCTTAATACGATCAGTATTTTCCCATACTGGAGTGATCCAAAATTCACGTGAAAATCAGTCAAAAACAAATAGCATTTGTAAAACCTGGGAATTGTTGAGAAAGGATCAGTAAAAACTGAAAACAAAGGGCCTTAAATAGTCTTCATGGCTCACTGCGTGTCCTTTCTGGTGAGGGTGAGTTATTTGGTAGGGTGGCTGCTTCTCTGTGGGTGCAGTCTAATGATAATCGTTCTAAATTTTTGCACTCTGTTCCCCTACATAGTGATTGGTGTTATGTAAAAAGTCAGTGTATGTGTGTGTGAGAGATCTTCAGATTCTGAAATAATTTGAGGGAGTTTGAGTAAATTACACAGGCCTGATTTTACTAGCCGACATCTCAGTTTCTGAAGAAAATAAGTAAAATATACTATGCAACTCTTTTGGTAATAAGCAGAGTTTGTTGCTTGAAAAATAACTATAGAATTCCAGGGATCTTCGTATGGGGAATAGAGAGAGGCACAGGCAAGAAGGCCTTAATTTCATCTCCACATAACTCAGTTTTACTGTGTTCTCATATTAAACGAAGTACAGAGTCACAAAGCCATGACTGCTTGAGCCTCAATCTAGCCATATGCTTTCGTATGTCCTTAACTTTAAATATTTAGCTTGTTCTTAAGTGCTTTGCTGAATCGGGGCCTTGAAAGGCAAATCTTCTCTGATAATAGAACCTGTAATATTCCTTTTATTTTCATTATTATATCATGTTGGATTTTCATAAAGAAAAGTCATAATCTTTTTAGGATTTAAGATTTTGTGTGTTGTGTGTAAAATTTTGTTTTGTGTGCTTTGTAATAGACTTATTTACAATTCTTTCTCTTTAGCATGGCCTGGTGTATACGATTGCCACTAGTGAATTATTGACGTCTACGAGTAGGGCTTACACCTAATAAGAAATGAGGCTATAATCACCTTTTCAAACCCCAGAGGAAAGATTAATCTCTTCAAGCGTGATGTGGGCATTGCTGAGAGAGCAAAAAGCTATTTGCTCTGAAAAAACAAAATGAAAGTTTAGCTATGTTAAAACGCATACTGTTTGCTTACACTCAGTTTACCACGCAAAACAGATCACTCTGTTTCAATTATCTCTCAGCCCTCACCCCTGTACCCCAGCCCTCTGCCTGAGCCGCTCCCACACTCCAAACCTCTCATCACCAGTCCCACCCCAGAGCTCTCACATTTTTACATTATTTTAAAAAATATATATCGGCTTACAAGGCAGGTGTGGGGTGGCAGGACTTGGACCTTTTCTGGGCACCACAAAAAGTTATACAAACCTACCGCCCCCGGCCACCCTTATTTCTGGGCTGGTGCTGGCAGCGGTGCTGCTTTCAGAGCTGGGTATCCAGAGAGTGATGGGTGCTATATCCCCTTGTCCTCTGTTTGGGAACTTGAAATATGGTAACCCTAGCAAAGGATCTAAAAGTTATCGCAGTATTTTTTGTGATCTTGCGACCCGTCGACAATAGCGTTGTGACCCCCTTTTGGGTCAGGACCCCCAGTTTGAGAAATGGTGCCCTAAAGGCTGCTAGTACGTGGAAACAGGGTCCTTGTAGTGGAGTGGTTACCCGCTCCAGCCTTAAAGGACTTAAAACAGCCCAGGAGAGGGAGCTGGGAGCAAGCAATTCCGAGGCTGGGCTGTGGCCACGCCCCAATGAGGGCTCAGCTGGCCCTTATAAGAGTGCAGTGGGCCAGGAGCAGACAGAGTCTCTTCTCACTGTGGAGGGAGACGGGCCTGGCTGCTGGGGAGCGTACCAGAGTACCTGAGGTGGAGCAGGGCTGGGGAAGGCCAGAGGAGCTGGGAGGCTTCAGACTGGAAAAGCCCCAGGCTGCAGTCCTGGCAGACGGCCTATGACAGGGTACTGGGGTTGCAGGGGGCAGCCCAAAGATAGGCAGAGGCAGCAGGTCCAAACCCCCCCTTGCCTGTGATGATTGGCTTATACACTGCAGTCCGCCCCAGTGTGCGGGGGCTAAATGGTGACTGTAGCCAAAGGCTGAGGTGAGGTGGGGATAGTGTGTGGGGGTTCCCCTGGGAGGGGGAGACCCAGATCTCTGGGGGTACTGCCAGGGGGCAGCACCCTGGGTAAAAGGGGCACTGGAGTCTGGGAGGGACAAGGGAGCCAGCGGCAGTGAGACACCGGCCTGCAGAGGGTGCTCTGGAGGCTGGACGAGCTAATTCCCTGAGAGACCAGGAGGAGGCACCGCAGGGATGAGTCCTGCACCGTGACAGTCCTGTTGTGGAAAGTGTCTAAAATATAGCTAAAGACACAAAGTTATGTGGGTTTTGATATTTATTTACTATTCATTTTTACATTCTGAGATATTTCTTTAAAAACATACTTTTCAGTCCTTGAGATGACAATTTTTCATAAGTGGGATAATAGTCTCCCCTGCTGGAAAAGCTCTAGCCTTTTGCTGTATATTCAAAATAAGAGACTGTTGGTATGCTTTCCTGACAAATTAAGAATGTTCAGTGTTCTGTACCATGAGTTTTCCGTGTCTGATATGCTTTGAATGTATGTTTTAAGCTGTTTATTTTCATGTTACGGAAGGTTGAAGAAAGATAAAATAAAGAGTACAGTTCAGTGCTGAGGGGGAGAGAGAAACGTGGACAATAAATCCCCAGAACTGGAAGTCTCAACGTGTGGTGCTTTTTTGCTCTGTGCTGTCACACAGGTGCTGTGTGCCATCTTGACTCTGATGGGGAGGTCGCATTTCCTCACAGTTCCTTCACTCTGGTACTGCTGATCCTGCTGTTTTTCTGCTTCATTACCCTAATATGTGCATTGTTGGTGCCTTTTTACTTCCAGCCCTTCAGACAGGTTCAAAGGCTACTTTAATGGAACCAAAGAAAAGCCCTACAGCCCCACAAAAATATTCAACCAATTTAGCAAATATTCAATAGTATGATTACAGAATTAAATTCAGCTGCAATGGTACAGTGACAGGCTTAAATGAAATCCAGACTGAAGTTCAACCTCTTTGGTGAGAAGTTGATAAATAGAACAACAGGTTTTTCACTGTAATGGACTGCTAAATTATTGGCTGCTGGAAGTGAATAAGAATAGCAAACCTTTCTTATTGCAGTTAATAATTATGGCAGAAATAAGTGTTTCTACACAAAGATTCTAATATAAATTCTTATTTTTTAATCTTAAAATGTAATTTTTTTTATACTTTATATTTGAAATGAACCAAATTAGTTGGTGCTACTATTGGAAAACCTTCAATAGCAAGATGAGAGATTTTAATTAAATTTAATTGAGCAGAAGCTATTGTGTAGTCATTATTAACTTGTAAACATGGTCTTCTGCTTCAGTTGACAGCAATATTATATACAATTCCAATTTAATTTGTGGTGGTTATCACAATGACAAACCTGTTTCCATGTGATCTGGTTTCTGTAACATTCTTCTAAGCTAATCCAGACCATGCTTTATCACCACCTTTGCAGGAAGTGGGCTTGCCAATTATGCTTCTGGTTTGTTGTGTTTTTTTTCCCCTTATTTCTTTTCCATTTCCCTTTATGACCACCTGTCTAAGGAAACTGGCATGTGGCTACTTCAGTTTTGCTACCACTGCACTACTGACTTAAATATGTAAATTCAGCAAAATATCTGAATAATACTGCATTTGGAGGGCATGTTTTGGAATGTACTATACAGGAAGAAAAGCCTTAATGTCACACGTCAATCATAGACATCTTTTCCTTTTCACAAGAAATCATAACAAAGAGGATTGTTAGCTCTCTTTGTGTTGAGAGCATTTATTATGCCTCAAATTCCTACTTGCTAGGGGCTCCTCCTTAGTCAATCTGCATCACATATGGGTGGCCTGTTGGTCTCAGGGAATATCCATTTGGTCCCTGGAAATTTTGGTCCTGAGAGAGTTTCCTTCTACTTTTATTTGACATTACAAACAATATGTAGTGCATCTTCTGATGCAGCATTTGAACTGCAGGTGTTGCAGGCTGCCTTTCCTAGGTAGCTCTAGTCTTAGGGTCTGGTCTGGCATTATGCTAAGGAAGGGTAATTTCTTAAATTTTTTAAGGTTTCTTTAAACATTTTTATGTCACCTAAATATCCTGGGTAGTTAGGCTGAGATGATAGGATTGTTCTTTGATTTCTTGTTGATAGTTTACTGTAGTTACTGCTAGACTGTTCAGCTGGAGCTTGGCAACCAAGGGGAACTGTGTGTACGGAGAGTCTGGTCCTCTCTCCATCTCTTCGAATGAAGGTGATGAATGTGGAAGAAGTGAGGGAATATAGCAATCTATATATTCAATTCAGGGAGTCCCTTGCATATGTGGATTGAAGTTATCTTTTGGGGGAATTTTTGAGGCTTTTTAGCTGGGCTTTGGGTTGAGTCCTCTAATTGGCACTGGATCAGAAACAACTAAGCTGCATTATTAATTTAACAGGTTTTATAAATGCATATAGAGACATATAAGTACTTTTCTAAATAGAATCAAATTAAATAATGATTGGGTCAGCCCTGTAGCTGGGGCCTTTAAAGAGGCGTAATCATTCTAGAGCACTATCTTACAAGTAGATGTAGTGTGAATGTGCATTATTTTGTTAACTGTTTTAATTTTTGATGAGATGTGCTGATATTACAATGTCTAGCAAGTTATATTGAACATTGTCAAACTCATTAGACTCATTACTGCTTTATTTCATTAGTTCAAAGCATCAATACTTTCATTATGGTGAAAACATGTATTTACTATTTGTCCAGCCAGAGTAGGGTAGAAAATACATTAGAACTGTTGAATTGTTGTTAATGTAACAGTTTTGTCTTCGCTGCTGCAGATGTCTGTTTTTTAAAGACATACATTTCTAAATCTGAAAAACGGCATCAAGTTCCTTTTACCCACTGTACAATTGTAATACTGCTGTAAACTTTTAAATCTGTGTAATACTTCAGTCAAACTGTGTTAATTATAACTCATTAAAGATTCTGGTTATGATGGAGGAAAAAGGATTGAAATTACACTAGATTAATTTAGCAATATCTGGGATACATTATTTTCAGAGTCCTCGTTTGTCTCTTACTTCTCTTTGGAAGTAAAGCCCTGCTGTCAGGCACAGATTTGCCTGTGGTTCCTGTCTATTTGGTGGAGGCTGTTTGTGGTGCTGGAGAGGCATCTGTAATGCTGGGGAGTTGCCAGGACCTCATTAAGTGCATCTTGGATCACAGCCAGATGTCCAATGTAGTTGAGCCTCAGCATTTTCTCTGAGAACCAAGGGAAGCAATTGGAAAAGGGGGAGGGGAAAGGAAGAAAAGTCCGCTTCACCTATGTATTGCTGTGTTTTATTGTGTTAAATGGGTGTAGCTGAACTCTTGGAATTAAATTAAGCCCTTAACTTCTACAAGCTGTTGTAAAGCTGAATAGAACATCCCCTGGCCCCCTCCCCTCTCTCTCTCTCTTTTTTTTTTTTTTTGTGTTAATGAGACACAACAATTGTAATAGGGCATTCAAACTTCTGTCCTTCAATACTGTTAATAAAAGTGACTTTTCTTTTGCAGTTTTATGACCCAGATGAGAATGAAGAAAACAATTGTTTGGAGGACTCTTTAAACATGACCAGTGTAGCAAAATAAGGCAGTTTAAAAGATCCTTTGTGAAGTTGTTTAGGCCTCAAATTTTCCATATCTTCAAAATTGTACATTCTGTTGAAAAGGAAATATGTCAGTTGATCCTTGTGTCCTTTAAATTGCTCACTGTAAGAGTAAATGATGTGAATGAAATGCTAATGTACATATAATTATGCATAACTTTCTGTAATGCACATGCCTGAGTTTCTTTAAGGTATATAATATGTGCAGTAATTAAAATATTATATACTTCAATTACACAGCTGGAGAAATAAATGTTTAACTGAATGCAAGAGGCCATATTTTAAGATCTTTTTAGATATTTGAGACCTAAAGCAACTCAGTGCTTTTGAGATCAAACAAGAAAGGTAGTAGCTTTCTGAAATGACGTTCTTCTAACGTAGAAGGAAAAAGTAGAATGCAACCTATGATCATACTGCTAAACTAAATTCAAGATATTAAAAAGTACATCTTTGTGGTGCTGGTGTTGTAGCTTTGAGTTGTGTTGGCCATAAAAAGCTCTTTGTACAGACAGAGGGTAGAAAGTACTGTCTTATCAAATGTTTTGAACAACTCACATGTAAAATTGTACACTGAGACTATCTAAGCGTGAAGGCAACCCAGAATAGTTTAGTGTTCAGCAGTTATGTGATTATAATGTGAATTGATCTCATTGAATGGCTTGGAAGAGTGTGTTACTTGGATACGCCTCAATCAGTCTCTTCTGTGTCTTCCTCACACCCCTTCCCACAAAGTCTCCAGTACTGATTGAAAAAAGACATGAAAATTAGCTACAGTGTGATACTATCCAGCACTGTCAACTGTGAAAGGTACTATTTGTTCATGTTAGCTGATTTGTTATGTAAATTAGCAGTATAAATCTCTTCCAGGGTTTTAAATTTTGTTTCTTTTGCAAATACCTGAGTTTTAAACTAATACTGGGAGATCTAATAGCATATCTAGGAAAACAGCAGTCCGGCCAGCACAGCTGGGCCAGAGGGAGATCATTTTTCCTGGAGGAATGGTGGATTTTGTTGTTGTTGATTGTAGTATGTATATGGTAAACTTCCATACAGCACAGTTTTTGTTGTATACTGTGAAAATGGAAATTAAAATTTGCCAAGTTATTTATGATACTGGATTGCAAAGTACACGGAGACATAAAATTTAATGTACTCACAAATGACCCCAAACAAATCCATTTGTACCAAAGCTTTCAGAACAAGTTGAGCTGTTTGTTGTTGCTGTGAGTACACTACAGCTTTTCTGTGAAATTTACAAGCAATTATTGTGGACAGCTTTGCCCATTTTATGTTCCATGCTTATTTTTTAGTATAAGATTTTTGTACAGCAATTAATATGTACTGTAGGTATTTACTTGACATCACTGTTTAAGATATGGGAGTTATTCTCATATTTTATTTGAGCTTGTGAAAATGCTTCAAATTGAGATGAACTATAGTCAGAGAAATTGGACACTGGTAAACACTGTTGCTCTTTGTACAGCAGCAGATTGGTTAATAGATTCATGCTGCTGCTCTCTGCAAAGGAGCCAGGTCAGAACAAGAGGCCCACTGTTCCTGTGTGTTCTAAGATGTTGGGATCTTTCTCTGGGGACAGTTGGGCAACCCACGGTTGTTGGGTGTTCTGGGTTTTTTTGGTTTGGTTTTTTTTACTACTTTTTTTTTGGCAGTGCAAGCTGTAATATTGATGAATGATTAAAACACTTTTAAAAAGAAGCATTGAATTTGTGTAAAACCATTCTGCAGTGTCTGAAAGAAAACTTTGTTACTTTCGTGTTATTTCTTTCCTCTCATTGACACTTGTTGTTGTTGGTTGGTTTTTGTTTTGGTTGCTGTTAGGATTCTTAAAAAAGGCTGCTTGATCGACTTATTATTTAGTCTTCCTGAACTGTTGCCACCTCTCACAAAGTAAGACTTCTTTTTTTAAAAAAATATTGGTTTAAACAAGGATAAACAAATCAGTGCAGGCAAAGGAGTCCGCTGGACAACCAAAAAGTAATACATGGGCTGGTAAGAGCTGACCAGCATTTCAAGTCGTGCCGTAATTTACCAGATTTCTTCCGAGAGCCCTCCATTTAAAAAAAAAAGACATACTTTGTAGGCTAATAATGTTAGTATATACCAGAGTACTGATATGTTTGCTGTTACAGAAGTTTGCATAACTAAAATTTATTTTAACCCCCAACGAGATTACATAGATTCCTGGGACCCTATGTGCTGGCAGCTCAGGAAGAGGCACACTGTCCCTAGTAGGGAGGGGGAGCCAAGGCAGACTCAGAGCCTGCCCAGCAACCAATACGGAGTGAGAGGCCCATCCAGTGAGTTGAGAAAAGGGGAGAAGCCATTTTGAAGTCAGTCCGGAGCCAGCCAGGAAAAGGGCAGGACTGGCTGTGTGGGGAGCTGGTGAGTCCCAGGCCTGCATGCCGGGTTCCCCCTGAGAACAGGCCTCTAGGGACCTAACAGCAGATCGCTTAGCTGAGTTTTTTTCTTCCCCACTGATGATTCCCAATTTGTAGAGTTTGCTGGGAAACTTCCCCAGCCAGGCTGAGTTCACCCTCCAGCTTAGGGTGACCAGGTGAAACAGACAAAATATCGGAACACGTGGGGGAAGCAAAAAAAAAAGGCGCGGCTGAAGCAGAGTTGCCGAAGCAAAAAAAATCCAAAAACCTGCCGGAGCAGCCAAGGCCACAGTATCGGGACAAATGGCATCCCAACATGCATTGGTCGGGATGCAGGACAAAGAACTAAAAATTGGGACAGTCCCGATTTTATCGGGATGTCTGGTCACCCGACTCCAGCTCCCTAGATGAGACCAGTCACCACATGGTCAGCTCTGCTCTGTCTGCTAGTCCAGGGAAATCCTGGGACCGACGCAGCCTGATTTCTGCCTAAAGGAAGATCCCTGCCAGCAGAGAGCAGCCCCTCTGCAGTGACTGAGGAGTCCAGAGTCATCTTCAAACCTGAGGGATCATTCATGGAGTTTTGTGAGTGCACCATCTTTTAGTTAGTTAGTCAGGTAATTTGTTTTGGGGCCCACCTACTCTCTGAACTGTGTCCTCAAGCCAGGGAGTAAGGGTTTGAAGATTTTATAACCTGCTGCATATTACATCTGTGGAGGGATTTGCCACCTTCTCCCACTTGTGAGTCCTTTGGGCTGTACTGAACCCAGTCAGCCACACTGCTAAACCACTGCAAAGAAGAATTTTGTGGTTATAGGTTGTCAAGGGCCCCAACAAAGTACGCGTACCAATGGGACACTAATTTTACATTTGCTACATCAAGTCACGGGTATTTTCAGTGTGGGCACCGGTCACCCTAAAAATAGTGTTTTACCCTGTTATGTTGTATTTGTCTCCTGTTTAATATAATTATTGTGTTGAATATATTGTATGTGTTTGTGTTATTTCTTGGAAGTCTCCAACTATCTGGCAAGTGAGT
Source organism: Chelonia mydas (assembly GCF_015237465.2). Lineage (NCBI taxonomy): Eukaryota > Metazoa > Chordata > Testudines > Cheloniidae > Chelonia > Chelonia mydas. Next base: position 59,367,246 of record NC_051251.2, read on the forward strand.
GGGAATTACCCTGTAGTTAAAATTCTCTGCCCAAGCTGCCCTGGGAACCCTGCCAGGAAAGAGCGAGTGGGGTGAAGGCACCGCCAAATAATTTCATTGAAAAAAGAAAAGAAAATACACCCTGCTAAGTGGGTGGTGGAATCCAAAAAAACCCCAAACCTGTAAGCGAATTGGCATTAAAGGAGGTAACCAGGTAGAGAGGGGGCGCTACACTTTGAAATTATTTGGAGCAAAAAAAATAAAAGTTTGGAAACATTGGCGCACACGCTGGAAAAACTGCATTTGTTGTACTTAGTTTTTTTGGCTATTGATTTTTCATATATCTGTCTCTGCCATCTAGAAAAAATGCCTGGTTGTTGGTAATGGTTGGCGGGAAATGATTTTGACCACTGCAGCACACTCATTTATTAAGGAAAGGACAGGAGTTAGGTACTTGGAGGAAGTATGGAAATATATGGTTTTAAAAACAAATGATGAGGTAGTCCCTCTATACATCATCACATCTCATTAGTTTTATAAATTTTTTTTTGTGATCAGTGAGTCAAATTAATGTGCAAAATAGTTTCATTTCCATTACACATACATCTGACTATAGGAGTATTCCTATTATATGACAAAGGATGAATATAGGACTTCGGAAGACTCAGATAAGGAAAAACTATGTTATAAAGGGAACTATATTTAATTTCCATTTTAACTATCTCATTATCCCTCTTAAAAGCGTAAAGTACTTAAAACAAAATTTAGCCAGTTGGATCTTTGGACTGTTGATTTGGATTTTTTTTTAAAACCGTAGATGATATACCTTTCTCGCTGTAATAATTGGAGTCAACATTTTGATTTGGTGTGGCTTCCACTGAATGCTCAAAATCAGATTGCAAGCTGTCAGGGTTCCCTCCCCACTCTGAACTCTAGGGTACAGATGTGGGGACCTGCATGAAAGACCCCACTAAGCTTATCTCTAAAAACTTCCCAAAGGCACAAATTCTTCCTTGTCCTTGGAACGATATCGCTGCCACCACCAAGTGAGTTAAACAAAGATTTAGGAAAAGGATCACTTGGAGTTCCTGTTTCCCCAAAATATCCCCCCAAGCCAATTCACCCCCTTTCCTGGGGAGGCTTGAGAGTAAACAAGGTGAGCGCAGACCAGCCCTTTGGGTTTCTAGGACACTAAAAACCAATCAGTTTCTTAAATCAGAACTTTATTATAAAGAAAAAGTAAAAGAAGTACCTATGTAAAATCAGGATGGAAGGTAATTTTACAGGGTAATCAGATTCAAAACACAGAGGATTCCCCTCTAGACAAAACTTTAAAGTTACAGAAAAAACCAGGAATAAACCTCCCTCTTAGCCTAGAGAAAATTCAGAAGCTAAAACAAAAGATAATCTAATGCATTTCCTTCCTATTACTTACAATTTGTAATCTTAGATGCTTAGTTCAGATATGGCTTTAGGAGATGTATTTTCCCTGCCCTGGTTCCTCGCTGTCCTGGAGAGAACACAAAGAAACACAAAACAAAAACCTTCCCGCACAGATTTGAAAGTGTCTTCTCCCATTATTGGTCCTTTTGGTCAGGTGCCAACCAGGTTATCTGAGCTTCTTAACCCTTTACAGGTAAAGGAGGGATTTTATGCTACCCTTAGCTGTATGTTTATGACACAAGCCTATACAGCCAGCCTTCTGGATCTGTAACTCCTATACCCATGGGCCCCTCCATCCTTTTTTGTTCCTAGAAATAGTACGGCTAGAGTCTAGCAAACAATTTAAAATTAATAATTTTATCCATTGAATACTCTTTCTGGTCATAATTTCTGCAATAGGTTATGGTTTCCTTGAATTTATTCAAATATCTAAAATATTTTTTACTCTCATTATTCAAAACTTGAACGTTCTTTCTTGCAACTGGTTAGTCCAGTTACACTACATTTTTACTGTTTCTTGCGTGTGTACCAGAAGTGCGTATATACTCATCCAATTTTGCACATGCGGATTTAAAATTTGGTTTCCTTAAATATCTATCTGTGACTTTTTGAAATTTGCTATTTGCAAACATTTTTGTCCGTGAAATTTAATTGCTCAGTTGTTCATGGAAAGTGAACACACAGATTGTAAGCAAGACAAGCACATTCATTTTAATATTTCAAAAAATGTGAAAAATTGTTTTTCATTCATAGTTATGGTTATTATAGCTTTTAATTATTTAAAAACTTATTTTAGATGTTATTACTCAAGCTCCACACCAGCATCCTGAATGTAGTTTAAAAACACACGAAATTAAGAGATGCAAAGTAAAAATGGAACAAAGCAACAGCTTTTCTTCATCACCGGTAGTGACAAATACAGCATAAAACCTCCCATTGAATTTTCTCACTAATTGGAAATCCCACACTTTATTGCTTCAGTCCTTCACCAAAGCCTGCTCAAAAGGATGGGCTTTGCTGTGTGTCTTTCAGGTCAGCAAATCCAGGCTATTTTGGACTTTGGGGCATAGAGCATTTCAAAGGAAACAGGATATTACCAAACAAAGAGGCATCAGGCTCAGGGAACTTTGCTGATAGCAATTGTGGCAGGATGACCTAGCACATTTAAATAATGTCTAGCCCTTTTCTTTGCAAAGATAGTCTTGAAAATGTAAACTGATTACTAGGATTGAAAGTTGTTTTTTTCCCCCCCCCACTGCTTTTCATCCTTACTCTGAAGGAGAATCAGCAGGGATGGGCCCAATGGGGAATCCCTGAACTCCTTTCAGGTTTGCAGAGAGCCATCATTTTGGGGTGAGCCTGTGTTGGGATTCCTTCCAAGACCTTTCCAATTGGACTATCCAGAACACCTTGTTCAGTTCTGGAGGAACACTTTGTACAGTTGTCTGGGATCCAAAAAACTGAGTTCAACTCCAGCTCATGACTCAGATTACTTTTATTAGGCGTGTAACAGCTCTTTTTTCCATGCTGGCCCAGGTGCAGGTAATTTAGGTTCAGAGTGAAATCACAATCACAATTCATGTCACACACTACCCAGTTTATATACATCTTTCCTATTAACATCTATGCTTCTTGCATGTAAGGACCAGCCGCTTTGCAGCTTGCATAAGGCAAACTCATCAGGTCAGTGTGTTTCTGCCTACTTTGTTTATTATAAACATATTCACAATAGTTAGTTGTTTCAGAAATTACTTGTTCGAGCTTGTTCAGCAGTTACTAGTTACTTGTTCGAGCTTGTCTTGTCTTAACTTGTGCCTGTTCATGTCAGCTAAATTATCCCTACAACCTGTTTAAAACAAAAAACAAACACACACAAACAAAAAACCCTCTACCCACAAAAATATTTTCCCCCTTTTCCCCACCCATAAGAAATAATACTCCTAGCCACCCATGAGCGTCTGCTATGACTAAATATTTTCAGGACGACTAGAGGGAAGATTAGTTGAAGCACCTGAAAACTTAACTGAGGTCATTTATATGAAATGGAGGGGAAAAGAGGTGACTTTTCAGGCCCTAACCTGCTTCCTGCTGCAAGGTTATTTGGATAATTGACCCTTGCACAATTCATGTAAATATTAGCGTCTGAGCCTTCCACAACCAGCTGGGGTACCTTACCCTGTAACAGAAGATTGAAGGTTCTTCCCCAAATCTTCATTTGTAGCTGATCCTATGGGAAGATTGGACTCTTATTTTTGAGGGATGACGGAAAAGGTGGTAAATTGTTTCCAAGGCTCACCCTAAAAACCTAGATATATATTGCTTTTTGTTGGTTCCAGACCCTGTGAGTGTTACATTACTGAAGCTTCAAAAGTAAGTTGCTGCCGCAGAGCTTTCCACTATTGTTTTGTTTTTTTTTAAATGGTGTATAGAGCTAGCGCATAGAACACCAAAAAAAGTGACGTGTTGAGAGAGAAACCGTTTCAGATCAGTTTAGATCTTTAGTATAAGGCTGGTTAGGGAGGTTTATTTAATTACCTGCTTTATCCATATGAGGCAACTTTAAAAAAGTCAGTGTGGTCTTTCCCCTGCTCCATGCAAGTATTAATAATAAATTTTTTCTAAGGCTTTTGTAGTCAGGACTGTGAATTCTTGTGAATTTCTGGTGTAGGCAGGATAGGATTAGGGTGTATCTCAGCAGAAGGTGATTGTGGGGTGCATAGATCCTGTGGGATTCTGATGTTTAAGATGCTTTACAGACTGGTTCCTGCTCTGAGAAGCTTAAGTCTAATGTAGATTATAACACAGCAAGACATTTAGTGTCCTACTTCTTCCACTTCATCTTCTGTTCCATTTTTAATTAATTTGATGGTAAATTCAAGATGATTGTGTTGAAAAGGAATGGAGAGCTCTAGAATCTATATCAACTTTTAGCTTGAGATTGTATGAGATTTACAATTTGTATCAGATTTACAATTTTGAGTTGAATATCCGTATTTGAAACTTAATTGGGTGTTCATTTTCTACATAAATTGTACTAGATTATTAATGTCATAATGTGTACACTAGAGGATTACAGAAGTGAAGAAGTGGATCAGAGCTGCTGATCTAACAGATTTGTGGTATTGTGGGATTCTGACCTCTGCTTTTGCCAAGTCTCCTGTTTAGTGTGTTTAGATCTGCTATTATTGGGGGAGAACTACAAAAGTAAGCCTTTCTACCCCTCAAAAAACTTCACACACCCCTCCATTTCATTTGAAAGAATATTGGAAAGGAGATTTTCCCATTGTTACTCACTGCACACACTGTACCAGTGGTACTATTTTCTTTCTTTTGTCTAACATAAATGCATTTATAAGGGCATAAATAAACAAATTTATTTATGCCCTTATAAATTTATGTACAGGGCTCCACGCGCTGCCCTTGCCACGCCTCCAGGTACCTCCCCCGAAGCTCCCATTGGCCGTGGTTCCCAGTTTCCAGCCAATGGGAGCTGCGGGGGGCGGTGCCTGGAGGCAAGGGCAAAGCACGGAGCCCTCTGCCCGCCCCTGGGGCCCCAGGGACATGGTGCTGGCCGCTTCTGAGAGCAGCGTGGGGCCTGTGGCACTACAGGGGGCAATCCCGTGGGCAGGATCCGAAGTCCCGAGGGGCCGGATCCAGCCTGCGGGCTGTAGTTTGCACACCCCTGCCCTAGACAAATAAAAAGGAGAGGGTTGATGACTATTAACCAACACAGATGCTGAAGAATGAAATATGTAGGGTCGATATGCCCCGAAAAAACTAATTTCCAAAAGAAAGCCTTACCAAAATCTGTCTGAGGTATTCCCACACCATCCAGTCAAAGTCTTTCTTAGCATCCAGAGAAAGCCACTAACAGGAAGAGTTGCTAGAATTAACATTATACATCAAATTCAGAGTTCTTCAGACTATCAGAAAGATGCCTGCCAGCAATGAATCTGGATTGTTCTGGGTGAACTCATTTGGGTTAGAGGACACTCATTTGTTTGCTAGAACCTGGTCATAAATTTTAGAAATCAGTTTGTATGATGCACAATACAAATCTTTTCCTTCTTTAGGAATAACCACAATTTTTGCCTCTTTCTATGAATTTGGAATCTCATTCCCCTGCAAAATAACATTAAGCAATTCAGTTAAAACAGGGACCATTTGGTGCATTTGCTGTAGAGATCTGTAATGCTCCCCGGAAGACCTGAGACCTGGAGCTCTAAAGGATTTTAAATTCTTAATTACATTTTTCAAGGTCCTCTGCAGCAATTTGCCTTTCAAGAGCTGCCACATCATCCTTTGAGAGCTGAGGAAGTTTCACAGTTCTGAAATATCTATTTATGAGTTCAGGATTTGGATGTTCTGAAATGTACAAAGTATGGAAAAAGTTGAGCAAATGTTTGAGATCTGTTTGATGCCAGTTACTTAATTTCCCTTTTTATTTCTAATCAACAGGATGGCTGATCTCTCTCTCTCTCTCTCTCTCTTTTTTTTTTTTTTTTGGGGGGGGGGGAATTTTGACTCAAAGCCTTTCTCATAATAATTTTGTTAGATATAGCTAAGTGTTCGCTCAGCCGTATCGATTTGTAACAGGTTAATCTTCCCTCTGACGTCAGTTATTTTCTTATATACTCTTTTAGATGTAGTAGATTTGTCTGCCTTCCAAACTCTGTTCTTCAAGAGCTCTTGTCTTTGTGAGGTATGATGCTTTATTTATAAGGATCGCATTATAAGGATTACATTATCACCTCTTCAGCATCCCAGACAACACTCTTATTTATCCCTTCCCAGTCATTTTCTTCTATATATTTCTGGAAATTTTCTTTCAGCTCTTGAATTCTAATGGGGTTACACAACAAATCTCTGTTCATCTGGTCCTTCACCTCACTGAGTGCCAATTTTTTAATCTAATACCTGCAGGAGAATACTCCCAGAATAGCTGTTTTGGCCCAGTTAGTCGAAGTCCTGGGTGACATTTTAAATGTGTAAGAACAGTGGGGAAAAATTGACTTGCTTATTGTGAATGTCATGGGAGAAATGAGTTTTCAGGAGAGATTTAAATAAGGAGAGGAATGGTTTTGCCGGGCACAGTAGGGGGAGAGTTCAATGTGTTGGTGACAAAATGGAAAAAAGGTGTAGTAGTACTTATGGAAGAAGTTGAAAAATAGGGTATCAAATGTGCATAATTGGAGGAGCAGTTGCGGGATGGTTACTAGGGTGGAAAAATTGTGAGACTGAATTATTTGGAGCTTTAAAGGCAAAGACAAGAAGATGGAGTTGTAGTGAAGTGAAGTGGAATGATTCAAAGTGTGTAGTAATGTGGTCAGATCAGGCCAGGAAGAAAACGTTAGCTGGCATATTTTGGATGGATGGGAAGGCTGTGGCATGTGATGTCTCAAGTCTTGAACCTAGATGTGGGCATCCTTGAATAGCTGCCACATCCTGGGCTCCACCCAATGGCTACTGAAAATAGTTGGGTTGGGAAGAACATAAGAATGGCTATACTGGGTCAGACCAAAGGTCCATCCAGCCCAGTATCCTGTCTACTGATAGTGGCCAATGCCAGGTGCCCCAGAGGGAGTGAACTTAACAGGTAATGATCTAGTGATCTCTCTCCTGCCATCCATCTCCACCCTCCAGACAAGACATTCAGTGGCTAGGGACACTATTCCTTACCCATCCTGGCTAATAGCCATTAATGGACTTAACTTCCATGAATTTATCCAGTTCTCTTTTAAACCCTGTTACAGTCCTAGCCTTCACAACCTCCTCAGGCAAGGCATTCCACAGGTTGACTGTGCACTGAGTGAAGAAGAACTTACTTTTATTTGTTTTAAACCTGCTACCCATTAATTTCATTTGGTGGCCCCTAGTTCTTATATTATGGGAACAAGTAAATAACTTTTCCTTATTCACTTTCTCCACACCACTCATGATTTTATATACCTCTATCGTACCCCCCCTTAGTCTCCTCTTTTCCAAGCTGAAAACTCCTAGCCTCTTTAATCTCTCCTCATGTGGGACCTGTTCCAAACCCCTAATCATTTTAATTGCCCTTTTCTGAACCTTTTCTAATGCCAGTTATCTTTTTTGAGATGAGGGGACCACATCTGTACGCAGTATTCAGGATGTGGGCATACCATGGATTTATATAAGGGCAATAAGATATTCTCTGTCTTATTCTCTATCCCTTTTTTCATGATTCCTAACATCCCGTTTGCTTTTTTGACTGCCGCTGCACACTGCGTGGGCGTCTTCAGAGAACTATCCATGATGACTCCAAGATCTTTCTCCTGATTAGGTGTAGCTAAATTAGCCCCCATCATATTGTGTATATATAGTTGGGGTTATTTTTCCAATGTATATTACTTTACATTTATCCACATTAAATTTCATTTGACATTTTGTTGCTCAGTCACTTAGTTTTGTGAGACCTTTTTGAAGTTCTTCACAACCTGCTTTGGTCTTAACTCTCTTGAGCAGTTTAGTACCGTCTGCAAACTTAGCCACCTCACTGTTTACCCCTTTCTCCAAATCATTTATGCATAAGTTGAATAGGATTTGTCCTAGGACTGACCCTTGGGGAACACCACTTGTTACCCCTCTCCATTCTGAAAATTTACCATTTATTCCTACCCTTTGTTCCCTGTCTTTTTTTAACCAGTTCTCAGTCCATGAAAGGATCTTCCCTCTTATCCCATGACAACTTGATTTACCTAAGAGCCTCTGGTGAGGGACCTTGTCAAAGGCTTTCCGGAAATCTAAGTACACTATGTCCACTGGTTCCCCTTTGTCCACATGTTTGTTGACCCCCTCAAAGAACTCTAATAGTTCTAGGGCTACCAAAAGCTTCTAGGGCTATAGCCCCAGCCATAACCCCTGGGAGCTCTGATTGAAGGATTGCCCAGCTCCACCAATTGCTCATATTTAAGCCAGAAGGAGGAACAGGAATTTTGTCCGAGCAACAAGGTGGCTTCCTATTGTCGCTATGTTGGCCCTTGCTTGTGACTGTCTCCTGCACCCAACCCTGATCCTGGTTCCAGCTCTGCTCCTGGCTATTGTCTTGCTTCCACATTTGCTCCTGTTTCCACCATGCTCTTGCTCTGTGTTTGATCCTTGCCTTACCTCCTGCCCTTACACCTCGTCATTGATCTTCAGTGACCAGTCCTGGCTCTAACCCCGGCCTCCGACTTCTGACCTTGATTCTGGCTTGATCTTTGCTCTAGCATTTGGTATCTGACCTCAGCTCTGACCCTCAGCTTCAATTCCTGGTTCTGACTCCAGCTTGACCCCTGGCTCTGGTAACTGGCAGTTCACTCTGGTGCCTGTACTTAGCTTTGTTCCCTAACCTGGATGCCTGCTCTTCCCTTAGACCTGACTCCTCCTCTGACCACTATGCCAGATTGCCAGATGCCAGTCCATAACATGGCATGAGTTCTGGGAAATGATAGCGCTTACAGTAATCAAGGCTAGAGATAATCAGGACATGAACTGGAGATTTAGCTGTTGGGACAGAGAGGAAAAGCTGAATCATCTAAATGTTGTTGAGGAGGAAATGAATGAAAAGGGGGTATAGGATACCTTGTACATTGGGGTAAGTCTCAGTCTCTCTCTCTCTCTCTCTCTCTGTCTCTTTGTCTACTTGCTACTAAACCCTGTTATTGACTTGAATTCCATGGGCCAGATTCCTCAATCACACTCTCAGTAGTATTTACAAGTATAGTTCTTTTTACTTTAATGAGACTACTTTTGTGATTAAATATTCCTCAGTGTGAGTAAAGATTGCTGCATGTGGCCATACTTCATGTACAATTCCCAAATGCCTTTTCACTAAGTTCTTTAAAAATTATTTAAACAAGAATTTCAGAAGACGTAGGATCTTTGTGGGTTTTTTATTTGCCTTCTCCTGTAATACTTAAAATACCCATAATCTTGGCTTTCCTATAGAATATCTCAAATATATACTTTTCAGTTTAACATTTGTGTGTGTGTGTGTGTGTGTGTTGTGTTGTGTTTTTTTTTTTTTTGCCTTTACCTTTGGCTCTGTGGTCTATTTGAAATTGGGCTGCTGGTGGATTTGTCAGGATAGTCTTTTTTCTTTTTTTTAAGCTTTTTCTGTTTAGAGAGATCTTAGTCATGCATGAATAAATGCTTCATTTTTTTTATGCTTGAAATGTTGTTTTTCCTCCATGAGTGGTTTTACTGTCTTGATGTCATTGAATGTGAACAGTTGCAAATTTCGCTTGCTGGGATTTCTTAAATTTCTTGGTCTCTTTATGTAATGAGACAGTCAGATTTGGATTTCTTTTGTTTTCTGTTTAGGCTTTTATTTTCCTCTTGATTTGTGCATCTTTGGCAATTCATTTTGTTGCTCCCAGTTTTACTTTATGGTCTCCAGATATTATGGTGTATTTGTTCTAACAGAAAGCAATGTAAGATACAACACTAAGACACAAAAGAGGAATTTAGAGATTGGCAACATACCTAAATTTCCCTCATTTTGTGGGCTTTAATTGGATTGATTGTAGGGTAGTTTATTCAAATAACTTTATAAAAAGGCTTCCTTGTCAATGAACAATACTGCTATTGGGTAAAATTTTCAAAAGCACCTAAGTCATATTTCTCCTCCTGTGCTCCGCCTAAGCACAATAACACGCAACTGTGATTTTATATAGCTCTTCAAAAAAATAGGCGAGACACTAGAAAAATATCATAGTTACTGCTGGGAGAATTCTGCACCAAAAATTTTAAAATCTGTGCACAATATTTTAAAATTCTGCATATTTTATTTGTCAAAATAACCCAATATAAACATGCCAGTTTCTATTATATTGGTTATTTATTTCAGAATACCCGTCAACAGGTATGTATGTAACAATACAGACAACAAGAGTCAGGAATTTTTTTTGACAAATAGATTTCTTGCTAGGCATATTAATACAGAGCTTTGAGTAATAATTCATTTAAACTACAACACAGAAATATATTTCCCGCACCTCTCAGAAGCAGTGCAAAGGCTTGGGAGCAGTCAGGGGTAATGGAGGAGCTGAGAGGGAGGGAATTGCTGGGAGTGAACATGGAGGGTTGTTGGGTGTGAGTGGGAGAACTAATGGCACAGTTTTGTTTTTTTCTGGGTGGGAGGGATTGTTAGGGAGTTGGGGAGCCTCCCCCATGCAGACTCTGGCTGACCCCTAGCTTCTGCCATTCATTCAGGAACATTTGCCTCTGTCCTCGTCTGTTCCTGCACCCCCACTCATCCACCTCTCCTCCTCCCGCCTCCATGTGGCCCTGCACCCCCCTTCCCTGTCCACATGTGGCCCTGCACCCCCATTCCTATTCAGCCTCTGGCTCACTGCTGTCACCCCACTAGCTCCTATGCCACCACCCCAGTCTGTCCCCTACTAGCCCTTCTGAACCCCAGTCTGTATGACTCCCAGCAGCCACGTGTGCCCTGCTCTGTGTCTCCTCTTCCCCCCACCCCCTCAAAATCCTGTGTCTCCTCCACCTGTCCCCCCGGGCAAGGTGCTGTGAGGAAAGCAGCCTCTCCCCCTCCCTCTCCACGAGCCAACTGCCCTTTCTTCTGGTGCCACAGCAGCCCCTGGTGGGCAAAAGGTATAATTTCAGTGCCTCCCTGGCAAAATCTATTTTCTGCAGGGATGGGGGAGAGGGGTGGGTGTCTGTAGGGGACATGAATTCTGTGCATGCACAGTGGTGCAGAATTCCCCCAGTAGTACATAGTAAATTCCAAAAAGAAAGAGGTTAAAGGGCGTAAATGAACAGCATTTAGTGTATCTTAGCAGCCTTCAATTGTACTGATATTGTTGAAAAAGTCCACGCATTTTTGGGTAGAAGAAACTTGGAGACTTTATATGTGCCCTTTTTCAGCTTGGGAATGGAAAGTCTCGTTACTGCAAACAGGCCTGAGGGAGGGACCTTTCTGCAGACAAGGGATTGAGGATGGGACTATGGCAAGCTTCTCCCACTTCCAATACTCTGATTTATCAAGATGTTGCATCTGAGAGCAGTGTTCTCCAGCTATTACAGCTCCTACGTAGGAAATACAGAGACCTTGAATTCCCCAGAAGGTGAGATAGACCAAGCAAACTAGAGAAAGGGCAGGTAGAGATATTATCAGCCTCCCTTGCTTAAAGTTTTTCTGAACGCTGTTTATATATCTACTGAGTGACATAACTGTGCTTCTGTGCCCTTTCCCAGCAGATCCCTCTTCACTAGGCTCCAAACACTCCAATCTCAACTTCCACTTCTGAGAAGGAACGTCAGCCAAGATGATGCTATGCATCTTAACTTACAGGTCTCCCAAGGCCCTGTATTTCATTCCAAATGATATTGAACCAGTCAGTAATGAATGATTACCCTTGTAAAAAGTGTCATGAGCCTTCTAATGACTGGATGGTCAAGGATTCCATTTTACACTACCTCTTAAAGGTGACAATTCCAGTAGCACATTGGCTAACAGATAAGATTCAGCTGGTTACCGTGCTTAGATATTGGTTCAGTGCCAACTGAAAGGACCATTGCCACCATTTCCTTCCACATCTAGATTTTCTTGGTAATTCTCCATCAAAATACTAACCAAGTCAAATTCTACTGGGTAGAATTGAAAGATGGAAAATTAATGACACCTTAAAAAATTCTCTTTTGGCTTTACCAATTTTGAAGGAGGAAATTCCTCAGTTCTTTTCTGAGTGGGTTTCTAGTCGGTGTTACTTACCATAAATAATGATACTGTGTAATTAGTCAGATGTCTATGGAAGAACTAATATAAATAATATAATAATATAATAATAATAATATAACTACTTTAACATACTGCCATAAATATTTAGCACCTCTTTTAAAAGTGCTAGTATTATCAGGCTGGGCAGTGTGCAGGATATAATATAATAAAAGTCACGGCAGTGCTATTCAGAGTCCATTGGTTTGTTTTTGTTTGTTTTTGTTTGTTTTTGTTTGTTTTTGTTTGTTTTTGTTTGTTTTTGTTTGTTTTTGTTTGTTTTTGTTTGGCCTGGCTCAGCTAGTTACAAAGTCTATTGACTGGAAGGGTTATTTCTCAGTGGTTCTTCAGGCTTTGCTTTATCACTGGGGCAACTGAAAGAGTTCAACATTGGATAGTCTGAAAAAGGACATGATGCTAGAATATTCAGAAATTCATCACTATTTGAAAAGCTACAACAATTAACTCTTTTTCCTCCAAAACATGCAATGGACATTAATGGGGTTGCTGTCCTAATTGTTGTGGTTGATCCTGCCTATCTTTTTGCTTCTCTGGCTCATGAAGCCATATATTGACAATCTGGACAGAAGCAATAAGCCATTTAATTACTGCTTGTTTAATTGCAAGGTGCTTGTGGAGCATTTGGCAGATTGAAGGGCTGGTGAAGGTATTTAATAATGCACGTTGGCGTCTCTGAGAAATACTTCCCTTGTATTATGCGTATGTGGTGTATATTGTACAATTGTGAGACAAAAGGGAGAGGCAGTATCGGAAGAAAGGAAACTTGAGGTAAAGAGTCTGTCTGCCAGTTGTTAGATGTGTGAATGAGAGATGTTTCCACTGTTAATAGCAGGCTGGCTAGAGTGGGATTAAGATCTCAAGATAATTTTGAAAATTAGGCCATAATTTTGGTTTGGTGCAGTACATGTTGAGGGGTAGGTGTCTTAGGCCTATGAATGTGTATGTAAATGAAATATAGTGAGATGTTATATTTTGGACTTTTGGTACCTCATACTTTGAATAGTACTAAATTTTTATACTGTGTGCTTTTGATACCTTCAGCGACTGGTGCTATTGCAATGGGAGGACTGCATGCATTGGTGTATCTACATCAGTGTATGTAAACATTCACAATGATCCTATATATTAATTTAACTTCAACCAAGGTAGAATTGCCCCAGTAAAATGGGGCAATTATACTGGTTTTGCTATAGACATCTATTGATGGGAGACAAAGATGGGTATGGACTTGTGCCTTCTCACTGAAAAAGAGAGTTTCAATTACAGTGGCATGACTTTTGAGTGTAGACTAAGCCTTAGAGAGAGGGGGGAAACGGACTGCTTAGTGAGAGCTGACCGTTTAGTCTCTAGGTTCCACAAGGTGTTTTTCTACATTAGGGCCCCGGGAAGATGGACCTCTCCTGGGAGTCTTAATGCAGTTCTCAAAGTCCTGAGCAGAGTCCCCCTCTCTTGGAATTATTATTATTTATGCAGGATATTATGATGACACTAATTTAACCATAAATTCCTTTATTAAATCCAAAGGCCGAATGGTATTTCTACAGTTGCTCTAAACATGCATAAAAAACCTAAATAATAAGAAATTTACTACATTCAAACAGTAACAAAAGTTTATAAGTGTGCTGAGATTCATATTGGTTGGCTCCAACATGGTCAGGCAGGTATTAGAAATTAACTCTTTAAGAGTTTGCTTTTTTATACCCTTTAATAAACAAGTGATGTCATTGCCAACTACAGGCTTCAACTAAAAACAAGTTTGAGACAGTTCACCCTTACTTTTGGTTTTAATTCCTAATTCTAATCCTAATTTAATTCGGTTTAAAACCTAATTTCTCCCCAAGGTTTTCCTCCCCTTGTCAATTTTTTCCATTTCACCTGGATTCACGTAGGCCCTAATTTTTGAGATAACACTGGTATGTAGAGTGGGAAGGTAGATTTTCTTTATATTATTTAAAACCATCTGTAGTCAGTAAGGGGCCTTTCTTTTTAGAAATTTTTAAAAATCTTATTACAGTAGTTACTTGTTGTAAGACCAAAAAGAATAGAGTACGAAGAATGTCTGGTACAACTCTATTTTTAAGGCCTTCCTTCCACTTGCTAGTCAGGGCTTTACTTTACAACACAGATATTTTCTTAAACAGCTTAAGCGAACTCTAATCCTTTAATGTTATATTTCTTCTATGCCCTCTTTAACTGTTAGGCCTGTCTACCCTTGGGAATAACCCTGGTTCAGCAATCAGCGAAGCTGCCCCAGCGTTTACCCCAGAGGCCTTGTCTAGATTAGTGTGTAAGAGCAAGCTAAGATGTGCTAACATGTTTTAAAAGTCTAGCCTTTCTATAGTGTGGTAAACTGGTCTAGTTAAAGTCTAGGCTTCCCTGTTAGCATAATGCATGCTAACATCATACCTTACATTCTAGTGAAGACAAGGCCAGTATGTAGAAAAGGATATGTAGGAATTTACACCAGTTAAACAGATCAATATTTACCTCTTTTTGAAACATTGTTCCACAAATCAAACATCATACTATTAGCATCAAGTACCAACAAATCTATATTTTTTTTCACAACACACAATCTTAACTCGGACTTATTCTTTAGTAGTCGATATATGATGACTATATCAAACTGATGTGTGTATAAAGACATATATTTTAAAGTTTGTGAATCATTTATGTGTAAGTATATGATGTGTATGTGTAATACACATGTATTCCTCTTTTGTATGTAGTCATCTGTATTTTGGTATTTGTGATAACTCTGACATATCTAAAGGCTTTCTAATTCAACCTAAACATTCAAGGCACAATTATTTGTTAAGCAGTACATAGTAAGTGAAGTTTGAAGTTATTTTTATTTTCAGAGATAAGATGAGCTCAAAAACATGTTATAAAATTTTTGAAAAGTGAATGACAGAAAATTTTTAACAAACCGCCTCTTTCAAATTAGTTTGTTTAATGTGTCCCAGTCTTTTCAGAATTCTACCCTGGAATCTGATGTGATATGTGAACTTTGAGGTAGATTTGTTTGGTTTTAGTGAAGTTGAGGGAAGGGTTTGAAAAATCAGATTAATAATGGGGAAACTAGCTTTAACCTGAGTTATGCAGGGTCCAGCATCCCACCATTTTATAGAGAGAGAGAGAGCAATATACTGCATTTCTGTTCATATCACTTGTTCACCTTGAATGTTTTTACTTTATTAGTTTATAATTTAAAATAAATTACTAGAAGATGTATAAGAAAATGTTTTACTTGATTCCATTTGTTGATGTACAATAAAATTTTGAATTACTATCAGATTATTCTTTTTTGCCTCATCTCTGAAAACAGTAAAAACTCCTCAAAATGCTTTCCAACTAAACCAGCCATCTACAGTGGATGCTAATCATTTGTAATGGCATCCCAGCATCTGGCTTGCTGATCCTTTGATTGAAGTATTAGTTTGTCTCAGAGGTCCTGAAACCTGTCTGATCCTGTAAATTAGTGTGCTGAATCTTGTAGCATAAATTAGCACAGATAAATAAGATACTCTAAAATTCACATTCAGTTTAGGACAGTAGTGTCTTTTCTCTGTGCTAATAAACTATTGTGTAACTACAACTGTAGCAAAAAAACCCACACGCATGGAGCTAAAACTATTTTATTTAAAAAAGAAACCTAAGTTCTCTTGGCACTGGATGGATTTGTAGGTTAGTCACTAGAACTTGTTCTTGTCTGGTTTATCACCATGTCAAATAATTCAATCTCAGAACGAGATCTCTCATTAAGAGAATGACCACAAACAAGATTTTGATTCTATAAATCTATCAAAAACAATAAAAAACTATTATGCATGTAAGATTTACCTGGAATATCCAGTGTAATGTACATTTATAGCGGCATATTCAGTATAGCAATAATGTTTGACATAGCAGCAATTAAAAAAATACACACATGGATTATATATCTTTGCTATATTAATATGTATTTGCATAAATTAGAATTAATTAGATATTTATTTTTAACTAGATTACTAGGAAAAAAGAAAAATGAATTAATTTATTTGAAAAAAGACAAATCTCGGTAATCTGTGGTTTTAAATTAGTCATTTTTCTTTTAATCTTCTACTTTGAAAGCAATAAAATATTAATGTATATACCAGAGCACTATAAAACCTTCAAATGTTATGCCTTCTCTTAAAAAAAACCTGAATATTGATTGAGCTAAAGAAGTACAGTAAATCATAATGGTTAAATCTTGAAAACTTGTAGCTATCTCACTGGAAAAACACTGAACAAGAATCCATCTTCTAGTGACATCTGAAATTAGATAACTGATTTGTTGTTCAGTGTTCTTGTAGCAAAATACATTCAGTTTCAGAGGGGGTTTTTGTTGACTCTAGTGTAATTACTGGTTTGCTAGCCAGCTCCATATCCTCATTTTGTGCTTTTGAAGGATTCAGTAAAGATAGAGGAGTTCAGAGAAAAAAGCTCTTACCGGGAGATTGTCTTTCTTCAGTAAGTCTTAAGTTTTCTCATTATCCTTTCTATCAGGTAGTTGAGAATGACCGCTATGCTGTTGTCCTACACACATGGATGTCCTACACATTAACTTCATTTCTGTTGTTAATTCGTCATATTGGTTTGTACACTGCCTTTATGTATACTGGAGCTTAATGGGTTACAGCTGACTTCAACTACTAGTGCTAGAGTGCTTGTTGTTGTTGTTGCTGCTGCTGCTGTTGTCTTCTCTTCTCTTCCCTCCCCTCCCCCCCCCCAAGCTATGTGTTCTTATTAATGAAAGCTTTCACTTGGAACACAAAGTACCAAGGGTGGAAGTAGTTCTAGCAATTTCGCAGCCTTGGACCAATCCCTGGTAACACATTGCCCCCTGCATAATGAGGTTTCACCTTGCAGTGGATAATTTTGTTGTGCCAGCAGAGTGGAGTTGATGGACCAAAGTCTTGATCCCAGACTATGGGATGAAATCATTAAATACATTGAAGATTACTACCTTGAAGTTGACCCAGTATTCTCTGGGGAGTTATGAGAGGACAGGTTTGATGTGCTTGCAAGATCCCATGTTGCTGAGAGGCAGGCTGCTGCCTTCTGCTCCAGTTGTAGTTCTCTCAGGCCTGAGGGTTTCAAGATAACATTGCTATAGTCTACCCATCAGGATACCGATCACACGTGGGGGGGAGGGATAGCTCAGTGGTTTGAGCATTGGCCTGCTAAACCCAGGGTTGTGAGTTCAATCCTTGAGGGGGCCATTTAGGGATCTGAGACAAAAATTGGGGATTGGTCCTGCTTTGAGCAGGGGGTTGGACTAGATGACCTCCTGAGGTCCCTTCCAACCCTGATATTCTATGATTAAAAAAAAGTGTGTACTGTTGAAACTAGGACATTATCCACTAGGATGGCACAAAATTTCCTCATCAGTCATGATGGTAGAACATATTTGTCAGTTGACAAAATTTTCAGCACAGTTACCCAGACCTCTGACTTCTCCCAGCAGCTTCCTAAAAAGATTCCACAGAAGGGGAGTTCTTTGGAATATATTGTAAAATACATGTATAATATATATTATAGTATATGTGTATGTATATATACTGCCTTTTGACTAATTCAAAGGTATTTGAAGAAGCTTTCAGGAAAAAGACTTGGTAGTAAGAGTATGGTGGGACTGCCTTTGGAAAATTAAATGTATATTTTATAAATATACATTTCCCATAACTAACCCTTCCACTGATATCTTTATATATACTGAAATCATAATTGAGTTTCTACAGGAAGTTTGTCACATCTGTGTTCTGAGAGAGATACCACTACTTTGCTTTACTTTTGCCCATTGCTGCAAGGCTTCCTGTGTTGTTCCTTGCAAATACTTCACTGTGACAGCTCAGATAAACAGAAGCCAGGCAATCATATCCAGAAAAAGTCCTTGAACTCCAGTCCAGGGCAAAGATAAGGACTTCAGTCTTTTCCAGCTCCAATGAATGTACAACAGCCACTGGGAAAAGTCTTTGGGACTCAGATTCTAATTTACTTCTTGTTTGGCATAATTGCAAAGCAATTGGGTGGGTGTGTGTGTGTGCGAGAAAAAAAAAATAAAAAAGTTGATACAGTATCATCTTGGTTTAACTCATGCAGAAGTATTGTTTAATGACGGCCAGGGACTAAATTTAGGCTAGGATTTTCAAAGGGAACTATGAGAGTTAAGTCTCCAAATCCTATTGAGAGGTCATGGAAATTGGGCCCTAACTCCCTTAGACTTTTCTGGGAAATCTCATCTCTAGGTGCATTAACAATGTTGTTTCACAGTAATAATTGTATAATACGGATTGTGTGTATATTAGAACACATGTTAAAACATGTTTTTCTCAAAGATTTTCATTAGAAAAACTTCTAATGTTCAAAAGTTCTATCTGCCCAGGTATATAAACTCTAATTGGTTTTTGCTTTATTATCAAACATCATAGAAAGGAATGGGTGAGTAGATTTTGTGTTTGAGCTAGTACATTTGAGTTTTGTAAGGTTAATATAAGTGTCTGTGTATATATACATTCACATTCTTAAAAAGCAAACAGTGGAGACCACTTTGGTGCACCTTGACTGAAACAGCTAATATTTTGACTTAAAATGTAAGTGTGTGTGTTTTTAGAATCAACAGCGCTGTGTATCCATGTTCTACCTAGAATCATGAAAAAAACGGAATATAGGAGATGTTTCTTTTGGAACTGTATTCTTCTCAGTTAATAATCATTTCTACTTGTTAATTTTGGAAGCATTCTGCCTTACAGAATTTGACTTTATGTCAGGGTTGGTTTGGAATTGCCATCATCTTGATGTAAAGAGAAAAAAAAAGCTTTTTTAAGTGACTAAACATAAAGCAAGAGTAATGATGGAGGAACTGAAGAATTGCTTAGAAATATGGCAGTCGTTCCCCGTAAAGCAAGTTTCCAAGACTGTGGGAGATCAGCCAATAAGAGACTTATTTATTCCTGCCAGCCTAAGAAACTTCACAGTTAAACATCTAGGCTAGGTTCCTACAGAAATGAACTTCTGACTATTTTGTTAATTCTTGAAAAACAGTGGTGGTTTTTTTACATACATACAGACATACATATGTAGAGGTGGTTGTGTTTTAACAAATTTGATATTATTTGAAGAAGCTGCTTAAAGTATGGGAGACTTTTTAAAGCAGTTTTAAAATTAATTTAATGCTTTTTTTGCTACATGCTAACTTGGTATTTTCCAAGAGGTTTCACAAAGGTTTATTTAAAAGATCTTGGCAGGTATAGGCCAGAAATGTCAGAAGATCTCTTGACTTCTCCCTTTGATCAGCCAATCATGTCAGCCTCCGTGGCCCCGTGTTAAATTTTCAAACAAGCACTTCCATGCTTTCTCCCATGTTGCTGCTCATGATTGGAAGGAGCTTCCCCTAACTATCCACAAACTACCTCCATTATCCTCTTTTTCCAGTCCCTCCTTAAAATAACTCTTCTTTGCTGTGATGCCTACAATAAATTTGACAAAAGTTAGGCCGCTTGTGTGCTGATATCATTGCTTATCATGCTATTTCCTTGTACTCCCCTGTCTGTCTGAGAATGTAAGCTCTCTGGGGCAGGGACTGTCTTTTTGTTTTGTTAGTGCCTAGCCTGATTCATGACTGGGCCTGCTAGGTGCTACTGTAATACAAATAATGCTAATAAAAAGGTATTGAACAGTTTTGAAGATTTGCCCCTGACTTAGATACTATATATGGTGGCTGAGCTGTTTTGAAAATCTGGCTCCAGTTTTCAGCACTTTAGAATCAGAGACCTTGAAAAACGTATTCAAAATGCTAAGCATTGAAGTAGGGATGTCAAAATAGTATGTCAAAATGCAGTAGGTCAGAGGTTCTCAAACGTTATCAACACGAGGACCCCCATTTTGATTTAAAATTTTTCGCGGATCCCCAGACTCCCCACTCAATCCTAGGCCCCGCCCCTACTCCATCCCTTCCCCCCAAGGCCCGTCCCCGCCCCACCTCTTCCTGCCCCGGCTTCACTTCTGCCCCTCCTCTTCCTCGCCTCTTTCCACCCTTTCCCAGAGTGTGCCCTGTCCCGACTCCACTTCCTCCCTCACAGTGCTTCCTGCACGTCAGGGAACCAAGGGTACTTCAGGGGGTTCGTCGGCCCCGGTGATCAACTCCTCCCCCTCCCTCCCTCCCTCAGCTTGTGCACCTCCCTTCCAGTGCCTCCTGCACACCGGGGAACAGCTGTTCAGCAGCATGCAGGAGGCACTGAGAGGGAGGAGGAGGAGTTGATCAGCAGGCTGGCAGCCCCGTCCCTGCTTCTCCCCTTCCCTCTCAGTACTTCCTGCATGCTGCTGAAAAAGCTGTTCCCTAGTGTTCAGGAGGCACAGGGAGGGAGAAGGAGGAGTTGACCAGCAGGGCCAGTAGACCTCCTGGAATACTGTCGCAGACCCCAGTTTGAGAACTGCTGCAGTAGGTTATTGGAAGTGTCATTGTTTCTTACGAAGTTAATTGGAGTATTCAGAGTAACAGCCGTGTTAGTCTGTATTCGCAAAAAGAAAAGGAGCACTTGTGGGAACTTAGAGACTAACCAATTTATTTGAGCATAAGCTTTCGTGAGCTACAGCTCACTTCATCGGATGCATACTGTGGAAATCGCAGAAGATGTTTTTATACACACAAACCATGAAAAAATGGGTGTTTATCACTACAAAAGGTTTTCTCTCCCCCCACCCTACTCTCCTGCTGGTAATAGCTTATCTAAAGTGATTACTCTCCTTACAATGTGTATGATGATCAAGATGGGCCATTTCCAGCACAAATCCAGGGTTTAACAAGAAAGTCTGAGGAACGGGGAGGGGGAGGAATAAACAAGGGGAAATAGGTTACTTTTTATAATGACTCAACCATTCCCAGTCTCTATTCAAGCCTAAGTTAATTGTATCCAATTTGCAAATTAATTCCAATTCAGTAGTCTCTCGTTGGAGTCTTTTCAAAGTTTTTTTGTTGAAGGATAGTCCCAGAAGTCACCCACTACAGGACAGGCCTAACAAAGAAAATAACAGAAGGCCACTAGCAGTCACCTTGAGCCCCCAACTAAAACCCCTCCAACGCATTATCAAAGATCTACAACCTATCCTGAAGGATGACCCAACACTCTCACAAATCTTGGGAGACAGGCCAGTCCTTGCCTACAGACAGCCTCCCAACCTGAAGCGAATACTCACCAGCAACCACATACCACACAACAGAACCACTAACCCAGGAACCTATCCTTGCAACAAAGCCCATTGCCAGTTGTGCCCACATATCGATTCAGGGACACCATCACAGGGCCTAATAACATCAGCCACACTATCAAAGGCTCGTTCACCTGCACATCTACCTATGTGATATATGCCATCATGTGCCAGCAATGCCCCTCTGCCATGTACATTGGTCAAACTGGACAGTCTCTACGTAAAAGAATAAATGGACACGAATCAGATGTCAAGAATTATAACATTCAAAAACCAGTTAGAGAACACTTCAATCTCTCTGGTCACTCGATTTCTGAGCTCAAAGTGACTTCGAAAACAGACTTGAACGAGAGACTGCTGTATTGGAATTAATTTGCAAATTGGATACAATTAACTTAGGCTTGAATAGAGACTGGGAATGGTTGATTCATTAGAAGAAATAACCTATTTCCCCTTGTTTATTCCTTTCCCCCCCTCCACTGTTCCTCAGACGTTCTTGTTAAACCCTGGATTTGTGCTGGAAATGGCCCACCTTGATTATCATACACATTGTAAGGAGAGTGATCACTTTAGATAAGCTGTTACCAGCAGGAGAGTAGGGTGGGGGGAGAGAAAACCTTTTGTAGTGATAAACACCCATTTTTTCATGGTTTGTGTGTATAAAAACATCTTCTGTATTTTCCACAGTATGCATCCGATGAAGTGAGCTGTAGCTCACAAAAGCTTATGCTCAAATAAATTGGTTAGTCTCTAATTGGAGTATTGAAAAGCTTTTCTAAGTTCATATAGCTGACTCAGCTAGTGTCCCAGTGTACCAAACAACCATATTACCAATTGTCACCCACAGTAAAGTCTGCAGGATGGAAACCGCTCCTGAGGATCATAGGAGATCTGCAGGAGATGGGCTTCCCACCTTCAGAGCTCTGCAGAAAATGAGCTTCACATGAACTCTGCAGTTGGCAGCCATAGTATCAGGGGAACTCTGCAGGATTTCAAGATTTGCAGAAGTGCTGGTGAAATGGGAGTATTAAAGATTTAAAGCTGTGTTTAAAGTTACTGCATTCCTAGTGCATCTCTTCAACCTCTCTCCTGCTGTTCCTGCAAGCTGGTGGAGTTTTTAAGTTATGCAGGGCTTTACCCTCACCTCAGGCTGGGTTGGATGGGCATGAAGAAAGACATGCAAAGGTAAAATACGATATGGACCTTCAGAGGTAGCTGTGTCCTGAAGTGGTCTGTGATTCTAGGAGCTCCTCAAACACTCTGTCATGTAGACTTAGAGCACTCAACCGTCAAAAAAATCTATGAGACAGCCTTCTGACTCACCCTGTAACTGTATTCAGTGTATTCCTTTTTTCCTTCAGTCCCTCTGCCTGGCCTGTTCTTTCCCACAGTGTCCATTCTAGTTATGATCAACTCAAGTTTTCAGGTTTTTGGGGCAGCCATGATGCACGTGTGTGGATTGCAATTATATATTCTTCAAATATAAAAAATGCTGTGTGAACACTTAGGGTTGCTAAGGCACAATGCTGTAAAACTCAAAACCATAAAAATACAGGAAATACAATTTAAAGCCATGTCCCTGCATAAATCACCTTATCTCTTATGAACACCCACAGATATGCTCAAACAATACTTCAACAATTTTACCAGCTGTAAAAACCTGAAGTTGAACTAAGATCTAAGATTATTACAGAAGACAAAGGTATTAGTCTGGAATTAATAGTGTTCATTTATGCTTTTTTCTCCATTAATTTGTAAATATTAGATACATACCTTAAATGAGTGTAGTTAAACACAATGTGTGATTGGAAACTTCTACCATATTGTATTTTGTGGCTTTACTATTAAAATTTTATTTTCATTTACAGTTGCTTTCAAGTAATTGAGTTCTCCTTAGCTTCAGGGAATAATTTTGTTACAGGCCAGTAGAGGCCTCTGCACAGGGCTTAGACCAGGGGTGGGCAAACTTTTTGGTCTGAGGGCCACATCGGGGTTGCAAAACTGTATGGAGGGCCGGGTAGGGAAGGCTGTGCCTCCCCAAACAGCCTGGCCCCCGCCCCCATCCACCCCCTCCCAATTCCCGCCCCCTGACTGCCCCCCTCAGAACCCCTGACCCATCCAACCCCCACTGCTCCTTGTCCCCTGACCACCCCCTCCTGGGACCCCCCACCCCTAACCACCCCCCCTGGAACTCCACCCCCTATCCAACTCCCCTGTCCCCTGACTGCCCCAACCCCATCCATACCCCCTCCCCCTGACAGGCCCCCCAGGACTCCCATGGTTATCCAACCCCCCTGGTCCCTGACCGTCCACACCACCCCCCCCGAACCTCTGTGCCATCCAAACGCTCCCTGTCTGCCCCCCGGGACCCCCTGCCCCTTATCCAACGCCCTGGCTCCCTTACCATGCCACTCAGAGCAGCATGTCTGGCAGCTGTGCTGCCTGGCCAGAGCCAGATGCGCTGCCCTGCAGGAGCGCACAGACCCGCTGCCCACGCGGCAGCATAGCTGCAGGGGAGGGGGGGACAGCAGGGGAGGGACCTGGGGCTAGCCTCCCCGGCCAGGAGCTCGGGGGCCAGGCAGGATGGTCGCAGGCTGCAGTTTGCCCACCTCTGGCTTAGACTCTTGGATTGACAACCTCTTACAAAGTGATGGTGTGGCTTATACCGAGGCATTTCCATGCAGGAAATGTTAGCTGGACCCTGTATGACTATGGAGCTTGTAGTTGTACAGTGTATAAATTGGAACTTGGTTATAATTTGGGGAAAACTAAAGATACTGTATTATAAGATTAAGCAAATAACTGCTGAAATAGGATTATAAAACAAGTGAAAATCCATTATGTAATGTTAACACTCTCTCTCCCCTGGTGCTTTAATCTGTTATTGCAAATCATTTAACTATTTTTCTTTGTCAGTGAATGTTTGTGTGAGAGAACATGTCAGTCATTCACAGTTACGGTGAGATAATCTTATGTTTAATGTGTGAGAAGGGGTGGTTTTTCACTCCTGGTAAACCTGGTGTAGTTAGAAATTCTATATTGGATAGATTGATAACTTACCCACAGTATCTGTTTCTTACACACTTGTCCTTTTATTTTGCCCTGTGATAACGTATTGTTAAAATCAGTAGATGTGTATTATAAAAGGAACAAAGGAGGAAGAAGGAAATCCACAGAAGTAGATTAGTTTTTACTTTCTATACCAATGTCTTAGTTCAGTCACAGCTGAATGTTTTTAAATAAAAGTCAAATCTTCTGGTAAATACTGAATCTTTAGACTATATTTGGAGAACTTTTGTTACAGTCTCACTATACAGCCTCTTCAGAAATTACTGTAAAAATTTCCATCATCCATCTTATTGTGTAAAATGGTAGAAATCCAATATGGAAAAAACCATTAGGTCAGCTGGTCTAGTCCTCTGCCAGTGAAGGATTGTTTTTTACGGTATGCTACTTTCTGAAGCCCTGGGCAATGGCTTTGCCAGAGGGTTACTGACCCTTTCAGAGGCAATGGGTCCCACCCCACCTGTGACACAATTGACCTGCCTCCCGAGGTGGGGAAAATTAGTGTAGCCACATAACAGGAAAGTTATGTGGTTAAATCAGCTTATGCCTGGAGATAAAAGAAACACTCCAGAGAGGTAAAGTGGAGGAGAGGAGGCCAGCCTACCTTGCCTGTTAGTCTAGGGAGAAAGGACAGAGTTGAGAGGGGACAGCTTGGAGAAGCTGAGTGAGGGTCACAGCAGGTTGGAGTTATCCCACACAAATCCCAGAAGGAGGGACTCCTTATCTAAAGAGGGAAACCTAGGCAAGTTAGCAGCCCAGACCCCATGGAAGAAGGGTTGTCGGACTCCTGATTCAAGGAGCAGAAATATACTTGAAGTATCACAAACAGACCCCAGAAAGAAAACAATAAGATCTCTGAATCAAAGGGAAGAAGCGTTGGACTTGAGGGATGAGGGAACAGTGGGATATGTTGTAAGAAACTCAATAAATGAGACCCCATCTAGGGGTATCTTACTTTAAATATTCTGGTCTGGGAGTGAGATTTTACAAGAGCCGGAAGAGGGAGCTAAGGGCATTATATCTGCAGGGCTGCATTATGCCACAAGGGGGTGCTCTGAAATGGCCCTCTGGCTCAAGCTTATTTAAAATGCCTTGAGAAGAATTATGTACCAGAAATTTTTTTCAGATTTATCTCTGTTAATAAAATGCAAGTTAAAATTTCTTGCCGTGTTTAGTTAGCTTTCTCATAAGAAAATGAGATTGGGGGGGGGAGGGGTAAAAATTTTAAAAGACCCAATTTCAAAGGTTTCAGAGTAGCAGCCATGTTAGTCTGTATCCTGCAAAAAGAAAAGGAGGACTTGTGGCACATTAGAGACAAACACATTTATCTGAGCATAAGTTTTCGTGAGCTACAGCTCACTTCATCCGATGAAGTGAGCTGTAGCTCACAAAAGCTTATGCTCAGATAAATGTGTTTGTCTCTAAGGTGCCACAAGTCCTCCTTTTCTTTTTGCCAATTTCAAAGGTGATTTAGGCACTTAGCCTATATCTCGTTGACTTGTAATGAGACTTAGGCATCTAAGTGCATATGCCATTTTTGAAAATGGGACCGAGGCTCCTAAGTCACTTGGGCACATATGAAAATATTATCCTTGCTATCAATGCTATATGAATGCAACACTATACTAAAATATGTGCAATTTGGACCATGAAAAATCTGGCGTTAGTGTGGTTTCTCCACAACCCCCTTTTGAATAGCAAGACTAATCTGAACTTTTATTTAAAAAAAAAAATTGCTATAACCCTTTTAGCTGTGAATATATTTTTGAAAATGTAAAGTGATGATTAGTTTTATAGTCTCAAGGTTATTTTTCTTAAAGATCCTGCGGCATAGGTGCTCCAGGGCTGGAGCACCCACAGGGAAAAAATGGTGGGTGCTGAGCACCCACCAACAGCTCCCCTATCAGAACCTCTCTCTTCCCCCAGCGCCTCCTGCCTGCCGGCGGGCCCCACCTATCAGCACTTCCCCCACCCTCCCAGCGCCTCCCACCTGCCGCAATTCACTGTTTCACAGCGTGCAGGAGGCTCTAGGGTGGAGGAGGAAGAAGCAAGTATGCAGTGCGCTCAGGGGAGGGGTGGAGTGGGGGGGGTGGAGCGGGGGCAGGTGCGGGTGGGGGGCCTTGGTGGAAGGGGTGGAGTGGGAAAGTCAGCACCTGTGTTGTTATAGCTGCTCAGGGCTGGCCTTCTGGATTTGTAAAACCCATACAAGTAGTTCCTTTGATTTTTAAGAGGTTACCCCAAACCAGTTCACAGCTGTGGGTGATGCCACGTGAGTTGTCACTGGTGGCACCATGCTTCAAGCTCTCTTCCAGTCAGCTCCTGCATTTCAGTACCTGAAAAGGCCGCTGGCAGTGGAGTGGTGGAAAGTGCGGGGGAGTGAGAGGCAGCCTACTGTACCAGACAAGCCACAGGATTGAGGTCGAGGGAGAGACATGCATTCTGATCCTTGCATGAATGTAGCCTTAGGGAAGCCATTTAACCTTTGTTTCTCTGTCTAGTAAAAGGAAGTAACCCCAACCTCACAAGGTAATGTAGTGATTAGTATGTAAAGTTCCATGTGTACCTGATTCCCCTTTAACACTGCTATGAAGTTACTTCAGATTCTGTAGATGCTAACATTCACCAGAATGGACATATCTCTCCTGTAGCTGTGGTTTTAAGCTATGTCTAGTTGCTTATTTGCAGAATTGTTGAAAAACTTGTTTAAACGTTGGTAAGTATGCATGGACCCTAGTGCTAGTAGCTAACTTCCATTTCTACATTAGGACCCAAGAACTTTCCTTCTTCCACTCTGTTTTTAATATAAAAATGATCAGTTAAGTTTGGGAGGGAGATGGGCAAAAAATTTCAGAACACTGGATCCTTATGCTGGCCTTGTGCATAGCAATATGTACACAGAGGACAGGAACTGATTGAATTTGAGGGAGAAAGCAAGGGTTTGTCTAGACAAACAGTGTGCGACAATCTGTGGTTTAAATCTGCATCACACTGGCGTGCCACACACAAGCTGTCCATATGGACCCTGCTACCTCACACTAGCAGTTCTCTAGTGCGCTTTAATCTAGTTATGTTTCAAAGTGGAGTAGATTAAAGTTCGCTAGGAAACTTTAATGTGCAGTAGTAGGGTCCGTATGGACAGTTTGTATGTGGTACACTAGTGTGCTGTGGGTTTATACCCCAGCTGGCTGTACACTAACTAGTCATCTAGATAAGCCTTAGGTGATGGTTGACTCTCTCCCCCCTCCCTCCCAATCCAGCTAAAGATACCCAGGCTAGATTCAGTGCAGTATAAAACAACTGCAAAAACATTGGCTGTAGACTAAAGGAAAAAGAGCATTTAATTTTACTTAGTTTAAGTGCATATCTGAGTCTGTTATTATGCTATGTGCTCGTAACTCAGGGCTGGCCAAGGTGTTCTGCCTGTTGGGGTGCAAAAGGTTTTCAGGCCGCTGCTACCACCCCTCCTTCACCCAGCAGCTGAGAAACAAACTTTAAAAACATCTGCATGGAAAAGAAGTGAGATGGAAGTGGACAGTAACCATCCTTTTCGCCTGCCCCTAACAACATCCCTGACACAACTCCTGCTGCTGTTCATTGATTTTGCAATGCAGGTGCATAGTGCAAAGAGGCTTAATCATCAATGAGCTCTGGTATTAGGAAAAAGGAAAGATCCTGAACACAACATTAGAAAGACATTCTGTACCCATAGTTGATAAGCATACAAAAAGGATAGCAACAACCAGCCAAACAAACAACCCCTATAAACCAGCTGATGAAAGGTAAGTTAAATAGCAAAGTTGCATTGAAAATAGTAGGACAAGTTAAATCATAGCAAGTTAAACTATATAAGTAGGTTACTGTTGGTTCAGAACTGGTGAATAAGGCCACAGATAGCTAGGAAAATGAAATATTGAAGGCTTCAACAGCTTTGGTTGGAAGCCAGGTGTATTATTTATCGAATTAAGACCTACATTTGCCTTAAGTTGGTAATATAGAGTCCTAAATTATTACTTTCCTTTTAAAAATCTGGTAAATTAAGTATAATTGGAGTATTTAGTGTTACAAATTTTAAAACAATTGTCAACAACTATATTCAAGTACCGTAGGTTTACAGTGGACTGAACAGACTACACACAAATGTGTTCATAAGATGAACACTGAAATAGAACACAGGAAGTTTGAAAAAGGTAGTAACAGACTTCTGTGTCAAATTGACAACAAACATTTAAGTTGTGTAGGAAAAAGAAAGTAAAATGGAAGCAATAGTGTTAAGGAAAAACAAAATGATACCAAAAAATTGGGGTAGTAAGATGATCAAAGTTAGCAATTTGAATTTGGGAATCACAGAAAGTATAGACAAAACTAATTGTTAAAATTTGATAACCAATACATTTTACATTCTGTAGGAACATTTGAGTTGGCTGGATCATCAGGAGATGTGGGCTACAGTTTGAGTTAGTACAGTTTGTTAGCTGCTAACACAATAACTTTGTTTAGAAATCCAATCATTCTGTGTCCCTCGAGTGTTCTTTCACAATGTGGCCATGCTCACTTGAGCTAGGCTAACTGTTGAGAGACGTTAACTCAAGTGTATGTGGATAACTTTAGTTAATTCTACAGTGAAGACATAGCCAAAGATAAAATTTTTTACTTCTTGACAAATCCATATTGCGCCATTTAGCTGTTCTTCACCTGAAAGTAGTGGCCCATTGATAGTTCAAAAAGCAACTGAGATACCAGTGCACAGAAATCTTCTTTTCAAAAAAGTTAGCATTTCTATCAGTGCTGATAATGCAGTCTGCACACTGTGCTGCCTTAGAGAGGGGTAGAACGCAGACTTCTAACGAATCACTTTCTTAAAGATGGGTATGAGAGTGTGAAGGTCTAAAACGTATCCAGATTCAGAAAACAGAGGCATGTATCTTCTAGTATTCGATGCTATTTTAGTTTGGCAACATCTTGTAATGAAGTTTAAAGGATTTAAAGCTGTCTGCATTCTCAGTCGCTTCATCATTTTGAAATAGAGATTGGTACTGCCAATCATTGCAGGTTTGGCACTGGTTTGGATTCACAAGATGGCTTTGTGTAATTGTCAAGTATTTGAAGCTGCTACTTTGCAAAATGAAAGCAGAATAAATCCAAATAACTTGCATTAATATAAATTTGTAGTATTTGGGGCATGAACTAATGTGAATGAAATATTCCCAACTACCTTCACATTAAATATGAACTCTCACATTTCTGGTATATTGCAATATGCAAGCCATATGAAAATATAAAGAAGTAAAATATAAATCAGAACTCAAACGACTTTCACATTTGTTTCTCCCCTTGTGTTAAAAGACAAGAAAGGTTTATAATTTTCTAAACACTTTCTTCTCCACTACTCTGACCCTTTGGAGTCTCCTGTTTTATTTAATTTTTTTAACTCCAATTCTCTTCCACAGTAGGTTTGTTACGGTTTGTCATCACTATTTTCTAAATTGGCGCTGCTGCATTTGATGCAGAGGGTATCGATTTAGCAGGTCTAGTGAAGACACGATAAGTCAATGGCAGAACGCTCTCCCTTCAACTTCAGTACTCCACCTCCCCGAGAGGTGCAAGCTATATCGAGGGGAGAGCATCTCTCATTGACACAGGGCGGAGTAGACATCGCTGTAAGTCTATCTAAGCTACTTCGACTTAAGTTACGTAACTTACGTAACTTAACTAGTGTAATTTAGATTGACTTACCTTGTTAGTGTAGATCAGGTTACACAGTTGACTGTTTTTCTGGTAAAGCAGGGTTAGCTTCCTTTGGAATCCTCCTGCAATGCTCCTAACACTGCCGAGTGCTATCCTCCTGGAAGCTGGGCTAAAGGTGAGGAATGAACAATTTCTAATTTTTGGACTCTTTCCCATGATTCATATCACATTGTGCTGTTAATGCCATCTTGCTAGGCAAGGTTTTAGGTCAATTTAAAGTGCAACAACATTTAAGATCACCAGTAATTTAAAGTTTTTCACCATAAATCAATATTTCAGATAGTGTTTGTCTAAAATGTTGTTTCTTTGCTCGATACAATACTTTTTCAGTGAAGATTAGCCTGTAATAAAAATCCTGATAAATTTACATTTAATGTTAATACAGTGAAACCTACAAGCATGTGGGTGAGGAAACAAGTGGTTACTAAAGTGCATTCTTTCCTGTTCAGCAATAAAATACATTGTATCAACACAGGATTCTGCTAAGTGATGATTCTTGAAATAACTTTTGTCTTGAACATCAAATGTCAAAGTAATAACAATTTAATCAGTAAACTTAGTTGTGTACTAGTATGTGTTACTTTAGTCACATGTGCCCCTTTGATGACTAGTTGTATAAAGACTTATACTGCTACGTGGTGCTTCCAGTGAGGTGAAAGTGTCTTCATACTGTTCCCAAAACAAGTTCATGCCTTAATGGCACAAAAGCACCCAAAAATAGCATATACCCTGAAAAGGGGGACAACTTTTACCATTCTAGCCTTTCTAATTTAAAATCTTATTAATTCAAGAGGCAAGTCATTTTGGACCAAAAATTTAATCTGCTTTCAAATTGTTCAAATCTAGCGGGGATTCCCAGAGAAAGAGAGAGAGGTTTCAGAGTAGCAGCCGTGTTAGTCTGTATTCGCAAAAAGAAAAGGAGTACTTGTGGCACCTTAGAGACTAACCAATTTATTTGAGCATAAGCTTTCGTGAGCTACAGCTCACTTCATCAGATACATGTAGCTCACGAAAGCTTATGCTCAAATAAATTGGTTAGTCTCTAAGGTGCCACAAGTACTCCTTTTCTTTCAGAGAGAGATAGGTAGTGGGAATTATGTAGAGGCAGAGAGACTATTTTTGGAGAGCTCCTATACAGACAAACAGCCATATCTTCTTCCTTTGCTCTTCTGCATGGTCTTCCCCCTCCTCCTTCTCCTTGTCCCATTATAAATATAACTAGTATCAGTAAATAGGTATCACATTCTGATCATCTCTGTTCTTGTCAACTACCAACGTGTAGCAGTTCTGCCCTTTTGGGTTATTTGCAAGTTTTTGTTTTCTTTTGATTTTCATTTCTGACTTTCACACATAGTTGGAATATCAAAAATCCTTTTCCCTGAGATTACTCTCCTGCAATCACAAATGTTGATTTCAGCCTGACTAACAGAAATAAGAATAGAATCTCAGCGTCACTAACAGAAATGCGAATAGAATCTTTAAAGTGTAGCAGTGTCAACACTGGAATCCTTTGTCTTCCTTTCCCCCACCCTTAGGAGCGAATGCAGATTCCACACAGTGTTGAATAGGCAGGAGGAGAGGACATGTTGATCAAATACTAATGCAATTGACTTCCTGTGGTATTAATGAAAACATGACTCACGTTTTAAGTATTTTAAGTTGGATTCTTGTAAACCTTCTGATATTTCTATTTTAGCTTTTTTTAAAAATCACATACATATGATTGGTATAGTACAAAATAATTGCAGAAGAGTTACCATGTGAAAAAGCAATTGCAGAATGTTAATTTGTCAGAGCATGTCCTGACACGGATGAGTCTGAAACCCCTATCAAATTAGCTTTAGTTAGCAGACTACAGACACAATTAAAATTTTTATCTTTGCCATCCAGAAACATTGAAACTGGAATAAACTGGAGAGAGGGGAGCGCAGTGGGAGAAGAACAGACTGCATTGAAACTGGAATAATAAATATTCAAATAGCAAAATATGACAAGATTAGTCATGAAATGTTCAGTAGTGTAAATGTATTAACTGCTTGTGTCTGTTGGTGAACATTTGAAAATGCCAGTAAATTAAAATTTATTTCAGGAAGTGTTAAGTGTCTAAACATTCTGGTTCCAAAGTGCTGGAATCCCTAAGTGGTGGGAGACCATCCTCAGCCTCAACCTCCAAAGGGGTTAAAAAGTTTAGAAAAGCCCCAATGTAGGTTTTGGCCTCCTTGGTTGCAGCCAAACCTAAGGTACCAATCACAATGAATCCACATCGATAATTTATAATCAAGCATAAATACTTGGCCTCACAGGTGTCAGCCTCTGTTGAAAGAGTCAGTCCTTGAGAGCCTAGTTCTAGGTATCCGGTACTTCTGGTTCCTCTCAAAGAAGTGCAAAAGCATATCCATAAGGCTCTGGTTTTCGAAGTCACTGTCACAGCAAAGGGTGACATTGAAGGCTGAGGTTGTAGTACAGATCTTCACCCTCCCCCAGATCCAAAGCTGTTGATTTCATGCTTAAAATCTCTTCACAAGTCTGATAAAGGTTCTGATACTTCCTTGGAGCCAGTGGTTGCTGCTGGATCCATGGTTACCATGGTGGCCAGATTCAGCATGTCAAGCTCCTGGAACATACTCATTTGAATCAACTGATGGATCTGGGAGCCTCTCAGACAGCACTGGATATGTTTTATCCTCAGTGCTTAAAGACAAAGAAAAGAAATGGAAGGCAATGGGGTCAGTTCCTTCTTCTCTGGGAAAGAAAAAAAAAAGGCTAAATTACTTTCCTTGTCTACTCAACCTTCCTGGAAATGCATGAAACTCCCCCTAGAACTCCTGCTTGTTTCTCAGGGAAATGTCTCAACTCTTTTGGATTTCTGCTTCACCAAGCCATTGTTGTCATCCTTGGAAACATCATTGGGTCAGGTCTCAGATACATGCTCTGGATTTGGAATCAGGCCACAACTGACACAACTGGCTATGACACATCAGGGAACCCTGAGAGCATGGAGACCCCTGTCCTATACAAATAGCATTCTGGGGAATAAAAAGCAACTACAAGCACTGGCACTTGGTTTCCCTGTTCAATTTTGTATTGCTGCCTCCTTTTGAGTTCAAGGAGGCAGCAATACAAAATTGAAGAGGGAAACCAAGTCACATAATATTAATAAGACTAGTACAGAAACCTCCCAGTTCGTCACACCTAGTCAAAACAGCCTAATAACATCATAAACAAAATAGCCTAATAACAACAACAACAAAATAGCCTAATAACATCAGCCACACTATCAGAGGCTCGTTCACCTGCACATCCACCAATGTGATATATGCCATCATGTGCCAGCAATGCCCTTCTGCCATGTACATTGGTCAAACTGGACAGTCTCTACGTAAAAGAATAAATGGACACAAATCAGATGTCAAGAATTATAACATTCATAAGCCAGTCGGAGAACACTTCAATCTCTCTGGTCACGCAATCAGAGACATGAAGGTCGCTATCTTACAACAAAAAAACTTCAAATCCAGAGTCCAGCGAGAAACTGCTGAATTGGAATTCATTTGCAAATTGGATACTATTAATTTAGGCTTAAATAGAGACTGGGAGTGGCTAAGTCATTATGCAAGGTAGCCTATTTGCCCTTGTTTTTTCCTCCCCCCCCCCCCCCCCCCCCCCCCCCCGGGTCTTCTGGTTAAACTTGGATTTATGCTGGAAGTGGCCCACCTTGATTGTCATGCACATTGTGGGGAGTGGTCAGTTTGGATGAGCTATTGCCAGCAGGAGAGTGAGTTTGTGTGGGTTTTTGTGTGTGTGTGTGTGTGTGTGTGTGTGTGTGTGTGTGTGTGGTTGGGGCGGGGGGGGGTGAGAAAACCTGGATTTGTGCTGGAAATGGCCCACCTTGATTTTCATGCATGTTGTAAGGAGAGTGGTCACTTTGGATAGGCTATTACCAGCAGGAGAGTGAGTTTGTGTGTGTGTGTTTCGTGGGGGGGGGGGTGTGTGTGTGTGTGAGAAAACCTGGATTTGTGCTGGAAATGGCCCACCTTGATTTTCATGCATGTTGTAAAGAAAGTGGTCACTTTGGATAGGCTATTACCAGCAGGAGAGTGAGTTTGTGTGTGTGTGTTTCGTGGGGGGGGGGGGGGGTGAGAAAACCTGGATTTGTGCTGGAAATGGCCCACCTTGATTTTCATGCACGTTGTAAGGAGAGTGGTCACCAGCAGGAGAGTGAGTCTTTGTGTGTATGGGGGTGGGGAGGTGAGAAAACCTGTATTTGTGCTGGAAATGGCCCACCTTGATTTTCATGCATGTTGTAAGGTGCGTGGTCATTTTGGATAGGCTATTACCAGCAGGAGAGTGAGTTTGTGTGTGTGGTTTTTGGAGGGGGGTGAGGGGGTGAGAGAACCTGGATTCCTGCAGGAAATGGCCCACCTTGATTATAATACACATTGTGATGCGAGTGGTCACTTTGGATGGGCTATTACCAGCAAGAGAGTAAGTTTGTCTGAGGGGGGGCAGAGAGTGAGAGAACCTGGATTTGTGCTGGAAATGGCCCATCTTGATGATCACTTTAGATAAACTATTACCAGCAGGAGAGTGGGGTGGGAGGAGCTATTGTTTATGGTGTCTGTATGTATAGTGGTAATTTCCACAGTATGCATCCGATGAAGTGAGCTGTAGCTCACGAAAGCTCATGCTCAAATAAATTGGTTAGTCTCTAAGGTGCCACAAGTCTTCCTTTCTTTCTAGTCAAAACAGGCACTCATTCCTGTACCACTATTTATTGGTATTGCCAGTGCTTGTAGTTGCTTTTTATTCCCCAGAATGCTATTTGTATAGGACAGGGGTCTCCAAACTACGGCCCGCAACCTGGATGCGGCACGGGGCTTCCCTTTGTCCGGCCCTCCAATCAACAGGGGAGAAGTGAACAGCTGAGTAGGCACACCCAGCAGGCAGGGGGAGGGGCTGCTGGCAGCAGCTCATGTGTGCAGAGGGGTGAGTGCTTCTGGGAGCCAGTGTCCCCCCAAAAGGGGAGCCAGCTTAGGGGAGAGTCGTTGCTGCAGCCAAGCAGGTACAGGGAGAAGCAAACAGGCAGGCTGCAACTGAGTAGGCAGGCCGAGCAGGCACGGGGAGGGGCTGCCAGCAGTAGCTTGCACGGGTGTGGGGGGTAGCTGAGCTGTGCGGAGGGGGTGAGTGCCCCCGGGAGCCAGTGTCCCCCCAGAAGGGGAGCGAACTTACGGGAGAGTTGCTGCAGCCGAGCAGGCACGGACCCCTGCCTTAGAGTAAAAATAGAAGCCAGATGCTTAATTACATCTCCAATAAATGGAGTAAAGAAGATGGAAATTAACAATTTCATAATGGTTAAATTTTAACTACAACACTAATAGAACCAAACAGTCCCAACCAACAATGGGAACCTGGAGCTTCTCTTACCAAAATACAGCCAAACTTTCAATCCTTTGTCATTTTCTTCAGCAGAGCAGGCATGCCTACTGGGCACAGTGAGAAGGGAGCAGGCACGGGGCAGAATAGACCCAAAAAGGGGAGCCTGATTTAGAATTTAATGCAATACAGACACAGTAGAGTAGTGTTGTTTTTAACGATTTGCATATATTTGCATATATTTAATTTCTTTCGCAGTCGCTTCGGCCCGTGAAGCCCCTTCAAAAATCTAATATGGCCCTCATCTCATAAAGTTTGGAGACCCCTGGTGTAGGAGAATATATTTATTTTTTAGAAAGAAAGCTCTTTAGTGCAGGGACTGTCGTTTACTGTGTTTGTACAGTGCCAAGCACAGTGAAGGCCCCAACCTAGCTGAGACTAGGTACTACCACAATGCAAATAAAAATATTATTTAAACTTCTGAGTAGAAAGCAAAAATAATAGCCTTTCAATCATTTAAACCACTCTCACAGTTTTTCTGGATTTACTTCATGTAAACTAGCCACTTCTTTAAACTAGCCATAATGAATTCTTTTATAAGGAAACAAAGTCTGGGTGGCTTCATCGTCCGTCCCATATTTTAAATTTTTGCACAGTAAAGGCTAATTATTAGGAAGGTCCCATGTAGTAGCAACTTGGGAAGGTAGAAAAACTTTTTTCTCATGTGATCCTAGCTGTATTCAGCTACCATATGCAACTAATTTTAAAGTCTGCGGGTTTTCCCGAGAAGAAGATAAAATTTCTCAAGGATGCATGATTTCTTCCCCTTCCCTGTTGAAAGTCATACATTTCAGTGTTTCTGTGGTAATTCTCAGATTTTACTTTTCAACAAGGCAATTAGCACCAGTTTGGGAATGATAGTATTGTACCATCTTTTCATACATTTGTTTCCTTGGCCAGTCCCATGTCACGGAGCAGAGAATGCAGGACAGCTGAGTATTCCAGGCGTGAAGCATCTGTTCCTGTGAATAAAACTACTGCATGTGACTGGCAAGTACTTCTCAGGGCAGCATATGCTAGTCGATAATATAGGACCTTTTTGTCCTCAGCAATGTGACTGACTATCCTCATTTGAAAAGAAAAGGATATATATGAAATACTAGATAGCCAACTGAATTTTCGGGCTCATACTACTGCTTGGCATATTCACATTATAATAAACTCCACTTTAAGTGTTGTATGTCCCTTGTAGAACTCTAATTAGGGACTTGTAGTGTAGCTGAACAATGTATTATGGGTGAGGCTGGTAGGACTGCCAGCTATTCAGGTTGTTCAGCATTTCCCATTATAAGACCCTATTTTCAGTTGCTTATAACTTTGCCAAATTTTAACCATTTGGGCTGAAATTTTCCATGACCTGTTGTCTGCCTTGGGCTGGATTTAAAAAACAACATATCAGTCAAGCAGGTCAGCTGTTTCCAAGAACAAAGCTAGTGAAAATATGTTGTTTTCCCCATATTAAAAAAATATTTGAGAAGTTCTAACAGCCCCATTCTTCAGAGAAGAGACTTCAAATTTGGTAAGGGGAAGTGGCTTTTGTGTAAGGGATGTAACATTTGCTTTCCTCATGAAAATCTACTCCAATTTGGCTAACTTCTAAACTTTTGAAAAATTGCAGTTCACACATTCACTAGAGACTAATAAAATATTAGCAGCTAACTTCTCAGAAGTTTCTGTTCACATCATGAAAAGGAGTACTTGTGGCACCTTAGAGACTAACAAATTTATTTGAGCATAAGCTTTCATGAGCTACAGCTCGATGAAGTGAGCTACAGCTTTCGTGAGCTACAGCTCGATGAAGTGAGCTGTAGCTCATGAAAGCTTATGCTCAAATAAATTTGTTAGTCTCTAAGGTGCCACAAGTCCTCCTTTTCTTTTTGTGGATACAGACTAACACGGCTGCTACTCTGAAACCTGGATGAATTTGGGAGCTCAGAGACTGGGAGCCAGTATGTGAGAGGGAGACTGAGGTTGGATGAGGAGCCAAGGGCTGGTTGAGCAAGACTTCTGGGACTGGGAGCTAAAGACAGAGACTAAGACTGGTTGGGCATGGAAACTGGAAGACAGAGGATGAGACTGGGACTAGATGAGCCAGGAGATTGGCAGCTGGAGGAGGAGACTGGGATTGGCTGGGCAAAGAGGCTGGAACTGGGAGGTGGGGGATGGGGTTGAGATGGGATGAGAAGCTGCGGGGAGACTAGGACTGGCTGGCTAAAGAGACAGACTGAGAACTAGTGGGGTAGAGGGAAAGAGATCAGGTGGAGAAGGGGGAGACCGATCTGACAAGGAGCTGGAGCATGGGGGAGGTTTGGGACAAGGAGTCATAGAGGGATCACAGAGCCATAGAGGGAGAGTGGCTGGTGAGCCTGGAGAGGGAGTGGGGATGGTGAACATGTGTGAGTAGGTGGAGGTTAGGATGGTGCGGAGAGGAACTGGGACTGGCTGGGCAAGGAGACTGGAATGGGGAGTCTGAAGGAGTGAGATTAAGATTGGGATGGGGAGTTTAGAGGAGTGAGACTAAGGCTTGCTGGGCAAGGAGACTGGAACTGGAATGAGAAGCAGAGACTAGGACTGGCTGGGTGTGGAGAATGGGACTGGGATGAGAAGCTAGGTTGGGGAAGAGATGGGACTGGGACAGGAACAGTTTGGAAGATAAGGCAGAAGGAGGTCAAGCTTGGGGGGAAATGGGCAGAAGAGACTGTGCCCACTAGACACACTTCCCTACAGAGCCTGTAGTGGCCCCAAGAAAAATTCCTGAGTCTCTCTATTCTGCTGTTGTCAGCAGATATCTGTGAAGCCTACTGGCAAAGTATCGTATCCCCCTCTACTGCCGGTTCTACAAAGAGGATGACAGCCTCCTACTACTATCAATTACTCAGCTTAAGTCTGCATGGTGGATCTAAAGGTTCTCACCCTGCTGATGAGCCATGTGGTTGTCAGTACAATACAACATGATGGATTTTCTGTATTTTCAATTCGTATTTTGTTAAAACCTAGAACATTATACACAAAAATAACCTGATGTTAAAAAGAACATTATTAAAGTTCCCAAGTCAAGCCCTCAAGTTAGGAAATGCCAAAATTCAAGGCTGCCTGTGCAACATTAACTTGGCCCCCTTGTGTGTATGTATCATGATACAATCTTTCATTATATTTTCATATCCTACTTTTTCCCACAGGACCCCTTTCCCATTCAGTGCACAGGGTTGACCTGCTATTGGGGTGAATCAGGGTCGTGTAAGTGGTCACTAATTGTGTGTTCCTCATTTTCTGGTGCTTGATCTGCCTGGGATGGGCCACACTGAGAATGCCACCCTCAGGGCAGATTGTAAGAAATAGGACAGACAATCCACAAATCTGGTGGTTTGCTCTGTAATTAAATTCACCAAACCAGTAATGAAAGAGCATCTGCAGTACCACACTGGTTAATCAGAAGCCAAACACAGACGCCTTTAGATATTCCAGCCCTTGGATCTCATCCAGGCAGCACAATCTAATATAGTGAGAGGTTACTGAAAACCCATTTCACCATATGTGAGGTTCTTTCTAATTGTAAAGGATCAGACACAAATCCCTGGGTCAGTATGAATCTCAGATCTTACCCAAATATCACGCTGCCAGTCAATTCTTAGTAAACTAAATAAAAGATTTATTAATTAAAAAAAAGAAAGGAGTTATAAGAACATAAGAATAGCCCTACTGGGTCAGACCAAAGGTCCATCTAGCCCAGTATACTGTCTTCTGGCAGTGGCCAGTGCCAGGTGCTCCAGAGGGAATGAACAGAACAGATAATCATCAAGTGGTCCATCCCCTGTCGCTCATTCCCAGCTTCTGGCAAACAGAGGCTAGGGACAACATTCCTGCCCGTCCTGGCTAATAGCCATTGCTGGACCTATCCTCCATGAATTTATCTAGTTCTTTTTTGAACCCTGTTATGGTCTTGGCCTTCACAACATCCTCTGGCAAGGAGTTTCACAGGTGACTGTGCGTTGTTTGAAGAAATACTTCCTTTTATTTGTTTCAAATCAGCTGCCTATTAATTTCATTTATAAGAAAGCCAGAGAGGAAAATAATTCTTCATAGTAGGATTTGAATAAGGTGCAGTAAATAAGATCTGGGGTCACACAGTAAACAATAAGCAGAAAACAAAATATTGAGTAGCTCTCATTAAGTGAGCATCGTCCATCTGGAACACTGAATGAGGGCCGGAGTTCTGTTTAAATAGTAGTATGTTGTTTTGTAATTAAAGATTGTATAATACGTATATATATATATGTATGTATATAATAATACATATGCAGAAGGGGGCCAATTTAATGTTGCACAGATAACCTTAAAACAGACATTTCTGAACCTTTGAGTGCTTGATTTTGCAACCTTATTGTTGATATTGCAACTTTAATGTTATTTTTGTGTGTAATGTAATATTTATAGATACCACAAAGTGTTGCTGGGATTATTATTTATAGGCTAGTTTGCTTAGCAGTCTACCTTTATGTGGGGTTCTCAGGATCAGGAATATCTTGAGTTTTTGACCCCTTAGTGCATGTTTATGGTTTTATAATTAAGAGTAGCTTACTTCCAGTTCTGGAAATTTTATTTAATCTTATTGCTACCAAACAATTATAAACACTTTTGGGTTGGTTATAATATGGGAATGTTATTGCAGTATTCATCACATTCTTATAAAGACATATATCTTTGTGGGCCAGCAAAATAAATGCATTTAATAATTTACAATTTAATGATTTTTTTTTTTAAAGTTCAGAGTTAATTATCCCAAAAGGTCACTTGTCTATTGTCTAAACAGTGCATCCTATTAGTAGTAATCATTTCCTGGAATTGAAAGAGCCAAGATTACGGCTGCTTACATATAGATGTGTAGTGCAAATTCTTAATAGGACATTATCTTTGCTAGGAGCATAGTGTAGACCATTATCATCATAATGTGTTTGAATTCATGTGTCCATGTTCCTATGCATCAACTTTAGTGTGTCCTTTTCACAAAATCACTTTCAAAGAAAAGTATGTTGGTGTTGTGAAAAGTATGTTCATTGTGAAAATTGGAACTAATTCAGATACTTTGCACTTGTTGACTTTCAACTGAGGTCCTCCTTAAGGATATTTGTTTTCTGTTACTAATGAAGGTATGATATAGGCTTAGTATCATGAACTATGCCTTTATGAAAGTGATGGTGATTATATAAATAGAAAACAGGACAAAAATCCTGTGGATAAAACCTTTGAATTCCTAACTATTCAAATATTTTGAAGTTTGTTGTTCTTTTAATATTAACTCTAAAAGGAATACATATACTCAGAGAAGGCTAATGACAATTATCTAAGATTAAGAGATAATTTGGCATAGGATCAAGGTATTCATTTTCATCCTCTTTTACTGAATTTTTAAAATATCCTACTGTGAATCCCACAGGAGAGAGTTGTGCATGTGCTGCTGCTCTTGTCAGCGTTTGTTCTCCCAGAAGCATTGGACAGGATCGTATCATTTCCACTCTGCTGCTAATGCTCTTTCTTGGCACTCTTTGCTAAACGTGGTGTGCAGAGGCAGCAATAGGTGTGATGCTGGGGAGAAGAAAGCGGTCCCAATGGAATAGATTTGTGGAAGAGTGGAGACAAAAAGAAAATTGAATGGGCGATTCCATAGGCAGCATGTGATTCTTTCATTTGGGATGGCTGGGCATGAGCCCTGGAAGCTCCCTAGAAGTGTGTGTGTGGGGACGGGGCACTGGTGCCCTGATCATTACCCCAGCTCCTGCTCCACCCTTGCTTGGCCTCCTCCCCCCAAAGCCACTCCTGCGCTCTGCCTCAAGGCCCTGCTCCTGCTTGGCCTCTTGCCCTGAGGCCCTACCCCCACTCTACCTCTTCCTGCCCCTGTTCCCCCAAGGCGGAGAGGAGTGAGCGGAGGGTGGGGAGGGGACCTCTGGGGGAAATGGCAAAGCAAGGGCGGGGCCTTGGGGCAGAGTAAGGGCAGGGCACCGGTCTGGGCCCTGGTGGCCCCCCACTTCTCACGAGCTATCAGCGGCTTTGCTCCAAAGGTGGCGGGCCAGCACGCCTCCAAAAGGAGGCTAGCTGCATCCAGCATTTCTTGCCCGTTTGGGAAGGCTTAGCCTCCCCAAGCCTCTTATACCCACCACCCATTGGTGACTTAGTCCACTCCAATATTGTTTATGCTAGTCCAGTGGGAGCCCATCAGAGTTCAGCTTGATTTAGCTCCTGATGCCAAAAGGATCTGGAAGTAATTAAATAACACACTTAGCCCTGGCAAAAGGATGTATACCACATCACTACCGAGCAATCATAATAGGTAGGCTGGAGAAGCCTCACAACTGATGCACACTGTGCGTTGAAATCATTTGTATTCCATACCTGTAAAGTTTCGGAAATCTAAATTTTTTTAATGCACTTAGTAATGTTTTTCTTTTGTTGTCATCATATTAACCTTGGGGTAGACCTTAGCTTTGTTTGTGACTGCGGGATTACAGGTTAAAGGATAGATGTTCATATGCCAAGAACAAAATGCTCTTTAATTTTTACTTTTGAAAGACCTAAATCACCCTTTCTGTGCTAGACCCATGGGCTGATTACGATGTATGCACATATGCAGACATTTTAATGACAAATTGGTTACAATCTAGAAATGGTTTTCTTGTTTTCTTTTCTTCTCAAGCTACCCAGAGTGAGGAGCGGTTGTGTGCATTTAAGGACCCATATCAACAAGACCATGGAATCAGTGAGAGTCGAATCTCTCAGGAGAATGGCACAATTTTGTGTATGAAAGGCAGCACCTGCTATGGACTTTGGGAAAAAACACGAGAAGGAGACATACATCTTGTAAAACAAGGTAAGTAACAGTTAAACTTTGCTAATCCTTTTGTGTAGAAGTAACTTGTTGGTTTGAAGGGTTTAAGTTGCGAGGCTCTTTTTTTTTTTTTTTTTTTGGCTAAACAATTAGACAAATCTTGTTTTTCTTCTTCTGAAACTTACTGCATAGCAGTTTATTAGGTGTGAACAGAAAGTTCCTTTTGAAAAAAGAAAAGTGCTTTGAAAGACTAATAGGTACATTTTCAGTGCATAGTTCAAGGCAAATTAGGCATAAAACACCTTATTACCCTGTATGTCAAGATTAAAGTTGCTTTCCTGGGTGAATTGTAGTACATTTACTAAGTTGGCAAGATGCCTGATAGAGAGTAAACTTCTCATTAATCAGAGATGTTCATTTTACATTGACTGTATATGTTTGATTATGAAGGACTCTATACATGAATATAATAAATATGTCACAAAATTATAATTTTCTGAAAAATACTTCACTAATCAACTAATCTTGCTCACTAGAGAATTGGTATTTTGTGATCAAGGATGTTAAGA
The DNA here is from genome assembly GCF_015237465.2 of Chelonia mydas. NCBI lineage: Eukaryota > Metazoa > Chordata > Testudines > Cheloniidae > Chelonia > Chelonia mydas. The sequence goes on from NC_051251.2 coordinate 59,410,291, forward strand.
GATTCATAGCTACAGTAAAAGTCAGATTAACTCTGATCAAATGCCATTTAATCCAGGTGTAGAATTTTTAGGCCATTTCTAAGTCATTTTTCATTAGAGACTGATAATCACATCAGATAACCACACTGTGGTAGTTTAGTGAACTGTGTAAATATCACTGGGAACCAGGTAAAAACGCCACGTATTTTTTTCTTGTAACCTAACTCAAGATGTGTTCCCAATCTCCAGAGTTGAAAGGCTAGAACATTAATTTAATCTTTCACTTAGATTATCTCTGTTTCTCTTTAATCAGTTGTTAGAGGTATCTGAATAGTACTTTAATTCATTCTGGATACAGAAAATGTGTTTTTCCACAAAATTTTTAATATATTTAGAGGAATTGATTGGGGCTTGAGTCACTGCTGCTGGCAACATAGTTGCCTTATCATGCAAATGATTGTAATCTGCAACTATGCTTTGTGGCCTTTACCCCAAGGATATTTGCTCTTTTGTTCTCTAGTGTTTCTACCAGGGAAAACAGTTTTAAATTGTGGCCAGTGTACCTCCTGGGCAGCACTGGGTTACTGCAGATGTCCTGGAAGGGGTGATGATTGTGGGTGGCTCGTACTATTGAATGGCCTTCTCCAGGGAGACTTTCCACTGCAAAGGGGCTCTGTGCACTGGATTAATCCAATCAAAGGAAGCATAACAGAGGGATGAGTTGAGCACTTCATATTTAAAGACACAATGTGCAGTGTCCCAGTCAGTTGCTATTATTATTTTAAGCTGGGGGTTTTTTAATATATTTTGGCGGATTTTAATTGGGGTAGAGGTTGGATGAAGGATAATGGCAGGAATAGGGGAGTTAGTAAACATAAAAATAAGAGCATAGGAAAAGGAATTAAGTGGAAGAAGGTTGGGAACAGTGGTGAAGGGAAAGTGATGGGGAACACTGCAATAAATTATTAGAGCTGTTAAGGAAGACAAAGCTGCATTTTGAAAGGCTTTCAAACTAAAGACAAGAAATTTTTTTTTGTAGTGCTGGTGGAACTCAGAGTGAGGTAATGTGGTCAGAGCAGCAAGCCAGGAGGATAATCTTAGCAGCAGCATTTTGAATGGATTCAATGAGACAAGTTTGCTTTAATGAATACCAGAGAGGAAGAACTTGCATTTGTCAAGACACAAGATAAGAAAAGACAGAATTTTATACATATTACATAAGAATAACCTGCAGGATTTAGACATGGCCTGATTTTATGACTTTAGAGAGAGGGCTAAGACAAAGATGACATCCAGTTTGTGGGCCCAAGTGACTAAGGGGATGGTACTGTTGCCCGTGGTGTCAGAAATATAGGAAAAAGGGAGGATCTGCAGGGGAAAGATCAAATGCTCTGTTTTGGCCATGTTGAGTTTAGGCTGACAGCTGGACACCTGTGAGGAGATGTCAGAAAAATAGGTAAAGATGTGGGTTTTGATGAATGGGAGAACAGTTCTGGGAGAAGAGGTGAATTTGTGAGTCATTAGTCTGAAGGTGGTAGCTGAAGTCTTGCAAACAGGTAAGATTAACCTACTCATCTGTGGAAGGAAAGAAAGAAGAAGCCCAAGGATGGAGCCATGTAGTAACCCCACTGAAAGTTAGTTTGCTGGATAAGAAGGATCCACCAAACGAAACGCTGAAAATATGATTAGAGAGAGTAGAAGAAGAGCTAGAAGAGGGAGGATGAAGTTACAAAAGTTGAGTGAGGACAAGATTTCAAGGAGAAAGTGTCAAAGGCATAGATCTAAGAAAGGAAGATGGAGTACTGGCCCTGAAATCTGGCCAGAAAGAAATTACTGGAGATTTTGGGGACAGTAGTTTCAATGAAGCATAGACGATGTATGCTAGGTTTGGGGCGTGTCTGGGATGGAACTGCAGAAGAGGAACTCCAGAGTGCAGTTGTAGATGGCACATAGGAGGCATTTGGAGATGAAGGGAGGAAGAGAGGCTAGGTGATTAGTTTTAAGAGTGAGTGGAGGCCAAGGTTCTTTGTTTTAAGATGGGGGAGACTAAAGTAGGCTTATACAAGAGAAACCTGATAAGAGTGAGAGGTTGAGGAGAAAAAATAGTTAATTAATTATATTTATTAATTATATTTAGTAAATACAAATGTAAACACTGGTGCAAAATCAATTTTGGTACCATTTGGTACCATTTCACTTCCTTCCTTTTGCAGGATGCTGGTCTCACATAGGAGACCCACAGGAGTGTCACTATGAGGAGTGTATAGTAACAACCACCCCTTCCTTGATTCAGAATGGAACGTATCGCTTCTGCTGCTGCAGCACTGACTTGTGTAATGTCAACTTCACTGAAAACTTTCCTCCTCCTGACCCAACTGATACAACACCTTTCAGTAAGTCAAAACTCCTAGACCTACATGATTTCATGGTTTAAGTATAATTAATTTGAGAAAGACCTCTCTTTCATGCTACTATGGAATATTGGTAGAAACCTAAAGCTATACTGTGCTTTTGTTGTTGTTAAATTAAAGTACATTGGCACTTCACTGCTGTTTTTATTCTTTCACAGAGGTCATACATTATCTTGCTTTGTACTTTCAAATCATTTAGGTCCTATACACACTGGGATTGGAACTATGCAAGCTCTATAAGAACGTTCAAATATGGCTGTTGCTTAAAGAATTCTAGCATGGTTTTTCTGCCTCTTGTGGACAGGGGTTATTTTCCCTAAGGTGCACGCAAACCAGATAGTACCTTCGGCTATCCCCTTGGGTTGTCTGTCATGGGGTTATTTGTCAAAAATACACTGTTCATTCTGATCGGGGAAGCCATGCTAGAACCCTGTTAGCAACGATTATATATAAATATGGTTATAACGAGCACCCTTCTTATCCCACTGTGAAAAGGGCATTTTAGATTCTGTATACAATATATTGTAAAGTTCTACACAGTAGTGCCCAAACACTTAAAGCACAGTATGGTTTGGTCAGAGTATATGGGGCCAAAATGTATTCCTTGATCATGGTACAATCTTCGATTTTGTAGGGCTGTAGTAAAGTTCAGGAATGTGATTAAAACACATTCAGTTCAATCTACATAGCAATACTGGACCACCTTGATAAGCATATTGGGGTACTACAGTGTTGTAAACAGACTGCTCAACATCATAACTTTATAGTGTGAAGAGACCATACCTTGTAGCATAAGTGATAGTAGGAAGATGCAGCTAAAACCAAAGAGAAGCTGCTTTGATTTAAGATTTAGGTAACAGTACTGCCAGTAATCTCCAGAAATCTGAACTGATGAAATTTTATTGCCTTCACTTTGACAGAAAAGAGTGAGAATTAAAATAAGAGAAAAGATTTCTGTGCAAGATGAGTTTCCTCACTAGAATCTTCACAAACGATTCTAATCTGTTTTGTTTTTTAACTGTGTAATTTGTGACTATCAGCAGCTCTTGCCTGGAGTACATTTTTCACACCACCCAACTTCATAGTGTCAGAGAACAGAAAAGAAAGGGGGCTGTAAGAGAGCAATTTGTAATAATCCATGTCATGATTGCTATGCCAGCATCTTTTTGTCCTGTCAGCAAATTGAAATAGTGGGGCCTTGAGATGGCTAGTGTCATTCCCAAGAACCTGACCTGACAGGAAATCTGGAGCTAATTTTGTTGAATCACTCCTCAACAAAAAGAGGTAGAAAATTCCTGCAGTTTTAATGGCTTAGTCTATACTTCAGTACAGCCTTCTTCCCTGACCATATAATGCCCTTGTAAATAAGGCATTTTGTGAATATGGAGTTTTGGATTATTCATATCTACATAAAATTAATAGTGTACCTCTGGAAAATGGCTACTTTTTTATAAGACTTTTTCTTTGTTCACATCTGATTCTTGGTTTAGCCTAGAACAGGGGTGGGCAAACTTTTTGGCCCGAGGGCCACATCAGGGTTGCGAAACTGTATGGGGGGCTGGGTAGGGAAGGCTGTGCCTCCCCAAACAGCCTGGCCCCTCCCCCCATCTGCCCCCTCCCACTTCCTGCCCCCTGACTGCCCCCCTCAGAACCCCTGACCCATCCAGCCCCACCTGCTCCTTGTCCCCTGACCACCCCCTCCTAGGACCCCGCCCCCTAACTACCCCTCCTGGGACCCCACCTCCTATCCAACCCCCTCCCGCCCCCTCCCCCCCTCCCCCCGGCTCCCTGTCCGCTGACTGCTCTGCCCCCTATCCACACCTCCGCACGCTGACAGGCCCCCTTGGGACTCCCACACCTATCCAACCCCCCTGATCCCCATCCCCGACCAACCCCTGCAGAACCCCTGACCCATCCAACCCCCCTCTGCTCCTTGTCCCCTGACAGCCCCCTCCTGGGATCCCCACCACTAACCTCCTCCCAGGGACCTGACCTGCTCCCTGTCCCCTATCTGCCCCCCCCCCACTTCCCGACCCCACCTCCTATCCAACCCCCCCGTCCCCTGACTGCCCCACCCCCTATCCACACCCCTGCTCCGTGACAGGCCCACCGGGACTCCCACACCTATCCACCCCCCCGCTCCCCGTCCCCTGACAGCCCCCGCCCAGAACCCCTGCCCCATTCAACTGCTCCCTGTTCCCTGACTGCCCCTCAGAACCCTCTGCCACTTATCCGACCTCCCGGCCCCCTTACTATGCCGCTCAGAGCAGCAGGAGCTCGCAGCTGTGCGACCTGGCCAGAGCCAGCTATGCCACCCAGAGCGCTGGCAGCGCAGCGAACTGTGGCTGCGGGGGAGGAGGGACAGCAGGGGAGGGGCCGGGGGCTAGCCTCCCTGGTCGGGAGCTCAAGGGCGAGGCAGGACGGTCCCACAGGCTGAATGTGGCCTGCGGGCCGTAGTTTGCCCACCTCTGGCCTAGAACCTCTCCCTGTGTGGCATTGAAATTCTGTTAGGAATTCTACATGGATTTGACATACTAGATAGCAATATTTAAGGTTTTACAAAGAGAAAATTTATAAATTACATAAATCAAATGCTGAAGATTGCTTGTATGTCTGATAAACATGAGAAAATTTAGTTTTTCTCATGTTTATCAGACACACAGGCAATCATCAGCGTTTGATTTATGTAATATAGGTAAGGTGATCCAACCCCATTTTCCTTGGATGTTGCTAAAATCAGAAATATATTTTTTTCACTTCTCAATACATAATAAAATAGAACCATTTACCAGAGCATAGCTTAGAAAGTAGTGCCAAAATTTCAAAATATCCACTTCTGAAAGTAATTCTTATCCAAATTCTTTTAGTTCTAATGTAAAACACAACAAAATGTAAACATGTAATAGATGTGGTTGCAAAGTTTAAGTAGTGTGAAAGATGGAGATTCATTTTGGAAACCTCACACTGCAAGATAGTAAGTCTTTTTCTTAGGCCAACCTGTTTTCATTCAAAATAGCTGATGCATGAAGGCTTCATACAAGACTTAATTGCTACATAGTCATTCTCTTTTTTGTGGCTCTTTTTTTCTCCCTACATCAGTGTGATTTGATTTCTAGCAACTGGTACAATTGTGACAGTCTCCGTGGCACAAGATCAAACATGCAATAACTCACTTATGCCAGAGCTGGGCAGGGAACAATTTTCCTGTCTTGAGAAATGTTTTTGAATTTCAAAAAGTTTTCCCATCCCGAATTTGGGGAGACAGTCAAACTTCTCAAAAATTTTCATGAACAATCGGGGGAAAAAAATAAAAGTTGGCTCTGGTCAATGAAAACATTTTGTTTTGATAATTTCAAAAGATTTCTGTTTCAATCTTTTAAATTGTTTTTATTATAATTAGCTTACATTTTAAAATTAGTCATTTCCAAATATAAAAGGAACTTTTTATTTTGAAAAGGGTCATTTTGAGAATTTTGATTTTTTTTCCAAAGAATTTTCAAAACAAGAAATTTGTCAAAACTGAATTTTTCTTGTGAGCAGATTTGGTTTAGACAGTTGGCATTTGCTGATGGAAGGATGTTTAGCTGAAAAATTCCCAACTAGCTCTGTTTACACCCTAATCCAGTAAAGCATTTAAACTTGTGCTTAACTTTAAGCGTGTAAATAATTCCACTGAAGTCAAAAACACGCTTAATTTTCTTGAGAGATTGGGATATTACATACACTTATAACATTCCGTTCAGGGCATTGAGAGGTATTCTTTTGGTGTACCTTTTCCTTTCATGCACAACAGAACATGCACAAATAGAACTTTGTTTCATATGACATTTTTCATAGTCATGATATTCCAACGCACTATACAAAAAATGAGTTGAGCATTAATAAGTGTCTATGTAGGTAGTTATTAAGTACATGATATATCCAAGTTTTCAAAAGTGGCCTCTAATTCCTGGAATACCAAATATAAATTTGAAAAGTAGGTTGATTATTAATTAAGAGAATCTGAAAACATTACAGACATAAATAATTTAAAAGCTAGTTAGTTTAGAAAAGTGAGTTAATAATGCTTACTGGTACTGCCAGTGAGTCAGCCAATTTTGTGGTTTAACAGTTGTGCTTGTGTTGCTTTTAAATTTTTTTTTATTCCCCCTGTAGCTGTGTGTGAAAGACATGCACAAACTGACTATAGGGTAGTCAAAGACACAAAGTAAAAAACCTGAAAAAATCGAGAAACTCTTTATTTTTCTTTGAACTTTCTCAATTACAGTAATTTTTGGTGTTACAAATAACAATAGTAGGTCAAAATTTTCAGCAAAAGGGGGATTTTATATTTAAGCTTTTTAATCAAAAACTATTAAAAGTCTAAAAAAGTAGTTTTAAAATTTTACATACACAGAAGTTAGATATTCAAAGTTATTGTTCCCACATAAACTGTAACAAATAGCCCTTGGGTAAGTGTAATATTTTGTTTATCTTTAATTATTTTATGCCTTTATGTTAAAACAAAATTTTAATTAAGATACAGTTAAAATGTTATTTTTCATCAAAGTTAGAATATACATTTGTTTTGGTAATGAGTACAAAAAATTTCAGCCCCATCATTTTTTGAAAGAAACTTTTATAAAGAATGAAAAATGAGAAATATAATAGATTGGTTCCTGAAATCACTGTGCAGTGGATCAAATTAGAGTTGATACAGGAGCCATTGCATTGAATTTTCTGACCATCATGCATGTAAAATCTCAGCTAACTAACTTTGCTTTTTTTTAAATAACCAAAAAGAAAAATAAGGTCCTGGAACGTTTATTTAACAGTTCAGTCGTTCATTTAAATAATCACACATTTGACTAGCCTTAATACCCACCCTTAATACTTTTAAGATAGTATGGGAAAGATCAAATCTTTTCTCCTTGGTAGCCCAGCATTTTCAATTCAAATTTTGTATACTTTGTGGGAAGTAGTGCAATATATATTGCTGTATCCTGCCAGTATAAAGAATCCAAAATTGGGGATGTTTGTGTCCTTCAGATGCTAAGGGTGCAAGAAGAGTGAGGAATGACATTTATGCGAAGCCTGATTATTTATATCTACTGTATATTGTTTTCAGTTATAGAAGTGTATAATGTCTTTTTAAAAAATCTACACTTTTTTGGAAAACATTTTATTTCACGCTCTGATAAGTCAAACTTGATCAGATGGATTTTCTTTACCAAAAAAGTAATAAAAAATAACGACTGATAGGGGGACAAAGTTTGACTGTGTGGTTAAAGGTTTCTAGAGATCTGGGATGGATTCCCGGACTCTGCCAAAGATTTCCTGTGTGATCTTGGGCAAGTCACTTAATCTCTCTGGGTCTCAATTCTATATTTGTAAAATTAGCATAATATTTCCCTGTCTCACTGAGTATTGTGAGAACAAATTCTTTAATATCTGAGTCACTTATATACTATGATGTTCGAGTGCACATAAGTACCTGTATAGATAGAATAAGATTGTATCCTCGATCATATATATATTATCATAAAAAGGTTAAAATTACTAAAGCAATGAAATTCAATATTAAGATTGTGTTTCTGTAACACATTCTGTTGGGTATATGATATATTTCTAGTGTAGGGAAAAATGTGTTGATTTTTGTTCTTTTCATAATGAATGGCGACTTCAATTATAAGAGGATTTGGAAGGTTATTTAAAACAGTAGCATAAGGTGGTATTTATGTAAAAGTACTGACTAACTCCCACAGCAAAACAAGTAGGTGTTGCTCTGTTTTGGGTTGCTGATTTAATGGTTTAACATTCCAGAGATGCATCATGACCTTCCTTTGCCTAGTGTCCTTACCACTAAAGTAAAACATTATTTGTGTAAGAGTGCATAAAAGTTTGTGAAAACTTTCTTGAGAAAGCTACACTTTTTAAATTTTTATAAAGTGAGTAGTTGGGTCAGGTTAGTGAAGGTGGAATCCTGATGCTGCTCCTATTGTATGCAGTGTAGTTGTAGCTGTGTTGGTCCCAGGATACTAGAGAAACAAGGTGGGTGAGGTAATAGCTATTATTTGACCAACTTCTGTTGGTGAGAGAGACACGCTTTCAAGACTTGAAAAAGAGCTGTGTGTGGCTCAAACGCTTTGCTCTCTCACCCACTGAAGTTGGTCCAATAAAAGATATTGTTGCTTCTATTGAAAGTTTAGAATTAGATCATTTCACTGTTGCCCTAATCCTGCTCACTCTCGCTTCTTATCTTGAACTGTTTTTCTTGAGAGTAGCATTTGATACTGGCTCCTCAAAATTGACACTCCTGTCTATTTCAGTTTTTCAGCAAATGCAGAGCCTGAGCTATTACGTTCTCAGGTGATACTAGTTTTATACAGATGGAGCACTTCTCTCTATTTTGGTGGTGTTCTGTCTACTCAAAGACATTGATCTGTCAATAAATGTGCTTCCTTATTTGAATTTTTTTCCTTTCCAATCCTCACGTGATAAATGGGCATGATTCAAAGTAAAGTGTACAGACTGCTGAAAAATGGTCAGTCTCTCACAGAGGAGAGAAGTAAAAGCAGGGTTCAAGTGGCATTCCACCCTTGATCTCTTGCAGTGTGTGAGAAGGATGGGGCCGAGTAAGATCTGTGCTTCAGCATGTGTATGTGGAGTGGCCCAAAGTCACAGGTTTATTTAATCTTTTCCGGGTTAAGAGTGTCAGGATGAGAAAGGGCTACCTTTCTGCCACTGCTCCTGCTTGTCGTGGTGGGAAAGGACCAGACTAGAGACCACTACCCATCCTGATGCACCTCTTCACTGGTTGTGGGGAGAATCTGACCAGTAGAAGCCACAACATCCCATTTTTCTTCTTGGGAGGTGGTTGGAGGAAGGATTAAGCCACTTGTCTTTGTGCACTTGAGCGAGAGAGAGAGAAAGAGATTAGGCTGTTGGACACTATGACGAGTTTCCCACCCCCGGGTGCCGCTGAGCCCTCTGACCCACCAGCCTTGGCTCCTTCTCACATTGTGCTGCTGTGACAAGCTGCAGACCTGCTCCTGGTCCTACACTTCCTCCAGCATTCACACAGGTAGGGACACACCCAGCTGCAGTTACATGCAAGCTCTCTGACCAGCCACTGCATGAACAAACAATAGAGAGGCTACAGCCAAAATAGCCACCAGCTTCCCAGCCTAGGACCCCTCCCCCCGTAGTATAAACCCAGCATTATGCCGTTTTTCACTGCACGGGGTTAGTACAGTGTAAGATCATAGATTTCACACACACATACACCCCCATGTGGAGAGGAATATGCAACAGCATTTGCCACTTGCGCTACGATTTCCCATGCATTTCACTCAAACTCACTGGTTTAGATAAAGAAAAAACAAGTTTATTAACTACAAAAGATAGATTTTAAGTGATTATAAGTGATAGCAAACAGATCAAAGCAGATTACCTAGTAAATAAAAAAAAGCAAAGTAAGCTTAATATACTAGATAGATTGGATGTGAATTAGCTGTTTCTCACCCTGAGAGATAGTACAAGAAGGCTTGCAGATTCTTAAGGGACAAGCTTCACTTGCTTTATATTTTGGAATCCCCAGGTCTTTCATACATAGGTTAGAAATCCCTTTAGCCTGGGTCCAGCACTTCCCCCAGTTCAGTCTTTTTTCCTCAGGTGTTTCCAGGAGTCCTCCTGTGTGGGGAGTGAAGAACAATAGATGATGTCACTCCCTGCCTTGTACAGCTTTAGCGTATGGCAGGAGCCCTTTTGTCCCAAACTCAGTTTGTGGAAAAACAGAGACATCCCAAGATGGAGTCAGAGTCGTGTGGCTTGGTTACATGCCCTTGCATACCTTGCTGAGTCACAGCAGCCATTACTTACATGCTGTCTGGAACATTCACAGGAAGGTTAAGTTCTTCCAGGATCCATTGTCTTTGCTGATGGGCGATGAGCACTGTCTGGTTTCTTCATTATTGTATCAGAAAGGCTTGTTGTGGATGTCACCCAAAGTAAGCATGATTGAAATACAGGTACATAGTCAATATTCCTAACTTTAGATACAAAAATGATACTTGCATACAAATAGTATAATCGTATTCAACAACTCATAACTTTTCCAGTGACACCTCACATGACCCATCTTGGACAAAATGCATCATAAGTGTGCCATAATCATATCATCGTAATATCACTGTGAAGAATATGGGGTGCAGTGTCACAGACACCACACCTATTTTTTCTGCTTAATGAAAAGATGGGACAGAATGGATCATTGTCCTTTCCTCAGTGTCTTGGAAGGAAATGGCAGGTTGTAGGAGGGGTAATCTTGAAGTAGTACTTACTGGGGATGCTGAATGTCCTATGAAAAGGGAATTTGCCTAGAGAAAGCTAGGTGTTTCATATGAATGGACCATGCCTTTCATGTCTGAGTATCATGCACAGTGAAGATGAATATCATAGGGGTGGTTACAGGTGAGTGCACATGGGTTTGGTATATGCGTTTGCTAAGGGAAAGCATGCAGAGGGCAGCACGTGGGAATAGAGCATAAGAAGGAGGTATCTTTGAGGGAGATTGTGGCACAATCCCTTTAGATTGTAAAATTGTTTTAAAAAATTGGTTTTCATTCTTTCTCAATTACTGATGAATAACTTTGCAACTTTTTTTATACCTGCTCCTTAATCTTTTAACTGACTCTTCAATTTTTTTCTAATTTTTGTCTGAAATTTTAAAAATCTAAGAAGGTAGATTTGTTGCCAGGGGAACTAGAATGGGGGGGCCAAGTGGCAATGGCCCTCCCACTTTAGAAAGTGGATGGGCCTGGCCCATCCACTTTTTGCCATGAGCCTGGCCCCCTAACTCTCCTCTTTCCGCCAAGGCCCTACTCTCTGGCCAGGTCAGAAGCTGGAGTCTGGCCCAGGTAAGAGCAGCCCAGGGAGCCTGGGCAGCTGTGGGGAGCCGCAGACCCTACATCTGCCCAGAGTGGGGGGGGGCTGGGCCTGAGATCAGCCCCCGGCCCATGTGCCTACCCCCTGGGCAACCCACCTAGGGCAGGTGGAGGGTCCACAGCTCCCCACAGCTGCCCTGGCAGCTCTTACCAGGGCCTGGCTATGGCTCTAAAGCCCCCTGAGCCCCACCTCCAGGCCAGGCCAGAAGCTGGAGGTGTATTGGGGTAAGAGCCGGGGGAGCTGTGGGGAGCTACAGAGAGCTGTGGGGAGCTACAGAGCCTCCACCTGCCCTGGGCTGAGGGTTCAGGAGGTGGGGACATGAGCCTGGGGCTGTTCTCGGGTCCTCCACCCTGAGCAGGTGCAGGGGCCCAGGCTCCCTGGCCCAGCTCTGGCTTCTGGCTTGGCAGGGGAGGACCTCAGGGGAAGAGGAAGGGTCGGGGTGTGGCCACTTTTAAGAAGAATCCATTGCCCCAGCTTGTTGCCATTGGTTATTTGATTGTAGGAAGTCAATTAAAAGGTTTTCTGTTTTTTAACATGGGATGCAGACTGAGTGCATTGATCAGAGTGTGACCATGTTTAGGAAGCACAAAATCAGGACATGCTAATTAAGACCATCGAGGGTGGACATTGAATGTGAGTAAAAAGGTTTCAGCATGTGGGTTTAAGAAAGGGGGTACAAATGGAAGAGATAAGAATGCTGGCAGGGAGCCAGAGTGGAGCAGGTTGAGGCAGTTCAGTATCCACCTACATGTTTATACTGAGATGGGATAAAATCCAGCTTTTTCAGAACCAGCAAAAATACTTCAGACAGTCTCTCAGAACCAGGATACCTGGTCACATGAGTCAGGCAACTTTAATTAATGATTGCAGTTAGAAGTGGATCTCCCAAAAGCTGAATATCTCTTAAAGATTGACTTTAGCAGCATTTAATGTTTTAACCATATAAGAACACAAGTGTCTCAACATCAAACATATCTTTACTGAATCTAAAATAGAAGCTTTGTGTGCAACTGTAGTCGTAACATTTGAAATGTTGTAAGCTGTGAAGACAGAACCTCCTGTAGACAGAAAAACTGAAGTCTGTGTAGAGGAATGTTGTTACAAATATATATATGCATTAAAGATCAAAATGCTGATAACAGACACACAATATATTTATCTCAGTTTTGTTTGTAAAAGTGGGAACATTTCAAAGACATTTTTTGTAAAGGCATTTCACTTTGTGAATAAATTCCCTATTTATTGCTTTATCAATCTGCTGTTTTCATTTCATATGATAAATGAGAGCAGCACAATGTGTCTGTTTAATCAGGGCTGTATCAGCAGAAATCAGTAGTATGGTATAACACTGAGTTCAAAGAAAATGGACCTTACCAGTATTCTTCAGAAAATATATTGGAAACTGAAAGAGAGCTGTGGGTAATAGAAGGTAGGATTTGACAGTTACTTTGATATAACTTGCCTTGATATAACCTTGATTTGTGCGTCTGATGACAGAGGTGAAGTCAGATTTGTTTTTAAAGTATAAAAAAAAATTGTTTCTACTGTTTTAGTTCTGATTTCTTACTTAGACCCTAATCCTGCAAGCATACATGTGCTTAACTTTAAGCATGTAAATGGTCTCTTTGACATCACTGTGTTAGATTGGGGCAGGAACCAAGTTGTCTTGTGTGTCTCTAAAGTGCTGCACATTCCTTTAACACTGTACAGACATATCTCCATTTCTACAGTGATCAATACCCCCCACAACACACCTTTCAAGATTCTTGGGTCCTACACATGCCTCTCACAACATGTGGTGTACCTCATCCAGTCGATCGCTTATAGACAGTCCCCCAAACTGAATCAAATACCAGCAACTACACACCACACAACAAAAACACCAACCCAGGGACCAAACCCTGCTACAAACCCTGGTGCCAACTCTGTCCACATATCTATTCAAGAGACACCATCATTGGACCTAACCACATTAGCCACACCATCCGGGGCTCGTTCACCTGCACATCTACCAATGTGATATATAACTTCATGTCCTTTGTAATGTTCAAAGGGAAGGCAATTTCAAAGTAGTGCACCATGTATTTGGACTGGAATGTAGCGACTTTTGTGATAAATCTTAGTTCTGGTTGGAGTATGTGTTACAGTCAGCCTCTGAGAAAGCCCTACTTCCTGTGCAAACAAGCATTGCCCTTGTTTTAGAAAGTTCCATTGGTTCTGAGGAGAAAGTCCCAGAAGGTGAGGCAATCTTTTAGTATGCTCAGCCAATGCCATTTAGTGCTTTGAAAATAGGGACTGATTTAATACATTTACATTTAACAATGTGTTCAGTAGGCTGCCAGCAAAGAGAGCAGAGAGCACCACAGCAAGCTACTTTGGTAATGTGCATAGCTGATTAGGAGTGCTACTTCATTCTGCACTGATTGCAGTTTTTCTTGAAGCTGATGCTTTCAAGCCCAAATAAATTGTGTTTTTATAATCCAGACAGGAGGTGATGAAGGCACTCACTAAAAGCTTCACCAGTGACCCCCTGTACATAATTGTGCTATTAAAATCCCTGCTGACAAAAAGGGAGAGATTCAAGAAAGATCAAGGGGAAAAAATATACTTGTGGTTTTTATATTTTGCAGAGTATATGTACAGCTGTTGATTATATTTTAATTGTTTAAAGAACAATTATTAATCATATTCTGAATAGCAGTGCAGAGAAGAGCAAGATTCCTAATTCTATAAATTCACTTGAAGGGCCTGAGCAACATGCCAAAATAATAACTGAACATAAACATTCTAAAGAACTGTGCCCATGTCCTGCCTGCCACCGCTGGTACTAGTGCAGCAGTTACACTTGTTGCACAGGAAACTGCACTGGGAATGTCATCTAGGAACTGTTAGCGCAACTGTAGTTATACAGGGTAAGAGAGACCAGAGCTGTGCCATACCTGACAGATGGCCCCAACATTCAGTCTCCATACCCAGAGGCACCATGGGGGATAGGCAGTCCCCCAACTCCCAGAGAGGAGGGGCAGAGCCAGGCTGCGGTCTTCCATCCCCCCTGTAAATTCTCTTGCCTCAGCAGTCCATTCCCTCTACCTCTTTGGTATTTTATGGAGCAAGAGCCCTTCACCTTCTTGGAAAAGAGAGCGTGCCAGCCTGACCTAAAGCAGGAAATCTTTTTATCTTGGAACTCTTAAATGTGAAGATAGGTCTTAACAATTCTGAGAAGGTTTGGTTACTCTGCGCTGCTTTTGTTCCCAAATGGCTAATTATGTAAAACGTAGAAGTGTCAGCATCAAGAAATGAGGACCAACAAATCTAAATCAAAGCCATCACCTTCAGCCCCCAACTAAAACCTCTCCAACGCATCATCAAGGATCTACAACCTATCCTGAAGGACGATCCATCACTCTCACAGATCTTGGGAGACAGGCCAGTCCTTGCCTACAGGCAGCCCCCCAACCTGAAGCAAATACTCACCAGCAACCACACAACAGAACCACTAACCCAGGAAGCTATCCTTGCAACAAAGCCCATTGCCAGTTGTGCCCACATATCTATTCGGGGACACCATCACAGGGCCTAATAACATCAGCCACACTATCAAAGGCTCGTTCACCTGCACATCTACCAATGTGATATATGCCATCGTGTGCCAGCAGTGCCCTTCTGCCATGTACATTGGTCAAACTGGACAGTCTCTACGTAAAAGAATAAATGGACACAAATCAGACGTCAAGAATTATAACATTCATAAACCAGTTGGAGAACACTTCAATCTCTTTGGTCACTCGCTTATAGACCTAAAAGTTGCAATTCTTCAACAAAAAAAAACTTCAAAAACAGACTCCAACAAGAGACTGCTGAATTGGAATTACTTTGCAGACTGGATACAATTAACTTAGGCTTGAATAGAGACTGGGAGTGGATGGGTCATTACACAAAGTAAAACTATTTCCCCATGTTTATCCCCCCCCCCCACACCCCCTACTGTTCCTCAGACGTTCTTGTCAACTGCTGGAAATGGCCCACCTTGATTATCACTACAAAAGGTCTCCCCCCCCACCCCCCCGCGCTCTCCTGCTGGTAATAGCTCATCTTAAGTGATCACTCTCCTTACAGTGTGTATGGTAACACCCATTGTTTCATGTTCTCTATGTATATAAATCTCCCCACTGTATTTTCCACTGAATGCATCCGATGAAGTGAGCTGTAGCTCATGAAAGCTTATGCTCAAATAAATTTGTTAGTCTCTAAGGTGCCACAAGTACTCCTTTTCTTCTTCCAACAAATCTGGTTATCCAACCTTGCTACTCTAGAGAGATTGACGTTCAGGAAACAAGAAGAACTTGATGGATTCAGAGAAATATGATATTTATTTCTGACAGTAACAGTCTGACGTACATTTGAATATGTATGAAGTATCTATGTTGCTATGAAATGCTCTAGATTAGTTTTTATATAGAGCTTGCATATTCTTCTATTTATTTGTATTGTTTCTTTCCTTGTTCTCTTTTTCTTCTTCTCCTGTACTTCAATCAAGTATTATTCTTCCCTGTCATCTTGCTTTTCTTCTGTTCTCTTCTTTTGGAAGTCTTAGGAATATTGTTTTACTTATTCATTGAAATTTGCTTTTGTTGGTATGCGCTATTCTTTATATTTATTTTGGTTATTATAGTGTATTTATAAAGTCATAAATAAAAAGAACAGGGCTCTGTTGCTATAGAAACTAAAATCCAATCATTTTAGGGCTAGTCTACACTGGCAATGCTAAAGCGCTGCCACGGAAGTGCTTTAACGTACTTTGTGTGGTCACGGCGCAGCGCTCTAAAAAACCCACCTCCACGAGGGGCGTAGCTACCAGCGCTGGTGTACTGTCTACACCGGTGCTTTACAGTGCTGAAACTTGCCGTGCTGAGGGGGGTGTTTTTTCACACCCCTGAGCAAGAAAGTTGCAGTGCTGTAAATTGTCAGACAAGCCCTTAGTAAAGTGTGTGAGAGAAACTTGTCCTTGTTGCAGTTTCCACTAGTACTGGCTTAGGAATGGAAAGTCTGATTATTCAGGCTGTTAGAAACGTGCAGGGTGTTTTCCTAACTGGGGATGCTTGCTACTATCATAATGGACACAGATCTTTCTAGAGACAACATTTTTTCTGGTGCATGTTTGTTTAGCGGGCTCTTGTGTTTATTTTTAAGAAATCTTGTTTGATTTCACCAGTTCATTAAAGGACGTTGCAGTGTTTGTTCATGATTTAAAAATTTTTAAGGAACAGATATGTGCTTTATCTTAAAATCTAATCTATAAAAGAATAAATGAATGTGTCTTGTGGATGGTTCATATAGTGCATATCCATACAAATACAGGGCCACAGCTTTTAAGAGCCTAATTCTTTAGATAACTTTAGCAGCATGGGATGTATGTCTAAACAGGGTGAATTCTGAATTCAACCCCCAAGGGCATGTGCAGAAACTGAAAGAGGAAAGGTGTAGGACAGGGTTTCTCAAACTTCATTGCACCGTGACCCCTTTCTGACAATAAAAATTACTACATGGCCCCGGGAAGGGGGACGGAAGCCTGAGCCCCACTGCCCCGGGCAGGGGGGGCCAAAGTCCAAGCCCTGCCATCCTGGAGGGTGCCGAAGCTTGAGGGCTTCAGGTCTGGGGGGGGGGCCAGCCCCGAGCCCCAGCAGGTCTAACGCCAGCCCTGGCAATCCCATTAAAACTTGGTTGTGACCGACTCTGGTGTCCTGACCCACAGTTTAAGAACCACTGCTATAGGAGAAAGAAGAGACCCTTTCAAATGTGTTACTAAGCATTATATACCTCATTAAAAAAATCACTATTGTAACCATGGTTAACATGACTCATGCTCCTTGTCCAATCCACATCTATTCCTTACCTTTTTCATGTGTTTTTTAAGATAAAGATAGAGGCTGGGATTTTCAGAGGAGCCTAATGGAGTTCAGTGCTCAGATCCCATTGAATCTGAATAGGACATAACCACTTAATTCCTTTAAGTTCCTTTGAATAGCCCAATCAGACTGATTACATATTTCCAGACTACCAATCTTTTTTTCAGTTAGCAACCCAGTTCTGCTGAGTGCCTTCTGTCTGGTTCAGAGGATGTTTACCTCCCATGAATTTGCACAGAAATTGAGGACACTCAGCGTCTCAAAAGATTGGTTCCAATCCTTCTCCCATCATAGCAAAAGGCAGAACACCCATTTCCATACCATTACTGTGCTAGTAAAACACCTCATGTCCATATGTAAAACTTCTTACAATAGTGCACAGATATACACACAACCTCAAAGTTATACTTCATCCGAGCAAGGCTCAAGCACCATCCTGCATCATCAGGTCACTGCAGCATTGTAACACTTGGACAGGAAATGTAAGTGTTGGAATTGCAGTAGTAAAGCTAATTCTAGCGGTGTAGCCAGACAATGTTCCTGCTTACCCAGGTGGTGGCTCAGAGCTCTGGCTTTGCCACCTGTCAACCTATTCACCAATTGTATGTACATGGCTGAGTCAATATTCAGCTGATCTTTGCTCTGTCCAACCCTATTCTTCATTTGGAGCAATTTAGGATGCTCTTTCTTGGTCTTGGCTCTCTCTTTACTCACTCACCACATGTGTAACAAAGGGATGCAGAAATAGGTTTTCCAAGTACAACTTTATTTATATTTTGTAAAACAGGTATACTTTTAAAAATATATATATACTTTTTATCCCATGGAGTTTCACCTGGCAAACAGAGAGAAAAAGTCACAGGTTAATGAGCAGACTAAGGGTATGTCTACACTACGAAATTAGGTCAAATTTATAAAAGTCGTTTTTTTAGAAATCGGTTTTATATATTCTAGTGTGTGTGTCCCCACAGAAAATGCTCTAAGTGCATTAAGTGCATTAACTCGGCGGAGCGCTTCCACAGTACCGAGGCAAGCGTCGACTTCCGGAGTGTTGCACTGTGGGTAGCTATCCCACAGTTCCCGCAGTCTCCGCTGCCCATTGGAATTCTGGGTTGAGATCCCAATGCCTGATGGGGCTAAAACACTGCCGCGGGTGGTTCTGGGTACATATCGTCAGGCCCCCGTTCCCTCCCTCCCTCCGTGAAAGCAGCAGCAGACAATCGTTTCGCGCCTTTTTTCTTGAGTTACCTGTGCAGACGCCATACCACGGCAAGCATGGAGCCTGCTCAGGTAACCGTCATCGTATGTCTCCTGGGTGCTGGCAGACTTGGTACTGCATTGCTACACAGCAGCAGCAACCCATTGCCTTGTGGCAGCAGACGGTACAATAGGACTGGTAGCCGTCATCGTCACGTCCGAGGTGCTCCTGGCCACGTTGGCCAGGAGCTCCTGGGCAGACATGGGTGCAGGGACTACATTAGAAGTGACTTGACCAGGTCATTCTCTTTAGTCCTGCAGTCAGTCCTATTGAACCATCTTATGGTGAGCAGGCAGGCGATAGGGATTGCTAGCAGTCCTACTGTACCATCTTCTGCCAGGCAGGCAAGAGATGAGGATGGCTAGCAGTCGTATTGTACCATCTTCTGCTGAGCAGTCATGAGATGTGGATGGCATGCAGTCCTTCTGCACCATCTGCTGCCAGCCAAAGATGTAAAAGATAGATGGAGTGGATCAAAACAAGAAATAGACCAGATTTGTTTTGTACTCATTGGCTTCCCCTCCTCCCCCGTCTAGGGGACTCATTCCTCTAGGTCACACTGCAGTCACTCACAGAGAAGGTGCAGTGAGGTAAGTCTAGCCATGTATCAGAGACCAGACCAACCTGCTTGTTCCAATAAGAACAATTACTTAGGTGCACCATTTCTTATTGGAACCCTCCGTGAAGTCCTGCCTGAAATACTCCTTGATGTAAAGCCACCCCCTTTGTTCATTTTAATTCCCTGTAAGCCAACCCTGTAAGCCATGTCGTCAGTCGCCCCTCCCTCCGTCATAGCAACGGCAGACAATCGTTCCGCGCCTTTTTTCTGAGCGGACGCCATACCAAGGCAAGCATGGAGGCCGCTCAGCTCACTTTGGCAATTAGGAGAACATTAAACACCACACGCATTATCCAGTAGTATATGCAGCACCAGAACCTGGCAGAGCGATACCGGGCGAGGAGGCAACATCAGCGCGGTCACGTGAGTGATCAGGACATGGACACAGATTTCTCTCAAAGCAGGGGCCCTGCCAATGCATGCATCATGGTGCTAATGGGGCAGGTTCATGCTGTGGAACGCCGATTCTGGGCTCAGGAAACCAGCACAGACTGGTGGGACCGCATAGTGTTGCAGGTCTGGGACAATTCCCAGTGGCTGCGAAACTTTCGCATGCGTAAGGGCACTTTCATGGAACTTTGTGACTTGCTTTCCCCTGCCCTGAAGCGCATGAATACCAAGATGAGAGCAGCCCTCACAGTTGAGAAGTGAGTGGCGATAGCCCTGTGGAAGCTTGCAACGCCAGACAGCTACCGGTCAGTTGGGAATCAATTTGGAGTGGGCAAATCTACTGTGGGGGCTGCTGTGATGCAAGTAGCCCACTCAATCAAAGGTCTGCTGATATCAAGGGTAGTGACCCTGGGAAATGTGCAGGTCATAGTGGATGGCTTTGCTGCAATGGGATTCCCTAACTGTGGTGGGGCCATAGACGGAACCCATATCCCTATCTTGGCACTGGAACACCAAGCCGGCGAGTACATAAACCGCAAGGGGTACTTTTCAATAGTGCTGCAAGCTCTGGTGGATCACAAGGGACGTTTCACCAACATCAACGTGGGATGGCCGGGAAAGGTACATGACGCTCGCATCTTCAGAAACTCTGGTCTGATTCAAAAGCTGCAGGAAGGGACTTTATTCCCAGACCAGAAAATAACTGTTGGGGATGTTGAAATGCCTATAGTTATCCTTGGGGACCCAGCCTACCCCTTAATGCCATGGATCATGAAGCCGTACACAGGCAGCCTGGACAGTAGTAAGGAGCTGTTCAACTACAGGCTGAGCAAGTGCAGAATGGTGGTAGAATGTGCATTTGGACGTTTAAAGGCACGCTGGTGCAGTTTACTGACTCGCTTAGACCTCAGCGAAACCAATATTCCCACCGTTATTACTGCTTGCTGTGCGCTCCACAATATCTGTGAGAGTAAGGGGGAGACGTTTATGGCGGGGTGGGAGGTTGAGGCAAATCGCCTGGCTGCTGGTTATGCGCAGCCAGACACCAGGGCGGTTAGAAGAGCACAGGAGGGTGTGGTACGCATCAGAGAAGCTTTGAAAACCAGTTTCATGACTGGCCAGGCTACGGTGTGAAAGTTCTGTTTGTTTCTCCTTGATGAAACCCCCCGCCCCTTGGTTCATTCTACTTCCCTGTAAGCTAACCACCCTCCCCTCCTCCCTTCGATCACCGCTTGCACAGGCAATAAAGTCATTGTTGCTTCACATTCATGCATTCTTTATTCATTCATCACACAAATAGGGGGATGACTACCAAGGTAGCCCAGGAGGGGTGGTGGAGGAGGGAAGGAAAATGCCACACAGCACTTTAAAAGTTTACAACTTTAAAATTTATTGAATGCCAGCCTTCTGTTTTTTGGGCAATCCTCTGTGGTGGAGTTGCTGGTTGGCCGGAGGCCCCCCCACTGCGTTCTTGGGCGTCTGGGTGTGGAGGCTATGGAACTTGGGGAGGAGGACGGTTGGTTACACAGGGGCTGTAGTGGCAGTCTGTGCTCCAGCTGCCTTTGCTGCAGCTCAACCATACACTGGAGCATACTGGTTTGATCCTCCAGCAGCCTCAGCATTGAATCCTGCCTCCTCTCATCATGCTGCCGCCACATTTGAGCTTCAGCCCTGACTTCAGCCCGCCACTTACTCTCTTCAGCCCGCCACCTCTCCTCCCGGTCATTTTGTGCTTTCCTGCACTCTGACATTATTTGCCTCCACGCATTCGTCTGTGCTCTGTCAGAGTGGGAGGACAGCATGAGCTCAGAGAACATTTCATCACGAGTGCGTTTTTTTTTTTCTTTCTAATCTTCACTAGCCTCTGGGAAGTAGACGATCCTGTGATCATTGAAACACATGCAGCTGGTGGAGGAAAAAAAAAGGGACAGCGGTATTTAAAAAGACACATTTTATAAAACAGTGGCTACACTCTTTCAGGGTAAACCTTGCTGTTAACATTACATACATAGCACATGTGCTTTCGTTACAAGGTCGCATTTTGCCTTCCCCCACCGCGTGGCTACCCCCTCAACCCTCCCCCCTCCCCGTGGCTAACAGCGGGGAACATTTCTGTTCAGCCACAGACAAACAGCCCCCAGGAACGGGAACCTCTTAGTGTCCCCTGAAGAAAAACACCCTATTTCAACCAGGTGACCATGAATGATATCTCACTCTCCTGAGGATAACACAGAGAGATAAAGAATGGATGTTGTTTGAACGCCAGCAAACATACACTGCAATGCTTTGTTGTACAATGATTCCTGAGTACGTGTTACTGGCCTGGAGTGGTAAAGTGTCCTACCATGGAGAACACAATAAGGCTGCCCTCCCCGGAAACCTTTTGCAAAGGCTTTGGGAGTACATCCAGGAGAGCTGCGAATGCCAGGGCAAATTAATCCTTTCACATGCTTGCTTTTAAACCATGTATAGTATTTTAAAAGGTACACTCATCGGAGGTCCCTTCTCCGCCTGCTGGGTCCAGGAGGCAGCCTTGGGTGGGTTCGGGGTGTACTGGCTCCAGGTGCAGGGTGAGAAACAGTTCCTGGCTGTCGGGAAAACCGGTTTCTCCGCTTGCTTGCTGTGAGCTATCTACAACCTCCTCCTCCTCCTCATCTTCTTCGTCCCCAAAACCTGCTTCCGTGTTGCCTCCATCTCCATTGAAGGAGTCAAACAACATGGCTGGGGTAGTGGTGGCTGAACCCCCTAAAATGGCATGCAGCTCGTCATAGAAGCGGCATGTTTGGGGCTCTGACCCGGAGCGGCCGTTCGCCCCTCTGGTTTTCTGGTAGGCTTGCCTCAGCTCCTTAAGTTTCACGTGGCACTGCTTCGGGTCCCTGTTATGGCCTCTGTCCTTCATGCCCTGGGAGATTCTGACAAAGGTTTTGGCATTTCGAAAACTGGAACGGAGTTCTGATAGCACGGATTCCTCTCCCCATACAGCGATCAGATCCCGTACCTCCCGTTCAGTCCATGCTGGAGCTCTTTTGCGATTCTGGGACTCCATCATGGTCACCTCTGCTGATGAGCTCTGCATGGTCACCTGCAGCTTGCCACGCTGGCCAAACAGGAAATGAGATTCAAAAGTTTGCAGTTCTTTTCCTGTCTACCTGGCCAGTGCATCTGAGTTGAGAGTGCTGTCCAGAGCGGTCACAATGGAGCACTCTGGGATAGCTCCCGGAGGCCAATACCGTCGAATTGTGTCCACGGTACCCCAAATTCGACCCGGCAAGGCCGATTTAAGCGCTAATCCACTTGTCAGGGGTGGAGTAAGGAAATCGATTTTAAGAGCCCTTTAAGTCGAAATGAAGGGCTTCATTGTGTGAATGGGTGCAGGTTTACATCGATTTAACGCTGCTAAATTCGACCTAAAGTCCTAGTGTAGACCAGGGGTTAGATGAACAAACACAAGTTCAGACGCACCCATTCTCCCGCTCTTCCCAATGTAGGTATTTTTCTGAGGTGAGGACAGTTGCTATAGTAGTCTCTGTGCTGCTTTAGTAGCATCTCTTGCAGACCTAAGATCTGAAAGAAGGAACACAGTTAAAGGTTATGCAGCTGTGCTACTTCTCATGCTCATTCCTTCTATCCAAAGTGCATCCACTTTCCTTTTACCTCCCCCCGTAAAAGAATGGCACATTCCCAGGAACCTCATTGCACTAGCTGTCAGAGGAAGCCACAGTGAGAGACATGGAGAAATGTCTTCCCTTTTGGACACAAATCTTGATACTCCTGCCTCTGGAACCTAGTGGAAAACAAGAGAGAGAAAACTTAGTACAGCTGCGATACAAGGCACAAAAAGCCCAACCACAATGAAATGAAAAATAGAAAGCTATTTGAAAATATCAAATAAACTAGAAGAATAGAAGTAAGTTTCTTTGCCTTTTTGAGCACTGCTAGCACACCCACTGTCAGTCTTGTCAGCAGCTGTAGTTTAGACATATCCTGAAGTATTTACATTTGCATGGATATAGCAATGCACACCCCTGTCTTCACAAGACGTAACCAGACCCAAGACGATTCAGAGATACCATCCGTTGGAGCAAACCAAAAATATGAGTAGATGTAAATATACACTGTAGACCAAGGGTGGGCAAACTTTTTGGCCTGAGGGCCACATCGGGGTTCCAAAATTGTATGGAGGGCCGGGTAGGGAAGGCTGTGCCTCCCCAAACAGCCTGGCCCTCTCCCCCTATCCACCCTCTCCCACTTCCCACCTCTTGACTGCCCCCCTTAGAACTCTGGACCCATCCAATCCCCCCTGCTCCTTGTCCCCTGACTGCTTCCCCCTCCCGGGACCCCATTCCCTATCCAACCCCCCCTTTCCCTGTCACCTGACCGCCTCTGTCCCATCCAACTGCCCACTGCTCCCTGTCCCCTGACTGCCCCCCGGGACTCCCTGCCCCTTATCCAACCCCCCACCCCCACCCCCCAGCTCCCTGCCCCCTTACCATGCTGCTCAGAGCAGCATGTCTGGCAGCTGTACCGCCCGGCCAGAGCCCGCCGTGCTGCCTGCCAGGAGCTTGCAGCCCTGCAGCCCAGAGTGCTGGCGGCATGGTGAGCTGAGGCTGCGGGGGAGAAGGGACAGCAGGGGAGGGGCTGGCAGCTAGTCTCCCCGGCCAGGAGCTCAAGGGCTGGGCAGGACGGTCCTGCGGGCCAGATGTGGCCCATCGGCCATAGTTTGCCCACCTCTGATGTAGACCAAAGGCACTATGCATCCTCTCCAGAGAGCTGTGTCAAGAATCTTGGCAGAGATGCACTAATCCACAAGCCCTGCAATTCTTACAAGAGTGTTGTATGTCATTTCGGTGCACTTTGTGTGCCTGAAACTTGATAAATAGTGTGGATGCACTGGTCAGTGGTGCAGTTCTATACTGCAGACATGGCATTACTGTATCATCTCTTTAAAAATGTTTGTCTTACCATTTCTGCTGGGTGCTTTTATTTTGCTGTAATTACACATAAAAAGAAATATTTTGCTCCTGTTTAAAAAACAATTGCTGAATATAAATGTAGAAATAAAAAGTTAGACACATGTCATTAGTGTGACTGTGGTAGACCTAACCTCTTTTTATATTGGTAGCTGTATTTTTAAAATGTATTTAATTCCATATTGTCATTAGTTGTTAGTGTCAAGGCCTTGGTGTTTTTAACTTTAATTTTTGGTAAAAGGTGTGTGTTTTAACCATATTACAGGAATGTAGTCAGGCGTCCTACTCAATGAACACTGTTATTCTGTACTTTTAGATACATATTAGATGCAAATCTAGAACAGTCATGTCACTTCCATGACCTATTTATATCTTTACCACATTTTTTATTTGTCCTTAAATGTGTGGAGGGAGGGAGGAAGAAGAAGAGGGCACAAATATAACAATCCCCAAATGGAGATCAGATAAATTTATAATCCTCCTTTTTAATGGATTCTCAGAGTTAGTATTTTCCCTTTGATGATTTTTGACACAGTGCTGAAACGAGAGTTTCAGTTTTTCAGACTGCTGACTGTATTGAATGGTCACTGGCTGACACATTCAGTAATTTAAATCAGTTAAACAGAATCAGGAAATGAATGACCAGTTGTCTCTGAATCTTTTGTCTGAGAGGTAAATTAAGAATGTTTCTCTTGAACTTAGCCAAAAGGTTAACCTCTAGTGAGACAGGTCCTTGACAGACCTCGGCAGAGCTTGCTAAGTCTTTGAGAGTAAATAAGAGACCAGATTTCGCATTTTCAGCAGCAAACTGTCAGTAGTTATATCATTGCAGGTGTGTAATGTCAGTGTGAGAGTATACAACAAGCAAATATATGTAAAAGAAATTTATGAGATTTTTTTGAATATCTTTCTGAGGCATTCCAGTGACATTTTTCTTTTCATAATTTTGTTTTATTTTATGAACATGTCAATTAAATTAGATTGATTTCCAAATTAAGAGAAAAGATATAAAGCCATGCAGAGAAAAGAGGTGAAAAGGACTTGCAGTGCTGCAGTGCATGTTGTGAAGTTTATAATGAAGATTAACATTTCCTAATGGAAAAAATTCCAAGGTTGTAAATTCTTTATCTCGTTTATAGTGTTTCAGACAGATTAGATCAGCGTGAAACATGACACAAAAGTTGTTAATGTGTATAGCTTCCCCCCACCCTATGTTGCACTGGCTCCTCCATTGAATTGGTGCAGCGTTATATGTATAAATACTAGTTTAGACAATAATGAGTAGGATGAGGATAGAGGGTAGCTGAGTCCTGCATGAAGGAGAACACAGCTGGGTGGCCACGATATTATTCTCACGAGAAGAAGTAGTATTACCTACTGTAGGGGAGTGCATGGCTAAGTACTTAATTAGCATGATGAGGATAACACATTATTCCCTGTCTCTCTAGATAAACCCATTTTCTGCCCAAACCCTGCTTCTTTCTTAATGGATGCTTGCAAGAGAGAAAAGAGTATGGGGCAGCGTGGATGGGGTTTGATACTTATTACCAGTCAGCATCAAGAATGCAGATCATCACTTGATTTTGCTTGCAGCCATTTACAGCCTCCACTTACGCTAGAGCTGAAGTACCTCAATCTTGCACATTTTACAAGGATCAGTCAAAATGGTACAAAAAGTTGATACTGAACATGCTCAATTCAGTTAACAATGATAAACCTTTATTGTGCGTTTGAAATCATAGCAGTTGCATTGATGTACTGGCTCCTTGTGTTTGTTATGATGTCTGTCAAAGTGTCTTGTACATTTATTTAGGTACCATTACACTGTCAGTATACAAATGTTTTTGTCTTATAGTGTAGCCATTGAAATAAAAATGGAAACATCTATCCCACTGATTTTAAATATTTATTAAATTAAATAGAGAAAGTTACTTTTAAGGTCCCCTGGAATAGTTAACTCATTGTCCTTCAGGAGTATCGTCATGATACTTTGTTGTTTGGTACAAAGGATTTCTCTCCATTTAACAGGTCTACTTTTTACTATATGTTTGACTGAATTTCATGGTATATTCAGGATTTGAGTAAATCAGCATGCAGTATGTTTGTCAGAAATATATCTTCATTGTATGCTAACATTTTTAAAAAATGGTTGGCTTACCCATTTCTAATTAGATTATTACAGGCTACAGGTTTTTCCAGCAAGTGTTTATGTAAAGAATCGTTGTCTTGTGAAGTTATTGCTTGCGGTAATAAACGTATCTAATTTTACTATGTGTTTTTGAAATGGTCAAAGAAGGGATATGTCAAGGCGCAAGATA
The DNA here is from genome assembly GCF_015237465.2 of Chelonia mydas. Taxonomy (NCBI): domain Eukaryota; kingdom Metazoa; phylum Chordata; order Testudines; family Cheloniidae; genus Chelonia; species Chelonia mydas. The sequence goes on from NC_051251.2 coordinate 59,437,067, forward strand.
GGCAAACAGAACGTTTTGGGATTGATTCAGTAGTATTTGTATTTTTAATAGATTGCAAATAGTATATCCAGAATAGAAATGTTAAAGGCACATATATTTACAATAACTAGGTATTCCAGTGTGCAAAAGGTTTGACTGAAACCATAAAAGTACTCAGAAATCAGCTTTGAATTGAATTCACTCTACTTTTTGAGTTCCTTAGAATTTTGGACTTTTGTCTGCAAACTTCCTGAAGAGCTCTACAGAAGTTGATCCAATAAAAGATACTCCCTCACCCACCTTGTCTCTCTGTTCAATCTCTTTGTGAACTTCTGTATTATTGACTGTTCGGGGTGCACTTCAAGTTTGTTAATATAGGGCAGATGGGACTTATCACAGAGTAGAAGTAGCATTGTATTTTTCCAAACATACTCTGTAGTAGTGGGGTCATCTAGTGGTCTGAGCAAAGGGCTGGGAGTTCTGATCCCAGCCCTACTCATTCCATCTGCAGTCAAACTATTTTAGATCCTTAGGAATATTCTGCATATGTACAAAATATGTATGACTCTTTATTACTGTTGTACTTTTCATCTTCAAGATATTTTACCAACAAGTGTCACAACAGGCCTCTGAGGTTAGGTAAGGTATTATTTTTCCCATTATACTGATGGCTAAAGTGAAGCACAGAGAGGGGTGAAGTGACCTCCCTAGGTCAGGCAGTGAGTCAGTAGCAGAGCTGGGAATAGAACATAGAATTCTTACCTTCTGGTTTTATAGTCTAACCACTAGAAAATGCTCTTTTCCCTTTTTTTAAAAAAAGTTTGTATACAAGAGCTAGTTATTTATTTGATGAAAGTCAGCAGGGCAGAAACCACTTTCAGTTGGTTACTCAGAAATGAAAACTGTATTTCAGTTGAGCGGTTTGATCCTGGGGAACTGTCAGGTGTAAACTCTGTAGTTGTAGCCATGTCAGTCCCAGGATATTAGAGAGACAAGGTGGGTGAGGTAATATCTTTTATTGGACTAACTGTTGTTGGGGAGAAAGACAAGCTTTTGAGCCACATAGAGCTCTTCTTCAGGTCTGGGAAAGGTACTCCCAGCGTTACAGCTTTATTGCAACAATCAGTAACCCGCTAACCCCTTCTTTTTGTCCTATGATTGCAGAGATGTTAATGGGCCACTTTACCTTGAATGAACCTCCCTCCCTTCCTCCATGTGATGGGTTGTTGGATAGGCAATCTTCTCCTCCAACCCTGTATTCAGTTCTTCGGCTTTATGGAGCCTATTAAAGACAGTCCGAACCAAAAACAAAAAAAAAGCCCTCTATTTCCGCAGGCCATGCCCTTATGCGGTTGCCTTCTCTTCATTTTCTCTTAATCTTCTCCTTTTCTGTTTAACTCCTGTCTCCTCCTCCCCACCTCTCTTAGGATTTTTTCCTCCATTTTTAAAAACTTTTTTTCATTTTTATATATTTATTTATTCTACCCAGTGGTCAGAATGAATCAAGGATCACAAAGATTTTTCCCTATTTCTGCTACTTCCTTACTGTGCCCCACATACCTCTGAACTAAGGAGAGAGACCCCTGCAGGAGCCAGTGTTTTATGTCCAGAAGGAAAATGAACCCTCCCTTGGGCAAGAATAGGAAAAGAGGAAGAACAGCCCTTCCCAAAGCCTGCCAGATAGAAGAAGAGAAGGCTGTCCTCTTAGGGCGTGTCTTCACTGGCAATATTAAAGTGCTGCCGCAGCAGCGTTTTAACGTGGCTTGTGTAGTCGCAGTCCAGCTCTCTAAAAAAACCACCTCCACAAGGGGAATGGCTGAAACTTGCAGCGCTCCGGGAAGTGTTTTTTCACACTCCTGAGCGAGAAAGTTGCAGCGCTGTAAAGTGCCAGTGTAGACAAGCCCTGAGCCAGCAGTGTCCAAACGAAAAGATCTAGCCACGGCAGGCTCCACCTCTGCTGTATTGTGGGAAGGGACACAGAAGATCCCCGGTAGTGTGGAGAGAGGACTCTGCAATGACATTGGGTGCTAGCTGGGGCTGGAAGGAGGAAAAGGAAAGAGGATAACAGAGAGAAAGAGTGGTAGAGAAAGAGTGCTGGTAGAGCTGGGAATGAGAAAAGTGAAAGTGCTTGGGTGCTAGCTGGGATGGTGAATGAAAGAGGGAGGTATTGTAGACCATTTTCCTCAGTGACAAGAGTAAAGTACAACAGAAGGGCATAGACACATTCAGAGAGTCTTTGCTGGCCTGAACTGCCTGCTGTATGTGCCTCAGTTATCCACTCAACTGTTTACAGTGCTGGCCTGCCCAACAGTTACCTGACCTGCGGAATATTCTGGTAAGATAAACTGCTATTCAGAAGAATGAACAAGAATAATTATTCTGGTAACATAACTGGAAAAAACATAATTAAGCAAGCTGGTAAAAGATAAAAAATGGTTATTGGAGAGAAGGCAGATGGGGAAAACAGCAGAGGAGTGGGAGGGCTAATGGGAAAAACGGGGCTCACGTTTAGTTTTTTGCCTGGTCCCCTGACTCCTCTAGTTTTACAGGCCACTGTCAGTATATATGAATTATTCGGACATTTTAAAATCTCTCTAGGTATGGAATAAACATACAGTACATCCATGGTTTAAATAAACACAAACACAATTTTCTCGCTCATTACTGACCAACAGAGAGGTTTTTGGTTTTGATTTATTTAAATATAGGAAGTTTTGTTCATAGTTGAGGCTTATACAGTTAGCTGGAGGCATACATAATGAGGCTTTCACACCTTTCTGTGTAGGCACTTCAACTTTGTATCTCTGTATGTCCTGTTTCTTTCCCTCTCACACATGTCCCCAGTATTCTAACGTTAGACTTTCTTCCAGTCATACTGTCAGTTCCTCTGGACTCTGGTGGTTTCTGATCAGGATATATTATCATTGAAGATGGGATCAAAAATCTTCAAAGTATTTTACTGTGTGTAATGCAGGCACATTGACTAAAATCAGTGCATTAACCACTGAGTACCTTTTGGAAAATAGCACGGGTTATCTGAATAGGCACTCTTCACACAAACTTAATAATTTTTGAAATGTCATATAAGTGTTTAACCCACAGCTCCATAACCATAACACATTCCGTCAAATTAGAAAGTACAGGAATGTTGTTTTGTGTGTTGTACAATGTTATGCCAAATGAAAGTACAGGAATGTGACGTTGTATTGATGCACTGAAGAGCTACATTTTAGTAGTAGAATATTTGCTATAACAAAGGGAGGGGATACAGTATGCAGTTGTCTCCAGTATTAAGATGTGAAACAGAAACGAGGTGGTTGTCATAAACCCATTCACACTGTATCTCTATATACTGAGATGATTCTCTGAACAGATTAGTTGTCTAAATTTTCTAGTTTTATTTGTTCATGCTCTTGTTGTCAAATATTTAAGATAAGAATATTGAAATATCACACAGTACAGTGTGTTCACTAAATCAGTTCAGTTCTCATCACATATTGATAAGATTTGACTTAAAACTCAACTGAATCCTGAACCAAAAGGCATATGGCTTTGTTAAAAGTAAATTAATCCTTACTTTTATCTTTCTGAACAGGACTGTAAAAGGATTAAAGAATCTGGGCTGGTGCGGTGTATTTAAACCGCCCTTTGCTGCTAGCACAGCACTGTTGTTCTTTCTTTGACGCAGACCCAGACAAAGGCTGAGTGTAGCAAGGAAGCAGACAGCATGCTGACGCCTCCAGTCAGTGCCCCAGCCTGGCTCCAGGATTTGTAAACAGAAACATCCTAGGCTCCAATAAGGCAGACAGTGGCTCTCCTTCTGATCTGCATGCAGGAAGTGCCTGCTTGTACAAGCCCAGCTATTGCACATAAGCACATATAACTCAGTGTTTAGGTTTGGCCGAACCTTTTTACTGTGAAAATTATTGGAGAAGGGAGGGAATATGGGTTTACTGAAGGGAGGGGAACACGACCGTTTCATAGACCGCATTCCTAAGTTTTGTAACAGGAAAAAAAAGATTTTTTTGAAAAAGAAAAGTAATAACGTTAAAGTTACAGAGTGCTTTCCATTTAAAGGCCTGATTTTTAGACTGCTCACACCTGTGAAAATATACATTTGCAGATGACACAAAGTTGGGGGGTGTTGCCAATATGGAGGAGGACCAGAATATAATAAAAGAAGATTTCTATGACCTTGAAAACTGGAGTAATAGAATTGAATGAAATTTAATAGTGCAAAGTGAAAGGTCACGGATTTAAGGACTAACAAGTATTTTTGCTATAAGCTGGGTAAATACCAATTGGAAACGACAGAGGAGTTAAAAAACCTGGGTGTAACTGGTTGATCACAGGATGATTATGATCCACCAATGTGATGTGGCCATGAAAAAGGCTAATACAATCCTAGGATGCATCAGGCAAGATATTTCCAGTAGAGATAGGAAACTGTTATTACCACTATACAAGGCACTGGTGAGACCTCATCTGGAATACTATATACAGTTCTGATCTCCCATCTTTAAGAAAGATAAATTCAAACTGGAACAGGTGCAGAGAAGGGCTACTTGGATGATCAGTGGTATGAAAAACCTACCTTATGAGAGGAGACTCAAAGAGCTTGGCTTGTTTAGGCTAACCAAAGGAATGCTGAGGGGAAATAAGATTGCTCTTTATAAATACATCAGAGAAAATAAACACCAGGGAGGGAGAGGAGTTATTTAAATTAAGGGCCAATGTTGGCACAGGAGCAAATGGATATAAACAGGTTTGAAATTGAAGTTTAGGCTTGAAATTAGATGAAAGTTTCTAACCATCAGAAGAGTGAAGTTCTGGAAGGGTGAAGCCTCCCAAAGGGAGCAATGAGGGCAAAAAAACTAACTGGTTTCAAGACTGAACTTGATAAGTTTATGGAAGGGATGGTATGATGAGATTGCCTGCAATAGCACATGGCCCATCTGCAACTGCTAGTAGCAAATATCTCCTACAGCTGGAGATGTGACACTAGATAGGGAGGGCTCTGAGTTGCTGCAATGAATTCTTACTGAGGTGTCTGATTGTTGGGTCTCGCTGTCATGCTCAGGGTCAAATGATCGCCATATTTGAGGTCAGGAAGGAATTTTCCTCCAGGTCAGATTGGCAGAGACTCTGTTTTTTTTTTCACCTTCCTCCGCAGCATGGGGCACGGGGTCACTTGCTGGTTTAAGCTAGAGTAAATGATGGATTCTCTGTTACTTGAAGTCTTTAAATCACGATTTGAGGACTTCAGTAACTCATCCAGAGGTTATGGGTTTGTTACAGGCGTGGGAGGGTGAGGTTCTGTGGCCTGCAATGTGCAGGAGGTCAGACTAGATGATCATGATGGTCCCTCTGGCCTTAAAGTCTATGAGACTATGTAAATATTTTTCCTAGCAGTTTTTCTGCAGTTTCTAGTATTTTCTGATCTGTGAGATATGTCCAAGAATGTTGCTCTTGTGAAATATTTAATTATTGAGTCTGTTGCAATTAAAATAGTTTTAACCTGCCTTTGTAGTCTCACTTTCATTGTTCTGGTACATGCGTTCTTTTGTGGCCCAACATTTTTACAGATGCTGAGTAAGTGACGTCCCTCAATTGAAAGCAGTTAGCTGCTCTTTGATTTAATGTCAGAAATGAAAACTAATGGGTTCAACATCAATGTAAGGGGACATTTTATCTTTCAGTGACGTTTTTTCTCTTATTTATTAAAGAACATTTTTCTGTATATTTTTAAGTTTTCAGATAAAATGTTCTTGAGGTACTGCTGTTCTGATTGCAAACCAGATATTGTATATGGCTTATCTTCCAGCAGCTAAATGCTAATCTTGAAACCAAGATACAGCGTACTTCATTCAATCTGCTTTTGGAGGTGAGACCTTCTCTCAGTTTACTTCCTCAGTAGCCAAGAATCTCTCTCTTTACTTTTTTTAAATGCAGTCTGTTGTGTAGCCTACATTCAGGTTTAATTTCACATTAGCAAGGAACTTCAGATCTATCAAGACTATAATTAGAAACAATATTTTAATATATGGTAGTCTTTTCACACTGTACTATTAGAAACTAACCCACAGATGTCTCTGGACTCAGAGTAATGAAAACAGAGAGAGAAGTTGGATTGGGCTTTTAAGGACTTTGCTGCCTTTTTCTTTAAAAGAACAAGAAAATGACAATTTTTACACATAAGACTTGAGTCTACATCAATCCCTCCCATACTAAACCAGAGGTACTAGAGGAGGAGGTCTCAGTGAGGACTTCCTTGTGTAGATGTTTCCTACATTATCTCATGACAGGGCGGTGGGGGGGGAAGAGATTTTTTTCTACATGCGTGCAAAAATGCCAAGGGCCCAAACCTCAACTATAGATTCTGGTGGATTGCATGGAGAGGAGAGATATGCATGGAGGCCCACTGGAGCCACAGTACCAAAATCTTGCCCTGCTTCTTCAAGGACCTCTCTGAGGATTCTGCTAAAAATAGGGTGACCAGATATCCCGATTTTATAGGTACAGTCCCAATTTTGGGGTCTTTTTCTTATATAGGCTCCTATTACCCCCACTCCCTGTCCCAATTTTTCACATTTGCTGTCTGGTCACCCTAGTTAAAAAGATATTACAGTCCCAGCTGTATTATCTCTCTGTGCATTCTTTGTGGAGCTAGAGGAGTATGAGTGTTGCCATCTCTCGTGATTTCATTGCAAGTCTTGTGATATTTGGTGTTTTTTTTCTTAAAGCCCGAGTTCCTAGAGTCAAGTGATTACATGAAAATCTCAGTTTTTGTTTGTTTGTTTGTTTTAAAAACCCTACCCCAAATGGTTGTGGAGAAAAACATGAAAATGTGACCTAAGTGTACTCTAAATGCTTAGAAATCAGAAGGCAAATAAAAATATCCCCAAATTTATTATTTAAAAATCTAATGAGTTTTTAAGGCCTGATTCATGATTTTTGAACACTTAGTGTTGGCAATACTGATGATATGAAACACACATATTGACATTGTGGTGTCTTTTGCCTGCCCTCTCCTTCTCCCAGTCTGCTCAGTCCATCCACTCCTCCCTCTGTGAGGTCCAGAAGAGTCCTCCCACTGAGCTATGAGAGGAGATTGACCTCCATTCCATCTGGTAATGGGGACATCTCCACACACAGAGACCCCCTCCATGAACAGACATCAGGGGTACCATCTGGTCCTTGGAATTTAAAAAAAAACAAACAAAAAAAAAACAACCTAAATCAGGTACTCTTCAACTATTATCTGTACTACTGCTATTACTTACCTTTCTCCATTCTGAAAACTGACCATTTATACCTACCCTTTGTTTCCTATCTTTTAACCAGTTACCAGTCCATGAGAGGACCTTCCCTCTTATCCCATGGCAGCTTACTTTGCGTAAGAGCCTTTGGTGAGGGACCTTGTCAAAGGCTTTCTAAAAATCTAAGTACGCTATATCCACTGGATCCCCTTAGTCCACATTGTTGTTGACCCCCTGAAAGAATTCTAGTAGATTGGTGAAGCATGATTTCCCTTTACTAAAACCATGTTGATTCTTCCTTAACAAATTATGTTAATCTATATGTCTGACAATATTGTTCTTTATTATAGTTTCAACCAGTTTGCCTAGTACTGAAGTCAGGCTTACAGGCCTGTAATTGCTGGGATCACCTCTGGAGCCCTTTTTAAAAATCGGCGTCACATTAGCTATCTTCCAGTCATCTGGTACAGAAGTTGATTTAAATGGTTACAGACTACAGTTATTAGTTCTGCAATTTTACATTTGAGTTCCTTAAGAACTCTTGGGTGAATACCATCTGGTCCTGGTGACTTATTGCTGTTTAATTTATCAGTTTGTTCCAAAACCTCCTCTAATGATACCTCAATCTGGGACAGTTCCTCAGATCGGTCACCTAAAAAGAATGGCTCAGGTTTGGGAATCTCCCTCACATCCTCAGCCTTGAAGACCGATGCAAAGAATTCATTTAGTTTCTCCGCACTGGCGTCCTTGAGTTCTCCTTTAGCACCTCAATCATCCAGTGGCCCCACTGGTTGTTTAGCAGGCTTTCTGCTTCTGATGTACTTTTAAAAAAAATTGGTATTACTCTTTGAGTCTTTGGCTAACTGTTCCTCAAATTCTTTTTTGGCCTTCCTAATTGTATTTTTACACTTCATTTGCCAGTGTTTATGCGCCTTTCTATTTTCCTCACTAGGATTTAACTTCCGCTTTTTAAAGGATGCCTTTTTGCCTCTCACTGCTTCCTTTACTTTGTTGTTTAGCCACGGTGGCTCTTTCATGGTATCTTTAAAAAGTTTTCATGCAGCTTGCAGAGATTTCACTTTTGGCACTGTACCCTTTAATTTCTGTTTAACTAACTTCCTCATTTTTTTGTAGTTCCCCTTTCTGAAATTAAATGCTACAGTGTTGGGCTGCTGTGGTGTTTTTCCTGCCAATGGGAGCTGCGGAGTCGATGCTGGGGCGGGGGCAGCGCACGGAGACCCCCCTGCCCAGGGGCCGCAGGGATGTGCCAGCCGCTTCTGGGAGCGGTGCAGAGTGAGCGTGGGCAGGAAGCCTGCCTTAACCCCTGCTGCGCTTCCGGTGACAGCGGCTGGGGGCCCCCGGGCCCTTTTAAATCGCCCAGGCCCCTGGGCAATTGCACCCTTTGGTCCCCCGTTGGTGGGCCTGGCCGGGGTGCTGGTGGCCCAGTGGAGTTTCCAGCCGCCCCAGCCAGTGGGGCTGCAGCTCCTGGCCTCCGCAGATGGTGGGGGCCCCCCACAGCTGGAGCTCTGAGCTGCTGTGGGCAGCGCCCCTCCCTCCCCCACAGCTCCCGGCCAACGCAGGCGGTGGGGCTCCCTGCAGCTCCCAGCCACGGCAGGTGACAGGGCCACAGCTCCTGGCTGCAGTGGGGCCCCCTGTAGCTCCCGGCTGCTGCAGGGAGCGGGGGCACCCCGGAGATCCGAGCCGGGGAACCCTGGTGCACCAAGTCCCCACTGGTGATGGGGCACCCAGAGCTTGGAGCAGCCCCCGCATCCATCCAACCTCTGCAGGTGGTGTGGGGCCCCACAGCTGGGCTCCCCATTTTGTCAGGGATATTTTTAGTAAAAGTCAGGGACAGGTTACGGACCTCCATGAATTTTTCTTTATTGCCTGTGACCTGTCCCTGACTTTTACTAAAAATATCCTTGACAAAATCTTAGCCTTACTCATCACTTTTATGCTACACATAAGGCTAATATTATTCTGGGGTGTATTAACAGGAGTGTCACATGCAAGACACAGGAGGTAATTGTTCCACTCTACTCAGCACTGGTGAGGACTCAGCTGGAGTACTGTATCCAGTTTTGGGCTCCACACTTCAAGAAAGGTGTGGACAAATTGAGGAGAGTCCAGAGGAGAGCAACAAAAATGATAAAAGGTTTAGAAAACCTGACCTATTAGGTAAGGTTAAAAAAACTGGGCATGTTTAGTCTTGACAAAAGAAGACACAGTGGCACCTGATAAGTCTTCAGTTAGTTAAGGGCAGTTTATAAAGAGGACAGTGATCAATTGATCTCCATGTCTACTGAAGATAGAACTAGAAGTAATGGGCTTAATTTGTAGCAAGGAAGATTTAGGTTAAATATTAGGGGGGAAAAAACTTTCTAACTGTAAGGATAGATGTAAGCACTGGAATAGGTTACTAAGGGAGATTATGGGAACCCTATCACTAGAGGATTTAAAGAACCGTTAGACAAACACCTGTCCAGAATGGTCTAGTTATACTTGGTCCTGCCTTGGTGCAGCAGAATGGACTAGTTGATTTCTTGAGGTCCCTTCAAGCCCATTTCTATGATTCTATGCTTGCTGAATTTATTCTTTTTTTGTGTTTATACTTAAGTGTGATTTCTTGAGGGGCCAAGTGGATCAAAATAGTTTCAGATATTTTAGAGTATAAATAAGAAATGTTTTAACTGCCATTTTTAGTGAGGAGACTGGTACTGGGAATTAGATCATACAGACCAATCAGTGTGAGATTAAAATTTAGAATGACAGCTGAAATACTTGAGCTCTTAGAAACAGTTGATAATATTATGTATCTGTTCAGAGAGCTGGAAGCCAAGCACTGTATCATAAAAGCCCTGCAGGGCCACTGTGAAAGGAAATAATTTTAGAAGCAGCTAGAATTAATTATACTTGCAGTGTCCTTTTTGCCTGCTTGTAGAAGCTACATCTTTGCAGCATTGTGTTCAGTTCTCCGCAGCTGAAGGCCACATTGTGCACATATTCTGTAGTTCTGTCTTGTATTAAGTTCATGCTTTGAACTTCAGGATCTTCTCTATATTTGTGTGATCTCATCTCCAGTGTCATTCAAATTCCTTACTTAAAATACCAAACCAAAAAACCCTGCAATAACAGTTTTGAAATGAATATTTTAAACCTGTCACAACAGAGAAACTTTACTGAGAGCTTTAAGACCTTGATCCTTCAAAGCAATCTGCCTGGGCAGTACCTTAGGACCACGTGGAGTCCTGTATACAGTACTTTGATAGGAGTGCACACAGGTTGTAAAGGTCTGCCTGCACACAATATTTTGAAGAATCAGACCTCAGGCTGCACTGTTAAGAATTCAGATGTGACTACAACAAAGTTAAGGTCCAAGACTGTCATTTTGTTCTGTGTCTAGCACAATGAAGTCCTCCTGGTCCATGACTATGGCTCCTTGGTGCTATAGTAATACGATAATAACAAGGCCCCATGTACTTTGACACAAGGTGGACCTGTATTCTGCTGCAAAGCTGCTTTTGTTTCTGCAAAACTCTGGTACATGAGAGACTAGAAATTCTGTGGAAGCTTTGTGCAAATTTTAAGATGGAATTTTTGTTTATTTAAATGTTAAAATGAATATTATTATTATTGTATCCTTTGTGTTACTTACTACGTCTTGATTATGAAAAACTTACATGTATGTTTAACTTTATATGTTTTGAGTAATCCTGGTTAGATCAGCAGGGTTACTCACTGCACAGAGTTAAAAGTGACTCTATATAGCAGGGGTCAGCGACCTTCGGCAAGTGACCCATCAGGGTAATCCGCTGGCGGGCTGTGAGACTTTTGTTTACGTTGACCGTCTGCAGGCATGGCCTCCCCGCAGCTCCCACTGGCCACAGTTCGCTGTTCCTGGCCAATGGGAGATGCAGGAAGCAGCGGGCTGCAGTGCTGACCGCCGCTTCCCACAGCTCCCATTCTCCAAGAATGGCAAACCACGGCTGTAGTGTGTCGGGGAGCATGCGGGGGGCCAGGCCTGCGGACGGTCAACGTAAACAAAATGTCTTGCGGCCTGCCAGGGGATTACCCTGATGGGCCGCATGCCAAAGGTTGCCGACCCCTGCTGTATAGGATCATGGCCGAAGTAAATTTGGTGTTTCATCTTTGGTGTTAACAGCTCATTGAGCAGAACACCTCTTCTTGAACAATTGTTAGGTTGTCTGAAGAATTAGGAAGACAACACTGTCCTGTTTGTACATTTCTTATTATTATTTATATTAGTTCACATTTTACTGTTTTTCTTGCGTATTTAAAGGTTGGAAACTTCATTAGTGTTTTAAATGAGAGCTTACATTTGGAGTACAATTATATGGCAAGAGTTAATTTCACTAAATATTGCAGACAAAAGATCATGAACTACAGAGGCCACTGGTTAAGGTTGCACATGCAACTTTACGTGAACTCCTGCCCCCTTGTGTTTATTCATTACAATACAGTCTTTATTTAAATAATCACAAACTATTTCTCAAGTAATGCAGTATCATAAAGTGTTTATCTACAACATACATACATATATGTAGTATCTTCTAGCAGGGTCTCATGTTCTGTGTATGCCAGAAAAACATAATCAGTTAATCATTTACTGTATAAAGTACAAAGCAGACGATACATGCACAAGAGCACTTGAGCTTTAATGGGCAACACAGAGGACTAGTGGAGAGTTGTTTAATGTATATAAAAATATGCATTACAGTACAGTCCTTCATTATTTGATCACATATTACTTCTGAAATATAATATGATATATATAATACACAGAAATCTGCATAGCTATTCTACATTGTCTACTTGTTTATATATATTACACACACAGAGCTACAATAAATGAATGTTAAGATTCCAAAGTCAAGCACTCAAAAGTAAGGAAATACCACTTTTAAGGTTGCCTATTTAGACTTAACTGGGCCCCTTCTGCGTATGCATTGATAGTCTTTAATTACATGATCACATCCTATTTTTTCTATAGGACCCTTGCCTCATTCAATGTACAGCATGGATGGTGCTCACTAAATGAGCAGCTATTTAGTGTTCCATTTTATCTTCGTCATTCAACGTGCTACCCCAGGCATTATTTACTGCATATTATTCACATCCTGCTCTAAATACAGAATTATTCATTTCCTCATAGGTTTCTTTTGTAATGTTTCTCATCATTGTGTGTGTGTGTATGTGTGTGAGAGAGAGAGTGAGAGAGACAGTGTGTGTGTGATTGTGTGTTGGGGGACTGTGACTTGTGAGAGGCAGAACGTATGTCGGTGTGAGAGTCTCTGTGTGTGTGTCTGTCTGTGTCAGTTAGGGAAGTGCACTTTAAGTCCCCTCCCCTCCATCCCTCCCCCGCTTGGCCCGGCTCCCCGCCGCCCCCCTCCCGCTGACACACGTGGAAGTTTCACTCCTCCTGTCCTGGCGTAGGCAGGCAGGGTCCAGGGAGGGACTCCGCTCCGGGCAGCGGTGGGCCAGGCTGCTCTGGGTTCCCCGCGGCTGGGGCGGCAGACCCGGAGGCTGGCGCCCTCAGCTGGCTGGCTGAGGAGGGAAGGAGGGAGGGGGCGAGGTTGAGGTCAGGGAGAAGCCCGCGGGCCCAGCGCAGGGGAGGGGGCGGAGAAGAGAGGATTCCAGCCACGGCCAGCCAGGGGAATGGTGCCCCAAATTTTCAGGTGCCCTACGCAGCCACGTATGCTACGTATGCCTAAGAATGGCCCTGACTGAAGGTTTTATAGGACCTTGCAAACAGTGATGTATACACTCTAAATATCATTTCCAAGGCCAACAGCCATTGAGGCCCTGTAACATCTTGTTTGCTGGATTTTCCAGTGCCTAGGGCTGCCCCATTCAGAGTTTATCATAAACTTCCATTATTTCCTTTCTTTGTGCCAGTGAAGATCCTAGATGGTTCATGGGCCTGGTGTGGAAGAGAGTCCCTGGGGGTGAGGTTGTAGGAGAGTGAGCCCTCCTCACACCCAGCACTGATGGCTCCTGTTCCATGGGGATGGGCCTGTCTCCTGGGTCTGTGTGTTGTGATCTCATGTGCGAGGTCATAGCAACACAGAGGGTCAGCTGGGCCAAGTTTTAGTGAGTGGCAGGCCAAATCTGAGTAGCACTGTAACCCCACGTGCCAGGTGGCAATGCCGCTGACTCAAATCTGACCCAGCAGCACTATTGATACATAAGGTATGGTAGCCCAAGGCCTGGTCTATGAGTGGGAGAATAGCGAAATTCCACCTCAGAATAGGTAAAATCATGAGGCTTGACATCTGAGTGGGTGCATTTAGAGAGACTGGGAATCAATTCAGGGCTTTGGGAGATACCATCAATCTTTGAATCTAACTTGTTTTAATTTCAGCTACTGATTGATTTCCTAGATTTCATGCTGCAATGTATTTCTGAAGGATTATTATTCATTAAAGAAAATTAAGGATTTTAACTATATTAAAATGTCTTGATTTCATATATAATCTCTGTACAGTTTATGGGTTTCAAAACCTAGAGAAATGAGGGATGAGAGGAAAACAAGTGAGTTAGAACTAGAAATCATATGAGGATAAAGGAGCCTTCTGGTGAATTTATATGCCATGTTCATTAAATCAACATAACCAAATGACCCTTTTAGAAGAAGTCCTGAATATTATACTATTATAGCATTTTCAAGTAGCATAATGCACTTGTTACAGCTTCTGTCATTCATAACATTGTTAAAAATAAAAATTGGAGGGCTGGGCCAATCAACCTTGTGTGGTTGTTCTGAATGTTGCCAATGGAAGACAATGATTCAGTTTCCAGTTTTGGTGTCTCACTCTCCATACAGGCAAGGAAGGCCCTGGAGACTCTGCAGAGATAATGTTCTCAGCCATGTTTAGCTAGTCAGCTGTTCTCTCCTTCTTAAATTTTAAAGGTAAAAATAAATTAGGGACATATAGTGTAATCCATACAGCATGATTTGCTTCTCATTTCTGTTACTTTGTCTGTTGTATGGTCCTGAATCTTTCTAATGTACATTAAAAAAAAATGACATGTCCTCTTTCTGCTTTCTTTCAGATTCATCTAATTCTTTTCACCGAGATGAGACTATTGTTATTGCCTTGGCCTCAGTCTCTGTATTAGCTGTTTTGATTGCTGCTATATTCTTTGGATATAGGATGCTTGCAGGTAGAATTTGATGTGCTTTTCTTTTTTCATATTATTCTTTTGACTGTTCTTCACAATTATAATTCCCTTACCTCCCTGTATTCCCACCCCTTTAAATACATTTCTTAATGGCCCATAGAAATTTATAAGGACTCCCACACGTTTTCAATCTGGGTTCCATTTTTCTTCCATGAATCCTCTGCTTAACAAATAGCTGGAGTGGAGCCATCAGTCTTCTCTAAGGCCAACACCAGTGGGATTCTGTGTCACGCACGAAAGAATAATTGTGTAGCAAGTAGCCATCACCTTCCCAACCACCTACTCTTCCCATCTTAGTTTTACTAGCTCTGGGGAGAAGGGTTTGCAGTGTTACTCCTGGCTTGGCATGTCCTTCACTGTATCAGCCACTGTTGCTGTCAAGTCCCAGAATAGTTCTGTAACCATTCTCATATGTATTCTTGCATAAAATCTTAACTATCAGAACTTTTGGTACCTGTATCTGCAGGGGACCGTAAGCAAGGTCTACACAGTATGAACATGATGGAGGCAGCAGCATCAGAGCCTTCACTAGACCTGGATAATCTAAAATTGTTAGAGGTAAGTATGCCACTCAGAATTTCTGCCTCTGTAATTTACTCTTCATTGTTTGCTCCACCTGTGATCAAATTACCTGCCAGATATTGTTGTAATATTTAAGAAACAGATATATGTAATAAATGTGCTATATTTTCCCACTTTTGTATTGTCCTGATTGTATCTGTTGTGAACTGCAGTAAAAACCATAAACAAAATCACTAAACAAATGGAGGTTACCTCAGAAATACCGGAAGCCAAAGACATTATTTTACCCTCTCTCTTTACTCACCAGTATCATTGATATTAGTCAGAATGTGCTCTTCTTTTAGAAGAGCATTAACTACTGAAGAGCAGTAAGGGGTACTTGCATATATTGTACTTCAATGTCACATCAGAAATGCTTTTTCTATTTGATAATAACCATGTTAAAAATATTTAGAAGTACAATATCTTACAGTAATAGTCTGAAACATTGTTATAACATTACTATAAGTATAGAATCTACTGTGGATTGCAGTAGTACATTTCAATAATAGTGGGATGCTTCATGTTTCCTCAATCTCCTTCATGTCAAATAGTCTGCACAGTGAGGTGTTCCCCATGTCTATGGCAACTGGACGCAGTCCAGATCTTTTCTCTGGACCTCCGCTTAGGAATCAGGAATAACTCTCCAGAATTCTCTGCCTCTGGGTGGCACAAAAAGCTGACTCCAGGTCTCCCTTTGTATCAGAACTTTCAGAGGATGTATAAAAGATTAACAAAGTGTCTCTGTTTCTTCATTGACTTAGAAGTTTTTCTGCCTCAAAACTGTTAAACTTAAAAAATTTAGCACTGAGGAGAGTTTGAAGGACAGCATCGCTGTCCCCGTGTCTCAGAAATGGCAGAGAATGACAGCAGGCCACAGGAACTCAGTTTCCATGTCCCTGCTGAGACACTGCAGTTGGCTGCAGGGAAGTCTGGCTTCTGATGGCGTGTAGGCAAGGTCATCTCTAAGATAGCTGAGCAGGCCACAGTGAAACCAGCTCCAAGTTGGAGTTTGGGCAAGGTCTGTGTCAAGAGAGTTGAGCTGACTTTATGGAAGCTTCCTTCACTAAGACCAGGCCAGAGTCAGTGACATGTTTTCGAGTCCCCATGTCTTCTCCCTTAGTCATGGGACTCCTGTTCGTAGAGTTTGCAGAGCAAACAGGAAGGTTTCACTGGAGCCTCCTGAATCTCCTGGGAAGGCAAGGTTGGTGGGAACCAGGAAGGAAAAAATTCCTGCTCCGAGCCATCATGTAGTCAATGTCAGTGCTGAGGTGGTTGAGAAGGGTGCAAAGCATCCCCCCTTCGCACAAGTTGTTTTACCTGCAAGGCTTCACCTGTCATGAAAAGTGCCTTCATCTGGGAGTGAACCATCTCAGAAAATGAGTGCTTGAGATAGTGAGGGAAGGATATTCAGTAGAACTCACTCATTGTCCCAGAGAGAAGTTTATCCTTTCCCCAAAAAATAATAAACCAACACTATCAACAAGACACTTCATAGCATCAAAAGATGAAGGATGGGATTAGGAACTTTGCTGTGAGTTTTTTCTCAGACCTGTGTGCCACAGAGCCTGTGTGTCCATCTGAGACTTGGCGGCTCCTTGAGGATCTTCTTAGGATCTCAGCATTGGATGTGGACGAACTTGAATAGGGTCTGACACGCTCAGAATTGACTTCTGCACTAAATGACTATGCTCTAAGGAAGGCACATGGTATTGATGATTTGCCTGTTGAGTTTTATAAGGCCTTTTGGCCCTTCTTGAGCCTGACTTGCTTCAGGTTTTTCAGGGGGGCATCAGAGACAACGGCTACTCAGTTGTCATCGAGCAGTTCTTCCTGTTGCCTAGGAATGGGGACCTTGGGGAGGTGAAGAATTGGAGACCTGTATTCCCGCTTTGCCCTGAATAGAACCTATTTTCAAATGCCTTGGCAAATAGACTGAACACTGATTGATTCAGTCATGCACCCTGATCAGACCTATTGCATTCCTACTGGTCCATTTTTGATAACCTTTTCCTAACGCGGGAGGTAATTTCAGCCTCAAAAATCTTTGATTTGCATATGGGGTTGATTTCCCTTGACCAAGAAAAGGCTTTTGATAATGTAGATCGTAGATAATTGTTTCGCGTCCTTTGTGCTTTTGGTTTTGAGCCCAGGTTTGTCCTCTGCATTCAGTTGCTGTATAATGAGATATATATGTATATATAGTCTTCTTCTCAAGGTGAATGGTGTTTTGAGTGCTCCCTTTCCAGTCTGTAGGGCAGTGGTGGACAACCTGCGGCTTGCGGGTCACACGCAGCCTGTCAGGGTAATCCGCTGGCGGGCCGTGAGACAGTTTGTTTACATTGACCATCCACAGGCACAACTGCCTGCAGCTCCCAGTGGCCGTGGTTTGCCATTTCCGGCCAATGGGAGCTGCGGGAAGCAGCGTGGGCCACAGGGATGTGCTGGCTGTCACTTACTGCAGCTCCCATTGGCAGGGAACGGCGAACCGTGGCCACTAGGAGATGCGGGAGGCTGTGCCTGCGGACAGTCAATGTAAACACTGTCTTGCGGCCTGCCAGCAGATTACCCTGACAGGCCATGTGCTGGCCGCAGGTTGCCCACCGCTGCTGTAGGGGAATCAGACAGTGTTGTTCCCTGTCTGGATTATTATATGGTCTTTCTATGAAGCCTCTGTTATGTGTGTTGCAAAAGCACCTTTCTGGCCTTTCTCTCCTGTTTGAGCTTGTGTCCCGGTGAGTCTCCAAGTAAGTTGATGATGTGACTCTGTTTATTACTCATGATTGTGATGTTCAGGTTTTGACTGAATGTCAGCACTCTTTTGATCAGGCTTCATCAGCTCTCATAAATTGAGAGAAGAGCGACCCACTCCTGCTGAGGCTTGGGTGATCTCTTGTCCCCCGACTTTGCTAGGGGGCTGTTGTGGAGCCGCACTGGTTTAAGGCACTGGGAATTATGCTGGGACTGGATTATATTTTGGGTCAGAACTGGGAGGGAGTTATGGAAAAGTGGAGGTTGCAAAAGTGGAAGTTAGATTTTCTAGACTTTCCCCAATCGATTATAACAATTTTAAATTAGGGCAAATATAGAACCTAAACAAGCTGAAAGTATGTATGTCTTTAAGGGTGATATGCAAACCACTAAAAGCTAGGAGAGGTTGAGACAGCATCCTTAACTCATAGCTTTTGTTCTTTGGGTTTGCAATACATACAGCAAGTAAGATTACTTAGTGCTCATAAACTCGCTAAAAGAGGATACATACTACAGTTAACTGTGAACAGTGAGGTCATGCATGAGCTAAAAAACATTTACTTCGCAAATTACTGTATTAGATGGTAAAGAAAACTAGTTAGCAGTACAGAAAAAAATGGGTTTTATCTGTGCTGTGTTTTTTAAAAAATATGCTGAATAAATGAGTTAATTTATATATTTGGAGCATAGAGAAATGGAATAAGGTCTAGTTTTGCCTGTGGTTGC
Organism: Chelonia mydas; assembly: GCF_015237465.2. NCBI lineage: Eukaryota > Metazoa > Chordata > Testudines > Cheloniidae > Chelonia > Chelonia mydas. Next base: position 59,455,546 of record NC_051251.2, read on the forward strand.
TTGGAATGTCATACAGACTTTTGGACAACATTGCATTATTGTTATACAGTACAATGTATTCACTACGGTGTGTCAGTGTGCTTGTGCAGTAGTGACATTTTCATGATGCATTGCCGTGTAGGAGCTGCAGCTCCTTCAGGGCCTTCTATACAAAAACTATGAAATGTCAGCAGATTGTTTTGCAGCCACCATTTTTTATTTATTCCTTTTGAATGTCTAAGTCCCAGTGGCTGCTTTAAAAGCTCTATTTGGGATTTAAAAAACAATTTCAAACATAGAAATGTTTTCAATTGCTTGGTTGTAAAACAAATTTTTAAATAACATTTTTAAACTATTCTACCCTAAAAGGTGAATATTTATTTTTAGTAGTGCCCTATAATTATTGTGTCTTGCTAATTTCATATCAAGATTGTTCCATTTAGAAATAAAAATATGGTTTTTTTTTAACTGCTAGATGCAAATTCTCCTTGGGCTCTGAGAGCCAGTCTTGCTTCTTTTCTTCTCATGCATCTTAATAAATATATTTCAGTGCTAATTATGCCCTCAGTTACACCTGTGCAACTCTGGCTGAAGGCTTATGAGACTGCACAAGTGTAACTGATAGCATCATTTGAAGATAATGGGATGCCTAGATGTAACTGAGTGCATAATTTGTGCTACAACATTATCATCACTGGTGGCGATGTGGGAAAAGGAAGGAACCTGGCTTGACTCAGGCTGACTTAGCAGCTGGCATTTGGAAAAGGATCATTTTATTTTTAATTTCCAAACTTTTAGCAAGCTGTCTGTGAAAATAAGTGAGACACAATAAACATGGAGTTCTGCAATGCCATTTTTACAGTGTAACTACTCAAAGTAGAACCACAGTTGTAAATTGTGACACTGTGCTGGGGTTCTTGGAACCATGAGCCACTGTGTTACTCCTCTCAGCCTCAGCAAGTGAGAGCTTTGCTGCTGCTAAGCTATGTGTTAGCTCCCTGACACACCAGCTTGTCTGCAGTGCCAGCAAACTCTCTTCAGGACTTTGCCAATCCAAACCTTGCTTAGCAGGTTAGAATCAGTGAACTCTAGTTCCTGAGTTCCCAGAGACATCTTTTTCTCCAGTGCACAGCCCCTCTGTCTGTAGGACCTACAAAATCTTATGTTCGCTGCCCCCTTTAAAGACGCAGAACACAGCATCTTATTAACTTGACTAGGGGGTTAACAGACCCTTCCCTTCCATCGAAGCACTGAGTTGGTTTATGGTAAAAGTAAAACCAGTTTATTAACAAAAGGACCTATGTTTAAGTGATACCATGTATAAAGAATAAGGATAGAAATGGTTACAAACAAAAGTAAAAAGATGCTTCTAAGACTAAAACTCGGCTTCAAACTAGTCTTTTGTTCAAAGAAGTTTTTCTCACCACAGTCATTCTTCCAGCATGGCAAACCCATTCTTTAGCCACAGCTCAAAACCCTTGATTTCTTTGACTCCTCAGGTGAAGGATGATTTAGGGGTTCGCCTGCCCCCCCATAGTCCAGTCAACCTTTGAAATGCTGAAGAGTGTCCCCTAATAAAGTTCCTTTCCCCTGTTGGATGTAAAAGTCACACTGTCTGGTGTAGATGCTATGCTGGCTTCTTCCTCATTTATGATTTTTTTTTTTACAATGCAAATGATTTTCCTGCAATCTCCAATACCCATTGTCTTTTGGCCTTACCTCAAGCACATACACACTCACGCAGGCAGACCCACATTCCTTTGGCTAGAAAAAAATCTTTTACCTGCATGATTGGTTTACAGACTGCAAAACATAATATAAGAGAGTATGTGTAATTTTATATATAGTGTTAATGTGTACATTTCACAATGATATTAATCACCAGGGTGTCACCTGTTCTCATCCGATACCTTACATGACACCTTTTAGATACAGATTATGACAGCAGTGAGTTGGGGTACTGGGCTGGTCAAGCCAGCTGAAACTCAGTGCTAGATACCAGGGAGTCCCTTGCCTTCTGGGTTTGGGACACCCTTAGGATCACATAAATGCAGCTGTAGGATCGGTCTTCTCTGAGAACCAAATTCAATACAGTGTTCAAAACTTCATCGTTTACTTGGAACCCTGCTCTTTCTGTCATGGGGCAGTAACAGTTTTAAAAACAAACTTTTTAAACTGGAGTCAGAGGTCTGTATTCCAAAAATGTGTGCACACATGTGTATTTCTTTGCCTGTACATAATGAGTAATTCCTTGTGGAAGAATAGTGCCATGCCATTATCAAATTTTAGCATGTGTTTGCATTTATTCCATGCAAATCTGAACCTCAATTTTATGAAAATGTATTTCTTGAATTCTGACACTGTATTTGGTAATACATGTTGAGTATATGATAGTGCAATTTAAAATGTAGCCCATACCTATACATATCCATTTTACCTTGCAGCGTGAAAACCTCACTTGATCATTACCATTTGAATCAATGTAATGACTACTTTAAACTTTTTACAGCTGATTGGCCGGGGGCGATATGGAGCAGTGTATAAAGGTTCCCTAGATGAGCGTCCAGTGGCTGTAAAAGTATTTTCCTTTGCCAACCGCCAGAACTTTATCAACGAGAGGAACATTTACAGAGTCCCACTGATGGAGCATGACAATATTGCCCGCTTCATTGTGGGAGATGAGCGATTCACTGCAGATGGACGTATGGAATATTTGTTGGTGATGGAATATTATCCCAATGTAAGTACTTCATAGAAAATAAATTGGTTTGTTTTGTATACCTAAGAATAGTAAAATAGAGAGGATGTAGTACTGTCCACACTGGTGCTTAGGTCGGTATAACTTATGTTGCTCAGGAGGGGTCTTATTCACACCCTTGAGCAATGTAAGTTATACTGAAATAAGTGGTAGTGTAGACCTGGCCTAAGGGATTAAGGGGTGAGTAGCTACCCCCTCAGCTGTGGCTAATTGGTTGATCAGCAACAGTTGAGATAAGAAACTGCAGCCCAGGCAGAAGGGGGTTGCTGTCAGAGAGGCTGAGAACCACTTTGTACCAGCAGTAGACTGGCAGACAGCTATTCAAGGAACAGGATTAGAAGCCCCTGAGGACTGATATGAGACTGCTGGGGAGGGCACAGAGACCCTAAGCAAGTATCACTTCTGCTATATTCTCTGAGTTAGAGGAGATAGGAATATGACATAAGGATTTGAGAATAGCTGGAGTTGAACTAGAAGAGCAAAGACATAAAGGACCAGTGTACTTCAAAGGGGCCTGAGGCCAGGCAAGAAAGACTGAATCACCTCACCTTAATTCTCCCATGGCAAATAAATTGAGTTCTATGCAATTTATGGTGTGCGTGTTATGGGGGTGAGAGGTGGAGAGTAATCTTTCACATGAGATCTTAAAAACTAAGGATGAGTCTGGTTGCTCCATGTGGACGTTAAAGACCTCATGGTATATTTGTTTAAAAAAGATAGGCAGGAAGTGAGACTGATGGGAACAATTTCCACCATACCCTTTGCCAAAATGTTGTGTAGTATGCTTTGTTCTGGTTGATTTGCAGACCTCATACCAGAAGTGGCTGAATTTCATCATTGGGGTGTGTGTGTATACATTATAACTAATATTATATACATTAATAATGATGAAATTATTATAATAAAATAATTGAAGTTTATGTGAAATATATATAACAAACACAAGCTTTAATTTTATTTCAGAATTATTTATTTGATTCTTGTTGGTTTTAATATATAAAATAGTTAATATATTCAGGCAGTGGGATAACTTTTAAAAATGAGATTCGTCCTTGTGTAACTGAGCTACTAATACCATATTCACTACTGTCCAGAAGGATGAGGGCTGTGGGATGAGTCTTTGGGGAGAAAATGGGTGGGGAGCATCAGTGTTCAAACAGGAATGGAATATCCAAGGGCAATTATTTTAATCAATAGTAATAATTATTTCTTTATATTTAAATGCTTCCCATCCAAGATATTTTAAGCTTTTATATATATATAATATATATATATTTTTTTAAAGGCCAAATGATGTGGCATAACTTATAAAGGAGACAGTGCCCATGATTACAATTGAATGCTATGAAGAATGTCTTAGGTGACAGTGATTAAAACAGAAAATGCCTCTGAAAAAGCAGTAGCAGTGATAGATGGATGTGTAAGCAGAAAGACCTCTACAAACCAAGAACTCCCACAGGAAAAGTTCAGTCTCATGCACACCTCAGGTGCAGTGGTTTACACAAGCAAAAAAAGTGCTCTGATTATATATCAGAGATATTCTGAGATGTGTGATGTAAAAGGTTACAGAGTATTGTCAGGCAGTGAGGTATTAACCTTTTTGTTATAAATCACTTTCCCAAACTTAAGTGATCACTCTCTTGATGTGTGCATGATAAACACCCATTTTTTCATGTTCTGTGAGTATATAAATCTCTTCACTGTTTTTTCCACTGAATGCATCCGATGAAGTGAGCTGTAGCTCACGAAAGTTTATGTTCAAATAAATTGGTTAGTCTCTAAGGTGCCACAAGTACTCTTTTTCTTTTTGCGAATACTGACTAATACGGCTGCTACTCTGAAACCTTTCCCAAACTTAATTTTCTGGTTGAAATTTTCCACATTTGGTCTTAATCTGAGAGAGAGAGAAAATTGTTCTCGAAAGATCAAGTAAAACTAGTTCAGCTAATTTTCAAATTTGAGGACAGTGGAAAAAATACGCTTTTGCCATTGTGCTATTTATATACCTGAGTATGAAATGAGGCTGATCTTATAGGCAAACATAGTATGCAATCATGTAAATAAGCACTGTATTGTAATGCATATACTACCCTGGGGGAATTCTGCACCACTGTGCAATGCAGAATTTGTGCAGAATTAATGTTCTGCACAGAATTTCCTTTCCTCCCCAAGAACTGGGGACATTAGACCCAGCAGAGACCACCTCCCTAGCTTGCAAATATAAGACACTGCTGGGAGGAGGGGGAGCTGGAGGGTTCCCGGCAGCTGCATTTCCCAGCATGTCCTGAAGGAAGGTGGCAGTGTGCAACAAACTCCGTATGAGCCCAGGACTCAGCATCAGGCTGTTTCTCCCTCTGGAACACTGGGCTGTAAGAGGAGGGGCTGCGAGTGTCTGGACTTGGGGGCACCCCACAGCTGAGCTCTGGGGATTGGGGATGTGGCTGTCTGTTCTGAATCATGCCCCACATTTGGGCTCTGGGGATAGGAGATGTGGGTGTCTGGCCTGAGGGGGGGGTGCCCAGTGGCTGGGCTCTGGGGGGAAGGGGTGCGGGTGTCTGGTCTGGGGGAGCACCCCAGGGCTGGGCTCAGGGAGGGGTCAGAGGATGGGAGTGTCTGGGCTGGAGGGTGCCCTGTGGCTGGGCTCTGGGAGGTGGGGAGGTTTAATGGACTGTAATGTCAGTAAGACTACTTGCATAAAGAAGTGCTTGTGGGAGTAAAGATTGGCAGGATCTGGCCCTTATTTTACTGGAAATCTTGCATCTTCCAGATAGAAGAGACTGGAGTTTTTCCTCTGGACACTCTTTGAAAATAAGAGCTATCTAGAATCTTTTCAGTTCCCAAAATGAGAGCATTCAGTTTCTCTTTCAGATGTGTTCCTCCACAGCTTTGTTAGGAGCTCTATTTCCTTAACTTCTCTCAGTGGGAAAGAGGATCATGATGTTCCTGTTTCTATCCCTGCAATGTTTGTTGACTGACTGAGGGCTTGTCTACACTTATAGCGCTTAGTGAAGACGCTGTCTATGTCGACATATATAGTCCACCTCCCAAGTAACTATGTCAACGGGACAAGCCCTCCTGGCTACGTAGTGCTGTCTACACTGCAAGTTTGGTTGGTATGAATGTGTTGCTCAGGGGTGTGGATTTTGCACTATACTAACATAAATTGGTAGTGTAGACCAAGCCTAAATCTGCTGGAACTGGGAAAATACCATAAACCTCTTATTATGGCTAAAATCTTGATATTGTTCAAAGTCCACCATTTTTTACTCAACATAATAGTTTCTTCAATTACCTTTGTTCAGGCACTGTTCATCAGGAATTTCAGAATATTATAACAGCTGCAAAAAATAAATGAGTCTCTTGGTTTATCTACTTTCATTTTCTGACTAAATCAAAAAACCAATAGCAGCAGGAAACACTGATAAAAGTGAACTTGGGCCCTGATCCAGCAACTGATAGCATGCAGATAGACTGATGAGCAATTTCAGGATCAAGGTCTTAGGGAGCACTGCGTGTGATGTGGACCCTTGAAAAGGTTTTGACTTGGTTATTCAACGTGATAAAATTTCAGTGCACTGTTTTTACTCTTTCTCTAGGGTTCTTTGTGCAAGTATTTGAGTCTTCACACCAGTGACTGGGTGAGCTCCTGTCGTTTGGCACATTCGGTAACCAGGGGCCTGGCATACCTTCACACAGAGTTACCTCGAGGAGGTATGGTCAGGAAGGGAAATGTTTATACCACAATAACTGGGATTGTACCAGACAGTAGTTGGCGGCTGGGGGTTGTTGTTTTGTTTTTAATGTTCGTAGCGAAGAGAAAATGTATGGTTAGAGACGTTAATTAATGTGAGCAAATGATGACTCAAAATACAGACTACACAGAGCTTCCTGTAGTACATTCTGATCTCCTGAGTACTCCAGGACCGTGATGTAGATCTGTAGACACTTTTATGAAAATGTGGAATGAGAGACAACAGAATCCTATAAACAGGCAAGCAAGAAGCAGAGTTGCACAATGCTGCTGTATCATAGCAACAGATTACTAAAGACCTATGGATTTAACGTACAGTATCTCAATGAAAGAAAATGGATGAAGTGTTCTGATGTGTTGTGCAGTTCAGTTATAGGTCACTGAACTAGTGTATGTGGTTTAAAAAAGAGTGGGTATGATGTATATGGAAGGAAAACACTTAAATCTTCTGATTTATTGTAGTTTTATTTTTCATACTATATCATTTTTTATTTCAGGACAAAGACCATATCTTTTTGATGTATAAATGACATCACCTACGTACTTTAATGCTTTATTACAGCACTAGATGGGACAACATACTGATATAAGCCTTTTTCTTCTGTGCTTGCATGCTTCATTTAATATTTTGGGAGCTAAAGTATCGTGATTATATACCAGACATATTTGGAGATGCGTGATGTAAAAGATTACAGAGTATTGTCAGGCAGTGAGGTATTAGGCTTTTTGGTTCAAATGGAAAAGATAAAAAGCTGTGGAAAGGTTAGTTCACCAGTAACTAGTAGAATTTGAGAGGGTGCTGAATTTTAGATTAAAAGCAAGGTTACATAAAGATAAGTATTGATATTTGCTAAAGACAGTGAAAAATAAAGGAAAATAGCTATATAAATACCAGTCTGGTGTTACCATACTTGGTATTCATGTATGCAGCCACCACCTTAATTTAATAATTTTGAAATGTACATCCAGGTCTCTCCATAAGCAGCTATAATTGTGTAAGCCTTCCACCACCATAGAGACAGAGTAATAGACTGATTTGTAAAAGCCAGCAAAAAGCTCACAAAGTTTAAGAAACTCCTATGGTTCTATGAACATCAGATCATAACAAAACCACCTCTATAGTCTTGGCTGTTGTAGTAAACAAGTCTCGATTCAAATAATGGATATAAACTGTTCCACTGTCTAGCAGTAGTAACTTGAGAATTCTTGTTAAGATTATATTCACAATATTTTATGATAAGAGCATTGCCAAGCCTCTGTAATAAACCTTTCCAGAAAGCCATATTATACAATTTATAGTGAAAGCCACAAAAATTTGCTAAAAACATCAAGACTGCAATTAAAAACCCCTGGCTGGCCCATGCCAGCTGGCTTGGGCTCATGGGCCTAGGGCTAAGGGGCTATTTAATTGCTAGGTAGATGTTTAGGCTTTGGCTGGAGCCCAGGCTCTAGAACCCTGCAAGGTGGGAGGGTCCCAGAGCTTGGGCTGCAGCCTGAGCTGAAAACGCTACACTGCAATTAAATAGCTCCTTAGTTCAAGACCCACGAGTCCAAGTCTGATGGCCCAGGCCAACCATGGGTGTCTAATTGCAGTGTAGACTTACCCAGTGTGTGTTCAGCTGTCCAACTGGAGTAATAAATTGAAGAGGAATCTGAGGTTCTCCTGTGGGGCAACTGAGATCCATTGCAGGATTAGTGTGTTCAATCACTGGAATAAGTGTGAGACATATACTGATATAAGTGCCCCCATCTGTCCAATTTCTGCACAGACACCGAGATAATTATAGTGAATTGCTGGTGCTTTCTTTTAAATGAGGACTCTATGAATATGGTGATCTCATTTGGACTGGCCATTAGATCAGCGACAGTGGATCCATGCTTAAATACGCTATAGCTGCACTGCCCAAAAATGCTGATCTATTGGAATCAAAAGAAGCTTGTTGACTGTTATTAGATCTATGTATCGCAGTTATATAATAATGCATAGCATATAAATAGCAAAATATCATGAACACCTGTCAGTGTTTCAATAGTTAATAGAGCATGTTGCAGTGGACACTGTAAGCAGCGAAAATTGTTAGCGGCCTTAAAGAAAAAAGTTCAGTAAAAAACGAGCAAACACAATTTGGTTCCTCTTTTGCCAAGTAGTAGAGCTACTCAAGTAATAATGAACACTTCCATCTATCCAAATAGACCATTATAAACCTGCCATTTCCCATCGCGACTTGAACAGCCGTAATGTATTGGTGAAGAATGATGGAACATGTGTAATTAGTGATTTTGGATTATCCATGAGATTAACTGGAAATCGACTGGTACGTCCGGGCGAGGAGGACAATGCAGCCATTAGTGAGGTGAGCATGAATTAAGAAAAAACAATGATGGGCATTTGTAAATGGTATCTAGCAAGAGAAAAATGAATTTAGAAGCAATCTTGAGATACTTGCTCCTCAAGTCATAGGGTAAATCCAGTGGCTGCACAATTTCTATGAAGGGGAGATATTGAAAAGAGTGGGTTATAAAATTGGGGTGATGAGATTCTTTGGCCGTTTTAATAAAATATTTTAAAACAAATGTGGTGTTTTTGAAAGAGGACATATAGACAGCCATGGAGTTGGAAGTCCTCTTTCAATAGAACAGGTCTGACAGGTCAATGGCAATGCACATTTTCCCACAAAAGCCCCTTGGTCCAAACTTGGGGAGACCACTGCTAGGTCCCAGAGAGTAATTGACTCTCCAGAGCAATTCAATCCTTTGTCTCTCTGCTGAGATCTGTAAACATAGATGCAATTGCAATGGGGTTTGTTGTGGTGTGGATACACAGTCTTTAGGTCTTGTACTGAGATTGCTAGTTCATTTCATATATGCCCCAAACACCCTTCAGATGGTAATGAACCCTCAACTGGATTTGAAGCAGTAGCATAGAAGTAAAGTCTCCATGTCCCACTTCCAGCTTTCTACAAGCCATTTAGACCCTTCCATCATCCCCTCAACATCATTATATGGTCTGGTTGTAGAGAGTGGGGGGTGATGGCCCATGCAAGGATGCTTAAGCATCTGCTTCTTTCTGTAACTTGTAGAAGCATGAATACAGTGAAATCTGAATATAGGAAACTCAATTATAGTGAAGCACTGCTTTAAGTGAAGAAGAGTGCTTCAGTCCATTTCAGTGGACTTTGAATTCCCTTACAGTGAAGTCTCACTTCTCAATGTGTGTTCAACTGTGTTAATCTAATTCCCTTGGAATTCAGCTATAATAATAATAATAATAATAGTAATATACTATAAATAAATAATGCGTATTGCTTAGATGTTAATTTTCTAGAAATACAGAACTCAATGCCTAACTGAAGAAAGAAGCAGAGAGAGAATAAGTTACCACTTTTTAAAGAGCAAGCATAAGGAACAGTCCCTGGCACCTAACCCTATTCAATGGGTAACGAAGAAGGGCTGGTCTGACTGTGCTATCTATTCCCCAGTGAGAGTAAATATGTGTGGAGATAGACATGCGAGTAGGCGTACAGTTGTCAATGTTCCTTGAACCTGCAGGAAATAAGGGGAGGCCCTGCCAACGTTCCTAGGTGAAGAAGATGAATTATTTTCCCTGCAGATAATAGGTTATCTCCTGTTACCATAAAATACTCTGCTATAAAGTGAAGTTATTTGTGAAATTATCATTCCTCTATCAAAGGCTTTCCACTGTTTCCTGCTGAATATGAGGACACAATACAAGGGACATAATCATTTATTTTGCATGTATTTGATAAGTACAACAGAAGCAACATAGTGCAGGAAAAGTTTTATTATGACTAGGCTGGTGATAAGAGGCTAGAGTCCAAGGATATACATAATGGAAGTAACTGCTTTTTCTTCTAAATGATAGAAGAAAACACAAGGTAGGGTAAGAATAATAAATAGGATCTGTAATAAACTGAGTCAAATGTAGGCTTTACCTTGTGAGTTAAGAGTGCAACCGTTTGTTCCTGCAGGTTGGTACAATCCGCTATATGGCTCCTGAAGTGCTAGAAGGAGCAGTGAACTTGAGGGACTGTGAATCTGCTCTGAAACAAGTAGATATGTATGCACTAGGCCTTATCTACTGGGAGATCTTCATGAGATGCACAGACCTCTTCCCAGGTAACTAAAGGATTGACTGAAATAATGAAGTTAATAAAAAACATGGATCAGAAACCAAATTTGTGTTCTCACATTTTAAAAATACAATCCATTACACTTGTGTCACAGAATAGATTTTTCTTAACTGTCTATCACCATTATCTCAGTGCCATCTAGTGTTAAGGATTTCATTGAAATTAGTACAGTGTACTCAGTTGTAATATAGTGGCCATGGATGAAACACATGTCCTTGTATAGTTCATTTGCCCTGTTAACCATCAGTATGTGCAGCCCATTGAATTGATGTAGCATCCCAGGTTTCTCTCAAACAGCCCTTTCGAGTGTTCATGGAAAGTTGCGATGATTCAATGTGGATCTTCACAGCTACTCCTTTAGCTGAACTTTATGCTAAACTTTTTCGATACCAGTGTCCCCTGAAAACTCACTCAGTGCCTGTAATATGGTAGAAGGGGAAGTGGGCAGGTCAAGTGGAACCCACGGGAATGCAGCCCACAGCCACTCTTATATTTATTTCTGAGGTGCAGCTTGTGGATTTAACCGGTGCTGGCATGTAGTATTCCATCTATAGCCGAACAGCTGTACATTGCATGCAGGAACCTATAGTCTTATTGTGCCTCCCTCCAATATTAAATACAATCTGTTTTGTTTCATACAAATTAGATGTGTCCCACAGATTCCTGGCCAGTTGCCAATGCACCCATCAATTGGGCAAAGTTTTGAGTGCCTCCCAGGGTAGTTCTAAACAATGACTTGTTCTTATTTAACTAACTCAACTACATGTTGTTAATTTAAAAATTCTGTTTTAAGGGAAAGGGGAAAAAATGTCATTGGGAGCAACCTCCATGCCACCTCCTCCCCTGTAAAAGTTCTTGATTCACTGTTCTTTTTCTTATAGCTGTGATTTCATTATGGGGTTTTTGTTTGTTTGTTTTTCTTTCCCAACAGGGGAGTCGGTGCCAGAGTACCAGATGGCATTCCAGACAGAAGTTGGAAACCATCCCACTTTTGAAGATATGCAAGTACTGGTATCTAGGGAAAAGCAACGACCAAAATTCCCAGAAGCTTGGAAAGAGAACAGCCTGGTGAGATAGAAAGTTAAAAAGAAGCATTTGCTTGAGCCACCTAAGTCATGCTCTTCACTTTTCAAAGCCAGATGTTGAATACATTTTTCTTCTACTTGACATTTAATATTTAAAGTTCTAGAGCTGCTCCAGGCTGGACTTTAAAAATACTGAATTCAGTTTAAAAGAATTCATTGTTATAAAACACTTCAGATTAAAACTAGGGGTTTTAAAAGAGAAATATTGTAATTACCACTGGATTTTTAGGTATTATAGGTGCAAAAGCACATTATATTTATATATGCCAAGTGCCCAAATTTCAACATAAACAAGACAGAAATATCAAGACATTCCATATCTGGAAATTTTATAAACTAAGAATGCCCCGAAATTTTAGCTAGTAAAAATTACATAGTATTTGCTATTGAAGCTAAGCAACATAAGAATTGTAAAGCTGAGTAGTTCCTTAAATTATATCTTCTTTTGCCAAGATGTATATTCTTCAGCATTTGCAGAGCCTACAGCTTTCACTGATCATTTGATAAACATAACCAAATTGAAGATATATCATGCTTCTTATTAATTTGATATTCATGTGAAAATTTTATATTCTCAAAAAATATAAAAAAGGCAGTCTTCTGGTTAGGAGATGAGAAAAATCTCCCAACTTTTGTCTGTTGCACTGAGCCCATACAGCACTGAGAGTCTCTGTTGCACATTACTCCCTACTTAGTAATTGAGTTAAAATAATCTCTGTAAATTGTGGATGATCTTTAGGCTGTTTATTAAAGGTAGAAAATGCAAAGTATGATGATTTACATGTTTATTTCACAACAAATATAAAAATAGTCAAAGTGGTGAGAGAAATTGTGGGTAAAAAAAAATAAATGGGCTAAATATTTGGCTTTTAATAAAAGTGATTTTTTAGTTGTATTATTTCAATGGCTGAAATTGTCTTCTTGAACCATCAGACACTTTGGTAGTCAACATGTAATGATCTGCACTCTGCAGGTGATAGGGAACCTAAGGCCATATCTGCTCTCGCATGTGTCAGCATGTCTTAAACCATTTCAGATATGGGCACAGTTTACTGAAGTAATGTTATTGCAAGACATTGTGATGTTTTTGAAAAAGTGAAACTACGTAGAAACTGTTGCACAGTTTCATCCATGTTGTTCAAGAAAACCATGCTGCAACTGTTCTCACTACAGCACTGTTGTTACATTGCTGTTAAATACAGCTCTGGAAGAACCAAGCTTGGCACAGTTATAGCTAGTCCAGTTCACAATGTTGATTGGACTCTTTGGGTGTGTCTGCACTGCATGAAAATACCTGCGTCTGGCCCGTGTCAGCCGACTTAGGCTTGTGGGCCTTGGGCTATGGGGCTATAGAACTACAGTGTAGGTGTTTGGGTCCAGGCTAGAGGCAGGGCTCTGGGATCCCACGGTGGGGGAGGGTCCCAGAGCCTGGCCTCCAGCCCAAGCCCGAATGTCTGCACTGCAGTTTTATAGCTCCACAGCCTGAGCCCCACAAGCCCAAATCAGGTGACACAGGGCCAGCCAGGGGTGTGTTATTGCAGTGGAGACATACCTATTGATGCTCAGGTTGGGTTGTGTTATTTTACAGATTTGCATTTTAAATGCTAATTATGTTGAACTATAGCACTATTAGGATTATATAGGGTGGACTGGTAGACCCTATATTTAGGTGACTGCCATTTCTCTTGTGTTGTCACCAAGATTTTGGCAACATTCCAAAATAATAACTGAAAATGTACATTCTAATCTAAGGCTGGGCCTATGCTGCTTATAAAATAATCATCAGTAGCAGTACACACACTTCAGTAGGAGCACTAGGATCAGACATCTTGGAGGGGTGGGGGAGAGAGCTGGTCTAGGCTTTTTCTAGTCATTTCCCACACCTCCTCCAGACCCAGGACATTGTCCCACTGGCCCATTTCACCCCTCTAGGGGCACCAGTTGGGGAAAGAGCTCTCTCTACCTCCTGGGAGGAGTGGGAAGAGAGGGCTGGGCTCCTCTTGACCGCTCCTTGGACCGCTGCGGATATATGCGGGGTCCATCTTTACCACGCCACCCCATGGAAATAACTGCCTTGTGTTATGTGCAAAAGTTTCAGGGTTCAAACCCCACCAATGATGCATGATGTGTGACATTTACAGTTGCACATAATGCATTTTTGGGCAAATTTACTATTTGCAGAATTTTTTTTGCTGAACTTGAATTATGATACAATCTCTAATTACATGATCACATTCTATTTTTTCCATAGGGCCCCGTCTCATTTGGTGCACAGGATAGATGGTGCTCTGGGGAATAATCAGGGTTCTGTAGTGAATGAAACAGTTTGTAGATTCCCTGCTTCATTTGCTCTAGAAGTTGGAAGATGTGTAATGGTTCAGGGAGGGAAATACAGGGAGAGAGAGGATGGTCTTGTGGTTAAAGCAGGTGACGGTCACAGGAGAGCTCAGGTCTGTCTCTGCCACTGTTCTTGTGCATGACACTGAACATGAAATTTAGATTAAAATTTTCAAAAGCACATAAATCCCATTTTCAAAAGAAGCTCTGAAATATTGAGGTCAGTTTTGAAAATGGATCCACAGGCTCTTTTGAAAATTTAAGCCTTAAGTCAACATGTTAGGAGGTAGCTATTAAGTGTGTTCTCTGTGCCGCACTTAAGACCCTGGGGAAGTAGAAGTGTGGAGCACTCATAACTGCAGCTGTGCATGCTCCACACCTCTATGTTTGGAGCATGGCATCATGGTCTGGAGGAATGTTCACAGTGTGTCATGTGCCTCTGCCATTGACTTATGGACTTGCCTCAGGAAAGTGTCTGCATTTCACCATCCGTAAAATGGGGATAATAACACTCTCTTATCTCTCAGTGAAGAGAAATTCATTAATGTTTGTGAGGTACTCAGATCCTACAGTGATGAGTAGTCTGGAAGAGACCAGGAGGAAATAAGTCATTTTGCATTAATTGTGTGTCCAGTAAAATAAAGCAGGGACCACCAATTTAATGAGGAGGATAAAAATGATGGTATTCCTGAGTACTATGCATTCTGTATACTGAATGAGGCAGGGCCCCAATTGAAAAAAAAAACCTATGTGATCATGTAATTAAAGACTATCATAATGCGTATGCGCCAGAGCCAAAAGGAAGGTTGCACAGGCAACCATAATTCTGGCATTTCTTCACTTTTGAATGCTTGACCATATATAGTTTTTTAATGTAATATATTATAAAGGGTATTAGGATTATAGTATCATGTAAATTCTCACTCTTTTGTGTAAACTAACTTTAAATGAACAGATTTGTTCATTTTTACCTTCATTCTCTCATTAAAATGTACACCAGCTTATGGCTAAAAGTCAGTATTTCACTTTATTCAGATCACTCTAAATCATAAGAAAGTATATTAAAAACACAACATAAAAAGGAGAATAATTTGACAAAAAGTTTCTCTTGCAGGCTGTGAGGTCCTTGAAAGAGACAATCGAAGACTGCTGGGACCAAGATGCTGAAGCTCGACTGACAGCCCAGTGTGCTGAAGAGCGGATGGCTGAACTCATGATGATTTGGGAGAGGAACAAATCAGTCAGCCCAACAGTCAATCCTATGTCTACTGCCATGCAGAATGAGCGGTAAGAAGTGAAGTAGTCTGGTGTTAGTCAGCTGTCCTCAGTACACAGGTCACCCTGGGAGTGAGATTAGAATGTTAACAGTAGCTGGGTATTCTTGGGAACTCACATATTTATATGAACATGTGTGAGCTAGTGTGTATATGGACTTTGCATAGTTTTGTTTAGGTTGTTCACTAACTTACTATATGAATCCACAATTAACTGATTCTTTGTAGCTTTGGGTCCCCAAGTTCCCACAAATTCAATACACCTATGTTGTAAACAACTGTATTTTGGAGAGAGAAGATCAGACTTTCTGATGGAGTTATATAGCTACCTGAAAAACAGACTTGTACTTTCACAGTCAAGATAAAGAAGTGATTATGAAGTGTCTTCAAGAACTCTTGCTAAATGATTCATGAAATTTCTGTTTAAAATGTTTCTGCTAAAAGCTTTGTGTGTTCACTGCCAGCTGAGAGACATGAGTTCAGGAAATCATTCAGATTCCCAGTCCTGTATTTTTCAATTAAGGAACCACAAGGTCAGCATTGACTTTATAATTATTCTGACCTGCAGAGAGAGACACTACGTATTTCCCTTTTCTGACTGTAAATGATCCAAAGGGAAGGAGAGTCAGCTGAGTTGATATTAATGCTTTGTGTATGCTAGAGATCCTGTTTGGGGATACTCTTGATACCCAGGGCAGTGTGTTTTGTCATGTTAAACTTGTGTTTAAAATTATGCATCATGGATTTTTATCATAATTTGCGACTCCATGATTTTTCCTGTGTCATTTCCTCCATCCTCTCTGCAGGGCTCTCTTCGCCTCCCTCACCCCAAGATCTCTTCACTGCACTTAGAGTGGAGCCTCAGCTGTGAAGTGGGCAATCATCAAATGGGATGACAAAATTCCTTACTTTTGGCTTTAAAAACAATTAAGAGGCTTTGTTACATAAATAACATCCATGATAAAACCTGCTGCCCTACTAGTTCAATTTCATGGCAGCCAGAATTTTTCATGGAAGCTATAGTGTGTTATCAGAACTCCTTAAATAGTTGGTTTTTGGATTATACATGAAGGGAAAATTAGAGACCTTCAGTGGTGAAAGGCAGTTTGTTTTTACATATATATATATATAAAATCTTAATGTCAGACTTTTTCTTTTTCTTTATTTTTTTAAAGCAACCTGTCACATCACAGGCGTGTTCCAAAAATCAGGCCATATCCAGATTACTCTTCTTCCTCCTATATTGAAGACTCAATCCACCACACTGACAGTATAGTGAAGAACATTTCTTCTGAGCATTCAGTGTCCACTACACCATTGACTTCAGGGGAGAAGAACAGAAACTCCATTAACTATGAACGACAGCAAGCACAGGCTCGCATCCCTAGCCCTGAGACTAGTGTCACCAGTTTGTCCACCAACACAACTACCACCAACACAACTGGCCTTACTCCTAGCACTGGCATGACTACCATATCTGAGATGCCTTACTCAGATGAAACAAACCTACATGCTACAAATGTCATGCAGTCTGTTGGACCAACTCCTGTTTGTCTTCAGCTAACAGAGGAGGACTTAGAAACCAACAAGCTGGATCCAAAAGAAGTAGATAAGAACCTAAAGGAGAGCTCTGATGAGAATCTGATGGAGCATTCCCTTAAACAGTTCAGTGGACCAGATCCACTCAGCAGCACCAGCTCCAGCTTGCTTTACCCACTGATCAAACTTGCAGCAGAGGTGACAGGACAGCAGGACTTCACACAAGCTGGGAATGGTCAAGCATGTTTGATTCCAGATGTCCCATCCACTCAGGTCTACCCTCTACCCAAGCAGCAGAACCTTCCGAAGAGGCCTACTAGTCTACCTTTAAACCCCAAAAATTCAACAAAGGAGCCACGACTGAAATTTGGTGGCAAGCACAAATCAAACTTGAAGCAAGTGGAAACTGGAGTTGCCAAGATGAACACTATTAATGCTGCAGAACCTCATGTGGTAACAGTTACCATGAATGGAGTGGCCGGGAGAAGCCAAAGCATAAACTCGCATGGTGTAGCAACCCAGTATGCCAATGGTGTAGTGCCATCTGGCCAGACAACCAGTTCAGTGGCACACAGGGCCCAGGAAATGCTGCAGAATCAGTTCAGTGGAGAAGACAGTCGGCTGAATATTAACTCAAGCCCAGATGAGCATGAACCCTTACTGAGACGGGAGCAGCAAGTTGGCCAAGATGAAGGTGTTCTGGATCGTCTAGTGGACAGGAGAGAGCGACCGCTAGATAATGGCCGAACAAACACCAATAACAACAACAGTAATCCATGTCCAATGCAAGACATTACTACACTTGGCACCCAGAGAATGACAACATATCCTGGGCAGACCCAGACTAGAAGAGCACAGAGGCCTAATTCACTAGATCTATCGGCCACAAATACTTTGGACAGCAGTAGCTTGCAGTGTAAGTGTTGACAGGACTCGAAAAATTTCCCAAACACTTTCTTATCTGAGAATTAAGCATATCTGCCTGGATGAAAAATACCTGTATTGTCTCACAGCCCAAATAGCCAAACCGCCCAAATTGCATGTATATTTAATTTCTATTGGTATAATTTCACTCCTCCTATTAAATTAATTTTGTGGCCCTGGCCTGAAAATATATCAGTTCTTTCTCCCTCCCCCACCTCTGGTTGGTTCACTTTCTAATCAATTCTGCTTTCACTCTCCAAATCCAATCACTTCTACACCTCTTCCTCTTTGCAGAGCTTCTCTGCTATTGCTGTCCCTGTTCCTCTCCTGGGTATACTGGAGACCCTAACTAAGCCTCCCATTTTCTCCTCCTGCCCAATGTTTCAGGGTTGTTAAAATAAACGATTACAATAACTAGTTCCATATTCCATTATTTTTAAATGACTGGTTGTACTATATTATTATTATTAGCTTCTCAGAATAAGTACATCTGATTTTATTGTGGTAAGTAACAACAATTACAGTTATATAAGTTACTTTTCTTGAAATATTCCAATCCTGTGAGCTGATGTCTTGATACCCACTATTGGCATGCAGCTCTCACGTATGATTAGCATTAGATACCAGGGCTGAGACCTGGAAGATCAGTATGTCCCATTACGGGGTTCAGACTAGATAGAAAAACTACAGACTGCTCCAAACTTTTGTCTGAATCCCAGTGTAATAGTAAATATTTCATCTACACAGTGTGTGTGTGTGTATGAGAAGTTAATCAACAGTAGTATAAAACAACATATTTTTAGATATAAACACATTTAATAGACTTCAGAATAACTGTAATCACCCTTTGGGCTTCAACAGCAAAAGGACACAAGAAGCCACTATTGACTTTTTGTCTTTTCCCTGCAAGGTAAAAGTAATGAAAGGTTACAGCTAAGCTCTCCATTAGTTATAGCCTCCATTAGTTATTCCCTGTTCTGTTCAGTTTCAAAGGGACTATTGAAAAGGCCTGTTTATCTTTCTTTGGAAATTTTTTTTTCCAAAATACCCTGTGTTCTTGGAAGGAGCCAAGGTAACTGTGATTGAAAGCCTTTGAATGTGCTTAGGCAGACAGAGAATATAATATTAGCAAAGTTATTTGGATGGGGGGGCTTTCCCAGCAGAAACTGAGGAGACACACACGTTTAAGTTAGCAATGTAAAACACACCGATACTTTCTGGAAAGGAAGAGTGCAAACCAGCAACAGAGCACTCATGAAATACAGTTGAATATTCACTGGTAGAATGTTTTTCTAGCTTCATTTTGTTCTAATTTAGTAAAATGAATTGTTGGGTTGTTTTTTGGGTTTTTTTATTGCAGTACTTTTCTCCTACCTCTTCCTTTTACAGGTTAAATAAACAAGATGTAGGGGTTTTTTGGGTTTTTTTTTACAGTCAAATCTAAGTTGCTGGTATTTAAACACAGAAAAGGTGACAAGCAGTTGTCTTAAAGGTTTCACCATCCTAGACTCAATTGCTGGTTGAGGAAAATCAGAGAATAGAATATTTGGCCTCAAAATGAAAAGCTAGGTTTTGTCTGTGGTCATGTATGTAAGAACCTATTTGCCAGGTAAAATGGAATTTAAAAGGTAAATGATGTAACAATACCATTTAAAAACTCAGCATTTACTGCCCTGTAATATTGCAGTAGTGCCATGTCTCCCATTCCAAGTATAGAAACATCACATGGTTACAAAAGTCACATGAATGTAAATGCTGAGGGCTAGATTCTACTCTCTTACACCAGTATGTGCATAGGGTAACTGAAGTGACTCCACTGGACTTACTACAGATTTACACTGTAGTAATGGAAAGCAGAATCTGGCCCTTTGTTTTAATGGCACCCACTGTACATAAATACTAGTCACCTCTCTTGTCACTATTGCTAGTTTTGACAGGATTTGTTTTTTCAGCCTACATGTTCATGTAACCAGCTTGAACTCTCAAACATGCTCTTGTAACATTTTATTTTCTACTTTTATTTTCAGTAGGTGACTCATCACAAGATGGCAAACCGGGCTCAGGAGAAAAGATCAAGAAACGTGTGAAAACTCCATATTCACTTAAGCGGTGGCGCCCTTCAACATGGGTCATCTCCACTGAACCACTGGACTGCGAGGTCAACAACAATGGCAGTGACAGGGCAGTCCACTCTAAATCCAACACTGCTGTTTACCTTGCAGATGGAGGTACTGCTACAACAATGGTGTCTAAGGATGCAGGAGTGAACTGCCTGTGAAATATTTTAAAAGCCAACAAAATGACATTTTTGCATTATTTGAAATGAACATGCAGAAGACATTTTAAAAAACTGCTTTCTCCTCCTGTCAGCACCCCCTGCCAAGAACTCGCTTTAAATGGATTTCAGCTATGCAGAAATTTTTTAGCTTATGCTTCCATATTTTTTGTTTCATTTTTTGAACGTTTTTGCACTTTTATTTAGTATCGCTAAAGTTAAGTCTGTCTGTTTTTGACCACAGAATTATATATATGTGTATCAAAAATGTGGTCTCAAAATATTTTTTTAAAAAAAATAACAAAAAAATTTATTGCTGATAATCAGTTTGGACCAGTTCCTAAAGATCACTAAAAACATAAGCAGACTATAAGACAGGTTTGACTGCAGTGGTGTCTTGTATCCATGTTTTGATTTCTGTGCACAAGTTAATTAGTATGTTTCTATGTTACAGAGTGTATTATCTTTTGAATGCCCTACTTTTCTTGTGTTATGTTGAAATGTGCAATAGTCTATAGTTCACAGTACGCTTTATTGGAAAGTGTGTTTATAAAACCGCCACACATTCTCCCCCTCTTTGTGAGTATTTGTTAATTTTTTTCCTGACGGTTTGGCAGTTGGTCATTCATGACAGTGAACTTTGCACACCATAGCCAGCTTGAAGCAGCTGCCTATATCTATCATTGAGCTCTAAGATTATAATGGAAAATGCATGAATTTTCCCCACCTTGAAAGGACTTTTAAAAGGAACAAACAAAATATGATTTCAGCTGCCTTTCTTTTCAACCTTCAGTATCTTAACCAGTTTCCTTCATAGGAGACATGACACTGGAAGGGGAAGCTCTAAGCAAGACAGTGTTGAACAAAGTGTGAGGAAACAAAGTAAGTCTGCCATTTTTGATTTTTGCTGCAGTTTCAGTTTGTATTTATGAACATTTTTTATTGATTGCTATTATTGTGTATTTATCAGAAATCCTAATGAACTGTCCTACTAAGATCTTGAGTATACACAGTTGCATTTTGTTCCTTACAAGAGAAAAAAGCCTGACTTATGATTGACACAAAACAGTCATGTGATGAGCAACTAAGCATCTATTAAATACCTCCGTAGAGGTAAATATTGAGGTCTGGAGCCATATCCATCAAATTACATATGCAAGTATGTTTATCCTAATTGGCAGCAGCTGAGTTAAGTGAAAACTAGTTTTCTTAGAGTTTTGTATAGACCTCTTAATTCATCTTGAAATTAGAATTTTAAACATACACTTTTAAAAGTTATGGCCATGAGGAAGAGATTTCAATCTTTTATGGTGAAAACACTCAGAATGTATGTAACACTACATACACTGACTTCATGTATTTGTGACCATTAATCCCTTGAGGTGAGTGACCACAACTTCTTCCCAGGGTAATAGAATTTGTCTATTTAAACAGAATTACTTCCTTTCTGGACATTGCACCCACATGAGGCCTTTGTCTCAAGAGTGATTATTTACCCTGCTGAAATAAATTTAATAAGAAGTAATTAGCTAAGAAATTGAAGTATCTAGTGTGGTGTGGCACTGCGCAAAGCTTTGTAGCTGTATTTGAAAACAGCTCATGTCCCAACACCTAAAAAGCTGTGGAAAAATTATTCAGTCAGCATGCCAAATCACTATGGTAGGATGCTGGCAGCCAAGATTTGCCACCAAACTTGCCTTTTTTCAGCTGACTGAATCTGATTTTCTGTCCTTCCAAGACCATTCATTACCTTGATATTGCTTTTGTACAATCTTTCCCCATACCGTAACTTTTTCTAACTCTCTTCTTGAGGCTCTGATGATTACCTGCCATATGTAATATATGGCCTTCCACATCTGACTCTGTTTCCCAAGCTTCCTTGTTTGCATTCCTGTCTCTCTCTGGCATCCTAATCTGCTGTAGGCCAGATTCTGCTGTCAGCTATACCAGTATAAATCAGGAGCTGCTTGTTTCATTGACTTCAGAGCAGTTACTCTGCTATTATACTGGTGTAACTGAAATCAGACTCTGGCCCAGTGTAGTTGCAGAAGTGTAAATCAGGGCAGAATTTGGCCTCCAGCTCTTTAAGCATTGCCCAGTCCTTGCACCCAAATAAAGGCTCCTGCTTTTCTCTTAGGCACAACTTTGTTAGCCTAATGTATAAATATACAGTTGCTTATCTTTATGTTGCTAAAAGATGTTCTCCATTTTATTTTCAGTTCTTTCTCCTGCTTGCCATCTGCTGCAATCTAACATCCCAGATATTGAAAACTTGCCACATGTTCAGTTGACTTGCATTACACACTGATCTGAATTCTTGACACGATAGTCATAACATTGCCTGTGCTTTTTGTTCCTTTTGGAATTTACCTTAACTTGAAATTCTTCACACTTTTTGGATCTATGTGTGAATTTCTGGAGTACAATACTTTGTTTTTTGCAGCAGTCACTGTAGCATGTGCATAATGAAGATTGCTCACACCTCGTTTAGTGACTTTTTGCTTTGCCTTAAGTGTAAACTTGATCATCATTTCAGAGTGTTACTTTAAAAAACATCTGTAAAACACTCTGTGACAGTTCTCAGGGCACCCAGGACTGTGAGTCACCGTGGTTACCCCTTGCCTCCAGCAAAAGGGAGTCTTTCTTATGGTAGCTGGATGTCAGCTCCTTGACACCAGGAGCCTTTCAGCCACTCGAGCACTCTTCTCTGAGCTATACCATCACTAACTTCACCTTGCAGGTTAATAAGAGGTGCACCTCAGTCCCTGGGTCCTTTTGAATTATTCCCCTGCGATATCCAGCCCCTAACATTAGCTACTCACAGAAATTCCAGACCCGTGCGTTTTCTCTTAAATCACTGCACCTGTAACCTACGCAGCACTTGTGAGCACTTATACGAAAACAAAACTAGGTTTATTTAAGAAAGAATAAAGATTTAACTAGAAGTGAGAGAAAGTGATAGAAACAACTTATGACAACACAAACCTGGGTCTATACTTATCAATGGTTACCTTTTCTATATAATAAGGTAGCCTTTCCCCCCAGGGTTCAGTCAATTGCTGAGCTGGCTGGTGTCACAAGAATCAGGATCTAAATGTTCATGAAAGCCCCTTGCTTCTTAAGTGGTTTCCTCAGTGAATGGATCCAGAGTGCCTTTTGCTCTTTTGTCTTTAGTCATAGCCCTGGTGATATCCTGCCTGCTGTAATACTCCTTTTTCACCTCCAAGTGGTTTTAATCATGGGCAATTGTCTTTGACGGTTTTCCATTGACTGTTCTGGGATGTGGCCAGGTTAGATAATAGACCCTTGCACTGCCTTGCCAGCTGACTGGGGAAGAGTGACAACTCTCTCTTGCTTGAATGAGACATCATCAAAACACTTGGTCCGGTGATTAATTTTTACTCCAAGTCCATAAAGCATACTTTCCGTATAAATACATTAATTCTTAAATATCCATACATACATCTCACAATGATTGAGTCTTGACAAGTTATGAGCTTTCTGTAGATAGCTTTTATGTTACTCTTTATGGATAAATATCCTGTAAGACGTGTTTGGTGCAGTGAGTTTGTCAGGTCTGAGGTGAAAGATGTTTACAAAGAACAGGGGCCCTTTGCCAAGGAGCCTCTGTATCTCACACACACACACTCTTATCTTAGGTTATGTCTACACTATAGCCTATGCCAGCAAAATTTATGTCGCTCAGGGGTGTAAATATTCCATCCTCCCTGTATGACATAAGTTACACCAACATAAGCACTCGTGTGCACTTTGGTATGTCGGCGGGAGAGCTTTTAATGCTGACATAGCTTCTGCTGCTCGCAGAGATGGTTTTATTATACCAATGAGAGATCTCTCCCCTGTTGGCATAGAGCGTCTTCACCAGATGTGCTGCAGCAGCGACATGGCCTAAGTTGAAACATGCTAGGAAAAGAAAAATTATTTACTCTAAATACTGCTGCTTTTTGCCAAGGCTGATTACACTGGTCTTGTAGCTTTTGTTTTAGGCCAATCCTTTGTAATAATTCAAACTTCTTTATGCTTGATGCAGTCAAAAGTTTTAATAAAATCACTGTACCAGATGGAAAAGTCTTTCTGGCATTCTGCAATTTTCCCTAAGCTTCCTTAAAGCAAATATAACTTTCACATTTCTCCTGTCTTTCTCGAACATTTTGTTGAAAACTTTTGGGGTAAATCACAATTGTCAGAAAGTATCTGTTGTATAATCAATCTATCATGGATAAATATCATTTGTAACATAGTAGAAATGTGTACACTTTATCCCAATGTGAATTCTAGATCAAAAGGAGCAACTTTATTACTTCTAAAGGTCAACTCAAACAGATGATAGGTATATATTAAAATGTTCGAATTTTGCAGAGTTAGATGAGGTGAGACTAAATATGGCTTAATTCTGATGTATAATTAGCAAAGCCCTTGTTTTGCTCACAGTAGGTAATCTTATCTTTTCCACAGAACTCAATTCCTGTAATTAAATTACATTGAATTGTAGCTCACAAAAGTACCTTGGAGACTCATACTTAAGGTCAAGTCAAATACAAGAGAGAGAATTCTACAAATCAAAACTATTTTTTAACTAATGTACAGTAAATCAGTTTTGGAAAGTCCAGTTTATTTCTTTGTTAAAAAAATACATTAATGGATAATGATGAAAGTTGATAAATTACCATTTTTCTAAATGCATATTGCAGACAATATAAATATATCAAAATGACAATAGACTGATAATGTAAATAGCAATGGATTGTGCCAATGTCAAATAAACAATGGTAGAATATTTTATATGTTCACTTCTAATATGGAATTCAAATAAAATGTTACAACAAACATAGGTGACCTATCTATGTATAGGCCACTCAGAAATCTTATTGGTTTTAGAAAATCACACACATTAAATCTAAAGAACTTGTCCAGGCAAATATGTTGTCCAGGCACAGAACTTGTCCAGGCAAACATTTCCTACTCCTATGAAGTTCAGCATTACATAGTTAGTTTTGAGAATAGGAATTCTAGCCATATGTGTAGACATGCCTATATGGTGATAGATTTATTTTCTTTTTAACAAAAATAGAGATTTATGAGTAGATTATGAGGAAATCAGGGGAAATGTTCCAGATAGTGCTCCACAAATGCATGTGTGCACACAGGCTAAATAATTAAAAGATAATCCCACTCTTGCAATTGCCAGGTGTATTTAAATTGCAGAACTAAAAGTAAAGAAATATTTAATTTAAAAGAAAACCAGGATACATTGTGATTATATCATCTTCCAACCCCGGGAATACTTCATTGTAAAAAACACAGATTTTGTCTGTATTATGTTTTGTTAATATAATAGTTCACTTCACAGTTTTTTCTGTCATTCGTTCACATCTAGAAAATTACCTGGTTTTAGTGGCAACACAGTTTTGTTATTTTTTCAAAGTCTATTGGGGCAGAAACAAAAGTGAGAGGGATGTTGGCAGGTTTCAGGGATAAACTGAAAAATGTTTGATATGGAGTTGTTTAGAAAGTAAATATCCTCTCTCCCAACAACTTACTCCAGAAAAGCTCTTTAATCCTGAATGGTACAGGAAAAGATATATAAAAAGACGTGAACATAGACATCTATGGAAGAGATTATCAAACAAAATTTGATAAGTAATATATTTTTACTCAGCAGATACATCTTATGTACATAATATATATGCTGCATAGTTTCAGGCCCCATTCAGTTTGCTTGACCCCTCCATGTGTTCTAATGACATTGCTAAAGTACTTTTGAGAGAGAAAAATGAAAAATATACATATTCCACTAGTGTAACAATCATGGAAATATATTCAGATAGTCATTTTCTAATGTGATAAAAAATGAAATCATCACAGCTATTTTGTCCCTTAATCATTATCTACACAGCATAGCCTTTCTGGAAATAGTATATATGCTGTGTGTTTTACTGCCAAAACATGTCAGAATAGTGTATTTTTATGTTATCTTTTATGTTGTTTGATTTTTGAATATAGATTTACATTCACAGCTTCCAGACCATGATTGGTTTCAGAGTAACAGCCGTGTTAGTCTGTATTCGTAAAAAGAAAAGGAGTACTTGTGGCACCTTAGAGACTAACCAGTTTATTTGAGCATGAGCTTTCGTGAGCTACAGCTCACTTCATCGGGCATCCGATGAAGTGAGCTGTAGCTCACGAAAGCTCATGCTCAAATAAACTGGTTAGTCTCTAAGGTGCCACAAGTACTCCTTTTCTTTTTACAGACCATGATTGTGATCTATAAAATCTGTAGTTACGGGTGCTTAGCACCTCTTAGGATTTGACCCTTTATCCATAATGAAATTTGCTTCCCACCTTTTTTGGTACATATAAAAAGAGTTCGTAAACCATGGGCCAGCTATAAACACAGAAGTTGCAACCTGAACATCTGTCATGAGTAAAATTCATACACGTAAATCAATACAGGAAAAGTGTTTTACATTATGCTGTGAATTATACATGCACGCAGGCACTAACTTTTGTTTTTCCCGGTGGGTGCTCCGCACCCTCCCCCGAGGCCCCATCTTCACCCCTCTCCTAACGCTCCCCGCTGCTCACTCCTCTCCGTTCCCTCTCCTGAGGCTGCCCCAACCGCCGCTCCCTCCTCTCTGCCTCTCCTTCTCCTAGCGCCTCCAGCCAGCCACTCACTGATCGGCAGCCAGCCTGAGAGCTGGTCAGCAGCCAGCCCCAGGGCCGGAACCAGTGTGGCTGGTGGATGCTGAGCATCCCATATTTTTTTTTCCGTGGGTGCTTGAGGCCCGGAGCACCCACAGAATTGGCGTCGATGTACTTGCACCAAATAATAGTTCCTTATTGCTACCACAGAGAAAATGATAAAGGAAAAAACAAGATTAAAACAACCTATAGTACAGAGTAAATTTGTAGGCTGTGTCCTTATCCAGATGTCAGAACTCATTTGTAACAATCTAACAAAACATTCACCCGCAGATAGCTATCTCATTAGCCTATGAAAACTGGGCTGTAGATCCTTCAGCACTTTCTCTAAAGTCAGATTGTGGAATTTGCACTCAGGTGCACAGCACATCACTTGCGTTTCTCAGTTGCTCATTACATTTTGTATGCGTTACTTTTTAACCCTTTCTTACCGCAAAAGCTATACATACTGCAAGGGAGCCATAACACATTTTTGTCTTTGAAATAGTTGTGTATGTATTTAGATGCATATGTGTTCTGCATTAATTCCATTTTTAAATACTATGTGTTAGGTATGAAATAGGCACATATAATGTCCTGATCAAACAGGTAGACTTTTTCACAGGCCATGTTTAAGTTGCGTCTTCTCCATATTGCAACAGAAATTGGACTACAACTATGAAACTAATACAATTCCTCCCAAATACTTAATATCCCTCCGAATGGAACCTGGTCATTGACTATGCCTGGACTGTGTGTACTTTGAAGAAAGGTAAAAAACGGGGAATACAGTCGATATGAAATGCATTTGAAGCTGAATAATTAAAGGTTGTTGGGGTTTTTTTTAAACATTAAAATTAAGTCTGAAATAAATCTAAGATATTTAAAGAGTAATATTTGGCATTTTCTTTTACAAGACCTTTGTGATGTTATAGCTAAGGTTACGTGTGCACTTCCAATATAAATCCAATTTTTCACAGGGCCCTAAATCTACTGAAAAATATTCTCTTCTTGGGTTAAAAGTTATACAAAGCTTCAGGTCAGGAATATATCTGTTTGGTTTTGGTTTTGTGTTTTTAATTTTTAAAATGTAGTTTAATTTTGGTGTAAAATAATAATTAAACAGATGTAACATTTTGGGCTTCCTTCGGCTCTCGCTGAAGTCAGTAATAAAACTTTCAATGACTTTTGGCAGGATCAAGCTTTTGGCTCTCCTGGGAATCAAAATGGGAATTCTATTTGGTATAACTTTATCTAAGAAATAGTTTGTATCTAATCAGTTAGGACTTGATTCAATTTCCACTAAAGTCAGTGGGAGTCTTGCCACTGATTTCAGTGGAAGCAAGATCAGGTCCCCTGGCCTTCTTTACAGTAGATTTTTCCCCCTTTTATAATTTCTCATCATTGTTACTACTGGTGTAGCTCCAACAGCGGGAATGCTAATGTACACGGGCCACTTCTGGGTGCTGGCATTTGGAGCAGGGTTAGGTAACATTCTAACTAAAGCTGCAGCAGCAGGTCTACACGAGTCCAGCCATGACAGCAGAGCTGCACCAGTGGCAGCACTGGCAGGACGTTTTAAGATAAAGGGCCTGTTTCTCATTAACTATAAGGTTTCTTTTTAGTGATCTGGGCTCTGATGTAGTCACAGCCATTGTCCAGGATTCATATTTAAACATGTTTTACTTTATTGTACATGCCAATGCCATTTTAAATAATCTTACTCTGTAGCTCAAGTGGTTTTATTTACATAATTGCAAAATAAAATAGAACCCAATGAACTGATGACCTGTAATAATCTGAAGTTGACAGTGATTCCAAAGGTGCCATTCTAGTTAATTTCAATACATAATCCATGTTTCAACAAATTCAGTAATTGGCCTAGGTTTGGAAAAGCTCCTTCAAATCTCTTCCATTCTCTTGGGAAATTAATCCATGAGTTTGGGGACAAGGGGCGGAGTTGTAGGAGTGGCTAATTGGCTATTTTACAATTTACAATGAAAAGTCGTGGGCATTCCCACACTTTTGCCATTTTGTTAAAGATAGAAACTAGCTCCTTTCTTTATAGTTTAGTAGTTCGGGGGGCTTCCAAAAGTTAGCTTTTCACAGTTTACTTACTCGTTTTTCAGGCAGAGTAGTAATTTTCAAGATTTCTTTCTGGAGCACTAGATTCAATCTTGTTTGTTCAGAACTTGGTGATGATGTAGTCTGCAGCCTAATAGTAGTATGTTTTAGGCTCCCACATGCATGTTTGGTTACCACTGAAAGGAAAGGAAATAGTTAATGGGATCAATTAACATTAAGGTTGTGAGGAAAGCAGGTAAGGCCAAGTTAATACTGTCATTTGTCACTTTGATTTTCCTGGTTTGTGGCTTTTATTGCTCTCTCGCGCGCGCACACACACACACACACGAAATATATTTTAAAAGATTTTTGTATGAATTTTTTCTTGTCTGCTTCTTGTCCTTAAAGGAAAATATCCTGTATTCACATTTATATATGCTGGAATCTTACCTCACAATTGTTGTTGGTTACTTTTTTTCCACAATATACAAGGACAATGGCCAAACCCTGATTTGTAGGGTTTGGCGTTTTGCAGAAGCTGAAGTGTGGAGATGTGAAACTGCTGTTCTCCTTATGAACGAAAGGAAAACTATAACCCTAGAGAGCATTAATTTCTGAATGAGCTTTTCTGGGGGAAATAGTAATTTTGGAGTATCATCAGAACCTTTTTGCTAATAGGTATTGTTGTTGGGTTTTCTTCTCTCAAATTACAGATGAAATATCATGTATGAATTTATAAATAGTTACTTTCAGTTATTTTCCTTTTGTATAAGCTGCCCAGTACCTCGCTATGCTGTATAAGTTGTGTTTTATGAAACAGTGTGAGTATGAACTCTTAAAAGCTAATTACTTTTCCTTTTTTAATCATCTGTGGATGCCACTATGAAAGCTGACATCGATAAGCCACTACAGAGTTTTCTATGAATACTTGTAAGAAAATGCTTTGTTACATATGAACCTAAATAAAAAGATTGTATTGATACAAACACAGGGATAAGAACATTTAAAGACTATTCTTTAGGTTTAAAAGGCTTGCTGTAAAACGGTGCATTATTCCATTTATTAAAGATCATATTCATGACAAAAAGTGTGGACTTTTGTGAGTTTGTGACAGTATCATTAACTCTGATTAGCGTAAGCTGTTCCTAGGTACAAGAACAAAATGGGTTCAAATGATTTCAGATTAAAACTAGAATCTTTTCCCATCACCCATAAATAGGAAGTTCATCATTTATCAGCTGGATTTGGCCAAAAGTGTTTACACCGTGCTGAAATTGGACTGAGTGCATGAATCTAATCTTTTAGCTCCAAAGTCTACCACCAAAGCAAAATCAGTTGTAGTTGGGAGTTTATCCTACAGCAGATATAATTAAACTTTTTAGAGGAAGGGAAGAACGTCCCACTGGTTAGGGCACTCGCGTACGACTTCTGAGACCTGGGCTAAAGTCCCTGTTTTACTACAGACTTCCTGTGTGACCTTGGACAAGTCACTTGTCTTCAGGTCCCCCATTTTCAAAATGAGGATAACACCATTGAGAGATAAACACATTAAATACTGTGAGGCGCTGAGATTGATGGTAATGGAGGCCATATATGTACCAGAGAGAGAGAGGGTCTCATTATTTCCCATATAAAGCAATGATTCTCCTTATGGCCCAAGGTGTGTCTGCCTCTGCAGGCTAGAGTAGAAAGTGCGGCTGTAACCCAGAACACCTTGCTTAGGAGGCAGCACACATTGAATGCCATGGGGGGAGAGCCAACATGCACTGCACACCCCATGTTGATACTTGGCATAAACCTCTTAACCTGCCAAAGCCCAAATGTGAGAACCAAAATGAAGGCTGCAAACATGTTACTACTGGAGGAGCACAGGTGCTGCCAATAAGGACAGTCCATCTAGTGCCATGTCCTGTGTCCAATAGTGGCTAGTAACTACTGCTTCAGAAGAAGAAATCTGTTTCAGAGGAAGGAACTACTGCAATAAGGAGTTATGAGATAACCTGCATCTAGGGGGAAAAGTTTGCTCCCAAGTTCCAATAGCAGTTACCTTGTGCCTGAAGCTTGAGGGTTTAATGCCTTCTGACCTCCATGTTGAGTTTATTAATATTTCCTAGTATAATTTTAGCTATTCCTGTTGTTCACATACATCTAATCCTTTCTGAAGCCTCTGGATCCTTCACATAAAAGGGACATGGAAAATGGCAAGCTGGATATTAAAATCATTATTGATCTGGGAAAAGTCTGGAAACTTACTTCTAAATCACACTGCCATGAAGCATAAAACAAATCTTATTATCTTGCTACTGTGCTTTTGTTAATTTGACTGAATCTAAGCTACACATTGAAACTACAAAGCCTGTTGTGCTTTGCTCATGTTAAGAGTGTGAGGGAAATTGTTACCATTTTTGTTTTGGTCTGTACGTGAATAGTTATTGCAGACCATTTACTTTTATTTCATATTTGCTTCTCTGCAATTCTGTATTTGGGTCTGTTTTCTACCCCCAAATAAAAATATAATTTTTTTAAAGGCACTTTGACTCATGCTCTGATGTTATCTTGACTGTGAAATACACAGTCTAGAGTCAAAGTCTCCATGAAAGAGAGAAAGCACAGTGTCGTGCTCTGTTGCACTCTCAGCGTGTGGAAAGGCAAGGAGATGTCTTACATTTATAGGTGCAGAACACCTCCCTGACATTTAAACCACAGAAGGGCAGTGGAAGCTGAGGACACTGTACAAGACCCAAGCTGGATTTTCTGGGGTATGTCTATCTATTCTTTGGTTATTCCAAATTTCTGGCCAGAAATTTAGAGGGGGTCATCCCCAGGATGTCAAAATCAGACTGAGTTATCTCCCAGGCACATCTTGATGCCCAACCTCACTCAGGCTCTGTTGGGTTAGGTTTACTCTACTTTGTATCACCTGAATTGTCTCTGGGGCAGTAGTGCGCTACCAGGGAGGATGAGACAACCTGTCCTTCCCTTCTTTCTCCAGGCTGAAGGTAGCTTGTTTGGAGTTTCTTGCTCTTCTATACCTACAAGGGTACAACAAGATATGGTTCCATGATGCCCTACATAAGACCATACCCATCTGAGACCTTGTCCTCTAGCCCCTATTACTTTTCTTATTTAAATCAAGATGTGTTGGTAGAGAGTGGGCACACAGTACCAGTAGCTGCTAGACTGCCATTTGCCTGTATTTGCTGTGTTTCCAAACCCAGGAGGGAGTCTTAAGTAGTTGGACAGCAATCCTCATTGGCTCAATATAGCTGAACAGTGGAATGCAGCCATGAACTGGGCAATGCTGTGCAAGAACAAGGGGGCCACCACTAGAAAGTGATGTTGTGAGAGGAAACCGCCTTATTGTCTTAATAGTGCATACACATTCACTGGTGCACTCACTCTGCTCTTCTCAGGCCAAGGGCACCACAAACTGCACCCTGTGGGGTCCGGAATGGACTGCAGATGAGGAAGCCTCCAATTGCACCTAAACTCAACTACTGCCATGTGACCTGCGTTATAAACACTTGGAGCCAGAGCTGGTGATCCTTCCACCAATCCAAGAGCAGTCAGGAGCCCAGGTTCCACAGAAATCATAGCAAGAGCAGGATGAATAATGTATTTTTTCATTCACTGGTGTAATCAAGTCAAGTCATGGCTACCTGCCTTCTCATGGCCAAGTGTGCTGCACAGCTCTCTGTCTAGACTAGCACCCCTTTTCAATGGTTGCGCCAGTGCTCTAGCGGTTTCTCTGCCTGGTAACACAGCCCTCCGGCCAGGTCACATCTGTAGTTCACCCCTTCTGGGGTCCCAATTGTCCCAAACTAACAGTCGGAAAATATCTTTAGCAGAAACAAAAATCCTTCCAACCCTCTCTGGGGCTCTTCAGCAATATTCCCTAGGGAGAGGAGGACACCCCCAGGAACCCCTAGACCAGGGGTGGGCAAACGTTTTGGCCCGAGGGCCACATCAAGGTGCAAGGGTGTATGGAGGGTCGGGTAGGGAAGGCTGTGCCTCCCCAAACAGCCTAACCCCCGCTTCCTATCCGCCCCTTCCCACTCTCTGACTGCCCCCCTCAGAACCCCTGACCCATCCAACTTCCCCCCCCCCCCCCGCGCCTAGTCCCCTGACCATCCCTTCCCGGGACCCCACTCCGTATCCTACCCCCCGACAGGCCCTTTGGGACTCCCACACCTAGCCAACCCCCTGTCCCCTGACCGCCCCCTCCAGAACCCCTGACCCATCCAACCCCCCAGCTCCTTGTCCCCTGACTGCCCCTCTGATCCCTATCCACACCCCTGCCCTGACAGGCCCCCTCGGGATCCCACCCCCTATCCAACCCTCCCTGTCCCCTGACTGCCCCAACCCCTATTTCCACCCCCGCCTCCTGACTGGCCCCCCGGGACTCCCACGCCTATCAAACTGCTCCCTGTCCCTTGACTGCCCCCCGGGACCTCCTGCCCCTTATCCAACCCCCGCCGCTCCCTGCCCCCTTACCATGCAGCTCAGAGTGGCAGGAGCTCACCGCCCAGCCAGAGCCAGCTAGCCAGGGCTAGCCTTCCTGGCCAGGAGCTCAAGAACTGGGTCGGAGGGGCCCGCAGGCCGTAGTTTGCCCACCTCTGCCCTAGACAATGCTGCTTTCTAGGGGATCCATGGTATTTATGCCCTACAGTGTGACTGTAAATGTCTTCTTTATCAATCAGTTATTGTTATTTTTGCATCTGTTCTGGCTGAAAATCCTGTTGGAATATTTCAGATCTGTGACACTGATGAAACAATGGTTAGAAATATCAAACAGAGTAATGAAATTAAATTATATGGAAAATGCACCTGGCAAGTGTCCATGCCCTGAGATGGCAGCAGAGTGACCCAAATGAACAATCAGATACTCTCTTTGCAGAGGCTAAAATGGTCATCTTCACAAACCCATCCATGTCCAGCAGCAGCCTAAGTAATCTGAGGTCTCTGAAATCAAGGTGAAATGGAAAAGGACCAAGTGAGAGCTCTGCAGTGGGGCCATGGATGAGCTGAGTCCCACACTACAGAGATGCTGCTGGAACTGATAGGAGAACAACTTACGGTCCCACCCTCAGTTAGGATTTTCTCTTTAAACTTGCATCCTGATTGTTCCTAACTCCTCCCTCTTCCCTCCAGGATTCTCTATGGGCAGGACAGGCTTTTCCTGCTGTCACAGCAAGAAAAGAATCTGATACTTCCAGGGTCCCACCCCTGTCTCCATGAGGTCAGTGTTGGGGCAGGATCTGTGGCAGGAAGGGAGGTGGCCTTGCTCCATGACATGGAAAAGAGAGTGGCTGGGCAGCAGCCCCATTCTCTGCTATGCCCTCCCCAGAGCCTCCCTCCGGTGCAAGACCTGTTGGAGAGAAACTTTGTCTTGGGCGAGGGGGAGAAGACTTTGAAAATGTCTCTCTAGATGCTGTCCTGCTCCCAATGGTGTCAATGAGGGACTTGCTCTTGGCAGGTTGTCAGTGAGATTCCAGTGGAAGCAGGATCAGACCCTAGATTTCACGCAGAGGAAAGCTTATAGATCTGTCAAAGCTTTCAAACTCCTAGACAAAGATTTAAGCCCAGAGAGGACTGTACCTGGCAGAAGGTACTCTAAGACAAAGCACAGATGGCCTGTGGCTTGGAAGCACATGAAAAGCTGGATCAAATATGGGTATCTTCTCCTGACTGATAGCTTCTAGTATTGACTTCTGTGACATCAGGTTGCAAACGCAAAACAAGATCAGAGCCAATGGTATAGTCAGGAGGAGGGTAAATTCCCTCCAGCATTTCTAAGGGCAGCAAGAGCCACTTGAAGCTTCAGTTACTCTTGTAACCAGGCTGGGTCCTTCTGCTTCACGCATCCGACACGACAATGTAGAACATGCAGCCTCTTTCATTAGCCACTTTTGAGATAGCTGGATGCTCCAGCCTGTAATGAAGTCTATGCTGGGCCCTATCCAATGCTTCTGTAAGGCTTAGAAATGGGATTTCCTTGTAGCCCCTCATTTCTGTTTAAGGCAAATGGCTGTACTTTCATGCATCACAGCCCCTGACTTACTTCCCACTCACCTTTCTGTGAGGTCCCATCCCATAGCTCTGACCTCTCCATCGTTTTCAGAGTCACCATTTTCCTCAGAGTCCTGTATTCCGCCAGGAAAACCTGAAAGAGGGGACGGGCAGTGGAATTAGTCACACAGCTGAGTGTCACTTTTTAAGGGCCACTCTCGTAAGTCTTTTGGGAAATGTACCTTTCTAAACCAGCCTTTCCCCAGGACAGCAGAGAAGCAGAAGTGCCACAGTCACAGGGAGATGCTCTGAGATCTGTAAGACACAGAGTTAGCAATTAAGGGCTTAGAGCATTGCAACAAACTGCAAATTGTGGAGAGTGACCATGAAAATAGCCAGACAATCCTGGAGTTCTTGATACCTTCCCTGCAGCTCAGACTTCTAGCCACACTCTGGAGAAGCTAGCTGCTCCAGTGCTGCAGAGCTGGGAGATATGCTGCAAGAGAGTGCAAGTCACTCTGGTTATTTACTACCTAGTACTGTGTCTATTAATTGCAGCTGGTTTCAGGGATGCTGGAACAGGGGAGGCCAGAGGGCCATGGCCCTCCCACTTTTTACCAGTCAAAAGGGCGAGCGATGGGGGGGAGGGAGCAGAGAGGAGCGAGTGGGAGGCGAGGTCTTGGGAGGAAGAGGCAGTGCAAGGGCGGGGTCATGGGGGAATGGGCAGCGTGAGGCTTGGGGAGAAGGGGTGAGGCCTTGGAGGCAGCACAGAGGGGTGGGGCCACAGTTTCGGCACCTGTGGCTCCCACACTTTCAGGGCGCCTCCACCGCTCCTGGCTGGTTTGGCTCACGTGGAAGCATCTCCACTTTCTCCATGTAAGAATTTGCCAGCCAGCCTTCCCTGCTCCTCAGCAACATCTCTGTGACCCTCCCCATTGGACGGGTGGGGAAAAGACAATGGCAGCGGAGCTAAAAGCCAGCTGTACTGCCGCTGCTTGGAAGAACCAGTGAGCAGTACATGGCTGTAGTGCCTGTCCTCACCCTACTGCTCCCTGGGGGACTGTGAAGTCTGATATCTCAACCTTCTGAGAGAGTGGGTGGCCATATCCCCTGGCCAGTCTGTTCTGTTCCCAGCCCTGCCTCCAGGAGAGAAGTACGCAGCAAAGGGGACAGAATCAGTAGATCTTTGATGTTAAGACCCCTGAGTTTACTCACTGTGTCAGTGGAAGGAAGAACCTGGGCTCTTTTGTTCACGTTAACAGATAGATAATGTAGTTACAGTCCCTTCCCCGACAGGGAAACCCAGCACTTAGGGAAATGCTCCTCTTGCACCCCATTATTCCTAGCTCTATCCCCCAGAACTACTCTTGGTGCTTACACCCTTCAGATGTTTGAAGTGTCATGTTTTTGGTTAGCTACACTTATTTAGCTTTCTTCTCACTTGTCCATCTCTCCCTCTCCCTAATGTTTTTCATTCTCTGGACTCTGTCCACTTTGCCAATATCTCCCTGTTACTGAGCTAGCCACAGCTGGGCACTAAGTTCTAGGTGTGATCACTACAGAGCCCTCTTTGAAGAGACTTTACCGCCTAGCAGCCCCAAATTGCTCCAATCCACTGACTTCTACCAGCTCCTGTAGAAGCTTCAGCTTATGGAGCTTCCTTGAAGTCTGGTCCCACACCTTAGAGAACATAAATGAGCTGAGTGAACACTGTGATACACACCTGACGAGAGCAAGGAGACATTCAATGACATTAAAAGGTGGCAAAATCTGAATTGGTAAAAGAATATACTTTTTCACACAATGGGTAATTCAATTGTGGAACTCATTCCCACCGGATATCATAGAGCCGAGAACTTAGCATGATTCAAAAAGGGATTGGTCATTTATATGGATAACAAGACTATCCAGATTGATCATAGTTAATTATAGCAAACATTTTGGAAAAGCTATCAAACCTCATGCTTCAGGATTTAAGCCACTCTCTACCTATTAGAGAGCAGGATGAGACTTAATGAAAGAGAAATTGCCCTATCTGGCACTGTGGGGTTCTTACATCTTCCTCTGAAGCATCTGGCACTGGCCACTGCCAGGGACAGGAAACTGATCCTTAGGTCTGATCCAATATGGTCATTTCCATCTTCCTACGTTCTTGCAATACAGGATTTCAATGCAAAATTCAACTATACTGTTATACAGCTTTGACCACTAGATGTCTCTGCTTCCATATTCCAAGTACAGAGTACTGTAGCCTTTTTCCCCCTTTACAATTGCTGTGAAACGCTAGGATGCAGGTACTGAAAGGTATTTAGATGCCTAACTCCCATTGATTTAATGCAAGATAGATCCTCAAAGGTATTTAAGTACCTGGGCCTAGATGCCTGTGTCTTCTAGTTTTTTAGCTTCTAGCAACATGAACAAACTAACATGAATAAGTTTCCAGCAGTAGAATTTTCTTTTCTGTCCATGAAAAGAGTCCTGTAGTTGTCCATCTCTGCTGCAGCAGTGGTATAAGTCATGTTAAAGGAGAATTACATAGCAGGAAAGAGCACATGAGATGCCACATCTGAACAGCGTATGGTATAAATGCTGTTATCAGTAGTGGAAAAGAAGTTTCTAAATCCCCGTAGATTGCGTTGGAAACTCTCAAAAGATCAAACTGTCCCCCTCCAAGATGAATCTACAGGGAATTTCTGACAACAAATGTAGACAACATGGCAGTGCAGTTCAAAATTAGTGGGCTTCTACTCAGCAAGATAGCGAAAAGGAAATGATACATATTGAGGCAATCCCTATGTCAGGCTGAGACTTTACCAAACTACATAAAGACACAACTATAACTTTGTGGTAGGAAATTTCAGTTTGATCTCCACCAGGTATTTCTAAGCAGATCTTTTCCCAGAGACAAGACCTCCCACCCTCCTTCTGCTAGAGTCTACTCAAATAGAGCTAACTGGTTTGTCCAACTAGAGGATTAGTACCTATACAACCAAAACTATTCCAAAATCTCTTCCTTTATAATGTGTAGAGGCCATATTGATTTGTATTTCATACTCCCTTTAATGTTATATAACAACCAACAAAACAAGACTGTGAACTCTTGAGGGCAAGGACCATGTTTTTACGACATTCTCTAAAACACAAGTATCTGTATAGCCATCTGCTTTTAATCATTTATAGATCATTTATCACCACAGTATGGTAATTGGATGATATCTGAGGTGCCATGGTTATTTCCTATTCTAAATATGCTCATGGTGTGGATAACTTTTAATAGCAGCCACTGTAAGTG
The DNA here is from genome assembly GCF_015237465.2 of Chelonia mydas. Lineage (NCBI taxonomy): Eukaryota > Metazoa > Chordata > Testudines > Cheloniidae > Chelonia > Chelonia mydas. Next base: position 59,493,686 of record NC_051251.2, read on the forward strand.
CCACTAATAAAGCGTTCTCTCTCCTTATTCAAATGGAGTCTTCTGTCTTGACAGTGGAACTAGAGAAACACACTTTACATCTCCATATAAATATGGGTCCCACTTCAGTCGTGCTGCTATAATAAGCTATGTGACTAGCCTTTAAAAATCTTAAACTTTCCCAAATACACTTAAGAAAAAATAATTTGCTTGCTCATGGCTATGCCCCATGTTTAAAATTGGAAGATGCACTTTTATCTCCAAATACAAATTAACATTCAGTACATTGTCGGCAACAGGTAAACTTATATATTTTATTTTCTTGTGCTTTGTTTAGATGGAAGAGCGGCTAGTGTCTGACTCCAAAACCAAAAATCAGTATGCCTCAGGAATCCTGTGGATAGTATCTTTTTACTGCTGTTGAACCTCTCCCCGAACAGAAGTCCATAACAGGTTTCAGTCGCTTCAATCTAGTTAACGGAAAATGGACCACATTCCCTTCAGATGCTTTCTAGGCTGCTCCTTATCAGGCAGAGGGATGAGTTTTGAGTAACCCAAGTCCCTCATTCTCCTCAATAGCTGAATCTTGCCCACAATGAGGCTGTTTTTAATGCTGTCTCTTAAATCAGATCATGACTTCATTATGTATGCTATAACCATGTAAATACATGTAGTGTGTTGACTCTTAAAGAAATTAGCCTGGTGCCTCTTCCTGAGTAATTACTTTGTTATAAGCGGGGTGAAACCTTGTTATGGGATTGAGTTAAAACCTCAATGAAATTATAGGTATGAACTTACTCTTCAATTAACAAAACTGCAAGGTTAAGGCTGCTGGCAGAAAAAAATACTGGGAGAGACATACAGCTGGAAGGAGCAGCGCAAAGCACAGGATCTGACCCATGAAGAAACCTGGGGAAGAGGTTTTTGGGGTGTGGGTGCAGGCTGAAAAAAGTATGCTTGGTACTGTGAAGAAAAAAAGCTATTTCCTGTTATTTGATTCTCCTCTGCATTCAGAGACACAGGATTTTCTGCATTCTTTGTAGATAAACAAAACTGCATCAAAGAAATACACGACTATCACTAATTTCTGCTCCCCAATGGAACATCCCCAGATCTCCAAACTTTGACTACCTACTTAGGTCAAAAGGGGCAATAATATGTTGCATATGGTGGGCTTGCAGGTGGAAGTACTGTCTGCTTTTGTAACACGGTTACACGGGAAAACAGGGTTTGCCAGACAAACATGCATTATCTAAATGGAGGTAAGTGGATCAAAGCCTTGAGATACTGTTTTATATTAAAATATTTTTAAAAGACTTTAATAATGTAAATGTGCTGGTGCTTCTTGTTCAAATTTGTAACAGGATTTTATTTATGGTATCTACTTCGAGTTATATTCAAGCACACATCTATTGCTCAGCTTGCGTTTACATAAGTTAAACCACATAATATCAAAATATCTCACATCCTTCAGTCCATCCACCTCCCCAAATGCCAAGAAGAAATAAGTTTTACAGCTCTTCTGGAAGGTTAACAAATTGAGGATCTTGCAGACCTAGGTGCAAGTTTCAGAATCAAGGAAACGTCACAGCCCAAAGCTTTATTAGCAGTCCCTCCTGTTAAAAGAGAGACCAAGATGAAATCTAATCAGCTAAAAAAAATGTAAAGTAATTGAATATTATGCCTGCTCCTGAGTCCCCCTAGGGGAATTGACTATACAGGGGATTTATATGCAAAATTCTGTCAAATGGTTGTGGGGTGGAGTCTGATTTTTGGATTAGAATTAGAATTCTCTAATCTTTTAATTACAGCAATCATAGATGTTATTTGTAACAATAGCAGGTTAAAAAGATTAAGACACAAGTGTGACTTCTAAAGCATCCCTTTAAACCTGGAAGAGCTCGAACTCTATTGCTTACCATAATGGCTGTGCTGTTGCATGGGGAAAGAGGCAGTATCTTTGGTAGCCTCCTAACCCATTGATTTAGGTTTAGGACAAAGCTGTAATGTATTTTGAAATTATTTTGAGTGTTACCTGTTTTAACAGGTTTTTTCTTTTTAGCACAATGCTATTTTCTGTGTACATTAGGTTGAGTAGTGGACAGATTGAAGCGTTCTCCAGCTGGTTTTTGAATGTTATAATTCTTGACGTCTAATTTGTGTCCATTTATTCTTTTACGTAGAGACTGTCCAGTTTGACCAATGTACATGGCAGAGGGGCATTGCTGGCACATGATGGCATATATCACATTGGTAGATGTGCAGGTGAACGAGCCTCTGATAGTGTGGCTGATGTGATTAGGCCCCGTGATGGTGTCCCCTGAATAGATATGTGGACACAGTTGGCAACGGGCTTTGTTGCAAGGATAGGTTCCTGGGTTAGTGGTTCTGTTGTGTGGTGTGTGGTTTGCTTCAGGTTGGGGGGCTGTCTGTAAGCAAGGACTGGCCTGTCTCCCAAGATCTGTGAGAGTGATGGGTCATCCTTCAGGATAGGTTGTAGATCCTTGATGATATGCTGGAGAGGTTTTAGTTGGCGGCTGAAGGTGACGGCTAGTGGCATTCTGTTATTTTCTTTGTTGGGCCTGTCCTGTAGTAGGTGACTTCTGGGTACACTTCTGGCTCTGTCAATCTGTTTCTTCACTTCAGCAGGTGGGTATTGTAGTTGTAAGAATGCTTGATAGAGATCTTGCAGGTGTTTTTCTCTGTCTGAGGGGTTGGAGCAAATGCGGTTGTATCGTAGAGCTTGGCTGTAGACGATGGATCGTGTGGTGTGGTCTGGATGAAAGCTGGAGGCATGTAGGTACGAATAGCGGTCAGTAGGTTTCTGGTATAGGGTGGTGTTTATGTGACCATCGCTTATTAGCACCGTAATGTCCAGGAAGTGGATCTCTTGTGTGGATTGGTCCAGGCTGAGGTTGAGGGTGGGATGGAAATTGTTGAAATCATGGTGGAATTCCTTTTTTTCCATGGGTCCAGAACCCTAACCCTAACGAGTGTTGTGTATTTAGCTTTTCTTCGGCACTGTCTGCAATACATGTATTTAACAGGATCCTTGTAATACTGGTAGATCTAAAATTAAATCTACCACCAATAACTTTGCTCCCAGAACGTGAATCAATGCCCAGATGCAAGAAACTAGAATTTTGGGGAAAGTTAGAATTTGGATCTCAACTTTGTAGCTTAGGACTTTATTTAATTTTTAAAAGCCTCTAAAAAAATCTTTCAACCTAGATATAATGTCTTCTCAAATGTTTGTGATCTCTGGCTTAGTTGTTTATATCGCTTGCATGAGTTGTGCGAGTAAAATCCTGTCGTAACACATTCATTACAGCTAACAAATGAATATATGAAGTACGTGCTGTTTGATTAGGACTGTGTACGTGACTTTACATGCTGAACTTTGACTAGGCATAATGCAAGTAAAGCCATCAAGACTGTTAATTAGTGAACAGTGTTTTTAAACGCTTTGTTTTTGTTTCTCATAGCAACCACATGGAACAGTGCCATTTTTTTCTTGGGGTGGGTCTAGAATATGCGGAGTGCTATAGAAATTTCTATCCAGAATTTGGCTTTATTCCTTGCCATATACCCTACAAACAAGCATTGATCAATGTGCCTTTTGCCATCTGGTCTTTCAGAAGCAGTAAGAGATCTTGTGTGAAACTGTTATTAATTTTTTTTTGCCTCCTCCGGTTCTTGGAGTGTGTTTGGCTTTAAAAAAAAAAAAAAAGTTTCAGCAACTTGCTACCAAATGAAACAAATATTTCTGGAAGTACAACTTTCTCAAGATGTAAAAGAGTGGGGAAATAACACTGGCAAAGAAGAAGTAGAATTTCCTAGGTGAAGACAAGCGGAATGGTACAGAAGTGTGACAGGTGTACTAGGCCCAAAGGCCCCCTACTGGAAGCCTCATAAGCACGGACATAGTGGGTCAGACCAAAGGTCCATCAAACCCAGTAACCTGTCTTCCAACAGCGGCCAATGCTAATCATCAAGTGATCCATCACCTATTCCCAGCTTCTGGCAAACAGAGGCTAGGGCCACCATCCCTGCCGATCCTGGCTAATAGCCATTGACAGACCCAGGGATTTCCCTACACCCCCCCCCCCCCGCCCCATGGGGGGGTGTTTACATCCCCTGAATTTCCCCAAACCCCACCCCCAGTTTTGTGAACTAGTTACTTGCAGTGTTGCCAATTTAGTGATTGTTCATTAATGTTTCAATTTCAATTCAAATTTCCGCACACTTTAAAAGCATATAACATGTATCAAAATACATGTATCTGAAAAAGTATAATAGATTTGAAAAGTATGAACATAGACTAGCTTCCTTATACAGCTGTTATTTTTTATGACAATGTCAGAGCATTCATTTTGGTTATGTTGGCCAACCTAATTGTTTACAAATCATAATTTGAAATTAAGTCTAAATGAGCTCTCCCTGACAGCTAGTGATGAGCTGGGGGGAAAGGCTTCAGGACCAGATTGTATTTACATTCACACTTAATCTACCTAGGTATCCAGCAAATAGAGCTGTATTGCCCAAGTGATAGATTTTGGCTGGGGTTGGGTTACAAATCACTTGAATGCGGGGGATAAAGAAATGTTATTCTTATTGTGAGAGTAAAGGGCAGTAGAACTGTACTTAGCTTCTGCTGATTGAGGGCATCAAGAGAGAGGGTGGGGACAGGCGTTTTGCTTGATGGTCTGCCTGAGTCACAAGTACTATTTGACCTGCCCCTCTCCACTGTTTAAAGACAGAGCTGATTACGCTCCATAGATAGTCCTTTGTTGTGTTAAGTGACCACTACAGCCAAAATCACTGATAATCAGGTCTAAGTGCTTAGACCTGCTGTGGGACAGTGTTCCTGTGGAAGAGATGGCCCAGTCTGCTCTAGCAGTGAGGTTCCCCCACTGAGAGCTCAGCTGAAATCACTGAGAGCTGGGTGGAACCTCAAGAGACCAACTCGCAGAGGTCACAGTGGCAGGTGGCAGGAGAAGGTGACTGCGCAGGGCCACTGGCAACAGAGCGATGGAGTGAACGGTGGCACAACGAACAACAGTGGCCAGAGCGAACAATGAGCTGCTGGAGGAACGAGCGAAGTGCCTTCTTACCCCCCAGCTGGGAGATGAACTCATGTGAAAGCACCTCTCAACTCTGAGTCTCCACTGACCAAGGACAACACCTCTGTTAATAAAAAGAAAAGGAGTACTTGTGGCACCTTAGAGACTAACCAATTTATTTGAGCATAAGCTTTCGTGAGCTACAGCTCACTTCATCGGATGCATACTGTGAAAAATATATCATGATATATCATACACATTGTAAGGAGAGTGATCACTTTAGATAAGCTATTACCAGCAGGAGAGTAGGGTGGGGGGAGAGAAAACCTTTTGTAGAGACAAACACCCACTTTTTCATGGTTTGTGTGTATAAAAACATCTTCTGTATTTTCCACAGTATGCATCCGATGAAGCGAGCTGTAGCTCACGAAAGCTTATGCTCAAATAAATTGATTAGTCTCTAAGGTGCCACAAGTACTCCTTTTCTTTTTGCGAATACAGACTAACACGGCTGTTACTCTGAAACCTGTGTTAATGAGGCCGTGAAGAATGTTGGAGATGACACAACACAGTTCATGTGAACAAACACGGCTGTGGCATCATATTTTCTATTTAGGCAAGAGATACCACACACTACTGTCATAAATATAAAGGGAAGGGTAAACCCCTTTAAAATCCCTCCTGGCCAGAGGAAAACTCCTCTCACCTTTAAAGGGTTAAGAAGTTAAAGGTAACCTCACTGGCACCTGACCAAAATGACCAATGAGGAGACAAGATACTTTCAAAAGCTGGGAGGAGGGAGAGAAAAAAAGGGTATGTGTGTCTGTCTTTATGCTGCCTTTGCCGGGGATAGACCAGGAATGGAGTCTTAGACCTTTTAGTAAGTAATCTAGCTAGGTACGTGTTAGATTATGATTTCTTTAAATGGCTGAGAAAAGAATTGTGCTGAATAGAATAACTATTTCTGTCCGTGTATCTTTTTTGTAACTTAAGTGTTTGCCTAGAGGGATTCTCTATGTTTTGAATCTAATTACCCTGTAAGGTATCTACTATCCTGATTTTACAGAGGGGATTTCTTTACTTCTATTTACTCCTATTTCTATTAAAAGTCTTCTTGTAAGAAAACTGAATGCTTTTTCATTGTTCTCAGATCCAAGGGTTTGGGTCTGTGGTCACCTATGCAAATTGGTGAGGCTTTTTATCCAACATTTCCCAGGAAAGCGGGGGGGTGCAAGTGTTGGGAGGATTGTTCATTGTTCTTAAGTTCCCAGGGTCTGGGTCTGTAGTCACCTAGGCAAATTGGTAAGGCTTTTTACCAAACCTTGTCCAGGAAGTGGGGTGCAAGGTTTTGGGAAGTATTTGTGGGGGAAAAACGTTTCCAAACAGCTCTTCCACCACCAAACAAATACTGGTTACTGGGGTAGCGGCCAATCCAAGGACAAAGGGTAGAATATTTTGTACCTTGGGGAACTTTTTGACCTAAGCTGGTAAAGATAAACTTAGGAGGTTTTCATGCAGGTCCCCACATCTGTACCCTAGCGTTCAGAGTGGGGGAGGAACCTTGATAACTACAAACTGGAGGCCAATGTTAAGTGGATTGTCACTTGTTCATCCTGAAGTTGAACGCTGGTTCCAAACAAGACCAGCAGATGCTCACTATCTTTCTGCAAGAAACTCAACTGACTGGCTAGAAGCATGTGGTGCAACACTGAAAGACTCAACAGCTGAAAAAGTGAAGAACTCTCTCACCACATTCAAAAAATTTGCATACATGGCTGATGAATGAACCGATGCAAATGGTCATCAAGTCATCGTGTATGTTATCTTGATGTCAGTGGTAGGCCAATAGATGCATTTCTAGATGTTCAAGTTAAAGAAGACAGATTGGCTGCATCTGTGACAACCCACATCTTAGAGTTAAATGCTTGTCAATGGGACCCCAAACAGATGGCTGCTTGTGCATTTGACGGAGCTGCAAACTTCTCTGGAAGACATGGTGGAGCACAAGCTTTGCTCAGAGAAAAGTGTAACCCTAGTCTCTCCTATACACACCGCAGAGGCCATCTACTCCAACTAGCGCTAGTATGAGCTGCAGATTCTTCAAAAGACATTAAAAAAGCTATACATTTAATATCTTCATTATATTCTTTTTTCAGCAAGAGTCCAAAGACTGAATATCTGGGAAAATATAGAAGATACACTGGGACTGAAGTTCAAATTAGCCCAACCTGGGAAAACCCTCTGGCTTTCTCATGAGCGATCCTTGGCTGTTGTCTTAAAATTACTCCAGCCATTCCTACTGGCTTTGGAAAGTATCTACCAAGATGGGATGGATCTAAGTAGTGAGGCTGGTGGATTACTTTTGCTACTACGTTCAGAGAAGACTACTGCCATTCTCTCTCTTGTAAGTCTACTGTTGAAACCACTTGGGTCATTAAACAAGGCATCTGCTACAACAGTAGTAGATCTTTGTCCAGCCATAGAAGCTACATTTAGATGAATCAGAGAGCTATCAACTGAAAAAGTACTGGAAGAAGCAAAGACTTCAGTCCAGAAGTTGACGAGTGAAGGCATTTATATTGAATCCTTAAGTGAAGAGGACAAGAAGTGTTTAAGACAACTGAAAAAGTACACAGACTTGATTCTTAAAAATCTACAACAGCGACTTCTAGATTCTACTCAACCTCTACGTAGCTTTTACAGATCCCTGTCTTATAAAACACCGACAGTTGAGTGGAGTGAGGCACTACCAGCAATGGGGCTGCCATATGCTCAGGACATAATAGAAAATTTGAACACAGAGTGGAATATCATACAATGAATGAATGAAGATTTGACTTCAACTTCTTTTTTATCATCACTAGTGGCTCGACCCGATCTTTATGCTATGTTTCCTGGGCTGAAAGAAGTAGGAATTAACCTCTTGCTACTCCAGTCACAACATCTACAGTTGAGCATTCTTTTTCATCATTGAATAGAATTTTGTGTTTTGAAAGAAGTCACCTTCTGCCTGATCATGTGAATGAATTAATGAGCATATCAATTGAAGGAATGGAAGTACCGGACACATGAGAAGCCAGCAAAGATGAATGCATTGCATTCAAGAAGTTCATTAACAGAGTTGTGCAAAATTATAACAAGAAACAAAGAAGGATGTAGTGCTTCATAAAAGGCATGAGTAGCCAACTTTAATTTGCGTGATGATTTTAAAATCTAATAAAATGGTCATGAAACATTTTTCAGTTTTTACTATGGTGCCATACAGCCCACCTTCACCCTCACAGTCTCACCCCTCATTGGCCCTGACCCCCACCTTGTAAATTTGAACACCTCCCCCCCCCCCCATTTCAATTCCTGGGGAAAACACTGGATGAACCTATCCTCCATGAATTTATCTAGTTCTTTTTTGAACCCTGTTATAGTCTTGGCCTTCACAACATCCTCGGGCAAGAAGTTCCACAGGTTGACTGTGTGTTGTGTGAAAAAAAATACTTCCTTTTGTTAGTTTTAAACCTGCAGCCTATTAATTTCATTTGGTGACCCCTAGTTCTTGTGTTATGAGGAGTAAACACTTCCTTATTTACTTTCTTCATACCAGTTATGATTGGACCTCTATCATATCTCCCCTTAGTCATCTCTTTTCCAAGCTGAAAAGTCCCAGTCTTTAATCTCTCCTCATATGGCAGCCATTCCTAATCATTTTTTTGCCCTTGTCTGAACCTTTTCCAAGTCCAATATATCTTTTTTGAGATGGGGTGACCACATCTACACACAATATTCAAGATGTAGGTGTACCATGGATTTATAAAGAGGCAATATGATATTTTGTCTTATCTATCCCTTTACGATTCCCAACGTTCTATTCGCTTTTTTGACTGCCACTGCACATTGAGTGGAAGTTTTCAGAGAACTATCCACAATGACCCCAAGATCTCTTTCTTGAGTGGTAACAGCTAATTTAGACCCCATCATTTTATATGCATAGTTGGGATTATGTTTTCCAATGTGCATTACTTTGCATTTATCAACACTGAATTTCATCTGCCATTTTGTTGCCCAATCACCCTGTTTTGAGAGATCCTTCTGTAGCTCTTCACAGTCCGCCTGGGACTTAATTATCTTGAGTAGTTTTGTACCATTTGCAAATTTTGCCAACTCACTGTTTACCCTCACAGTCCTACCATACCCCACCCCAGGTGAGTCCTCCAAGGTGCTTAGAGAGGCTGAGTGGTAAGCAGCCAATCAGAGCCCAGCAGGCTCATATAAAAGGAGCTGCCGGAGCTGAGAAGTTCAGTTGCTGGCTGGAGCCAGAGGAGTAAGACTGATGCTCTTGGTTGGCTGCAGGGACTCAAGCAAGACTTCAGCCCAAGGTAAATGTAAAGCTGAACATGCTGGGGCTATGGAGAAGTAGCCTAAGGAACAGTAGCAGCAACAAGTTAGTTAAAGGGATGCAGCAGGTGGCTGCTATTTGTAGAGTCCCTGAGTTGGGACCCAGTGTAGTGGGTGGGCCTAGGTCTCCTCCTGCCCTTCTCTGCTCTACCAGCCCACAGGTGAAGTGGTTGAGTCCCCTGAGAAGGGAGATTACATAGGTCCAGGGAAGAAGCTGAAGACCCCAAAGGGGCTCAGTATGGATTTTGCTCTTGTTGAGCATCCTGTAGGCTTTCTAGGGCAAGGGAGTTTGAGGGTGATTTGCAGGTTAATTACAAAGTCCAAAATGTTAGTTCTTGGAGAAAATGTAACCCACTCGCATTGCTGCTTTACCAACTGTAATGGCCCCTTAACTTCATGGCCATAAATGAGTTCAAAAGGTGACAATCCCAAACTGGGATGTGGTACAGCCCTGTAGGCAAAGCAACTGCTCCAACGCTAGGTCCCAATCATTGGAGTGCTCATTTACGAATTTACGTATCATGGCCCCCAAAGTCCCATTAAACTTTTCTGCTAGGCCGTTTGATGGTGGTAAGGGGTGGCAACCAAGTGGTTTACCCCATGAGCTTCCCAAAGATGTTTCATGGTTCCTTGCCAGGAAATTAATTCCCGAATCTTTAAGGATGTTGGAGGGCCAAACTTCCCTGGCAAAAATGTCTGTCAATGACTGGCTGGTGCTCTTAGCCCTGGTGTTGCTTAGAGCTACTGCTTCCGGCCAAAAAATCCATGAAAGTGAGTATGTACAGCTTTCCTCTGGATGTCTTCTTAGGGAAAGGACCCAGAATATCCACAGCTACATGCTGAAATGGAACCTTAAACATGGGGAGTGGCTAGAGAGAAGGGCTTTGACCTGGTCTTGGGGCTTTCTCGCCCTCTGGCACACCTCACAAGACTGGACATCAGTAGAAATGTCCTTGCCCATCCCCTCCCAGTGGAATGACTTCCCCAAACGGTCCTCGGTCCTGTTCACCCCAGCATGGCCACTAGGGTGATCGTGGGCAAAGCTCAAGAGCTTTTTCCTATACATAGTTGGAACTACCAACTGTCTCCGAGGATGCCAGTCATCTTTGTGCCCACCAGAAAGAGTCTCCTTGTATAAGAGTCCTCCTTCTAAAACAAACCTGGACCTGTTAGAAGAGCTGAGAGGCGGTGAGTCGCTCCATGCCGAGTCTCTCATCCGCTTCCTGCTCTGCCTGGAACTGCTCCCTTGATGCTGGAGACATTAGTTCCTCGCTGGGTTGTGGACTTGGGCTTGGTCCCACTGGAAGCGATGCAGGTGATGGGGTTGTTTCCGTTGACTGAACTGCTCTACACTGGTGCACTAGGTAGTATTTCAGGCTCCGGTTGAGCCTTTTGCATCAGTTTAGCTGCTGAGCCCTTTAGTGCTGGCTCCCCTGACTCTGGTGGGATTGCAAGCACAGGCTTTGGTGCTGACTGCTCTGCCAGTTCCGATCCTTGGGCTGGTTCTGGCTGGGTCCCAGGAACTGGATCTACAACTGCTGTCATTAGACTCTGGTCTGGAGTCTAGTTCCACCACCTCTGGCTGGGTTCCTGTAGGAGGCTCAGGAACGGAGTTAGGTGTGGAGGCCTGTTTAGTCTGGCTGCAGGTGACCATCTGCACCCTTTTTGTTAGCCTCACATGGTTGGCTAAGTCTTCTTCCAGCAGCATGGGAAGAGGATAATCATCACAGACTGCAACAGTCCATATTCCTGACCAGCCCTTGTACTGGACAGGCAACCTGGCTGTAGGCAAATTAAAAGAGTTGGCCTTTAAGGGTTGCACAGTCACTTGGGCCTCTGGGTCGATGAATTTGGGGTCTACCAGGGATTGGTGGATAGCTGACACCTGTGCTTCAGTGTCTCTCCACGCAGTAATTTTCCTCCCGTCCACACTCAGTTTCCCTTCGCTCTGGAGGTATTTGTAAGACATCTGGACCCAAAGGCTCTTGATGGGACTCCGGGGTGATGAGTTGTAGTCGGCTGGTGCTCTTGAGGCAGTTGGTCTTCACATGCCCCAGCTCATTACATTTAAAGCATCGCCCAGTTGACTGTGGGCTAGGGCAAGGTGGGTGTTTGGAGAGTTGGGGGGGATGAGAGAGCATCTGGGGTCTCCCTGGCTGTATGGAGGACTCCTCCTTGCAAGGTGGGGCTTTGGGCTGACCCCAATGGTGGGGTGTTTTCTTGGGTTACCCCTTCTGGTATCTGCTCCACCTGCTACTAGCTTTCTTCTTCTCTGCCACTTCCACCCATTTGGTTCTGATCTCCCTAGCCTTGGTTACAGTTTTGGGCTTCCCATCTAGGATGTACCTTTCTGTTTCCTCAGGAACACCCTCTAAGAACTTCTCCATTTGCATGAGGAGAGACAGATCTTCCAGAGATTTAACGCTTGCTCCGGATATCCAGGCATCCCAATTTTTCACAATGTGGTAGGCGTGTCGGGAAAATGCCACGTTTGGTTTCCACCTTAAGGCTCTGAACCGCCGACGGGCCTGCTCAGCTGTTAGCCCCATTCTAATTCTGGCCTTTTGTTTAAAAAGGTCGTACTCATTAATGTGTTTTTTAGGCATTTCAGCAGCTACCTCTGCAAAGGGTCCACTGAGTTGTGGCCTCAGCTCCACCATATACTGGTCTATAGGGGTGTTGTACCCAAGGCAGGCCCTTTTAAAATTTTCTAAGAAGGCCTCTGTATCATCACCTACCTTGTATGTGGGGAATTTCTTGGAATGGGGAGCAGTACCTGGAGAAGGACTGTTAGGGTTTCTGCTTGATCCAGCTTAGCCCTTTCCAGTTCCAAGCGCTTCGCCTGCATTTCTGCCTCCGCTTCCAACTCAAAGCGCTTCGCCTCCCTTTTGTCCTCCACTTCCAAACGCATCATCTGTAGGAAGAAATCCCGGTCTTCTGAAGTCAGAACTCTGGGTTAAGGGCATTCCTCCAGCTTGGCACCTGGATCTTGGTCGGGGGAGGGCTGACCCTTTCCCCTATCCACTCCCCTCATTTCCGTCATGGAGCTGGATGTCTGGGCTTGATCTGGGTTTGTCTTCTCCATGGCGTGTCGCTTTGGGAAGACTGGTTTTTCTAAGGTTTTGGTGCCAGACCTCAACCTCATGCACAGGCTGCCCTATTCTTAGCCTAATTATTTCATTGCCACAAAGCTAGAAAAGAAAAAAAAAAATCTGTTTGTTGGACTCCCTGGCTTCTTTGGTGTGCCTGTTCCCCCTCAGGCAGCAAAGGAAAAAAAAGGGGGAGGGAACCTCCCTGGCTTTCAAGCAGCCAAAAGGACAAGTGTCCTTTTTAAAATCCTGAGGTCTGTGCTTCTGGTTCAAAATGATCCCACTGCTCTGCCACCATGTCAAGGCTGAATCCCCACTCTGTCACTCCGAGTGCAGAAGGTAGGGGCCTGAAAGGATTCTAAAAATTAATACGTGCCACTCCAGACTTGTATTGAACTCCCACGGTTACAGCTTTTCTCTGACCTTGGCTTTGCAAACGCTGCCACCACCCAAATGAAGAAAAAAAACAACAACACAACCCTTGAACCCAGGAAGGAACACTTGAGAATTCCTCCCTGCGGGGTATCCTCAAGCCCTTTCACACCCCCCTCCAAAGAAGAGCTGAGAAAGAAAACAAACGAAATTAGCTGTGGCTACTAGCTTATCAAACATACACAAACCTCTTAGGACCTTAAAAAAGGTAAATTTTATTAAAACAAAAAGGAAAAAAATTACATCTGGAACTTAGGCTTTTTCTAGATTTTAAAAGAGCAATTCAAAAAATCAAGCACCCAAAATAGCTTTCTTGGGGGTTCCGCTTAAAGGTTACAAGCGAACAAAAGCACCTGGGCTTAGCACAGAAGAGATCCACAAGCCAAAATAAAAAATAAACCTGATTGTGTTGTGACAAGGTCAGGCCAGCTAGCTACAGGAGAGTGATAAAAGGCAGATATATTAGCCCCAGGTTAAGTAGGTCCCTTTTCTCTGGGTAAGGTAACAGGGAAGGTTCCAGAACAATCAGGAACTTTCTGGAAACAAGGTGTGGCAGCCAGGACGCCGAAAACAAGAACAGATTTATCACATTAACCTCTTGAAACCTTGGCACCAGCGAGAGGCATCTGTAGTGGCCCAAGAGGCCCCGATCCAGGGAAATAACCTACATGAGCAGATCAGGATATCCCCTGATCTGACACCGAACCAGAATAAGGAGGTAACTGAGATGATTAACTGGTACCAGGACGTGTTTTCAACCAAACCAGGCTGGACCACCAAAGCATATCACCACATTGTTACAGACCCTGGGGCAAAGGTAACTTTAAGGCCCTACCGGGTCCCCGCAGCAAAAAGGAAGGAGATCAAGGCAGAGGTAAAAAGGATGTTGGAACTGGGAGTCATAGAACAGTCCCACAATCAGTGGTTGAGCCAGATTGTGTTGGTGCCCAAACGCAACGGCACCACTAGGTTTTCTAATGACTTTCGCTGGCTGAATGAGATATCCAAACTTGATGCATACCCCATATTGATGAGTTAGTTGACTGCCTGGGCAATGCCTGATTTTTTGACCACCCTTGATTTAACAAAGGGATACTGGCAGATTCCCTTGCCAAAGAGGTGAAAGAAAAGATGGCATTCTCTACACCAGTACATCAATATACTGTTTGTCCTTTTGCACCTGCCACCTTCCAGCATCTTATGGACAAGCTCCTGCAGCCCCATACCAGTTATGCAGCTGCGTACCTGGATGATGTGATTATTCATACCCCTGACTGGGAGACCCACTTGGAAAAGGTGGAAGCGGTATTGGACACGCTAAGCCAGGCTGGCCTCACAGCCAACCCAGCCAAGTGTGCTATAGGGCTAGCTGAGGCTAAATACCTTGGCTACATTGTAGGAAGGGGCACAGTCAAGCCCCAACTAAAACTAGAAGCCCTGGCCGAATTGGAAAAAGCAACTCCGGGCATTCCTGGGTGTGGTGGGGTACTACCGGCGATTTATTCCCCATTTCGCTACCAGAGCGAGTCCCCTGACAGACCTGATAAAAGCCTGGGGTCTGAACATGGTGAAGTGGACTGACACTGCGGAGAACGCATTCACGGATCTACGAACAGCCCTCTGCAGTAACCCTGTGCTTATAGCCCCAGACTTCAACAAAGAGTTCATTTTACAAATAGATGCATCTGAAGTAGGATTGGGAGCTGTCCTATTGCAGATGGTTGGAGACGAAGAACAACCAATCCTCTACCTCAGCAGGAAACTCCTCCCGAGAGAGCAGAAGTATGCTGTAGTTGAGAGAAAGTGCCTTGCTGTGAAATGGGCCATGGAAACACTACATTATTACCTGCTGAGACAAAGGTTTACCCTTGTGACCGACCATGCACCCCTCCAGTGGATGCAGCGAAATAAAGAGAAGAACGCAAGGGTCACCAGATAGAAAGGTTGTCGGGACAGAAACCAATTCACCATACAACACTGGGCTGGAAGCCACCATGGCAATGCAGATCGCTTGTCACGGGTACACTGCCTGATGTCTCAAGTTGCCCAACCCCGTGGTGTTGAGCAGAGGGGTTCGGGGGATATGTGACAGGGTCAGGCAAGATGGCCAAAGGAGAGTGATAGAAGGCAGATATTAGCCCGAGGTTAAGTAGGTCCCTTTTCCCTGGGTAAGGTAACAGGGAAGGTTCCAGAACAATCAGGAACTTTCTGGAAACAATTAAGGCAGACAGGCTGATTAGAACACCTGCAGCCAATCAAGAAGCTGCTGGAATCAATTAAGACAGGCAGGCTAATCAGGGCATTGGGTTTTAAAAAGGAGCTCACTTCAGTTTGTGGGGTGCGTGCGAGGAGCTGGGAGCAAGAGGCACAAGAAGCTGAGAGTGAGAAGGCATACTACTGGAAGACTGAGAAGTAGAAGCATTATCAGACATCAGGAGGAAGGTCCTGTGGTGAGAATAAAGAAGGTGTTGGGAGGAGGCCATGGGGAAGTAGCCCAGGGAGTTGTAGCTGTCATGCAGCTGTTACAGGAGCCACTGTAGACAGCTGCAATCCACAGGTCACTGGGCTGGAACCCGGAGCAGAGGGCGGGCCCGGGTTCCGCCCATCCCTCCATCCCCGCAACTCCCCACTTGATACCGGAGGAGCTGACCTGGACTGTGGGTTCCACCAGAGGGGAAGGTCTCCGGCCTGTTCCCTGATCCACTAGGTGGATCAGCAGAGACTGCGGGGATTGTTCTTCTTCTTTTTCCCCATGCTGGCCAGTGATGAGGCTAACTGAGCGAATAGCAGATTTGAGCCTTGAAAGTGGCCAAACTGAGGGATGCCTTGAACCTCTGAGGCGAGCAAATCCACCCATAAGCACAGGACCCACCAAGGTAGAGGAGGAACTTTGTCAGTGTCTAAACATTCCCTATCCAAATTTCTTCTAGGTATGGAAGATGAATTTTCATACCTGGTTCAAGCCTTACACAGCATTGCTGCTCCATATCTCCTTCTCCAGAGAACGACAAAGGGAAACTATCTTTCCCAAATTTAAAAGTTCTAGCCTTCCCATTGGCTCTTTTGGTCAGGTGACCACTCCTTTTCTTTACCTGTGGGCTTGTTAATGCTTTACAGGTAAAGCAAGCAGAGAACAGACAACAAGAGGGATTTTACAGCTAACTGGCTGGTTGGGTTCATAAACCGGGGCTACCCCCCCCCCTTCATTTATCACATCCCGTCTTTGTTTTCCGAGAAGACTGACTCATCTGCACAGCGTCAAGGACTCTTGAGCCACCTTGAAGTCCCTGGGCCTCCACACCCCTGCCACCCAACAGAGGCACTTTAGACCGCAGCCCCTCCGAGGAATTATCAACCTCAGGGTAGGCAGGAAGGGTCGCACAGGAGAAATAGGAACTCAAGGAAGAGACCTCATCCCTCCTCTGGTCAGGGTTCTGGCCAATCTAAACCCTCCTCAGGCCCAAAACCGGCCTTTTAAAGGTGCGCCCAGGGGTGATGCACCAGTGCAAAGACTGGATCCATCCCGTCTTACTTTTTCGTCCTGTCTATCCTCATTCTACCAGGCGTGGGCCCATATTACATTGGGCCACTGGGTGCTCCACATGGTAGAGAGGGGATACTCCCTCCAATTCTCTGCCCTCCCGCCCTTCCACCTACCTTCCCCATCCCTCCCAGGGACCCTTCTCACGAGCAACTTCTTATACAGGAGGTGCAATCGCTCCTATTGCTGGGGCAAGTGGAAGAGGTTCCTCAAGAGCAGAAGGGGAAGGTCTTCTATTCCCAGTATTTCCTAATATTGAAAGCCAAAGGCGGGCTCAGGCCTATCCTAGACCTGTGAGAGCTCAACAAGTTCATAAAGAAACTCAAGTTCCACATGGTTTCCTTGGCTCTATCATCCCTTCCTTGGATCCAGGGGACTGGTATGCTGCTCTCGACTTAAAGGATGCGTACTTTCATATAGCAATCACACCATCCCAAAGAAAATACCTCAGGTTTGTGGAGCACAATAACCACTTACAGTTCAGTCCTTCTGTTCGGCCTGTCAGCAGTGCTTCAAGTATTTACCAAATGCATGGCAGTCACGACTGTGTGTCTGCACAGGCGCTGGGTACAGGTGTTCCCATACCTTGACGACTGGCTCATCAAGGACCGCTCCAAGGCTCAAGTGGATGCACGAGTTAGATTCCTCATTGCAACGTTCGATGAACTGGGCCTTCTCCTGAATGCGAGGAAGTCAACTCTGTCCCCTATTCAGAGGACAGAGTTCACTGGACCAGTGCTGGACTCAATCCACGCCCGGGCGTACCTACCAGAGTCGAGGTTCCGGGCCCTGGACAATGCATTCAGAGTCTCAGGCAGTTCCTCACCACCACAGCAAGGAATTGCCTCAAACTCCTGGGACACATGGCTGCTTGCACCTATGTGGTGCAACACGCCAAGCTCAGACTCCGGCTGCTCCAATCATGGCTATCCTCAGTGTATTGGCTGGTTGGGGACAGTTTGGACAGGGTTGTGACTTGGCCTCGCCCGGTCCTCAACTCCCTTCTGTGGTGGCTCAATCCACAGCTAGTGTGCGCAGGGGACCCCTTAGTCCGCCCCCAGACGACTCTCTTGTTGGTTATGTATGCAGCAGACATGGGCTGGTGGGTGCACCTGGGAGACCTCAGGACACAAGGCCTCTAGTCTCAGGCGGTGCTTGCTCTCCACATCAGTGTCAGAGAGCTGAGAGTGGTATGCCTGGCATGTCAGACTTTCTGAGCCCCCTTAAGTGGGAGATGTGTATCCGTGATGACAGACAACACCAAGGCAATGTTTTATATCAACAAACCGGGGCGGGTGCACACTCCTCTCCCCTTTGTCAGGAAGCCTTCATGTTGCTGGACTTTTATATAGAGCAGTCAATACACCTGCAAGCATCGTACCTCCCTGGGGTACAGAACAAGTTAGCCGACTATCTCAGCAGGTCGCTTCACGAGCGGACGTTGTGAACTCCATTTTCCATCAGTGGGGCTTTCCCCAGCTAGACCTCTTTGCCACACAGCACAACAGGAAGTGTCAGCAGTTCTGCTCCTTCCTGAATCACAGCCCGGGCTCCATAGCAGACGCATTCCTCCTTCCCTGGGGACGCCTCAGGGCATAGGCGCCGACTTCCCTGTTTTCCCCTGGGTGCTCGACACCCCTCCCTGCCCCCGACTCCATCTCTTTCCACCCCTGCCCCACCTCTATTCCAACTCCTTCCACAAATCTCCACCTCCTCCCCTGAGCATGCCACGTTCCCGCTCCTCCCCCCTCCCTCCCGGAGCTCGTTAATGGCGGCAGCGGCCAGGTGGGAAATGCTGGGAGATAGGTGGAGGAGCAGGGACACTGTGCACTTGGGGTGGGGGGGGAAGGGGAGGACGAGGAGGTGGGGCGGGGCATGAGGGGAGCTTGGCTGCCAGTGGGTGCAGAACACCTACTAATTTTCCCCCCCTGCGTGCTCCAGCCCTTGAGCACCCACACCGTAGGGCTGTCCCTAGGCATACACAGAATATGCAGCTGCATAGGGCACCATGAAATTTGGGGCACCAAATTGCCCCAAATTTCATGGTGCCTTCGGCAGCTGTGTGCTGCATATGTGGCAGCACCAGCTCCAGCGACCAGCCCTATCCCTTGGCCAGCCCCCCCACGGGCTGCACCCACTGCAAGGGGCACGACTGTTCCTGGGGGGGTGTGGGGCCCCAGACAACTCTCTCCGCCCCACCTCTTAGCCTTCCCCCCCCTTGCTCCGCCCCCAGCCCACCCCCATTCCACTCTTCCCCCAGCGACCCCGCACTCACCGGCAGCGGCGGGAAGCAGAGCAACTCAGCCCCAGCCTGCTCTACTCCGCCGGCTCCCAGCTGCGTTGCGGGGGGAGGGGTTGGGGAAAGGACCATCCCCACACACTCACTGGTGGCGGGAACCGTAGCAACGTGCCTGGGAGCTGGCGGAGTAGAGCAGGCTGGGGCCGGTTTGCTCCGCTTCCCACTGCTGCCGGTGAGTGAGGGGGGGACGCCTTCCCCCAAGCCCCCTTCCCTGAGCGACACAGCTGGGGTGGGAGGAGCGAAGCGAGCTGGGTCGTTCTCCTCCTGGCCCCCCCACTAATCCCCTGGGCCACTCTGGGCCTGTGGGCCCCCCAAAGTGGCCCCCCACAGCTCCTGCCTCCCCAGCCCCGCAGGCCTTGAGTACAGCCCAGAACCTGGGGTGTGTGGGGGAGAGAAAAGCAGGTGCTCGGGCACCATAATTGGTAGGGATGGTCCTGGGAGGCTGTCTCCTATACATGTTCCCATCTACCCCTCTCATTCACAAGGTGCTCCTGATGATATGGAGGGATCAAGTGGTGGTAATATTGATAGCCCCAGCAACACTGATACACATCTCTCCTGAAAATGTCCGTGGAAGCCCCAGTCACACTGCTGCTCTTCCCTGACTTAATAACTCAGGATCACGGCTGTCTCCAGCACCCAAACCTTAAGTTATTGCACCTCACGGCGTGGAAGCTCCATGGCTAAATCTGGTGGAGCTTTCTTGTTTGAACCAGGTTAGACAAGTCCTCTTTGGCAGTAGGAAACCCTCCACCAGGGCCACGTACCTTGCCAACTGGAAGAGATTCTCAATCTGGTCAGCACAGCACCGTTCATCCCTGACGCTCACCTCTATTCCACTCATATTGGACTACCTTCTCCGTCTCGAGCAGCAGGGGCTGTCCATGTTATCAATAAGGCTTCACTTGTCCGCCATCTCTGCCTTCCATTCAGGCACGGAGGACCAGTCCTCTTCACCAACCCTATGGTCAGCAGTTTCCTCAAAGGTCTCGACAGGCTATATCTGCAAGTTCGACAGCCAGTCCTGCCCTGGGACCTCAACCTTGTCCTTTCCAGGCTCATGGGACTGCCCTTTGAACAACTAGCAACATTTTCCCTGCTCTACCTCTCATACAAGGCCGCATTTCTGGTAGCGATAACCTCAGCCAGGAGGGTGTCTGAGCTCAGGGCCCTAACATCAGAGCCTCCTTACACTGTGTTCTATAAGGACAAGGCTCAGCTCACGCCACACCCAGCTTTCCTCCCGAAGGTTGTCTCCCATTTCCACATGAACCAGAGCATCTTCCTCCCAGTGTTCTATCCTAAGCCACACTCAAGCGGCGGGGAGCAGAGACTTCACTCATTGGATGTCTGCAGACATCCAGCCTTTTACATTGAGAAAACAAAGCTGTTCCAAAAGTCTGTACAACTTTTCGTGGCTGCAGCAGACAGAATGAAAGGTCTTCCAGTCTCTTCTCAACGAATTTCGTCATGGATCACATCCTGAATCCAAAAGTGTTGCAAACTGGCAGAGGTGCTTTCCCCTCAGCTCACTCCACCAGGGTGCAGGTTTTCACCCAGGAAATATGAAGAGAGGCGATGTCCTCCATACACACTTTCACCACGCACGATGCGATCACCCAGCAGGCCAGAAACAATGCGGCCTTTGGTAGAGCAGTGCTCCTATCAGTGGACAACTCCGACCCCACCCCCATAACTTAGGTTTGGGAGTCACCTGATTGGAATTGACATGAACAAGCACTAGAAGAAGAAAAAAAACCATTTATTTGAGTTGTAGTGTTCATGTCCATTCCAATACCCACCCTCCTGCCCCACTGTCGGAGTAGCTGACAAGAAGGAACTGAAGGGTGGTCAGGTCGGCAGGGTACTATATTGAGCGCCATGAGGGCACGACTCCAGGGGGTGCCCAGGCCGACCCTTTTGATACTGCTAGGGGAAAAAATCTTCCAACTGTCATGCACGCAGCACACGCACACCTAATTGGAATGGACATGAACATATCTTGAAGAACAATAGTTATGAGAAGGTGAGTAACAGTTTTTTCAGGTGCAGGAGGAGGCTCTGGGCTGGGGGATGGAGCCGTGCGGTTTCAAGTATGAGAGGGGGCTCCGGGCTCAGGCAGGGGGTTGGGGTTCCAGGGTGGGGCAGAAATTAGGGGTTCAGTGTGCGGGAGGAGTATGTGACCCTTCTTGACCCTCCCAGGCGTCGCCTTTGTAGGTACTCAACTTTAGGCACTCAAGTTTGCAAATTTTGGACAAGTGATTTGCCCAAACAATTAAAGGAGTATCTGAGATGGGCAGAAAACTCAAGTAAAATGTACTGTCACAAATGTAATGTGGCTAAGTTAACACTGCTGTACAGATTTTTACTACTGAATTTCCTGACCTATGCGTAGCTAATTTATTGCATTAACTTTTTTGCATTTAATTTCTAGCACTGGAGAAAGGTGGTAAATAGTGAAGATTGTCCTTTATTGCTCAAGGACATTCACTGAGCAATCCTGGCAGCCAGTGACAAATAATATCATACATGGAGCAAACCATGAGGAGATAGTGCTCCTCAGTTAAAATGACATAAATTGTGCTGGTTACCAGTCTTTCACACATTTAGTGCGTAAAATAGTTTCACCTAAATTACTTTAGTCTTAAGGCCTTCCTGAGTTCATGCCCACAACCATTTACCTGAATATTTGGCATTAGCACAAAGATGTATAAGGATTGTTTCTATCAGAATATTTTTCCATAATATTTTAATTAAAATATTTTTAAAAACACTTAATACAAACAAGATAATGTATACTAATAGAGCAAGGCTAAGCACAGTAACAATATATTACTAATAATTTATGAGGTACAATTTAACATTTACTTGATAATGTGATTATAAATAGGTAATCACACTGATAATATTCAATAGCAATATCGTGTTTGCAAGCCATTACTGAAGTGAGTTTCAAGTGTAGAAAGTTATTTTCAGTAACAAAGAAGGAAGGCTATTTTGCCAGTTGTGGTAGGTAGGGAGCTATGGTAAGAGAGGTTCATGTATCAGTTTTGTCATGGTTTAAAGTTGAGGAGCTTTTCCCAAACAATCTGAACATATGAACAATAAGGCAGTTAACAAGTTATTTTTACAGGTTTTATTGCAGGGATATGAAATAGGAATCTATCAGATAACTAATACTGAAAAGTTTACAGCAAAAAGTATTAGCAGTATCCCAAAAGTCTCCCAGAGAGCTGGCATCCGCATCAGTAAAGACAAATAACACCAAAGTTTAGACCATCACTCTGGCTGAGTAACTGTGCTCTCATTACTGATTTACTGCATTTAGGACTAACAACAATTAATTGGGCAGTCCTATACCTAATGAAAGACACTTAGGACAGCTTGATAACAATTCTTAAAGACCTAGGTTCAATTCCCTATTCATCTTCTGACTTTGGACACACCTCACTTGGTCTCTGTGTGCCCTAATTTCTCATCTGTAAAATAGGAATGATAGTAGTCCCTGGCCTGGGGTGGGCAGGGTGGCTCCAAGCAGAAATACACTAAAGAACCCTGAGTCATTATGGTGATGGGGGCCAGCTATCTACCTTAGCTTGAATTTTAGACAGATGTTGTTAGATAGAATGAGTGAGTTGTGTAACTGATGCAAAAAATTACATGTGCACATATGTGATCTAAATCAAAGATCTGTTCAAAGAGTGGTATGCCACACCACTGCTTGGATTTACATCCCTACCTCACTTTTACAGGCCACTTCTGTAACTCATAGCTCTAAAATGGCTTGGTCTAGAACAGAGGTGGGTAAACTATGGCCCATGGGACCATCCGGCCCGGCCTGGCCCTTGAGCTCCTAGCCAGGGAGGCTAGCCCCCCGCCCCGCAGCCTTAGCTCACTGTGCCACCAGCACTCTGGGCAGCGTGGCTGGTTGACACCAGGAAGTGCAGCGGCATGGCTGCTAGTCCTGCCTCTCTGAGGGGCATGGGAAGAGGACACGGAGTGTGGGGGCTGGATAAGGGGCAGGGAGCAGTTGGATGGAACAGAGGTTCAGGGAGGGCAGTCGGGGGACTGGGAGCGGTTTGATAGGAGTGGGAGTCCTGGGGGCAGACAAGGAGCAGTGGGTGGTTGGACGGGGCGGATGGGGAACAGGGGGGTTGGACAGGCGTGGGAGTCCTGGGGGGCCTGTCGGGGTGTGGATATGGGTTGGGGCAGTCAAGGGACAAGGAGCAGAGGGGTTGGATAGGGGTGGGGTCCCGGGGGGCAGGTATTGGTGGGGGTCCTGGGAGGGGACAGTCAGGGGAAAAGGAGCAGGGGGATGGGTTGGATGGGTCAGGAATTCTGAGGAGAGCAGGAAGTGGCAGATAGGGGGTGGGGGCCGGGCTGTTTGGGGAGGCACAGCCTTCCCTTCCCAGCCCTCCATACAGTTTCACAACCCGCAATGTGGCCCTCAAGCCAGAAAGTTTGCCCACCCCTGGTCTAGAAACTACCCACTTACTTGTTGTGGTGGGTGACAACTGCCTTTTGCTGAATGTGTGGAGCCAGTGCAGGGGCTGTGGGGTGAGCGCTGGTTGTGAGTGTACAGAGAGCACACGGGCCGTACAGAGATTTATAACCATAACTTACCTGGCCACCTGCTGCTGCTAGCACCTGCTGGACTGAGGCCGAGGTGAGGGGCGTGTGTGGCGGAATAGAAGAGTGGAGGGAGTCGAGCGCCCAGGTGAGGCGATGGGGTGGGCTGCAGCGTGAGGCGGATTGGGCCGGTGGCGCGGGCAAGGGGCTAGGGCACGCGCACATGCACCTACCGTAGTGCCGCTTTAAGAGCCCGCACCCGGCCACTCAGGAGCGCGCCCCGTAGCCAATCAGGACGCTGTAGCGGCGCGAGCGGGGCTGAGGCGTGTCCAATAGCAGGCGGCGGAGGGCGGTGCGGGCGTCTGGGGCACTATTGTTGATGAGGCACACGGAGCAGGCGGGTCGGCTGTTGGCAGCGCGAGGGGCCTTGCGCTCGGGGAGGGGGGGTGCGAGGTGTTTACACCCCTTTGAGGAGCCGTCCGCGGTCTCTCCCGACGCCCCGCTTCCCGGAGCTGGACACGCGATGTCCCACCAGCGCGTGAGGCGCAATGGCTCCCCCACGCCTGCTACCTCCTTGGGGGGAGGAGGGGCAGCCGTGGCGGCAGGCGGAGGAGCGGGCAGCCGCCTGCAGCCCATGCGGGCCACGGTGCCCTTCCAGCTCAAGCAGCAGCAGCAGCAACATGGCAGCCCCACGAGGAGCGGCGGCGGCGCCGCGAGCGCCGCAGGCGGGGGTCTCTCACGCGCGGCGCCTGCCTCGCGCAGCACCAGCCCCACGCGCGCAGCGCCCCCGAACGGCGGCGGCGGCAGCGCGCGCGCCGGCCCCGCGGTGGCCACGCAGACGCCCGGGGGAGGGGGCGGCAGCGGCCCCGCCGCCTCTGCCTCCTCGCGTGGCAGCCCCACGCGCGCCGGCGGGGCAGGAGCGCGTGGGAGCCCCCCGCGCCCTCACCAACTGCCGCCCCCTCCTCCCCCGCCACCCCCTCCTCCGCCAAGCTCTGTTCTCTCCCCCTGCGCCTCCCCCGCCCCGCCCTTGCCGGAGGGCAGTGCCAGTGCCTCGGCTGGCAGGGTCCGGCATCGCCAGCGGCGGCGCTCCCCAGAGCAGGGCAGGAGCTCCCCGGAGAGGAAGAGCCCCAGCTCCCCCGTCTGCAAAGGTGAGTGAGGGCCGGGGGGCGCTGCATGACAGGGGGTGGCAGGAAGGCCCTATGTCTGCGGGTGGGCACAGTGGTAGCAAAGGGAGGGGGAATGGTGGCTGGGGACCCTGTCAGGTGGAAAGGGGTGGTTGGCTTGGGCATTGGAAACATGGGTCATGGCGGTGATGGTGCCTGGGGCCCCAAAGTGGTAGGGAGTGGTCCGCGTGGGGCAATGGAAATGTGGGTTGTGGTGGCTCAGTCTGCGTGGTTAGGGTGGGTAGGAGATGCAGCCTCTGGGGGTGATGGCAGTGCTTGGCCCAATGTGGCTGCACTGAGTGGTGAAGTGCCACTGCATCCAAGGTGGTAGTGGAAACTTTTTCTGTCAGGGTATGTTTACACTGCAATTAAAAACCTGCAGCTGGCCCATACCAACTAACTCAGGCTTGCAGGGCTTGGGCTAAGGTGCTGTTTATTATGGTGTAGTTGTTTGAGCGTGGGCTGGAGCCTGGGACCCCTCAAAGGAGTCAGCTGGCGTGAGCCAGCCACAGATTTTTACTTGCCGTGTAGACATATCCTTGGATGTTCCAGCTCCTCAGTATATCACTTGTTGCAGAGGAAAGTATTGTTTAGTGTGGGCTTGAAACTCAGCACATTCTGTGTTCTATGCCTGGTTCCTCCCCTGACTTAAGTGTCTTTGAGCAAGTCACTTGAGAATCAGACAAAGTGATGTCTGTCTGTAATTTGGGAGTAATGATTTTTGCTTTGGTGGCAGAGGGGGACATGATTAACTTCTTGAATAGCAATTTACGTACTTAAAGTACTGTGTAAGAACAAGTATTTCTGGAGGGCAGAGAAGGTTTGGGAGGGTGAGGAAAGGATGGGGATGCGCTCAGACTTGTCTGACTTCAGGACCAGTTTAACGTCACTTATTGGCTTGCTGTAATGTTTATGTAGTGAATGGCTGATGCCACTATTACTCTTTTCACTTGCTAGTTCTATCATCTTTCAGTTACAGAGTGGCAGTATTGCAGTATTTTTTTACACTGTTCTTAGTATTTACGGAAAGCAAAAAGCTTAAAGGGAGAAGAAAATGAGATAAAATACTCAGCCCTTCTGTAGAACACTGGCTCTCAAACAGGAGTCCAGGGTCCCCTGGGGTCCCCCAACAGGTTTCAGGGAATCCACCAAGGACTGAGCTTGAGGCCCACTATCTCCACCACCTGATCAATGGGCCACCCAGCCTTTCTGGGTTGGGGGGCGGACGCAACCAAAAATTGCAGCGTCACTGCAGAAGAGGCACCTCCCCCTGCCATCAGAAGGGGTTGCCTCCCCGACAATGGCTCCATAAGCAGGCAGCAGCTAGCCAAGGAGAGACACCACTGCTCTGCCATACTACTATATCAGCACTTCAGGGAGCAGGGCCAAAAGGAAAGTAGAAATCTGGGGGGGCAGCGGCACATGACTCTGTGTGCCCCGTGCATTGTCTCTGATTGGCGGTTTGCCGGTTTGTCAATTTAGGTTTAGGGGTCCATGAGTAAAAAATGGTTTTGAACCACTGCTGTAGACTACTAGTCCCAATTCAGACCCATGAGCTGTGTGATACTTGCAAACAGTTGTCTGGATTCTAAGATTGCACTGGGACCATACAAAGGGAACAATGAAAACTCCTTGATTTCCATCATGGTGCTGCTGCCCATGAGTCTGTGATCAGGAGGAGGTAATTGAAGTATTAATTTTAGACTACTCAAAATGTTTTAAATGTCTGTGCAGTGCCTCTCTCACTAACTGCCACCAGTGTCAGCCCTGCAGAATGATGTGTGTGCAGGGGAGTGATGACAAACTTTCAATATAATGAAGCATTTTGGGAACAGCACATGCTACTATTAGTAAATTGTGTAGATAATTAACATACATTTCCTAGGAAACGAAAACTTAAGGGATATGTAGAAGCTGAAGATGGTACTAGATGCTTGCATATTCAGTTTAGTTTTGGCTTAAATAGTTTGTATGCAGGAGCGTTCCTCATAGTTTAGTTTGTGTAGGCTGAGCTTATTATATATACCAAGGGCTCTTTGCATCCCTGCATTCCCCCCACAAGCTCCTTTATGCTTCTCTCTCATACCTCTCCCCCCCCCCCCCCCCCCGCAACTTCCCATCTCCTTGTTGGGGGAAGTTGGAGGGACCTCAGAAGGAGGGATACAGAGCCGCTGTCATCGAGGGCATGGGGGGGAGTGGGAATGACCGTGTAAACAGAGGTGCTGGTATTGGGAAGAGAATGGGGGATCCTGGTATGGGAGCAGGGGGAATGGAGGGACATACAATTCCTGGCAGGGGGAGATTATGGGAGACATTAATGGGTGCCGTGAATGTAGTTGTTTTGAATGATCTATAGACCATTGCAAAGGTGCTTGAGGCTGTGGCTATGCCAACAAGCCAGCAGGGGCTTCATGTGTCCCTGTTTTCGCTCTTTCCATTTTCTGACCACCACCCCTCTGCCCCAAATAAAATCAGTAAAGTTCTGGCCATTGATGCCTAGAATATTCCCTGTGATCCTGGAATTAATTGGATGTGGTGTTCAAAAGTTATCACATTACAGATGCAGAGAAGTGTTATTGAATTGAATGTAAAAAAACTCAGCCTGAAAAAGTGTGAGGGAGTATTTATAATTATTTTTCCCTACAAGACTGTGAAGCATGCGACAAGTTATGGCTACTGAAGTTGTTACTGTCTCATGAAGTTGCCTATGCTGATCCACACTATAGAATTCATGTCTCAGTAGTTGTAATTTTCAATGCTTTCACCTCCCCCAGACTGAAAGCCTCATTTTGTTCAATGTTTGTCTTATCTGGCCAGGGGAGATATACAAGATTGCTTCTGAACCTGTGTTTCAGGTGGCAGTGTACAGTCCTTTGTCAGACCATTAGACAGAAGCACAGTCCTGTCTGCAGTCTTCAGTTCCCTAGTCTAGAAAACTGATAAACTTTGCTGTCTATCTGGCTAATTTATTTTGTTTACATAAGAATCAAGGTCTGGAAACATACCAATAACTTGGTCACTAATTGTACATATTTGTGCAAACCTATCTTAAATATATAAAGGAACTACCTGTTCTCTATCGGGATGTGGAAATGCTTTGTACCATAACATGCTTTTAACCAGTAGCAAGTGTCTAAATATTTTAAACAGCAGCTTTTGTGTTGACTGGGAATTATGAAACCAATCTTGTTTTTTATTATGGTTATTACTATTTATACTGAGTGGTCCATTACTTTA
Organism: Chelonia mydas; assembly: GCF_015237465.2. Classification (NCBI taxonomy): domain Eukaryota; kingdom Metazoa; phylum Chordata; order Testudines; family Cheloniidae; genus Chelonia; species Chelonia mydas. The sequence goes on from NC_051251.2 coordinate 59,521,447, forward strand.
TATATTGTTGGTAGTTACAATGAGTTGACTAGATTATTTTTCCCCTTGTGTAGGGGGAAAACATGGAGTATTGTTTACTGGTTTTGCTAATAAAATTTGAGCTAGAGACCTGCAAACTACTTCCTGGTGATGTTTAGTTAACCTTCTGCTCAATAGTAATCTCAGCTTTCTAGCTTTTGGAACCGGTTAATGATGGCTTAAACTATTGCACCTATGATTGTAACCACAAGTTTTGGAGGTTAAAATGTGCCTTGGGGTTAGTCAAAATATATCTGCTTCTGAATTGAGATGCTGCTTCATAACCTTTGTGCAATTTTCTACTAAAAGGTCTGATCTTTCTAGCAAGCAGCTGATGAGAAATTTTGAATGGGTAAGTTTGCTACAACCTGCTTGACTCAGTGTTTGACTAGGACTGATACTCGAAGCTTAGAAATATGACTAGCTGTCTTGATTTGTAGCTTAGGGATTTTGAACTGAGTTAGGACTTAAATAAGGATTGACATTTAACTTGATTTGCTGTTTGATTTTTTTTTTCTTAGTGACCGCTGTCTAGTTCTTCCTATGCATCTGACTTGTAAACTCAGAAGAAGTTGAGGTCCATCAGCTTTTACTCTCTTCTTGGTGTTAAGCCTTTTTCTGTGCTCCAGTTTGACTGGAGGCTAAGTGTTGGCATCACTCTTTGGAAAAAACCTTCACATATTGGTCACCAGCCTTTGATTAAATGCTTCAGAGATCAGAAATGTATTAGGCACCAGATAGATAATTTTTCCTTCTCGTGGGAATGGCTCTCTGTAATTATGTCCGCTAGTAGCCTAATTAGTAGCTGTATAAAATATATAATATATTTTAGCCACATGTGATTGGTTTCTTGATTCTCATGTTTGTTTAGGTGAGAGTTCAATAGATCTTGGCTCCAGGACTCTTATTCTTAAATAGTATGAACAAAGTACCAGTGCACCAACAAAGATTTTGTTACCTTAACGGTGAATTAACTGCAACAGGGTGTACTTTTTCCATATATTTTTTTCCCTGCTGCTTTCACTGAGGACAAGAAATGTCTTTCTCCAGCTCCCTCAGTCTAGATACTGATTAATTTGTTCACTTTATTCCCACTCTCTTGTCTCCTTCACAGTGTCCCCTTTCTTGGATTTTTATGTTTGGTAGAGCTGCTAGCTCCTTTTGGCCTGTCAGAACCATGTATTATTATTCAGAGTAACCTGTGTTACAGTGCGATCTAGGAACCCCCACAAAGGAACATGTTTTTTGTTGTGCTAGTCACTGTAAAAACAAATAACAGGCAAGACCATCTCTGTTCCAGAAAGCACACAGAGTGGATGAAATAGACAAACAGAAAGAGGAGCCAACTGAAAGTTGGGTGAAGAAGGTTTAACGAAAAATAGCCAAGTTTAGTAGAATAAGCACGAGATGATTTTCCACTGTCCTAACCATTGACATAGGCTGCTTTTGGGAAGGCAGAGAGGTTCCTCTCAGAGCTCTTATTAGTGCCTTCTGTTGTTGTTGTTTTTTCCCCTTCATCTTCCATTCCTCTATGCTTAGCAGCAGTCTGGTAGGGGGAGAGAGTTCTTTTCTGGAACAGCAAAGGGAGGCTGTGGATGTTCTTAATACAGGAGCTGTTTTCACAGCATTTCTAAGCAACTGCAATGGTGTAGCCGGACCCAGAAGTAAGATCAAGGGGTGCAATGTCAACAAGTGACATTCTAATTTGGGGCCAAATTAATGATCTAGGAACAAGTTCTCACTATTCACTATTCTAGTAACTCATCTCTCCCCGTTGAGAGAGTGCCCCTCAAATTGTATCTTCTAACTGATTTGGCTGTTAGTACTAGAACTGGGGAGAAAATGTGTGCTATTGGGGAACCTTGGCTTCCAAACTGTCACTAGAGATTAGAGTATCCTTTTGCCAAAAATGTCCCGGGGAGGACCCACTTCTGGGCATGTTACTTCTTTTTGCCTTCCATCCACATCTTCGGATTTCTCCAAACAGGGACTCCTAGTTTAAAACCACTCAGTTTCTCCAAGTGTTCACTGACTGATCACCCCAGCTTTAAATTATTTGAACAGCCTATTTGACTCGGAAAAGTCTCTCTCTATTCTCCCCTTCTGGCCCCTTCCAGAACTTTTTTTTTTAACACCTCTGATTAGCTTTGCTTCTTCAAGCCCTATTTGCAAGATACCTTGAGGATGCAGCTCATTAATCTGGAAATAACTCCGCTTGTTCAGGGATGTGCATGCATGTGTATTCTACTAATCTAAAAGAAGTCTACTGCATGTTCACACCACTAATGCTTCCTGTGGTTCGCAAGCCAGTTGCGAGCAATGCCTTTTGGGTTGGTATCTGCTTCTTGGGTGTTGTGATGGGGAATCATCTCCTTAGACCATGTTCCCTATTGGTCAGAACTGTGGTCAGCAATACCACCTAGTGGTTCAGGTCCAGGGGGCTGGCAGTAGTACATAGTGTTTCAAGTCCAGGGAGTTGGTGGAATGGGAACCTGGGCCCTCCCACTCCTCTGGGTTCCATCCCAGGGCCCTGAGGCAAGCAGTTCAGGTGTGTGATCTGGGCTACGGTATCACCCAGTTTACTCCCTGGGTTACTTCTGCCATATCCTGGCCTCTCCAGAGGCAAAGTGAAAGCCTGGCTTATGGTCTGCACAGTACCCTCTTCCCCAAGAAGGAGGTCAAGAGATTGCCTTCCCCACTTAGGAGCAACAGCTCCCCATCTCTTCTGTAGTGACTAGTAGTTCTGAGTTGAGGCTGGCTTCACGGCAATATGAGATTCCTGCTGGATGCCCATAGAGCTGCCACTGCAGGTCTGCTCCCTTGCGCAAACTGCCATGACTGAGCTGTGCTGCGTCCTTTTAAGATACACACCCGTTGAGAGCACACCCAGCATGTGTGGCTGGGTGGAGTCTCCTGTGACCAGAGCTACTCCTTAACCCGTTGTTCCCCAGTGTGGGATTGGTACACGATCACAGGTGTTTATGAACTTAGTGGTCATTTTTGATAGCCAGACAGAGAAAGGAAAGCATCCAGGTACACTACTATCTAGATGATAGTGAAGTCTTACTTTTTACAAGGTTGTAGCGGTCCTTATGTGTAGTGCAATGCTGGTACTATATCTTCATGGTTTCATCATGAATTGCCAGAAGAGTTCCCTGATTTCATGTCACAAACTTCTCTTTAGGATCATTCTTGACCCAAACTCACTCTTGTTTCACTTCTCGAAGAAAAAGTTGTGGAAATAAGCTTCTTCAGACTGCTGAGGAGCCAGTTGTAAGTAAATAGGGATTATGGTAGCACAAGTAGACTTATGGTTCCTTTGCACCATACACCACCTTCACAGCTTCATCCAATGGGAAGATTAGAAGTTGCTCCTACAAGTGACACACCCAGGTTTGACAGACCAATTTGGTCACTTTACCAAGTAGACAGAGGGAATATTCCTATAGTTTAAATAATTATTACACTGCTTTTGAAGATGAATACATACACTTCTCTGGAAGTTTTTTTCCCCCTGCTTGGAGCATATATTTCTATTGTTGGCTGCTACTTTTCAGTAGTTAGATGGAGGGAGCAGTAGGTATCTACCCAAAGGTGATTAAAATTACAAGTAGGAGAGCTAACCCTACATTGATTTTTTTGAGGCCTATAACTTCCTTTTTTCTTATATAGTAAAAGCTTTGTTATCCGGTATGTTGGGGGGAATGGGAGTGCCAGTTAATCAAAAATTCCAGTTAACTGAATTATACTTACCAATGGAATACCAATTTTTAAAGAATTAAAAGACAATAAAATGAATAAAGTATAAAATAGTATACAGGTACTCACCAATCCAGTAGTGATACTGCATTGCAGAGTAGTTGGTTTCTTGAAGCACTTAGGTGTATATGGGTAAAGCTTTCTATACAGTAGGCTATTTTATGACAGACACTACATATCACTATGGGCAGCGCATGGCGTACACCCAGATCACTAAAAATACATAACACTAAAACTATACTGAGCATAATTTAATCTTTCTTTGATGATTCAGAAGGCACTTCAGGATCTTGCAGTACCTCTGGGTCGTCATTATCAACATCAATTATCATTGTAGATGTAGGAGTTGTAGGAGATTGGGCTGAATCTGTAATGACCCTATGACACACCCTGGAAGCTGCTTTTTTGAATAAATCCCTGATATCAGCTTGCTTACTTTACTTCTACACAAAAGAGGCAGAAGACGAGTGCAGAAAATGCAATTGCATAGCCTCCTGGGCAGCATAGTAGTCCTGGTTACTAGATTGAAGATTTGTATTGGGAGATATCAGAAATGCCGGTTAATAGAGCTTTCCGGTTGATTAAGTGCCAGATAACACAGTTTTTACTATAGTTAAACTGCTTCAGTTACATTTGAGTAGAATGAAGAGGTTTATTGTGTCAGTTATAATTGATTGGGAACTCAAATCTTCTGTTCCAGTATAATTGTTTTTGTATACTTGTACTGGCTATGTGGCTTAAATGTTGGCTTGCTAATTACTTACCTACTGCTGAAGACTTGATGCCAATGTGTACTTAGTCTTGTGTGTGTTGCACAAAATAAGTTTTTATTAAGCTGTAATGTCCTAAAACATGAAAATTAAAAAAAAAAATGTTGGCATCTTTTTTTAATAAGGTTCAGGAAGTAAGCATTTCATCTTATCTTAAAAGTCTGAAACTAAAGTTTCAGTAGCAGTTTTTGCTGGAACATGCAAGTATAGGGTGACCATATTTCCCTATGCTGAATACAGGACATCTGGTAAAATTACTCATATTTAAGTGAGTTCAACAGCAATCAATCACAACTATGCAGTACAAACATTCCAGTTAACATCAAGTTGACTAAACCCCTGTTAAAAAGAAATACTAAGTAGTTGGATTATTTTAATTTACCTTCTTATCTTTAAGGCTTTAGGGCTCACATGGAGAGAGGTGTCACACAGACACTCCTATACACCTCTCTCTCAAAAGATGGGGATGACCGACCGACCCCCCAGGCACTCTCTGCCCTCCATGCCTGGCTGGGCCCCCGGTATGGACCTGCCTCTCCTGGTACCTGGCACCACGTGTTTCAGAGGCAACACATGGGGTGCGGGTGGTGTGCCATGCAGGGTCACATGCCTCCCCTCCCCACATTTCTGTCAGGGTTCACACCAGAATGTGGCTAGCAGCAGCCTTTTGGCATGTGCGGGAGGGAAGGGACAGCAGCTGCTTCCAGCAGGAAGGGGAAGGGATGACCTGGCTAGTGTCTTTGCAGAGCTCGTGTGTCTGTGTGCCCCATGTTGTCGTGTCCGTACCCCCACCCCCACCCCCAGCTTCCTCCTGTGGTTAAGACCTAAGGATGCATTGTGCAACAGGGCCCAGGGAACTTGACTGTAGGGGCTTCAGTGAACCCAGCGTGATAGGTGGCTCAGCATGGGAGGGTGCCTAGGGGACAGGATGGAGCAGCCCCACACTCTCTCTGGGGGCAGGACTCGGGGTGGGGGGGCTGAAGAGCTAAGCCCCTGCCTAAGCGCTGCTGTGCAGCCTGCAGGGTTGGGGTGCAAACAGGCTGGAAATTGCTTCCACTCCCTCCCCCTGCCACTACAGAGCTTAGCTGAGGGGTGGAGAGGCTTCCCTGTGCCAGTGCTGTGTGGGGCTTCGGCACATGAAGGGCTCGGCTCCTCCTAGCCAGTGTCCCGGGCTGGAGTGTCTTGGGTTTTCCCAGGGCGCCAGCCCAGCCAGAGACAGGGGGCGAAGGAAGGAGCCTGCTGGCCAGGCTGTTAGTGAGCTGAGTGCTCCGACCAGGGGCTGGTTCTCGCGCATCCTGCTCCCGGTGCTGTGTGCCCACCGGAGGGGGAGGGATATGGAGGAGCAGCAGGGCTTGGGGGAGGGGGGGGGGGAAGCATGGTGAGGACAGTGAGAGGGAAAGCACGTAAAGGGCAGATGGGTGGACAGCAGAGGTGACACTTAACTGGCTGCCGCCTGCCCACATGCACCAGCCACCGCAGCTGACAGTGCGCAGCCGGTGCCAGCGGGAAACGGGATGGGGTGGGGCCCTGCTGGCTGAGAGCCAACACGCAGCAAAAGCTGCGCTGATAGACCAGCAGGGGGAGCTGCTGGCCCTTCGTGTTACATCTTTGACCCACCCCTAGCCTTACAAACCACCTCCATTATCTGCCATTGGACCCCCCAACTCACCACTGGTGGGCAGTTGTCTGGTGAGCAGGGATCCGGCCAGCAGCAGGAGCTGCCAGTACTGATGGGGAGGAGACAGAAAATATGGGACAATTTGCCTGTTTTTTAAGAAAAAGTCAGGATGCTTGCAGGAGGGCTTAAATACGGGACTGCCCTTTTAAAAATGGGACATCTGGTCACCCTATGCAAGTAGCTTACATTCCAAGAACTAATAAAGATAACTTAATGTTCCATTATAAATATGCCTTTTTAAAAAGTGTGTTTTCCAATTCTTGCAGCTGCGTCAGCAGCTGGAAAATGTGATACCTGTCTTTGTGATGCATTGGCTGGCAGATGTCCTAGTTTAGGTGACCCCATTATTGGCGGGGGGAGGAGATGGAAGAAAATACCCCAGTGTAAAGTAAATGTACTGAATTTCATTTTTATGGAAGAAGAATGTTGCCCTTATAAATTCTGACTGAATTGTATACACAAATAATTTGCCAGTAGTCTTTATAATAAAAAGTTGACCAATTTAGAGTAGAAAGATAAACTGAATGTGCTTGAAAAATAATGAAAATCACAAATTAGTACTTCTCAAGATAAAAGAAAAGAGCATCAAGAAAGTTGCCAAGATGCTAAGTACAAGGCAATGTATTGCTGCTTAGAGAAGTTAAATTCTTTATAAAATCAGGATCTTTAACATGTGTGGTTTGAGTTTCCCTGAAGGTTTTTGAAGGCAGAAGCAGTAACTTTTTTTTGTCAAATTACAAGCATTTTATTTGTAATAAATAATCCTCCCCTTCAAATACAATAGAACCTCAGAGTTACGAGCACTTCGGGAATTGAGATTGTTCGTAACTCTGAACAAAACGTTTCGGTTCTTTAAAAAGTTTACAGCTGAACATTGACTTAATGCAGCTTTACCATGCAGAAGAAAAATGCTGCTTTTAATCATCTTAATTTAAATGAAGCAAGCATAGTAACAGTTTCCTTACCTTTTAAACTCCCCCCCCTTTTTTTTAGTAGTTTAACACAGTATTGTACTGTATTTGCTTTTTTTTTTTTCCTTCTTTTCCCCCCCCTCTGCTGCTGCCTGATTGCACACTTCCGCTTCAAAAGTGATGTATGGTGACTGGTCAGTTCGTAACTTTGGTGTTTGTAGAAGGTGTCTGAGGTTCTACTATAGTTAAACTATTAAATATTTCAAGAATGCTCCTCGGTGCTTTCTGCAAACTTGATCCCATGTGTGAGTATGTTTGAGGCTCTGTACACAGTGGCACTGTAGGACTGAACTCTGTTGCAGCAACCCCACATTTCACAGCAATTCTAATTTCTTCTGTGGCCATGAAATATCCTCATTCCCATCCCATCTCTCCCACACAGATATCCACAGCTATAGTTTATGGTTGAAAATACGCATTGGTAGATGTAAAACTTGTTTTCTACTGCAATTTATTTTCGTGGATTTTTAAGGCTGGAAGGGACCTTTGTGATCATAGAGTCTGATCTCCTGTATAACGCAGACTATAGAATTTCCCCGAATTCCTATTTGAACTAGAGCACATATTTTAGAAAAACATCTGATCTTGATTTAAAAGTTACTAGTATTGGAGAATCTGCTTCACCCTTTGGGAAGTATTTCTTATGGTTAATTATTGTCAGAGTAGCAGCCATTAGTCTGTATCCGCAAAAAGAAAAGGAGTACTTGTGGCAGCTTAGAGACTAACAAATTTATTTGAGCATAAGCTTTCATGAGCTACAGCTCACTTCATTGGATGCATGCAGTGGAAAATACAGTGGGGAGATTTATATACAAGAGAACATGAAACAATGGGTGTTACCATACACACTGTAACTAGAGTGATCAGGTAAGGTGAGCTATTAGCGGGGGGGGGAGAACCATTTGTAGTGATAATCAAGGTGGGCCATTTCCAGCAGTTGACAAGAATGTCTGAGGAACTGGGGGGAGATAAACATGGGGAAATAGTTTTACTTTGTGTAATGACACATCCACTCCCAGTCTTTATTCAAGCCTAAGTTAATTGTATCCAGTTTGCAAATTAATTCCAATTCAGTAGTCTCTCGTTGGAGTCTGTTTTTGAAGTTTTTTTTGTTGAAGAATTGCCACTTTTAAGTCTGTAATCGAGTGACCAAAGAGATTGAAGAGTTCTCCGACTGGTTTTTGAATGTTATAATTCTTGACGTCTGATTTGTGTCCATTTATTCTTTTACGTAGAGACTGTCCAGTTTGACCAATGTACATGACAGAGGGGCATTGCTGGCACATGATGGCATATATCACATTTGTAGATGTGCAGGTGAACGAGCCTCTGATAGTGTGGCTGATGTGATTAGGCCCTATGATGGTGTCCCCTGAATAGATATGTGGACACAGTTGGCAACGGGCTTTGTTGCAAGGATAGGTTCTTGGGTTGGTGGTTCTGTTGTGTGGTTGCTGGTGAGTATTTGCTTCAGACTGGGGGGGCTGCCTGTAAGCAAGGACTGGCCTGTCTCCCAAGATCTGTGAGAGTGATGGGTCGTCATTCAGGATAGGTTGTAGATCCTTGATGATGCGCTGGAGAGGTTTTCGTTGGGGGCTGAAGGTGATGGCAGGTGGTGTTCTGTTATTTTCTTTGTTGGCCCTGTCCTGTAGTAGGTAACTTCTGGGTACTCTTCTGGCTCTGTCAATCTGTTTCTTCACTTCAGCAGGTGGGTATTGTAGTTGTAAGAATACTTGATAGAGATCTTGTAGGTGTTTGTCTCTGTCTGAGGGATTGGCGCAAATGCGGTTGTATCGTAGAGCTTGACTGCAGACAATGGATCGTGTGGTGTGATCTGGATGAAAGCTGGAGGCATGTAGGTAGGAATAGCAGTCAGTAGGTTTCCGGTATAGGGTGGTGGTTATGTGACCATCACTTATTAGGACTGTAATGTCTAGGAAGTGGATCTCTTGTATGGTCTGGTCCAGGCTGAGGTTGAGGGTGGGATGGAAATTGTTGAAATCATGGTGGAATTCCTCAAGGGCTTCTTTTCCATGGGTCCAGATGATGAAGATGTCATCAATGTAACGCAAGTAGAGTAGGGGCATTAGAGGACGAGAGCTGAGGAAGCATTGTTCTAAGTCAGCCATAAAAGTGTTGGCATACTGTGGGGCCATGCGGGTACCCCTAGCAATGCCGCTGATTTGAAGGTATACGTTGTCCCCAAATGTGAAATAGTTATGGGTGAGGACAAAGTCACAAAATTCAGCCACCAGGTTGGCCGTGACATTATTGGGGATAATGTTCCTGACGGCCTGTAGTTCATCTTTGTGTGGAACGTTGGTGTAGAGGGCTTTTACATCCATAGTGGCCAGGATGGTGTTTTCAGGAAGATCACTGATGGACTGTAGTTTCCTCAGGAAGTCAGTGATGTCTCGAAGGTAGCTGGGAGTGCTGGTACCGTAGGGCCTGAGGAGGGAGTCTACAGAGCCAGACAATCCTGCTGTCAGGGTGCCAATACCTGAGATGATGGGGCGTCCAGGATTTCCAGGTTTATGGATCTTGGGTAGCAGATAGAATACCCCAGGTCGGGTTCTAGCTGTGTGTCTGTGCGGATTTGTTCTTGTGCTTTTTCAGGGAGTTTCTTGAGCAGATGGTGTAGTTTCTTTTGATAACCCTCAGTGGGATCAGAGGGTAATGACTTGTAGAAAGTGGTGTTGGAGGGCTGCCTAGCAGCCTCTTGTTCATATTCCGACCTATTCATGATGACGACAGCACCTCCTTTGTCAGCCTTTTTGATTATGATGTCAGAGTTGTTTCTGAGGCTGTGGATGGCATTGTGTTCTGCATAGCTGAGGTTATGGGGCAAGTGATGCTGCTTTTCCACAATTTCAGCCTGTGCACGTCGGCGGAAGCACTCTATATAGAAGTCCAGTCTGTTTCGACCTTCAGGAGGAGTCCACCCATAATCCTTCTTTTTGTATTCTTGGTAGGAAGGTCTCCGTGGGTTAGTATGTTGTTCAGAGGTGTACTGGAAATATTCCTTGAGTTGGAGATGTCGAAAATAGGATTCTAGGTCACCACAGAACTGTATCATGTTTGTGGGGGTGGAGGGGCAGAAGGAGAGGCCCCAAGATAGGACAGATTCTTCTGCTGGGCTAAGAGTATAGTTGGATAGATTAACAATATTGCTGGGTGGGTTAAGGGAACCACTGTTGTGGCCCTTTGTGGCATGTAGTAGTTTAGATAGATTAGTGTCCCTTTTCTTTTGTAGAGAAGCAAAGTGTGTGTTGTAAATGGCTTGTCTAGTTTTTGTAAAGTCCAGCCATAAGAAAGTTTGTGTGGAAGGTCGTTTTTTTTATGAGTGTTTCAAGTTTTGAGAGCTCATTCTTAATATTTCCCTGTTTGCTGTAGAGGATGTTGATCAGGTGGTTCCGCAGTTTCTTTGAGAGCGTGTGCCACAAGCTGTCAGCATAGTCTGTGTGGTATGTAGATTGTAATGGATTTTTTACCTTCAGTCCTTTTGGTATGATGTCCATCTGTTTGCATTTGGAAAGGAAGATGTCTGTCTGTCTGTATGTAAATTACTCAGCTTGGAACCACCTCCTGCCTGTGTGCCCAGGGACCTTGAGAACCTGTATCTGACTTCAACTGATTCTCCCTGATCTCCATGCTTTCCAGCTTGTTAGTCTATGCTTTTGTCTCCACTACTTTTTTGCTGTAAGCAGGACTCTGTCTTTTGCTCTCCAGGTGCTCATGCTTGGAATAGCCAGGATTTTTCATTGTAATTAAATTAACTCCCCCTTGTGGGGAAAGCTACAGGACAAGAGGCAACTGCAAGCAAACCCAGCATGATAGACTGGAAAAAAAGTTGAGTACCTGGCTTCAGTGTAATACTGGATTCCTTGCCGTCTTGAAAAATGCCAAATTACGTAGCCACTGAATCATTTCTTAGGGCACTGGCAGATTGAATAGAACAAGTAACAGCTCTTCTTTGAGTGCTGGTACCTATGAGTATTCCACTGTGTGTATGCATGCGCTACGTGTCCCTGGAGCCAGAGAGTTTTGAAAGCAGTGCCTGTTGGTCTACATTTGCACCCTAGCTCCCCTTGTACCTTCAACCAAGGAGACAAAAGGCAGGGCAGACTGACCGATTCTCCAGTTCCCTCTTGCAGCCACACGGTTTGTGTTGGAACCTCCAGTATCCAAAGCTTCCCCTTTATTCCTTTTTCTGTGATCATATATATAGACATCTGTAAATAGCATTTAGAGTTTTATCTGATAGTTTCTAGTTAGCTGTTCTCCTCCCCCCCCCCCCATCCCCATGTATCTTTTGGGGGTTATGTGCCACTCTTTTTCAACAACTGAAGTGCAGTAACAATGGACAAATGGGTGTTGAACATCATCCATTCTGGCTATAAATAGCATGCTTTCCTACACCCTTCAAAACTTCCTTTCTCAGCCCTTTTTGGGCACCACTCTCACAAGAAGATTCTCAAACAAGAAGTAGAATCCCTCTTACACTGGGGAGCGATAGGGCGGGTTCCTTTTCAGTACAAAGGGAGAGGTTTTTACTCAACTTAATTTCTGATACCAGAAAAGAAGGCCAGTTGGAGACCAATTTTTGGTCTTTGTCATCTCAACTCTTTTTTGTTTGCAAAGTCAAGTTTCACATGGTCACATTGGCATCTGTAATTCCATCCTTGGAAAAAGACGCGGTTTACAGCTCTCGACATGAAGGATGCCTACTTCCATATGGACGTTCATCCTGCTCACAGATTCTTTCTCAGATTCATACTGGACTCTGACCCCTTTCAATACAAAGTACTCCCTATTGGCATTGATACTGCCCATAGGGTCTTTACCAAGGTGTTCTCTGTAGTAGCAGCCTATATCAGATGCTGTGGTTTCACGGTCTTCCCCTAACTTGACGATTGGCTCCTTGTTGCCAAGTAACACCAAGAGGCTTATGCATCAACTTTGACAATGCTGCAACTTCTCTTTGGGGGTCAGCGTAAACACCAAAAAGTTCATCCTCACCCCTGTGCAGACTAGTTTAAATTCAGTCACAGAAAGGGCTTACTTGCAAAGGGACAGGTTTCAGACATAGACCAGATCATAAGCAGTCCTTGAGTACCTATCAAGATTTCCTGTCTCTCCTTGGTCATATGGCTTTGTGCATTTACGTCACACCTTATGCCTGGCACCACCTTCGGTGCCTACAGGTGTGGCTTCAAAGAGTGTATTTGCTAAACCAGCAGTCCATGAACACCATAGTGAGTGTTCCTGCCAAAGTGATGTGATATCGCTGCCAGGTATGCGTGGGCGTTCTCTTCTGTGCCTCCTCACTGGACAGCATGGTCATTACAGATGCTTTATGGCAAATCGGTGCAGAAAAGACCCAGGCCGTAGACATTTGTCAATTTGTCCGGGGTGTTCTACCCTGCCGCCTCCCCCAAGGGAATTCTCCCTTAGGGGAGGAAGGCCAGCACTCCAAATCAGATAGTTAAAATATACTGGGGGGGGAAACAGAGGATAGACTTCCAATCAAGAGCATACTGAGTATTGTAAACTATTCTTATGATAACCACAGATACCCAAGGCAACCTATGACTATATCTTCCCTCTGTGGGAAAGTATAATAGTGGGATAGGTTTTTCCTGCCACACCTAAGACTTCTATAGAATTGGGTTGTAATTCCTTCTTGCTGCTGTGGGTCACCACGCCCTAACGTCCAGATTATTGTTCCCATCTTCTTCTGCAGGTTGCCAGGCCCTCACCACCCCCTCCACCTCATTCCCCTTGCAGATTGCTATTGAATAAGGGGAGGAACAGCAGCCCAGGTGTAGAAGAACTGGCAGGCTTTTAGATGCCTTTTGGTCCCCAATATTTGTCATCCCTTCCTTCCTCAAGCCAGCATTTTATAAGGCTAGAAGGTTCCTCAGTGTACACCAGTCAAAGTTTATTCTGGCATCACTAACAAAGATAAGTATGCCTGTTTCCTTGGTGGTCAGGGACTTGTCACTTCTAATTGAGAGGTTTTGTTGTGTTGTTTTTGTTTACCTTAGAGTGGCCCTTTCACTATACAGGCTGTTCAAAGGTAGCCAAGTCTAGACAGGCATCATCTCAGCCCTCTCCTTCGGACGTGACCACTGTCAGAGCCAACAATATAAAGAAATAAACCAAAATGAACTTGTCATCTGAATCTAAGTGCCCCCTGCATGCTTTCACAAGCAATACTAATATCGGTAAGGAGTATTGCAAGGTATGGTTTCTCTCCGACTTAGACTTTTTTTTAAGGGCTCTTTTTTTGAGCAAGAGGAGGAGTCAGGACATGCAGACAGTCATCCTAACTCTCCCATGATTGGGAGCAATGGAACCTATCCCGTCCCTACAGAGGAAACAGGGCATTTACTCCATATTGTTTCTAGTCCAATAAAAGTTGACTACAGAGCAGTTGTAGAACAGTTTGTATCTCAACAGCTCTATGAAGAAATAAATTCAAGGCAGATCTTCAAATGTACACTAGCTGCAATCAACATACAGGGCTTCATGATACACAAGTATATTTGAAAGATACTTTCTCCATCTCCCAATTGGACAGTTTCACAAATGCTTCCTATACTTCGCTCTTAGAGCATAATTCTACCAGTACAGGTACTTGCCCTGAGGTTTAGCAACAGCACCGCAAGTTTGTATGAAAGTGTTAATAGCAGCTCTAAGACAGAAAGGGCAGGGGTGGGCGGGCATGTCTATCCCATGTTGGGCAACCTCTTTATCCAAGCCTCATCCAGTGTCAGGGTCATAGATTGCACCCTTGAGTTAAGGAGTTGCAGAGCCACAGTTTTGTGAAAAATGGGGAATGTCAGTTATCACCATCTCAGTGGATTCCTCATCTTCGAGTGGAGCTGGACACTGTCCTCCTCCACAATCCAGTGGCTAGTAGCAGGTACAGTTACATTCAAGACATCGTGTGGGGTGGAGGACAGTGTCTCATAATTCCAGGATATAGAATGTCAAGCTGTCAAGTTTTGAAGACCCCCAGTGGTAGGGCATGATGACACAATGGGGGCTCCTGCCATTGCCAGTTTTTTTTTTTTTAAATTGAGTTAGTGCCCTCAAATTGTTACAATGCAACAGGGTTTCACTGCAGCTCATCTAGTATCTTTGGTGCTGTGCTAACATATACCTTGTATAATCCACAAAACAATGGTTTGTGTTGATATGTCCCGTTAGGGGTGTTGTCAAATATTTCATTAACTCTCCAACACAAATAGAGAAGCAAAGGTACTTAATATTGCCGATACGCTGTTGAAATAAATCATTTCCACAGACAATTCACTCCCATGATACCAATTTGGGATCGGGTATTCCTTTCTCTCTTATACTGGGTCACTTACATTCAGCCTTGTAATGAACACTGATATACGTATTTAAAGTTAATAAAGTGTAATCTGAAGCAGAAAAAATAATCCAGATAAGTTAGTCAGTCACTGGGTAAGTTTTTATATGTTCAGATAGAACAGACATAACAATAGGGAAGTCAGCTTGGTGTAAAACTGAACAGGTACTCAATTCTTTGCTACTTTCAGTGGCTTTTAGTTTTTGAAGTGGATGCAGTACCTTTCGCCAACTTTGAAATATATCTGAGCTGGGATCTTGATAAAATGTTTGAGCCCTTCTTGCTAGACAGGTTACCTAGCCTGAGCCAGAATCCCACCTGCGCCCATCTCTCTTCCTGCCTCCCCTCCCCCCCCCCCCCCCCCCCCAAACTGAAGCTAATTTCATTTATTGTTTATAACTTCATTATCCGGTTCCATGCTACAAAGCGTTCAGGGTAATGAATATTTGTTTTTTAAAACTTTTTAAAATTGGTATTAAAACAAAAAATCTGGTTTCTTTGGGATTTGTAAAACTTGCATTTGTAAAGTGCAAATTTTGGGCGTGCTCCTACTAGGGGACAGAATTTTGGATTATTAGAAACAAAAGAACTATCCCCTATCCACTGTTGTGAATTTGAAGTTTCAGTTTGCTTTAACTTGATTGTGTGATGTCCCTATAGGAAGAAAACCTTCCCTCTTGTTTTCTCCTTTCTCTTCTCCCCCGCCACCCCTCCAGGAGACAGCTTGAATTATACTTCTTATGGGAGTCATTGTTCATTCTCTTATGAAAGAATTCATGAAATACTCCCATTTGCAGTGATGGGTCTAAATTATAGAACTTGTTAAGTACTTTCACTTAAAAGTGACTTCAGCTATCTGAAGTAGTTTGTTACTCTAGCTTTCTGTTAAGTTAGTTATGTTAGGCTCCTTGCCTGCCTCAAAATATGTATGTACAGGTGATGAAAGAGATTACTTGCATTTCCCCATAGGCCTACACAACATCCTGTGCGGTTTATTGATTTTTTTTTTTTTTTTTTTTTTTTTTTTTTTTGCTTTTCCTAATTGAAAATTAGTTGCAGGAACACTTTGTTGGAAAATAGATTTCGTTGTGGGAGTTGGAAGGGTTAATAATTAAGATAATTAAAACAGACCTAATACTCTTCTGTTCATTGAAATAGCTCTATTGTTTTTCATCAGCACAGCTGTTGTAATTGTTGTCTTGATGGAAGTGGATCTCTTGTTAAGTAGGTCACATCAAGGGAAACTAGCAGATGAGCAAATAATATAGCATGGGAAACTGTAGAGGAAAATACTACGAGAATACCATGAATAGTTGACTGAAATTGAAATTTGCATTTTGAAACAAGCAGAGGGGTTAAATGGTAGACTTGGCTGATTGTATTAAGGCATGATTTAATAATTTGGTGATAGTCTGGGTCTATTCTTAAGAGTAGGTTTCTGAGTGATTATTAAAAATGTATTTCAATGTCAACTCCATTCCACCCCATCTAACTAGCAATTTAATAAAATTCAACATTATGGTATATTTGGGGGCAATAGGAAGTCTAGGGAAATATCCACACTAACATTTTTTAGGATCTGATGTCTAAATTTTATTAGAGAGGCACAGCTGCTTAGCTTAGATTTAAATAACAAAATAATTCTTTCAATTATCATTTAGTCTGTTATAGTGTTGCGGCGGCTGGGGGGGGGAGGGTGGTATCAGTGGTGGTTTCCAGTGCTCTCTTTTGAAGCAGTTATTGATTTTACTGGTAAGGTAACTGACCAAACTTGGATTGTTGATTTTTAGCTCCCTTTGGCTTTCTCCTCTTATAGAGGACCTTTATTGAAGAGGAAGAAAAACTTTGAAAAATATTTAGATCTTTATTTAGATATGAATCTGATAGCCATTTCTCCGATAAAAATATGACATTTCTTATATCACTTTAGGGGCAAGTGTAACCTCTCTAATAAAGAGTTGTAAATGAATGTGTATTCTGGTCCACTGTTGACCAAAGATGGTGCTTTTTTACCTTGTGCTATAATGTTAAATGTAACTGACCACTTTGATAGTACTGAGAGCCAGGTTGAATGTACAGCTATTACATGTTTTCTTGGAGAATCACCTAATGCAGTGGTTCTCATCCATGGGTCTGGGGCCCACTCTCGGGGGGTTGGGGGGGGGGAGCAGGTTTCAGGGGTCCACCAAGCAGGGCCAGCATTAGACTTGCTGGGGTCCAGGGCAGAAAGCTGAAACCAAACCCTGAGCAATGTACCTTCGCTGGGGCCCCTGTGACATGGGGCCCCAGGCAGTTTCCCTGGTTGCTACCCTGTAATGCCGTTTCTGGCTCTTATATTCAGAAAACCAGTTAGTGGGGCACAAGCGGGCCATGGAATTTTTATAGTGCGGGGGTGGGGTGGGCTCAGAAAGAAAGTTTGAGAACCCCTGTTAATGTAGGCTGGAATGCAGAAAGTGATTCAGGCTGGCCCTCTCAGCAGTGATGATGCTGTGTGGGATGGTAATGTGAGGAGTGTTAGGGCCAAATATGCTAGCAATTTAATTTTTTTATTTATTGGTCCACCCTGGCCCTAACATGGAGCACAGTGATACCATGGAGACTGGTGCTGTGGTTAAGCCTTGCTGGATACAAATCTTGTCCAAATTGTTGGCAGCAATTTTGTGTGTGATCCTGAGGAGTCTGACAAGGCGGCTAGTCTGACCACGTTTTAACATGCCAATTCCCTGTAATATGGGTAAAGCTACAGTGATTGCAGAGAATACTGGAAAGAACCTTTTTGATGATTCAGCTTCTCTTCTTTAGAATACAGCACCAGCAAAACACTGTGGCGTGGTGCATAATAATATTTAGTTAATTTGTTTGATTCAGAAAACCCCCCTCTTCAAACCCTTACATGCATGTGGGGTGTCTTTTTGCAGTTTGTCTTTGGGACACGTTCAGGACAGACCTTCTCTAGGTTTTATTGAATGTCATTAAGAATAGATCACTGGTGGAGTTGGAGGTTCCTGAACTGATGTGTGGATCATGGTTAGAGGGCTA
Organism: Chelonia mydas; assembly: GCF_015237465.2. Classification (NCBI taxonomy): domain Eukaryota; kingdom Metazoa; phylum Chordata; order Testudines; family Cheloniidae; genus Chelonia; species Chelonia mydas. The sequence continues at coordinate 59,539,063 of NC_051251.2, forward strand.
ATCACATGAAGCTAGTTTTCATTTTCGATTGCTAAATGATAGCATTTTTAGCTGGTGGGTTTTTTTTTAGTGCAAACACACTCCTGATATTTTCCATGCAAGCAATTGTTGCTGTAGTAATAACAGAATGTTATCTGATTGTCTCATGGACCACCTCTCCTCCCAACTGCAATGTTCCTACTAAAATGTGGTTTATGCTACAGAAAACTTGGAGGACCCCAGCTGTCATAGCTGATAGGATATTTCTGATTTTAAATAACTGATGATACGTTTTCTTGTTTACTCAACAAAATGAAGAATAGCAGAATAGCATAGCATTTATTTTGTAGCAATTTAGTTAAGTCAAACTGACAGTAGTTTTGGCACATGACTGCATGTTGCTGGAAGTTGTATAGATTTTTTTTTCTCAAGTATTGGAAGACTTTTATTCAGTAATCAGTTTGTAAACAATTCATAGTACATTTCTTCCCCTATCAGGAAAAGTCTGCCGTACCAATTTTCTAATTCTCAGCATTTGAAAATATATATTTTACAAGTTTTAAAACTCTAAAATTCATAGGAATAAAAAGCAAAACTCTTTTGTTATTCCGAAGATTCTTTTATATTGCTGTTCTCCAATAAGGACAGTGTTTAACTTGGCTATGTTAGGCATCTGTAGAATTGCTGTTGTGTTTTTTTCATTTATTAAATATAACTCTCTAATATGGTACACTTAATATATTTTTGTTTATGGCCAAGTTCAAGTTGCCATATACAACAAAAGTTGTTGGAATTTCTTGAATTAAGTGCTTATTCTTGCAACATTAATTTTGCATTAACACAAGTTTTTTGCATTTAATACTAAGTACACATGTCTGTGAAACAACAGAACATTATAAAAATATAATTCTCTGAGTAAGAATACACTTGAAAACATTATAGGTTACTGAGTGAGGTTGTGGAATCCCTGCCATTGGGGGGTTTTAAAAACAGGTTAGACAAAAATCAGTCATGGATGATCTTTGCCCTGGTCTACACTAGGAGTTGAGGTTCAATTTAGCAGCGTTAAATTGATTTAACCCTGCACCCATCCACACGACGAAGCCCCCCCCCCCTTTTTTTTTTAACTTAAAGGGCTCTTAAAATCGATTTCCTTACTCCACCCCCGACAAGGGGATTAGCGCTGAAATCGGCCTTGCTGGGTCGAATTTTGGGTACTGTGGACACAATTAGATGGTATTGGCCTCTGTGAGCTATCCCAGAGTGCTCCATTGTGACCGCTCTGGACAGCACTCTTAACTCAGATGCACTGGCTAAGTAGACAGGAGAAGGCCCGCGAACTTCTGAATTTCAATTTCCTGTTTGGCCAGCGTGGCAAGCTTCAGGTGACCATGCAGAGCTCATCAGCAGAGGTGACCATGATGGAGTCCCAAAAGAGCTCCAGCATGGACCGAATGGGAGGTATGGAATCTGATCGCTGTATGGGGAGAGGAATCCATGCTATCAGAACTGCGTTCCAATTTTCAAAATGCCAAAACCTTTGTCAAAATCTCCCAGGGCATGAAGGACAGAGGCCATAACAGGGACCTGAAGCAGTGCCACGTGAAACTTAAGGAGCTGAGGCAAGCCTACCAGAAAACCAGAGAGGCGAACGGCCGCTCCGGGTCAGAGCCCCAAACATGCCGGTTCTATGATGAGCTGCATGCCATTTTAGGGGGTTCAGCCACCACTACCCCAGCCGTGTTGTTTGACTCCTCCAATGGAGATGGAGGCAACACGGAAGCAGGTTTTGGGGACGAGGAAGATGATGATGATGATGAGGTTGTGGATAGCTCACAGCAAGCAAGCGGAGAAACCGGTTTTCCCAACAGCCAGGAACTGTTTCTCACCCTGGAACTGGAACCAGAACCACCCAAACCCACCCAAAGCTGCCTCCCGGACCCGGCAGGCGGAGAAGGGACCTCTGGTGAGTGTACCTTTTAAAATACTATACATGGTTTAAAAGCAAGCATGTGAAAGGATTAATTTGCCCTGGCATTTGTCGCTCTCCTGGATGTACTCCTTTGCAAAAGGTTTCTGGGGAGGGCAGCCTTATTCCATCCACCCTGGTAGGACACTTTACCACTCCAGGACAGTAGCATGTACTCGGGAATCATTGTAGAACAAAGCATTGCAGTGTATGCTTGCTGGCATTCAAACAACATCCGTTCTTTATCTCTCTGTGTTATCCTCAGGAGAGTGATATCATTCATGGTCACCTGGTTGAAAGAGGGTGCTTTTCTTAAGGGGAAATTCAGAGGTGCCCGTTCCTGCTGGGCTGTTTGTCTGTGGCTGAACAGAAATGTTCCCTGTTGTTAGCCACGGAGAGGGGGGAGGTGCTAGCCACGCACTGGGGGGAGGCAAAATGCGACCTTGGAACGAAAGCACATGTGCTATGTATGTAATGTTATCAGCAAGGTTTACCGTGAAAGAGTGTACCCATTGTTCTATAAAATGTCTTTTTAAATACCGCTGTCCCTTTTTTTTCCCTCCATCAGCTGCATGTGTTTCAAGGATCACAGGATCTTCTCCTTCCCAGAGGCTAGCGAAGAACAGAAGGCGAAAAAACGCACTCGCGATGAAATGTTCTCTGAGCTCATGCTGTCCTCCCACACTGACATAGCACAGATGAATGCGTGGCGGCAGACAATGTCAGAGTGCAGGAAAGCACAAAATAATGAGGAGAGGTGGCAGGCTGAAGAGAGTAAGTGGTGGGCTGAAGACAGGGCTGAAGCTGAAATTTGGCGGCAGCGTGATGAGAGGAGGCAGGACTCAATGCTGAGGCTGCTGGAGGATCAAACTAATGTGCTCCAGCGTATGGTTGAGCTGCAGGAAAAGCAGCAGGAGCACAGACCGCTGCTACAGCCCCTGTGTAACCAAACTGCCCTCCTCCCCAAGTTCTGTAGCCTCCTCACCCAGACGCCCAAGAACGCGGTGGGGGGGCCTCCGGCCACCCAGCCACTCCACCCCAGAGGATTGCCCAAAAAACAGAAGGCTGGCATTCAATAAGTTTTAAACTTTTAAAGTGCTGTGTGGCCTTGTCCTTCCCTCCTCCACCACCCCTCCTGGACTACCTTGGTAGTTATCTCCCTATTTGTGTGATGAATTAATAAAGAATGCATGAATGTGAAGCAATAATAACTTTATTGCCTCTGCAAGCGGTGATCGAAGGGAGGAGGGGAGGGTGGTTAGCTTACAGGGAAGTAGAGTGAACCAAGGGATGGAGGGGTTTCATCAAGGAGAAACAAAGAGAACTTTCATACCGTAGGCTGGCCAGTCATGAAACTGGTTTTCAAAGCTTCTCTGATGCGTACCGCACCCTCCTGTGCTCTTCTAACCACCCTGGTGCCTGGCTGTGCATAACCAGCAGCCAGGCGATTTGCCTCAACCTCCCACCCTGCCATAAATGTCTCCCCCTTACACTCTCAGATATTATGGAGCGCACAGCAAGCAGTAATAACAGTGGGAATATTGGTTTCGCTGAGGTCTAACCGAGTCAGTAAACTGCGCCAGCACGCTTTTAAACGTCCAAATGCACATTCTACCACCATTCTGCACTTGCTCAGCCTGTAGTTGAACAGCTCCTGACTATTGTCCAGGGTGCCTGTGTATGGCTTCATGAGCCATGGCATTAAGGGGTAGGCTGGGTCCCCAAGGATAACTATAGGCATTTCAACATCCCCAACGGTTATTTTCTGGTCTGGGAATAAAGTCCCTTCCTGCAGCTTTTGAAGCAGACCAGAGTTTCTGAAGATGCGAGCGTCATGTGAAACGTCCCTTGTGATCCACCAGTGCTTGCAGCACAATTGAAAAGTACCCCTTGCGGTTTATGTACTCGCCGGCTTGGTGCTCCGGTGCCAAGATAGGGATATGGGTTCCGTCTGTGGCCCCACCACAGTTAGGGAATCCCATTGCAGCAAAGCCATCCACTATGACCTGCACATTTCCCAGGGTCACTACCCTTGATATCAGCAGAACTTTGATTGCATGGGCTACTTGCATCACAGCAGCCCCCACAGTAGATTTGCCCACTCCAAATTGATTCCCGACTGACCGGTAGCTGTTTGGCGTTGCAAGCTTCCACAGGGCTATCGCCACTTGCTTCTCAACTGTGAGGGCTGCTTTCATCTTGGTATTCTTGTGCCTCAGGGCAGGGGAAAGCAAGTCACAAAGTTCCATGAAAGTCCCCTTACTCATGCAAAAGTTTTGCAGCCACTGGGAATCATCCCAGACCCACAACACTATGCGGTCCCACCAGTCTGTGCATGTTTCCCGAGCCCAGAATTGGCGTTCCACCGCATGAACCTGCCCCATTAGCACCATGATGCCCACATTGTCAGGGCCCGTGCTTTGAGAGCAGTCTGTGTCCACGTCCTCATCACTCTCGTCACCGCACTGACGTCGCCTACTTGCCTGGTTTCGCTTTGCCAGGTTCTGGTGTTGCATATACTGCTGGATAATGCGTGTGGTGTTTAATGTGCTCCTAATTGCCAAAGTGATCTGAGCGGGCTCCATGCTTGCCGTGGTATGGCGTCTGCACAGAAAAAAGGTGTGGAATGATTGTCTGCCGTTGCCCTGACGGAGGGAGGGTGACTGATGACATGGCTTACAGGGAATTAAAATCAACAAAGGGGGTGGCTTTGCGAGAAACTGAATGGCCCCCTCAAGGATAGAACTCAAAACTGGGTTTAGCATGCTGTTGATTTCACGGAGGGAGGGAGGAGAAAATGAATACAAAACAAATCTGGTCTATTTCTTGTTTTGATCCACTTCATCTGTCTTTATACATCTTGCTGGCAGCAGACTGTGCAGTACAACCACTAGCCATCGTCATCTCGTGGGTGATCGGCAGAAGACGGTGCAGTATGACTACTGACCATCGTCTTCTGCTGGCTGCTGATTAAAAGACAGTGCACTGCCGATGGGACTCAATCACCATGAGACTAAACTTAAAAGGGAAATGACCTGGATGAGTCACTCCCATGTTTGCCCAGGCGCTCCTGACCTCATTGAGGTCGGTTAAAAGAGCACCCAGGACTACATCGACAACGGCTACCAGTCATACTGCACTGTCTGCTGCCAAAAGGCAATAAACTGCTGCTGTGTAGCAATGCAGTACCGCGTCTGCCAGCACCCAGGAGACACATGGTGACGGATAGCTGAGCGGGCTCCATGCTTGCCATGGTATGGCGTCTGCACAGGTAACTCAAGAAAAAAGGCGCAAAACGATTGTCTGCCCTTGCTTTCACGCAAGGAGGGAGGGAAGGGGGGCCTGATGACATGTACCCAGAACCACCCGCGACAATGTTTTAGCCCCATCAGGCACTGGGATTTCTACCCAGAATTCAAATGGGCGGCGGAGACTGCAGGAACTGTGGGATAGCAACCCACAGTGCAATGCTCCGGAAGTCGACGGTTGCCTCGGTACTGTGGACACACTCCGCCGACTACATGCACTTAGAGCATTTGTGTGGGGACACACACAATCGACTGTATAAAAACGCTTTCTACAAAACTGACTTCTATAAATTCAACCTAATTTCGTAGTGTAGACATACCCTAGGTGTACTTAATCCTGCCTCAACTTGGAGGGATGGGAGTAGATGACCTCTTGAGGTCCCTTCCAGACATAGATTTCTAGGATTCTGTTATTGTTTACTTGGGAAGTCTTATACAAAAGACTGGAAAACTTGGTCCCTGGCACTAAAGAGATTATATTTTGAAAACTAGAGATCAGACAAGAACACATTGAGAGACCAGATGATAGTTCAAAGTTAACTTTATAATTTTGGGTGGCTCTGGCCTGTCTTTAAAGGGATTAATGTTTGTAGGCTCCACAAGTGGATTTTGGAGAGGAATTTGAAGTAAGAGGGTGTGTGCCTATCACTGTAGGATGGGTGGTTCATTTTTGGTAGTACATAAAGTACAGTGCACCAAGAAAAATGGTATTTGACTACATAGTTTTGTGAGAATTTTTAAATTGTGGTTGTGGAACTGAAACAGCCAGCTGTGGAATTCAGAAATAATGATGGTCAGTTTTTCCCTTTAAGTGTTTAAAAAAAAAAAAAAAAAATTGAGTTCTGCAGAAAAGGACCTAGGGGTTACAGTGGACGAGAAGCTGCATATGAGTCAACAGTGTGCCCTTGTTGCCAAGAAGGCCAATGGCATTTTGGGATGTATATATAGGGGCATTGCCAGCAGATCGAGGTACGTGATCGTTCCCCTCTATTCGACATTGGTGAGGCCTCATCTGGAGTACTGTGTCTAGTTTTGGGCCCCACACTACAAGAAGGATGTGGAAAAATTGGAAAGAGTCCAGCAGAGGGCAACAAAAATGATTAGGGGATTGGAACACATGACTTATGAGGAGAGGCTGAGGGAACTGGGATTGTTTCATCTGCGGAAGAGAAGAATGAGGGGGGATTTGATAGCTGCTTTCAGCTACCTGAAAGGGAGTTCCAAAGAGGATGGATCTAGACTGTTCTCAGTGGGAGCTGATGACAGAACGAGGAGTAATGGTCTCAAGTTGCAGTGGGGGAGGTTTAGGTTGGATATTAGGAAAAACTTTTTCCCTAGGAGGGTGGTGAAACACTGGAATGCGTTACCTAGGGAGATGGTGGAATCTCCTTCCTTAGATATTTTTAAGGTCAGGCTTGACAAAGCCCTGGCTGGGATGATTTAGTTGGGGATTGGTCCTGCTTTGAGCAGGGGGTTGGACTAGATGACCTCCTGAGGTCCCTTCCAACCCTGATATTCTGATTCTATGATTACTGATATTAATAAACCACTCTTTTTCTTGTCATCAGACTTCTTCCTAGAAATAGTTTTAGTATATAATGTCTGTATTAATAACAAATATAATGATCCTATTGTGTTTATTCCAGTTCTGTAATTCAAAAGATAAATTCCAAAGTAGTCTTTTCAAAAGTATTGTAAGTATAGCTGTGCTTATTAGGCTTCTCTCACCTTTCCTAATGAGGAGAATTTCAGATTTCAATATCGGTGTCCAAGTTTACACTGACATTTATTTGCACATTTTTTAATGTTGACTTTAATTAGCCATTGTCCTGGCTAAATGCGAAGTACCAGAAGTGACAACTCCCACTCTTCTTACTATATGTATTATTTCTTAGAGACATAGTTAGCTATAACACTGTTAGATGCTTGAAAATAAGGCTCTTTTCACTAATATCCGCCCCCTCCCCCCATTTTTAACAGACTGACTTGCTACTCTGTTGCCTTTAAGGGTATGTCTAAACAGCTGTTGGGAGGGGCAGTTGCAAAGTGTGTAGGCATATCTGAAGTAGCTTTGATTTGATCTATCTTGCTAAAAAAAAGCAGTGTAGCCATGGCAGCACAAGTGGTAGTACAGGCTAGCCATCCAAGAACAATCCTGCCTGCTACCTTAGGGTATGTATTTGGGTGGCTAGGATATACTGCTGCCCAAGCTTTGCAGCTACACTGTTAATTTTAGCAAGCTAGCTCAATTAAAATTAGCTCAGGTAGGCCTACATGTGCTGTGTCAATTGCAATGAATACAACACCCTAAAAGTGTAGATTTTAGGGTTTGTCCTCTGCCCAGCAACTTAGGCCAATATTCGTCAATAACTTGACAGTTGCACATAAATTTGTATGAGGAATATTGCTGGTAGTATGGCTACCTTTTTCATATAATCATTTCTATCTTGGTATAGTCAGGAGGACTACAGTCCTCTGCATAGCTCTGTTTCTGCTTCCATCTTGTCTCTTCTCTTGTTGCTCCTCTCCTTGTCTCCTGTGTTCTAGCCATTCACCTTGCTTCTTTGCATTCTCTTACAGATAGGCTTAATGTGGGAATTACTGGACAAAATTTTATGGCCTTCGTTACACAGAATCAACTCAATGATGTAGGCTGACCTTTCTACTTTAACCTTGTTTTCCTACATGCTGCAGCCTAACTTGGAACAACCTCTTTCTTTCTGTCTTGCAGGCATCCTTGCTCCCTTCATAGCCCTCCTCAAAATCCCCTATTTTTGCCTTGTTTTCCATCAACTTAAGTTCATGTACTACCTATTTTTTTCATTTCCACAGTCACCTTGTGCAAATTGCTACTTAAAAATACAGAATTTGTATGAATCACTCACTGTACAACTTCAGTTATTTTTGATTTAACCCGTATTCCTCCTTTCCTGTGTTACTTTCATGTTCTACATTAGTCTAATTTTAAATCTTTTGGCTCTTTGGGAGTGGGGGTTGGGATTTTTTTTCCCCTCCCTCTCTCCTCCCCCCCCGCCCCCCGGCACCCGAATGCTGTTGGAAGCTGTTTCTACACAAATATTTTACTTAAAATTAGGGCTGTCAAGCGATTTGAAAAAAATTAATCTTGATTAATTGTGCTGTTAACAATAGAATACCATTTATTTTAAATATTTTTGGATGTTTATTACATTTTCAAATATATTTCAATTACAACATAGAATACAAAGTGAACAATGCTCACTTTACTTTTTATTACAAATATTTGCACTGTAAAAACAAATTATTTTTCAGTTCACCTCATACAAGTACTGTAGTGCAGTCTCTTTATCATGAAAGTTGAACTTACAAATGTAAAATTATATACAAAAAAAACTGCATTCAAAAATAAAACAATGTAAAACTTTAGAGCCTACAAGTCCTACCTCTTGGTCAGCCAGTCACTCAGACAAACAAGGTTGGCTACAATTTTCAGGAGATAATGCTATCTGCTTCTTGTTTACAGTGGCACCTGAAAGTGAGAACAGGCATTCGCATGGCACTGTTGTAGCTGGCGTCGCAAGATTTTTACGTGCCAGTGGTGCTAACGATTCATATGTCCCTTCATGCTTCAACCACCATTCCAGAGGGCATGCTTTCATGCTGATGATGGGTTCTGCTTGATAACGATCCAAAGCAGTGTGGACTGACACATTTTCATTTTCATCATCTGAATCAGATGCCACCAGCAGAAGGTTGATTTTATTTTTTCGTGGTTCTGTAGTTTCCAAATCAGAGCTTTGCTCTTCTAAAAGCATGCTCAACACGTCGTCCCTCTCAGATTTTCGACGGCACTTCAGATTCTTAAACTTTGGGTCGAGTGCTGTAGCTATATTTAGAAATCTCACATCGGTACCTTCTTTGTGTTTTGTCAAATCTGCTATGAAAGTTTTTGTAAAACGACCATGTGCTGGGTCATCATCCGATACTGCTATAACGTGAAATATGTGCAGAATGTGAGTAAAACAGAGCAGGAGGCATACAGTTCTCCCCCCAAGGAGTACAGTCACAAATTTAATTGACGCATTTTTTTTTTTTTAACAAACATCAACATGGAAGCATGTCCTCTGGAATAGTAGCCGAAGCATGAAGGGGCTTACAAAAGTTTAGCCATATCTGCCATATAAATACCTTGCAATGCCAGCTACAAAAGTGCTATGTGAACGTCTGTTCTGTAAATAAGAAGTAGGCAACAGTATCTCCTGTCAATGTAAACAAACTTGTTTGTTTTAGCGACTGGCTGAACAAGAAGTAGGACTGAGTGGACTTGTTGGCTCTGAAGTTTTACATTGTTTTGTTTTTGAGTGCAGTTATGTAACCAAAAAAAATCTGCATTTGTAAGTTACACTTTCATGATAAACAGATTGCACTTCAGTACCTGCATGAGGTGAATTGAAAAATACTATTTCATTTATCATTTTTACACTTCATATATTTGTAATAAAAAATAATATAAAGTGAGCATTGTGCACTTTGTATTCTGTGTTGTAATTGAAATCAATATTGAAAATGTAGAAAAACATCCAAAAATATTGAATAAATTTCAATTGGTATTCTATTGTTATAAGTGCAATTAATCGTGATTAATTTTTTGAGTTAATCATGTGAGTTAACTGCAATTAATTGACAGCTCTACTTAAAATAAATATTAATCAGTTTGAAAAGAAAATATCTTGGTAAATTTCACACACTGTATATGATGGCAGACCATTCTGGATGTAATATAGACAGGGAAAAGGTTACTTTTCAAAAATTCTTTTTGAAATGTAAATGAACACTTTGTTTCTCAAATTAGATTAGCAAATATATGTCCCTTTCCAGATCTCTCCTGTACCAAACCTTGGAGTGATACCAAATTGTGGTAGCTGATGAACCCTTTCAATTTATGTAATGTGTGCTTAAGAGAAAAGTAGGAGAGAGAAATAAATTGTCATCAGACTTGGTTCTTTTTGTTTATAATTTTAAAAAAAGGAAATAAACCTTAAAGGGGGAGGGAATGCTTGTACAAATACTTGAAATCTGCTCTCAAATCAATGCTGCTAAATTTTGATTCTCTACTTCATTCACAGAATAAAGACACTAAATTAGCAACACATTGTCCTGCATTCAGATTTATTCCTTTCAAGGTTTCCAACAAGCTTTTCTAATGTAAATTTCCCTGAGTAACTTCTACAGATTATTTGGTGCATTTTGAGCATACTTTTGAACTATAGGTATTAATATGTATCAAGTCACAAATAAAGGTGTTATGGCTAAGGCTACGTTTTAGTCACGATGAAGTGAGCTGTAGCTCACGAAAGCTTATGCTCAAATAAATTGATTAGTCTCTAAGTGCCACTAGTACTCCTTTTCTTTTTGGGTATTTTTTAGTAATCAGCCGGGAACTGCAGCCAATGGGAGCTCCGGGGGTGGGGCCTGCGGGCAGTGCGTGATGCAGAGACCCCCCTGTGCTACCTAGAAGCTGCAGGAGGGCCCACCACCCCAGATAAGCACACCACCTGCACCCTCCAGACTCCTGTCCCTAGCCCCCTCCCACACACCCAAACTGCTACTGGTGGCCCAGGGTGGGCCAGCACCAGCTGCTGCAAAAGTTACGAAGGTCACAGAATCTGTGACCTCCGTGAAAGACTCGCAGCCTTAGTTATGGCATTTTCAGTTTTGAAGTGCCATGTTTTTGAGATGTAAAACATACATGCAGGCCACTTAAAACTTTCAGAGATTATATGGTACTTCCCTCAAGAGTAATAAAACTTCCAGGTATATAGCACCTCTCATCTGAGAATCTCAAAATATTTTAGCAACATTAAGCTTTTCAGTAGCTTTGTGAGATGGATTAACTGCTGTATTGAATTGAACTGCTGTATTGTGGGTAATATAAGATTAAGTGACTTGGGCAAGGCAACACAGCAGGTCCATGGCCAACTGGGATTAGAACCCAAGAGTCCTGATTGCTGGTGTGTCTGTCCTTACTCTTATATGTCACGCTTTCCTTTCTCATAAAGTTCTGCCACTTCAGCTCTGCAGAAATCCAGTCCAATTTTCAGTTAGCATACTTACTGTTTATCTAAATTCCTCTTTAAACTTTAGTTCAGCAGTTCCTGTTCTAAACTAAATGTTGTTATTTGCAGCCAGGCAACTGGTGCATTCCATTCCAGAGGTGGCTACATTTCAGGCAAAGGATTTCCTTAGTATAGGTGACTTGTAATGAGCTTTGAAATCCTTCTTGATGACATATATAATTGTAACATTGTTATAATGGTTTTTGTATTCCAGTAAAAGCTAGTAATCCCATCATGCTAAAATATACTTGCACTGTATTTAAATTGATAAACTCTACACTAAACAGTAGAAGATATTTGCATAGATGGAAACAGAAAAAGCAAAAGTTTATTTAAATTACTAATCAGTTGTCTGTAGGACTGCATAACTAATTACATATATTTTTTTCTTCTAAAAAGCAACAAAGTTGACACTGATCCTTTCATATATGTACTGTGTAAATGCTGCTTTCTAGAGAGCTATTGAAAACTTGTTTGGTTTTCCTCTTCCTAGATCCTTTTTATCTGAAACGGATAGGGCTTTTTTATATACGCTCTTGAAAAATGTACAAAAAAACCTGTATAAAGGATAACTCCTAAGTAGTTTCTTGTTCTTTTTCAATGCCCTCTGTGCGTTTACACTTGTGGTGGTACTCCTGATAAGCTGCAGAAGTACCTTGCAAAGTTGTGGCTGTTGGTTTGGGGGGAGGTGGTGCCATAAGTGTTTCTTGTGTAAAGGTGATGGCATCACTCTCTTCTGTATAGGGGAATGCACCCCGAACAGCCTAAGTTACTTTGCCACCTCTGAGAGCAAGCTGCATTTGCCTTCATGTCCTGTGGTCTAGAGCTTCCCTCAACCCAGCTTAAATTCTTTGAATTTAAAAAAAAAAAAAAGTTTTGCTGTTGAGTTCGGTGGGAACAGGCTTAGACATTTGCAGAGGAAAGAACAAAACCACTCAAGCAAGGGATATGTTGCTTATACCGCAGGCCTCAAAGGCTGCTGACTCATGTGAGAAAGTCAGCAGACATCTGATCTTTGTCCAATGCAAGGAAGAAGTCAGCAATCAGTGAGGCTAGAACAGTCTCTGTACGATATCCAACTCATAAGTCCATCTGCAAAGGATCAAGGACGTATGAAGGCTCCAGATTACCTTAAAGTCCTCAGTCCCTTGGTTAGAATGCTCCCATCAGTATATGTTCATAGTCCAGAGGCTGGAGCAGGAATCAAAAACATTTTTTAAACACCTTTCCTCCCCCCTACCCCTCCCCTCCCCTCTTGAGGACTCCTGACCAACTTAACAGCACAATACGTATGCTAACAAACTTAAACAAAGCCTTTGTTTAATTTTGTTAGCATATGTATTGTGCTGCTAAATCCATATAAAGAATGAATGCCCTCCCTAGCCACGTTCTGCTCCTTTAAGGAGCAGAGTGCAGCTCTACCCCCTCCAGAGGGGGGGCTAGCCTCCTCAACTCTTTCCAGTACCCCGTACCCGCTAAAAAATCTCTTGCCGGTACTGTGTATTGGAGCGTATCACCCTACTTCCACTTTCCCACCATCCACCTGATAGAGTGTAGCTTGCTAATCTCCGACAAGTAGAAATGCACAGAGGACCTCCAAGAAGAAAAAGGTTACTTATCAGTAACTACTGTTCTTTGGGAACTGCTTCTGTGTAGTCACACTAACCACACACCTACCCCCTACTTTGGATTTCTATATAATCCAGGATCCTGTCCTTAGAGAGAAGAAACAGAGGCATTTGGGAGGGTGCACTCCTTTATATAGAGTAGGGTGAGGACTTCACTTATGCATCAGAATGCTCACGTACACACAAATCTTTCCCTCCTGTACTGCTTTTCAATGTGTTTCACAACTTGACTGTATTCCTCAAGTCTGAATGCACAGTGGTGCCTCTCTAAGAACAAGCTATTGGTAACCTGTTTTCTGAAACTACCCCATTTATTCTCTGTATGGAGGACAAACATTCTATGCATTATTTTAAAACCATATTATAGGTAAATCGCATCTTGAGTCTAAATTACTTGTTCTTCCAATATTAGGAAAACAAATCTAAATATTTTGCACACTGAAATGTCTAGTAGCTAAAATATTAACTCTTTATCTTTACATCTATGAAGTGTCTCATTCTGAACTCTGATCATGTGCATTTCTTCCTTTTTTTGCTGGGTTACCATATGCGTAGTCCAAAGTCATAAGCAGCCTCATGCATAACTGTCCATCAGGATGGCTGTTTTCTGCTTAGTAGTATAAGCTCAGTTTTGTTGATCACTGTGGAAATAAACTATGCAGTAGTTGGCATATGGATCAACAGCCTGGGCTTTAAAAATAAATCCAATGTTAAATTGGGCATAAATTTTGGTAGTACTTAAAAGTCACAGCAAAACACCAACAAAAACCGCCCTAATATTGGTAATTACTTTGTCTGTGCTTTTGTAGGGAAACTTTGAAAACACATTTCATGAGAGCAATGTAATCATGAACAAACAAGTACAGCAACAAAAAAAGCAAATTCTGAGCTTAATTTCCAAGTGGTCACTCATAGCTCCTTAATTATAGAGGCAGCTAGTAGTGTATAGTACAGCGCACGCACACATTTTGTGTTTGTGTGCGCTCTGTACCGAATACGTAGCAATTCTATTTCCAGTATGGCTAACTGAAAATTTGCTTTATTGAATTTTACTTGTATTGGTACACACACTTTGCTCATGAAATCTTATTATTTTTATTTTTCTAGTTGACAAATCACGACCACCTTCATCAAGCCCATCCAGTATAATTCGCCGTACTTCCTCACTGGATACACTTGCTGCTCCCTACCTCGCTGGACAATGGCCTCGTGATAATCATGGACTGGCTGCTCCCTGTATGAGGGACAAAGCCACGCAGGTAAGACAGTTTTGTTAGGTGTGTATTTAAATGTAAGAGGCTTTTATTTTTTTTCTGTATACATTCACCTTCCAAGCTCACTTCTTTGGAATTTTCCTTCCCTTCCCAAATTCCTGGAGAGAGTTTGTTTTTCTGTTTATTCCCAAATTCCCTTGCGCATGCCCTCAAACCCCCCTCAAAAAAAAAAAAAAGGGCAGAAGAGAGAAGATCTACCTCTGTCACTCATTTAAAGTCAGAAAGGCACTAGTACATCATGCATCTAAACTTGTTTTTTATTGCTCAAACTTCAAGTGCAGATTAGAGGACCACATTGGTAATATTACGTAGTAGTAATATTGGTAATATTAATATTAAACTATTACATGGGTATTGCATGACATTTTATTTGTATAGCTCCTTAATTATAGAGGCAGCTAGTAATGATTCCTATACATAGGTTGCTCAACACTTTCCATTATCAGGCATTCTTGTGACTTTTTGCCTTTGAGATGTATTAACTCCTTTATGGTTGGCAGCAGGCTTTTGATGTTCAGCAAAGAGAAACCTCTCAGGTTATGGAAGTACCTTTTGTTTTGTTCTGTGAAATTCTAAGCGGATTTAGCTGAATTGCAAAGTATTTAAAAATCACCATATCTGAATGCTTGCTTGTGTGGGAATAAGTGCCATAGGAACCCTATGAAACAGGGAATCTGTAGAGAGCATCAGAATCCCTCACTGCTGCTTGTATGTTAAGGAAGAAGGCAACCATTTTTTATATTCTTTAGACCATGACATAGAATTAGAATTATTTTCTCTGGCTTTTCCTACAGGATTTGTAGTAATTTGTACACCAAACCATTTTAAAAATATGTAACAAAATGTAAAAGCGTGATCCAGTCTTTTGCTACTGATGTCAGCACTTTGATGAATTCAGACCAACCTGTAGAAGTTGACTGTCAGCTTCTGTACTGAACACAGCATTCAAAAATACTTGCATTTAGAAATAGGGAGTTGCGTACCATATATACTCTATCATAAGCTGATTTGTTTATAAGCCAACCGCCCCCAAGATGGATAAGTAAAAATAGAAAATTTTTAAGACCCATTCATAAGCCGACCCTATAATTAAGGGGTTGGCAAACTTTTTGGCTCCTGGGCCATCAGGATAAGCTGCTGGTGGGCCGAGATGGTTTGCTTACCTTGAGCGTCCGCAGGCACGGAGGTAAACCTAAGTAAACAAAGTGTCCCGGTGCCCCAGCGGCTTACCCTGACAGGCTGGGACAGCAACTAGTGGGGAAATTTTTTGGTGGGGAGAAGCTGGGGGTCAGGGGAGTAACCCCTGTGACTATCCAACCCTAGCCCGGGACCCCCACACTCTCCCCATCCCATCCCTTCCCACCTTATCTGGGGAGGGCCAGGGGAGGATGTCTCTGGCCTGGCCGCAGCCTGCTCTGGTGGGCCAGACCAGGCGGCACGGCTGCTTCAGAGGCTGGGCGGAGAGTAGCATGGCCAGAAGTAGAGACTCTGGCTCTGCTGGCTATGCTGCCTCTCCTTGCCCCCTCAGTTGGGGGGAGGGGCTGCGTCCCACCTCTCCCTCTCTATACCCATTCATAAGCCAACCCCCTTCTCTGATGCTTCCCTTTTTTACTAAAAAAAATTTGGCTTATGAATGAGTATATATGGTAATTTTGTAGTTAAACATTTTGGCATATTTCTATGTTCTTTATAGCAAGAAATGGAAAGCAGCATTCTCTGATCAGCAACTTTTAAAACCTCCTACTCTCACCCAATTTTAGAAGAATATATAGAATTGTCATCCCTCCCTGCTTTCTTCCTCCCCTTCTCCTACACATATAATCAAGGCAGGAAAGTAACTTAGAACATTACTAAGTTTAAACATACTATTTTACCTTTACAGTTTCCAAACTTAACATCCCCTTACAATTTCTTTACATATTGGCACTCCAGGGTAGTATTTTCAAGGGGGCTAACACTCTGTTGTGGGCTTCAGTGGTGGGCGTATTCTCACAGCATAGCATATTCTGGGATGTCGTAATTGAGTAGGAATTGGTGTCTAGGTGTCAAAGTCTTGACAAAAGAGAAGTGTATTTTGGAGGGAAAAAAAACTTGGTCGTTTGAGTGGTTTCAGCTCATTTATCCCTTGCAACAGAGATGTAGGGTTTTTGTTTTAATGTAGAACATAAGAAACTATTCTCCAATTGCTCACACGTAAGTCACATTTTTATTTCATCTAGCCAGTTATACAGTGGAGTCACATCTTACGTGGGGGTTAGGTTCTAAAGTCAGCGCGTAAGGCAAAAATCGCATATAGTCAAAAAGAGAGAGACGGAAGAATGAAAGAATAAAAAAGGGAGAAAGACGACTTCACCGTCGTTATGCGCAAACTGGAGTGCCTCAGGATGGCCAGGAGCATTGTCTACGATCAGCAACTCTTTAAAGTCAAGTCCTTTCTCTTCGAGGTACTGCTTGACCTCCAGAATGAAACACTTGTGGAACCAATCCAGAAATAATGCTGCCGTCACCCAAGCCTTTTTATTTGATTGCAAGAACACAGGCTGCCTTTGAATTCCTTCTCATCAGAAGGCTGTCCCTCTTCGGTGGGAGGTTTGAACAGCGCGTAGAGGCTAAGAGCCTTTTCTTGCAGTGTGTTGCCATCGATAGGCACACGTTTACGGTTCATGTCTTCTAGCCATAAGTTTAATGCCTTTTCAGTCTTCACTAAAGTCTTACCATGCACCTGGCTCATCACCTTAGCAGTTATTGGAGCACTTGATGTCATGGCTTGACAGATTTCTCTCTCTCGAATCTTGATGGCCCAGATGCTAGATTTGTTGCATCCATATTTACATGCCACGTTGGAAACCGACATACCATCTCTCAATAAGTCCAACACAGCCAGTTTTTCCTCCAGCATTGGAACAGATAGCTGTTTCTTCAGTTGAGCACCAGATGAAGTAGTTGGCTTGCGTTTAGGGGTCATGTTGTACGAAAAATACGTATCTTTAAACACTAAAATCACGCTCCCCCCGCTGCCAGCAGGCAGCGATCAATCCAGAGGGGGGGTCAATTTATCGCGTCTAGTCTAGACACGATAAAACGACCCCGGAGCGCTCTCCCGTTGACTCCTGTACGGTACTCCACCGCCGCAAGTTATTTATTTTGCCGAGCGCGTATAGTTGAATTCGCATAAGTTAAATGCGCGTATGATGCAACTCCGCTATACTTGCTGTAAGCATGAGGCTATCTTGATTGTACTTTCCTTGAATGCTTTTCCCTTGAGTGCACTTGGTGCACTCAATCTTCAAAACCATGTGGTGTAAAAGTATTGGTTTATCAAGACACAGAATAGGTGCATTCTGTTCTATGATACTTCATTATTAGTAAAAACTGGAGGCCTTATTGGCTAGTGCATTTAGCAGAACCATGTAAGCAATATCATCCAAGTGTTGGTTTTGACCTCTAAGATCCTTTATAGCTTAGCTACTTGAAATTCTCTGTCTGTATCTCTCGGTCTGGGTCTCTGCAGAAATGCTACACCTATAGTTAGCTGGATCTGGATCACCCTTGGTTCAAAAAAGGGGGAGGTGCTCTTTGAGTGGCTCTTCTCCCTCTAATGAGTATTTCAAAAAAAAATTCTCGAAGCAATATCCACGAGAGCACTCCCCCTCTTACCCTTCTCCTCAGTGTCAACAAGTGTTCTGAGGGCAAGGCTGTATAAGAGTGTGCAATGCCCTCTATCATGTCAGCCACTGTGCTACATAAGAACGGTCATACTGGGTCAGACTAAAGATCCATCTAACCCAGTATCCTGTCTTCTGACAATGGCCAATGCCAGGTGCCCCAGAGGGAATGAACAGAACAGGTAATCAGCAAGTGATCCATTCCCTGCCTCCTATTCCCAGCTTCTGGCAAACAGAGGTTAGGGACACCATCCCTGCGCATCCTGGCTAATAACCATTGATGAACCTATTCTCCATGAATTTATCTAGTTGTGGTTTGTCCTTTTTTTTTGTTTTGTTTTTTAACCCTGTTATAGTCTGTGCTAGACTGAAGTGGACCACTCCGATCTGTTCACATATGAGGTTTTTCTCCATTCTTTGCAAATCATTTAGGATAGTTGTAGTTTAGTGCTGAGTATGGACAATTAACTTAAAATTAGTAGTTCAGTTCCAGGTTATGATGGAACTGAAGAAAAAGAAGAAACTGGGGTTCAAGAGATGTGCTTCATGCCTAGCTGTCTTCCCAGCGTTGGATGACCATTTTAGGTTCCTGAAGTGCTCGGGGGAGTACCGTTTTTCTTCTGGGTGTTCTGTCGGCCAGATTTTCATACCCGGAGCTTGCAAAAGGCAGAACAGGTTGCAAGTGCTTTTCCTTGAGTCTTGTACCCTCTGGATCCAGTGTCTAAGGGCTTGTCTTCACTACAGCTTCTGGTCGATATAAGCTACGCAATTTGAGTTACATTGGTAGCGTAATTCAAGTCAATGTAGCTTAGATCTGCATACCACGGGATCCACACTATGCTATGTCAGCGGGAGAGGCTCTCCTGCCAATGTTGCTTCCGCCTCTTGTTGGAGTGGAGTACAGAAATTGATGGGAGAGCACTCTCCCATTGATTGAGCATGTCTTCACTAGATTTGCTAAATCGATGCCGCTGTATCGATTGCAGCAGCACTAATTTAGCTCTGTAGTGAAGACAAGCCCTAAGAGGCCAGTTTTGGCTCCTGTAACTTCCTCCAGCAAGCCAAAGCACCTTAAAGGGTCTAGAAAATCAGAACCCTCATTGGGTACAGCTCCTGATCCGGCTGCTCAAGCAGTCAGGTCTTTAAAGGTACTGTTATTGATAGAGAAGGGCGGACTGCCTATGACATAACTGAGAGCCATGTTGTTAACTCAAGCTGTGTTGGTTCCAAAGAGGAAGGCAAAGAAAAAGACAGCCACTGTTAGCAGTGCCAGATCCTGCATGTCCGATTTGTCAGATCCTTCTGATTCTGACAGGGCCTCTACGGCTCCAAAACCAAGTCTGGTTCCATTTTCAGCTTCGAGAACCAAAGGGGTGGATTTAAATATTTCACTAGATCCTGTGCCATCCAGGTCTTTGGTTCCTGTTTCAAACCCTGCTCCAGTTCTGGGTTCCTCTTTGGATCCAAAGAGGACCTTTACTTTAGTGGCTGGTGTATGCTGTTTTACTTCTGAGCATTCCTCAGATCTGAGTGAGAAACAGAGGGTCTTGTGGAAGAATTACAAAGAAAACCTATTAAAACAATAAAAGCATCTACACCGGGATGGCCAACCTGAGCCTGAGAAGGAGCTAGAATTTACCATGTACATTGCCAAAGAGTCACAGTAATATGGTGTGTGTGTATGTATATGTATGTATGTATGCACACACATAATTTGATTATGTATATTTATTATGCATTTATAATGTGTAGTTAATAATAATAACTTGTCTTAACCTTTTACTTAGTGGGACTTTCGGCATTCTTTGCTTTCAACAATTTCCTTAAGGTTTGGTTTGTGTTCAGTTGTGCTCACATGCAGCAGTTCTCTTAAATGGCTGTTTGTCAAAACGGATCAGTGCTTGGATTTCACGTTTGAGTGTTGAGAAAACAGACTCACAAAGATAAGTTGTGACATTGAGGTTAATTTTAGGGCTGCACTTCTGATGTTGGGGTATTTATCCTTTGGTGCAGAATTCCAGAAAGTAAGGGTCCCTTCTGTCTTCTGAACAGATTTCAATATGTCATCTTCCAAAAGTTCTATTTCCATCTGGAATATTGCTTCGTCAGTGACTAATGGGGGATTCAGACAATTGGCTTCAGCACCAAAAGGGTCAATCAGAAATCTGATTTGAGGTCTTTTCTACTGCAAAAGTTGGAATCTTTCCTCAAAACTGTCCTTAGGATCTTTAATCATGCTCGCATATCTAGTTGTGCTCCGTTTCAGAGATTCTGCTGCATCTTCTTTTGATCTGGCTTGAAGTTATGATATTGAGGGAAAGTGTGTCAGCTCTCCCTCAAGCATTTGTCTGTGAAACAGCTGCAGTTTGTTCATGTATGCAAATATGCTTTGCACTAGATCAGACAGCAACCAGAATTTTCCTTGTAAGTCCACCTTTAGTTTATCCAACTGCAGCAGCATGTCTGCAAGAAATGCCAAAGCCAAAACCCACCCAGGATCTGTAAGATCAGGGTATATTCTGTGCTTCTCCTCCATAAACAAGTTTACTGGTTCCAGGAGCTCGAAAAAATGGGAAATAACTTTACCTCTCGAGAGTCATCAAACTGTGCAGTGAAATGGCAAATTGGCAGGGAAGTCATCTTCATCCAGATCTTCTGTTAGTTTTTGAAATTGTCTGTGATTGAGTGCATTTGAGCGAATGAAATTTACAATGTGCAGGACCGGTTTCATGATGTGATCAAATTAGAGATTTTTAGATACCAGTTGCTCCCAATGAATAATACAGTGAAATGTCCAAAATTTGGGAAAGCTCTTGTCAGACTTACAAAGCCCTACTAATCCATTCACAGATCCCCACATGGACGGAGCCCCGTCCATTGCAATGGCACTGAACTTCTGTAAAGGGAAGTGGTGTTTCGCAACTAACATCATCAATGCCTCCTTTAGATCTCATCCACGAGTTCTATCCTTTAGTGGCATGATATCGAGGAGTTGGCTTTACGACACAGTCCGGACAAATACTGATAATTGAGGTTTATTCTGTACATTGCATGACTCATCCAAAGCAATGCTCAAATACGCTGTTGAAGTTGCAAGTACGGTTGCGATTCGATGTCACTATTCAGGTCAGAGATTCTGTGTTTTATTGTGTGGCATGAAAGCTACAGGCCAGACATTTTCTTCTGTAGATTCTCATTCTCTGGTGACAGGATTGAAATCACATCAGTGAGGCATGTTTTTATAAACTCGCCTTCAGAGTAGGGCTTTTTTGCACTGGCTATGTGCCGGGCCACATAATAGGACACTAACGTTGCAGTCTGCAATCGGTTGGCAAATCTGGTGAAGCATTGGGCTTCTACATATGTTTGTTTTTTCAAAGTTTTCAGTTCAGAACCTTGTAGGAATTCTTGATCCATATGTGCATGACTAGAAGCAAACTTGCAGCGTCATTTCGAAGATTTGAACTGAGAGATACGCATCTGGCAAAGAAGACACATGGCCTTACCATTATGTTCAGTGAAAAAGTACTTATTCTCCCACTCCTATTGGAAGCCTCAGCTTTCATCTGTGTATTTTCTTTTCTGTTTTCACTTGCCTTCCATTGTTAGATGGTGTAAGAAAAATTTTGATTAAAAATTTCCACACCAGCTAGTCACTGTGTGCTTTATTGAAGGGGATACAGGCGCCGGCCAGGGGTTGCTGGAACCCTGGCTCTGCCCCAGGCCCCGCCTCCCATCCCATTCGGGCCCCCATCCCCCAGTGAGCCATGTCCTCGCTCCCTCCCTCCCCCCAAAGCCACCTCAATGCTGCGAAACAGCTGATCACAGCAGGTGGGAGGCACATGGAGGGAGGGAGACTCACTGGGGGAGAGAGAGAGGGCTGTGATAGGGCTGCCGGTGGGTACCAAGAACCCATCATTTTTTTCCCCCAGAGTCGGCTACTGGCACACTGTGCCACATCGTGGCCTTGCCTGAGGTGATAAAGGGCATGGTGGGCTATCGGCATCTCCAGTTCCTTCTCACCGCCTCATGGTCTGAGCCAGAGCTTCTACTCTCCAATCGTCCTTGTGACATGCTTTCCGAAACTCTTCAAAACCTATCCTATGCAGGAGCTGCATATTATCTTCTGAAGAGCCGCATGCGGCTCTGGAGCTGCCGATTGGCCGCCCCGATCTACACACATGCTGATAAGCTTACAAGAGATCATGCCCAACTCTAAGAAGGGCTGTGGCAGGTAGGTGCTCAGTCCTTCATACTTCACGATGGGTAGGGTTTTTCTGTAGTCACAAGTTCATACCAGATTTTGCTCAGAAAAAGAACACTCGTGAATCTGTTTGTTTCCTTTACGCAGTTTGGTTCTTTGATTTTGGAACTCTGGGAACAGGTAATCGCCAGACAAAGGTTCCCTCCTCAGGATGAAACTTTGAAAGACTGAGTTCTTGCATAAACAGAGGATGTATGTTTGCATATACCTTCCGCACCCACCCCCTAAGAATTTTTCTGGGAAACCCACCTAACTTTGTCCCATAAATTCATTCTTGTCTGGCACATAGTTTCATGTAGCCTTTTGAAGCTCATGACACTTCCCAGGATTTATATTGGTCATGTCTCCCCCTATAGAAATTACATATAATTCCACAATACATGAATTTTGCAACTTGATACAATGGACTTGAAACCTTCTAAAACTTCATTCAGTAAGGTTTTTCAAGAATGTTGCAGGAATTGGCTACATCTGTCACAATAGCCTCTTTCTGTATTCAGAACAGAATTTGAATAGTATACAGTAAATATTATTTACTGTATACTAAATATACACACATTGAACAACGAAGATAAAACAAGCTATTGAATAGTTGGTCATTCGGTAAGAACTGTCTATTCTGTGCACTCAATGAGGCAGATGACCTGTGGAAAAAATATGTGATAATGTAATTAAAGACAGTATCATAATGCATACATGCCAGGAAGTCTAATTAAGGTTGCCCAGGCCACTTAATTCTAGTATTTCCTAACTTGAGTGCTCAACTATAGGTTATAGTATAGTTGTTTGTGTGATATTGCAATCATTAATTGTGCAGTATTGCTTATATACTAGAATGTTTGCTTGTGGCATGTCTACACTACAAACTTAAGTCGATCTAATGTTAGGCTGACTTACAGCCACCACAGTAATTACTACAGTGGTTCATGTCCATGCTGGCCTCTTTCTGTTGGTGGTACGCATCCACTGATTTAAGAGGGGCAGTGTAGGGAGCTGAGAGAGCCTGGGCTCTCAGCTCTGTGTGCAGCTTCCTGATGGGAGCCTCGCCCCATTCCCCCGCAGACTCCCTGCTGGGAGCACGGCTGCCCCCTGGGCTTCCGTGGGGAGCTGTATGCCCAGAGCTCAGGCAGCAGCCCAGCTCAGGGTGAGGAGTCCAGAGCCTCCACAGGAGCCTGGCTTGGGGAAGGGAGCCCCCTACCTGCCCCAGGCTGACCGCCCCAGATGTGAGCCGGACCCTCTTTTCAATTTCATGGAGCCATGAAATTGATAAGAATGAGAGCCAACACTTGATATAAGTAACCTGCAGTGTCTATATGGACACTGCATTGCCGAACTACACTGACAAGTTTCTCATGGAGGTAGTTATGTCGCTGTAATAGGGCACTTATATCGGTGACAGCAAGGCTATATTGTGGAAACTGACCTAATTATGTCAATGTAAGCTGCTTTACATTGACCTAACTCTGTAGAGTAAACCAGGCCTTTTGTCACATACTAGAGCAGGACTAGAAATGTCTGTTAACACATAGGATCAAATTAATCCCTGGTCTGAGCACTAAAGTGGTTGGGACTTGTACCCACTTAAACTTCATGGGCCAAATTCTTTCCGTGTTTTAAGTGACACTAAATTAGAATTAATACTTCTGTTATAGTTGCGGTGATAAGTGTTCATATGAAATAGGGAAGAGACCTACTATGTAAATTATAGGAGTGGCTGAGGTGACATCTTCATACTGATTACTTGTAGGAATATCAGAGGTGCCATAGAGGGCTTTCATTCAGTGACTTGTGCTTTCCAGCAGTGTCTGTATCCAGAAAATCATAATTGCATGCCCTCTCTCAGCTTACTTGTTTCTAATTTTCTTTTTTCTTTTGTTTTTTGGCAAGAATAAGCATACCCTTTTAAAATTAGTCCTTTAATCTTCTTGTTACAGACAGAGAGTGCCTGGGCTGAAGAATATTTAGAAAAGAAGAAAGGCTCTCACAAGCGTTCAGCATCCTGGGGCAGCACAGACCAACTCAAGGAGGTCAGGAAAGCTATTGTTTGAAATAAAGTTGGGTCAGGCTTGTTGCCTACATACTTTATTACCATGATCACTAGTTCCACAGGTACCAATCACAGACCCAGTGACTCCACCGGCATCCCCTGAACCATCGGTCTCCAGACAGATGCAGTTCCTGATACCAACTCCTCCAGCGGAACGGATACCTTTGACCTCTGGGAGAATTGGAGGTTCCCTGGATCCACATGAGTTATTCACAATCTATGACCACCAATCCGATCACCAAGTCAAAGGGACCCTTTGCCCGCTATGCTCTTGCCACCTCCTTTTCCAACCGTCCTAATGCCACCGCCATTTGGTGGGGTTTCTGACTCCTCTGATTTGGACCATATGGATCTCTGACAGAGTCCACTGCTCCTGTTCCTGAAGCACAACTACTGGAAGGTTCCGACAACACTGGGGCACTTCCCCACCTTGCTTTGCCTGCAGATCTTGTATCTGGCACTGTGGTCCTAAGCTGCACAACAGCAGGGTCAACCAGGTTGGCCCTACTGGAGCTCCTGGCCTCAATATTCAGCCTCTGAACAGTCCCGCTCGGTCTGGAAGGACTCCCCCACTTCTTCACCACAACCTTCGTCAGGTAAGCACTCTGACATAGCGCTGGATGCTGCACCGATTAGCCCGATTCCAATGGTACCGACAGATCCTGAGAGGCATCCCTCATCTTCCCCAGATGCAGCTGCCTCTTCAATCCCCTTCTTCCCCACTGGATGACTATTGCCAGTTCCAGGACTTGCTGCGGAGAATAGCTAATGCCCTACACATTACCTTAGAGTAGACTAGACAGTCAATACAAGCTGCTTGATATCTTGCACACTTTGGTACTGGTGAGAGTGGCCTTACCAATCAACGATGCCATCCTCCAACTGTCATGCCTGGTATTGCACATCCCAGCCACATGTGCGCCTGACCCAAAAGGGACTGAGAAGAGATACTGTGTCCCCACCAAAGGGTCAGAGTTCCTGTTCTCTCATCCACCACCAAACTCATTGATTATTCAGGTGGTCTCAGAACTTTCCAAACAAGCTCGACCCCATTCAATAGAGAGGGTTAGAGGCTAGACCTCATGGGCAGAAAGGTGGTCTCGGTGGAACTCCAGTTTTGTATTTCAAACTACTTAGTCCTGATGACCAAATATGATTTTATGAACTATGGGAGATGGGCACAGTTTGCGATCCTGCGATGGTAGCTTATCTGCAATCAATTCCAGGCAGTCTTGGAGGAAGGCAAGTTACTCGCCAGATCCATGCTTCAGGCAGCAGTGGACTCCATAGATAAAGTCTCTTGTTTCTTGGCAACGGGAATTGTCATGAGGAGAAATCCTGGTTACGCTCCTCTGGCTTCCCCAGGGAAGTGCAAAACACTGCAAAAGACTTCCCATTCAATGAATCGCACCTCTTCAATCAGGAGACGGATGAGTCCCTAAACTCCCTAAGGTCTCTGGGCATCTACACACCAGCACCTAAGAGGAAATTCTACTGTCCACCCCAATCATATAGTTACAGGGCCGCCGCAGCTATACCACCAACATACCTATGAGCCTCTTCAAAAGCACCCTAAGGTCCACAGGCCACGTCAACCTATGTCAAGTGCCCAGCCATCAGCGCAACATCCAAACATCATGTAAACATTATTTCTGAGTGTCCTTAGAGAGCCGTTAACGGCTCCATACACAAATGCCCATTTACCCTATCCCATTCGGGGAGCCACCTCTGACTCTTCTCCCAGCATGGAAAGCCATAACAATGGACAAGTGGGTCCTAGATATTACCCAGAGCAGCTATATCATAGAGTTCATGGCATCTCGCCCTTCTCCTCGGTCCACATGCATGAAACACGTACTCGACGACCTCCTCCAACTAGAGGTCAACTCCCTATTGCAGAGGGGAACTGTGGCGCTAATCTCAGACTTCTTTCAAGGAAGAGGGTTCTCCTCGAGATACTTCCTAGTTCCCAAAAAGACTGGAGAGTGGAGACCGATATTAGGTCTCTGATGCCTCAATTGCTCGATGTTTCCAAACCAAGATTTTGCGTGGTCACACCTGCAACAGCCATTCCCTCCTTAGAAAAAGGATGTGGTTGATGGCGCTTGATAGGCATATCATACCTACTTCCATATCAATATACACCCAACTCATGGAAGGTTCCTGAGGTTCAAGGTGGGGCCTTGGCATCTTCAATACAGGGTCCTATCCTACAGACTCACCACTGCCCCACGAGTATTCACAACAGGATTCTCTGTAGTGGCAGCCCATCTTAGACATCAGTGGGTCCTTGTTTTCCTCTATCTAGACGACTGGCTGATAGCAGCACAGTCCAAAGAAGAGGCCCAGAAGGTGACATTGCAACTGCTTCTACTCCTCTCCTTCCTAGGGGTTAGTGTCAATGCTGAAAAATCAACTTTAAACCCTACGCAATCCCTAGAGTTCATAGAAGCTCACATAGACACAACCTCCGCCCGAGCTTATCTACCAAGGAAAAGATTCCAGACAATGAGGGAATTAATCACTTTGACTTTGGCCAAAACCTGACTCTCTTGGGACATATGGCAGTCTGAACATAAATCACGCCATTCGCTCGCCTACACCTGCACTGCCTTCAACTCTGGCTACATACGTCTACTCCCCCATGCATCAATCCATGCACCCTCTGCTCCACCTGTCACCAGAAGTTCTTTCCTCACTCCAATGTTGGATGAACTCGCTATGAATCTGCTCAGGGATGAGCTTCCTCCCATCCTCACCCACCATGACCATCATAAGTGATGCATCCCTCATGGGCTGGGGTGCCCACATGGGCAAACCATGACACAAGATACCTGGACAGCATGAGAGTCCAGGATGCAGATAAATATATTGGAACTCTGGGCAGTATGCAGAGCTTGCCAGGCGTTCCTGCCAACCATCCAAAATCAACACGTTCCTGTCATATCAGATACCACCCCCACAGGCTTCTACATAAACAAACAAGAGGGGACGAGATCCAGAGCCTTGTGTGCGGAAGCTATCCACCTTTGGGAATGGTGAATCACACACCGTATTCTTTTGACAGCAGCCTATCGGGCACCCAGAACGCAATTGCTAATGCTGTCAGCAGAAACTTTGCAACCTACCACAAATGGGAGTTGTGTGACTCTCTAATCGTGGACATCTTTGGCCAGTGGGAAACCCCAGTGAGGGATCTTTCCTCATCCCACAACAATAACAAATGCACCCAATATTGTTCAAAGGGAGAATCTGGAACTCAATCACAGGGGGACGCCCAAGTCCTCAATCGGTCATACCAGATGAATGATGCCTCTCCCCCTGCTTTATCTCTTCTACAGCAGGTGGTCCACAAGATCAGATGGCAGAAGGCAACAGCCATGCTGATAGCCTCTTTTTCTTTGGGTGCTTGTTCATGTCAATTCCAATCAGGTTTCTCCATGGCATACTGTGGTTCCCTGCTTTTAAAAGTTGAGGCCTGTGGTAAATGCATGCCCAAAAGTGACATGCACACTTCATGCTTGTGGTGTCTAGGAGAGTCACCAGAAAGACCAGTGCAGGATCTGTCGCAGGTTTTGCCCTAGAACTTTGAGGACAGGGACCAGCATCTCAAAGTTCTGCTGATGGAGGCCGTGCTTCGGCCCCAGTCAGACCCCGGATTGGGACACCCCGTGCCTAGCACAGTCTCCTTGGTGCAGAGCACCCCGGCACCATCTTCCCAGGATCTAGTGCCAAGAAAGGACTCCTTACGAGACTCTTGGCACCATCATGGCTCCTCCCGCATGTAGTTGTCAGGTAGGCACTGTTCACAATTGCAAGTGCCTCAGAAGAAGAAGAAGCCGGAGAAGGGCCACTCTCCCCTGACCAAAACTAAGAAGCCGGCCATGATGGGACCCCAGTCAGCCTACAGCACTTCAGCCACTTCATCCGCGAGGTTCACATCGACTTCTGCAGTTAAGTCTGGATCCGCCCTGCTCGCCGAGCCCTTGGAGTCAGCAGCTGCAGCTCGTGTTGACCCCGGAGGCATATGAGGTGGCACAGGACTTGTTGCGCCTCACAGTGCCGTTTTCCCATCTCAGAAAGGATGAACAACTGGCACTTGCCTGCCCCACGGTCCAGTCAAAGGGGAAGTCAGCCATGCTGCCGCAATGCTTGCCATCTCCACAGCACTTAAGCTCACTTACGATGAGCTATGACCAGCAGAAGAGTGGGGGGCAGGGAGGGGAGAAAACCTTTTGTAGTGATAATCAAGGTGGGCCATTTCCAGCAGTTAACACACTCCTGCTGATAATAGCTCATCTTAAGTGATCACTCTCTTTACAGTGTGCATGATAAACACCCATTTTTTCATGTTCTGTGTGTATATAAATCTCCTCACTGTATTTTCCACTGAATGCATCCGATGAAGTGAGCTGTAGCTCACGAAAGCTTTATGCTCAAATAAATTGGTTAGTCTCTAAGTGCCACAAGTACTCCTTTTCTTTTTGTGAATACAGACTAACACGGCTGCTACTCTGAAACCTGTCATACTGGTATGTGAGAACTGGGAATATGTGCAGGGGTCTTCATAGAAAAATGAAAGCTAATATTTTAGTATTGTGGTGTTTTATCTGTAGAGTAGCTGACTCAACATTATATCAAGTAGATTCTCATACTTAGCCATGTTTCAGCTTTTACTTTTTTTGTTAATAGTCCATATAGTAAACTTGATGTAGTAATTTAATTGAATATGCGAAGGCAAATCTGAGACTCATATTCTTTCCCCTGTCAGATTGCAAAATTGCGTCAGCAGTTGCAGAGAAGTAAACACAGCAGCAGGCATCATCGGGATAAAGAAAGACAGTCTCCATTCCATGGTAACCATGCAGCCATTAATCAGTGTCAGGTAAGGCTATGCCACTTCTAAGGGCATTGTGGGAGTTAACATAATGTTAACTCCTGTGTGTTCCAAGTAGTGATTTTTAAAGAAAAAATACCACGATGTGTTCTGAAATACTTGATTACTGCTGAATGATGTATATCTGTGAAATGTATAGAACCTTTTTGCCTTGTGAGATGAAACTGATTTTCTTTAGCATGCTGAAGTGGGGTATGTTTGTTTTTTCTCTAAATTAAAAAAAAAATGTAAAGGGAGGTTGGTGAAGAATATACTAATTTACAACGTAATTTGTAAGGACTGATGCAGATGGATGATATAGTTCAGTTCACTGAATTAGAAATCAATCAGTATGGATAAATTTAATCTAATTCTATGAAATAATCTTTCAAGTAAAGTGGTGTGTCTAGGTTATGAATTTGCATATAGAAAACTGAATAGAACCAGCCTGGTGGTGTAAGTGGTAGGGTCTTGAGAGTGAAGTTTAGTTTCTTCTTGACTCTTTTTTTAGCACTGGACAGTCCTGGGCTGAGTGCTGTAGAGGGATCCCAGTTGTCCATCAGGTAGACATGAAAGGATTAGGAGTTGACACTGACTTCCTTTGAAAGGAGTCCCCTTCAGTTATCTTTAGGTGGAAAGATGGTAGCTTATGAGTGACTCAGGGAAGAATAGTGAATTTCCAGACACAAACTGCAGAGTAAGGATGATAAGAATATATTTACAAAGCATATAATTTTTCCTCTAGTACTGTAGATGGTATGAAAATATCAATTCAAAAGTTCTTTACTACTTCTGTGTCACTAAATTCATCCTTGTGTTTAGGATGAAGGGAGTAACATAGATGTCTTCCCAATAGGTGCATGTTCTTGTCTCTTATCATACTGATGAATTCCTAGCATGATTTCTCAAAAAAAGTTCTTGAAATTTTCCTGTTAGTTTCAGACATACATGACCAGATCAAGAAGTTGTTGGAGTTGCAGATCATGATCTCTGCACATCTTAGATTTTCAAATCGGTTCCATGTTGTGTCTAGCAAAGGGAATTTGACAAAGAAGTTCTCCTTCATGGTCATGTTAATTGTTCCTAATAGAGAGTTTCCTCTGGCGGGTTTCCCCCAGGATGCCATCTGGAACGAGGGTACCACTGAGCCCCCATGACCTACCAGCCTGGGCTTCCCCTCACACTGTGCTGCTGTGATAAGTTGCCAAGCTCTCCAAACTTGCTCTTTCACCAGCATACACACAGGTAGGGACACACTCAGCTGCAGTACTTACAGGCTGCTGTGATCAGCTCTGCATGGGGAGGCTACAGCTAAGGAACTGCCCAGGTGTTCAAGAGCATTCCCCCCTCTGGAGTGTAAACCCAAAACTATATGGTCTTGTGCTGCACAGAGATCTGTACAGTGTAAGCTCATGAAATTCACCCCCTCCCTCAATGTGGAGAGAGAATATACAACAGCTTTTTGCCCCAAGTTATAACTCCCACGCACTGGTTTGTGATGAAGCAAAAGCAAATATATTAACTACAAAAGTTAGATTTTAAGTGATTATAAGGGGTAGCAAACAGATCAAAGCAGGTTACCTAGCAAATAAACAAAAACGCAATCTGAGCTTAATATACTAAATAGATTGGATATAAGTAGCAAATTCTCACCCTAAATGAGGATTTAAGATGGCGGCAGAGATTTTTAAGGGGCCAGCTGCCTTTGCTTCAGCTTAAAACTCCAGGTGTTCCTTTCACACCCTAGAAATCCCTCTAGCCTGGGTCCAGCAGTTCCCCCCAGTTCAGTCTTTGTTCCTCAGGTGTTTCCAAGAGTCTCCTTTGGGCACAGAGTCAGTGAAGAACCACGATGAGGTCACTCCCCTGCCTTAAATAGCTTTTGATATGGTGGGAACCCTTTGTCTCCAAGCTTGGTTCTGATGCCTTTCAGTGGAAAAACACTGGTATTCCATGATGGAGTGCAGTACCAGGTGATCTGGTCACATGCCCCGGTAGTGTCATAGCAGCCATGACTTGGAGGCTGTTTGTAGCCTCCACAGGAAGGCTCCCCAGTGGAAGATTAGCTTCTTCTAAGACCTGTTGTTCTCCCTAATGGTCCATTGACTTGAATTGGCCCTTCCCAGCCAGCCATCTAGACTGACAGTCTTTTGTCTAGTGGGCGTTCCCTGGGTGTAAACACATATGTAATAGGAATATTGTCTCTGTATCTAACTTAAGATACCAAAATGATACATGCATATAAGTAGGATGATCATATTCAGTAAATCGTAACCTTTTCAGTGATATCTTATATGATCTGTCTTGCATAAAATACATCATAATTACGCCATACTCGTATCCTATTACTATGAAGATTATGAGGTATGGTGTCACATTTCCTTTCTAATCTAACGAATTGTAAACAGGACCAGTTATGCCAATCATCCGGGATAGGCCTCTGGCTCCTTCCCTTGCAAACTTTTGCTGATCTTATTCTTTTCAGACTTTGTGCCCTTTTTTTAAGAAAAGCACAGTCCTAGTTCAAAACTATTAACTTGCTTGTATGTTTTTACCCTTAATGGGTAGAGCTTGGAGATTTTTTTTCTTGCTTTTCATTGCACTAAGCTTTCTTCCATCCCCCTCCACTTCTTTGCCCTGCCATTTGAAGTAGCGCCTATCCTCTGAGTTCTCTCCAAGGTTGACAGTAGAACTGAATTTGAACCCTTTCAGGAATTGAAGGGTGAGCATTATCTAGATGACTGCTGATTTGTACCCTTTCTTTAAAATTGGTTGTCAAAATAGTTTCCCAATCTCAATGGACACTTCAGAGTTTTGGTGTCCTGATTAAATTAGGACAAAAGCTCTTTGCAATAATCACAATAAATGACCCATGTGGAAATGAGCCTTAGTTTTTGGGGTGGGGGGTGGCAGTGGAAGCTGTGAATTTAACTAGTTTCATATCACTGCAAGATTCAAGAAGCCTTATAGCTACTAAGATTTGTCTCTTGCAAAGAAATGTTCCCAGCAACTGGCGTTTGGAAGAAAAAAAAAAATGCCTGTTCAAAAGTCTACTCCAGTAGTAGTAAATCAGTGTCCAAATATGTTAAGGGTTCTGAGCAGAGCACTCTGTTTTTAGATATTTGTAAAGAAATCAATTGAGTGTCTTAATAGTTTCTCTAAACATTACATTTTATAAAGCTCTCTTTGTAGGAGGGTGTTAAAGGTGACTGTTAAATGCCCAATAATTTTTTTGTAGTGCTTGGAGGATCCTATGCATTTGGGGTGTTAAATTATCTGATCCTGATTTATTTTTAATCTAAGAGATTTAGTATGCTAGTCTAGATTCCTACCCATTGTTCTGCTAAGGGTGCTGACTGATTAATATTTTTAATCTGAGAGAATCAGCAGAGGATTGTGAGCTAATGATTTGCATTTGCACAGAAAATAACAGTTCTTCTTCGAGTGCTTGTTCACTTTGATTCCAGTCAGGTATACGCACGCTGAGTGCACAGTCATCGGAAAGTTTCCCCTTAGCAGCTCCAATCAGGTCGTCTGTTGAGCCCCCTGAAGTGGCGCCTTCATGGCGCTCAATATATGACCCTGCCGGACCAACCCCCCCTTCAGTTCCTTCTTACTATCCATGATGACCGTTGGAACAGTGCTCACTTGCTCAGCAAGTGCTTCTTTAGTATTCTTCTGTTAAGTCATTTGAATTCATAGTTAGTTTAGTAAATAGATAGTAGGTTGGGAACGGGGTCTTTCCCCAATCCCTAGCCCCACCCCTCCTTGGGCTCTGGGGCATGCCGCGAGCCCAAGGCTTTAAGCCCTGCAGTACTTGCAATAAGTCTATACCCCTCAGTGACCCCCATGACTCTTAAATGGGGGGAAATGCACCAAATGGGGAAGTGCAAAATCTGCAGGGCTTTTCGGTCAAGGACCAAGAAGGAGCGTGATTTCCGCCTTCAGTAACTTTTAATGGAATCTGCTCTTCCCCATGGCCCCATCAACATTGGTACACCACGCTGCTGGAGCTGTCAGTGGACACCCCAATCATGCTACCACTCTGTCCCAATCTGATCACTAAAGACCATGGTCACTTTCAACACCTTCTTGTATCTGTTGTTCTTCAAGATGTGGTGTTCACGTCCATTCCAATTCCCAGCCTCCTTCCCCTGTGTCAGAGTAGCCGGCAAGAAGGAACTGAAGGAGGGTAGGGTCGCCAGGGTCATGTATTGAGCTCCATGAAGGTGCCACTCCAAGGGGCTCCACAGCCAACCCAATGGGAGCTGCTAAGGAAAAACTTTCCTATGACGGTGCGCGCAGTGCGTGCACACCTGATTTGGAATGGACGTGAACAACACATCTCTAAGAACAGTTACGAGAAGGTAAGTAACCGTTTTTTCTAGTTGTACCATCTCCATGTGCTGGAATGGAGGACCTGTACCAGTGTATCTTATATATGCCAGGAACTCTAAAACAAAACTATTGGAAAAAATGTTTCCACCTTTTTGCTTCATGATTGCAGCTGCTCTTGCTTGTAGTTGCTTTCCCAGCAGAAACAGAGGTGGGAAACTGACCAAGGTTATGTCGTATGTTTCACATTGCTTCCATTTACCTTGGTCCTGGATTAAGTGCTATGAAAAATAATAGCAGCTCAGGCTTGCTTTTGCTTGAGAGAATTTTAAAAAAGACAGAAGGGGGGATAGGTAAAGAAACCTGGTATTTGTGAAATCCATTACCCAAAATGAATTCCTGTAGAAAATTTCTCTTTATCCTGAAGAGAGAATTATTCAGATTGAGAAATTCCCATCTAGCAACCTTCTGAAACTTTTGAATGTTGGAAATACATATTTTGCTTTTGTTTGTGATTTTGTCATATCACTTCTGCAAGATTAGCGTTCTAAGTTCCTAGAGCTAATACTAGGTATTAAGTTCCTAGTCCCAATACTAAGACACATCCGAGAATTATCCTTCCATCAAATAGTTCCAAGTAAACTGTGTGGCCAGTTATAACACTGTGAACAGTGTAAAAAAAAAAAAAAAAAAATCAGACCATTTGTAGTTTATTTTGTGGGTTTTTTTTTAATTGTTTTGAAGTTCAGCAGATTTATTGGAAACATCAAAGGCTAGTCTTTACTCAGGCTTTGGAATTAAACTAAAATCATTTTCATTACTCTGCTGTGGAGACTTTAACATATAATGAATAGTGCAACTGGGGTACAGATCATAGAAATGTTACCTCCTTAGAATGAGTAAAGTGGCCTTAATTTCATTTGGCGGGTGAAGGAGAGTGAGTGTAAAAAGTGCTCACAATATATAGTTGTTTTTAGACTAAGTTTTGTCATAGGAGTTTTTATTTTTCTCTTTGGAAACTTTGAGCTTGAATATAATTTAAGGAACTTTTTTTTATACTTTGTATCCCACTAATAGTGCACGCACAATTTTAAAAAATAGGTATTTGGTTGTTGGCTTAGAAATTGCTTTCTGTAAATATTACAGGCTTTTAGTGGGTGACTGTTTGATCTGTAAGTTCTTGGTTTCCTTTGGGAATTATTAGGACAGAATCAGAAACATCTCTCTTCTGTTGGGTTTCTCGAACAGCTTCTGACTAGTATTCGTGGATACTCTCTTTTAGAAGTTAACCTATTGCCCCTGCAAAAAATAGTGAATACTGCCCTCAACAAATGACCCCAAAATACAATTAATGTTGCCCCAATAAATGCAGACCTCCCCCCAAAGTAATAAAGGTAGTAGTGTCGTGTCTTCCCCCCCCCAGTAACTTAATGTAAGCTGCACCTTATCTTTGCAGGTGTCAGTTGCTGCTGCTTCTGTACCCCTCCCACCTTTCCCTCAAAGAACCACAGAGAGGTTTCTAAGGCAGGGATCATGCAGTTCTGGAGCAGCTAGATGTTTTTGTGGCAGGAAGGGAAGGGAAGGAGATGAGTGGAACCACTGCATATTTTTTTTTCCAAGGTGAGAAAAGAGAGAGTAGACCCAGCCCCCTGAACTACTGCTAGTTTCAACTCTTTCTTTGTGTGAAAAGAGCAACAGTAGTTCCCACGCTCTTAAATCCCCACACTATCCCCCATTCCTTTGATGGTTAATTTCAGTGGGTATTTTCTTCTATTTTAGTTCTTCTGGTCGTGGCATAAGTGAGTCTAAAACTTTAATATTAGCTTGAATTTCAGAATAGTTTTCATTATTTGGCTTTTAGAATTAATTCAATGAAACTGACTTCTTTTTTTGCATTTGCTGTGTTGAAGGCTGTTGCAATTTTATCACTCTTGGTGAATGAGTCTGGTCCAAGAATCTGGTTATACTAATACTTTTCCTTCAGCTACTCTGTGAACTCCTTAATTGCTTTGCAGCATAATGGGCAAAGCTACAGTCTTCAAGTAGCAGATTTCATTTCCTTACCAAGAAAAAGTTTGCTTTTGCTGTAATTTTAGGAAATATAATGAGACTTGCATTTAAGAGCAGTGCTTTGTCTAAACATCCTTAATTTTTGAGTTTTTATAATTTAATATTTAGGTTATCATATGGGTTGTACTCCCTCAAGAGAACGGTAAGATCTTTAGGGGAAGGACTCCTTTTTGGTATATTCTACCCATGAAGAAGTGCTGGTACATCTATAGGACACTCAACATTCCCAGACAAAAACAATATTAAGACAGAGGGAAGGTTGAGATCACATAGTAATTCATTTAAGATAAAATGCATTACAGGGGTGTAACAAAGCGGCCTTTGGTGGGACGCTACTGAGAGTATCAGTCAGGACAAATTGCTTAGAGCAGAGCAATTACAGCCCAAGCCTGGGGGTCCTTTACTACTAAGGCATACCAAACCAGTCAAACAGAGAGGACTTTGATTTTACCCCACTGGCTAACCAGAAGTCATAGAAGCAATTCCTTTAGACACTCCAGTTTCCCAGTATCACCACTAGCACCGCTCCTTATGGGGATGAATGGTTATGAAAACCAATACCCCTGTAAAAGAAAAAAGGTTCTCCCAATCCCAAAGGACCAAGCCCCAGACCCAGGTCAATATACCAGTCAGATCTTACCACAAATCACGCTGTTGCCAATCCTTTAGAATCTAAAGGTTTATTCATAAAAAGAAAAAAATATAGGTAACAGTTAAAATTGGTTAAATGGAATCAAATACATACAACAATTGCAAAGTTCTTAGTTCAGGCTTGTTTCAGGCTTGATTGGTTTAAATCAGCAGTAATCCCATCAAGTCTCTGGAGTACAAACATCCCAGCTTGGATGGGTTGTTCAGTTCTTTGTTTAGAGCTTCAGTTTCAAGCACAGTTCCTCCAGAGGTCAGAAGCAGGATTGAAGACCAAATGGAGGAGTTTCCACATCCTTTTATATCCTCTGCCATGTGGAAGGAAACCATGTGGAAAATCACAGCAGCAAGATGGAGTTTGGAGTCACATGGGCAAGTCACATGTCCATGCATGACTCAGTTTGCAGGCGGCAGCTATTGCTCACATGCTACCTTGAATGTTCCCAGGAAGGCTCTTCAGTTGTAGATTGGAGTCTCCCAAGGTCCATTGTTAGTTAAGTGTTTCTTGATAGGACTATTCTGAGTAAGTGCCCAATGTCAAGAAGCTGACCAAATGCTTCACTACTTGGAATCAAACACTTCAAATACAAAAATTATACACATGTACAGACAGCATAATCATAGCCAGCAAATTACAACCTTTTCATAGAGACCTTACTTGACCTCCTTTGTACAAGATTTGGTGCAGCTATAGGACCTTGATTGCAACAATGATTTATATAGTCACAGTTCATGTCAATAATGCCACAAGGGGTATTGTAATTATCCTAAAACCAAATGATATATATCTAGAAGATTTAAGGTTATGCTTAAAGAAAATCTGAACATGTTAAGGTCTGGCAATGCATCCAAACAACCTTAACCTCTGCCCTGTAGTGACACCATGCAATAATCATAGGGTTGACGGAGACATTTTAGAGTTAGTGGTGCCAGATTAGAAAGAACTGACTTTTGAAGACATTACATTTTCTCCTCCAACCCAAAGTTATCATGTATTATTCTGAGGTATTCAGAAAACTACATGCTCCAGTACATACTGATGTCATTGGAAATGTGAATGAGGGAATCTGCTGCACAATCTGCAAGGCATTTGTTTCCAGTCCCAGTGGACTGTGAAGTGTAAAATAATAATCATAGTACAATTTCTTATCAGTTCAGCTCCATGACCCTTAGCATGCCATAGTTTAAGAAACCTTCACTGGTTATATTGGTGGTAGTGTTCTCTTCTGTGTATCGTTCCGTGTATAACAGCTGACCATTCCAAAAGCCTACTTAGCAATATTTGCTTGGCAGGGGCAAGTATATTTCACTGAAGCAGTTTAACGTAATGGCAAGGTAGGATGATATACGTCACCAGGTAGATTTGTTTCTGGGTTATTTAAGGACAACAGTTTCTCTGAGGCAGGGCTATGCTTTCGGAAAGCAAGAGTAATAGTGTAATTAATATATTAGGAAATGTTACCACATATGTGTGTGTGTATATATAATGAGAGAGAGAGAGAGAGAGAACTCTCACACTGTCTGTTGAAACTTCTGCTCAGGAAATGCTTGTGGCTCATTGTTCATGTAAACAACAAAAATTCAGCATTCCCAGAACCACCAAACTTGGAAAAGACTTTTAACAGCACTCAGGCTTCAGCAGAACATGGGTGAAGTGCATGTGTGGTGGGAAAAGTGTGCAAGGAAAGTAAACATAAGCCAGCAGGAAAATGTGAAAAGTCACTGATGAAGCAGCCCTCCCAATTCTAACCAGGGAGAGAGCAAGAGCACCAGAATTAGCAAGTTTATATATAATACATCTGACCTGGTAACAGCTTTTATTAGTGCTATATCTTTTTCACCATAACTTCAGTGCCCAAATAGCCTTGGATTATCACCGTTTACAACAATGAGGACAAAGAGTACTACTAACACCAGAAAGACATTGTTTTTAAAAAAAAAAAACCAAAAACCTATGACCATGCAGTAGTGTGGTCTCCTGAAGGCCATCACAGTGCTGCAAGAGAAAACACCACCCATGACATGAGCAACATATTTTTTAAGTTGCCTGATCAAGTACTTCTGCCAAAGAAGCCTGTTCTCTCAGTGTAGATGGGGAATTCCTTTGGGTGGCAGTGTAGTCAGCACAGAGTTGGTCTTTTGGGAACTTCCAGTATAAAGTTGGATGGGAAGTAGGTGAGTAGTGAGGCAATTGTTACATTTATTTTAGTGATGCAAGAACAGAATGGGATTGGCTTTTTAGGTCCAGTGTTGATTTGGGTCACTACTTCAGCAAA
Source organism: Chelonia mydas (assembly GCF_015237465.2). NCBI lineage: Eukaryota > Metazoa > Chordata > Testudines > Cheloniidae > Chelonia > Chelonia mydas. Next base: position 59,577,494 of record NC_051251.2, read on the forward strand.
CCTTTGAATTTCTATCTATTTTTAAATTTATTTTTCTAACATTAATTTTTACTCCTGATGAAGTGGGTAGCAGTGAAGGTACTTGATGATCCGTCTTCCATTATTTGTTGTTTTGTCGTTCGGTTCTGCTGTTAATGTTGCAACACATTTTCACTTTGGTAAGATTTACAGACCATTTTGTGGTTTTTAGCTCAAATGTCTTCCCTCCCCTGTATTTTGTTCCTGTGAACACTCTTTTCTCTCCACAGTCCACTGCCCTACCTATCTGTAAATCAAGCTAAGCTCATTGACATCAGTTAAAGATTTGGCCCCCCATCTTTATTTTTCCCCATCCTCAGACCTATCCTCACTACTTTATCTTCTCTCCCAGTTCCCCCACATTCATGCTTGGGAAATTTTGATGATCCAACTGACTTGTTTGTTTTTTACTTACTGAACTGCTTTCTTGATTTACTGCCTTGGATCAGTCTGTCCCATTCCACCCTCCCCCCACACCCACCCCCCTTTACAAGGATCACTTACTTGACATTATCTTCGACCAGCAAAGAATATAAATGTAGAGAAGCATAATATACACTTACTTGGAGGTATAGGATATTGGGGTCAAAGATTTTGGACATGTTTGGGAAAAACAGAAGTAATTCCCTGCACTGGCTTTCAGTTGTTTTTCCTCTTATGGAAAAGTCTAAATTTTTTCAAACAAGAAGGGCAGAGGTGGAAGGTGGAGAAGCAAGACAGTTGAAAAAGTAATGACAACCTAAACTATGGAGCTGCTAGTGGTTTTGTTGTAACATGGATGAAGATTTCCAAACTTGTGGTGTCTCCTAGTGTCTTGTATGATGTGCAATCCATCTAAACTCACCACACCAGCTGATGCAGACCAGGTGCTTCATTAAATAGATTGCCTCTTTTCCAGGAGAAGTAAGAAAGATAGTACACAGTGCATGTTTCTCATTCCATAATAAAAGAACTCGAGCTGATTAGGAAAAAAAATTCAGTTTAAAATTGACCAAAATGCGGTTGGGGAGTTGGGAATCATGAGTTATTCTCTTGTATTTTGATCAGCTGTAACTGAAACACTGGGCCTAGGGGTTGTCCTTCAAGAGATCAGCACACAACTAATCACAGCTCTGTGAAGAGACTGGTTTTGGGGGTTTTTTTTTGGTTCTTTAACAATTACCAATTTAAACCCCTTGAAATTGGAAGAAGACTTGCTAGTTGTGTTGTGGAGAGACTTTTTTCCAACCCTGGAGAGTCAAATCTAACGTGCCTGAACACTTGAAAGTGCCTCACTCTTCCACTCACTGGCAAGAGCTCAGTGGGAGAGATCACTCAGTTACTAGGAAGAACATCAGACAAATCCCAGAGAAGTACCATCAGTAAAAGTTAGAATGAATACCAGAAGGGAGCAGGTTGATTGATTGTATGTACCACTCTCTGTTTCAAATTAACAATTAGAAACAGAAGAAAGATGAAAGTAATTGGAAAGTCTTATTATAGAAATGGTGGAAAATGTCTTGAGTTTTTAAAAAAGCCCAGAAGATAAATTATGTAAAACAAACCAAATGAGCATTTGTAATGTACTAAACCTTGAAATGCAAGATGAGGGAGGAAGGAGATTGACAGTAATGAAATATTTCTCTCTCAGTTTAGGCAGTTCTCTAATCAGCCTATGACTAAAGCTGCACCTGAGCAAAGGCTTCTGCAGAGCATTCCACTGATCTCTCTAGCTTATGGTTGGGGTACCAGTACCGAGCCTCTTCATGCTGTTAGAGAAGATACCACTCAGGACAGTCCCTAAAGTTCCTGCTGATGCAAGAAAAGGTCCTTCTTGAATGCTGTACCATGCCTCATCTGCAGTTACTTTAAAAACTGCAGTGTGAATGTTACAATGTTTCTAACTCAGTATAGGAGAGCTGCAGAAACTTTTTGGAAAACTGCATGAATCTCCATTCTTCATGTGGAATTCCTTATGGGCTGCCGGTTCCAGGAAAATGATCTAGATTAGGCTGCAAGAAAGCTCATGTAATTACTGTGGAAAATTTCCAAAGCAACTAGTGACTCATTTATTTTTTCCCTACTGCCAATGGTGAGAGACCAAAACAAAAAACATAAGCAAACATTTCCACGAAGTACATATACAGTGCACTCCTCTTAAATTGTTGACCCTTCCTCCTCTGCCTTACACTTGGAACAATTTCCCTAGAAGTTGGGTTGCAGTGCTTAAAACAACTGGGACTTTCATTCTACTTCGCTGTGAGCCAAATTTGAGGTCCTTATTGGAACAAATTCCTGTATATTAATAGTTTAGTGAGGGGAATAGTGATAGTTTAGTGGGGCGGGGGAATAGCCTATAAAGACTTAAGAATTTTGCCCTGTACATGGAATTTAACTGTATCCAAGTTAACTGTGATGTTGATGGATTCCATTGAACTCTATTTAGCTGCTTTGAATGCTTACAGTTCTTAACTGTTTGAAGTACAATAATTTACTTTCTTTTAAATTAAGATAATTATGATCTCAGTGTAGAAAATGTTAGAAATTATGGTAATTTCATATTAATGAAATGGTTCAATGCTTTTTCTGTACAAAATGAGTGCAGATAATGTGTATATCTGTGCAATCTAAGTAAGCATTGATAGTTTCCACGTTCCTGGATGCTTCCTTTCCTATCTATTGGGACCAAGAGAGACTGGTGGGACCAGTCTTCATGAATTCTCTTGTCTTGCCATACGGCTTTAACCCAGTGGTCCCCAAACTGTGGTGCGTGCCCACCAAGGGGGTTGTGGAGGAATGTTTTCGGGGTGGGGGGGTGCAGCAGGCACTGGGCCAGCCCCCACAGGGGCAGGGAGGGAGTACCACCCAGCCCCACTCTGTCCTGGCCCCAATCCCACGACCCTCAGAGGCCCCGGCTTCCACTCTTGGGTGCAGTCCTGGCTTCGGCCCCATTCCTGACCCCAGCTCTGGAGGGGGTGGGGGATTGGGTGTGGACAGATTACATTATGGGTGGGGCGGGGGGGTGCGACATAGAAAGTTTGGGGATCACTGCTTTGACCACTCTGCTGGTCCATCTTATGCCTTTCTCACTCCCAAACTTTCACAAGGTCTGCCGTCACTTCATCAGGTCCCGCTGCCTTTGTTCTCTGGACTGCATTTGTCATCTCTTCCTCAGTTATGTTATACTCAGACTCCACATTAAGGTCACATGTTGGCAATCCCACCCTAATGAGGATTACTTTAAGAGACTCTCAAAGTATTGTTGTCTGGCTATATCGGAAGAAGGATAGGAAACACTGGATGTGGTTTAATTAGGCTACAATTTTATTCTTAAATTTCTGGGAGTACCCAGCGGATAAAAGTGTACAGTGCAGGTAATTCCATAATCATTTCAATATATACCCCGAGGTTTTCATCAGTCCTCTCCTTTACCCATCTTTGTCCCCGGCTAACGTGTTGCTGATACTTCACCATTTCCCTCCCTTTCCCCTCACCCCCCATCAAATGAGGATTAAGAGGAGGCTATGGGGGGGGCTTGTGACTGATACAGCAGGTAGTCATGAGAGCCCCAACACCCTCTCCCCCCATTTCTACTCCTTTAAAGAATACCTCCTTTAAATCCTTTACCAGTCCATTTAATGTGATCACTGTATCCCTTCCCGATGGAGTACCTGCACTGGACATCCGTCCCACATTTACATAATGAGTTGCGGCATCATAGCCTAACTCCAGTTTCAGGTTTGCCCAACTAAGCCTGCCCCTTCAACCTAACCTTCGCCTTGGCCAATCTGGCACTAAGGGTAAAATCCCTTTACAAACACACACACCCCTTCCAGGAAAGGAGTGACTAGTGCAATGCCCATAGCAGATCCTAACAAACCCGGTATGTCACCACTCCCGTGGATGGGAGCATGGGTGCTGCTCCACCTGGTCCAGGTAAAAGAGGGCTTTTCCCGCAGCGGCATGTATTGCGGGAGGTAGGACCTGTAGCTGCAGTCAAAAGTAGCTCTGTGGCGCTCTAGCCCTTAAAGGGGCACACACTTTTTCCAGCAAGCCAAACAGTGGATCCCACAACTTAATGTGCGGTGAGATCATTTTCATTTCTCTGGCACTTGTTTACTAGTACTCTTCCCAATCATTTACAAGTGATGTTATAATACCTTCCTTTTGTGTCTCATTTTTGCAATGCTGTAGATATTTTTGCCAGCCAACTGTGGGTAGTGTACAAACTTTCTTCCAAATCCATCCTTTAAAATGCACATTTTTTGTGAAACATTTCTACAATGATCTCCAAAATTTCTATGCATTCTTGTATTTGTACTGTTGTGTTGTATTTGTCCAAGTAAGATTATAAGCTTTTTGAGACTGGAGCACTGTCTCCCTTTTAAAAAAAAAAATAGTGCAATAATAGTTGTTGGCTTGCCAGTAAAATGTGACTGTGTGAGGTCTGAAAAAAGAGTACTTTAGATAGGCATTCCATGTCTTCATATCTAATATGTGGTGAGGAAACAAAACATAGCCCTGTATTTATGTAATTTTTTGCTTCACTAGTTGTAGTAAGTCAGTGCAAATTTAAAGTAACCTTCTGGAGGTACTTTTTAAGGAGAAAAAATAATTTCCTTTGCTAAATAAAACGGCCTTAAAATTTCAGCAAGGCTATGAATATACAGTAAGTGAAATGGAGTGGAATTGAGTATTTTAAACTACATTAAAAAAAAAAAAACTGTTAAAATAACATTGTTTCCAAAGTAGAGCACTCACAAATCCAGGAAATCCCAGGTAGAGAGCAGGAAGGTATCTCTGAGGAAAATTTTACTTCTCCAAATGGAATATTTCTTAATATGGGCTATGGGGATTTTTCTTATTATTACAAAAGGTTTTTCTTCCTTTATGACTTAATAACAATAAGCATTCAAGGTTAGCTTTCCTATGTTGCAGAGCGACGTGGGAGCTGGAGAAAGACTGGGTAGGGGTCAGGGAAAGATTTTTGAGATTAGGCGGCTGTTTAGAAATTGTCTAGTTAATAGTTTTTCTCCTCTTGCATGTAAACTTGTAAAATCATCTCAGAACATCTGTTTTCATCTAAAGGCCTCCGTCTTAGCACAACTAAGTTTGTGCTTTTTTTTGATAAAAGTTATTTCAGTAGAAAACTGTATTCTTGAAATTTTTTAGCTTTTTTCTTAAGTGTAAATCTACAATATTTATTTATTTACTCACCTTCCCTTTGGTTTTCCAGGCTCCAATCCCAAAAAGTGTAATTGTTCCCGTTATACCCATAACCAAATCAACAGGATCACGTTTTCGGAACAGCATAGAGGGGCTGAATCAGGAGATTGAGATAATAATTAAGGAGACAGGAGGCAAGGAAGAACAGCTGATTGTAAGTATCTACTGCCCCCCAAAAATTGTTTTCAAAATAAGCTTTTTTTTAAGAGAATTTTTCTTTTCACATTGATGATTTACTGTACAAATTTGGTAATGTAAATTTGCACATGATTAATTTGTTGTCTTCTACTGAAGTAAAATAAAAAATTTCCTAATGATTAACTGTCTTCCACCACCACAGGAATAGAAAATAACTTCCTTTAAATCTTTTTGCTGTTCTCTTCACCTTTAGGATGTTTACACTGATGCATTTATGCCATAACTAACCAACAGAAAAGAACAATTATCTAAAACTTATTTTGGTGAGAATTGCTTTAGTCATGTTTATAGCGTTTACTCTCTTCCTCTCCTCCCCCCCCCCCCCCCAAAAAAAAAACCCCCAAACAATCAGGAAAATTCTTGCCTATTTTGCATCAGAATTCATGGTTATCCTTTTTTATAAGTGACTTTCAGAAGTAACTATTTCACACACCCAACCCCAAAAAGGAACCACTGGTGTTTTATTTTAAATTGTTACTCTTCAGTGATTGCCTAGCTATGTTTTCATATGACTGTTTGTTGCCTTTTGGAAAACACTGTCCTCATGGCTTCCTTTAAGTGTATTGTTCTTCAAGGAATTTCCTACTCTTCTGAAGTATGACCTATCATATCATCTGTTGGAGTCTGTATAGTACGATAATTCATCTTCCTCAGAATAGGCTTCTGTTATGTAGTGGACCAGGTATAAGAAACTGCTTAAGCTGTAAAGTAATCCCTTTCCTGATGAGATGGGCAGCCTCACACATACGAAAAAGTTTTTTTTTTTTTTTTGGTAACAGCCACAAGATATTCCAGATGGACACCGTGCTCCCCCTCCGCTGGCACAGCGCAGTAGCAGTACTCGCAACATGGATACCCAAACACCTGGTGGAGCAGACAGAGGCAGTAACAACAGCAGCCGTTCCCAGTCTGTGTCCCCCACCTCATTTCTTACAATCTCAAATGAGGGCAGTGAGGAGAGCCCGTGCTCTGCTGATGACCTCCTTGCTGACTCCAGAGATAAAGGTACTACATAAACAGGCTCCATTGTTACGCTGCTCTTACAATTTAAGAGTTGCACTATTCAGCACTTGGTCTTAGTATTTATTTCATTCTTTTTTTAATAGCAGGTAGCCACCCATATTCAAATGATGGATTTCCCTCATTCACTGTTCTGCCCCAAGATGTATACAGGGAGAAGGAGTTTTCACCTCCCTAGTACAGTGATGGAAAATTAGCTTTTCTTTTTCTTCTAGGTAACCTTATTTTTCCAGTTCCTCCATGCACTTGTACACCTATCAGTGTTTGGTAATTGAGAGGGGGAAATTCTGATCAGAAACTGCTGCTTTAACTAGTTTTTAGAGAAGGCAAGGACAATACATACAATATTTCTCTTTTTTCTGTTTGAGACTGTGAGCTCCAACTCTGCAGACCATGAGATGCATGTTGCCATAGCTGCTACCAAACAAGCCATAAGGGTAACTTACTGAAGGCTTTTGGGGGGGGGAGGGGTGCGCACATGTTGTTTTGTTTTTGTTCTTTCATTTTCTTTTCTTTTTAAAAAAAAAAAAAAAAAAGAGACCTGTAAACTTCCTTACAAATATATTTTGGACATATGTAAGTGATGCCTATATGTTATTTGGAGCATAAGGCTGATCAGATATACACTGATGTCAATAAAAAGACTCCTGTTGACTTCAATGTACGTTGGATCAGACCCATTGTGTGGTTGGTTAGTTATAGGTTTTCTGTTATCAGAACCCAAAGCTATTACACATAATGCATAGTTAACCTGTGAAACTCATTGTCCTGGGATGTTGTGATGGCCAAAATATAACTGGGTTCAGAAAAGAACTAGGTAAGTTTATGGAAGATAAATTCATCAATGGCTGTTAGCCAAGTTGGTGAGGGATATAATGCCATACTTGGCGTGACCCCAAATTTCCAAAATTGCCTGTTTTGTACACTATCCGTGAAGTTCTGGTACTGGCCACTGTCTGAGACAGGATACTGGCTAGATGGACCATTGGTCTGACCCAGTACAGCCATTCTTATGTACTACACACAGATTTCTAAAAAATTGCCAGAGAGCTGGGGTGATTTGTGTTCATAAACAGTGAAGAAAAGACTGCCTATGCACAAGCATGGAAAACACTACCCAAACTCCTCTAAAAGTTTAATAAACCAGTGACTGATAAACATCAAGATGAAAGTAGTATAAATGAAACTTGCTATGGCACCTGTCAGTTTACCGACTTTTTGAAATTAGATAACCCATTGTATAGGGTTACTTTTTTTCCTCCTATGGCAACATCATGACAAATATTTTCATAAATTCTGTAGTAGGTTTAGCGACCCGTGTTTTGATATGTCTTTATCTGAGACTGAAAATGAATGCGTACAAAAACCTTACTTAATTAACTCACTGATGGGGTATCTGTAGCCCATTCCTTTTTGTTTGTGTTTTGTAGACTGAGAATAAAAGCATAGGGTTCCTTTACTTGTAAGGAAAATGTCATCTTAACATGGGAATTTGTCTCTGTTCTAGTTGTACCTTAAAATAAATTCTAGGAGAACATGCTATTAATAGCCATTTAATCATATCCTTTCATATAAAACATGACCTTTAATGAGAGAATTGCGCATTATTGAATATTCTGTATGTTTTAAACCTCCAATTAGAAAGTAGCGAATGCCTAATAGTAGAAGAACACACTTGCCTGTTACATGCACCCCTTAGCATCCTGTGCATCCTATTTGCTATATTTAATTTCCTTTTGATTACTAGGAACGTTTAGATGGTAACAGTAAAAGGATTTTTGTTTAATAAGAGTTCATCTCTTGCTGCTGCTTAGTTATCACTCGAAGATTGTTTGTTTCTCTAGGGTAACTAATTGTGATGGCCTAATCAGACAGACCTGCTATATCAGGCCAACATGTGCAATCTCCCATTGATTTTACTAGATGCATAAAACTGCATACTTGAATTCTTAATAAGCAAAGGTCTTATTTTTATAAGATGTTACTAGTAATTAAAAATGATAAAAATGATACCAAGAATATTTTCATTATTTTTTTCCAAAGGTTACTGGATTTTTAATATTGTACTTATTAAAGTATCTTATCACTAGCTAAAGGTTTGCTATCACTGGGCTTATGAATGACAGATTTTATTTAGTAGAACTGAGTTGTGCTTATAATAAAAGATAAACCTTTAAAAAGAGAGGGAAATTATTCTTTTTTTTTTTTCTTCCATTTTATTTGTAAACTACCTGGCAAGAGATTCTGGTAACTAGGTGCTATATAATCATTACACTAACTAAAATTGGATTTATGGTAAGCCATCTTTACAGGTATTATTAACCTAAACTTTCAAAAGTGACTAGTGATTTTAGGGTATGTCAATTTTACGTTTTACCGCAAACTTGAAACACCTGTAAGGGATCTTGCTTTTTTTTTTTTTCCCCCTATGGGGTGGGTGCTTAGCACTTTCTGAAAATGACTCCTTTAAAGTGGCCAATGTTGGGCACCCAAAAATTGAGGCACCCCAAATCAAGTCACTTTCAGAAAGTATAGGCCTGTTAAAATAGTCACTCTCACAAAACTCGGCCAATTATATGTTATCTTGCTTACTCAGCAACAGGAAGTAGGAGACGCAATGTAGTACAGTAGATGCTTTATTGGAGCAATCAGAAGACCTGAGTTCTCTTGCTGGCTCTGCCAGTGACTCATTATGTGATGTTGGGCAAGCACCATTTTCCTAATCTGCAAAAAACGGGGTTGCTAACAATTATCCAGCCTTGAAAAACATTTTGAGATCTGCGGATAAGAAACATGATTAAAGACAGCACAGCCCTGAAAATCTGAGTCTGTTGGAGACAATTTCCTAGAACAGCTTGACTAAAGGATGACTGGATGAAAGGCATGAATCCACATGCTCCCTACCTGTCCTTTCTCCTCTTCCCCCACCATTTTCCCTTTTGCCTTTAATTTCCTTTAATTTTTTCTTTCATTTTTTTGTTGCTGTTTTTGATATGTGCCGCAAAAATCTGTGTGTTGGGAATATTGCAGTTAACATATGGCAATCCAAAAGTTGTGTAAATATTTTGGTCTTGTTTTGGATCTATAGTACTTGTTCTGTATGTTGACAGTCAAGTATTTGTTTTGTTCGTTATAAGGAAAAAGATTGAAAAAATAGTATAAATAGTTTTAAAAAAAAATGGGATTAAAAAGTTTTAATGCAATTCAGCAGCAACCTGTCCTGATTTAAGGTGCGTTGCTGATAGACCTCAAATGACACCTGTCCAGTCATCTCGGCTGGAGAGGTTGTGATTAAGATTCAGCTGTGGGATTGTAAACCTGGGATGCTGTGGAGCATGTGCAGGGGTCTCAAAAGAATATAAAAGAGTTGTGGGAGGGAGGGGGTTGAGAGTTGTGATATATGAAGGAGTCCGCCTCCAGGTGGAGGAGAAAAATGTTCCATAGAACATGGGTAACGGGGAATGGGAAACTTTATTGAACTTTGTAATGTTGGTAATGAAGTCAGTTTGTCTGTCTTTTAAAATAAGTGGGTTCATTTAAATATTTGGTCTATTTGAGTAATTTGATATTCTTTTCCCATAGAGAATGGGAACAACTCTCCCTTGCCCAAATATGCTACCTCGCCAAAACCCAACAACAGCTACATGTTCAAGCGTGAACCTCCTGAGGGCTGCGAGAAGGTCAAAGTCTTTGAGGAAAGTTTGTAAGTAGTTCTTTAGTTCATAAGAAATATAAAATTTATCATTCAGGCTGATCTGACATCAGTTAATTTAGTTTAGCGTCTGGTACAGAAACTGCTCCTCAAACAGTCTCTTAACTATTGATTCTTCTACTATTACTACTAACATTACTACTTCTACAAGGGCCTCTTTGTAGTCCTATTTGTAGAACATGGTGCTCCTGGCATCAAGCTATGGAATTGCCTTGAAAAGCTGTGTGCATTGGGGGTGGTGCATGAGAGATTATCCTGCCCCATCCACTTCACTTCCTTCGCTGCAAATGGAACTTGCCTTTGTGTCCGCAGGCTAGTTCTTCCTTTACTCTAGTTGCTTATTCTCTTGTATAGTAGGTTAGTATAGAGGAGCAGGGGGTGGTTCTGCATACATTGCCTGCACTTATCAAGGGAGTCTTCGGCTCTCATTGGGACCATGTGAGGTCCTTAGCCCTCTAAGGGCTTCAAGAGGTGCCCCCTCTTGCCAGTTATTCATACCAGAGACTGATCTCCATATTCAGTGCCTTTTGTGTCTGATGGAGACCCACTCAATATTCTGGTGTGAAATTTGCAATGCTTTGCACCCCGCAATAGAAGGGAGAGACACTTGTGGCTCCAGATTCATATGGCTTCTCAGTACCTAAAGCCTGATCCTCTAGTGAGCCTATCAGTGGTACTGAGACAAGCCTCTGTGCTTAGATCCGCTTACACAGATACCAAGATGTACAGTACTGCTCCAGTCTCAGCACTGCCTCCTTCTGTGGACTTGAGATTGGGATTTCCTTGCCCTTCTACTGGTGAGAAATCCTCACCCAGCACTCCTTGGCGCTGCTGGCACCACCTAAATCAAAAGATAAACTAAAGAAATAGTATTTTTCAAATCACCTCATACAAGTACTGTAGTGCAATCTCTTAATTGTGAAAGTGCAACTTACAAATGTAGAATTTATTTTTTTACATAACTACACTCAAAAATAAAAATAATTTAAAACTTTAGAGCCTATAAGTCTACTCAGTCCTACTTCTTGTTCAGTCAATCACTCAGACAAACAAGTTTGTTTACATTTACGGGAGATACTGCTGCCTGCTTCTTATTTACGATGTCACCTGAAAGTGAGAACTGGCATTCGCATGACACTGTTGTAGCCAAAGTTGCAAGGTATTTACGTGCCAAATATACTAAATATTTGTATGCCCCTTCATGCTTCGACCACCAGTCCAGAGGACATGCTTCCATGTTGATGATGGGTTCTACTCGATAACGATCCAGGAGAGTGCGGACTGATGCATCCAAGTCAGATGCCATCAACAGAAAGTTGACTTTCTTTTTTGTTGGTTCGGGTTCTGTAGTTTTCAAATCAGAGTGTTGCTCTTTTAAGACTTCTGATGGCATGTTCCACACCTTATCCCTCTCAGATTTTGGAAGGCACTTCAGATTCTTAAATCTTGGGTCAAAGTGCTGTAGCTATCTTTAGAAATCTCATATTGGTACCTTCTTTGCGTTTTGTCAAATCTGCAATGAAAGTGTTCTTAAATCGAACATCATATGCTGGATCGTCATCAGAGACTGCCATAACCCAAAATATATGGCAGAATGTGAGTTAAACCACAGACCAGGAGACATACAATTCTCCCCTAAGGAGTTCCGTCACAAATTTAATTAATGCATTATTTTTTTAATAAGAGTCATCAGCATGAAAGCATGTCCTCTGGAATGGTGGTCGAAGCATGAAGGGGTTTTATTAATCGTGAATTAATTTTTTTAATCAAGTTAGTTTGTTTTGAGTTAATCGTGTGAGTTAACTGCGATTAATTGACAACCCTAATTTATATACTCTAAATATATCACTGTCACAGGCTGGCTTGCCCCTTTAAGAGCTAGAGGCCTGGGGCCAGCCAACCCTAATTATAAAATAGGATGGGGGGAGGGGTAGCTCAGTGGTTTGAGCATTGGCCTGCTAAACCCAGGGTTGTGAGTTCCATCCTTGAGGGGGCCATTTAGGGATCAGGGGCAAAAATTGGGGATTGGTCCTGCTTTGAGCCAGTTGGACTAGATGACCTCCTGAGGTCCCTTCCAACCCTGATATTCTATGATTCTACGATTCTATAACACATGAGAAGGGATCATGTGATTCCCCTACAAGAGCAGCAGGAAGCTGCAGAGAGAGGGAGAGAAGCTCAGTAAAGGACAACCAAAGGAAGCTGTGGCAGAGACTTTAGAAGAGTTGCCGTGAGCAGGAGTTGTTTCCTTCAAGACCCTTGACCAGGGGAAGGTTTGAGCCTGAAAGCCAGAGGGCCAAAGAAGGCTGAGGGCCAGGGAGAGCAGTCTCAGGGGAGAAGAGAACCCTGAGGACTAAGATTTTGTGATTTACCCATTCTCCCAAGGTCTAATTTAATGGCATATTATTGGACAAAAAAAGCCTGTGTGGTGGTTATTTCAGGAGCCTATAGATTCTGAAGGGGGAAAAAGAGGAAGGGCTGCTGCAGACCCATGCTGGTCACTGGAGGTGCTACAGGGCTGGGGTGCTCTTTGACAGTCACTTTATATATAGGGCATGAAATTCCTTCCTGACATTACTTCATTGACTTCAGTGGAGTTACACCGGAAATGAATTTGGATCACTTTTCTTTTTTGCTCTTAGTGTAGTTTCCTTAGCTCTGATCAATTGACACCGAATTATAAAATGTCTTTTCATTAGGTACTTTCCTGTAATTTACAAACTTCTTAGATCTCAGAAGGAAATGTGCAGAGATGCTGTGCAGCTGCTACTTTTTATTTTCACTGAGCGTTTTAGGAATTGTTTGGATGTCAACCTTCGAGTGCTAGCAGTCATAATGTACCTTCATGTCCTATTGCTAGCCATGGAATGCATGCTGGGAAATTCATATTCTTCAAGTAGATGCAGCTGTGTATTCCACTTAAGTATGTGGGTGTGCCCAGCAATCCGGAGCTGGAGAAATTTGCCTAGCAGAACCCATAGAGGGGCAGGGCTCATGCCTTGTGGCCACGGCCCCTCCCCTGGCTACAGGAGGCCGTGCTGCCCCAGCCCTCCCTTGGTTACTTCTTACTACCCATGGCTGGAGTCAGAGCTCTGTCTGGTCTCAACCTAGCAACCTTTCAACTAATTTAGTTTTTCTCTTGTTATATATACTTAGAAGTATTCTTAGTGTTAGTTATAGTAGTTTATTTCCCTTGGTGATGTCCTCACTGGGTTTTAAACATCTGTCATTTGTGTGGGGGAGCGATCCCCTCACATAGTGCTTGCTCTGTTTCAGCAAGGCCCACATCAAAGAGTGTTGCTGTTGCATGATTTGCAGGTCATTTAAGGAACGGACTCAAGTGGCTCAGGACTTTGGTCTGAAGCAGCACCTGCTAGAACAGGCCATGTGGCGTGCGTCAGTATCCAGGCCCTCCTTGGGCCGGAGATCACCCTCGGGCTCCGAGAGTGCTGCTGCTTCCATTCCAGAGCAGCGGCCTCCAATGAGGGAGAGGTTGGGACCAACTGTTTCCACATCAGTGGCATACCAGGTAGCTACAGTCCCCCTCTGCCTTTTGGTCCCGACCTCTGCCAGGGCTGCATGAACTATAGCCCCATCAATTGAATGAGCCACTGAACCCTCGGGTCTGTCGGCACCAAACCCCAGTGTCCGGGATTGGTACAGGGGGACCTAGGTACTGATAACCTCCTCTGTACCACTGCAGGTGGTGCACCACAAATGCTTCCATGGCAGCTTTCACCACCCTTCATGTCAGTACCCTCAGGTGCTCCGGTACCGCTTTTCAGTTCGGGACTGACACCGCTTCCTGCCTCATTCTGGGCGATGGATGAGGTTGGTCTGACTGCTCGCTCCCTCTGGTCTTGCTCCACCCTTATCACTGGAATCCTGAGGCTCCTCTGCATCTGAATCAGGGTTGTCATCCTCCTGCTCTCCACCACCTGACCAGCATTGGGGGGCTTTGCTGGACCATTACAGCAAAGTACCAGGATTGGCGCACATCTCATGGTTGGGATGGAGGTGCCTGGCCCAGGTGCCTACTGGCCAGCAATGCCTTATCCATGTCTGTGGCCTCTGTGGAATCCATGGGATGCTCCTCGGTCTTTGAGGTCCCACTCTTCATCTCCTGGAGGGCAAGATCACTGCCCAGCTCTGCAATGGTGACTGTCAAATCACTGCAGGCAAAAGCACCAGTAGTCCTCCTCCCTGCAGAGCCTCCAGAGTTGTCCCATCTGGGCCCGTTAGCCCTGGAATAGGATCCGGCTTTGCCTCAGTTAAGGGCCTGGTCTTCCTCTCCGGACGATGAAGTGCTGCCTGGCTCATCCTTCCCTTCAGTACTGGAGGATTTTAAGGCATACCAAGACCTTTTTGCGGCATGTAGCTGCTTCCCTCAGTATCCAGGTGGAGTTCTTGCAAGAGAAGACTCTCAAATTGGTGGACATCCTACAGCTGTCTGCCCTGAGAGTCTCCCTCCCTGTCAGCGATGGGCTGCTTGAACCAGCTAAGGCTCTCTGGTGCACATGGCCTGTGGCTAAGTGGATGGAAAAGTACTATTTCATTCCTGTGCAGGGATTTGAGGGATTTTACTCCAGTCTGGCATCAAATTCTCTAATTGTAACTGCAGTGACTGTTGTAACCGCAGAGCCCAGCAGGGAAGGTTTAAGTCCACCCCCAAGGATAGGGTTTCCAAACGATTGGACTGCATGGGTAGTAAGATTTACATCACCTTTTTCTTACAGATGCAGGTGGCTAACCAGCAAGCCTTGCTGTGCAAGCACAATTTTGTTAACTGGACAGCTATGTCAAAGTTTGCAGACCAGCTGCCCAAGGAGGAGAATTTGGGCTTTTTTCACTGAGGACTGCATGGTGGCTAAGACATCCTTTGAAGTCTGCGCTAGACATCATGGACACCTTGGCCAGGGTCATGTCCTCTGTGGTCACCATGAGGAGGGCTTCTTGGCTGCAGAATTCAGATATTACCCCAATGTCCAGCAAGCCGTTAAGGATTTGCCCTTTGATGGCCAAATGCTGTTCTCTGACAAAATGGCAAAATGCCACACTTCCTTCAAGGACTCCAGGGCTACCGTGTGGTCCTTGGCGTACATGCCGGCAGTGCAGAGGTGCCACTACTGCATTCAGCAGCAGCAGTAGTATTGTCTGCTGTGCACATTTGGACAGCCTTTCCATCTTCCGAGGTAAAAAGGAGGACTACCCCAGAAATAGGGACAGATTCCACAGGAGAAAGTGGGCTCAGGATTTGGTCAATCCATACGCCCTCCCACTGCACTTTCCAAGCCCCCATTTTGACTCCTTGGTCCAGAGCATTGTTCCAGTGGTTGCTTCCCCCCTCCTCATCTCCCCAGTTTGGGGACAGGCTGACCTGCTTTCACAATGCTTGGGAGCTTGGCCTCAACAAATGTATCAGGTACATGTTCCAAATGGTCACTCTATCCACTATCCTCCTCGCATTGTCTCAGAACGACTGGTTTGCTGCTCTGGATCTTCAGGATGCCTACTTTCATGTGGCAATTTTGCCGAGCAACAGAAAGTTCCTTTGGTTTGTTGTGGTGGAACACTGCTTTCAGTACACAGTGCTTCCATTCAGCCTCACTTCCTCAGGTGTTTACTAGATGCATGGTCATTGTTACGGTGTATCTCAGCAAGAAGAGAATTCACATCTTCCCATATCTGGACGACTGGTTACTGAGGGCAGATCCAGAGAGGAAGTTCTTGCTCATGTCAGCAATACACTGTGCTTGCCCAACCATCTCGAACTCATACTAAACAGCAGAAAATCAACTTTGTCTCCCATTCAAAAAATCAAGTTCACTGTGCCCTGTTAGATTCCACAATGTTAAGAGCATTTCTGCTGATAGACCATTTTCAGACAAGTCCTCTGTTCAAGCCCCTAGCATCTTGCCCCTTTTTGCTCTTGTGTCAGAAAACTGCTTTCCTGGTACTGATAATATCCACAAGGAGTGCATGAGAGTCGCAGGCTCTGATTGTAGAGCGTCGTTATACAACAATTCTCCAAACACAAAGTGACTTCATGACCAGACCCCAAACTTTTGTCTAAAGTGGTCTCTCAGTTACATTTGAACCAGGCAGGATATTTACCTGTATTTTTTTCCCGAACTCACATTCATCTCTGGAGGAGCAGAGTCGCCATACCTTAGATGTCAGGTGACACCTAGCGTTTTATCTGGACAGGACTTAAACCATTTCATGCTTTGCTTCATTTATTGATGTCATATGCAACATGAAGGATCAAGTGGACTCTTCACAGACGATCTCCAAATGGAAACATCCTGCTTCAAAACGGCATATGAGATAGCTTTGATTACGCCCCTTCAGCTGGTGTGAGCTCATTCTAGGAGGGCACAAACAATGTCTGTAGCGTTCCTCAGTGATATTTCCATATTGGATGTTTGCAGGGCTACTCTGTGGTCATCAGTACATACATTCACAAACCATTACACTATAACTGCATCTTCCAGGGTGGATGCAAACTTTGGTAGGGTGGTCCTGCAGTCCTTGTTTACCTAAACACTGAGCGCTGCCTCCTGGGGATGAGAGGTAATGCTTGTCAGTCACCTAAGTGGAATAAATATCTGCATCTGTTCGAAAAAGAAGAAACAGTTACATATCTCCATCACATCTCAAAGAACCACAGTAGTATTTCATGACATACCCTCTGCATCAGAGTCTTGTTTCTGGGCCTTCGGTGCAAAGGAACTGAGGGAAAGTCGTGGTGGGTGCCTCCTCATGTAGCCAGAGCAGGAGCTACGGCCATGAGTTGTGAGCGCTGCCCCTCTATGGGTACTGCTAGATAAATTTCGGAGGTGTCTGTGCGCTCAGTCAAACCGGAGCCAAAGTGGAATACACATCTTCATCCCATCTCGAAGAACCATGGTTATAGTAAGTAACCATCTCCTATGGATAATATCGAAGGGATATGTTTTGACTGAGTGGAAAAAATTGCAATAGGTGCTTTGACGCCAATATTCAGTATTGTTCATAATGGCTTGAGAGACACCTCTTCCAAACTGAAATTAGGTATATTGGGACAAAAAGAAAAGGAGGACTTGTGGCACCTTGGAGACTAACCAATTTATTTGAGCATAAGCTTTCGCGAGCTACAGCTCACTTCATCGGATGAATGCAGTGGAAAATACAGTGGGGAGATTTATATACACAGAGAACATGAAACAATGGGTGTTATCATACACACTGTACAGTTGGAGAGGGTGAGCGCGCTCTCTCTCGTTATTTAGTATATTTACTACTGTTTAAAATACTTACTGAAATAATAAGTAAAACAGTTGGAAAAATCTAGAGAGATGTTTTTAAACAAAAAACAACCTTCATGCCAGCAATCATTCTTCCTAGCAGAAAATGTTACGCCATAATAACATTGTATAAAAGACTACTTATAGCACTAGAGGGTTAGTGCTTTCTTATTTCTGATGAAAAAATAATGAAAGTTTAGCATAGGATAATTTATGGAGATACATTTACTCTTCTGCAAAAAAATACACCCTTGAGACTTACAGGACTTTTATAACAGATAAAAGTGTACAGTAGCTGATAACAATATATGTGTAGAGTACAGCAGTATTCCCAAATTAGTTACAGAATGGTGGGAATATTTTAAATAGGTGTAAATCAGTGCCTAAATCAGGTGAGTGTGAGTTGGTTTGATTTTATATATACCACCTTGGCTATGATCTCATTAGATCTCATAAGATCTCATAAACTCCATGTGCTAAGTTTAATTATACATCTTTTTCTGTCCAAGAAAAATGTGTGTTACAGGAAAAGGAGTAAAAGCCTTATTCAGAGCCCTTTGAAGTCAGAGTGTCTTTTTCCATTGACTTCAGTAGGCTTTGAATTGGTCCCTTGGTGAGTCAGTGGGTGGCACTTTTCTCTTGAAGGACCAAATTGTTCCTGATAGGCACTGACGGAAGTGGACAGACAATGTGGCTATCCATTGCCCCAAGGGAGAGACCTAAAGGAATTGTCTCGGGGAGACGTGATCCCTCCCTGAGCTCACTGGTGGATACACTGGGAGAAGGAGGGACTTACAGGCAACACAGTCCATTAGGCTTGTGCTACTTGCTCTCCCTGGAGTGTCTGATTTCTCTTTATGGGCCAGAGCAGAGCCAGTGAGGCAGTGACTGCTCCCCATCTGTATGGGGTGTCTTATCTCGCATGGAGGACAGAGAGGGAGCAGTCGCTCTGCTGCTTTGAGCACAGGGAGTGGAATTGTGACTGGTCTTTACAGAAGATATGCACACGTGTGAGCGAGGCTCTTTGTGTCCTCTACAACCCTAAGTACCTACTAAGGGTGTCAGATTTTGGCTCTGAGTTGGCACAGAACTAGTGCATCTGTTTACTGCTGGGGACTTGGCTACTGGAGTTGCTGACTTTTAGATGAAACAAAACCCTGACCACGTGTAGTCATTAAAGGTCCTAGGGCACATTTTACAAACTGGTTTAGCTCCCATAAAAATTCCAATTCATGTGACTTCCTGTCCCCATTTTTTTTGTATTTATAATTTGTAGAATCAGTAACAATTGTTTTCTATTTCTCTGCAAAGAAAATAATAGTCTGTTAAGAAAAAATAATTGCTCTTATGACAGGCACCTGTATACCATATATACTCATTCATAAGCCGAATATTTCTGATAAAAAAAAAAATGAGGCATTAAAGAGTGGGGGTTGGCTTATAAATGGGTCTACACCAAAATCTGATGATTTTAAACTCTATGAAATCATTGAATTGAATATCTAATACATTGTTGTTTTGTTTACCTGGAGCGCGTCTGCAGGCACGAAGCCCCTCAGTTCCCTATGACCACAGTTTGCTGTTCCCAGCCAATGGGAGCTGCAGGAAGTGGCGCCACTTCCCCCAGCTCCCATTGGCCGGGAACGGCAAACCGCGGCCACTGGGAGCTGAGGGGCTCCGCGCGTGCAAACGCTCCAGGTAGACAAAACGTCCCGACCTGCCAGCAGCTTACCCTGACGGGCCAGAAGCCGAAGTTTGCCAACCCCTGAAATATAGGGTCGGCTTATGAAAGGGTCATACGGTTTTTACCATTTTTACTTAGCCGTCTTGGGGAGGTCGGCTTATAAACACACCGGCTTATGATCGAGTATATACGGTATGTAATTTCCATGTTACTCCTGGGGGAATTCTGTGCGAAAAAAATTAAAATTCTGCACACACTATTTTTTAAAATTCTGGAAATTTTATTTGTCAAAATAACACTACATAATCATGCCAGTTTCAATTATTTTGGTAATTTATTTCAAAATACCTGTCAGCAAGTATGTCTGTAACAACACAGACACACACACAAATTCCCCCCAGGAGTAGAGAGTTAAAGAAACCCCTATGACAACCCAGTTCCTGTTTCTCTGCCCCTCTCCCCCCCGAGTCCAGCTGGGGGGGCCCGCCCAGCCAATACACCTGAACCCCCTATCACTCAGAGCCCAGCTGCAGGGTACCCTTTGCCCAGATACCTGCACCTCCCCCCCCCCCCCGAGTGCAGCTATGGTCCCCCCTTGCCCCGACACCCACCCCCTAGCCCCCAGAGCCGAGCCGCAGAACCTCCCCTCCCCCCCCCCCCCCCCGCCCAGACACCCGCCCTCCTACCCCTGAGAGCCCAAGTATCTAGAGGGAGAAACAACCTGATGCTCGGTCCCAGGCTTCTGTGGAGTTTCCTGCTCACTGCCATCTCCTTCCCGCAGGGCGTGCTGGGAACTGCAGCTTTGGGAACCCTCTAGCTCCCTCCCCTGCAGCATTGTCTTCTATGTGCGAGCTGGGCTCAGATGGGCCCAGCAGCCCCTAGTGGTGGCTAGCAGCACTGCAGCCCATTTCAGTGGGGGAAAGGAAATTCTGCATGCCCAACATTAATTTCTGCAACAATTTGCATTGTGCAGTGGCACAGAATTCCCCCAGGAGTTCCATATGGAGGCTTCTTTTAGGAAAGTGTGAATCCCCTATAAATAAGGTTTTAATTGAAAATGCTGTAATAAACGTACAATTTTGCCAACTATTTAAGATGTAGGACCACACACAATAGATTGTAAGAGTAATATTGAAATAATGTTGCTTTTTATTTTCAACTTGAAGGGGAGGGAAGGTCTTTAGAGTTCTGAGGAGATAATATGCTCAGTCCCTAATCTCTGAGAAGAATTCAGTTATCAGTTAGTTCAAAAACTTTGTAGCTTTTCAAGGGGCTCCAACTCAAAAAGAAATGTCACCTCAGCCATTATTGTGCTGTGGAGTATACCTTTAGGTTGGGCTCTCCTCAGAGCCATCCCTAGGGTACAGCAAATCAGGGCCACAGTCCCAGGCACTGCACTTTGGACTGCCCCATACCAATCTCTCCCTTCCCCCAGTGCCTACCATGGGTCAGCTGTTTCGTCTGGAGGCACTGGGGAGGAGGAGCAAGGGCGCAGCACACTCAGGGGAGGGGGTAGAACTGGGCGGGGAAGAAGCGGAGGGGGGGTAGGGCCTGGGCGAGCCGCAGAGGAGCATCCACTGGCAGATAGAAACTCGGTGCCTATGGCCAGGGCCCTGCACCCCACCAAGGAAGGCCCTGGCTCGCCTTCTCTTGCTTGTTTAGGTAGCCTCATATCGGACATTTTTTAAAAAGTCTCAAATATGTCTGTCTCTTTTTCTGTACTACTTGTATTGTTTTAGGTAGGTGTGCCCATTTTAGGATCTCTTCATTACTTATTTTTCCAGTTTATTTTACTTTGGTTATTCTGTGCAGACACCTACATTGAAAGCTGTTCAAACTGCAGTGGACGGACTTATTATTTTTCCAGGATTCTGCTCCATGTAGGAGGATACTTAATATATATGATATAAAATATATTGAAGTGCAGTGTAGGCTGACTATGGTCTCCAAATTATATAGAGTTATTCAGAAAGGAGGATTGAAAGCTTTAAACTCTCCTAATTCTGAAATTGTATGCTATTGAAGCTCTGACATGACACTACATCAGAAATCATCAATCCAGAATCTACCTTCCAAATGATGACCTTTACCCTTTTTAAGATGACCTGCAAATAAATTTAGTTATCTAATGAATATCTTGAATAGTAAGAGTAAGAGGTGTACTCTGCACATAATATAGGACCATATTGTACCCTCCTGCAGTCAGACCCATAGAAGGATGACTGGGGGTCCAGAAAACGTTAAAGTTCATCTTAATTTCCTTCTAGCGCTATCTTCAGTTGCAGAAGGAGGAGAATTTAGATGAGGCAGAGGGCTTGAATTCCCAAACCCAGAGTCCAGGGATCAGTGGGGAATTCTGCGATCAGCTTTGTACATCATGGAGCTCCTCTGAGGAAGGCTGGCCCCCTGTGGTATTATCTTCCACCAACCACATGGCTCCCACTGGACATGTTCCTTTATGGCTCTGTACTAGAAGCCATGGAGAAGCTGTCCTATAAGAAAAATATACCATAATGTGTGTATTTTATAAAATCTAATTTAGACTTAGTTTGCACCATGTGCATAGGCACAACCTGACGGGGATAAAAGGGACATAATTCCCCTCCACCTGCAGACACACATTTTCCTTCCTCTTAGTGCTTTTCTCTGCATGTGCATACACAACTCTGCTGATACATTGTAGGGGGAAACAAAAACGAAAATTCTTTTCCCCTTCACGCTATAGACCTCTCCCAGCTGCTGCTTTTCTCCTTTCAGCACAGCCATGCCACATCCTTTGCCAGCCAAGTCCTGGTGAACACAAGTGTTGACAAATGAGGCATCAGGTAAAAGAAGCACCAACCACTGCAGTGTTTGGTCTTTTCTCCTTGCAGGTGATGCTGTTATGCAGCTACCACCTCCATCTCATCACTTCCCTTCCTCCTCACTGTATCCACACTGGAATAAAGAAATAGTATTCTGGAAGGGAAACAAGGATGAGAATTGGGGAAAAATCAGGAAGGCTAGTGGTGGGAGTGGAAATGGATATGTTTATAGTAAAAGATGCTATTCCTCTGCATACTCTTCAACAAGCTCCCAAATTGTTTTTTTGCAGTTATACCTCTGGTTCCTTGTATCGGTTACAAACTTTTGTTCCAAATGTGGTTTTGCTTTGGAAAGTCACCATGTAAAATAGGCACTTTCTTACTCAATACCACTTCTCCGTGTCTGTCAGGAGTCCTATCTGCTAACTTTAGTGTAAAGAATATAAGTTTTTACTCCTGCTTTAGACAACACAACCTAAGGAGGAGTGAATTGTGCTCTGTTTTGGTTCCTACATCAGCAAGAATTAACTAGTTTGGGGGCCGTATTTTACTTTCCATTACAAATGTGTAACATTTGCAGATGACTTGGGTTTGCAGAGGCTCAGTTGGGTTGAATTGAGCTTCCTTTTTTTTGGTAGAATGTATAGTAACAGTCATGCAAAAATCAGAACACAGCTTGATTTTCCATTTCAGTACCTAGGAGAAGTTTGCAGGGCTGGCAGTTAAAATAAGTAAATAAATCTATTTCTAAATAAGGCAAAGGTGATTCAGAGTCTGAGAAACAACACATATGGAAACCCACAATGTCTTCTGAACAGAATTACTTTTCAGAGTAGAACCACACTTAAAAAGCCTGATGTAGTCTAGGGCAGACTTCCATAGTTATACCATAGTGTATCTTGGGAAGCAGGAGACAGTAGGTCTGCAAGGTGGGACTTAAGTGTTTGATCTTCAGTTCTTCTCCAAGTCACAAATGCTGTCAGTTATGTGATGAATGCTCTTACTCTTGCTGTATGGCCATGCTGCAAATTTATTCTAAATCTGTTGGGTTTTTGTCACAGTATGTACAGGTCACCTTTTCAAGATTCTGCCAGAGAGTGAATCTGATTTTTCTGTGTTGAATTTAAACCATTTTGTTTTGTGTTTTATGTGCAGGCCAAAGCCATTGCATGAAATTCCAGCCTTCTACTGTCCTGACAAGAACAAAGTGAATTTCATTCCTAAAAGTGGCTCTGCTTTCTGCCTTGTCAGTATTCTCAAGCCACTTCTTCCCACACCGGATCTTACGCTCAAGGGCACTACTCATAGCCTGACTGTCTCCTCTGGCATGACACCTAATTTGCTACAGCCCATTGCCATGGCCTCCCTGTCTGCAACTGAGCAAGACCGGATCTCTCGTGGAACAAGTACAGTAATACCACAGACCTGTATACTCCAGCAATCAGGACATATCGAAGAAGCTGAGTGATGAGTCTCCACTGTGCAGGCATTGTTCTGGAGAGACTGCTAGGAATAACTAGTCACACCTGTTTGTTCATTTTAACAGCTCATGACTTTGTCATAGTCATATTCTCCTGATCTCCATGACTATATTGGTAGCATGCTGAGAAATCTGGGAGGAAGCAGCAGATGAAGCAGTACTGTACTTTGCTTGTGAAGAGTCACGTTCAGTTTCTCGCCTGCATTTTTTTTCCCAAGCTCTGATAAAACAAAGACTGTTACCAATTCTTTGCCATTGGACGGATCAGTTATTGTGATGCTTTGTGTCCTTCAGACTTTTTTTCAACAAAAACAACAATTTTGAGAGCCAGCTGATGCCAGCAACCACTGTAACCTGCAGAGGGAGAGGTAACCATATGGCACTGCAAGACCCATCTTTTGTATGAAAATGAATATTTTATAACAAGTTTGCATTTTCTGATACATAGCAAGATGTTCAAAAGACACTTTCCTAGCCACTGTTTTCCCTTCTTTGGGTGGTACTTTTTTCTCAGCTGTTTTCCAGCTGCTGGGACCAAAGGATTGTTGAAATACTTTAGCAGTCTCCATCATGTGACCTTGTTCAACAGTCCGTACCCCCAACAAAAGTAATTAAATGAATGCATACAAAATGTAAAACAAAAGGAAAGAGAAAACAATATTAGTATGTTATGTGCATTTGTTTTTTATATCAGAGGTTTGTGCTTTGGTAAACCACATTGTTCTTGAACTCCTATTCCCTAGATAGAATTCCTGTGTACGTTTAATTACATGGGCAGAAAATAGCATTTTAGAGCACTTGTCCCAGTAGCGTAATCACTTTTTTGTTTGGGTTAAAAAATGTCTCTTCCCTCCCTCCACCAAAACAAATAAAAACAAAACCCACCAAAACAAAACCTGCCACTTGGCTCTTGGGAGATCTCTTGGCTACTTGTGTAATTCAGTCCGAATCATGAATCAGTTTTTGGCACAAAATTTTCTCTGTTGTGGCTGATCACTGTACTATAAACCCTAGCCACATGATACTGAAATGGCTATGCATGGTTCCTCATCCTTGTCATAATGCTGTTTTGTGGGTGTGTTGAGGGTAGTAGTTTGTTAGGCGTGGTATTTGTTACATAGCAGTCAACAGCAACAGATCTGTTCTACCTTTTTGACTAGCAACATTGTCGAGTGTGTCAAAGAGAGGATGTGTTAATAACTGGTTCTGGTTTGCAGCTGTTACCAGTTTCCTTTATGCCTCTGTGGTTCTTTGACAGTTGAAATAAAAAATGAAAATGGGGAGGGATGTTCAGACAGAGCTTGTTCGGGGACTGCAGTGAGGTTTCTCCCAGAGTACTGAAATGCATTTCTTGTCTTTAGATAAATATCACAGTACAAACATCTGCAAGTGCTTTAATACCAAAGTATCTTCAGGTTACAAAAATCAGTTGACAGGAGCCCTGTTTTGGGGAGGTGGCTTCAGTCATTTCAAAGTAGGTGTTACAATGTATAGTCTCTGGTCTGAATAGTCACCCACTGCATATGTGCAGCTCTCATTGACTTACATACAAACAACTCCCATGGATCAGCTGCATAATCACACACCTGTTTGTAATTGCATCTTTTTAAGAACCATATCACAAGTGTAATAGTTTTGTTCTTTGTGTAACACACTAAGAATTTGGTTGCAGACACCTGAGCCAGGAAAAATACTTGTGTGTCTTAGCAGCTAATAGTTTCTATGTACTTACGATGCACATTGGGTCGTTCCTATAAATCCCACATAATAACATATAGCAATAAAATCTACTAAAAGAATAACTGTAAAATGCACCAGCCTACACATGTGCTGTATTTATGGTATAATGAGCACACTTTTTAAAGTTCCTTAATAACCAAATTTCACCACTTAATCCATTGTGGTTATTTATAGGTTTATTAGATCTGTTAAATAAATTAACTAATTGAGGACCAAATCATACTCACTTTACTCATTCCCATTGAAATCAGTGGGATTACTCATGTGAGTAAGAGGACTTGGTCATGAATGAACATATTTGGTCCACACCAATAAAATTGGGGGAGAGGAGAGTTTGATAAGATAGTAGTGGTTAGTTCATCAAAGCTACATTATAAAAGATTACCATTTTAGGAATAATGGGACATTACTAGTAAATTCTGTGGACACCTAAGAGAGGTGGTCTTTCTAAAACATTTAAAAATCATGGTAGCTTGTTTAGACAGCATTAGGGTTTCGACAAAATCTGGTATTTTTGGCTTTGTGGAAGATGGGAATACTTAGGCAAGGGGCCTTTTTGTATGGCATCCAAACTAATTTCTACTTCTTTCATAGTAGCAGATAAAGTGCTTCTGCCATTAATGCCAAACAGCATGGTGCTTGTCAGGAGATCTTAACTGGATAGTTAAGTACCAAAGGGCTAAAGTCAGCATATAATAAAACTTTTAGTCTTGGGGTTATTAACCATCCTCCGTCCAAATGCATTCTAATGTCTTTGTTCAACATAGTGAATATTTGAAAATAGGAAATGGGATCGCTTATCTTAGATTTTTCTGTAGTACCCATCATTGTAATAGTTGAGCATTACCCCCTCATTTAGTTAGTTCACATAGAAGTGCATTATGAGACAATGTACTATATAAAATAGTGGGCTACTCCACTGGGAACCAAATGTAAATAGTTTTTTATAAAAATTGAAAAACCCCAAAACTGAATTAGACTTTTTTAATGTTAAAATTTTTTGAACATGCCACAAGCAGTGACTCATATTAAGGTGGTAAGATGGCTTCTATTTGAAGATCAACTTTTGCAAAAAATTTCTTGAGCCTTAAATTTTTCATGCTCTTTCTTGTTCCAGAATAGAGGTATTTGGTAAAGTTTTATAGGTCTTTTTAAAGACATGGATCTTAGAATAGCGTATGGGGTTTTAAATTCTTGAAATTGGGGGGGGGGGGGGGTTCCATACATATCTCAAATATGGTATGACATAAAGACTTCAAATTAGTTCTGACACACCTATCTCCAGTGAAAACTAGTGTACAAGGCTAGCTACCTTTTTGAATTCTCTAATTCTTAATGATTTAGTCAAAAATTGTCCAGTGACCATTTGCATGGGTTCACAACTTGATACACCTAGGACTTGGTTTTCTGAGGTGTTGAGTACTCCCAACTACAGTTCAAAGCAGTGGGTGGTTCGTTGCTTACTGTTGCTGAAAATCAGGCCCTTAGTATCCTAAACTGGACATCCCGAACATGAGGCATCCAAACTTAGTGAACGCTTGAAAATGTTGGCCTTATTTTCTGCCAGCATTAAAAACAGTCCAATGTCTGTGGAGTTCATAAGCTCTGTAGAGTATGAAAGGCCTGTGCCATTGTAGTAGTAGTAATACAGCTCTAGGTTGGCAGCTGCAACTATTAGAATGTTTTTCTTCCTTCTTTACTCAAGACACAGGATAAAAGGAGCTCATTAAACTTTTTCATTTGCTTCTGCTGCTTATTCCTCACCTGATGCCATAATTCCATGTGTGACATCACAGTTTAATGGGATGTCAGAGAAAAAAGAATGACATGCCAGGAGTATTAACTTTTAAGAAAAATCCTGTTTTCGTCCATGTGACCCCAGTAAAGAAGAAAGGATGGAAAATACAGAAAATATTGAAGCAAAACTTGCTAACTTTTTAAAATTTCCATAAAGCCAACAGTTGTTCAAGAATATTTACTCTCAAAGCTACTCTTTTAGTTTATTTTAAATTATGGTTTACCGATCTCAAAACATTGAAATTATTGGAGAGTACTGTAGAAGTTGATCCTATTGGGGAAAATAGGAGCCAGTATGAGTAGGCACTTACATATCCCTCATCCTTGTAGTATCTGGGGAAGTTAAAATATTGTGAACATTATGCACCTGTTAGCAAACCCATGAAAAAATATCGTTCTGGCGAATTTTAGGCCTACGGCAAGTATAACATTTCTCAGTGCTTATGCCCCAACTTACCACTTTTGATTCCTATTTCCAATGGGTTAAAGTTGCCAAGAAAGCTTTTCAAGCAAGGAGTTATGAGTAATTAAAAAAGAAATAAATTTGGGTAACGAGGTGGAAAATTAACAACTAGGGACATCCATTAGCCTTTCCCCATCTCGGGACTTATTTAGCTTTACTATTGGTGTCATCAGTGGCAAATAAATGGTAATGCAAAAGTCCCTTACAAGAGTACGCTCTTTCTTTTTTTTTTTCCCTTCCACCACCATCTCTGAAATAATGTTGTGTGACTTCCTCACATCCGTTCACTGCCCGTTGTATCAAAAAGGTTTTACCCTTTCTGATTTATTTTCTCTCTTGCTGAAGACCAGTCATCTTTTTCACAAAAACTTTAGGGGGGAAAAATATGATCTGGTAAACTGCATGGAAATAAAATGTGTAACTTGTAGTTGCAAAGACCAGTAATATTTGGGTACCCACAGGTATTTTGATCCATCTCTGTCTCTTAATGCACATATTAGTCTTGTTTGGGGCCTTTTTCCTCTATTTTATAGATTGATGTGAGACTTGTGTCTGCTAGAAATTTCTTCTTGAACAAACGTTCAGACTTGTCCTACCCACCCAGAATTTATTCACACATTTTCAATAAATATCTCCAAAACAGGGCTTGTGTGTTGTTTCCATTTATTCTTTGTTTTCATTTAATTATTGCCTTCACAATAAACAATGAATGACCAAAAATAAAGGGCCTGACCATAGGCACCCAAAATGATTGTTGCTAGGGGACCAGGGCCTCTTCATCCAGTCCCCCATCCAAGGTGGGGGAGTAGCACTGTAAGGGAGCAGTATGACTGCTCAGAGCTCCGGTACAAAACTGCAGAAAAACCTGAGTGTCTCTGGATTAAGTTTAGAAGTGTGAGCAACAAGAGTGATGTAGTGGTGGGAGTCTGCTATAGACCACTGGACCAGGTGGATGAGGCTTTCTTCCGGCAACTCGCAGAAGCTACTAGATCGCATGCCCTGGTTCTCATGGGTGACTTTAATTTTCCTGATATCTGCTGGGAGAGCAATACAGCGGTGCATAGACAATCCAGGAAGTTTTTGGAAAATGTAGGGGACAATTTCCTGTGCAAGTGCTAGAGGAGCCAACTAGGGGGTCAGCATTTCTTGACCTGCTGCTCACAAACCGGGAAGAATTAGTAGGGGAAGCAAAAGTGGATGGGAATCTGGGAGGCAGTGACCATGAGTTGGTTGAGTTCAGGATCCTGACACAGGGAAGAAAGGTAAGCAGCAGGATATGGACCCTGGACTTCAGGAAAGCAGACTTCGACTCCCTCAGGGAACGGATGGGTAGGATCCCCTGGGGGACTAACATGAAGAGGAAAGGAGTCCAGGAGAGCTGGCTGTATTTCAAGGAATCCCTGTTGAGGTTACAGGGACAAACCATCACGATGTGTCGAAAGAATAGTAAATATGGCAGGCGACCAGCTTGGCTTAACGGTGAAATCCTAGCGGATCTTAAACATAAAAAAGAAGCTTACAAGAAGCTGAAGGTTGGACATATGACCAGGGAAGAGTATAAAAATATTGCTCGGGCATGTAGGAATGAAATCAGGAGGGCCAAATCGCACCTGGAGCTGCAGCTAGCAAGAGATGTCAAGAGTAACAAGAAGGGTTTCTTCAGGTATGTTGGCAACAAGAAGAAAGCCACGTAAAGTGTGGCCCCTTACTGAATGAGGGAGGCAACCTAGCGACAGAGGATGTGGAAAAAGCTAATGTACTCAATGTTTTTTTTGCCTCTGTCTTCACTAACAAGGTCAGCTCCCAGACTGCTGCAATGGGCATCACAAAATGGGGAGTAGATGGCCAGCCCTCTGTGGAGAAAGAAGTGGTTAGGGACTATTAAGAAAAGCTGGACATGCACAAGTCCATGGGGCCGGACGCGTTGCATCCGAGAGTGCTAAAGGAATTGGCGGCTGTGATTGCAGAGCCATTGGCCATTATCTTTGAAAACTCGTGGCGAACGGGGGAAGTCCCGGATGACTGGAAAAAGGCTAATGTAGTGCCTAGCTTTAAAAAAGGGAAGAAGGAGGATCCTGGGAACTACAGGCCAGTCAGCCTCACCTCAGTCCCTGGAGAAATCATGGAGCAGGTCCTCAAGGAATCAATCCTGAAGCACTTACATGAGAGGAAAGTGATCAGGAACAGTCAGCATGGATTCACCAAGGGAAGTCATGCCTGACTAATCTAATCACCTTCTATGATGAGATAACTGGTTCTGTGGATGAAGGGAAAGCAGTGGACGTGTTGTTTCTTGACTTTAACAAAGCTTTTGACACGGTCTCCGACAGTATTCTTGTCAGCAAGTTAAGGAAGTATGGGCTGGATGAATGCACTATAAGGTGGGTAGAAAGTTGGCTAGATTGTCGGGCTCAACGGGTAGTGATCAATGGCTCCATGTCTAGTTGGCAGCCGGTGTCAAGTGGAGTGCCCCAGGGGTCGGTCCTGGGGCCGGTTTTGTTCAATATCTTCATAAATGATCTGGAGGATGGTGTGGATTACACCCTCAGCAAGTTTGCGGATGATACTAAACTAGGAGGAGTGGTAGATACACTGGAGGGCAGGGATAGGATACAGAGGGACCTAGACAAATTGGAGGATTGGGCCAAAAGAAATCTGATGAGGTTCAATAAGGATAAGTACAGGGTCCTGCACTTAGGACGGAAGAACCCAATGCACCGCTACAGACTAGGGACCGAATGGCTAGGCAGCAGTTCTGCGGAAAAGGACCTAGGGGTGACAGTGGACGACAAGCTGGATATGAGTCAGCAGTGTACCCTTGTTGCCAAGAAGGCCAATGACATTTTGGGATGTATAAGTAGGGGCATAGCGAGCAGATCGAGGGACGTGATCGTCCCCCTCTGTTCGACATTGGTGAGGCCTCATCTGGAGTACTGTGTCCAGTTTTGGGCCCCACACTACAAGAAGGATGTGGATAAATTGGAGAGAGTCCAGCGAAGGGCAACAAAAATGATTAGGGGACTGGAACACATGACTTATGAGGAGAGGCTGAGGGAACTGGGCTTGTTTAATCTGCAGAAGAGAAGAATGAGGGGGGATTTGATAGCTGCTTTCAACTACCTGAGAGGTGGTTCCAGAGAGGATGGTTCTAGACTATTCTCAGTGGTAGAAGAGGACAGGACAAGAAGTAATGGTCTCAAGTTGCAGTGGGGGAGGTTTAGGTTGGATATTAGGAAAAACTTTTTCACTAGGAGGGTGGTGAAACACTGGAATGCGTTACCTAGGGAGGTGGTAGAATCTCCTTCCTTAGAAGTTTTTAAGGTCAGGCTTGACAAAGCCCTGGCTGGGATGATTTAATTGGGGATTGGTCCTGCTTTGAGCAGGGGGTTGGACTAAATGACCTCCTGAGGTCCCTTCCAACCCTGATATTCTATGATTCCTGAAGTCAAGGGGCCCTTGACACCTATTGTACTCAACAGGAGTTGAGAGCTCTCAGGACCAAAGCTGTTTTTCTCTGATAAAACTCAAGTTAGTAAAGGGATCATCCATCGTAATCAAAATGGATGAAAAAGCACAACATAGGAGCTAACTGTCATTACTGTTAAAGAGTTTTTCTGAGATTATAGTCACAATATTCAAAATTGGGTACATAGGCACCTAAAATCAGGGCACTTAATTTAAAAATGCAGGGTCCCACAGCTCCCATTGATTTAGATGGGATGTGGGAGTGCTCAGCTCCTCCAAAAATCAAACTCCTGTTATATAGGTTCCCTGTATATTTAGGAATTTAATTTAGAGACACTTTTTTGCAAATGTTGGCTTATGTGTATAGTTACAGGGAAAGAATATTAACCATATTTCATGCAATGGTTCAAACACAAATGGAACCCTGTTACTGCTTTGTTGGACTCATTTTATCTTTTACACATAGTTTTGTGAACCTCAACTTTGCTAAAGGATTTATGTTTGGCAAAGCAGCAACTTTTGTAGGGCTGAGCTATTTGTCTGAATTGCAGAAAGGTAGTTAATCAAAAATTGCAGTCAACATTTCAAATCAGATCTTCATAGGAAATGTATCCTGCAAGCATTCACAGCTTCAAAAATAACCTTAGTCACTTTGTCTAATCTGAATCCTCAGTATATTGATAATTAAACAAGAATATAATTTTGATTTTACACTTTGTGACATGCTAGCTTTTTATTAAATTCTGTAATTTGGGAGGACAGCAGTAAGAAGATATCCAAAAGTGCCCTTCAGTTTTATTTTCTATGTTAGTTAGCTGTCATTTCTTTCCTCTGTTACAGTGATAATTTGTGGAGAAGCTCATATATATTGTACTGATACAGTAGAACCTCAGAGTTATGAACACCAGAGTTACAAACTGACCAGTCAACCACGGGCCTCATTTGGAACTGGAAGTACGCAATCAGACAGTAGCAGAGACCAGGGGGAAAAAAAGCAAATACAGTACAGCACTGTGTTAAACATAAACTACTGAAAGAAAAAAAAAAGGGAGAACGACATTTTTCTTCTGCATAGTAATGTTTCAAAGTTGTATTAAGTCAATGTTCAGTTCTAAACTTTTGAAAGAACAACCATGACATTTTGTTCAGCTACAAACATTTCAGAGTTACAAACAACCTTCATTCCCGAATAGGGTGACCAGATGACAAGAACAAAATATCGGGACACATAGGGGGGCAGCCACAGGCTCACCCGTCCCCCATCAGGCCACCCCAAGCAAAAAAAAAAAAAAAAAGCCGAAGTGCCGCTGAATCAAAATATTGGGACAAATGGCATCCCAACCTTACATCAGTCGGGATGCAGGACAAACAAATATCGGGACAGTCCCGATTTTATTGGGACGTCTGGTCACCCTATTCCCGAGATGTTCATGACTGAGGTTCTGCTGTAGATTGCTTTGTTACATGTAAGCTGAGTGAGTGAGGTGTCTTCCAGGAACATTCTGCTGGAAGAACCTATTTCTGAGTTTACACTGTTGTAAATCTGGAGTAACTCAATTGAGTTAAATGGAGTTACTCTGGATTTACACTATTCTGTCTTCGATATGCTATTTGTGCCCATACTACTTTTGCCTAACATTGTGAATCTGAGTTCTGATTTGTGAACTCTTGCACTGAAAATATGCAAAATCTAGAATAGATGAATTTGCTTACAATAAAGTAATAAAATTTCCAGCTACTTTTTTACCTTTTGTTGTTGTTTTGGCAGCTGAGAAGGGTTTATGTGCTGTGGTGGCCTGAACATTTGCTTCATTAATTATCCTGAGGGTGGTGGATGTTTTCGCTACATCACACCTGAGCATGGCCCTTTCAAAGGAAAGCTCAGAAAGGGAGGATATAGGGAAGATTAGGTTAGAAGACAGTAGGGTTATCCTCACTCCTATTTCCCCACCCCCGCCCCACTCCACTTCCTCAAAGAGACACATTAAGAGTGATTTCTCCCACCTATTTGATAGGTTGTATAGACCCTTTGGCACCCCTCATGCCTGTGATCCACCCTGTTTAAGGAAATAACAGCAATCTAGAGAACTGGAGAGGTGAGCTCCAGCAGATGGCTCCCTGAATGGATGAGTGGAAAGAAGAGGACACCTGCATTCCTCAGAAACCTAATTCACTGAAGCAGCTGCACTTCATTACTAATTAGGTCGCCTATAGCAAGGGCAGCCTTACAGAAGAAGCTGCTCAGACATTTCCTGCGAATCAAGCTCCATACTGTCCTGGGTTTTTTCTTTTTAACATACTTTGTTTTGAGTAGCCTCCCTAAATACCCTTTTAGCCCCTGAGTCAGAATTGGCTTGTTTTGCTGATCTCCCCACACCCAGATCAGACCTACTTATGGAGGAAGCTTTCGCTGCAGAGCGGCAAGACTGGAACTATGCTCATCCTATGCCTGGGAGCAACTGTAGCTCACTTCCATGAAGTCAGGTGAGATAACTGATTATTGCTAAGATTTGCCTGCTCTGGGTGGGTCCTTTCTGATTAGAAGGCCAGAACATTCTCCCTTCTGACAAATCATCTTGAGCCATATGTGAGCTCAGGATGGAGGAGCGGGACTGAAGCTTTCCTGGAAATGCCCACAAGGAGTAAAATCAAGGTGAGTTTCCAAGTGTATTAGATTTCTTTTAAAAACTAAAGTGAATAGATTGAACAGAAAAATAAGTAGGCTGCTAATCAGAAATTCAGAATAATAAAAGAAGATCACTGACTTTTCTAATGCTCATCAGGGCTCCTGAGGCAGGAGACCTATTAAAATGTGATTTGTCTTCAGCCCACTTAGAGACTTCAGGAGACTCTCTCACCCCAGCCTGGCCTCTCTAATTCTCCACATGGGGTCCCTGGGAGAACCCTCGGAGCTTTTCTCTCTTTTAGACAGCAGTAAGGTGTCTCTCAGCTTGGTGTCGTTACTTCACCAGAAATCCCCATTTTAAAATGGAATTGTCTCATTTTCTTAAGTGTTGTCGTCATAAAAAGAAGGGCTGTATGATGAAGTTCCAAAAGCCTTTCCTGCAATTTGCTGTCGAGGTGGGCCCAAGGATTCTGTGGGCCCATGGGGCAAGTACCAAATAGGTAGTGCCCTACAGAAATAGACACAAGTGATGCATGAGTATCCCCCTTGATGAATATGTGGCATGAAGGAGAGAGTGTTTGGGTTCTGGGATGTTTTATTAACCTTTGCTGCTATACGGAGACAATGATACTATTAGTATTTGGCCACTTGATCTTTTCAATTTTTGCCTGCCAAGTAAAATCAGTTCAGGTAAGCAGGATGATGGGACAGGAATCAGACTTTCCACTATTACAGTAGAGTTCTTGTATGCAATTGCAGATACTGTGTTTAACAAGTGGAGACAATTCTTTAGTTTCAATGCATTTTTTAAAATGCTGGTCATATTTGTTTTGTTTTTCCGTGGTAGTTGGTTAATGGTCTTTGGATACCCCTAGAAATAACCCTAGCCATTTTTTCCTATTACAAATGACACTGCATGCCTTGCAGCATGGTTAGAATTATAGAAGACATCAGACAACAACAAAAACAACAACGAAGTGAGACCATGTTGCCAACTGGTTACCTGCCTTCAGGTAAGAGATTTTCTGTAAAATTGCCATAGATTAAGACTAGCAAATGTTTAAACAACCACTAAGAGTACTTAACTGTAGCAACACACCAGTGCCATAATTCCCCAATCTTCACTAATCTGTCTCCAGTCACTACAAGTTTAGAAGGAATCCAACAGGCAAAAAAGATTCACTATTTCCCTTTTATTTTTAACTGATCCTCCTTTGCATTTCAGAAATCTGTCTGATATCCAGTTGGAAATATTACAAAATTGCAGAAACCAAATAAATTATTTTCACTTATTCTTCTTATGGGTCAAAAGCGTAAGAACGAAAGCTGTATAAAAATCAAGTTGCTTAGGATAAATCAAATTCACTGAATGAAAAAGGGATCTCTCCTCATGACTGTTAGGAAACTGTTGATGAGATTGGGTGTTTTTTTTTCTGTTGAAGTAACTAAAAGACATTCAAGTTCAGAGTTGCTTTTAAAAGGCAGATTGTTACCTGTGTGACTAATGAAAAGCAGGTTACTATACTAAAATCTTTTGGGGAATTTCTCAGGCCATCGGGAGTGCTTTCAAATTCGCACAGGTTTTTAGCAGTGTATGAAGAGAAAAGAAATGGAAAGATTGATACTGTCCAGTCAGGTTCCAAAGAAAACAGTTCAATTCTTGAGACTGAGTGTTGTCCCAATATACTTACAATAGAGAATGTATTAATTTCCTCCATTTAAATAATAATAATTTATTGTTTGAGATGGTGAAGATAAACCTGGGGTAGGATGATGTCAGCTATGAGGAAATGTCTCAGGCCTGTCAGTTTCCCCTTGTAGGCAGACATATTTACACAGCAAGTCATTATCAGACCTGCAAGTATAACTCAGGCTCCAGCCAATGATCTGCAATAAGCGCTTTCTCCTACCCCCAGGCAGTTGCTCTACAACCTTCTGAAGTGTGATTCATTAAATGCAAAAGCATCTTACAGTGTAACAGGGATTGATCCTGGACTCCCTTTGTTTCAGAAACTTATGGATTTTTCTTTTACATGTTGTGCAAATTATACATCTGTGTTACTACAGTGCTTCTAACCTATAGCACCATAAGGCATCAACCACTTGATGTAATTGAATTGATTATTTACATTATGAGTTCACTTTCTGCACGTTTTGAGTTTATCATCTGGGTTCAGGCCATGTTTCTTCAATCCCCATTGCCAAGGAACATTTGCAATGTAGCATTTAAATACTCTTGGATATTTCTATTGTGATAGCAATTCACCTTTGTAGTGTTGATTTAGTTCTCATTTATATCTCTTGAATATTATTGCTGTAAGATATAAGGCAACTTACATGTTTTTTTTTTCTTTTTTGTTTGGTTTTTAAACTGGGATTTTCCATCTGTTTTGCTTTTCTTGGATATGCATGGATTAGCCTTGTAGGTTCCATGTGGTGCTTATGCCTATTAGATTACTGACTTGCTGGTTCTTTTTTCTGCATTATTATAGTCAAG
This sequence comes from Chelonia mydas, assembly GCF_015237465.2. Taxonomy (NCBI): domain Eukaryota; kingdom Metazoa; phylum Chordata; order Testudines; family Cheloniidae; genus Chelonia; species Chelonia mydas. The sequence goes on from NC_051251.2 coordinate 59,613,489, forward strand.
TTAGGTGCTATGTATTGATAGTCCTCAGCATTTGCAAATGCAGATGGTTGTACTGTAATACAATGGTCAAACTTGAACTTTCTGACTTGGTTTTAGGAGCCAAATACCATTTCCTTGATATTGGCAGTGTTCCCTATAGTTGCTGTGGGGCATGCCTAGGGAAAACTGCAAATACAGAGGTGATATTTAGCTATGTAAGGGAACTGACAAACTCTTAAATGTGACCACTCTACTGTGCTTGGTAAAAGCCAATGTAGGTAGCTCGGTGTAAGTAACTGTATAACGCCTCTCTTGTTGCACAGCATTCGCTTGGAGCTGAAATTTCTGCAGTCTTGTGTCTCCCACAATTGTTGTCTGCGCTGCTGTCCTGCACTTCAGTTTCCAGAGATGGTTCAAAGCTGTGCTTACAGCATGTGCTGGTCACACCTCCTTCTCCCACTGGTGCCAGCAGTCAAGTGGCCGTTCGCAAACGCCCACCCTTTTCTTTCGCCTTTATTATTTTCTATCCACTTTCAGGCAGGAGTGAGCATTTGTTTCTTTTGTTTCAAGCCTCCTCTCCTCTTTCCTGGCCTGGGGCTTGAGCCCCAAGGTCACAGTACAGCTACCCAGAGCCTCCCGTGCAGGGCCTCTCTGCCGAGTTCTTCTGCCCCTTTCAGGCATGGCAGAGCAGCCATGCAAGCACAGGGCAAAATCCAAATGGTGCTCCATATGTGAGGCAGCTTCTCTAGGCTTGGAAGAGGATGAATGATACCCAGCCTGTTCCCAGCTAGCCGACCCTAATGCTCTTGGGCACAAGGCTCTGATTTGGATAGGCCCCTGCCCCAATTAAGCATGACTCTACTACAGAAAAAACTGACCATGAGATAGGGGCATCTCCCTGTTTTGCACTAGGATGAGGAGGAGTTCATCCATCTGGCCCAGGAGGTAAGTTCTGGGATGACAAAGGACTGTAAAGATAAAGCACTTGAGGAGCTACCAGTTCCTCCACAAGTCTTAAAATGGGTTTGCATAAGGCAAGCTGCAAAAGTATTCACTCTGGCCATAGTTGGACACCCATGCCCATAAAGCACACCAAAAAGTCTAGCCTCCCTGCCCCCCCCTCCCCAAACTCTCAAGAAGGGGAAGAAAACGTACCCAAAAATCCCCAGAAGGTATTCATCCTCTAATGCAGACCTCTCCTCTTTGGGGGGAGAAGTTTGGACCCCAAATATGAGCAGGACTTGGAAAAATGCAACAAAAAAATTCTCCCCCTGAGAAATTTGTGGCAACATGCAAAAAAGTTGTGTCCACAGTTAAGATCCAACCTGAGCAGGCTCCTGAGGATAAGCCTCGAAGCAAATATCTCCCCTCAAAATGCTCCCTCAAGAGAGTGGTTCCTGTGCATTCCTCCTTTGAGGATGTCATCTGAGAGGAATGGGAAAAACCTGAAAAAGATTAACTCATTAACAGGTATGACCTTAGTTTCTACAAGCTCCAAGAACCAATGTATGCTATTACTGAAGTACCAAAAGTTGATGCTGCAGCAGCATCCCTAGCTCAGAACATGGTTATCCCTTCAGAAGGGGAATTCTTCCTTAGGACCCAACAGACAGCAAAGTGGAAGCCACCCTCAGAAGGGATTTTGAAGCTTCTTCCACCACCCTCAGAGTATCCCTCACAGCCACATTTTTCTGATAAATACAGTGTCCTGTCTGGGGGACATTAGGGCCCTAAAAGACACAAACCACCCTGACACACACATTTCTGAGGGGAAGTCTGGGACTGGGAATTTGCTGGTGTTGCTCTGGAACCTAATTGCTGAGTGGCTGGCAGCCTACACCACTCATACAGTATAGCTGGGGGTGATTTACATGCTGGAGACTGTGTGTGGGCAGACCAGGAGTGGTTGCTCTCACAGTGAAGCAGTGTAGAAGGCACCATAGATTGGAGAATTTTTGAGGGGACACAGCTATCCATCAGTCCAGATTGTACACTGGGTAATGTTACAATGGGATATCTCCTCTTTGGAGCAAAATTAGGTAAGATAGTGGCAGAAAATACTGCAAAATACAAACAGTCCCTACCTTCTGCATTGAGTGCTTTAAGAAGGAAATACAAACCTGCCTTCAGGCAAAGATGCTCCTCACAAAAGTCTCAGAGGAAGGCCAGCAGACCTGCCAAGGAAAAGTCTTGAGATGTAGGCTCGAGCAGAAACCCCAGAGGAGGCTCCACAGCTTCCAAAACCCCATTAAGACAACAAGTGCCTCTACCCAGATCTGAACAGAAGAGGCAAAATCACCCATTTCTCAGAGGAATGGTCTGCATCAACCACAGACAAGCCAGTGAGCCAAGGTTATTCCCTGGAGATACGGGCTTCACCCTATCCCTTCTTCATCCAGTCTCCCATCTCAGCAACTCTACCAATGCAAACTGGTCTGGAACAAGATCTCTCATCTCCTGAACATAGGAACGATAGAACGAGGTTCCCTCATAAGAGAAGTTCTCACAGTTCTTCTACTTATCATCCAGAAACCCAAGGGGGGGGTGGAAGGGTCAGAGTCATCCTTGACCTCAAGAGGCTTAACAAGCGAATGAGGGAAACAAACTGTTGGATGAAGACTCTACTTTTACAGTGTCTTCCATATCTCAAAGAAACCTCCTGACCTTAGTGGATTTGGCAGATACTTATTTCCAAATTCCCATACATCCATGTAATTGCAGGCTTATGAGATTTGCTTATGGAACAGATCACTGACAGTACCAATAGCTCACTTTCAGTCTCTGCTTGGCCCCCAGTGTCTTTACAAAGATGCCTGGGGTGACCATAGCCAGGTTCACGTCACGCACACTCATCTATACCCCTTCCTGGACATCATTCTAATAAGCGCCTCAATCCAGGCTTCAGTGCACAGCACCATGACTCAGATTCTGGATCTATGACATGTGGCCCAGTAATAAACAGCAAAAAAGTTCCTTGATTCCTTCAACAAGGATCACTCACCTGGAAGTGGACATGGGCACCGTGGTGGTGAAGATCTACCCATCACTTGACAGGTTCCAAAAGATCCAGGATCTCTTATCCAAGAGCATGATATCCTAGCTTGGTGTCTTCAGCTACTGGGCTTCCTGGCATCATGCATTGGGATCACTCCATCAACAAGATCACACCTCAGATGTGTCCAGACTTGCCTGCTCAAAGTATGGGACCACTCCCCAAGTGCATGACAGATCAGGTGCTGGTCCCAAATCAGGTACTCTGCTCCTTAAGATGGTGCACAGTTCTAGGGTATGTCCACAAGGGCCTCCCCATAGACCTTCCAGACCCTCTGCTTCTCAAAACCAATGCCAGCCTGACAGGTTGGGGACCTGAAACAGCACAAGGAATCTGATGCTGTTTCCTCTTCCCAAGGCTCCAATCTCCTGGCATTGAGAGCTATTAAACTGGACCTATGGAGGGTCTAGAGCCACCTAGAGGGAAATCACATCCTAGTTCAGTCTGACAAGACGACCAGCATCACATACATTGCTTAACCAAGGAGGAACAAGGAGCCTGATGCTACATGCAGAAGCAATGGACATAATCAGATGTGAAGAACAGTCTTTCTTCCTTAATAGCACTTCACATAAAAGGAGACCTGAACCAAAAAGTGGATTGGCTGAGCAGATGCAAAGTCAAAAACTTGGAATCATGTCTGAACCAAGAAGTTTTCAACCTGATCTCGCAGAGGTTCGGTCTGCTGTCAGCCAACCTGTTAGCAAATCAAAAGGAACCCAAAAAGTCCAAAGAACTACACCCGAAAAATAGATGCTCTATCACACAAATGGCCCTAAGGCCTGGTATGCACATACCTATCCTTCCCATTGCTAGGGTAAGTATCCGGACAAAGTGGGAACAAGCCGTGATTATAGTGATAATCCTGCATTGGCCAAGGAGACTCTGGTTTTATGACCCAATAGAGCTGAAACTGGAACCAATATCACAGCTACTAGTGAGACCAGACATTCTTTTCCAGGTCCTCTTCTCCTTCCAGACCAACGTCCACTCTCAGCCTGGCTATTGAAAAAGAAGTGTTAGCAACACTCTGCCTCTATTCCAGTCAAAAGAGATTTGGCTCTCATCCAGGAGAGTCTCTACACTAAAAGCCTACTCCTCCATCGGGGCCAAGGTCAGTGTCTGGTGCCAGGAGCACACTGCAGTAAGGTGCAGGGATCCCAGCTATTTCAGACTTCCACCAAGAAGGCGTGGACAAAGATCTTCAGCCAGGTATCAGCTCTTAGTAGCGTTCTAGTAGCAGGATCCTTGTGTTCCTCAGTGAGGAACCCCCAAGTATCCAGGTTCAAGAGTAGTGAGATTGGCCAAACTGGTGGTCAGGTCAGTCTTCCCAAAATGGGATCTACCACTGGTGTTGAAAGCCCTAATAGTTCACTACTTCAACCCTATGACTTCAGTATCAGCATTCTATCTCTCCATCAAAACGTGTTTATTGGTCATCATTAGGTCTGTTAGGTGATTATCCCAGGTGGCAGCCTTATCTATGCAGGAAACTTACTGCATGTTCCAGGATAAGGTGGTGCTGAGAACTCCACAGACACTTCTCCCCAAAGTGAACTCCCCTTTCGTTTCAGAGTAAACAGCCGTGTTAGTCTGTATTCGCAAAAAGAAAAGGAGTACTTGTGGCACCTTAGAGACTAACCAATCTATTTGAGCATGAGCTTTTGTGAGCTACAGCTCACTTCATTGGATGCATACTGTGGAAACTGCAGAAGACATTATATACACAGAGATCATGAAACAATACCTCCTCCCACCCCACTCTCCTGCTGGTAATAGCTTATCTAAAGTGATCATCAAGTTGGGCCATTTCCAGCACAAACAGGTTTTCCCTGGATTTGTGCTGGAAATGGTCCACCTTGATTATCATGCACATTGTAGGGAGAGTGATCACTTTGGATAAGCTATTACCAGCAGGAGAGTGAGTTTGTGTGTGTGTGTTTTTTGGAAAAAAGGGGGGGGGGGTGAGAAGGCCCAACTTGATGATCACTTTAGATAAGCTATTACCAGCAGGAGAGTGGGGTGGGAGGAGGTATTGTTTCATGGTCTCTGTGTATATAATGTCTTCTGCAGTTTCCACAGTATGCATCCGATGAAGTGAGCTGTAGCTCACGAAAGCTCATGCTCAAATAAATTGGTTAGTCTCTAAGGTGCCACAAGTACTCCTTTTCTTTTTCCCCTTTCGTTGTCTCCCAGGATATTATCTTTCCCTCATTCTGCCCAAGGCTACTGCATTCAACTGAGAAACTGTGGCACAATTTTGATGTCAGATGTAACAGAACTGTGGGAGATGCTGCTAGCAGAAAGGAAATTATTGGGTAGGAAAATTTACATTACTGTTCGTTTTCTTCCCCCACCCCCACCACAAATTGTCCTCAGGACAACTGAGAGACTGACTTGCCTTTCTGCTATTGCTTAACAGAGGGGTGGGAAAGGGCTTTCTTTCCATGTGACAAGAACAATTCCCCCTCCCCCTCATTTTTGTATTTTAATTACTCTTTCCAGAATTTCAATTAGTTTTATATATTATCTGAAACCATCACTCCTGGAGACGTTATAAGAGCTAGAGTGGCCTTTGGGGAGTCCATTGATTGCCCATTTTCCTCAACGGTTCAAAGAAATATTCAGGTGAAGGCTGCATTGCCCAAGACTCCTGAGGAAATTCTATTCCATCTGTATATATCATCACTACACCTTTTCTCCAGTTCCCTTCCCCTCTCCCCCAGTAGAACTTCCACGTACAAGTAAGCCTTATCACTTCCCAATTCATTAGCAGTACCCAGGCCCTAGTTCCACAACCTTCTACTCCCAGCTATCAACCCTGGGCTCAGACTTCAACCGTTTCCCAGCCTCGCCTTGCTCTTGTTCCCCAAGCAGCATACCAGCTCTTCAAAGAAAGTTTACCACTGGGACGCTACTTGCCTTCCCTTCCCTTCCCTTCTCCTCCCTGCTGACCCCAAATCCCTTGACTATTTTGAATAGAAGAAAGGTAGTCACCAGATCTACCTTGACCATGTAGAACTATTCTAGACCCTCCCCAATGCAATGTGTGGTAGGAACTAGGCAGGCCCCTAACAGTGTTAACACAAAACTCTTCTGCGTACAGAGGTATGTAAATTCTTGTCTCTAAGAGCTTGTCTATGCTTACTGGAAGATAAGCGCTGTGGCGATTAATGCATCAGTAGTTGATTTAGCAAGTCTCGTGAAGACCCACTGAATCAACCGCCAATTTCTCTCTCGTTGACTCCTGAACTCAACCTGATCGAGAAGAGTAAGGGGAGTCGACAGGAGATGCTCTCCTGTCGATGTGGCATAGTGTGGACCCTGCGGTAAGTAGATCTAAACTACGTCAATTTGAGTTACGCTATTCACGTAACTCAAATTGCGTAGCTTAGATCGACTTTTCCCTTTAGTGTAGACAAGGCCTTGGTGTGCAGCAAAAGCATGTGCATCAGAAAAGGTCCTCAGCCCGCACCCAGCACCTTGCTACAGATCAAAGACTCTTGGACTTGTTTTGATACAGAAGCACATCTGTAATGGATAACGCTTTTTGCATCCCTCTTGGTGTAGTTACTTATATGAAGTATTTCAATATTAGCCTGAAAACGAACTGCTGCAAGCAAAATGGAGCTCCCGTCTAAAGTTTCTGCTTATCCTGACAAGCACTAACATGGAATCTCATTAATTCCTACATTGATTTTCAAAGAACGTGACCAATTTTTGGTTTCGCTTTTCTTCATATTTTATGTCCAAATGACATTTCTGTTCAGCAATACAGTATAGATTTCCATGGTGCAGCAGTGAGTGTCTATTTGAACAATGTGTTAAATGGGCTTGTAGAGAGGTTTCTTCTATCCCCCGCAGCAACCTTGTTGCTGTGTCTTTGTGATCCAGAGCTGAGGGTAGCATGATTTGCTAGAATTTGGGGGGTGTCAGTCACAAATACCAAGAATCCCTTGTCTTGCACTAAGAAGAAAATTAGGGCCTCCATTGTGGCTTGCAAAGAGTCTTGGGGAACTTGAGGGTTATGTCTTAATGAACAGCCCTATCTGTCTGGGGCTAATCTGACCCCACACCAGGTACCTGGCTTTAGTTATGACCCTACCACCGCCAAACTGGGATGGGGGCAGGTACACTCATGCACCTGAATCACACATCATCCACTCACCTAATTACAACAAGATTTACATCATACCATAATTCTGCCAATCCATTAACACTCCTCTTTAAGAAACTTGTTGAATCACAGTAAACCGCTCCCAGCAACCTGAAGAGCATGCAAACAGCATGAAGGTAAAAAGATACAAACTTGCCCAACAAGATTTAATTTATAATTCAAAATAAAAAAATTAGAAGAAGTTACTGTACATGTGGGGGAGTGAGTTCTCCAACATGCTGCAGGTGATCATGTAATGAGGTGTTAAATCTCTCCCACTCACAAAAGGATCAAAATGTAGAGGTGAGCTCTACTTGTTCCCTTTTTAACAAAATACTTATTCTATTTAACAATACAATGAAAAATTCTACCTCTACAGAGGAGTAGCTGGGTAATTCTTCCGCATCTCTACCTGGTTTATAGTTTTACAGCTTCTGTAACTGATGAATAAAATGGCTCCTTGTTAGAATAACTGCTACTCTAATGGCATATACTGTAAGCCAGTTTCAGCTGTGATTACCATCTCTGCAGCCCCTCTAAAGTACCTGCAGTTGCAAACAAAGGCAGAATTTGGCCTGTGCTTTCTTGTCTAAGGCTAATTGAATGAATAGGCTGTGTCCTGCCTGTGGTACCGGCCTTTTGTGCTGCTCTGTCAGTGCAAAGTGGCTGTAAAGCCAGTTTAACCAGGTACCCAGGGATCCTCTCAGCTCTCTCACAGCTAGTCTACTGGCTCTGTCTTTCCTGGCCTACCAGAGAGGGAATAGCCTGTAAAAAGTGGATGTGACTGGACTACTCCTGTGCTCTGGCCCTTGGAACCACAGGCAGCTTAGTGCAATTTAGAGTAGCCCTGAGGCTGTTCAAAGTTGTGCTGGGAGCCAAACGTGCCCATGCCTTTCCCCAGGATCAGGAAGTCACAAAGACAACGTAAAACCACCTCTGCTCCCTCCCCATTAGTCCACAAAGACAATGTAAAACCACTTCTGCGCCCTCCCCATTAGTCTTGCCTCTAATTGGCCAGATTAGAGGGTCTGGCCTGAGATGTGCAATCTTCCTGAGGGTTAATGAAGGTCCTGTGAAAGAGCCAAGGTACTATCTGTCCGGAAGTATTTTCAGGAAATTAACATCTTCACATTGACGTAAGGTAACTCTTTTTTTGAGGGGAAGGGGCATGCAGAAAAGTAACTAGTTTGATCTAGCTTTGCTTGTCTTGTAATTTTGTCTTGATGAAACTGAGCCTTTTCAGTGTTGATCCTGAACAGCTCGCCATATTTTCATACAACATTGAAAATAGCCATAAAACCAAGGCATCAAAGATAAAGTGACTTTCCTCTAATGCTCTCAACAGCACCCTTAATACTTTCTCTGTAGTTTGGGACTATACTGTCTGACATTATGATTACAGTTTCGATGTTGTTTCGATGTCTGGATTAGAATCTGAAATCCTCTCTTGAAAAGCATGAGGAAGTAAGGTTCTGTATTTTAAGGCCGCTGTCGTGAGACATAATAAGAGCTTGCCCATTGGGTAACTGTAGTCAAGCATTGAGGAGTTCATCATCTGAGCGCCCAATGGCATCTGGATTTGAAAGGGGATCCAGGTCTGCAAACAGACTGAACCAGGCTGACATATCTTGGTTACTGCTCGCCATAGCTAGAAAAAAAATCAAATAAAATTACATTCTTGAACTGTTCTTTGACCCAACCAGACCTTTTAAATAATAAAATATTTAAGTTGGCCTTATCACATTTATTTAGTAAAATGAATTGGATAATTGCTATATATTCTCTTTAATCAAAGACCATAGATACTGGACTAAATTATTAACTCCATTAGCACTTCAGAACAGCTTATTCGATAATGAAGATAAATTATTAGCTTATCTGCTATTCCACAACGTGCATGAAAGCTAATTTTCAATAAATGCACTGTAAAATGGTTTGAAGTGTTACTGAAACAAAAACCTTCATTAGTATCCCCCCAAAAAACAGTTCATAATGCAAAGATGAAAATTTAGACACAAAATCCACTCCAACCTTTTCTCTGCCCCTTAAGTATATGCAGTACATTACTGGAGTGTGTCACTGTGGCAAATGTCAAATACTATATGCTCAGAGTGTTTGTTTTTCCTCTTGAAAAATAAAAAAATTATAGGTCCAGTTTTGTTCCTATGCCAAGTGCTTCTTAGTGTTCTGTCCTGCTGCCCATCGCTATAGTATCTGATTATCTCATTTGGATGTTGAGAGTAGGGGAAAGAAAATAGATTTGCGCCATTTTTGGCATCTTCTGAGGCACAAAGAAGGTCTGATTTTTTTCTAAAATAAGTTTGTTTTTTCCCCCTACTTATTTTTTACATGAGAAATTCAGGTCTTTTCTACCCTGTTTTTCCTGGAAGACATCATGGACATTTGGAGAACCAGTAGAATAATGACATCACAGGTACCAAGACTGTGAGAATGCATTCCCACATTTCCCTCCATGTGCCCAGAAGGACAGACAAGTTTTCCAACAATTCACTGGGAAAAAAATCAGAGAAGCTCAGTTTACTGAAGCACGAAACCATGGTGTAGCAGGGTGGTTACCTGCTCTGGCCCTGACAGGGCTGAGGCCAGCCCTGGGAGAGGGCTGGGGCTGTGGGGGAAAAGCCCAGGCTGATTAAGGGAGCAGCCACAGCTGTGGCCAGCGCAATCAGGCCCAGCTGGCCCTTATAAGAGGCTGTGAGCCAGAAGCCCAGTCAGTCTCCCTCTGCTTGTAGAGGGAGAAGAGTCTGGCTGTAAGGTACAGAGCAGGACACCTAGATTGGAGCAGGGCTGGGGAAGGGCCAGAGGAGCTGGGAGCTCCAGTCTGGAAAGCCTCAGGCTGCAGGCCTGACTACTGGCCGAATAGGTGCAGGGTTGCAGAGGGGCAGCCCATGGGTATGCGGAGGCAGCAGTTCCAAAACCCCCTTGCCTGTGATGAGTTGCATATACACTGCAGTCTGCCCCCGATCCAAGGGGCTAAGTGGGGACTGGCAGTAGCCCAGACTGAGGCGAGGTGGGGTTAGAAGGTGGGGGTTCCCCTGGGTGGGGAGACCCAGCACCTGAGTATGGGGGGTACTGCCAGGGGGGCAGCACCTCAGAGAAAGGGACACGGGGCCAGCAGTAAGGTGGATCACCAGCCTGTAGAGGGTGCTCCACTGGCTGGACGAGCTAATTCCCGACGACTACCATCAGGAGGTGCCGCACATCAAGAAGTGCCCAAGCTTTACACATGGGATGTGCTTCCAGAAGTCCTAGCCCCTCACCTCAGTGAGTACAGCAACAATGTGCACATAATCAAGTGGACATAGTTGGGTAGGGCTTTGCAGTGTGGCCACGCAGATCTGGGGTAGGCCAAGCAGGGTGCTCACACCTGGCTGCCACCTGGGTTAACTGTAGTGAAGACATACCTTAAGTAAGCAGTCTTACTGATGCACGTTGAGGAGTAGAATCTAGTTCCCTTTCAAATTGTATTACAGTGAAAGGCACACTTCATTTGCATACAAATGCAACCACAGATGTTCTTTGTTTTGTTTTTTAAATCAAAACTCTGTGGGTTTTATAAGTTTAGTGAAACACTGGAACATTATTATATATAAGGTATTTATAACTTCATTTTAAAAAAATTAACGCTGGTTATGTAAGCATTAATTTCAAATAAAACAGTAGTAAAAATTATATCATCCCTATTGAAGAAAGCTCCCTTCTTGCTATCTGGTTGGATTAAATCTTCTCACTGTATACAGCATGTAAATTCTCTGGATCAAGCGAAACATGCAGACACATGAAACTGAGAAGGGTTTGTTATACACCAGCACATGCACTGCAGTTGCTGTATAGACTCTCAGCTCTCCAAGTTACTTTGGACTCTACATCTGCTGACAGCAAGACACTGGTTGATATAGCCAGTAAATTACTGAAAATATGACCATAAAGGTACAGTATCTTTTACAAGTCAGACCCCCAAATTCCAATCCCATTCTGAAAGTGTTTACATTAGTTACTGGTGAGCTGGTATTGATATGATGCTACAGTCTTTGCTGGAAGATACTAGCATTCAACCTTGAAATAAAGTACAGAAGGATAGTGTTCACAGATCCATGTGCTAAAGTAAATATCCAGGTTCTATTTTAACTGCTCAGTACTGAGAGATGTGGATAAACATATTGCTACTTTCAGAGTTATCTTGTCTCTCCCCAGCAAAGTATTCTGTTTGCAATAATAAACCAAAAATATTATGTATGAAACACTGCCTATGAAGAAACCTCGCTTCTGCAAAGATACAGAAATAACTTACATGGTGGTGGTGTCTTTGGAGTGCTGTGTGAAAGGAATGGCTGATTACCAGGCAGTGAGTGGGTAAGAGACTGCACAGATTCTGAGTGAGATGTCCAGCCTTAGAGGAAAAAGTAATGGATTACCGACCAACAACCACATACCAAAGATATTGTAAAACATCATTTGAGTGCAACACATAGATCCCACATAGAACACTCAGTGGCGGATTAATGATTTTGCTGCCTCTAGGCCCTGAAATAATTGCTGTTGCCGTGCCCCCTCTTCCCCCCCCCCCCCCACCTGCGAGCAGCTCCCTGTCCCAGCTCACCTGCACTTCGCCTCCTACCCTGAGCGCGCAGCTGGGTCCTGCTTCTCTCTGCTCCCTGCCAGTGCTTGTGCGCAAAACAGGTTTGCAAAGGGGGGGAAGAGGGGGGGGAACACAGCGCGCTCAGGAGAGGGGGCGGGGATTTGGGGAAGGGGACCAATAGGGGCAGGGAGGGGGTGGGGAAGGGGTGGAGTTGGGCGGGGCCAGGAGCAGAGGGCATGAACTGGCGCTGGGGGAAGCAGCCTCTGGCTGCTATTATAAATTTGCCGCCCCAGGCCTAGGCCTTGTCGGCCTAGGCATTAATACGCCGCTGAGAACACTGATTATGTTGTGGTAAATGCAATTAACTATGAACTTGCACTAACACTGATAGGATTCAGACTTTTTGCTTTGGATAGCCTAAGGATATATTAACCACCTACAAAATGTTAAATGTATCAACAGTAATCCCCTCCCACTTTTTAGGAGAGTTCTGGATGTCCCACAGTTGCAAACATGCTACAGTGTGATACTTAATATTCCCAAAGTATATATCATACTGCTATTTCTGTTCTTGGTTACACAAGTGTAAACCAAGATAAACTGAAGGTAATCTGGATTTACGCTTTTGTGTAACTGAACACAGAATTTGCCCCAACATTTTCGTTGAATTTTCTAGAAGAAATTGGAAATTCTAGGGTAACTCAGACTCAGCAGTTCAGTTCAAAGTCTGTATCTGACTTTTTTACTATATTATAAAACGGTAGAAATAAAAGGCAGAAAATATAAATATTTAAAATGTCTAAACTGTGTGTATTTTACAGATAGAATGTGTGGTCACCAAAAGTAAGGACAGTGGAGATTTTTCTCAAAATGTGCTATCAAGTTAGCAGATTTCGCTCATATTTTGTGAATTCAAAAGCACTATTGTATACATGACAAATTCAGGACTTGTGCAAGTTTTACCCACATAAATAATCCTTATTCATGCAAGCAGTCCCATTGACATCATGAGGGCTATTCACATAAGGTTGGAAGATCAAGACCTACCTTAATAAATTGCAGAGCTACATGTTTCCAAATCTGAATTAATAGATTTTGGTTATGTCTATAAATTGCCAGACGGTAAGCACACTATTTTTGGAAAGAAGCAAAATTTTGTTATTGGAAAGGGTGATGATTTACAGATTTCCTGGCTGGATTAGTTAATATTCTGAGCTTCATCACAGCAGTACTTGCCCAACCTCTACTGCAATATCATTACTGCAAGAACGTTCTTTTTAGTCCCTAATATCTTTGCACCCAATTTTTTTCTATGGAAGTTTTGCCAGTATTGTCAAATGGAAGAAGCACCTGGCCTTTTGTACAAACATAAAAAAGATATCTATAGTTTGAGTATTTCAGATGCTTACTACTGAAGCTTCCAGCAGCATGAAGGCCAAGGTCAAAGAGCTGTGAAGGTAGGAATCCAGATGAACTAGGCAGAGGTTCTGAATCTGTAGCAGGATTCTGTGAAAGGAGACTGGTATGAGGACTCCCAAAAACATTTTGACATTCCTGGACGATCTCTCCAGCACTTGCAGAATAGGGACTCAGTATGTTATCCAGGAATGACAGCTCTTTGTCAAAATCTTCTCCTTCCAAAGAATCTACCAGCAGATTGCTTGAAACTGAAGAAGGAAAGAAAATAAGTGGGAAGAGCATTTTTTGAGAAAATAATAGCATAGACTGTGGTCTTTATGATTACTAAATTCCTGCTAATTTTTTTATATCAAATGAAGGGTCATATTCTGCTCTTACAACTATGTACCCATAAGTTCACTCTGACTTATACTTCCGTTATTGAAAGCAGGATGTGGCCCAAAATATGAATTCATATTGCATGGAAGACAAGATAGACCCTCACATCTGCATGTGGTTTTACTGAAGTTAGTGGGTCATAAAGGGTGGTAACTATGTTGGTGGGACATGCTCTCCCACCAATATAATACTGTGTACATGAGCGCTTATGCCCCCAGAACTTATGTCACTCAGGGTGGGGGGGGGGGGTTTCACACCCCTGAGCGACACAAATTTTGCAGACATAAGTGCTAGTGTACACGTGGCCTTCCTGTGGATGCCTTAGCCTCCAAGTGGGCAATGGCTGCTCCTGTGAGTCAAAGCCATGTAAGGGCATGTGACTTGCTCATGTGACCCTGGATTCCATCTTGTGCCTGTACTTTTCCACAAGCTGTGCTGTGAGCTTTGTTTGGGACAGTAAAATTTCATCCACATGGGAAAGGGTATAAAGACCCTGGAAACATCTGCTTCACTTCTTTGGACTGGACTTCTAACAAGGAAGCTCTAAACAAGGACTGATGACCCCCCAAGGTGTTTGGGTACTTTCCAGCATAGGTGCCAACTCTGTGGGTGTTCCAGGGCTGGAGCACCCATGGGGAAAAATTGGTGGATCCTCTGCAGCCACCGGCAGCTCCCCACCCCGTTGTCCCGCCCCAGCTCGCCTCCGCTCCGTCTCCTCCCCTGAGTGCACCACCACTCCATTTCTCCCCCCTCCCTCCTAGCCCTTGCTGCAACAAAACAGCTGTTTCACACGCCAAGCAATGGGAGGGAGGGGGGAAGAGGAGGAACACGGTGCTCTCAGGGAAGAGGCGGGGCTGGGGTGGGGATTTGGGGAGGGATTGGAATGGGGGCGGGGAAGGGGTGGAGTCGGGGCAGGGCTGGGGGGCGCGAGCACCCAACGGCGCCAGGGAAAGTTGGTGCGTATGCTTTCCAGAGAGACTTCTGCAAACTAGCAGTTTATTCCATCACTGCTTCAAACCTGATATAAGAACTGTGCAATCACTTGCATGCATGTGATTTCCTTAACCATTGTAACTCTATTTCTTTTCTCTTATAAATAAACGGTTAGATTTTAGTTACTAAAGGATAAGCAGCAGTGTGATTATTGGGTAAGATCTGAGTTACATACTAACCTGATTTTGTGGCTAATTTCTTGGGATCAGAAGAACCTTTACTTTGATTAAACTGGTTTTCAATAACCACTCATCATGAAGTCTAGTGTCTGGGTGGTGGAAATAAGTGCTGAAATGCCTAAGGTGTCTGCATTTTTGACTTCTTGTTAAACAGTGTGGTGAGCCAGAAGTTTACTTTTGTTACTGGCATGGTATATCTTATGGTTGAATAACAACCACAAGTCTGGAGTAAGTCTGCCCTATTTTTCAGAAGTTTGTCCTGAATCTGGCATCCTCAGCTGTGACCCACTGAGACACAGTGACACCTTGTCTTTAAAATAACACCACACATATACCCAGAACCGAACGGGGTATTCAAGATGACTATGTGCTATTGACTTACTGAAAATAGTATACTACTATTGTGTGTATTTTCTCTCCTTTTTAATACATCCTAATATCCTTCTGCATTTTTTACAACAGGTCAATGAGGTATTTTCATTGAGCAGTCCAAAGTGAGTACAGATCTCTTCCTGAACAACTACGATTAATTTATAACCCAGCACTGTGTGAGAGTAATTCAAATTGTTCCTTTCTGTCAGACTCTTCAGCACCCAGAATGGGGTCTCTGTGGTCATGTTACACCACATCCCAGCTTCCCTAATGAAAGGAGGCAATACTTCTCTGGGAGGTAGAAATATAGGATGCAGAGGAAAGGGCAGTCAAGGAAAGGAGGCAAAACAACTACACCTAGTTCTCAAAAGCACATAAAAGGCAGGTAGTCTCCTAGGAAGGTTGTTGCTGGTAGGAGACCAGTGCTTTGGACTCCCCCAAGGAATTGTTGCAGAACATGGGTGTTTATTTTGCATTATAAACCTTGTTTGAATAAGTAGCCTGAGGAATTGAGGGCTTTTAGGAAGAGACTTAGTGAGTGTTGGCTTTAGAATAAATATTCAAGCCCTCCAAAATGAGATTTTTTTTCCCCCCCCTGTATCAAAAAGGGTCACTTGTGTGTGTGGGAGAACTTTGAAATTTGGCCTGGCCATTTTCCACTGTGCATTCTCTTTCACTTAACTATGCTCAATTTTTATGCCACAGTGTTGCCCAGTTGACTGACTTTATTGGGTCTCTCTAAAGTTCCTGAGTCCTTCCTTGTTTTGACTAACCTAAATAATTGTCATCTGCAATTGTTGACTGCACTGTCTATTCCCTTTTCCAGATTATAAATAAATATATTCAACACTATTCATCCCAATATGGATCCTTGGAGTTATCCCACTTTTAACCTACTTTCATGTTGAGAATTTACCATTTCTTAGTTTCTAATCCATGACCGAACTTTACTTTTCTCCCTGTGACTACTTAGTTGCCTTAATTGTCTGTCTCTCTTGAGAAACTTTTAAGTGAACGAAGCAGGTCAGTGAACAAAGTAGGTCTTTATTTGGCTGAAAAAACAGGAACTTCTTAGGTCTTTTTCTATACTCAGGAATTGCCCTGATTCAACAAACTGTGTAGATACAGGAGTGTTGACACTCATGTTCATACAAGGGCAAGCTCGAGTTTGTACCCATTGCACTAATTGAGGGCCATATAAACCACGATTAGCTCAATCCATCCTAAGGCTGGCTGGCTTGCCCTTGCCTACGCTTAGGAGTCAACTCACTGGTGCAGCTACAGAGACAGCTAAATTGGGGCTATTCCATGTGTGTAGACAATGCCTTAGAGACAGTATGGCTGGGCCTTGTAAAACAGCTTCATTTAAGTGCAGAGGAGTAGTGCAGGGGCTAGAGATTATCGCTACAGACTTGCCGCTACAGTAGAACCTCAGAGTTATGAACACCTCAGGAATGGAGGTTGTTCGTAATTCTGAACAAAACGTTATGGTTTTTTCAAAAGTTTACAATTGAACATTGACTCAACATAGCTTTGAAACTTTCCGATATAGAAGAAAAATGCTGTTTTTAACCATCTCAATTTAAATGAAACAAGCACAGAAAGAGTTTCCTTACCTTGCCAAATCTTTTTTTTAACTTTCCCTTTATTTTTTTAGTAGTTTACGTTTAACAAAGTACTGCACTGCTTTATCCTTGTTTTTGTTTTGTTTTTTGATCTTTGCTGTTGCCTCACTGCATACTTCAGGTTCCAAATGAGGTTTGTGGTTGACTGGTCAATTTGTGACTCTTAGATTCTACTATATATGTTCCTTTACCTGCTACTCTTTGGCTCATACACTGCTTGGCAAAGATCCTATCAATTCACATGTAAATTCATATTTAATGTTTGTTTCAGTATAATATGGTTGTTTACACTAAGCCATCTCAGGTAGAGAGGTGGGATGTAAGTTTGTATGTGTATTTCTAATTAAGGACATCCTGATGCTGCACTTTTAACTATTTTTTTTAATCTAGGACTTTTTTTTTTTTTACTATGACCGATCCCACCACGCCACCACATAGAGCTGATCATTCTGTAAAAGGGTCTTAAAAATAAGCTTTCACAAAAATTAGACACATGTCCAAATATCAATTTAAAAAAAAGTGTTTAATTTGATGTTAAGTTTCTCCATATACTGAGATTTCTTAACTTTCTCATGGCTAAAAAGCTTAGATTCATAAAGCTCGCTCCTCCGAAATTTTTTTTCTTCTGTCACAGAATAAAACCGGGGGGGAAGGCCTAAGTCTAGAGAACGATCCCAGAAAAGCTGCAAAGTAAAGGCAGCAGCACAGATGAAATTCCCGAAAGAATGGATCCAGTTAATCACTTTTTATTTTTTAAAAAGTTCATATATAAAATGTAGACAGTAAATAGTCCACTGTAGAGAAGGTTATTATCCTACATTAAAAAAAATGAACTTTACATCTTCATAGTGTCCTTAAAAAGGATATTGATTGATTTGATTTTTAGTCTCCACTGTTTCGCAATATCCTCTTAAATAATAAAAATATTTTCTGTACCCATCAGTTTTGTTTTGTTTTATATTAGGCAAATATAGATATTTTCCTTCTATCCCCCCCGCCCCCCAGGTGGATTTCACCCTTTGGAATAAAGAATATGTCCCTCTTTAAGAAGCACCTACATTTATTTAAAAAACAAACAAAAACCAATTATCATGGCGGGTTCAGGTAGTTTAACACTTCCCATTGTAACACTGTTTTCAGTTCCTTATAACTTTGCCAAATTTTAATTGTTCAGGCTGAAATTTCCCAGGCTACATGTCTGCCTCAGCCTGAGCCTTTTGGGAAAGTTCCATCAAAAATAGTTGAACCCTTCCCCAGAATGAGATTAGGGAAAAACATTCTTTTGCCCATTTTTCCAGTGTCCTTACTATGTATCCTCTCTGTCCACAGCCTTCCCCAACAGCTCTAGCCAGAGGCCTCCATAATACAATGGGCATGGTATTGCTCCTCTATTCTCCCCCTCAACGCACGCACACACCCAAGGCAGATTTCACACTTTGGAGTGGTACTCCCCCTTTTAAGAAGCACCTTATATTTACTTAAAAAATAAACAAAAAACAGGAAATATATGAGTAGAGTGAAAAACATTGTTTTTGTTGCTTGCGAAAGTAGTGGCTTCCCCTCCAGTAAGAGTGGGAGATTTATTTTTAAAGATGGAGTACCAATATGTAATCTATGCAGCTATTTAATAGAAACAATTTAGATTGATCTGCAGAAGCCATCGGTTAGGGCCTTCTCGTACAATTTTAGAAAGAGCTCTACATTGAGATTTATACCTCATATGTAGTTTATAATAACCAAAGAATAAATTCCTTTGTATCTACAACCATAGAATAAACTGTGTTTAGTGCTTTTGGCTTCCTCAATTTCCTTCTAATCCATCTCCAGTGGGACTACTGCAAATGTTCCAATCCTCTCAGCAGCTTTCTATTAGCTGCTGTTAAAAGTAAGAATAGAAACATAAGTGTTTTCTCAATCTTCTTCCCAAGTATGGATCAGGTGAAAACCAAAAGTCAGATTCTTCTCTATACCTGTTCTACTCCACTGTATCTCCACTAACTTTAATGGAGTTACTCCTCGTTTATAGCAGTGTAAGAAGAGGATCAGGGACTGCAAATTACCCTGATCCAAGACTGGCAATAGTCAGTCTTGGATGAGGAAGTTACTCACCTTATGCAGTAATGATGGTTCTTTGAGTGTCCTGATGGGTGCTCTGCTGTAGATGTGTCTGCATCCCTGCGCTGCTGATCAGAGAACTTGGGTAGCAGTGTCCATTCAGCCTGAGCATGTGCCACCCCATCATGCTCTGCCATGAGGCTAGCCAGTGCTGCGTGTGTGAACCCTCCTCAGTTCCTTCCATACTGCAGAGTCATTGACAAGAACTCCAAAGCAGAGGGGAGGAGGGTGGGTCATGGGGCACCCTTAGGAGGACACATCTTGAAGAACCATTGTTACTGTACAAGGTGAGTAATTTCCTCTTCTTGAGTAGTGTCCCTATGGGTGCTCCACTATAGGTGACTCCCAAGCAGTACGCCGCACTGGAGGCTGGGGCTTCTGAGTTGAGTCTATTATAGATAATAGCACCATGGCACCAAATCTGGCGTTTGCAGCAGAGTCCCCCAGGATGGCATTGTGCTCTGTAAAGGTATGTGCAGATGCCCAGGTAGCTGCTCTGCAGATTTCTGATCTAGGGATACCCTTGGAGAAGGCAATGGATGAAGAGACCAATCTCACAGAGTGTGAAAGTATCGAAGATGGGGGTGTTACACTGCAAATCTGGTAACAGAGTTTGATACAGTTCAAGACCCATTTGGAGAGTTCTTGAGTTGAAATCATTGTGCCTATCTGCAATGGAGAGGAAGAGTCTCTGAGATTTTCTAAAAACTCTTGTCATGTCCAAATAGAAGGTCAAGGCTCTCCTCATGTCAAGCATATGGAGGATGGTTTTCCTAATATCCTGATGAGGTTTGGGATAAAAGGTTGGAAGGTGAATGAGTTGGTTCATGTGAAGTGCGGAAGTCATCTTGGGAATGAACTTCGGATGTGGTCTAAGCATGACTTTGTCAGGGAAGAAAACTGTAAAGGGGGTGTACGCCATCCGAGCCCCTATTTCCCTTATCTTTCTTGTCAAGGTGATGGCAATCAGGAACACTGTCTTCATGGAGATGTGAGTTAAAGGACAAGTGGCCATGGGTTCAAACGGCGGTCTGGTCAGTCCTTTTAGTACTAGGTTGAGATCCCATTGTGGGGCAGGAAGCCTGGGTTGAGGAAAGAGGTTCGCTATGCCTTTGAGAAACCTCTTAGTAGTCGTGTCGGAGAAAACTGAGTACCTTACTACCTGTAAATAGAGTCATCAGTGGACATAGCACTAGTTGTGACAGGTAAGGATACCATGTCTGGGCCAGCCAGGAGCAGTCAGTATGATGTTTGCTTTTTATTTTCAAGAGGACTTTCACAGGGAATGGGGGAAAGGTGTAAAGAAGGCCCTTGTCTCATAAGAGGAGGGAAAAGTCGCCCAGGGAGTGTTGTCCAATCCCCACTCTGAAGCAGTATTGTGGACATTTCTTGTTTTGGTAAGTGGCGCACAGGTCTATTGTCTGTGTCTCCCATTGCCCCCATTCATGGGCATGTGGAAATTTGTGACTGAGACTGTCTGCTGTCGTGTTGTGCACTCCCAGTAGGTAGGCTGCTGATAATCTGACATTGTGGGAAATGCACCAGTTCCATAGCTTTTGTGCTTCCATGCACAGGGAGGGTCATCTAGCCCCTCCTTGTTCGTTTATATAATACATGCAGGCCATATTGTCCATCATGACTTCTGTGTGCATGCCTCTGATCAGCGGGATGAAGTGAGAACACGTATTCCCTGACCACTCCGAGTTTGAGCAGGTTGATGTGAAGGCATGTCTCAGATGGAGACCATTTGCCCTGCACTGTGCGATTGCTGAGATGTGAGCCAAAACCTATGAGGGATGCATCAGTAGTCAGGGGCAGGCTGAACAAACAGGATTCCTGTGCAGACATTTATTGGGTCTTTCCACCAATACAGGATTATTTGATTTTGGTGGGCATCAGTAGTAGCTTGTTTATGTTCTCTGTTCCATCTGTAAACTGAACCACGCTTGGAGGCATCTCATGCTCAGTCTGGCATGAGCTATAACCGATGTGCCCGTGGCCAGATGCCCCAGAAGCTGGAGGCAGTGTCTAGCTGAAATTTGGGGTTCTCATCCTCCAGATGACCCCTCTGGATGTCGCTATGATCGCATTACATATGATGGAATATCTGGTTTTTGCGTTGCTTTTTTATAAACCTAGGGAACTCATCCCTAGAGCACAGTCCATCATATGTACCGAATGAGACTTCAGTCCTATGGAAACAATAGTATCATAATGTATATGCACAAGGACGCTGAAGTAAGATTGTACAGGCATGTAGTTAGCTCACGAAAGCTTATACTCAAATAAATTTGTTAGTCTCTAAGGAGCCACAAGTACTCCTTTTCTTTTTGCGAATACAGACTAACACGGCTGCTACTCTGAAACCTGTTTAAAGATATAGTATGCAAGATCAGGACTATAAAATATACATTGGTGTGTGGCAACCTAATGGTTTTATAGGCATGAATTTGGAGTGACTTCATTACTTGTGTCACCCAATCAAATTACCTGAAATCCAAAAAATATATATCTTACCTGCTTCACTTTCCAAATGGACAGAAGTTTCCTCATCCAACAAATTTAACCTGATTCAAAAACCAAAGAGAATTTGTCAGATTGAGGACTAAGATGCAAGATGTGTTGAAATGTCAGTGGCTCAACACTAAAGAGAGAATTAAGGCCTACTTTTCCTCTTGCTAATGTTGCTTTTACATTTATGATTTCAGTGAGGTAGTTCTGGCTTTACACTGGTATAAGTGAGAGGAAAATCTGGCTCCTTGTCTCAAAATGTATATGGCTAAAGCCAAATCTTGAAAAGACTGAACTCCCTTAATTCCCAATAAGTGTTCAGCACTTCTATAAACTACACCATTTATTAAGTGTCTAACTATTGATTTAGAAGCCTAACATCAGGCAGTCATTTTCAGACCATCCTGGCCTGTGTTCATTTTGTATTTTTCCTTTTTAAATTAAATTCTCTGTTCTTGGTGAACTTAAGGTAATGGAAACTGATCAAGACAATGAAGTGAGAAAATGGTATTGACAGATATATAGAGAGTAACTCATATGAGCTAATATCTATTTACTATATCTGTTTTGTTTTTATTAAGATGGCAATAGGTTCTAAAACATGTTACACATTGACACATTTCTTATAAACAATTGTGTAACTTTGGCAAAGTTGTGTAACATTTTTTGTTTAACATATATAAATTAATAAACAAGTTATCATAAAAGAAGGTCTAATCTTGCTAAGAACACTGACTACAAACAATTATTTTAACCTAACAAGGTGAGATGTTGTTTTTGGTGGAGGGCGAAAAAAACAGAAATAAAAATATCAAGAAAATGCCAAAGTGGAAAAAGAATGAAAAGGGTTATAAAATGCAAGCTGGAGAAGAAAGTAAGTGTATATGTTATTATTTATGAATACTAGGAAGCAGAGACCCTCTTCCTAATGCCCACACCAAACATGTTCAACATGTGTTTTTAATCCTCTACAATTTCACATCATTTTTCTTCCTGCTTACTTATCAAGGTTTGCACTGATGGTTTCTTTCTCTATCTTCTCTTTATGTTCTTCAGTGGGATTGTTTAGGGAAGGCTCCTGTGGTTGCTGAGAAGTGGAAAAAATACATTTTAAGAGAGGGAACTGATGATATCTACAAATTCACCTCTCCAATCTAATGATTTGAACACAGTAATCTGTGTAGCAGTAACTTTTCTCTCAATTACCTGATTGTAACAACCATTTTTTGTAATTAAGAAATTCTGGTTATACTTTATGATACTGTGACTGTAGTTACACTGTAATATCACAGATGCACTAAAATTTTGGTAATACTTTATATAAAGATTGATTAATAGATATTTTAGGCATGTTCTAGACATGAGTAGTAGGTGTTATAGATGGTTATGAGCACATCATTAGACGGAGTTATAAGTCATGGATAGTAATAAGCGATCTGTTGGGCTCTATAATACTCTAATAATTAACCATTTATTAAAATATCACTTATTTATTAACCCCTTATATATTCCATTTTTATAAATGGAACCTTAATATAAAGTGTGACCACAGGGTTTTTTGTTTTTGCTTTGTTTTTTAAATAAAAATCAGATAAATTAACAACTTATTTATCCATTTGACAAACTTGCAAAATGAGCATGGGGAATGGACTTATTTGTGCCAGACTTGTCAGTAGTTTAATTCTAGACATATATATTTCAATGATTATTTGAATCTGAAATTTACTTCTCCAAAAAAAACATATTTTCTTTTCAAGAACCTTGTATCTTACAGAAATAACATGAAAACTTCACCTCAGGTGCAACACAGTGATATGGGTGGACACCTATGAACTCCTCATGGATTTTGGACATCAGTCCTGCTGTCTTCTTGCAGAAGTGCAAAAGGGTTATCTGAGAAGGAAAAAGTCAAAGGAGATATTACACAGGCTTACCTCTGACAGCTATTTCTATCATTATTTTCCTGTCTCCTTTGACATAAGCAATTTCTAAACAAATTGAGAGTTCTTCCCAATCCTGAATCTCCCATTTCAGTAAGAATCTCATGTAAGGGATGTTTCAAGATGGAAACGTGTAACTCTATACTCCCAGCCATCTGTTCATAGGACTTTGTATGTTCCACAGAGGGAAGAATTGCTGCTGAAACTACAGGCTTTTCTTCCAGATATTGCTGTGGAGAGGACAGGACATAGAGAAAATAGAAAAGTTCACTAGGGTGAAGGAGCACAGAATCTTCTGTTGAGAGAAAGATTGGAAAGGAGGATTTCTCTCTGTCCACGATATCTTTTGGAATAATTTTGCAAAACCCCTTGTGCCATTTTTTTAATTTAAACAAGGATGAAAATATATATTAATATGGACACTATCCTCTTAGCAAGAAGCCCAAAAATGTGCAAGATTCTCCATTTTGAGGGTTCCTGCCAGAAGCATGCTTGCTTGTGAAACGCTCAAGTGCCAGCACATTTGCAGAGAGCAGTAACCTAGGGCTGGACAGGAGGGACTCAAGACTCACTGATTTTTCAGCCTGTGGAGTTAGAGTGTAGCAGTGAAAAGGATTGATATGGGATGGGGGAAGATTTATCCAAACCAGGAAAAAATTGTTTGGGTTCAGTTTATTTCAAGCATCAGGTTCATTCTTATAACTTGAACTGGTTCTCTTATCCAGGGGCCACTGTAATCCATCCAGAAGGCTTTCAGAGCTGCTCCCATGACGAATGATGAGCAAAGCCTTTTGGGTTCACTTCAGGTAGGAAGGC
This sequence comes from Chelonia mydas, assembly GCF_015237465.2. Lineage (NCBI taxonomy): Eukaryota > Metazoa > Chordata > Testudines > Cheloniidae > Chelonia > Chelonia mydas. Next base: position 59,637,621 of record NC_051251.2, read on the forward strand.
AGGATGGAGAATTAGGGTTGGGAGTTCTGAGAGAATCAGCAGCACTGCAGGTGACAGAAAATAAACACAGCTGAGCAACAGAATCTAGGCAGTACTTCTGCTCAGTTAGGCTTTGCATGGAAGCGCAAGCTCTTTGGTTAGAGGCTCTGTTTTGATAGCTGAATCTGTGGAGACTGTTACAGTAACTTTAGGGACGAAGTGAGAAAATGCCTATACAACATCAATGGCAACATTTGCCTTGAAAAAAAGTCCTGTTAATTAGAACTAAGACTCCCATCTTTATATAGCATATATCTGTTTCCACCTAAATGCATTTCTTCAATACATATTTCTAGTTTCCATTCCCTTCTCTCCTATTTTCAGCTCATTAAGGAGTTCTCTCCAGATGTTGCTAAAATTCAAAAAGCACTGAAATGAGGACAATGGACACTGGTAGGCTGGATGGATCACAAACTTGTTGAGCTTGATCCACCACAGCATTGCTTCAGCTTCATGTTGAGGTAACTGCATGCATTTACTCTCTAAAACTGGAATACAACAAAGCCTCTTATAAAATAGAAATTCTTCCAAGAAATCCCAAAGGAAGGTGCTAAAACCTTGTCTGTCCAAGTCTGCTATGTATTTCAAAACATAATCACAGTATTTATAAATTAATCAGTGTGTGTATTCAAATGCTTCCTTCACAATGGACATATTGGCCATCAACTACATCCTGTAAATATCAGAAGAGAAGTTGCTATCACCAGTACATTGCTGCTTATAAGATCTTGTTCACTTTTGTGCTCTGGTTTAACAACTTCATTCTCCCACATTATATCAAAAAGTTATTTTCCCTTCAAATGTCCAGTGTAAGGCATTCTGCAAATCTAACATGGATACCTGATAGATAGCAAGGTAATGAGACAACATATTGCAGCGACTAGCTCCAAGTAGATCCACCTTCTGACAGACATCCATTTTCAACTTGTCAAATTGGGCTTTGGTATTTTTCACTTGTGTCTGCACCTAGAACCATGAAAGTTGAAATACATAATAGCAAAAGGAGGTCATAGGTATGTGTGTGTGTTGCAGAAAAGAACTCCTGAAAATGTTTCACAGTCCTAGTATGTACAGCAGTCTTGTCCTGGAGCATCTGTAGGAGTAATTTGTAGGCCCCATTGTATAGGTATTGCACATGCACACATACTGTAGAGATTGTCCCTGCCCTAAAGAATTTATAATCAAATGTCAAAAACCCTATAAATTAGCTGCTAATTATGGTCTTGTCACTTCCAAAAGGAAAAAATATCCTGTTTATATGCAAGAAAGTAATGTTAAAGTTGACATAACATTCAGATAAACACTCAGGAAATTCAGAATTACAGTGCCCACAGCACCTTTAATTGCCCTCTTGCAGGAATACACTACAATCTGGTCTTGTGACTGCACACAGGGGCAATATCTGGTTTGCAGTAAGTAAGGAGTCTGACTTCCCTTCACCCCTCTCTTTGGTCAAGTGCTAAAAGAATAGTTGCAGGGAGGCTAGAATGAGGAAGGCAAGGTGCTACACCTGAGTTGGGAAATTTTTATGATATATATTTTTTGTTTATGGTAATGTGCTCTGATTTTTGCTGATAAGCACCTTCTTCTGCTTCAATAATCAAATGATTTTTTTTTTTAATTTTATCTTTTCTGACTTACCTCAGCGGGTTACATGTAGTGTCAGGGATTTTAAAGCAAGAAGGAGAATATGTGTACGCTAACAATGTGGAGCAAAAGAACCGGATGAAGTGGTAAGAGGAACAGCAGCAGAAATAACAAGAGAAGCAACATCAGCTCCAGTAATGTATACAGCTGCAGTAACAAAACCACCACCAACAGGAATTGGTGGAGATGATGAGGCAAGCTTTACTTGTCAAGGGAGGTGATCTGTCTTCTGTTACCCTTACAGGAGGAGGGTTCTTAACCAAAATGGGACCTCTGTATTATAATGAAGATCATACAGTACTCTGTTTTGTTCAGCAATACAAAATGTTATTTAAATTACTGACAATTATAACAAGTACAGTTTTTTCAATTACTGTATTTTATAATCAGTGAGTCACATTGCCTTGTGTTGTGTGACCACATGATTTACTGTAATCAAATACTCAAGACATGTCTCTACTAAGAAAACTTAAAAAATCCTCCTGGTGCATCCTAGTATAAAAGACAAGGCTGTGGTGGCCAGACACACCCAGCGTGAGCTCTGTGCCTGGAGTCCAGGCAGTTCCTGGGAGCCTCGGTGAGCTGCTAGGCTCCCCACAGCTGAAATGGTACTGTACTTGATTTGTCTTTCTCTACACTTGGAACTAAACCATGTTCAACTGCACACATTGCTGGCAACAAGAAGGAAATAAATACTTTTCTGAACTTCTCCATTTGCTTGCAGGTGTCAGGATCCAGTTCTTGGGACACATCCTTCATCCACAGCAAGGCCCCTCTGTATTCTATGCGGGCCTGCTCCATACGATCAATTGTTAACAAGGTATCAGACACAGCCCTGTGACTGAATGTTGCCAATTCCTGCCCAAGGCGAGACAAGGGGGTACAAAGGGCTACCCTGGAGGTAAAAGAAAGGAACAAGTAGAATGGGTTATAAGCCAAATGCAAATACATATTAGGTTGTGGGGGGAGAGCTGGGAGGAAACGAAGAGTGAATTCCAGTAGGAGACAAGCTACAATTTTTGTGTATGTGTGACTATATGTTGTGGTGAATTCTTTCTTGCTTGTAGAAAACGCCTCATAGGGCCTGACTCTGAAAGGTGCTGACCACCTCCTGTAAGATGCTAGATGCCCTCTGAAGTGAATGGAGCTTGCCATTTTGCAGGATAAGACCTAGGGTACATGACTACATTGCAGCCACAAGTGTAATTTGCAGCTCATGTAGAAGTACGCATGCTAGCCATACTCTAGCTCAGGGGTAGTCAACAGCTGGACCATGCGCCAAATTTGGACCATCAGATGTTTTTGAACAGACCTTGAAATCTTTTTATTTACTTATTATTATTATTGTTGTTGTTGTTGTTGTTGTATCTTTGTATTACTTTCTCTAGAGTCTGGACCTTGATTATACCTGAACCAAGAAATATGGACCTTGACAAAAAATAATTGATTACCCCCGGTCTAGTTGTACAAACCCATCTGACCCTCCTGAGTACATACCCGCTTGTACAGCCTATGCTGAAGCCCATGCTGCTGCATCCTCAGTTCTATATTTAGTGAGTTAGATAGAAAAAAGCTAGCAAGAGTACATCTACACAAGCTGCCATTCAAATGTGTGGCTGCAGCGTACTCTTACCCCAAAGTGGTCAAACACTACAAACGCTAACATTTAGAAAAGAGAATAGTCATAATTAACTTAAACGAAATATAGCAAGCCTCCAGGACCAGAAAGGATGCATTCATGTAGTATTCATTTGGAATTCCCAGGTTTCAGTACACAAAGAGAATTAAGATATCATACAATAGTAATGAGTAGTGTTGTGCTCTTGGCATCCCATACTAGACAAGCAGGTGAAGGTTCTGGTCCTGATAGCATGGGTGTATGTTTCTGCACACTAGCAGCAGTAGTGTTAAAAATGTCTTCAACCTCCAGCTGGCTGAAAGTGGGCATTTATAACTTGACTGCCTAACAGTTACGGTTTAACACTGTCTAAGCAACTCTGTTCTAAAGGCCCTTTTTCAGCTGTTTGTTACTTTGCCAAACTCTCAGCTGTCAGACTGAAACTTGCCAGGTTTGGTCTCTGCCTATGTGTGGACTTTTTTGGAACGTTTGAGCAAAACAGTTGAACCATTTTTTTGAGAAAAGAGTATGGGAGAAAAAATACATCTTTGGCATAAAGCATGTGTGACAAACCCACATATTACCAAGGCTGTCCAATGCTTTCCATTATAAGGCCACATTTTCAGTTGCTTATAAATTTGTAACACACTAACCATTCAAATTTCCCATGCCAGGTGTATGCCTTAAGCTGAATTTTTTTGGAAAGTTTCAGCCAAAACGGTTCAGCCATTTCTGAGTATGAAGCAAGGGAAAAATAAGTTGTTTTGCCCATGTTATAAAAATTCTGATGAGCATAAGAATGGCCATGCTGAGTCAGACCAATGGTCCATGTAGTCCAGTATCCTGTCTTTTGACAGCAGCCGGTGCCAGATGCTTCAGAAGGAATGAACAGAACAGGGCAATTTATCGAGTGATCCATCCCGTGTCATCCAGTCCCACTTCCTAGCCATCAGAATTTTAGGGACACCCAGCACATGGGGTTGTGTCCCTGACCATCTTGACTAATAGCCATTGAAGGAGCTATCCTCCATGAACTTATCTAATTCTTTTTTTAACCCAGTTATACTTTTGGCCTTCGCAACGTCCCCTGGCAATGAGTTCTACAGGTTGACTATGCATTGTGTGAAGAAGTACTGCCTTATGTTTGTTTTAAACCTGCTGTCTATTAATTTCACTGGGTTACCCCTGGTTTGGTATGTTATGTGAAGAGATAAACAACACTTCCTTATTCACCTTCTCCACACCATTCATGATTTTATAAACCCCTTATCATATCCCGCCTTAGTCGTATCTCTTCTAAACTGAACAGTCCCAGTCTTTTTAATCTCTCCTCATATAGAACTACTTCATACCCCTCATCATTTTTGTTGCCCTTCTCTGTACCTTTTCCAATTCTAATATATATTTTTTTGAGATGGGGCAACCAGAACTGCACACAGTATTCAAGGTGTAGGGTACAATGGATTTATATAGTGGCTTTATGGTATTTTCTGTCCTATTATTATATCCCTTTCCTAATGGTTTCTAGCATTCTGTTATCATTTTTGATTGCCACTGCACATTGAGCATATGTTTTCAGAGCACATATCTACAGTGACTTCAAGAGCTGTTTCTTGACTGTTAACAGCTAATTTAGACCCTGTCATTTTGTATGTATAGTTGGGATTATGTTTTCCAATATGCATTTATCAATATTGAATTTCATTTACCAATTTTTGCCCACTCACCCCGTTTGATGAGATCCCTTTGTAATTCTTTGCAGTCTCCTTTGAACTTAACTATCTTGAGTAATTCAGTATTGTCTGCAAACTGTGCCACTTCATTGTTTACCCCTTTTTCCAGATCATTTATGAATATGTTGACCAGTTCTGGAGGGACTCCAGACACACTCTCCACTGTGAAAACTGACCATTTATTCCAACCCATTGTTTCCTGTCTTTTAACCAATTACTGATCCATGAGCGAACCTTCCTTCTTATCGCATGACTGCCTGCTTTGCTTAAGAGCCTTTGGTGAGGGACCATGTCACCATTTCTGAAAGATTAAGTACACTTTATCCACTGCATCACCCTTGTCCATATGTTTGCTGACACCCTCAAAGAATTCTAATTGATTGATGAGGCATGGTTTTCCTTTACAAAAGCCATGTTCTCTCTTTCCCAACAAATTGTGTTAATCTATGTGTTGGTAAAGAACTGAATTATCAATCATTTCAACCAATTTGCCTGGTACTGAAGTCAGACTTACTGGCCTGTAATTGCCAGGATCGCCTTGGGAGCCTTTTTTAAAAATTGGCATCATATTAGCTATCTGCCAGCCATCTGGTAGAGAGACTAATATAAGCGACAGGTTACATACCACAATTAGTAGTTCTGCAATTTCACATTTGAGTTCCTTCAGAACTCTTGGGTGAATACCATCTGGTCCTGGTGACTTATTACTGTTTAATATAGCAAAACCTCCTTTACTGACACCTCATTCTGGGACAATTCCTCAGATTTGTCACCTAAAAAGAATGGCACAGGTGTGGGAATCTCCCTCAAATCCTCTGCCATGAACATTGATGCAAAGAATTCATTTAGCTTCTCTGCACTGGCCTTGTCTTCCTTGAGCACTCCTTTAGCACCTCAATTGTATAGTGGCCCCACAGATAGTTTCACAAGCTTTCTGCTTCTGATGTATATTTTAAAAAAACTGCTGTTAGTTTTTGTCTCTTTTGCTAGTTGCCCTTAAAATTCTTTTTTGGCCTGCCTAATTAAACTCCGACAAGTCAAATGTAAAAGTATATGTCCCTTTTTATTTTCCTCAGTAAAATCTGACTTCAAATTTTTAAAGGATGTCTTTTTGTCTCTGACTGCCTCTATTATTCTATTGTTTAGCCATTGTGGCATTTTTTGGTTTTTTTTTTAAATTGGGGTACACACATAGTTTGAGCCCCTATTATGGTGGTGGTAAAAAGTTTCCAGGCAGCTTGCAGGCATTTCACTCTTGTGACTGTTCCTTGTAATTTGCATTTAACTTGTCTCCTCATTTTTGTGGAGTTCCCCTTTTTGAAGTTAAATGCTCCTGTGGGGTTTCTTTACTTAGTATCCCCTTCCCGCGCAAGGATATTACATTTAATTACATTGTGGTCACTATTAGGACTAGCTGCTCCAAGAAGCAGCCATTAATGGTGTCTAGAAATTTTATCTCTGCATCCCATCCTGAAGTGATATGTTCCAAGTCAATATGGGATATTTGTAATCCCCCATTATTACGAGATTTTCTGTTTTTTGTAGCCTCTGTAATCTCCCATAGCATTTCACAATCACCATCCTGGTCAGGTGGTTGGTAGTATATTCCTACTGCTATAGTCCTATTATACAAGCATGGAATTTCTATCCACAGAGGTTCTATGGTACTGTTTGATTCCTTTAAGATTTTTACTATATTTGATTCTATGCTTATTTTTGCATATAGAGCTACTCCCACACCAGCATGACCTACTCTGTCGCTCCTATATATTATGTAACCTGGTATTACCGTATCTCATTGCTTATCGTTGTTCCACCAAGTTTCCACCTTTCCTTTGAAGGCTCTGGTGCCTCCATGCTTTGGAGCTAGAACTTGAAATTTGGCAGGGGTGGTGGCCTTTGCATCAGGGATACTGACCTTTTGTTACTCTAGAGAAAATCTGTCCAAATTTAGTGAAGTAAAAAATAAACCCCAAAAACACCTTTGAAAAATTGGTTTGCACATGCTCAGTAGGGAACTGCTAGTTACACTGCTAAATTCACCACAGATTCTGTCTGCATTGGGCATGCTCCAGCAGTTGCAGCACTAGGCTGCGGCAGGCTGGGCTGGGGCAAGCACAGAGCAGGGAGCCTGTCATTCCTGTGCTCTCCACGAATCCAGAGCGGAAAGTTGTTTGATTTGAATGCAGTGACAAGAGCTGGACCTGAGGGAGGTGAGGAAGTAGATTAGGACAAGAGGCTTGAGGTGGGAGCCTGGGACTGGAGGTTGGTGGGCAGGGGGAAGAGGGACACTGGGAGTGGGAGCTATGAAGGATGTGAATACTAGGACTGGCTGGGCAAGGAGACTGGGAGTGTGGGGGAAGACTGGGACTCACTGGACATAGATACTGGGAGCTGGAGAGAGAAATGGTATGGGGATAAGGAGCTGGGGGTAGACTGTGACTGGCCAGGCAAGGACACTGGGACTATGAACTGATGGGAGTGGGGGGACAGATCTGACAAAGAGCTGGGTTGAGAGGAGGGACTGGGACTAGCTGGGCAAAGAGATTGGCACAAGAAGGCAGGTGGGAGCACTGAGATTGGTTGAGATGCTGAGGGAGACTGGGAATTAACAGGGACAGAGGAGGAGGGGATGGGGTGACTTGAGGCCAGTAGGGGAAGAGAGAGAGATCAGCCGAAAAGGAAGGGAGGGGGAAACTGGGACAGCAAGGAGACTGGGGAAAAGGAGCCACGAGTGGGTGGGGGAGAAATTGGGAATGGCTGAGCAAGGAGATTGGGGCTGGGATGAGAAGCCTGAGGAGAAGAGATCGGAATTGGCTAGTTGAGGAGAATGGGATTGGGACAAGGAGTCAGGAGTGCAGATGACACAGGCCTGGGACAGAGACTGGGCAGAAGGGGTCAAGCTTGAGGTAATTGGGCAGAAGAGTCTGTGCCCACTAGAGAATACTTCCTTGCAAAGTCTGGAATGGAACCCACGATTTGTGAATCTCACCATTCCTGTACTGTCAGTACATATTTGTGAAACTCACTGTCAAAGTGCTCCATCCCTCTCTAGTCCTGGTCCATATAGAGGATGACAACCTACTTTCACTATCAGTTACTCTGTTAGCTCAACTGGCAGAGGTCTGTGTGGAGAATTTAAATTTTCCAACCCTGCAAATGACCCATGAGGATGCCAATACAATGCGATAAAATGGAATTTCTATTTTTTTAGTTCACTTTTTTAAAAACTTTAAACAAAAGCTACTTTGGGCCCCCTTGTGCATATGCATTATGATAAAGTCTTTAATTACATAATCACATACTATTTTTTCCCACAGGACTCCTGCTTGATTCACTGCATAGGATGAACTTGCTCTAGGGATGGATCAGGATTGTGTAGTGAAGGAGGCTGTTGTCTGTACAACCCCTGCTTCATTTGCTACAGGAGTTGGAAAATGTGTAGTGAATGAGGAAGGGGATTTCAGGAAGAAATGAATGGTTCCGTGATTAAGGCAGTTGAATGCTGCCTGGCAGAATTGGATTCTATCTCTGCCTCCGCCAGTGTTTGTACGTGATGTTAGGCAAGTAAGTTAAACCAATTTTTTCATAGGTGGTCACCAATTGTGTGTTGCTGGGTATGAAATGCACAAGTGCTAAGCATTCACAGCTGCAGCTGAAGTCAATGGGAAATGTGCTTTGGTCATAGAAAGTGCTGTATAGTGCTATGTACTCTGAAAAATTAGGTGTCACAAATCAGCCACCTAAAATTAGTGGATACTTTTGACCTTAATCTCTCTGTGCCTCAGTTCCTCATCTGTAAAATGAGTACAGTATCCATTCATCTCACAGGGGTCTTGTGAAAGCAAATTGATATTTGTGAAGCACTCAGATACTATAATAATGAGTACCATAGAAAAGCCCATGAAGAAATTAATAATTCTGACTTCAAAGCAGAGTTTGAATAGCGTGGAATAAGGAAGGCCTGGGGCCACACATTGAACAATGAGGATAAAACAAAATTTTGAATCGCTGCTCACTGAGTGAGAACCATTCATTCTCTGCACTGGATGAAGCAGGGAAATAAGAGATGTTATGTACTTAAAGACTGTATCATAATGCCTACGTGCAAGGGGACCAAATTAAGGATGTACAGGCAACCTTAATTCTGGCATTTCTTAACTTTTGAGCGGTTGATTTTGCAACCATGATAATGTTTTTTTATGTAGTCTTTTTGTGTTTAATGTATACAAACACACACATTACAGTTCTCACCTCAGCAGGAGGCAATAGAAACAACATTTGGTACAGAGGTAATACCTAATGGGACTTTTTCATGCTTTTTGGTGGTCCAATAAAAATATTTTGACAAGCTCTAAGGTTTTAAAAATCTATCATGAAGATACTGTAATTTTAAAAATTATAGTAGGAGATGGTTATCATTAATATGCTAACATTCTATTACCACTGCACATGTATGCACAAAATAACAGAGTGAAATTTTAGATCAACACATTAAAAATTTGTGGAAAAATTATCTCCTCCAATGCACAAGTGTGTTATCATTGAGGCAGGGTTAATGAGGATCCTTGCCTTGTTCCATACAGTCTTTGAAGGGCTTCAGCCTTGCCTCATAGCACTGTCTGGCAAATAATTCCACATTTTGGAAATTAACTTTATCATTTCATTTTTTAAAAACCCTATGAAATTCCAAGAAAGAAACTGTATTAAAAGAAATTGAAGACCATGATCCTGATTAATGTTCTGCATGCAAAGTTAAATCTGAGTACTCCTGTGCATAAAGTTAAGCACCTGCACAAATGTTTGCGGTATCAGGACTTAAGGTGTGAGATGAAGTACTCAAAAAGTTAACTAACTTTGCCCCACATTCATAAGACTTATGATAGTCTTACACAATCACATGCTATTATTTCTAAACCTGGTTGGAAATTTTCCATTGGAATATTTGTTGTTGGAAAATACCAATTTGTGAAAAGCAAAATGTTCTGCAGGTTTCAAAGGAAATTGGCCAGGGCCTTCCAGGCTCAACTAATCTTTCAAAGGAAATTAGCCACGGCTTTGTGGGCTCCAGCTCATCATCAGTCTGCCTAGTGGCTGCTGAGGCTCCAAGAGTTTCCAGATGTCTGGCTTCTCAGCAGCCTGAAAACTTCAAGGCCAAGTTCCAAAGCTCCCAGATTCTTGACAGGTTTCCTGGGATGGGGGCAGTCATGGAGTAGTGGAGGCCAGCGCTTTCAGGCTCCACACTCCTTGACAGCCCCAGAAGCATATTTCATTTCAGAAACAAAGTATTCCAGAATTTGACTTCCACAAGAAATTGAGGTTTTGATTTTCCCAATTTGAGCTGAATTTTTTTCCCCAAAGCTCAAGTTCTTTTGTTTTTAAAGAGGTGAAATTCACTTTCTTGTTCAGTTATATTTATTTCTACAGGTCCCCTGCTGCATTTGATGTGCAAGCTGAATGGCGAACAGTGAATGAGGCAAGGTTAAACAGTCAATGAGAGGTGCTGAGAGCCAAATTGTTTGCAACTACCATTCACTTTACACTTGTTTAACTGAGGCATTTTCTAGACTAGAATTGAAGATGTGATGTTAGCCTGTGTTAGCATATATAACACACTTTAAAAGTCTATTACAGATAAGGCACACTGCCTTTAACACGTGCTAAACTGGTCAAGTTAAACCTGGGGGGAGTCCAGGCTTCAATTCGACCAGCTGAGCATGTGTTAAAGGCAGTTTGCCTTGTCTGCACTAGACTGATGTGTTAGCATACGTTAGCTAATGTGTGCTAATCTATTTTAATTCCTAATCTAGATAAAGCGTGAGAGCACATCTGGGACCTCAGTGGACAGGGTAGACTTTATAGAGTGAATGAAGCACGATTAAAAATACATATTTAATCCACTGTGCTTCATTCAACCTGTGCTCTGAATTAGTCATATTTATATTCATTAACTAACTAAAGAATGTATTATGATGCAAACACAAAAGTGGCATAATTAAGGTTGTCTGGGTAACCTTAACTTTTGGATTTCCTAACTTTTGGTATGCTTTACTTTACAATTTTATTTTTTTTAAACATAGGTTAAAATTTAGAACTTGCATATAACTTTTCAGTGCACTTTAGAGGAGGGTAAGAATTATCTCCATTTTACACATGAGGAAAACTGAGGCAAATATATGAAGTAATTTGTCCAAGATTACTCAGCAGGTCATTGACGGACCTGGGATTGGAATCCAGGTCTCCTGACCCCAGGTCACATGTCCATATACCGATTCTGCAGAATCCTTTGAAATTGAAAATAGCTTTCGATATACCAGTATGTCATGCTCAGTTTTCTGAAGGAATACCGCATTTAAGATAAACTAATGCACCCCATACTAATTAAAATGTTCTGTGACACTCCTGTCTTTGCTTCAAACAGCAGTAAAACCCATTAAGAATGGCCTTATTAAAGAACCTCTTTTCAATAACCAAAGTACCCTTTTCAAGGCAGAGATAGCAAAGAAATCAGTTTTAAAGAGAAATATTACTTCCTTCTACATCAGATTGTTTTTCCTTTGTGAGCTTGAAGATATTGGGTAAAATGCAGTCATGTTGTAAATAAATGCAATACCCATATAAGTCTCTGGCTAACTTCTATGATGTAAATGATGTATATTAATCAGACAACTGGTGTAAATGATATGGTAGTCTAATTTGCAAGAGAAGTCCATCAGGCCTGATTCTGCCATCCTTAGTCATAATAGGTAACAATTCATACTCACATAGGCCCATTAATTGCAATGAGACTGCTTACATAGTAAGGTACTACCTGACATGAATAAGGTTGGCAAATTAAAGCTCTCAGCAGAGATTAAAATGAGTAATTTACACACCAAGGGCACAAACAAGGGAATACAGTAGTAAAACCAGCTACTAGGATGGTGTAACAGCATAGGGGAGATGCTGCTCTGTTCCCTGATGCAATTTTCCTGCTGCCCCTTCTCAGTGTTACACTCGTTTAGTATATTGGTGCAAGCTATACTACTTTATCATTTGCACCCACTTATAATGTGTTTTGATCAATTTACTCATGACATTTAATTTACACCACAGTGTAGACTGCAGAATTTGGCCAATTCACTGCAGCATGTTTTATTTGTAAGTTCAGTTCAATTCTATATTTATATTTGCAATTTAAATTACACTGATTGTACTGTCTGTACTTCTTGATTATTTGTATTTTCTGTATATATTCTTCTATTATAGTCTATTTGTTTTACATAAAATTATATTTGCTTTCTGTGGATCTAACCTCAGAATCTTAAAGCACCAAACAGGTGCATTATTCCATGTACATAACTTTATATTAATAGCACCAAATGTAACTTGAAGAAAGACTACATAAAATAATTGAAAACCTTTGTTGAGCAGAAGAACAGAGGGTCTTTCCAGTGGCTTCCATCATTTTGCCAGCTTTAGTAGCATCTTGCTCTCCTTGAACCTTTAAAAGGAGCCCTAGCTCATTTTCCTCGTCAGACGTAACTATAAAAGGAAATAATTGCACAATATAAATCGATAAACTAACACTTCCAATGTATTTAATCTTATTAAGAATAGTCCTCAGAGGGTGGGAAAACAAGCACATTATTGTTCAAAGTGATAAGATGCATAAAAAGATCTTTAGGTTTTGACAGCATTTATAGTTGATATGGTGTGTATTGGGGGGGAGAGGAGGGAAAGAAGGAATACGTTTTAAAGTAAAACACACAAATGTCCAAATCAGACTTCTCAAATACTTTTTCATGTGGCATAGTTGGGCATCTGAGACTTTCTTTGGTAGGAGACACAGATAAAGAATATAGAGACATGCTGAACAAAAGACTTTAGTCATTAGTATCTTGTTGTTTATGATAATTTATTACTACATTTAAAAATACTTTTAATTGAACTCTGATTCATAAAGGATGTAACTTTAATCAGTGATCCTTGTCTGCTAAGGGTCTAAAACTTACTTTTACTATCCTTTGTTACTTGTACTATCCGTAGAACTTTATAGAGATAATACTGCGCCATAATTTCAGTTGGAAAAACTCCCAATTTTATTTAAAATCATTTACTTTCATAAACAGGGAGGAGCTTTTCTGAAAATTTAGGGAAACTAAAATTAAGTTTTATATAAACCACTGGTCATGTTTTCTAATAGTTGTAATGGCTTCCCTTAGTTCAATGATAGCCTCAAGAATTAGGGCTACTAGAACGAGTTAAATTAGCCATATAACGGAGTTCTTCATTTTCTGCCTTTAGTACAAATACAGGTAGCATTAATGTATTCTATCAAGAAATCCCAAATCTTGGCACTCGGGGTTTACACTAAAATAGTGACATTCTCTAGAAATTAAAAACCATTTCAAATATGCCAGAAGGTTGTTTTAGATTAAACAGTTATCTGGTTTTAACAATGGATTTAAATTCAAAATATTAAAAAAAAGTAATGATGGTTATTACACTAAATTAAAATGCATATGTTATTGCATACCATTGAGTCTCTGCTGGTATTTCTCAATAGTCTTTAGAAGATCTATACAGCTTGCCTGAATGCAGTGAAAAACCTTGGGAAAAAAAGAGTTAGTACATTAGTCTATGGAAACGGTAATGTGAATATAAATAAGAAAATGTCTTCTTGGTATATGATAACATTCTACAGCCTAGGATTGAGCAAGTTTACCAGTAAAAGAAATTTAAAGCTAGAGAGATTCTTTTAGAAATTACTTGTCTGTTTCAATTGAGATAATCATATATATGACTTCCATTGGTAAATATTCTTCTAGGCAGAATCTATCCAAAGCCTATGGACCAAATTCATCTCTAGCATAAGCAAATGCAATGAAGCAAAAGGAACTTGCACCTACTTACACTGGGGCTGAATTTGACCTGCAAACAAACTTACCCAATATAATCAGGATAGACACACACAAGAAATGAAGGTTACTTATACAGGGTATGTCTGCACTTCAAGCTGGAAGTGGAACAGCAGCGGGAGGGGCTGGCCACCCTGTGTACATGTGTACCATCTCAGACAGATAAGTACTTGGGCTGCAAAACATAGATTCCCTAGCTATTTCCATGCTGTGGACTATATGGGGCCTTCCTAGTTGTTGAAAACCAAGACATTTACAACTATCACCATTACAGCATCATCTGTATTTTCTTTCCAGTCACCATCCATTCTCCAGATGTTTAGTAATTTGTTGGATGGTGGAAAAAATCAGTAGCAAGGACATCTGCAGGATGAATGCAAGCATGAATGGATGTGGCAAGTGCCACTGCATGGAGTAGCAACCCAAATGCCATAACACAATACACAATTTTTGGTTATATATGTGGAAATATAGGAATACCGAAGTGTTAAGTTGTAGCTGCCACCCATGATAGGTGGTGAGGGCTTAGAGGGAAGCTTGAACTGATGGCCAGTCACCCATGAGATATCAGGAAGACAGGCCAAGATTTGTTTCTTTTTAGACATTTTAGATCTTTTCCTTGTGAGAAGAGAGGGTAGCAAATACTCAGGAAGCTAAATGACAAGACGGTACTACTGCAACGAGTAAAATGTTTCTGTAACAAGGTGGCGTGCCCCTTTTAAGGGTAAAAGGCTTTGGGACAGTCAGTCCTATTCTGTTAGCCCCACCCTGCTACACCTGTGTAGGGTTGGATTTAAGAGGAAGGAAGCCCAGCAGTGGGGAAAATTGAGGAGACAAATTGTCCTATGGCCTAGCTGAAGACAGGAGCCAGTCAGGGACTATAGCCTGCCTGAAAACCTGGGTAAAGGGAAAGTATGCTAGCCTCTAGGTAGTGAGGTTGAAGCCTAGGAAATAGGGTTTGGACAGTTTATTGCAGCTGGGGTTAGCCTGCAAAGGAGGAGGCTAATAGCCAAGCCTGGCTAGGCTGAAGATTTGGTTGTTTTCCTATGTTTGTAGACTTTAAGTGACAGACTCTAAGGCCCCAAAAAGGTTGGACTTTGTTACATGGCTTGGCCAGACAGTTGGAATGAGTCAGAGAAAATACTGGGTAAACTGAGGCAGGAATGCTGCAATGTCAGCCATCGGTGATAGTTTCCATCTCCCTAAAGCCTCTATAATAGACCTAAAAGAGCACTATCAAAAGCTTGTAAAGAGAGATCAGTGTGGGTCCTGGGCTGCATGCCGCTGCCTGCCCCTCCCAGCACCAGCACCACCCCTGGACTGCCCCCACAGAGAACCCACGGCCCCCTGGCCCAAGTTTTAGTTAGGGGTATATAGTACAAGTCATGGACAGGTCACGCGCTGTGAATTTTTGTTTACTGCCTGTGACCTGTCCATAACTTTTACTAAAAATACCTGGGACTAAAATGTTGCCTTAGTGATGGTCAGACTAGCTACAAATGTGTGTCATGATGTCTTAAATGCAGCTTCACAAATGTGGTTTTTCTGAAAATTGGTGGTTTTTCCAGTTTGTTGCACTATTATGATGCATGCTTGAAAGAATAGACAGTGATAACCCAAGAAAAAATCTTCTGTTTTTATGTATTAAGGAGATCTGTTTTAACCAAAGATTATCCTTCATGAGAGAGCCTAGGTAGTAAAGGAAAGGCTACTGAAATGATGTGGATAAAAGTTAATGAATGTAATGACTGCTCAGAGCTCCGGTACGAAACTGTAGAAAAACCTGAGTGTCTCTGGATTAAGTTTAGAAGTGTGTGCAACAAGAGTGATGTAGTGGTGGGAGTCTGCTATAGACCACCGGACCAGGGGGATGAGGTAGATGAGGCTTTCTTCCGGCAGCTCACGGAAGCTACTAGATCGCACGCCCTGATTCTCATGGGTGACTTTAATTTTCCTGATATCTGCTGGGAGAGCAATACAGCGGTGCATAGACAATCCAGGAAGTTTTTGGAAAGCGTAGGGGACAATTTCCTGGCGCAAGTGCTAGAGGAGCCAACTAGGGGGGGCGCTTTTCTTGACCTGCTGCTCACAAACCGGGTAGAATTAGTAGGGGAAGCAAAAGTGGATGGGAATCTGGGAGGCAGTGACCATGAGTTGGTTGAGTTCAGGATCCTGACGCAGGGAAGAAAGGTAAGCAGCAGGATACGGACCCTGGACTTGAGGAAAGCTGACTTCGACTCCCTCAGGGAACGGATGGGTAGGATCCCCTGGGGGACTAACATGAAGGGGAAAGGAGTCCAGGAGAGCTAGCTGTATTTCAAGGAATCCCTGTTGAGGTTACAGGGACAAACCATCCCGATGAGTCGAAAGAATAGTAAATATGGCAGGCGACCAGCTTGGCTTAACAATGAAATCCTAGTGGATCTTAAACATAAAAAAGAAGCTTACAAGAAGTGGAAGGTTGGACATATGACCAGGGAAGAGTATAAAAATATTGCTCGGGCATGTAGGAATGATATCAGGAGGGCCAAATCGCACCTGGAGCTGCAGCTAGCAAGAGATGTCAAGAGTAACAAGAAGGGTTTCTTCAGGTATGTTGGCAACAAGAAGAAAGCCAAGGAAAGTGTGGGCCCCTTAATGAATGAGGGAGGCAACCTAGTGACAGAGGATGTGGAAAAAGCTAATGTACTCAATGCTTTTTTTGCCTCTGTCTTCACTAACAAGGTCAACTCCCAGACTGCTGCGCTGGGCATCACAAAATGGGGAAGAGATGGCCAGCCCTCTGTGGAGATAGAGGTGGTTAGGGACTATTTAGAAAAGCTGGACGTGCACAAGTCCATGAGGCCAGACGAGTTGCATCCGAGAGTGCTGAAGGAATTGGCGGCTGTGATTGCAGAGCCATTGGCCATTATCTTTGAAAACTCGTGGCGAACGGGGGAAGTCCCGGATGACTGGAAAAAGGCTAATGTAGTGCCAATCTTTAAAAAAGGGAAGGAGGAGGATCCTGGGAACTACAGGCCAGTCAGCCTCACCTCAGTCCCTGGAAAAATCATGGAGCAGGTCCTCAAAGAATCAATCCTGAAGCACTTGCATGAGAGGAAAGTGATCAGGAGCAGCCAGCATGGATTCACCAAGGGAAGGTCATGCCTGACTAATCTAATCACCTTCTATGATGAGATAACTGGTTCTGTGGATGAAGGGAAAGCAGTGGATGTGTTGTTTCTTGACTTTAGCAAAGCTTTTGGCACGGTCTCCCACAGTATTCTTGTCAGCAAGTTAAGGAAGTATGGGCTGGATGAATGCACTATAAGGTGAGTAGAAAGTTGGCTAGATTGTCGGGCTCAACGGGTAGTGATCAATGGCTCCATGTCTAGTTGGCAGCCGGTGTCAAGTGGAGTGCCCCAGGGGTCGGTCCTGGGGCCGGTTTTGTTCAATATCTTCATAAATGATCTGGAGGATGGTGTGGATTGCACTCTCAGCAAATTTGCGGATGATACTAAACTGGGAGGAGTGGTAGATACGCTGGAGGGGAGGGATAGGATACAGAAGGACCTAGACAAATTGGAGGATTGGGCCAAAAGAAATCTGATGAGGTTCAATAAGGATAAGTGCAGGGTCCTGCACTTAGGACGGAAGAATCCAATGCACCGCTACAGACTAGGGACCGAATGGCTAGGCAGCAGTTCTGCGGAAAAGGACCTAGGGGTGACAGTGGACGACAAGCTGGATATGAGTCAGCAGTGTGCCCTTGTTGCCAAAAAGGCCAATGGCATTTTGGGATGTATAAGTAGGGGCATAGCGAGCAGATCGAGGGACGTGATCGTTCCCCTCTATTCGACATTGGTGAGGCCTCATCTGGAGTACTGTGTCCAGTTTTGGGCCCCACACTACAAGAAGGATGTGGATAAATTGGAGAGAGTCCAGCGAAGGGCAACAAAAATGATTAGGGGTCTAGAACACATGACTTATGAGGAGAGGCTGAGGGAACTGGGATTGTTTAGTCTACAGAAGAGAAGAATGAGGGGGGATTTGATAGCTGCTTTCAACTACCTGAAAGGGGGTTCCAAAGAGGATGGCTCTAGACTGTTCTCAATGGTAGCAGATGACAGAACGAGGAGTAATGGTCTCAAGTTGCAGTGGGGGAGGTTTAGATTGGATATTAGGAAAAACTTTTTCACTAAGAGGGTGGTGAAACACTGGAATGCGTTACCTAGGGAGGTGGTAGAATCTCCTTCCTTAGAGGTTTTTAAGGTCAGGCTTGACAAAGCCCTGGCTGGGATGATTTAACTGGGACTTGGTCCTGCTTCGAGCAGGGGGTTGGACTAGATGACCTTCTGAGGTCCCTTCCAACCCTGATATTCTATGATTCTATTATTCTAATGTGAAACTCACTTATTTAAATAGTTCATATTGTAGTCAAATAGCTTTCATACCACAAATGTTACTGTTGTATCTTACATGTAAGCAGAAGTCTGGAGATGCTCCAAAGATTCAGAAGAATGGATAGTAGAGAAATGTCTGGGTTGTAAGCGGCTTTCCTTGCAAAAATTAATGCCTCCATTTAGCACACACAAAACAGGATTTGGACATTTAATTTGTAGCAGATTAGAGATTGCTTATAATGGCTGGCATCTACATCTCAGACTATTTTTCTTAACAAGACATCTGTTGCTTTGATTCCCTTGCTTGGGTAGACTGGATTAGAAGAGGAGAATTGACTATAATTTTTCTAAAAATTCAAGATACTACAGAGAAATCATTCTGTAATTTCTTTCCTCCAAGAGAAGGCTTTTTTAAATACACAACATCTGATTTTTTCAAAGGGATTCTAAGTCTTATCAATTTTAAACTAGATTGATTAAGGCTGTAGGAGGTCAAATTAATTACCTCAAGTCATACAATCAGTGAGCTGGATGTAGATTTCAATTACTGCCATGTAAATCTGGATTAACATCATTGATTTTGCTAGAGCTGACTGAATGGCACCATTGTTTTTAATTAAATTACTCTGGATTTACAATTGTTTAAATGAAGTCAGAATCTGGCTCAGTGGAATTTAGATCTAGGATTCCTTCTGATTTTCTCATCCTCTTACTGTACTGTAACCTTGTTAAAAATAACTGTCCACTGCTGGAGGCAGGTTACTGGTTTTACTTTGTGTTCCTATCAGCAAGAGGGCAATTATTTAATTTGCTTATAAATCGTGTAGCTATATCAAGAGGACCACTGATCTCTTGATATAAGAAAGAGGGGAAATGTTTTGTGCAGTGCAAAGACAGAGACCGCACTCTGTTTCAGTCCAGAATATAAAAGTAGGCAGCCAGCAAATTCCCAAATCGCTAAACACATTGGGCACTGATGATGTCTGTCCAAAAATAATGAAATAAGAACATGGTACCTGCTGAAATGTAAAAGTGCTAACTTGAAAATATTGTTATGCTGAGAGGTACTGAAGACTGACTGGATCACAAACCTCTTTGAGACTGGGTATAAAGGCATCCTTCAGCTGACATAAGTTTCAGGATAAGTTAATCAGAAGTCCCCCACCTAAGACAAAAGCATGTTGTGAACCCGCTCAGGAATTTTGGACTGAATGAGTGGAGGGATTTTGCTAAATTGAGGGGGTGAGGAGAAAGACAGACCACATAGAAACTAAACAGATAAGAACAGAGGCTGAGAGAAGCAGAAAAAGGCCAAGCAGCACTGGTAAACACAGTATGACCTGGAAAAAGCTAGAGAGAGAGAGCGAGCGCACTTTTGGGAATGTTGGCTAAAGAGGCTTGGGGTTGTAAGCTAAGGGTATGTCTACACTACGAAATTAGATTGAATTTATAGAAGTCAGTTTTTTAGAAATCGGTTTTATATATTCGAGTGTGTGTGTCCCCACAGAAAATGCTCTAAGTGCATTAAGTGAATTAACTCGGCGGAGCGCTTCCACAGTACCGAGGCTAGAGTCGACTTCCGGAGTGTTGCACTGTGGGTAGCTATCTCACAGTTCCCGCAGTCTCCACTGCCCATTGGAATTCTGGGTTGAGATCCCAATGCCTGATGGGGCTAAAACATTGCCGCGGGTGGTTCTGGGTACATATCGTCAGGCCCCCGTTCCCTCCCTCCCTCCGTGAAAGCAAGGGCAGACAATCGTTTCGTGCCTTTTTTCCTGAGTTACCTGTGCAGACGCCATACCACGGCAAGCATGGAGCCCGCTCAGGTAACCGTCACCGTATGTTTCCTGGGTGCTGGCAGACGTGGTACTGCATTGCTACACAGCAGCAGCAACCCATTGCCTTGTGGCAGCAGATGGTGCAATAGGACTGGTAGCCATCATCATCATGTCCGAGGTGCTTCTGGCCGCGTTGGCCGGGAGCGCCTGGACAGACATGGGCGCAGGGACTAAATTTGGAGTGACTTGATCAAGTCATTCTCTTTAGTCCTGCAGTCAGTCCTATTGAACCATCTTATGGTGAGCAGGCAGGCGATACGGATTGCTAGCAGTCCTACTGTACCATCTTCTGCCAGGCAGGCAAGAGATGAGGATGGCTAGCAGTCGTATTGTACCATCTTCTGCCGAGAAGCCCTGAGATGTGGATGGCATGCAGTCCTTCTGCACTGTCTGCTGCCAGCCAAAGATGTAAAAGATAGATGGAGTGTATCAAAACAAGAAATAGACCAGATTTGTTTTGTACTCATTTGCTTCCCCCACCCCCACCCCCGTCTAGGGGACTCATTCCTCTAGGTCACGCTGCAGTCACTCACAGGGAAGGTGCAGCAAGGTAAATCTAGCCATGTATCAATCAGAGGCCAGACTAACCTCCTTGTTCCAAAAAGAACAATAACTTAGGTGCACCATTTCTTATTGGAACCCTCCGTGAAGTCCTGTCTGAAATACTCCTTAATGTAAAGCCACCCCCATTGTTGATTTTTAGCTCCCTGAAGCCAACTCTGTAAGCCATGTCATCAGTTGCCCCTCCCTCCGTCAGAGCAATGGCAGACAATCGTTCCATGCCTTTTTTCTGAGCGGACGCCATACCATGGCAAGCATGGAGGCCACTCAGCTCACTTTGGCAATTAGGAGCACATTAAACACCACACGCATTATCCAGCAGTATATGCAGCACCAGAACCTGGCAGAGCGATACCAGGCAAGTAGGTGACGTCAGTGCGGTCGCGTGAGTGATCAGGACATGGACACAGATTTCTCTGAAAGCATGGGCCCTGCCAATGCATGCATCATGGTGCTAATGGGGCAGGTTCATGCTGTGGAACGCCGATCCTGGGCTCGGGAAACATGCACAGACTGGTGGGACCGCATAGTGTTGCAGGTCTGGGACGATTCCCAGTGGCTGCGAAACTTTCACATGCGTAAGGGCACTTTCATGGAACTTTGTGACTTGCTTTCCCCTGCCCTGAAGCGCATGAATACCAAGATGAGAGCAGCCCTCACAGTTGAGAAGCGAATGGTGATAGCCCTGTGGAAGCTTGCAAGGCCAGACAGCTACCGGTCAGTTGGGAATCAATTTGGAGTGGGCAAATCTACTGTGGGGGCTGCTGTGATGCAAGTAGCCCACGCAATCAAAGATCTGCTGATATCAAGGGTAGTGACCCTGGGAAATGTGCAGGTCATAGTGGATGGCTTTGCTGCAATGGGATTCCCTAACTGTGGTGGGGCCATAGATGGAACCCATATCTCTATCTTGGCACCGGAGCACCAAGCCGGCGAGTACATAAACCGCAAGGGGTACTTTTCAATAGTGCTGCAAGCTCTGGTGGATCACAAGGGACGTTTCACCAACATCAACGTGGGATGGCCGGGAAAGGTACATGACGCTCTCATCTTCAGGAACTCTGGTCTGTTTCAAAAGCTGCAGGAAGGGACTTTATTCCCAGACCAGAAAATAACTGTTGGGGATGTTGAAATGCCTATAGCTATCCTTGGGGACCCAGCCTACCCCTTAATGCCATGGCTTATGAAGCTGTACACAGGCAGCCTGGACAGTAGTCGGGAGCTGTTCAACTACAGGCTGAGCAAGTGCAGAATGGTGGTAGAATGTGCATTTGGACGTTTAAAGGCGCGCTGGTGCAGTTTACTGACTCGCTTAGACCTCAGTGAAACCAATATTCCCACTGTTATTACTGCTTGCTGTGCACTCCACAATATCTGTGAGAGTAAGGGGGAGACGTTTATGGCGGGGTGGGAGGTTGAGGCAAATAGCCTGGCTGCTGGTTACGCGCAGCCAGACACCAGGGCAGTTAGAAGAGCACAGGAGGGTGCGGTACGCATCAGAGAAGCTTTGAAAACCAGTTTCATGACTGGCCAGGCTACGGTGTGAAAGTTCTCTTTGTTTCTCCGTGATGAAACCCCCCGCCCCTTGGTTCACTCTACTTCCCTGTAAGCTAACCACCCTCCCCTCCTCCCTTCGATCACCGCTTGCAGAGGCAATAAAGTCATTGTTGCTTCACATTCATGCATTCTTTATTCATTCATCACACAAATAGGGGGATGACTACCAAGGTAGCCCAGGAGGGGTGGTGGAGGAGGGAAGGAAAATGCCACACAGTACTTTAAGCACAGCACTTTAAAAGTTTACAACTTTAAAATTTATTGAATGCCAGCCTTCTTTTTTTTTGGGCAATCCTCTGTGGTGGAGTGGCTGGTTGGCCGGTGGCCCCCCCACCGCATTCTTGGGCGTCTGGGTGTGGAGGCTATGGAACTTGGGGAAGAGGGCGGTTGGTTACACAGGGGCTGTAGTGGCAGTCTGTGCTCCAGCTGCCTTTGCTGCAGCTCAACCATACACTGGAGCATACTGGTTTGATCCTCCAGCAGCCTCAGCATTGAATCCTGCCTTCTCTCATCATGCTGCTGCCACATTTGAGCTTCAGCCCTGTCTTCAGCCCGCCACTTACTCTCTTCAGCCCGCCACCTCTCCTCCCGGTCATTTTGTGCTTTCCTGCACTCTGACATTATTTGCCTCCACGCATTCGTCTGTGCTCTGTCAGTGTGGGAGGACAGCATGAGCTCAGAGAACGTTTCATCACGAGTGCGTTTTTTTTTTCTTTCTAATCTTCACTAGCCTCTGGGAAGGAGAAGATCCTGTGATCATTGAAACACATGCAGCTGGTGGAGAAAAAAAAAGGGACAGCGGTATTTAAAAAGACACATTTTATAAAACAGTGGCTACACTCTTTCAGGGTAAACCTTGCTGTTAACATTACATACATAGCACATGTGCTTTCGTTACAAGGTCGCATTTTGCCTCCCCCCACCGCGTGGCTACCCCCTCAACCCTCCCCCCTCCCCGTGGCTAACAGCGGGGAACATTTCTGTTCAGCCGCAGGCAAACAGCCCAGCAGGAACGGGCTCCTCTGAGTGTCCCCTAAAGAAAAGCACCCTATTTCAACCAGGTGACCATGAATGATATCTCACTCTCCTGAGGATAACACAGAAAGATAAAGAACAGATGTTGTTTGAACGCCAGCAAACATACACTGCAATGCTTTGTTGTACAATGATTCCCGAGTACATGTTACTGGCCTGGAGTGGTAAAGTATCCTACCATGGAGGACACAATAAGGCTGCCCTCCCCAGAAACCTTTTGCAAAGGCTTTGGGAGTACATCCAGGAGAGCCGCGAATGCCAGGGCAAATTAATCCTTTCACATGCTTGCTTTTAAACCATGTATAGTATTTTAAAAGGTACGCTCACCGGAGGTCCCTTCTCCGCCTGCCAGGTCCAGAAGGCAGCCTTGGGTGGGTTCAGGGGTTACTGGCTCCAGGTCCAGAGTGAGAAACAGTTCCTGGCTGTCGGGAAAACCGGTTTCTCCGCTTGCTTGCTGTGAGCTATCTACAACCTCCTCCTCCTCCTCTTCATCCCCAAAACCTGCTTCCGTGTTGCGTCCATCTCCATTGAAGGAGTCAGACAACATGGCTGGGGTAGTGGTGGCTGAACCCCCTAAAATGGCATGCAGCTCATCATAGAAGCGGCATGTCTGGGGCTCTGACCCGGAGCGGCCGTTCGCCCCTCTGGTTTTCTGGTAGGCTTGCCTCAGCTCCTTAAGTTTCACGCGGCACTGCTTCGGGTCCCTGTTATGGCCTCTGTCCTTCATGCCCTGGGAGATTTTGACAAAGGTTTTGGCATTTCGAAAACTGGAACGGAGTTCTGATAGCACGGATTCCTCTCCCCATACAGCGATCAGATCCCGTACCTCCCGTTCAGTCCATGCTGGAGCTCTTTTGCGATTCTGGGACTCCATCATGGTCACTTCTGCTGATGAGCTCTGCATGGTCACCTGCAGCTTGCCACGCTAGCCAAACAGGAAATGAGATTCAAAAGTTCGCGGTTCTTTTCCTGTCTACCTGGCCAGTGCGTCTGAGTTGAGAGTGCTGTCCAGAGCGGTCACAATGGAGCACTCTGGGATAGGTCCCGGAGGCCAATACCATCGAATTGTGTCCACAGTACCCCAAATTCGACCCGGCAAGGCCGATTTAAGCGCTAATCCACTTGTCAGGGGTGGAGTACGGAAATCGATTTTAAGAGCCCTTTAAGTCGAAATAAAGGGCTTCATCGTGTGGACGGGTGCAGGTTTACATCGATTTAACGCTGCTAAATTCGACCTAAAGTCCTAGCGTAGACCAGGGCTAAGAAACTGCTCCTTTTGTTCTTGGATCCTCCTGCGTTAGGAGAAGCAGGACTTTGTACATTCCTTGTAAATAAACAAGATTTCATCAAATAAAATACCAGACTCCATCAATTTCTACTTCCAAATAGAACATCCCCAGGGCCGCAAACTTTGGCTCACCACTCGCATCAAACAGGGGCAAAAATGTGATATTTGACGAGGTAAAAAGAGTGGAAGAGAGAAAGTATGCAGTGTTACTGTAGCTGCATTGGTCCCAGGATATTAGAGACACAAGGTGGATGATACAATATCTTTTACTGGATCAATTTCTGTTGGTGAGAGAGAAAAGCTTTCGAACAGTTAGATTCCAGAGGGGAACTAGGTCCTGGGAGTGGGGCTAGTATAAAAACCGATAGCCAGATTCAGATCTTAGTGCAAGTCAGATACATTACACCAGATTTAGGCTGCAGTAAAAGAGATCAGAATTGGGTCTGAAGTCTCCACTAACCAACCAAAGAAGATTCAGATTGAAGATTATGAACAACCCAGGAACAGTCAAGGTGTGGGAATGAGTCAGAAAATGCCTTTTAAATTGGAGGCCAACCTATTGTATGTGTTATCAGGTGTTAAGAATGTAGAAGACAGTCTATTGTGAACCAAAAACATATCATGTTACACACAAACCTACATTACACCAGTGCACCCCAGCCCCAGACATTTGTTCAGAGCACACACTGCCAAAAAATGACTTAAGGCATCCATGTACCCTAGTCCTAATTCATGGGCAGTGTGCCTTCAGTTATCAAATCAGACACATGGAGGGGTTAGGTCACCCAGTAGCCTTTAATGCTGCATCTGTTCAAAACTGAACAGAAAAGCATATTCCAAAATCCTTTCATAAATAAATCCTTAGAGTCATCAATCTAGCTGGCAGAGTCTACATGCTACACTTAAGTTAATGCAGAAAACAGTAACAGCTAAATTAGCTCACTATAGTTTGTTAAAAATATGCAGTGATTTATGTGTAGACAGACTAATGACAATGGTTAACTATAAAGTATTTTATTGTAATAATGCCTTTTGCTTTTGAAAAAGACTCGGTAACAAATTAATGCCACTCTTACACTAGACTTCACGTGAGATTCAAGTACACAAGTTAGCATGAATTGCCCACTCCACTGCAAGCAAATATAATCATTTTATTAAGATGATGTTAAAATAAAAAGAAAACGGTACAGAGTTTAAGCATAGAAGTTTCTGGTTATCAGGGAATAAGGTACAGATTATCAAGGGGTGCGAAGTTCGGTTTAGGATTGGGTGGCATAAGGAATACATAATCTGCAATGTCCCCGATTGGGGGTAAAAGGTTAACGGGTCTAAGTACAGACATTGAGATATGGGGGGATGTTGTTCATGTAATGGCTATCATAGAATATCAGGGTTGGAAGGGACCTCAGGAGGTCATCTAGTCCAACCCCCTGCTCAAAGCAGGACCAATCCCCAATTAAATCATCCCAGCCAGGGCTTTGTCAAGCCAGACCTTAAAAACTTCTAAGGAAGGAGATTCCACCACCTCCCTTGGTAACACATTCCAGTGTTTCACCACCCTCCTAGTGAAAAAGTTTTTCCTAATATCCGACCTAAACCTCCCCCACTGCAACTTGAGACCATTACTCCTCGTTCTGTCATCTGCTACCACTGAGAACAGTCTAGATCTTTGGAACTCCCTTTCAGGTAGTTGAAAGCAGCTATCAAATCCCCCCTCATTCTTCTCTTCTGCAGACTAAACAAGCCCAGTTCCCTCAGCCTCTCCTCATAAGTCATGTGTTCCAGTCCCCTAATCATTTTTGTTGCCCTCCTCTGGACGTTATCCAATTTTTCCACATACTTCTTGTAGTGTGGGGCCCAAAACTGGACACAGAACTCCAGATGAGGCCTCACCAATGTCGAATAGAGGGGAACAGTCACGTCCCTTGATCTGCTGGTAATGCCCCAACTTATACATCCCAAAATGCCATTGGCCTTCTTGGCAACAACAGCACACTGTTGACTCATATCCAGCTTCTCGTCCACTGTAAGCCCTAGGTCCTTTTCTGCAGAACTGCTGCCGAGCCATTCGGTCCCTAGTCTGTAGCGGTGCATGGGATTCTTCCATCCTAAGTGCAGAACTCTGCACTTGTCCTTGTTGAACCTCATCAGATTTCTTTTGGCCCAATCCTCTAATTCGTCTAGGGCCCTCTGTATCCTATCCTATCCCTACCCTCCAGCGTATCTACCTCTCCTCCCAGTTTAGTGTCATCTGCAAACTTGCTGAGGGTGCAATCCACGCCATCCTCCAGATCATTTATGAAGATATTGAACAAAACCGGCCCGAGGACCGACCCTTTGGGCACTCCACTTGATACCGGCTGCCTACTAGACATGGAGCCATTGATCACTACCCGTTGAGCCCGACAATCTAGCCAGCTTTCTATACACCTTATCATCCATTCATCCAGCCCATACTTCTTTAACTTACTGGCAAGAATACTGTGGGAGACCGTGTCAAAAGCTTTGCTAAAGTCAAGGAACAACATGTCTACTGCTTTCCCTTCATCCACAGAGGCAGTTATCTCGTCATAGAAGGCAATTAGATTAGTCAGGCATGACTTGCCCTTTGGTGAATCCATGCTGACTGTTCCTGATCACTTTCCTCTCATGCAAGTGCTTCAGGATTGATTCTTTGAGGACCTGCTCCATGATTTTTCCAGGGACTGAGGTGAGGCTGACTGGCCTGTAGTTCCCAGGATCCTCCTCCTTCCCTTTTTTAAAGATGGGCACTACATTAGCCTTTTTCCAGTCATCTGGGACCTCCCCGATCGCCATGAGTTTTCAAAGATAATGGCCAATGGCTCTGCAATCACATCCGCCAACTCCTTTAGCACTCTTGGATGCAGCGCATCCGGCCCCACGGACTTTTGCTCGTCCAGATTTTCTAAATAGTCCCGAACCACTTCTTCACAGAGGGCTGGTCACCTCCTTCCCATGCTGTGCTGCCCAGTGCAGCAGTCTGGGAGCTGACCTTGTTCATGAAGACAGAGGCAAAAAAAGCATTGAGTACATTAGCTTTTTCCACATCCTCTGTCACTAGGTTGCCTCCCTCATTAAGTAAGGGGCCCACACTTTCCTTGACTTTCTTCTTGTTGCTAACATAACTGAAAAAACCCTTCTTGTTACTCTTAACATCTTCTTGTTACTCTTAACATCACCCTCCAGGTGGGATTTGGCCTTCCTGATTTCACTCCTGCATGCCCGAGCAATATTCTTATACTCTTCCCTGGTCATCTGTCCAATCTTCCACTTCTTGTAAGCTTCTTTTTTGTGTTTAAGATCAGCAAGGATTTTACTGTTAAGCCAAGCTGGTTGCCTGCCATATTTACTATTCTTTCTACACATCAGGATGGTTTGTTCCTGTAACCTCAATAAGGATTCTTTAAAATACAACCAGCTCTCCTGGACTCCTTTCCCCCTCATGTTGTTCTCCCAGGGGATCCTGCCCATCAGTTCCCTGAGGGAGTCAAAGTCTGCTTTTCTGAAGTCCAGGGTCCATATTCTGCTGCTCTCCTTTCTTCCCTGTGTCAGAATCTTGAACTCAACCATCTCATAGTCACTGCCTCCCAGGTTCCCATCCACTTTTGCTTCCCCTACTAATTCTTTTTGGTTTGTGAGAAGCAGGTCAAGAAGAGCTCTGCCCCTAGTTGGTTCCTCCAGCACTTGCATCAGGGAATAAGGTATGTTCAGGTATGGAGTAAAAGGGGTAGATACAATGATGAGGATGGATTTACCCTCATTTGGTGAGATTTAATGTTCAGTGAATTTATGGTTCCAATTCATATGGTCCAGTGGAAAAAGTCTCTGTCCCTTTCTCGTAGTTGATGCACGATTTCGTACTGGCTCACACTTCCTGGTACTGTCGGTGGCCGGTGATGTGTTTGATGCAGATGTCTCTGGACCATCGGATGGCGTCTGAGACCATGAGGCGCTGCATGAGCTGTGCATAGTGTTGACTGATCCCACAGGTTCGCAGCACACACTCGTTGCAGGGGTCGCAAGCGGCTAGGGCTCCGACGACGGCCCTTCGCTCTCAGGGTGTCGGCCGGGGGGGCGTATTTTTCCAGCTTACGAGCTCGGGCTTCGCGGAAGGCCGGGGTCCTGTTCTCAAAGGAGACTGTGACGTCAATGAGGATGATCTTTTTCTGGGCCTCGTCAGTGACTAGCACGTCAGGTTGCAACTGGCTGTCAGTACCAGGGATGGCGCAGTTCACGGCAACCTCCCCCAGGCGCGGTGCAATGGCTTTCACCAGGCGGTTCTGGATGGCATTGTGGCGCAGCTGGCAGGCTCTGGAGTGGGGCTTGCAGCTGCACAGGACATGGGGCAGGGTCTCTTTGGAGTAGCCGCACTTCCTGCAACACTTGTCTCAGTTCCCGTGGCGGATGGCTCCATTGAGCGGGACACAGTTGAGCCAGGCACGGTGGATGAACTGCCAGTCGGTGAAACGGGTGAAGCCGCCCCCCGCGAGGAAGTGGTTGCTGGCGTCCCACTTGCTGGTCAGTTCGAAGGCTTTACCCTGGTCTGGTTTATGCTTCAGAGTTTCCATGTGCAGTGAGTGGATGGCTGCCTTCAGGGTCCTCTCCAGCACACCCCTGGCATATGGGGTGACGATGGTGTTGTCGTCGGACCTGATCTGCGGCACCAGGACTCCCAGCTCCTGGCGCTCCTCGCACCGCTCCTGGCGCTCCTCGCACCACTCCCAGCGGCAGCCAATGTGCTTCCCCAGGTGACACATGGCATTGCGAGCGCGGGACCGCAGTGAAGCGATGTCACGCCCATCCCATCTGAATTCACCATCCAGGGAACCGCTCAGGAAGGTGGCGATGTCTTGGTTGGAGGGGGCTCTGCTGATCCGCTTCTTTGTTGTGTCATGGAGGGCGTTTGCTGCGATGTTCCTTACCCTGGCATCGGGACACGTCAGCAGGCAGAAGGCGTGGGTGATCACCGCGAGGTCACACAGGTCACCCATGCGGGGGACGTTGGCACCGCCATGCCTGTGGGCAATGTAGACCAGCTCGTTGCTGGCTCTCTGGAGAAGGAACAGCCACTTCTTCACCAGCTGCCGGACGATCTTGTCTGCCTTGTTGAGGGGTACCTTCGCCACAGTGGATCCCCTTAGGACGAACGAGATGCGGGGGATCAGGAAGGTGTTCAGGGCATTTATCTTCTGCCACAGCGCTAGCAGGGAGGCGTCAATCTTGGCGGCATCCTGCAAGATCTCCTGGATGGTGTCCTGGGTGTCTGCTGGACACGGAAACCCATCAGCGTGCCGAGGTGCTGGTATGCCTGCCTCTCTGCCAGGGGGATGATGAGCTCGCCCTGGATCTGGAACCCCGTTGTCTGCACCGATGTGCAGTCATCGATGTGGAGAGTTGCGCACTTCTTTG
The DNA here is from genome assembly GCF_015237465.2 of Chelonia mydas. Lineage (NCBI taxonomy): Eukaryota > Metazoa > Chordata > Testudines > Cheloniidae > Chelonia > Chelonia mydas. Next base: position 59,667,649 of record NC_051251.2, read on the forward strand.
CATTGAAGCGGAGCCCCATCCAGTCGGCAGCTCGACTGGTGACATCTAGCATACATTGGAGGCTCTCTGGATCATCCGTGGTCAGGTCCAGGTCATCCGCGTAAGCCAGGACTCTCACCCTCTCACCATGGAGGTTGAAGCCATCTTTGCCATTGGAGATCGCTCGCAGCAACGGCTCCATGGCGAGGTTAAAGATGATGGGGCTGAGGGGACAGCCCTGCTTAACTCCGCTCCGGATCGGGATCTCAGCCGTCTCCCCTTCGACCGAGCGAATGGTGGTGCTGCATCCCTCGTACACCTCTCGGATCACATGAAGGAAGTTTTCTGGCATCCTAAACTCCTGGAGTGTGGCAAAGATGTGGTGGTGGGGCATGGACCCAAAGGCGTTAGCCAGGTCGAGCCACGCTACCGTGTACTGCCTCCATACCCTTCTGGCCGTTTCAATGGTGGTTTGGAGGACGAATTTGTGTTCATAGTAGCCCTCGCATGACATGAAGCCTTTCTGGATGGAGCTGATGGCTCCCCCGCTCACCAACCATTCCGTGATCCTCGAAGCCAGGCAGCTAGCATAGAGCTTGTACATTGTGGAGCAGAGGGAGATGGGCCTCCAGTTGCTGGGGTCATCCCACTCGCCCTTCTTGTACACCAGTACCATCATGGCCTTCTTCCAGGAGCCGGGAGTCCAGCAGAATTGCTTGCACTGGTTGAAGAGCATGGCGAGGACCAGGCAGCCGGGATCTCGCTTTTTCAGGAGGATGTAGGGGATGCAGTCTTTCCCAGGATCTGTGTTTTTTGTTTTTGAGAGTCTGGCCATCACTTCCTTGGGCATATAGTCAGTTTCCAGGACACCTGCTTCGTCAACACTGGGCAGGGGGCGGAGGCACTCTGAACGCTGCGTGTCATTCTGGGCTATGCGGTCGAATACATCCTTGAAGTAGCTGTAGAGACACTCAGATGGGATCATGCAGTAGGGCGAGGGCCCGTCTAGGATCTCCCTCATGGCCTTGGAGCAGTTTGCCCAGTACAGCTTTTGGATCCTTGAAGCCGTTGCTGGATCGTAGCGGCGGCTGGCGTCTCTACTTCTGGCTCCCCTGGTGGTGGTGGTGTGGTTTGGAGCAGCTTTCTGTGGGCAGGCGGGGCATTCTCCTGGTTCGAACTTCTCCTGGGAGCGATTTTTGCAGACAGTTCTTGGGTGAGCCTGTCTACAAGGAGGTCTAAGTTGTCAAAGGAAGCTGCCGCTTGTAGCTCCTCAGTCCAGGCAGTCTGCCACAGAGTGGCAGCCCTCACCATCGGCTGCTGGCCCTTAGCTTGTCAATATACCATTAAGTCACTGGTAGCAAATGCTAAGAAAATTCAGTGTATTCACTATAATTCTGCAGTGTGCTACGGATACTTTTTCCACCGCTTTTCCAGACACCAATTCTGTTGCCTCAACATGCATAGGCCTAGTCTATGCTAACATTAAGTCAATTTAAATGGCCTGCTGTCGACCTCATTGTGCTTAAATTTATCTCTGGCTAACATAAGTGCCCCATTACAGTGAGCTGGTAAAACCACCTCCACAAATGGCAAGGAGCCATGGTTGACCTATTGAGGTCAATGCAGTGCAAGTGTAGATGTGCATGACCTGTGTCAACCCTAACAGTCCTCCAGAAGCTGTCCCACAATGCCCCATTCCCTACAACGACTGCTCTGGTCACAACAGCAAACTCCACTGCCCAGGAGTCACAGAAACCAGAAGACATCCCCACCTTTTAAAGCTCCTCGCATATTTTAAAATGCCTTTTCTTGATTGCCCGCCTTGGTGATTACACCTAGCAGCCCTACCTTGTGTATGCATCTGCCCAACCAACCATGCTGGCTCCATAGAGTAGACAGGAGATATTGGATCTCCTGGGCCTGTGGGGAGAGAGGCTGTGCAAGCATAGCTAAGGAACAGCTCTAGAAACATGGACATCTGCAAACAGAATGCATGGAGGATGCAGGCAGAGGGGAATAACCGTGATCAGTAGCAGTGCCACATGGAAACTAAGGAACTGTGCCAAGTATACCACAAGGCCAGGGAGTGCCGCAATCGATCTGCTGCTGAGCCACAGATGTGCTACTTTTACAAAGGCCTGCATGCCATACTTGGTGGAGATCCCACCAGTACCCTGCAGGATACCTTAGAGAAGCCTGACACAGAAAGTCCTGCCATGAACAGTGATGAAGAGAAAGAGGAGGGGACAGTTGGGGGGCTTCAGCTGTCCCATGAGCCAGGACCTACTGAAGACCCCACCACAGTCCTGGCAGCTGAGCATGGACAAGCCCAGTGAAGGGGTTGGGACCTTGGGTAAGTGTGCACATACGTTTTTCCTTTAAATTTAAAGGTTTAAGAGGTAGCAGTACAACAAACAGAGGTAGCGTTGGCATCTGCTTTTCATTCCCCTGTTGAGTTAAATGGCGAGGGGAAGACAGGGAAGCCATGTGGAGCAGTTTGTTTATATACACAGGCAGATGTCCCTTGTATCCTCCAGCGAGGTCTTGAGGAAACTTTAATGGAAATACTCTTTAATAATCTCCAAAGGTTGAAAAGGCTGGCTGCATTATTTCTTCCTTCACTTTCCCACAGCACTCTGTGATGAGTTTGACTGGCACCATTGCAGTACACAGACTAGAGGCATATGGGCCCAGGTGGTTTCAGAAGGCCAGTAGCAGCTGTGCTCTCTGTGCCTTTGTTGCCTTCAGGAATGAGATATCAGCTTAAAACCACCACTGCCTGTGGACAGAATCATAGAAACCAATTTTTTCAATCTTCCCTCATAGGTTATGTTTTCTAGACCTTTAATCATTTTTGTTGCTCTTCTCTGGACTTTATCCAATTTGTCCACATCCTTCCTGAAATGTGGCACCGAGAACTGGACACAATACTCCAGTTGAGGCCTAATCCGCGCAGAGTAGAGCAGAAGAATTATGCCATTGCCTTATACTCATACCCATGGAATAAGAACTGAACTTCTATTGTTTCATGCAACTGAAGTTCCCTCCCCCATACTCATCCCTAGCAGGCAATAGTTTTTATGGCTGGAGTTGGGGAGCAGTGCTGTGCAGAGGCGCTCTACAGCCAAAGTGTTAATAAATGTGTCTTATTAAAAGTTTTATGGGACTAAGGGAAGTGAGGTTTGAAAATTTTCTTTCCCTTTCTGGTATGACTGTAAATCCAATGATACATCTGTCTGCTTTTATCAGCAGCAGTTGCTGCTGTTGCAGCTTTGAGGGATGTCCCCTCCACACCTGCAATATGGCTAACCCTGATGAGGAGGAGAAAAAAAGAGGATGAGGGAGAACGTTTAGTGAGATTGTGTTCCAATGCAGCATTGGTTTGCACAAACACCAGGCATGTCAGATAGTATGGAGAAGGAAAGAAGGGAGACAGGCCCAGGAATCCCAGCAGGAAAAGGAGAGGAAGATGCATCAGGACATAATGGGTCTTTTCAGGCAGCAAACCCAAATGATGCAGACCCTGACTGACCTACATGTCCAAAAATCCTGGCCTCTCCACTTTTTGCAGTCCTTGGAGAACTCCACAGTAGCAACTCCCTACACCCCCCCTCCCCACATTCCATGTGGCATCATAGGCCACCTCCTTACCCCCACCATTCCATACGGGGGGGACAGCAAAGAAAACCACAGCTTCACAATTATGTGAGAGCCATAGCTAGTGTATCCATCACCACAATGGACTACATTTGTGCAATGAAATGGAACGAAATTATTGCTGCCTTTCCAATTTCAAAGTCCCATTTCCAGGCCCAAAGGACCGTCCATCACAGAACACCACTGTGGCTGACTGTTAGTGTGGTTTCAAATCCTCCTTCAGCTGCATAGCTGTACATTGGGCTCTTGTAATAGCCCGTGTCTGGCTGTTCAAAGTCAGCAGACAGCTTCTCCACCTCCTCCCAGTCAGCAGCTTTTCCCCTTTGCCTGACAGATTTTACGCAGGACACATCAGGCAGTTACAACCATTGGGATATTTTTCTCACTGAGATCCAATCTACTAAGTAAGCAGTGCCAGCATTCCTTCAACCTACCAAAATCGCATTCAACAGTCATTCTACACCTGAGTCAGTCATTGAATCTTTCCTTGATGCTATTGAGGCTTGGGGCTCGTGTATAGCTTCATCAGCAAAGGGTAGATTGGGTCCCTCAAATCACTATTGGAGTTTTAATATCCCCAAAGGTAATCTGCTGATCAGGAAACAACGTGCCTGTTTGCAGCTTTCTCAACAGTCCTGTATTCTTGAAGATGTGAGCATCATTCACCTTCCTTGACCAGCCCACATCAATATCAGTGAAGGGTCCCCAGTGATCCATCAACACTTGGATAACTATAGAAAAGTAGCCCTTTCTGTTGAAGAACTCTATGGCAAGGTGGGCTGGTGCCAAAAAAGCAATGTGCATGCCATCTATTGCCCTCAGTCCAATTCAGGAACTTCACTGCTATAAATCCATCTACTATGTCCTGAATATTGCAGATAATCACAGTCCTGCATACCAGTAGACAAATAATGGCCCTAAAGGCTTGCATGACGACAGCCCCCCCTGTGGATTTTCCAACTCTAAAATGATTTCCCACTGACTGGTAGCAATCCAGTATTGCAGGCTCCCAGAGCGGGATCACAATCAATTTCTCCACTGTCAGTACAACTCTCATTCTGGTGTCCCTGCGCTAGAGGGTTGAGGTGGCTTAGAACACAGATTCAGGAATGTGGCCTTTCACATCAGAAAATGCTGCAACCATTGCTCATTGTCCCACGCCTGCATTATGATATGATCCCACCTGTCAGTGCTCAATTCATGGACCCAGAAGCAGTACTCCACTGTATGTAGCTGCTCCATGAACACCATCAACAACCTTGAATTATTTTCTGAGATGTTCCTCTGCAAAATGTCCAAGAAGAAATTATCATGTCCCTCATGTTCTTGTGGTACTTCCTGGATGTCTGAGTGTGTCCTGTATTTGCAACATTCATGAGAGCAGTGCAGAGCACCATGCTTCGGTCTGAGATGGTGGACACCAAAATGTACTGCACAAGTTTGTGGGATTTTAAAAAAAAAAAGGCACAAATTATGGGATGGAGTAAGTTGCATTCTGGGAACCTGACCCTTAGCTCCCAGAGATTCCTCGGCAATTCATTTCTGTCCCACAACACATTGCGAAAAGTTCCCAAAAGATATCGTGTCAAACAGCAGCATTAGGCACACTGAGATACCTACCCGTGGTGCACTGTACTTTACATCAACACAATTACACCTAGAGAATAAGCGCAGTGCTGACGCAAGCAGCCAGGTATGCATGCACATGAGCAATACACAAACTTTGGTGGCTATACAGCAATGTAACTTGCATCAACCAAAGTTTGTCGTATAGACATGGTCACATAATCCTTACGTTTACCTCCAGTTTGGCATCCAGCTCTGCATCAGATGCAACCACATGCTCGTCTTCTTTCTTTCCTGTAACTTTGATTAGGACTTGCTTTGTCTTCCAGTATTTTTTCTGCATTCTGCTGACTACAGACTGGTCTTCTGACCTATATTTTCCATTGGTATCCTTGGAGTGACTATGAGAAAAAGATTAGTAAACAGACCAAAGAATTGTTTCAACAATTTACTATGTATACAACAAAGCAAGAAATTAATAAAGTATTACCAATGCAAAACAATTTAGCCAATCAGTGCTGACATAGTACTTTCTGAATGCTCTTTGAAATCAATTTGTGCATTATGTCTAGTTGGTATGAAAGCCCCACAGTCCATCATAATGATGTCTGAATTGGTACTTACATATTTTTAATCATTAGGACTATTTACTGCAGCGTAGCTTGAAACTGATTAGTACATTTAGAGCTATATGGAAAGGAATTTTGATATTTCATTATTTGTTTTCATTCCAAACTGGGATAGGAACTCAAATTTTCACAAAACAAAAAGGTCTGAAAAATTAACATTTTGACAAAACTATTTTAAGAATTTTATTTTATTTTTAAGAAATAATTATTTTAATTTAAAAATATTATCAAAATATCAATTTGAAATAATACTCTTTACTTTTAAATAGACAGTTCAAAATGATTTTCCTTTTGGAGCTGACATTTCACTTTTCTCAAAAGAAAATGTTTTGATTTCTGAAAGAAAGGAAAAAAATTGCAGAACTCAACTTTCCCACAGGAAAGTTCAATTTTGACAAACCCATATTTTCCAATGGGAGAAAAAGGTTTATTTTAAAAAAAAATGCAACCAGCTGTATGTACAATGTTGCAGGTATCTGTAAACTTCCAAATTTCTACCCCATACATAGCTACTTCACTTAATGCTCAAATAAATAAGTACTCCTTTTCTTTTCACAGGACATGGTGGTTCTGCTTATGGCCACTGACTAAACAAAGCTCAGAATTCCTAGCTACTTTAAAATGTGTTGAATATAGGCACTGGAAAAACTAAATGAGGGAACTTTTTGGCTCAACAGCTCAGATAACTGATTTTCATTCAATAGAAATTATATCAGTGTTTTGTCTTTATAGATGTTTGGTATATTGAATGTTAGCATGCTTTCAAAGGTTTAAAGGTAATTTCCAACTGACTCAACAAAAAACACATCTGTTCATGAAATATATACTCAATGCCAGAGGCGCCGACTTTGTGATTTCCCCAGGAATGCTGGACTCTCGCTCTGCTCCAGGCCCCACCCCCACTCCAACCCCTTCGCCCAAGCCCCCATCCTGCCTCTTCCCACCCCCGTTCCACTCACACCCCTCCTCTTCCTGCCCCATTCCACCCCTTCCCCTGCCTTCTTCCTGCCCCTGCTCTCCCCCTTCCCTCCAGCGCCTCCTGCACACCGCTGAACTGCTGATCGCAGTGGACGGGAGGCGCTGAGAGGAGTGGGGGAGGAGCTGATCTGAGGGGCTGCCGGTTCCATGGGTGCTCCAGTCCCAGAGCATCCGCAGAGTCGGCACCTATCATGACTGCCCCAAATAACAAAGTCAAAGGGACATAACTTGCCTCAAAATTTTTATCTTTCAGGTTCTCCAAAATCACACCAGTTCAGATCTCATGTGAAGACGTGACAAGTATTGGTTGACTTTCACTAGAGAGTCCATTGGAAGACATTTCACAGGTTTGCAACGTTTACATGTTTTAATTTTGTATAAAAATAATCTAATTGCCAAACTGATACAATACACACACAAAAAGAACAAAGCTAAATGAAATTTGTCATAATTTATGATTTCTTCAGCATTCTTTAGCATAACTCACCTAACTGGGACAATCTGGTAGAGTCCAATTCATTCTGATTAAGCATCTGTCTCATTTAAACAAAGTTCATTTAACTTTACAATGTTGTAACTGCATACAGCTGCACCTCACTTGTAATTCACAGGACAATTAAGGGTTGTCTTCACTGCTGAGTTAGAGAAGTTAGAATTATACCTTGACTGGTGCCCCAATTCAAGTCCCATCTGTACACAAAAACCCTTGAGTGTGGGGGTGCTTGTAACTGGAGTTGCCCGGCCTGTCAGGATACAGGCTACAACTGGAGTTAGTACAACTTGTCAGCTGCTAAAATGACCACTCTACAGCTCAAATGCTATTTCAGAGTGTGGCCACTCTCGCTCGATGTAGGCTAATTTAAGAAAAGTTAACTTGAGGCTAGATAACCTGATTAACTCTACAGTGAAGACATATCCTTAGACCAAAATAATCCCAGCTAGGCAACTGGATCAATTTGGATCATCCTATTAAAACAACATAACATTCATTCTGTTTTATCAGGGATAGGGGAAAGAAATCTGGCTGATTAATTTCTGTTCTTCAAAAGGGGGTGTGCATCAGCTAGGCACTGACTCTATAGGTGCTCCAGGGCTGGAGCACCCAGGGGGAAAAAAATGGTGGGTGCTGAGCACCCACCAGCAGCACCCCAATCAGCTCTGCCCCCTCCTCCCAGCACCTCTCACCTGCCGGCAGCCCCGCCAATCAGTGCCTCCCTCTCCCTTCCACCGCGATCAGTTGTTCTGCGGTGTGCAGGAGGCGGTGGGGGGGAGGAGTGAGGGCGGGGCATGCTCAGGGGATGGGCCGGAGCGGGGGTCGGGAAGAGCCAGGGCTGGGGTAGGGCTTTGGGGAAAGGGTGGAGTGGGGGCAGGGCCTGGGGCAGAGCAGGGGTCGAGCTCCCCCAGCACATTAGAAAGTTGGCGCCTCTGGTCCATCATTAATGTCCATTCTCCACAGCAACACAGAAGTAGTTGTACAGACGTGGAATGGGGGTAGTGTAACGGAAGAGCCACCCACTCTAGAGGCCATCACAATTATGTATTCCAAGGCTGTAATAACTAACTACGTATTTTATATAAACTCTAGATAGTATTTTTTTTGTCAAGGCTTAAATGAAATGGCATAGTAAATCATGAGAGAAACTATACTATAGATCCCTCAGCTCCTGTATTGTGAAAAAAATATCAGATTTGCAGGCAAGTCCTTTCAAAGAACAGAAATGAAATAGTGAGCACCAAATTTTCATTCTTTGTCAGACATTTCCACCTCTTGACTTGTTTAAATATTTATGTGACATAGCCCCTATTATCTTAAACAGTATCTAGAACATGCCAGGATAGATAGGGAACACTAGCAAGAGTGGGACTAAAAAAACAAAAACAAGCTATAATAGGATTATTAAACTTGCATAGAATAGTCCCAGATATCTTACAACTATTTAGATATGTGGACAGTTGATTGTACTGTTTGGAACTGGTAACAACACCAAATGCTAAACATGTCTATATAATAAAGAAGATATTGTAATTTTTAATGAAGAAATTAAGGCCTGTGGACATGCACATATGTTAGGTGGCTCTAGAGGATCAGGGCTAACCATCTGTCATTGCCATATCATTTTTCAGTATATTTATCTTAAATAAAGAAGAGAGAGTCTAAACAGCTTCACAACTTTAAGATCCTGTCAGATATTGTATTAGAAGAAGCCGTTATTTGAAACCTGCAATTCGAGAAGCCTTGTAAAATGATGCCAGGCACAACATCTCCAATTGATACATGCAAGCTTGATTTAGAAACTAGATCAGATGTGCTTTGCATTGCAGATTAGCACTACTGGATACTATGGCTCTTGAGGCCTGATCCTGCAGGTTATTAGATGTGACTGATTTGGAACTGCTCTGTAATTTATGAATACTGCATGTTGACCTGGTTATTGGGATGTTTAATGTATGAGTATATTGATTTAGTTTTAATAGCATGAGAAAAACAGAGAGGATAGGAAAGAATGGCTCAAAATAAGTCACTTCTCAGCACACATTTGAGAGTAAAGCGACAATGCCCAGAAAGGAAAAGCCTGGGAACACAGGAGATCAAAAGAGATGTGGCAAGTTTACCTAGGACTGCCCTTTCAAAAGAAGGGGGAGAGAGAGTTGTTTCAGAGAACCACACTAAGACACAAGGACCTACTGAGTGTGTTGGAAGAAGTTAAGTCTGCCTAGTTTACCATTAGGTGACAATAAGACTTTAGATAAGACAGAAATGTGTAGACTGTTTTAAATTTCTTTCCTTAAAGGCATTTTTTCTACTGTTAAAATACATAATATGTATGTTTTGACAGTTTTATTACAGTATGCCATTGATCAGAGACTCCCAAAGAGGAGAACTGCAGGTGTTTGAACTCAGTTGGTCCTGCAGAGTAAGAACAGTTGATACATAGGGTATTGTAGCCAATAACTTGGTCTATTTATGAGAGATTTGTAGAATTCCATCCCAGGGTTGACCAAATTCTTGAGGGCATACACTTAGAGAGACCAGAAAGGGGACAGAGGTGCCTAGTAACCATGATACTGAGCATCTCTCTGTTTCTCAAATGATGTTCATAAAGACCTAACTACGGCTATTTCTACCAAAAAGTAACTGTCACTTTTATTAAAGGCCCTATCCTGCAAACTACTCTGTGCAGTTTCCTATCAGCTTCCGCAAGACTCCACATGGGCATAGGGGTCCATCTGCACAGATCAGCTTGCAGGATTAATGTTTGAAGCCCCAATCCTGCAAACAGTTATGTATATGTTTAACACTGCACAACTTTCATTGGGACCATTCATGTGTTTGTATGTTTGCATGACTGGGATCTAACTATGTAAACAGTGTATGCAGCCATATAGAATAGATGAATTCCTATGAAGCAAACATGAAAAAAAAAAAATCTCCTTCAAAAACATAAATGGAAAATGGTAAAATCGGGGTGAAAGTAAGGCGGTACAGGCCGGTACGGCGTACTGGTAAAAAGTAGCCGCCAATACCGGCCCGTACCTCTGACTTTAAAGCGCTGGCGGGTCGTCGATGGGGGGCACAAAAGGGGCAGTGACATTAAAGCACTGCTGCGGCAGCACTTTAAGCAGGGTCCTTAAAGCGCTGCCATGGCAGCGCTTTATTGTTGTTTCCCCTTTTGTGCCCCCCCCCCCCCCCCCCCCGGCCGCCAACGGGGGAGTGGCAAAAGAAGTAGCTGCCCCCGGGCCGCAATTTAAAAGGCCCGGAGCTCCAGCCGCTGCTGCTCCTTTAAATCACCGCTGGAGTCCCGGGCGACGTGGGCCAGGCAGTGCAGATGGGCTGGCCGGGGGATGCTGACCCTAGCCCAGCCCCTTCCGCCTGAGGCCCCACCCCTTCCGGGGAGGGGGAGATGGCCCTGAACTGGTAAGAGCTCCATTTTACTTTCACCCCTGACTAAAATAAACATTTAGGTTGACAAAAGCAAAATAAAAAGGGAATATCAAAGCTAAGGCTGACACACTAGAACAGACTTTGTGCCCGTGGAACCCAGGCTGCAAGTTCTGATGGTGTAAGTCTATCTGGTGTGTTGCTTCCTGCAATAGGTGTTGACCCTGTCCACATCAGCAAGGCAAATTACTTCAATACCAGTTGAGAAGGGATCCAGGGGGTCACTTGTCACAATTCTTTTATACAGTGTGGACTCAGCCTAGGAGAACTTTTATACGGAAGACTGTTTAAACTAAAGAACGGTGGCTGGATACTGGAGGAGAGGTATGGTGGAACATCAAATAAGATGGGAAAGAGATAGTATTTGTGCCCTAGCCAAAACTAGCCTTTGTTTTTTGAAAAAAATGTAATCTTGAAAACCATTTCAGGAAATAATTTTGTAGCCTGTATTAATCTAAGGTGATGGGAGAAATACCTTTTAAAAATATATATAATTTTCAAGACTATGTTACTGCTTTGGCTCAAAAACAGTGTGAAGCTTTCCTCTTTTCCACATGGCTGTGCTACCTGAAACACTTTTCAGGTCACTTCTTGTAAATCACTTCAAGATCAGGGAACACTCATGTTGTGGTGGAGTCACCAAGAAAACAAATTCAATGCATAGGATGGGAGATAAAGAGGGACAGTCAGAAAAGAAATTACACAAATTAAACATTTTTTAAAAGATTATTTTGTTTCTTATAATATTATAAACCATGTGCAGTCTTTTTACAGCCTTTTTTTCCCCAGGAAGGATAATGCTAAAATTTTTAAATAAGGCTCTCTTTTTTTCAGCAATATTTTTCTTCTGGGTATTGTATATTGCTATAAGGTAACACATTCCTGACTCACCTAGGATAGTTATCCATTCTGATGTGGTTATTGTTACACCTATGGAAATAGACCAAAAAAATTTTTTTTCTCTTCTTTTCACTTCCACCACATCATTCCAGAAAAAGCACATTTAGTAAAGAGAAGGAACAGCAACTGAAAGCTGAATCATAAAAGAGCAATAAAAAGAAATTTCTTATATGTTGGCAGGATACCATGGTCCGGGGTAAGGTTACAGGAGAGAAGAAGGGGACTTGACCTAAAACAATATTTCTGAAGAGAGAGACAAGAAAACTCACACTTATCTAAACTTGCTGAGAACTTACAGAAAATCAAGCTTCAGGGTTGTGGGAGTAAGAAATTAAAGCTAGAGTTGGTTGGGAATTTTTCTACTAAGTGTTTTTTTGTTGGAAAATGACAATTCATCAAAACCAAAACTGTTCATGGGAAAAGGTCAGTTTCAGTAAATTTCCCAGGTCGAAATAAATTTCAAATTGTTGAAATGGGATGTTTCAACATTTTCTGAACCAAAAAGTTTTTTTTTTAAAACTACTTTCTGTTTCAAAATGTACATTAATTTATAGGGGAAAAAAGGTGGAATAAAAAGTCAGAATGAAACATTTCAATTGATCCAATCTGAAATTTTTTTGAATTATTAGTTCACAACTATTTGATATTTTGACTTTTTGTCCCAATTTGGGATGGGAAAATTTCTGAAATCTCATATTCTTTTGGGTTGGAAAACTAGTTTAATTAATATTGGGGAAATTAAGTTTAGGTTGGGTCATTACAAAACCTAAACTTAATTTCCCCAATACTAATTTCTCCCTACCGTTACTCACACCTTCTTGTCAACTGTCTGTAATGGGCCACTCTCTTACCACTTCAAAAGTTATTTTTCCTCCCTTGGTATCCTGCTGTTAATTGATTTATCTCATTAGACTGACCTCATACTTGGTAAAGCAACCCCCATCCTTTCATGTATTTATACCTGCTCCTGTATTTTCATTCCATGCATCTGATGAAGTGGGTTCTAACCCACGAAATCTTATGCCCAAATAAATTTGTTAGTCTCTAAGGTGCCACAAAGACTCCTCATTATTTTACCAGAGAGAAGGAAGCTGGTGGCACTGAGAAACATGGTGCTGATTCATGAAACTTAGAACAGCATGAGGTTTAAAAGAAGTGTTTGTTCTTTACCTTTTGGAAAACTTTTTTCTCATCCTTGATTCCTTTCTGCAACAAAATTCTCCACAGAAAAATCATGTAGAAAAAAACTCTAGCCCTAGGAACATTCATTAAATGTCTCACCTGTTCTGTAGATAGGCTTTCCACATACATCATCTCTGGGACTTTTTTTATTTTTAAAAGAGAAAACTGATTGCACACTCAAATGAAGCAAACCTAATGAGTAGAGTCAGTGTGGTTTTATACAAATACATATTGACATTTACCCAATGTGCATCTATTTGCTCAATATTTAGGACTTGTCTATATTAGAAAAGTTGTACAGTTTTAACTAAATTAATTTGAAGTCTGTGTAGTTAAATAAATGATGCCCCCTAAAGCAGATGCACTTAAGCCCATTTAATCCTTGTTTAGTTTGTACTAGTAAATTACTAAATTAAACTAAACTTCCCAAAGATGTGATAGCAGATAGGGTCTTCAATTATTAAGAACAATATGCAGGGATATTACCAGTACATTATACAGTACTAATTAAACTATAACTGATGAAAACAGATGATGCATCATGAATGTTTTTATTTTTGTTCACTTGATAATTTGCAGAATTCAGTAATTTGCAACAGGTCTCTTTGTCATTGGTACAAGTTACCAAGATTCAATTAGCTGGCAAGGAAATGTGCAATAAAGTTACAATCAAGTTTTTAAAACCCAGTTGTCAGATTTCAGAGTCATAGCTTGAAACAGTTAATTAAAACTTATAAGCTTTAAAGTAACTTTGCTCTATAAAAATCTAGATTTTAGAAGATAAATTGAGCGATAGCCCTGTTCCAAAATAGGACTAGCATCATAATTGCCTTGATAACATTTATCATAAGTCTGGATTATTTTTCATTTGATGATGGATGAATGAATGTTTGAAGAACTGGCTTTGTTGTGTTAAGGGTTTTCTCATTAGTTATTTTTATAGGAGTTTTATATTGAATTTTCTGATAACTGGTGACGTGACTTTTTAAAACATTTGATTCTGATAAGACCATGCCAGCTTCCTCAAAAGTGGGTTTTGTGTGTCAGGATTTTTCATATTTTGGAGGGCTACAAACCAGTAGTTATTGTGATATTGAAAATATCAAATATTTTAAAAACTGCTGGCTTAAAAAGGCCTTTTCCAAGTTGACACTTGCTAACAATGACCTAATTCAAACTTAACTAGATTGAGTTGTATGGCTTCATAATAGGCCTTGCACCTGATCTGTCAAAAGACCTTGGAGGGAGGAGCTGCAAGGTGGACCAAGTGAAACTTATAAATCATAAGAATCAGGATAAGGCTGAGAAAGCTCACCTTTCAGGTCAACAAGCTATTTCATGGAAGACCGATGTTCCAGAATCATCAAGACTGATCACCTTAGTGAGAGGAAGTCATAACATCAATTAACAGTCTATGCCAACATTTGACCAGTCTTTTCAGGCCCCCAAATAAGGCCTGCTAACAAGAAGCACGGTGCCAGCAGAACATCACGGTCTAACTCCTGACTACAGTTCCAGACCTATTCCATGGGAGTCCAGAAGACTGTGAGAACTGAAGAATTTGTGAACTCCTAAAATTTTAAGTATCTTATTTTTCATTTTCTATTTTTCATTACCTGTGAGATGTATCGGCCTTCTTACTTTCTTTAGTTTTAGGATGTGAAGGTGATTGTGTGTGTCCATGTATGTGAAAATACCCAAAAGCTCACATAGGGAATGCACCAGAAAGAACATTTCCCCAGGTTTTAACAGCCCCAGACATTGTCTCAAAGACAATCAAAAGTGCTTAAAAGTCCTGAGAAATTTGAGATTATCATCTATAATTTTTGGCAAACTTCTGTTTTAAGAGTGTTCTGTTAGACTTTAAATTATATCTCTGATTGTTAACCTAGGGCTTGAGCTTTGACACTCATTTATAGCCCCAGTTTAGGAATTGTTGAATCCTTTGTCCCAGCGTGGGGTTCCAGTGTCTATACTGTATTATGCAAGCTTCTGTCTAGCCAGCCATACCCAGACTGCTTAGTGTACTCCCAAAATGTGGCTGCTTAGCCCTGGATTAGAGTGATTTGTGTGTAGATGCAAGGGGGGTGGGGGGAGGAGGTTAGGCTTCAGTTCAAACCTTGTGTTTATACTGTAGTGTAGACATACCCACAGTGTAGGGTGACCTAGATAGCAAGTATAAAAAATTGGAATGGGGGTGGGAGGTAATAGGTGCTTATATAAGAAGAAGCCCACAAAATCCAAACTTCCTATAAAATCAGGACGTCTGGTCACTCTACCACTGTGTCTTCATACTTGTTAGTACAGACTCCAGCACACTGGGTCTCTAGTCCCATTGAGAGCTGTAGATGCTGTAGAAATGTTAGTAGCAGTAGATGATATCTGATCAGTAGTTTGAAGACATATGTTAAATGTTATTCAAATGAGAGAGATGCCAAGTAGCAATAGCCTGAGCTCTTTCAACCTTCCTCCTACTAGCACATCAAAATATGTGCTTCATTCATCCCCAATGGAAATGAAATCCCATTTTACACTCTGCAGCTAACGGCCATAGCATGACCAGGTGTCCCGATTTTGGGATCTTTTTCTTACAAAGGCTCTTATTACCCCTCACCTCCTGTCCCGATTTTTCACACTTTGCTGTCTGGTCACCCTAAAGGGCCCCCATGGAAATTTGGGGTGGAAGGGCCCTGGTAGCCAGGAGAAGAAAAAGAAGTTGCTGAGGGCAGACACACATATGAGTGGCAGTAACTGGCAGTGATGCGGCGCTATCTGTTGGGGGAACAGTAACTGGCAGTGATGAGGTGCTCGGTTGCAGGGGGGAGGGCATGAACGGGCATGGAGGGGGAATGCTGTGGGGGCACTAAGATTTTGGAGGGCACAGTAAGTGTCACTGAGGGAGTCCTGGCGGGAGCAGTAACTGACATTCCTGGGGCAGGCTGGGGGCTGGCGGGAGGCGGTAACGGGCAGCGAGGGGGGCGCGTGCTCTGAAGCTGTGGAGAATAACGGGCAGCGAGCGGGGCGGCGCGTGCTGTGTGTATGGGGCGGGGCCGGTAACGGGCAGCGAGGGGAGCGGCGCGTGCGGGGGTGTGGGGGGGGCATAACGGGCAGCGAGCAGGGCAGCGGTAACGGGCAGTAAAGAGGGCGCGCACGGGGCGGCGGAGACAGGGAGCCGTCTCCACCTCCCCAGCCCGGTGTACGGCCACGGACAGTCACTCACCGCCATGCAGCCTGCGGGGGCCGGTGACAGGAGTCCCCGAGGTGATCCCCGAAGCAGCCGGGGCCGCTGACGGTTCCGGCCCGTTGGCCCCCCACCCAGCGTAATAGGGAGCCGCAGGCCGCCCTGGACCGGGTGCCGGAGCCTCCCTGGGACCAGGTGAGCCGCCCCGCCTCCGAGCACTCGAGACCGGTCGCGACTGTCTGTCACGGCGGAGCAGGTCAGGTGGCGGAGGGGAGGGAGGGGCCATTGTACTCCCGCCCCGCCCTGCCCTGCCTGGCTGACACGGGCTGGTGGGGAACTGGGGGCATGCGTGACCCCAACCTGCAGAGCACCTGGTTCCGCCCGCCGGCGCCAGCAGGCCCCGCATCCCATTCCTCGGGCACCCGCCCCCACTGTGCTGTCTGGCTGCTGCCCTGACACCCAGAGGTGGCTGCATTTCAGTGGTACCAGCTGTATATAGAATGGGTGTGTGACCTACTGTGGGGGGAAAGGGTACACGTGCCCGCAGATATTTAATCTCGCCTTAGATGAAGTTAATGTTGTCATGTTCTCGTCTGGTGGTGGTTGTTTCCCCAAGGGTACAGGGGGCTTTACAGGCAAGTAAGACGACAAGGGCTCTGCCCTTTGACGCTTCCACTCTAAACGAGACATGGCATTGCCTAATCGTGTCAACCAACCATAAGGATGGGGAAGGATAAGATATAAGTTTTCTCCTTGTCTCCTATATAGGCATAAAAGTGAGAGCTAATAGCACAGGCCCGAGCAGAGATGCCTGATGGAAAGCTAACCTGGAATTAATTTTGGTTTGAGAAAGTCATCTTCACTGTCATTCCAAATCCTATGGAGTACTTATGGCCCTGTTTAATTCTGAAGATAGTGACCAGTTCCAAAGGTAATAGGTGTATTCCAGTGACATTTAAAATTTCACATATTCCCCCAAATATTTGTGTTCCAGTTAAGGGAGCTCTGAAAACATGACGTTTAAAATGGGGAGGGGGGGGTGGAGGGAGACATCCTGCTGTTCTTCTCCTTGCATTCAACAAAAATCTTCCTGAGCGAAAGATGTACCTCTGAGGTAAAACGAGAAACGAGGAAAGTCAAGTGGAAAAGAAACAATGAACACAAAACTTAAGTATTGCTCTATGCCAAAAACAAAGTAGGCAGCCTCTTGTTTTAAATGACCGCTTTAAAATATTGCTCTATACTTTCCAGTACAATATTATTTGATGTATACTAAGAGACAGCTTCTACTAGCAAACTTTTGCTAACTGCTTAAAGTTTTCAATGTAACTAAATGTATAAGAAAAATGAAAAACAATTTTAAAGACTTTTCAGTTAATTAAGAAATTGGCCAAAATTGTGATTCTTAGAGCAAGACTTGTGAAAGAATAGTGAGCTATACAATTCTGTCCTCACAGCAGTGAAACATAGTTGAATATCTTTATGGAATTGTCATAAATCCAGTCCAGTATTCTCAAACTATTGATTTATTCCACACTACAGCCCCAATCCTGCAAGTTTCCATGGCCAGACCCTGTGCTTATGTACAATAATTTGGAGGATCAGGCCTTAAAAGGAAACCAGCACTAGAATTCTCCTTTTTTTTTTAATGCCAACTTCAAAAAAGAAATTCACAAACAGGCTATGGATTAGACTAGGTATAGAAGAAAGGAAATCATTTTTAACTTAAAACAGGAACAAAGTAAAAATTTGACATGGCACTTTTTTCCTATCCAAAAGTTAAAAGGCACTTTTAATTGCAAATCCTATAGTCCTCACTCAGGCAAAAATGAGTAAATGCTGCAATATGATCACTTGTCATTCACCTTGTTGTTAAAGAAACAAACTATTTCCCAGTCTATTTATATAGTTCCTTGGTCTGCTTGTGTAGTTAGGACACATAAAATTGTACAAGAAAAATATACAAAAATATATTTGTAAGAAGTAGAATCATCTTCAGCTGGGATACTCAAGCATCCTTGGTTCCAGAGAATTTTCATTGTGTTCCAAGAATTCATTCACTATTTGTTCCCTATTTTAAAATCAGCTCAAACTGACCATTCAAGTTGGTATGATGAAAGAGGTAAACACACATACTCTTGGAAAAACTGCTTCATAAAGATCTTTGTAAATTAGAGCATAGGACCTTAACAGAATCTATAAAACATTTTCAAGGCCAGTTAAACAATTTCCCTTAATCTCTAGATAGACTCTGAATGTAAACTGAGTAGAGAGCAGGGGAGATACCAGATGTTACAGGATTACATCAGTATCATTTTATAACGTTGGGCAAGTTATAGTGCTTTTCTAAATTAAAAAAAACCAACCCTGAACCTTTTGAACTACAACCCGAGTAATCCGAAGGTGACCACTTACACTAAACACAATGGATCATAATACTGTCATTTCAAGTGGGCATTTTTTGATTGGTACACTATTTGATAATTACTTAAAACTTCAGCTGGTCACTCCAGTGATGCAACTGTAGCAGACACAAGATTTTGACTCATTGCCTGAAACATGTCACAATTCTCTTATGCTGGAAGAATGCAGAACTTGCAATTATGGATATGGTTCTACCAGTACTGATGTTGGATTTCTTTTAGTTTGTTTCTTTAAACATCAGCATTGATACCTTCTCCCAGGGAAAATGTGTAGGCAGAGCAGAATTCTGAAGATGTATTTACAATAGCCTCATACTGTGTTCAGAACAGAGGACAAGTTTGGCAACAGGGATAACTAGAAAAGGATACAAAAGTGGTGTATCAGCAGCTCCCTCTGAGTTCTGGTATTAAAGGGGAAATTCAACAGCAGAAACAATTAGAAAGGTGCCCAGGCCTATGAAACTGAGTGTTAAAATGAGTTCACTCAGGGGATGTGATGGGGGGTGGAGAGGGAAGGAAGGCAAAATTATTTATGTGCCTCCATTAATCTTAAAAGAACCCTTGTGTATAACCTGTACTTATTTTGTCTGTCAAAGCTACAAAAATAAGTGGAAACTAGAACTATAGGTCATTCACACACTGGTAATTCAGAGAAATAATACTCACTGACTGATGTATCCATTTTTTTAATTGGCTGTTGGTGGAGAACACAGCTAAGCAGCAGTATCTTTGATTACAACACAGTAACAGCTCAAATGATTGTGTTCGTGAGATTTTTTTTTCCTATACAATTAAAATGTATATTTTAACCTTTGGAACATTATTTACTTCTAATCATTCATATCAGAATGCATGTTTAGATGTCCATGTCACTATACATTCAAACCACGGACCTTTTTTTTCTTCCAAGTTAAAAATAAATCAGAAAATAGAATTTTTCCCTCAGTTACTTTTATAAAGACTAGGCAAGAATGTAAATTACAAACCTAGAAATGGGATACTCTAAAAGGATAAGGAGAGCAAACTGATCTCTGAACCCCCTCCATCAACTAAAAGGCCATTCTGTCAGTCTTTATTCAGTCAAGACCCCCCTGTTTAAATCAGTTTTGCTAAAGGATTACATGTCTAAGCACAAAAATACCACATTTTTACATTCTTTAAAAAAAATAATTTAAACCCACAGAGCTAAATTCTATCCCCTTTCAGCCCCTTTTAATAATTCATAAATGGTTTTTGCTTCAATTACTTTAATGTCTTTAATTGCTGTCAGAGAATCTTGGAACAAATCTAAAGTCTTTCTTTACATGGGTACCACCTGTAGCACAGGCAAAGTCTGATTTTTTCAGTCCTCAATGAAGAATGATATGGGGACCTCTATTCTTAGCCTGTAACTTAACTATGTTGTAAAAATATTAATCTTATTGAAAACCAAGACCTATATCATTTTTAAAAAATGCAAAAACTCAGGCTTTAAATGTTTGGGGTTGGTTTATAACAAGAATGTGTAGTTTAGGAATGATTAGTTCCTTTGATACCCAAAACTATTTGTATACTATTTAGTGGGGCAGAGCTCTTCCACTAGCGCTTGTAATGAAAACAGTACCATCAGGGGAGGAAGTGAGCCCACGTGAATGTCTAACTAGTTTGTTGCAAGATTGAAGCCTTGTGAAATTTCTGTATTTTCCTCCCCCCAGAAAACAGGTGAATTGTTGATCTACATTCTCTAAAATAAAGCTGATTGTGCATTAAATGCCACATCCTCAACCCAGCTAAATGCACAGATTGCTTCTACTAAATTGAAAAGAAAATTCCCCGATGCAAGTTATGTGCTGATGTGAAAATATACCGAGAGAGAGAGATCTGAGCACTTAACTTGCTCTTTGTTACAGAAGAATGTGTTCTAGTACTGAGATTCTCAGGCAGCTCCCACACGTGTTGAACCCTTATTATTTTATAGGAAATATTACTCAGAGGACACCAGATTAAGGTGATTTACTAATTTCATGTGGGGGAGGGTAAGAGGAAAAAAAATCATATACACAACTCCTTGGGGCATCCAGCTAAGAACAGACAGTTACAATAAATGGATCTGATAAAATGTTGCTTTGTCTGCAGTCTTTTTGCCAACTGGTACTTAGAGCTTCGCTTTGGACTGGGCACCCTATACTGCACAATAAGGGTTTCCCTAGCAGTTGGATATTCCATTAATGTATTACTGTATAGTATGTTAATCTGGCTAATGAATTGACTATTTTTTTCCAATATCAGCCAGTAATTTTTTTTAAAATGTACATTTACACCACCTTAACTTATGAATGACAGGAACCAAAGTATTCTATTTGCCAATAAAATCAATAGAGAGCACCTTGAAACTATAAGGGTGACCTAATTTGCATCACAAGCCTATTAAGGACCTTATCCTAATTCCAGTGGAAGCAGGATCAGACATTGTTCAGGGGTGAGGGGTGAATCTTGAGTTAATAAGCACCTCCAGCCCCCACTGAAGCAACTGGAAATTGTGGAACTCAAGTACCTACTTGAGTTCAGACCATAATATGCTGAACTTTAGATAAAAGCTTTATAAAAAAAGAGAATGTGAATACAAAATAATTTAGTCTAGTGATTAATTTGTCTAGCAATCTCAGTAACACTTTACTTTTAATAAACTCCAATGTTCTTTATATAGTCCTTATGAGAGAAAAGGGGACAAACGTTTGATTTCAATATCAGACCAGACCAGATAAGGGTGAGGTTCCTTGGTGGTTCTGTCTTTCTGTTATAAATACATATACATGTTGCTATAATACAAAACCAGAAATGGCTGCTCTCCGCTACAAAATAGAAGTAGACAGTTTTTCTAGGAGGCAGCTTTCTTCAGATGCTGGACTGTAGGTTATCTAGAAACTTCCAACAGGTTAGGGCTACTTCTTGCCATTCATTTTCATGCTCCAACATCAGAGGTTGTTGCTGAATATCTATAGGCATACAGCTTGTTGTCTGCCCCTCCACTCAACAGCAACTGTAATGGGGAAAAACAAGTTGTGCCCATTGTCAAACCAAGTAAATATCCACACAGTTTTTGTCTCTGGGCAACACCTATGAGCTGAATAAATATTTAAAATTATTCCTCAGCAGTCTGATTCTGTTTTTCCTCTGAAGAGCTAAATAACAGGAGTTAAACAATGGTGATGTGAACCCTGTAGTCTGTTTTAATTGGTTCAAATTCAGAAATAATACAGCCTTATATCTTACCCTCCTACTAAAACCACTTAGAGAAAGGTAAAGCTTATGTGAAAATGTATAAGGCTTTCACTGCTCTGCCACATCTTAGTCTAAGAGGTAGGGCCCCTGGGACTGTGGAGTTGGGGTCTCCAAAACCTATGCTGTGCTTAGATACATGCAGCTGGGCCCCAAGGTAAACATCATGCTCCTGCCCATACCACAAAGAAGTGGCAGCACACCTTTGCCAGGTCCAGCTGCCTGTGCATGCTACCTCCATAGTCTAATGCCACAGAGGAGAAAATGCTGCTTAGAGGAGCACAGGAGTAATTTTCATCATAAGTTCCCATGTCCAGAGAAAGAAACATGCCACCTTGAGTGGCTGTTCTGACTTCCACCCTTCCTTGATTTTGTCCCCCTAATACTATGGTGCAGAGCTTTCCTATAATCCCCATGGATGGGAGGGGGTGGCCATCTGGTAATGATACCAAATAACCACTTTTCCCCTATAGAGAGTCCACCCTAACCCATCACTCTACAATTAAGGCCTTCTAATCTCCTCCATGACATATAAGCAAAAGGGAGAATACGATCCACACACACCAATAGGAGATATCCAATAGTAAAAAGCTCATTGTTGTTCTCTAGTTTAGAATTAAACATCAATCATACCATTATCAGCCCCTTTCCCATCCAAAACACACACATTTAAGGAATAAAATCCTGTTCCTCAAGTTCTTACCCCTGCTTCTGTCCATTCCACACACAAAACCTTGTCTTCATGAGCAGCCAAATCATAGAGAGGAGCCTTGCAACTGATAAGATAGACATTTAGAGTCATAAATCATAAAATTAGGTAAAATTATATACAAAGTTTTCGCTCCTAGAAATTCTGGGTTTGAGCACACTATAATCTTGTAACATTTAAAAACCATACTTCTACCACTATATTTCTTGGGGGAGAACAGAATTAAGCCATCTGCTGGTCTTCCCAACCACTGAATTCAGACAGCAGCTGTTCCTGATTCTAGTATGTATTTCTGTACGATTGTGTCTACATTAGGTAAGTGGATAATTGGTAACTAGACCAGTCAGATAGCATCAGTGGTGCAGGATGTCTACACAAGACATGCTCTTTTCCCCACATGCACACTTGGACTATATTACACTGCCTTTTGGGTATACTCTGGAGCAGTGACTTGTTGGAAATTTTGAAGGGCCTTCTGGGAGCCCAGAGGAATTGTGGAATAAAAGGTCAAGCTCCCATAAGGCTTTGGGTAACGGTGCCCTTTCCTACTTCTTTTCACAAAATGGAAACCAGAGGTGAACACTTAGCTCTCGTTTCTTACTCGATAAGAAAGGATTCTGATGAGGCTATTGAAGAGCAGTTGCAAAGCATCTGAGGCAAGGCCATGGAGAATGTTCTGAGAGCACCTCCAGAGCAACAGAATCAGAGTCCAGTAGCTACTGACAAAACCTTTGGTGCCCCCACCCTGGAGTAGCTAGCTTTTATGCAGTATCTGAGGATTATATTCACTCAGGGAATGCAATTTTTGGATCCTGACCAGGGCCATGGACTGGTGAGAGAAAGTTGTTCAAGGTGTGGCATCAGGAACAATAGGTGCATAACTCAGAATGGAGGAGGAAACAATTCACTGTACTTCTGTGGTGAGCTAGCCTTAACACTGCAGCACCAACGCAACAGGATGAAAGCTCTGTTCAGTGTGGAAAAGAATGGTGACTCCTCTGTGGCAGCTGACTACCCCAGATGGCTACTGGTGAGTAGGGCACCATTTTTGTGTTTGGGAAGTCTTGTGGGACCTGTTGTTGAGAAGGTGTGCATGGTAACCCAAACATCAGATATCCACAAGTCTATGAAGTCCAAGACACCTCCCCAAGAAGCTCACATGAGTTTTGATCTCTACTCCTGCCATGTTCAGCATAGGAAAAAATCAAAAATAGTTTTCACCTGCCTGCAACTTGTTTAATGAGATTACTAGGTATACAGCTTATTATAAATTGATTATGATTGATTATGCAATCAAACCCTAGACCAATTACCCCTTTCAAGTCAGATGTTGTTTGACTTAGACCAGTGGCTCTCAACCATTCCAGACTAGTGTAACCCTTTCAGGAAGTCTGATTTGTCTTGGTTACCCTCAAGTTTCACCTCACTTAAACTACTTGCAAACAAAATCAGACAGAAAAATACAAGTGTCACAGCACACTATTACTGAAAAACTTCTTACTTTCTCATTTTTATCATAAAATTATAAAATAAATTGATTGGAATATAAATATTATACTTACATTTCAGTGTATAGTATATGGAGCAGTATAAACAAGTCATTGTCTGTATGAAATTTTAGTTTGTTCTAACATTGCTAATGCTTTTTATGTAGCCTGTTGTAAAACTAGGCAACTATCTAGATAAGTTGATGTACCTCCTGGAAGACCTCTGCGTATCCCCAGTGGTACATGTACCCCCGGTTAAGAACCACTGACCTAGACCTCTTGCTTTTGCAAGTATCTGTTTCAGACACAAACTACTACTTTCCTTGCAGCTGTGTGTTATGAAATGTCCACAATGGGGAGCAAATAAAACTACACACATTAGGCTCCTTCCGGAAGACAGATACTCCTAAAAATCTTGCTAGCATAACTAAGTTTTGGTTTTTTTTAAATTAACCCACTAGCAAGATTACTAATGAAACCTCTTTCTACGTCATCTCACTCAGTGCAATATTGCCACAGAAATCCTGGGTGGGAAGGTCAATGCAATTGATTTCAATGTCAAGCCACAGAGCTGCTGGCAAAAGGCAAGTGCATTTCTCACTCTTCTATTAGGTGTCTCTGATCTCCATAGGGATTTCAGAAATTTAGCTGGAGTCTCCATTTAACTTCCCCATATGCTTTTGCTGTGTCACAAGGCTATATGAAACTCTAAGTGCTACCTGTGAATATTAAAGAATGGCATTTACCTCCTTGTGTCCCAAATCTTGACAATGTTGTCCAGAGAACCTGAGATTAGCTGTTGCTCATGTGTGGGGGACCACTTCACAGACGTCACCCAGCCAGTGTGAGAGGTCAAAGAGAGGAGTACCAAGGAACCATCTGGGACAGAGAAAATAAAAACCCACCACCCCAATTTACAGAAATGTATACAGGTCAGTTTAAAGATATTTATAAAATCCACCAGTATATGAGAAGCAGTCAAGATTAACATATATGGGGGCCGGGTAGTTCTTCCTGCTCATCATGCCATAATATTGCTTCAAACAGCATGAGAGGTTAAAACACACACACGCACGCACACAAGCTCCTGTAGAAAAGACAAAAATCTAACCACCTTCTTGTTATCAAAGAGGCACATTTTCCACTGTTGAAAGAGTTTCTTTGATGAAGATGACTGAATAGCTCTAGCGATCAGTAATGGGATATGGAGCCTTTTATCTCTAGATTATTGGTTCAGATCTGCCCTGGTTTGTAGTGGCTAAAAAGACATTACTGTCTGGCTTATGATGTGTGGTAGTCTCAGTCTAGATTACGAACTGCGATGATTGGCAGCCATGTCAGACTTGTAAGGAGCCCAAAGATTGATCAGACATGTAATCAGCTATTTTTTCACTTCTATGGATGGTCTCCCCTATTCAGGGTTTAGGCACCCTGGCAAAACAGTGGCATTTAACCCACTGATAAATAGTGACTTTAGATTTCAAGGCTGTTAGCAGGGCAGCTTTCAAAATTTACTAAAAAAGGAATGTCTTTAAAAGAGAAGAATTTGATTTGTTTTCCAAGTTACTATCTAAAGAATGAAAGTTATTAAGAATGAAAAAGTCATGCCTCAAAAAGCAATAGTACTTATAATAGCCAATTAAATTAGCTACTGCTGTGGTCAGCTGAAACAAGGCTCACCCAGAGAGCAGGCAGGGAATGAGGGTAGCTTCTCATCACTTTACACAGTCATGGGAGCATTTTTGCAATGGAATGTGGAAAGGATCTGGGTTCATACAGCTTTCCCTGTCCCCACTGTTCCTGTTAATTTTTGGCTAAAATGGTCTAGTTCCCCGGTTAGGAAACACTGTTACAGACAAATACCAAAGTTTGTGTGTGCATCTCATGAAATGTGTTAAGATGTACTCCCTTCTCTCAACACACGTTATGAATTTGAAAAGTCATTTGTGTTACCCACACATTCACTTTTGCTCACCTTTAGTGCGGGGATCCCATAATCTAATGTGTCTGTCAGTACTCCCAGATGCTAGACGTCGACACAGTGGTGAGTAGGAGATAGAATTAAACACTTTGTTTCCGGTCTGCATAAGAAAAGAAGTCATAAGGTAGGAGCTACTCTTGTACAAATTCTAAATTCAAACTGAACTGGTGAGGAATTTGGTGAAAAGTTTTAACATATAAAGAAATCTCACCAAAGTTGATTTGAGACCTCCTGTTTCCACATCCCATATTTTAATTGTGTGATCCCATGATGCACTACAAATTTCTTCAGCATCTGACCACAGCACAGAGGAGATGGCTTCAGTATGGCCAGAAAGAGTTGCAATGGGAGTCTAGAAATTAAATAAAATATTAAGATCAGAAAAATAGTGGATTAGTTATGGTAGAAAAAACATTATTTCACCAAACAAATATGTTTGTATGTAGATTAATTTTCAGATATTTCATCAG